>NC_064920.1:1166628408-1167878408 GCF_023897955.1 Schistocerca gregaria
GTATGGGGGATGAGGCAAAACTTCCCATCCAATTTTGACAATCTCGTCAGAGGTGTGACGACTGGTGTGTGGTCTTGCATTGTCATGCAAAAGAAGAACATCTGCCATTGATTTTTTTGGGCGAACTCGCTGAAGACGTGCTTTAAGTTTTTTGAGGGTTGTGACCTATTGAACAGAATTTATTGTGCATCCCTGCTCCAAAAAATCAACCAGAATCACACCCTCTGTATCCCAGAAAACTGTTGCCATAACTTTCCCTGCCGATCGCACAGTTTTGAATTTTTTCTTCCTCGGCGAGCTTGTGTGACGCCACTCCATTGACTGCCTCTTTGATTCGGGTTCAAAAAAATGCACCCATGTTTCGTCCCCGGTCACAATTTTTTTCAGAAACTCATCTCCCTCCAATCGGAAGCGCTGCAAGTGTTGGGAGGCTATTGTTTTCCTTGCCTCTTTATTCTGATCGGTTAACATTCTTGGAACCCACCGTGCACAAACGTTTGAGTACCCCAATTGTTTAATAATCGTGATCACACTGCCTTTGCTAAGAGAAATAATGCGACACACTTCATCTGCAGTCACCCGACGGTCACCACGAATGATGTCATCAACTTGCTGAATGCTGTGTGGAGTCACTGTACTCACCGGCCTGCCGCTCCGCTTTTCCTCAGTCAACGGTGTTTGCCCTTCAGCTTCCTTACAACGACGAACCCATCGTCTAACAGTGCTGACATCCACTGTCACAACACCATACACCTTCTTCAGTCTTTCATGAATGCGTATGGGCGTTTCACCTTCTGCATTCAAGCATTCAATCACACAACGCTGTCTCAAACGAACATCGATGTCGGCCATCTTACAAACTTCTGCTGTGCTGCCACCTGTTGACACAGAAAGTTACTACTGCAGTGGATTGCAGAAGAAGGTTTGAGGAAAGGCGCCATATTCAAATTTTTCACTTAACTTAATTTTTTTAAGTAGAAAAAAAATGGGAGGCATTACTTTCTGACCGACCCTCGTAAAAAGGGTTTAAGTGCCGAAGAATGCCATTCTTCTTTGCTGCGTGTTTTTGGTGAAGCTTCCCCTTCTAGGGCCAACGTTGGAAATCGGTTTCGCGAGTTTTCGAGGGGTCGGCAGTCAGTTGAAGATGAATCTCGTTCCGGTCGCCCAGCAACAGCTGTGACTCATGAAAACATTGATGCTGTGAGGAAAATGATGAAATCTTACAGTTTGCAACATTGGACCAACAGCAGCACAGACCATCTTTCATAGTCCATTAGACTGCTGCTGCCCTTAGAGGGCTGTTAGAACGATGGACTTTCTGGAGAAGGAAAAAGTGCGAGTGTTACCCCAACCCCCCTATTCACCTGACCTGGCCCCCTGTGACTTCTTTCTGTTCCCTAAGATTAAGGAAAAAATTCGAGGGCAGCGGTTTTCATCAGATGAAGAGGCCATTGCAGAGTACGAGAGTGCACTAAGTGACATCCCAAAAGAAGCTTGGACTGGCATTTTCTATGTGGTTTCAGAGAATGGAAAAATGTATACATGCTAATGGAGAGTATTTTGAAAAGATGTAAACGTTTTCTTGCAAATAAATTTTTTTTTCACACATTCTGCTAAAAACTTTCGGCATAGCCCTCGTGGGCTTATGACTACAAAAGTACCAACAAGACGAGCTGTGGCTGCGACTGACCTGCCTCAGCTGGCGCCTCCTGTCGATCTCCTCCAGCTCGCTGGCGGTCTGTTCGGACAGGCTGCCCCTCGCCTTGGCCCTCACCCGCCGCCACGCCGTCTTCCGCACGCCGCGCCCTTCCTCTCCGTGCACCGGGCTGAGCGACCACGCGGGCTGCCCCGTAGGTCGCTGGTCGCCGGTGGGCACGGCCCTCAAGTCGCCGCCCATGCGCTGCGCCATCCTGTCGTAGTAGCTGGCGCCAGCCGGCTTCCGCTCTGGCGACTCCACGCTGCTCGTGTCGGAAGACAGCTTGCCGGCGTCGCTCGGTTTGGACCAGGTCTTCTTCGCCCTCACCGAGCGCGATTTCGTCGTTCTCGCCCTCGTACCGGAGCTACGTGGACTTCTAGGCGCCTCGGGATCCCTCACTTTGTCGAACACCGAACCCTTAATGTCTGTTATGCCCCAAGTGACGACGTCCTGCGTAATTTCGGCGTTGTCCAGA
Organism: Schistocerca gregaria; assembly: GCF_023897955.1. Taxonomy (NCBI): domain Eukaryota; kingdom Metazoa; phylum Arthropoda; class Insecta; order Orthoptera; family Acrididae; genus Schistocerca; species Schistocerca gregaria. The sequence goes on from NC_064920.1 coordinate 1,166,630,580, forward strand.
TTTCTCTCGGTGTACGACGCTGGCCAAGACTGGTTTCCACCTTCGTTAGAGTAAGTGAAACTCGATATCTGCTGACTGGGGACTGAATAATTTAAAGGATACCCTGTTTCTTCTCCTATTCGATCTACTCCCATCCCAAAGCGTGATCTTCTTCTCGGAACCCTCCGTCTGAAATCGCTACTGAAATCAGGTTCTATGTCAACAACATGGTGGACCACCTGTGAACGTGGACTTCTTAACGCATCTATACGCCTAAATCGGCCAGAAGCTTCTTTATTCCCGTAGGTTGAATGCCAGCTTTGAGACTTGCTTTCTGAAAACGTGCCTGGCGAGTTGCCAACAGTTTCCGTATTATTAGCATTCTCTGTTATGACATCATCGTCGTCATCAGCCACTAGCGAACCCTGACCTCTGTCAGCAGAACGTGTGTCTCTGTTTACGTTCAACTGGCCCCACTCTTCTTGGTTCTGTGCGTTTTGTAGATAGAAACCCTCTCCAGCACCACCTACTGGAAAGGTAAAACAGAAACAACGTGTTACAAGAAATGTATCTCAATGTGTAATATTTGAAGCCTGTTCAAACAGTAGAGATTGATACACACTAAATTTGTACACAATGTAGCGTCAGGGATTCGTGAATGAGACGTTACGAAATTACAATAATATTGTGTATCATGCGAAATTTGTGATTGCTTTAGACAGCATGCTTTTTTGGGTGGAGAGTCATTGGCAGAAGTAAAACTAACTTCAGACGTGTCCCAGGGAAGTGTGTTGGGGTCCTTGCTGTTCATGTTGTACGACGGGCGTTCAACAACTAATGCAACGTATTTCTTTCTTGGCCAATTTCGCTTTAAAAATGCGAAATTTGTTTCAGAATATCCCTACTTCGCTATACTTAGCCTTTAAAGGGTGGCGTCTGTAAAGCAGATACGTTCCAGAGAGCTTTATTTTGTCGGAAAACCAGCGTATAGCAGATATTCATATGCGCTTCCAGAATGCCTACGGAGACCTGGCAGTGACAAAAGCACGGAGTTGCTGGGCGAGGTGTCTGCAATCATCGTAAGAAGGTCACGCAAACCTCTCTGATCCTCTGGGTAGCGGCCGGCAACACACGACTGTGACTCGTGCAATATTGCAACGTGTGGACACACTCATTCACATATTTCCTACTCCATGACAGGAGTACATGCACGATCCGTTACAGCCATGCGGATAAGATGCCTGTCATCTCGACTGCTAGTGATACGAGGCCGTTGGGATCCAGCACGTCGTTGTGTATTACCCTCCTGAACCCACCGATTCCATAGTCTGCTAACAGTCTTTGGATCTCGACCAACGCGAGCAGCATTTTCGCGATATGATAAACCGAGATGATGATAGGCTACAATCCGACCTTTATCAAAGTCGGAAACGTGATGGTATGTGATGATCACAACAACGTTTCACCAGGCAACGCCGGTCAACTGCTGTTTGTGTATGAGAAATCGGTTGGAAACTTTCCTCATGTCAGCACGTTGTAGGTGTCGCCACCGGCGCCAACCTTGTGTGAATGTTCTGAAAAGCTAATCATTTGCATATCACAGCATCTTCTTACTCTTGGTTTAATTTCACGTCATCTTCGTGGTGTAGCAATTGTAATGGCCAGTAGTGTATTTTTAGTGCCTTGCAGTAATTTCAGGCTCCTTGCAGGTTATGCCGTTTTGCATAACAAAGTGCTGTCTGAAAAAAACTCCAAAGATTCCAGTCAGATTCTGATAAGACTGCAAAGCAGAACAAACATTGACATCTTGCTTTCAGTTTTTAGAAATGCAAAAGTGTGGACTTTACGAAACGCAGAAACGTAATACCATGTGACTATAATACTACTATGTCGTAGTTGGAATGAGTCAACTCATACAAATACATGGGTTAACAGTTTGAAATGGAATAATGACGTAAGCTCAATAACTGGTAAAGTAGCTTGCAAGTTTCGGTTCATTCGTAAGATACTGAGGAAATCCAAGTTAGGTCACACCATTAAGAGTTTTCACTACATTGAACATCCTCTGCACAATGATACTTTTTATTCGTAGTTGTAAAAATTTGGCACTATGGGTAGCAGTTTACACAGTGTAACATTAAGATAAGTATATAAGAAAGAAAAAATGCTAGCTTATTGTAAATCAATTCAAATTTCAATAACTTATTAATAAAACAAGAACAAAAATAAAAGCGGTAAACTGCTGTGCCCATATGGAATTTTACAAACGCCCTTCGCGTTGCGGTTACGTTTCCAAAGAAAAGCCAGAGGACCCATCATACCACCATTTCGCCTTTCCCTCTGTTTTGCTTTCTTTCTGGCCGAAAACGGAAGTAATAAAACCTCTATTTCACCCACTCGCTGGTGCCTAATACGTCACTGTTCAGACAACAGTTATGTAAATATTTCTTCAGGACGTTTACAGTCATCTCGTTCAGACGTAGTATAGACCTTTATGGTTTCCTTGCAATGCCAAATCTAAATAATACTACTATTTCAGTTGTTACTTCTGTTTAATCTACATCTATACGCTGAGAACTAGTGCACAACGTGAGGTTAAGGGTAGATACTGTGCTAGAATCTTTTCTCCGCCTATTCCTGTCCAGTTGCGGATGGTGCACGTGGAGAACGATCATCAGATCCCCTCTCTATGAACTCGAATTCCTCTAATTCTGTGTAAATTATGTGAAACACAAGGACCTTCTATTAACGTTTTAGAAAACATTCAGCCAGCGATCTCTAACTAAACTGAATGTCTTATTGCAGCTGTCTGAGTGTGCTGATCAAAGATTCTCATTCTTAGTTCCTTGTGTAAATTCGACATGGCGCCCAGTAAGTATCGTTAAAAGACAAAAGAAAATACTTTTCGTTTCTTCACCCACGTGTGTGTATTACATTGGAAGTTTCAGATGTCTGGAAAAAAAACACAGTAATCAGTTTCAAAACAAGGACTGTGAATGGAGGCAGTTATGCTGTATCATTTCAAAATTCTATTGTAATCTAGATATTTTGTGAATGATAGGAAAACTGAATCTGCTTCATTTCACTTATCCTTTAGACATTAATTTCGTTGTGAGACCTTAATTTTTCCCGGCGAATCGAATGTTCAAATAATTTACGGGTTTGCTGCCGGGTGACGTTGTCGACCACCGCCGATATTTCGGCAAGAGCGCACCGTGCCATTCTCAAGGCACAACTGCAAGGAGGAAGCAATGTGCAAGGGAATTTAATCCCTCGGTTCACAGAGGAGAAACAAGGAAGATACCACACACAGAACAAGTAACCGCAAAGTCAACACACAACCAAAGATAACCTCCATCAGAAATATCGATAGTGACTATTAATCAACAGGTGACACAGCACTAATTCTGTCCCTCTGTTTTTTGCTGAGAAGCAGAGCCGGATTCCAAGCAACATTTAGACAAAATCCACCATCTCTGTTTATAAGGTTGCTTCATAGTTTGATTTCAAAAGCTTCCTTATTGACACTATCCCAACAGCTGGACGTGCAAGCCAAAATCTCCGTGTTGTTGTATTCCATAGGATGACCGGTGTCAGGCAATGTTCTGCAATAGCGGATTTGCTCGGCTGCTGTAAGCGTGTGTGACGCTTATGTTCAATACACCGGTCTTCCACAGTCCTGATTGTCTGATCCATATATGACCGCCCAACTGCAAGGAATACGACAGACACCAGCCTTACGCAAACCAAGATCATCTTTTGCGGACGCCAACAGGGCCTTAATCTTAGAAGTTGGTCGAAAAACACATCAAATTTACGCAGTTGTGCCTTGAGAATGGCAGGGTGTACTCCTGCCGAAATATCGGCGGTGGTCGACAACGTCACCCGGCAGCAAACCCGTAAGTTATCTGAACAATAATTTCGTTGCCATACAAAACAAAGCAGTAAGGTGCAGTAAAAATCTATGGAATAGATACTACATTGGAGTCGTACCGGTTCGCATCAATCAACCCATCGCTAGATCGCGGTAGTGAGGCAAGAGCTTTGATGGTTCTCAAATAAAGTGGCTTTGACCGGCGGGCGAAGGTTCACAGAATTTGTGGGCAGAATTGGAAGGAGCACTTGCGGTGTGTCATGCCGATTTACCTCCGCTGTCTGGAGCACATAGCAAACGGCTTTTGCAGGGCAAAGACCTTATTCCGCGAAGACAGTGCTTTGGGTTGGCTGTGGTGGCGATGGCACACTGGAAATTTGTCTGTGACCAATGTGTAGAGATTCTGAGTGCCAATTCGCAACCAATTCATCAAATATTTTGGCGAGACTCTTTCTCTGGCTTCTGTGCCTTGCTTCATTAAACTCGTTGAGCTGCGACTAGTTTCTCCTTCCCGGAAGGTCTGCTGTGTTTGCTGTTTATGGAGATTCGCTCCGAAAGAACTGAAGTTTACCTTAATGGAAGTAACTCTGTTTCATTACAGACATTAGTCGCAATTGTTTGTGGAATGTGTGGAAGTTGCGTGGTCTGCGTTACAGAGCTAGTGGAGCTGTTTAAATTGTCATATTTCGAGTGGCTTACCGTCGGTCATGTTTAGGTCTGATCTGTTTGCTGTATTTCCTTTTAAATGTGGTGAAGTCTAACTTAATCAGAGTGCCTTTCACTTAAATCATTCTAGTTAAGCATTGGCAAGACATTTTGGTGGGGCTGTTGGTTGACCCGCCCTGAGATTTTCTATGCTAAATTCTGCTTAAATAAGAATGTACCGTTCCACTGCAGTTGTTACGGGCAGCCTGGTAAACTAAGTTTGATATCTGAGATTCGGTTGCTCAGCTATATGAAACAGACACAAGCCACAGACTTTCGTAATGTGTCAAGGGTAGAAAAGTTGATGCCTTAGTTGCTGTGGCGTCATAAACCAAGGCAGGAAGAGACGAGTGGCCCAGGCAACAAGCAAGAAACTCGTCATTGGTGAAGAGGTGGCGAAAGATTTTCAGATAGCATATTTCTAGCACGGGCAGGAGAGGCTCGCTCAGTCGCGGTGAGAGCAACCCTCCTAGGGGTAGAGTACCCCAAAATCAAGACTCCTGGTCCTCCAGGTTGGGGGTTGAGCAGAGGGCTACCAACCCACTCATGTAAAAATACGAAATGGTCAGGATACTCAACGCCAGCCTCGGAAACAGAACAGGATTTACTGCAACAAAAACTGGCAACGCTACAAGGAATTCTCTTTTGGATCGTGGAATATTAGAAGCCTGTATCGAACAGGAACTGCTCAAATACTAGCAAACGATGTAATAAAATATATAGTGCAACTGGTAGCTCTCCAGGAAGTAAGATGGCAGGGAACAGGTTCACTGAAAATAGCAGACGGGACAATAATATATGGAGACTGCCGTCAGCGCCATGAATTTGGAACCGGTTTCTACATTCATAAATCAATAGATGACTCAGTAAGGGAGTTCAAACCTGTTAATAACCGTATATCATACATAACTATTCAGACGCAGTGGTTAGACATTACATTTCTAAATGCTCACGCACCCACAGAAGATAAGGATGACAACACGAAAGAAGAATTCTACAGCCAACTGAAACAAACGTACAACTTATTAAGTAGGCACAATGTGAAAATAGTGTTGGGAGATTTTAATGCCAAAGTAGAAAAGGAAGAAATCTAGAAGCCAACCATCGGCAATTTTAGCTTACACGAAGAAAGTTCAGATAATGGGGTTCGACTTATAAACTTTGCAACGACAAATGGTCTCACGATAAGCAGCACAAAATTTCAACATAAATGCATTCATTTAGGAACATGGATATCACCAGATGGAAAGGTAGTCAATCAAATAGATCATGTAGCTATCCAGAAACGATTCCAAAACAGTATTAAAGATGTCAGAACCTTCAGGGGAGCGGATTGTGACACAGACCACATGTTAATAATATAAAAAATAAAAGTGAAACTCAAAAGGAAAGTAAATAGAAACAGAGTAGAAAGTACAAGATATAACACAGGAAACCTGGCGTAGTAGATACAAAAGAAAATTTCACGAAAGAAATTCATGACCAATGCAGAACCACAGGATGTCGAAAGCAGATGGAGACACATGAGAGGCTGTATTCAAGAAGCAGCTTCCAAAATCACAGCTGAAAGAAAACGACCTAATAAAATTTGGTTTAACACAAAGTGTCATGAAAAAATGCTGGAAAGAAGAAATGCTAGGAATACATGGATTAAAGAAAGGGACAATATGACATTGAAGAAAAGATACTATAAACTCCGCCAAGAAACGCAAAGAACCCTAAGACAAGAGAAAATGAAATACTATAACAATATGATCAGAGAAGCAGAGGATGATTTCCAACATCACAGGAAAAGGCAGATGTATCTAAATATTAAAAAAAAAGTCCTTTGGTAATTTCAATAAAAGGGTATAGTTTATAAAGGATCAGTATGGGAAAATATTGACCAACAAAAGTGACATACAAAACAGATGGAAAACATACACAACTACTCAACTGCAATGACCCACACTCTTACTGTAAATTGGAAGAACCTGATACAATTGATACAGCTGATACAGTTACTACCCCATCAGTAAATGAAATACATCAAGCAATAAAGAAATTAAAGAATAACAAGGCTTGTGGCGAGGACAAGATATGCGTTGAGTTATTAAAGAATGGAAGCCCACAACTGGAATTAGAAATACAGGCGTTAATAGAAACAATTTGCAGACAGAAACTATTCCTGCCGATTGGAAAACCGCAACTGTGTGCCACATATTTAAGAAGAATGATCCACTTGTTTGTGATAACTACAGAGTAATTGCCTTTCTGGATGTCACCTACAAAATCTTATCGAGCTGTCTATTAAACAGGCTGATACCAATAACAGAAGACTGATTGGAGACTACCAATGCGGTTTCCGCTGGAACAGATCCACATTAGATTAGTTATTCGACGTAAGGCAAGAAACTGAGAAGGCGTGGGAATTCAATGTAGATGTCCACATATTATTCGTAGATTTTAAAAAGGCCTATGATAGCATACACCGACAGACACTCCTAAATATAATGAAGGAATTTAAAATACCATCAAAATTAATCAGATTAGTGAAAATGTGTATAGAAGAAACTTTATGTCGCATGAAGACACCGGTAGCAGAAACTGAAGATTTTAGGGTGTACACTGGACTGAGACAAGGGGATGCCATTTCACCTATTTTATTTAACCTTGTCCTAGAGGAGATCGATAGAGAATTTTCTAAAACCAGTCCGCAAGGGATCCAGCTACAGGATGTGAACATTACAAGATTTGCCTATGCAGATGATGTAGCACTAATAAGTAGTTGCAAAAGAGAATTAATCAGAATGATGCAAAATTACTAAAACATTGCTGAGGAAACAGGATTACATGTTAATGAAGAAACGACAGAATACCTGCCCATAAGTAAGAAAACCAGAAAAGATGCACCTCTGACTGTAGATGGATTCAATTTCAAGACTGTTGACCACTTCAAGTACCTAGGAAGTCTTTTTAGTAATAACAACAGAACAGATATAGAAATAGATGCCCGTTTATCAACAGCAAACAAGACACTTTTTAGTTTCATCAAAATTCTAAGAGAAAGATCACTTAGCAGTAACTTCAAAATCCACTTATATCAATCCACCATTACACCTGCGATGTTATATGGATGTGAAACATTAATATTTAGAAAGAGAGATGAAGAAAAACCGTTAATATTCGAATGAAAAGTACTAAGGAAAATTTTGGGACCTGTATACGACGAAAATAGCATGGAATGGAGAATAAGAAGAAATGAAGAATTAAGAGGGCTGTACAAACACGGTAACATCGTGGAAGTGCTCAAGAGGAGGAGGTTGAATTGGGCAGGCCATATAGCAAGAATGACAGAGAATAGACTACCTAGAATGGCACTTAGCAGAACAATAGGTGGAACGAGAGGCAGAGGGAGACCCAGAATCAGATGGCGGGATAACATTCGGGAGGACACAACTAGGATGAACAGCAGCAGCAGCTGGACAAACAGCGCTTTGGACAGGCAGAAGTGGAAGAGGCTCAAAAAGAGCAGGCGTATGGTCGAGAAGGCCCTTGCCACATGTAAAGTAAAAGTATATGTCTAAGTTAACCAAGGAGTATTAATAACGTTAAGTTTAATACTGGCAAGGGGTGGATGTCTAAATGTAAATACGGAATGTAAATAACTTCTGAATCAAGAGAAGGTTAAACGTGCTAAAGGAATAGCAAACTGTAAAAACTAAACATTGCAGCATCCGTTCATGGGGAAGACTTGGAGGAAGTGACGGTACGATTGTCGCTAATGACAGACCCCTCAGGGGAGATGCAAATGGAGTGCTGACGGAGATAGCTGCATGTACATGAGGCGAGTGACCTGCGTCGGCGACCGACACTTTATAGGGCCGCCAACCTGCATCTCGGTCTCTGACAACATGGTCCAGCACGCCATCATCAGCCACCAACACTGGGAAACATCAGGTGTCAGGTTGGGAGACTCTGGCCAGAAAGACGACAGAAATCAGCTTCTGGGCGATACATGCTGTACAGAGAAGAGTCCCATCCATAAACCTGTCAGCAGTTTATTGCACCATAACTTATTGTCCGTGGAAAAAGGCCATGACTTCATAGGATTGACGGTACATCATATAAAAGCGACCATTAACCGTTCAGGGTCTTAGTTGAGAACAGTTTCTTCAATTCGCAGGGAACATAGTGTTCAGAATTGGTTTCTTGAACTACTGTCTTTGATTTCACCGAAGCCTTAAATATTGCTGGCGCACAACTTGAATACATTCTTGTAAAAGATATACAGGGTAATCAAAAAGTCTGTATAATTTGAAAACTTAATAAACCGCGGAATAATGTAGATAGAGAGGTAAAAATTGACACACATGCTTGGAATGGCATGGGGTTTTAATAGAACAAAAAAAAGTTCACAAAATGTCCGACAGATGGCGCTGGACAGCAAAACTGCTACCGTGACGGGTGAGAGGTACGCCGATATGTTACAGAATCGCATCATCCCCAGCCTCCACCCCATATTGCTAGAAGCGTGAAAGATCTCTTGCGCGCGTCGTTTGGTGATGATCGTGTGCTCAGTCGCCACTTTCGTCATGTTTGGCCCTCCCAGGTAACCAGACCTCAGTCCGTGCGGTTATTGGCTTTGGGGTTACCTGAAATCGCAAGTGAATCGTGATCGACCAACATCTCTATAGATGCTGAAATACAACATCCGACACCAATGCCTCACCATAACTCCGGACACGCTTTACAGTGCTGTTCACAACATTATTCCTCGACTACAGCTATTGTTGACGAATGATGGTGGACATATTGATCATTTCCTGCAAAGAACATCATCTTTGCTGTGTCTTGCTTTCTTGTGCTAATTATTGCTACTCTGATCAGATGAAGCGCCATCTGTCGTACATTTTTTGAACGTTTGTATTTTTTTGTTCTAATAAAACCCCATGTCATTCCAAGCATGTGCGTCAATTTGTACCTCTCTATCTACATTATTCCGTGATTTATTCAGTTTTCAAATTTATACTGACTTTTTGATCACCCATCTGTTCTTTCGGACATGTTCCTAAAGAACAGATACCATCAGTGACAATGCAGCTCGTTAGAATGAAATTACAATCAATTACCCTTAGCTGCATACAGGTGTTGATATAAGTCAACGACGACAGTTGAAAATGTGTGCCCCGACCGGGACTCAAACGCGGGACCTCCTGCTTACATGGCAGACGCTGTATCCATCTGAGTCACCGAGGACACAGAGGACAGCACGACTGCAGAGATTTCTCTCCGGCATGCCTCCTGTGAGACCCACATTCGCAACTTATTGACCTGCACTTTATTCACAGTGCCCCTGTCCATTATATTCATTACTCGCGGCGTTAATGCCGATTTCCGTAAGAGTTGGGGCACTGTTTGTGCATCCGCACAGAAGAAGATGGTGAAAAGGCCGGTGAGCCTTAAATGTATGTTATCTGTTCTTTGGGAACATGTCAGACGTCAGTCGAGTACATACCACGTCGTGCTCCGGTACTTCTGCGTGCTCGCGGGAGCCCTATACGATATTAAACAGTTGTACCAGTTTCTCTGGCTCTTCAGTGTAACTAGTCTCCTTTGGTTACTGACTGTTTTTGCCAGTATCTCGTCAATGTTGACATATGTATTTTTCAGCATAGCGTCCCACGGAAGCTCTTTTCGGTACAGTGGCAGGCAGCATCCCAATAGCATGTTTCACGCTTACGCTCCAGAATGGCAGTTGACTGCTATGTAGCAGGAAGAATTACGTCTTTACGTAAACAAATACCGCGCTGGAGAGCCCATTCAGTGGCCACAAAGTTCATGATCATTAGACCGCTGCCAAAGTTGGCCACCTGCTTTGACTATCACTGAGCGTATGTGATCACTCCATTTTACACCCGTATATGTTGTTAGAAATAGACATTTGTATGAATTGACTGATTCCAACGGTTGATTTGTTGTTACAGGATACTAAATTTCTGCGTTTTTAAAAGTACCCAATATTACATTTCTGCACATTACAGCAATTCGCGAATCTTCGCAAAATATTGAAATCGTGGATTTTTGCGTAGCTTCTTCACACAAGGTATTGCGCATAAAACGATACGCCTGAGACCTAAATTCACATAGCAAAGAAGTAACTAAAATGAATAGATAATAGTAACGTTAAAAGGATGTAGCTACCTATTTATAAGAGATGCTTGAATTGGTGGCCATGGGCATCCGGCATGGCTGACTTCGTGTGATGACGTTACCAGCAACATTCTGTAATTCTGCAGGCATGATGTTGTTAATTTCTCCAGTAATGTTCCGTTTAAGATCGTCTGTTATGTGAGGATTGTCAGCATACAATCTGCTTTCTAGTGTGCCCCATAAATTAAAATCACGCGATGTTAAATTCGGGGACTTTGTGGGCCAGAGGCCACTACTGAGAAGTCTGTCTTCAGGGGGTACATTTTTGATGTGGGTCATACTTCTGTTAGATGTGTGAGCGGTTCCTCCATCTTGCTGGAATACTGCATACAGCTTCTCTGCACCTGTTAATTGTGCATAGAAATCTTGGAAGATCTCTAGATATCTGAAATTGCTTAAGATGTAACTGAAAATTATGGGGCCCATAAAGCGCATTCCGGACAATGCACACCAAACACCTATCTTCTCTGAATGTAGAGGTTCTTCACGCAAAATGTAACCGTTAGCACTTGATGCTAATAGTCAGTTGCAATAACGACTCTTCTTTTTTCCTGGTCCTCAAATTTCAACTCTTGCACCACACTCACGTTTGGGCTTTTAATTTCATACCTTTTAGTACACAACGACACAATGTACGAGATACGACAACCTGCTTCCTTACCGACTTGTGGGCTCTTCTCGCAATGCCCGTGCGAATTGCGTCTATAGTCCTCAACGTCGGTCACCTATACCTCTGCACATTCTGAACGAATCTTCAACAGCCCTCCAATTCTTGTACAGATCTTGAATAGTGCTGGTCATGGGGAATTTCCAACCAGGACGCTGTGCTGATCGTGGGGTGTTTCCTACCAGTATGCTTTGCTTGAAACATTTCTTTACGTTCCTTGATGGAGCCTGCCTTTTTCCACAATGTCAATTCGCCGTTCTAATGCAAACTGCCCCATCTCTGTAATAACTCAACAATATGAGTTTCTCGTAAAAACCGACGTACGGATACGCAGCTGTACTTAACTTTCCGATGAAATGCAGTGCAGCTAACGTTCGAGACAGTGTTGCCACTCCACAAGCAATTCGACTAGAGATGATTAACCGGTACCTGAGGCGTATTGGTTTTATATGTGACACCCTGTAGATAGATGCATCACCTGCATCACCTGCAAAAACCTGACGTTATTGTTAATATTGTCTTTGAGGTCAACAATATAACACTGGGTGATTTTTTCCTCTGTGTACAAACTCTAGAGATTGGTGGATGAAAAGACACGGAACATAAAAGGTCTAATGAACTTATGTCCGGAAATGCATGGTTTCCATGCTAGAGACCATTTATTCAGTCGTACTTTGTTACAGAGACTGCGGTCTAATACGCGCTGTACCATGCAGCCACAGTTACAGTGGTTTTCTCTCAGGGTGTGGTACTGTTCCTCGTACGCCATGCCCTAGCGCCTCTCGTGCCATAGTAATTGGTAATGTCATGTCCGACTCACTTCTCTTGCTGACTCACCTTGTAGTGGATGTGATACAGGGTTGTACACAATGGTTCCGTATTCGAATCGAGAGCTTGCCGACGTGATTTTTACTCAATGAAAGGCAAATGGCAATGGGCAGCGGGCAGCGAGGCTGTATGAGACTCATCCCCGTCGGCAACAATCACAACATTCAATGTTTGCAACAGTGTTTCGCCGTTTGTCTGAGACAGTGTTGCGTCAGGAAGTAGGAAATCGTGAAGGACGTACCCGAAATGTTCGGACACCAGACATGGAGGAAAATGTGATTAACTCAATGGAATGTGACCAGACAGTTGGCCCGCCAGTACAGGATAAGCCAGACGACCGTGCGGAACATTCTCCATGACAATTGTTTCTACTCTTATCACTTGCAGCATGTTCAGGGATTACTAGTGACAGACTTTCCACATCGGGAGCAATTTTGGCACTGGTTTCTTCACCAGGCAACCACGATTCCGGGATTTGTATCACCCATCCTATTCACAGAGGAGGCAACCTTTCCGCGTAGTGGTATATTCAACTTTCATAACTCTCATATGTGGGACAGTACGCAAAATCCACATGGTATGGTGACAGCGAATCATGAGCATCGGTGCAGCCGGAAGGTGTAAGCCGTAATACCAGCGACCATGATTTGGGTTCAGTCTTCCTTCAGCGTCGCCTAACAGGACAGAACTATCGTCGTTTCTTGCGGGTGACTTTGCGTCCCCTGATGGAAGAAGAGCCATTGATGATTCGAAGGGTTATGTGGCTGCTACATGACGGTGCTCCAGCCCACTTCGCCGTTAACGTCCAGACGCATCTCAATCGTGTCTTCCCTGGTCGATGCATCAGACGAGGGGGTCCAGTAGCATGACCTTCTCGTTCACCAGATCTCAAACCGGGCGACTTCTGGTTATGAGCCCATCTCAAAAGTATCATGCTTGCAGAGCCCATTCCAGATGTAGAGACACTAGAGCAGCGTACCCGTACTGTCTTTGACACTTTTTTCGGAGGCAGCGGGGTCGATGCGAACGTGTGGGACAGAACGTGCGACTGGCGCAAACACGAATGCATTGAGGTAGATGGAAACTATTTTCAACACAATCTAAAACTGTTGCTGCATAGCACAGCGTGTATCGAACCACAGTCTCTGTAACAAGTTATGATGGAATAAATGGTCTCTAGCATGGAAACTACGCATTTTCAGACATAACTTTGTAAGGTGTCAGGTAAATCCAACACCTTCCATGAAAACCCTCACATGGTGGCAAATTCGGCAGTATGTCGCATAGCTCCAAATAAATCCTCAAATTAAATTAACCAAAGTAATACGATCAACGAGTGAGCAAATGGAATACCACAGACTAACACAAGAACCCCTAAATGCATGTCATACCTTCCCACCGTGAAACAGATGCAGTTCCGAGGGGAGAAACGAGAAGCCGAGAGCAGAACCGTGTTAAGCTAGAAGGCCCCACGATAAGGGATGGACACCCACGTCGTCAGCCAACCGCCATGACCACCCCCCAGCCCATGTTAAATGATAGAGCCCTCCAGAAGAACAGTATAGATCTTACGATAACACTAAAAGGGCCACACCAGCTCCAAGTTTTAGCGTGAGACTTTTTCGCGTCTCTGTTACGTTTCAAACGTTAAAAACATTGCCCCACCATGAAAAGTATAACGTTTCTCATTGGATAGACAGAATTTTTGTAGGCGGAGCTTAAGGTTAACATTGAGACCCTGATTGGTCAGATGAAAACACAGCCAGATAGTTTTTTTTAAACCAACTTCGGAAAATGGTAGTAAGGAGAAGTTGGGAGAGGTTAGTTAGTTCCCAGACGGCGAGCTGGATGGCTGCTGCACCGGCCGCCGCCCCCTGACGAACACCATCAAGATAATGTACGCACGCGATGCCGCATAACAGCGCATAAAGCTTCACTCAGAACTGCAGAAGTCTCATCTGTTACACCCCCTTTTTGCGTAATACTAGTGTCGATCGTCAATTAAAGCTCATGGTGTTCACATTTGCCACTTTAAGTAAGAATCTGAAACGCGATGATTTTTCTGTTATGTAGTTATTGAGAAGCCACATCAGCCACTGTAATTTACGACAAGTTAGATAAGTAAATAAAGATAATTGAGGGTCACTGTAGACCATTTTGATAGTTTTCTCTTTTGTGAAACTTAATTTAAACTTAGATTATAGATGTGATATGGCATAGGTCAGCCTTCGATCCGTTGTAGAACTTGGAAACCCATTCAGGGAATATTCGTTCACATTTCTGTTGAGAGCAGTTGGTTTTTACCATCCTGTATTAAAACACTTCCTTTTATCAATAGTGCAATTTATAAACAATGTTTTGTGAGTAGAATAAAATTTCCAATGGTAAACTTAACTGCTTTTTCGACTTTATTTTACCAGCTAACTAAAAATAGGAAAGCCTTGAACCCCTTCCACTACATTTAGTTAGTATTAAGATTCTTTTACAGGGAGTGCAGTGCAGCTGACGCTGAGATCATTAAGTATTTGGTTATATCATCGCTATTCTCACTGAACTCTGCATCTCATGTGTGGTCGGGCGTCTCCTTACCAGCAACAGGTCCCAGGTTCAAACTAGTCAATTTCCTGAAAAACACGCTCAGAGCGTCGTTGCGCGAAGTGGTAGGGAGACATGACTTAGAACAGACTGTATACAGTGAACAATCACACTGTATACAGTGAACAACAAGAGCACCGATACACTTCCCTGGTGGACGCCTAAAGTTACTCACACTCGTGTCGCGACCCTCCAGTCCAGCCAGGACGCTGCGTGCCCCCTCTGCACAGAGCAGGCTGTACCCTAGAGAACTAGGAGCCGCGGTTCCGGCCCGTGCTGTGCTGTGCTTACCCTGCCCGGATGGACTCAGGCGCCCGGCGTCTCCCGGCCGCGCCCGTTGCAGCTCATTCCCTTCCTCGAGGCTGCGCAGGCGATCCTCACCTGCCATCGATCCACGCTCCAGGCTGTCCGTAGAACCTACAAAGCGCCAGTACGTGCCATGTAGTTCTATTAGAAACGGCAACCCCAGCAATCCACAAAAAAATAGTTCAAATGGCTCTGAGCACTTCTGAGGTCACCAGTCCCCTAGGACTTAGAACTACTTTAACCTAACCAAGATAGGGACATCACACACATCCATGCCCGAGGCAGGATTCGAACCTGTGACCGCAGCGGTCGCGCGGCTCCAGACTGTAGCGTTTTGAGCCGCTCGGCCACTCCGGCCGGCCAAGCAATCCACAATTCATTGGCTACAAAAAGAAATAAAAAATTCACATACTGAGAAATCATTAACCTAGTTATCATCAGTGGAACATACTACTCACACATGCTGACTAAACGCTAGAAACTTAAGGATTAATTTTGGTAGTTACTCAGTAAAAGCATGAGTGCATTTCTTACAAGTCAACGAATTGTAAGAGCTGCAATTTCAATAAATATTTGGCCAAGTGTGAGTAGGACACGCGCAGTAACGGTTCCGTACAAACTTAACTTTATATATAGACAGTTCATCCACCCCAGTAATCGAGAAACTCAACGACTTTTCCCTGTTTTCTACGGTGATCGTGCAAGATATCGGTCACTGGAATTCCAAGACTTTCGAGAATGTTTTAATTTTAGGTATGATGCCGCGTTACAAATGACAAAAGAAATCCAGAATGAGATTTTCACTCTGCAGCGGAGTGTGCGCTGATATGAAACTTCCTGGCAGATTAAAACTGTGTGCCCGACCGAGTCTCGAACTCATGGTCATTGTAACGGATGGTTTACTGTAGCCATTGTCCGTGGAGGTTCTGGAGTACCAAATATTGGTGGACTAGAAAGTTTCGTTGACAGAGACATTATTGCATTTCGCACCTATCATATGGCCGAACTCGCTAATAAAGACTTTGGTAAATCTGCTTATACGTCTACATCTGCTTTGTCTTTGTATACTCGTAACAGGAGGAAAATATCTTTGAATGAGTTCGAGACTCGGTCGGGCACACAGTTTTAATCTGCCAGGAAGTGACAAAATAAATATTTTTCGTGTGAAATAATAAAGGTTTTCTGATTTTTTTTCCTTAGTTTATGCTCTGAAACATTGTTTCTTCCAAATTTCATGGTTCCAGGTCAACGAGAAGTACCCTAATGATTTAATGATTGAGTTTTCGAGTATCAAAATATGCGATATAAATGGCCGTATCTTGTGGTTGTAATCACTTAGACTGTGTCAGATAGGACAGAATGATGTAAATGCTAAGGAAACATGGAGTTGACTGGAGGGATAGACGGCTAATTAGAAATTTATATTTGAACCAAAGAGCAAGAGTAAGAATAGGAGGTCTGATGAGTGAAGAAATTGAACTGGGAAGAAGTGCAAGACAAGGTTGTTATTTATCACTAATACTGTTCAATATATATCTGGAGGGAAGTATTAGTGAAAGTTTTGATGGAAGGAGAGGAGTTTGTATAGGGGGTCGGGGAGTAGAGTGTATAAGATTTGCAGACGACAAGGTTGTGATGGCAGAGAGAGCAACAGACATGGAACAAATGTTAGAAGATCTAAACACAAAATTAGAAGAATATGGAATGAAGATTAACAAGAAGAAAACGAGAAGCATGGTAATTTGAGGAAAGAGGAGAAAATGCCGTATGAAAATAGGGGGAGAGGAAATAGAGCAAGTGAATAACTTCAGTTACTTAGGAAGTGTAATAATGGATGATTTGTATGGCTCAAGGGAAATTAGGAAAAGAATTGCAATGGCAAAAGAAGGATTCAAGAGAAAACAGAAATTACTTTGTGGACCACTAAACAAAGATCTGACGAAAAGACTTGAAAAATGTTACACCTGGAGCATTGCACTATATAGTGCGGAGACCTAGACATTGAGGAAGGAAGATGAAACAAAACTGGAGGCACTAGAGATGTGGATATGGAGAAGAATGGAAAAAGTGAAATGGGAAGACCGAGTAAGGAATGAAGAAGTATTAAGGAAAGTTGGAGAAGAAAGAAACATGCTGAAAGTCATCAGAAAGAGAAAACGGAACTGTATTGGTCATTGTTTGAGGAGGGACCGTTTATTGAAGGAAGGAATAGAAGGAATGGTGGAGGGATAAAGGGGAAGAGGAAAAAGAAGATATCGAATGCTGGACAATATCAAAGGAGGCAAATGTTCAGAAATGGTTATGGACAGATAAAAGTGGAAGAGTCTTAACCCAAGACAATACCTGCCGTAAGGCAGAATAGCATACTACCAATCACTTAGAAACTCAACTATTTTACATCCCAGAGGACCATAGACATTAGTATATTCCATAAATTTCAACTCGGTACCTCTGCACGTTCATAAAAAAAAGTCGTCTTAACACATGAACAGACAGAAAGAGACAATCCGATAACAGATGACAAAAAACTATTTTCGTGTGATACAATTACAAATTAACAGTTTTCGGAATTTTTTATTTACTTTTATTGTTAAACATAGCTTCTTTAGAAACTGATGATTCTATGTCAAAGCAAATACCCTACATATTTTGATGAGTGAGTTTGCAAGTATCCAAAATATCTTTGGTATATGACACAAATTTCAACTTATTACGTCTATCACTCATGAGAAAAAGACATCTTAACAGACGGACAGATACACAGTCGGATAACAAACGACAAAAAAAATCGTTTGATATAAGTAATAGTTTTCGGATTTTTTCTTCCTTTATTTGTACTGTGAAAACTTGTTTCTTTACAAATGATGAGTGAGTTTCCTAATATCAAAGTATGTGACATAAATAACTGTATCTTTTTATTGCATTGACTTACAAGCTTACATGTACTACATCGCCAAGGGACCGTATACCTCAGTATGTGACATAGAATTGAACTTTATATGTGTACCCGTTCCTGGCAAAATGAGTTTTTAACAGTCAGACAGACATACAGGCAGGCAGGCGGACAGGAAAGTTAGCTACGGGTTCCATTTTTTACGCATTGAGTCACGGAACCCTGACCAGGAGGCAAAAACATAAAAATTGTATAATACAGGACTTGTTACTTACACAACGTGTCCCAGAAGTAATGATCAGTATTCAGGGATATGAAGCAAAGAAGTCAAGTAAATATGGTCTCCAAAATGCATATGTTAAAAGCTATGAACACTTTTTATCTTCGATACTGTGAACCGAATCTCTCCTGATGCAAGCTTTCTGCTCTCCATATCTTGAGAGGTGATGACATTGATCCAAACAAGAAAAAAATGCCCAGTGTAACAGGCTCTGAAGTGTATTCCTTAACGGCTATGAGCGCTTCCTCATCGACACTATTGTTAAACACATCACTTCTACTCAACAAATGCTCATAGATCTTAAGTTATGCATTTTAGAGAGTAAGTGTACAGACATTTTTTTCTTGTTTTGGTCCATAGTACACTTCCCAAAACATGGAAAGCAAAGAGCTTGGAGGGTAGACTAGATTTGTTTCACACTATCGATAATGAAGAAATACTTACATCTCTTAAAGTACGCATTTTAGAGCCCATGTTAACTAGATTCTTTGGCTTCGAATGATGGCTCTTATCATATCCCTGAATATTGACAAATCGTCCTTGGACACAATGTATACTTATAGAATTTCATATACAGCTCAAGGAAGCATAAATGAGCCAGTCAACAACCTAGATATCCACATTCTATGGATCCCGTGCAGAAGGGTCACTGCATGTGCAACGAAGTCAAGGATATATATTGTAATAGAGTCAATCAGAAATTAATTCCATCAATTTTTTATTATTTTTACAGTAAAATAAATGCCATATTCATAGGGTAACGTCTACAATATTTTAGATTAATTTGTCACTTGTTAATATAATCACCATCTTTTTCCACAATGTTTTTTTCCGCCTTGAAACAAGAACATGTATACCAGTGCGGTAAATATCATAGTCCTTCATCCTCAGCGACTGCTCCATAGAATTTTTCAAGGCCTCGATATCTTCGAAGACTGTATTATCAGGGCTGTGGTGTCCTACTGTTTACAAATGCGTTATCGATATAGGAACAGATAGTAACACGAACGTGTAATATGAAAGTTCATGCAGCAAAAATTATTGATGCTCTTCATGAGCATACTGAATTCCGTGGTTGTCAATTCGATTTTACTTTAAGTAATGTAGATGTTATTTCTGGTCAATAATGGTGTACTATTGCCATTGTTCATGTAGGTGCAACTCTACGTTCACTGATTACCACTTTGGAAAATTACCCTACTCGAAAGTTTTGCAATTTCGTCAGTGGTACAGTGACTGGTTTGTGGTATCGCACTGTCGTGCAAAAGAAGGAACTTTTGATGTGCAAACTCGCTGAAGACGTGCTTTCAACGTCCATTGTGCAACCTGTCTCCAAAACATCAACCATAATCACACCCCCTGAATGTTGTGTGAAGTCACTGCAATCACTGGCCAACCACTCCACGTTGCATCCCCCAGCTGTGCCTGCCCTTCAGGCTCTTTACAGTGACAAAACCATTGTCTAACGGAACTGATATAGACCGTAGCATCTCCACACCCCTTCTCCAGCCTTTCGTGAATGCATCTGGCCGTTTCACCGACTACGGCAAGTAATTCTGTCACAGAAGGTTGTCTTATACGTACGTCTATGTCGGCCATCTTCTAAATTTTTACAGTGCTGCCATCTGTTGATGTAGGATGTTTTTACTGGGGAACGCCGTAGGAGTTTTGCGGAAGTATGCCGATCTCATGATTACTCCATTACACACTTAGTGAAGCAGAAGGGAAGTAAGAACCATTACTTTCTGACTGGCCTTCTTATTTACGAGTAATACAATGGAATGAATTGAATACTGAACAAATACCTTTCCATTGGACGCCACATTATCATGGTACTGACCACTTGAGTACAGGAATCTGCGTGATTGCATCAAGCTGAGAGCCACCTAAGAAGTTGCAGTCATTGGTAGGAGTTTCCAAACGGAACAGGTTCAAGTGGCAAAAAACACAAAGTGTGTCCCACAACTCCTGTAACTTTCATTACCCATCGTGTTCACCTTATCAATTCACACTTAGTTCTGTGTGAGAGCGGTCCAATCAAACATCAGTTTGTTGAAAACACGCAAAAGAGAGCATCTTTAATCCGCATCACACGTCTCCAACTTTCTGGACAGACCACATTATTTTCTGGTCTTGTAGACTAACTAATGTTGACTAAGAAGAAGAGGATAACCCTTTGCTGAAACATGTTCAGCATCCGAACTGGTTATGTGGATTTCATTCCTCGACATTTAGAAACAATGAAAGAGAGTCTGAAACTGCCGTGAGCTCTCCTCTTACAACGTTTTGCTCTGGATGTTTGTCTCATCAAACTCTTTCAGATTACCAGGCTAGTGTACAACTGACAGGCATGTGCATTTGCAGGGATTTTGGCATCTCGGCCTTAATTAAAGCATATCGGAAGTGGTGGACTGAAGATATTCAGGCAGTGTATTTATAACATGAGGCACCCCAAGTTGCTTCTGCACCTGCACGTTGCTACGCGAAATTTGGTTAAAATAAATTTATCATGACTCACAAGGACCTGACTGTCTTGTGTCTGACTGACACAAGCCATATGGAACCCACAAACTGCAGAACATTTTGGACAGAAATAAGGTTGCTGAAACCAATAATGAGATTAAAACCAAATTTTATCAAATGGGATAGCATCGGGATATCACAGTAACGAAGAAGGAAGGGGATAACGAAGTGCGACAGTCAGGAAGTCAGGAAATGCCTTTTACTACAGGGGCACAGACCAAAGCAGGTACTCAGGGTTAGGTATTAACATTAACAAGAGTATTGATGATGATAATGATGGAATCTCAGATATAATAGAAAGAAATGTATTAAAAGTAAATAAAAGATAATCATTTCAAATAGCACAAGCTTATGTCCCAATATCCTTACATCCCGATGAAGAATCTGAAAACCTTAAAGATGATATACAATAAGTGTTAAACTAAAGCAATTTACAGTTTAGTATAGTAGTGAGCGATTTAAAGCAAAAACGGGGAGAAAGATGAAAACTGACTCTTCAGTAGTCAACATAGGATTCAATATCTGAAACGATAGACGAAATATAGTAGTGGTATTCGCTAAGAACGCCATTAGAGAAAAATACCTGGCAGAAAATAAAGATGGATATGACCAAACAGTATTATAAATGAAATCGTCTATGTGCTGTGAAATGAGGCGTGTACGCTGGCTAAAAAAAGCATAAATGAGGAACAATAACAACCAAAATTAACTTACTGGTTTAAAGCTCTGTATATAAAGAAATCATACTTTAACGATTAGTATACTGACAAGAGCTAAAGATGTTGCAGGTGCAAAGAGAAACGGATAAAACACATTTCAAATGACTTTGGAGAGATAATGAAGAAGATAAATAATTAAAATTAAACGATAACGGAAGTCATATAGTATTAACTGATCTTAACAAAATCATTCAGAAGCGATTACGAGAAGAAACTACTTAGAAGATTATAAGGGAGACAACCGAGAACAAGCTACGTATGAAGACACCGTAACAGGCATTTATGCTGGATACACGTCGTATCATATCACTCATGCTGTGAGATGACTCTATTACGAAGAATTGCAAGACCATACCAATTTGAATATTTCTGCAAAATCATTATAGTTAACCCACGGACACAAACAACCTAAAACGAATAAACAAAACCAAATTTCAGAAGACCCTAGAAAAGAAAAAAATTAAATGTACATGATAACAGAAGTCACATAGAAGTAACTGAACTAAGCGAAACAGTTCACAAACGTTTACCAGAAGAGAGCAGAAGCATGTTGTTGTTGTTGTGGTCTTCAGTCCTGAGACTGGTTTGATGCAGCTCTCCATGCTACTCTATCCTGTGCAAGCTTCTTCATCTCCAAGTACCTACTGCAACCTACATCCTTCTGAATCAGCTTGGTGTATTCATCTCTTGGTCTCCCTGTACGATTTTTACCCTCCACGCTGCCCACCAATACTAAATTGGTGATCCCTCGATGCCTCAGAACATTTACTACCAACCTATCCCTTCTTCAAGTCAAGTTGTGCCACAAACTTCTCTTCTCCCCAATCCTATTCAACACCTCCCCATTAGTTATGTGATCTACCCATCTAATCTTCAGCATACATTGTAACAACACATTTCGAAAGCTTCTAATCTCATCTTATCTAAACTACTTATCGACCATGTTTCACTTCCATACATGGCTACACTCCATACAAATACTTCAGAAACGACTTCCTGACATTTAAATCTATACTCGATGTTAACAAATTTCTCTTCTTCAGAAACGCTTTCCTTGCAATTGCAAAACTCCTTTACTACTTTAGGTGTCTCATTTCCTAATCTAATTCCCTCAGCATTACCCAAATTAATTCGACTACATTCCATTATCCTCGTTTTGCTTTTGTTGATTTTCATCTTATATCCTCCCTACAAGACACTATCCATTCCGTTCAACTACTCTTCCAAGTCCTTTTCTGCCACTGACAGAATTACAATGTCATCGGCGAACGTCAAAGTTTTTACTTCTTCTCCATGGATTTTAATACCTACTCCGAATTTTTCTTCTGTTTCCTTCTCTGCACGCTCAATATACAGATTGAATAACATCGGGGATAGACTACAACCCTGTCTCACTCCCTTCCCAAACACTGCTTCCCTTTATGCCCCTCAACTCTTATAACTGCCATTTGGTTTCTTTACAAATTGGAAATAGCCTTTCGCGTGCCTATATTTTACCCCTGCCACCTTCAAAATTTGAAAGAGAGTATTCCAGCCAACATTGTCAAAAGCTTTCTCTAAGTCTACAAATGCTAGAAACGTAGGTCTGCCTTTCCTTATCCTACCTTCTAAGATAAGCCGTAGGGTCAGTATTGCCTCACGTGTTCCAATATTTCTACGGAATCCAAACTGATCTTCCCCAACGTCGGTTTCTATTCGTCTGTAAAGAATTCGCGTTAGTTTTTTGCTGCTGTGACTTATTAAACTGATAGTTCGGTAATTTTCTCATCTGTGAACAGCTGCTTTCTTTGGGATTGGAATTATTATATTCTTGTTGAAGTCTGAGGGTATTTCGCCTGTTTCATACATCTTGATCACCAGATAGAGTTATGTCAGGACTGGCTCTCCCAAGGCCGTCAGTAGTTCTAATGTAATGTTGTCTACTTCCGGGGTCTTGTTTCGACTCAGTCTTACAGTGCTCTGTCAAACTCTTCACGCAGTATCATATCTCCCATTTCATCTTCATCTACATCCTCTTCCATTTACATAATATTGTCCTCAAGTACATCGCCCTTGTATAGGCCCTCTATATACTACTTCCACCTTTGTGCTTTCCCTTCTTTGCTTAGAACTGGGTTTCCATCTGAGCTCTTTATATTCATACAAGTGGTTCTCTTATCTCCAAAGGTCTCTTTAATTTTCCTGTAGGCAGTACCTATCTTACACCTAGTGAGATAAGCCTCTACATCCTTACAATTATTCTCTAACCATCCCTGCTCAGCCATTTTGCACTTCCTGTTGATCTCATTTTTGAGACGTTTGTATTCCTTTTCACCTGCTTCATTTACTGCATTTTTATATTTTCTCTTTTCATCAATTACATTCAATATTTGTTCTGTTACCCAAGGATTTCTACTAGCCCTCGTCTTTTAACCTACTTGATCCTCTGCTGCCTACACTATTTCATGCCTCAAAGCTACCCATTCTTCTTCCACTGTATTTCTTTCCCTCATTCCTGCCATTTGTTCCCTTACGCTCTCCCTGAAACTCTGTACAACCTCTGGTTTAGTCAGTTTATCTAAGTCCCGTCTCCTTAAATTCCCACCTTTTTGCAGTTTCTTCAGTTTTAATCTACCGTTCATAACCAATAGATTGTGGTCAGAGTCCACATCTCCCCTGGAAATGTCTCATAATTTAAAACCTGGTTCCTAAATCTCTGTCTTACCATTATATAATCTATTTGATACCTTTTAGTATCTCCAGGCTTCTTCCATGTATACAACCTTCTTTTATAATAAGTTGTGCTCTGTGCAAAATTCTACCAGGCAGCTTCCTCTTTCTTTCTTTGTCCCAGTCCATATTCACCTACTACGCTTCCTTTCTCTCTCTTTTCCTACTACCGAATTCCAGCCACCCATGACTATTAAATTTTCGTATCCCTTCACTATCTCAATAATTTCTTTTATTTCATCATACATATCTCCAATTTCTTCGTCATCGGCAGAGCTAGTTGGCATATAAACTTGTACTACTGTAGTAGGCGTGGGCTTCTTGTCTATCTTAGCCACCACAATGGGTTCACTATGCTGTTTGTAGTAGCTTACCCGCATTCCTATTTTTTATTCATTATTAAATCTACTCCTGCATTACCCCTATTTGACTTTCTATTTACAACCCTGTATTCACCTGACCAGAAGTCTTGTTCCTCCTGCCACCGGACTTCACTAATTCCGTCTATATCTAACTTTAACCTATCCATTTCCCTTTTTAAATTTTCTAACCTACCTCCCCGATTAAGGGATCTGGCATTCCACGCTCTGATCCGTAGAACGCCAGTTTTCTTTCTCCTGATAACAACGTCCTCTTGAGTAGTCGCCGCCCTGAGATCCGAATGGGGGATTATTTTACGTCCGGAATATTTTACCCAAGAGGACGCCATCATCATTAACCATACAGTAAAGCTGCATGCCCTCGGGAAGAATAACGGCTTTCAACCGTTCGCAGTACCAGCACAGCAAGGCCGTTTTGGTTAATGTTACAAGGCCAGATCAATCAATCACACAGACTGTTGCCCCTGCAACTACTGAAAAGGCTGCTGCCCCTCTTCAGGACCCACGCGTTTGTCTGGCCTCTCAACAGATACGCCTCCACTGTGGTTGCACCTACGGTACGGCTATCTGTATCGCTGAGGCACGCAAGCCTCCCCACCAACGGCAAGGTCCATGGTTCATGGAGCACATTATATATAATGAGCACATTATAAGAGAGACGATCGAGAGCAAGGAAAATATGATAACATCATATCAGAACAGTCAGTATGTCAGTAGTAGGTCGTATCAAAATCGCATCAAAATCTATACAGTGCACCTAAGGAAACAGTCTCTCAGGAAACAATGTGTGAGAATGAGTTCATTACGAAAGTACTACAAGAAAAAGTAGCAAAAATCTAATTCCACACAAGGAACGAGGCATGCCCTGTGCAAACACTGTAAGAAGGAATGATAGCATCGACCCAGCAGTATTCTTCAGGAGCTGCAAGCTCAAGGCAGACTGGTAGGAATCCAGGCTGGGAGTAAGCATCATAACGCAGCTCGCCGTAACTGCCTGTGGGATGGGCGTTTCGTCAAACTATCGTGCACAAAAATAGAATTGGCACCTCGACTGAGCACCGGAAGGCATAGTTAAAAATTACTCCGAGAAAACATGAAAGGTCAGAGCTGGATCAATGTTATAATTATTATAATTCACAAGAAAAGGAGTACATAAGATGTGGTGAACTTTAAGCCCATTCATTTTTTTGTCAGCGGTATAAAAAAATTTTATGAAAGTTATTACTGGTCGTTCTGAAAAACGTTAGACTTAAACCAGGGAAAGAACGAGATGGATTTTGATGTTGGAGTAACACACAGGACCATATAAACCACGCTGTTCCAGTTCTAGTGTCTAGCAAGGCAATCATGGGCAATGGTGAGCAAAGAGTGAGGCGAGGCTGTCAGCTAGCCAGGCTGTAGCATGCGCAGACATATTGTCTGGACGCTCATCCACGTGCAGGTGTGGCCAAAAGGATCGCCGATGCACAGAATGCGTGCAGTATGGCTACGTAGTCGGTAGCCTATAAAGCTGTGCCAGCTCAGGTGTGTCCAGCCACGGACAGTTCTTGTGGGCAGAGGTGGGATCAGGCTAAGATTATGCTGTCAGGCAGCCAAAATGTAGTATGCCCAGCCACAGTGTGCGGAATCGCGCCCACGTGCAAGGATGGCCAAATGGTTCACCGATAAACAGAACGCATGCAACATGGGTACATAGTGGTCAGCCTATATACCTCAGCCTGGTTAACCGCCCAGCTATGTGCAGCCTTTGTGGGCGGCATTGGGCAAACGGGTGAAGTTAGGCTGCCAGGTAGCAGCAGCCACAGCCATATTAGTTTGACTAGCAGCCACATGCAAGTGTGGCCAAAGGGTTCAGCAATGCACAGAAAGCATGCAAAATGGCTACGTAGTGGGTAACCTGTAGAGTTGTGTCTGCTCGAGTGTCGGCCCATGGGCAGCCCTTGTGGACAGAGGTGGGAAGCAGTCAGTATGAGGCTGTCAGGCAGCCAAACTGTAGTATGCCCAGCCACAGTGTCTGGAATCGCACCCACATGCAAGGATGGCCAAAGGGTCCACCGATGCCCAGACCGCATGCATCATTGGGTACATAGTGGGTAGCCTATAGATCTGGGCCTGGTTAAGTGCCCAGCTACAGGTAGCCCTTGTGGGCAGCGTTGGGTAAACAGCTGAAGTTATGCTGTCAGGCAGCGAGACTGTAGCATGCACAACCGTACTGCCTAGACTCGCGCCCATGTGCAGGGGTGGCCAAAGGGTTCAGCGACGTGCTGACTGCGTGTAATAAAGCTATGTAATTGGTAGCCTATAGCAGCTATGCCTGCTCACGTGTGAACTGATATGAAGTCCCCACTGCCCATGTCCTAGGGGGCAATGTTGGAACAGTCTTCAACTTCGATTCGGTTACATCAAGAAATTTAAATGTTCAAAATTGAAGAAGGATTTACGTAAGGAGACTCATTCTACAAAAATTTTCTGCAGTCTTGGAAGACATCTTAATTCCTTGAACTAGCATCAAGAAAGAATATGCATAAACAGCTCTCATCTGAATTACTGACTCGCAGGTGATATTCTTTTGATTGGTCGGAAGCCCACTTTAGCAAAGCTTAGAGAACTGAACAGAGCAAGTATGAAAGTACGTATGTACTACCTCATCCTGCCGTCTTCCACAGCTCTCGGCACCCCAGGTAGCAAAAATGGAAAGAGATTGCCTCATTTTGCGGACACGGTCAACATTAATAGCTCTCCATGATTTGAAATTGATTTCCTATGCAGTGTAAGCCATGAGGAACGTTCCTACTTGCAGGGGGGTTCTCATTTGTTTGGATACTCGGAAAGTTTGGTGAATATACAACACTAATAAGAAAGAAATGAAGAGTTAAAAAAATAGAGACTTACTGTGAAATTATAATAGAGCAAAACAAAATATTTAGCTGAGGGCACCCTTCACTGATGTTACGTAATGATAAACTACATAGAACTACGATCGAGCCAAGAGGGAATGCTAAATCATGAGAAGTAGATCAATATGAGAAAGCGGCTATTT
Source organism: Schistocerca gregaria (assembly GCF_023897955.1). Classification (NCBI taxonomy): domain Eukaryota; kingdom Metazoa; phylum Arthropoda; class Insecta; order Orthoptera; family Acrididae; genus Schistocerca; species Schistocerca gregaria. The sequence continues at coordinate 1,166,658,270 of NC_064920.1, forward strand.
TGGTTGATCTTATCACATCCCAACTGAATTACATCATATTCAGACAGTGACTCCGAAATGAGATGTTGCATTGTAAAGCTTACCCAGGAGCAGAAGTATACTCGGATCACAATTTAGTGATGGGGGGGCAGACTGATGTTTAAGTGAGTAGTACAGAAGAATCAGTGTGGAACGATATGGGATATTCAATTACTGAGAAAGGATGAGACGCGTTTGAACTTCGCTGAGGATGTGGAACTGTGATACGGAATATTATAGTAGGCACTTCAGTTGTAGAGGGATGGGAATCTCTAAAAACAGCAATCACAGATGTTGGAAAGACAAACATAGGTACTAGGAAGGTAACCGCGAAGAATCCTCGGGTAACAAAACAAATTCTTCAACTGATCGACGAAGGAAGTACAAAAATGCTCAGCGAAAGACGGGAATACTGTGATATAAATCACTTAGGCATTAAATAAACTGGAGTTGATAATGAATTAAGGATTGATTCGCCTTTTACAGGTACACAACTATTGTTTTGATTTCACACCTTACATGCATCGCCAGGTTATGGATCATCAGTGGGCTTTTTCGTTTTATTGTTTCTTTTACTTTAGGTTTTGTGTGCCCTTTGGCTGTCGACCGAAATGAGACACAGGTCTAAATTAATGCACCATGTCACCATTTTTACATTTTGCTGGTCCTGAGGTGTGGCTGGTTTGGTTTTGTGTGTCAAACGCATTTTTGTTGGATTTTTTTCATTGCTGGAACAACGTTTTCTCGTGCTCATTTGTGAAGTCTGCGTCTTGTGCTGCTGTGGTTTGGGGGGACGTTCCACTGAAATCATCAAAATTGTTCACTTTAAGAAGAGTGTGAGGCAGTGAAATGCAGGAAGATCTGCAGCGGATAGGCACTTGGTACAGGGAGTGACAACTGACCATTAACATAGACAAATGTAATGTATTGCGAATACATAGAAAGAAGGATCCTTTATTGTATGATTATATGATAGCGGAACAAACACTGGTAGCAGTTACTTCTGTAAAATATCTGGGAGTATGCGTGCGGAACGATTTGAAGTGGAATGATCATATAAAATAAATGGTTGGTAAGGCGGGTAACAGGTTGAGATTCATTGGGAGAGTCCTTAGAAAATGTAGTCCATCAACAAAGGAGGTGGCTTACAAAACACTCGTTCGACCTATACTTGAATATTGCTCGTCAGTGTGGGATCCGTACCAGGTCGGGTTGACGGAGGAGATAGAGAAGACCCAAAGAAGAGCGGCGCGTTTCGTCACAGGGTTATTTGGTAACCGTGATAGCGTGACAGAGATGTTTAGCAAACTCAAGTGGCAGACTCTGCAAGAGAGGCGCTCTGCATCGCGGTGTAGCTTGCTCGCCACGTTTCGAGTGGGTGCGTTTCTGGATGAGGTATCGAATATATTGCTTCCTCCTACTTATACCTCCTGAGGAGACCACGAATGTAAAATTAGAGAGATTCGAGCGCGCACGAAGGCTTTCAGACAGTCGTTCTTCCCGCGAACCATACGCGACTGGGACAGAAAAGGGAGGTAATGACAGTGGCACGTAAAGTGCCCTCCGCCGTTGGGAGGCTTGCGGAGTATAAATGTAGATGTACTGTTTAATCTATATATCGAGGAACCAATGAAAGAGGGCTTCAGGAGTGGAATAAAAATTCAGGATGAAAAGATATCAATGATAATATTCGCTAATAACAGTGGTATCCTCAGTTAATGTAAAGAAGAATTGCAGGATCTGTCGCATAGAATGAACAGCCTCGTAAGTACAGAATATAAATTGAGAGGGGACAGGAAAAAGAAACAAAGTTATGAAAATAAGTAGAAATGAGAACAGCGAGAAACTTAACGAAAGAGTCGGTGATCACGAAGTAGATGAAATTAAGGAATTCAGTTCTCTTGGAAGCAAAATTACCCATTAAGGACGAATCAAGGAGGGCATAAGAAGCAGACTAGCACAGGAAAAGAGAATTCTAATGCTAATAGGAGGCAGAAATTTCTGAGTAACAGAAAATGTTTTATTTGTATTGATCAACAGTCACAGCCTTCAAAATGCCATCCCTTTTGGAAGAAATATTCGACAGAATTGTAAATTAGTGAATCATGGACAGTGAAAAAACCGGAACAGAAGAGAATCAAAGAGCATGAGATACAGTGCTACAGATGAATGTTGAAAATTAAGTGGTAAGGAATCAGGAGGTTCTCGGCAGAATCGGCGAAGAAAGTGGAACATTGATAAGAAGAAGGTACAGGATGATAGGACATACATTATAAGACATCAGGGAATAATCTCAACGGTACTAGAGAGATCTGTGGAGGGTAAAAAATATAGAGAAAGACAGAGATTGAGATAAACCCAGCAAATAATTGGGAAGATAGGGAACGATCGCTATTCTGAGATGAAGAGGTTGCCACGGGAGAGGGATTCATGGCGGAGCGCATCAAACCAGTCAAAAGACTGATGATTAAAATGAGAGGCCACATGGCTGGACCGTTGGTTAGTGGTCGTCATACACAGTGGTCCCAGTCGGCAAGGCTGCTGTGTTCTGTTCAAGGTAATAAACAACTACTACATGGCGTTAAATACCTATCGCAAGACATGGTCGTGACGCAGCCTTAGCTGTTGATCAGTCTTGAAACTCAAACTGTTTGGGAGTCGGCGTGCTGACGGGCAAAACTATTATAGACTGGCGGCACCACACTCCGATAGTGTCCCGACTTCACAGAACTGAGCCATTGTCAACTGCGTGGGAGGTCAAGGGGTACAGAGCCTGACTACTGATACATAGTAATGGCTACATTACCCGAAAGGCTTCCATTACCTGGTGGAGCCCTAACTGTGGATAAGGTGGTTTCCATTGTATCACTATGCCTACACAAGGAAGGCAATAACTGTTTAAAACCTGAGTAGTTTTTAATGGTTGCCACCATTTTGAGTGAATTATCAGCTCCTCTCAGAATGACCGCAGATGAAATCTGTTTCCAGATTTCGGTTAGTCACCATGTTAGGAATCATCATTACACAGTTTCTTTTGCCTCATAAATTTCGTTAATACTTTCAATCACGATTGAATTTTCAAATGACTCGAAACAAAATTCGTAGAGTTTTTATAGATACATCGGCAGGTGTTAATTACCAAAGGCTGCTGAATAGGCCACCTTATTTATTGCTATCAATTCCTACTCTAACCTATCTTTGTTTTCAGCCTTAAGGAGCCTCCTACGTACACGTCTCGCGACGTAGCGGCCTAGTAGGGGGCCCACACGATATTAGGCAGGTGTACAAATTTCTTTGGCTCTTCAGTGTAACACACTATTGACCATTAAAATTGCTACACCACGAAGATGACGTGCTACAGACGCGAAATATAACCAACAGGAAGAAGATGCTGTGATATGCAAACGATTAGCTTTTCAGAGCATTCCCACAAGGCTGGCGCCGGCGGCGATACCTACAACGTGCTGACATGAGGAAAGTTTCCAACCGATTTCTCATACACAAGCAGTAGTTGACCGGCGTTGACTGGTGAAACGTTGTTGTGATGCCTCGTGTAAGGAGGAGAAATGCATACCATCACGTTTCCGACTTTGATAAAGGTCCGATTGTGGCCTATCGCGATTGCGGTTTGCCTTATCGCGACATTGCTGCTCGCGTTGGTCGAGATCCAATGACTGTTAGCAGAATATGGAATCGGTGAGTTCAGGAGGGTAATACGGAACGCAGTGCTGGATCCCAAAGGCCTCGTATCACTAGAGTCGAGGTGACAGGCATCTTATCCGCATGGCTGTAACGGATCATGCAGCCACGTCTCGATCCCTGAGTCAAAAGATGGGGACGTTTGCAAGACAACAACCATCTGCACGAACAGTTCGACGACGTTTGCAGCAGCATGGACTATCAGCTCGGAGACCACGCCTGCGGATGCCCTCAACGCTCCATCACAGACATGGCCGCCTGCGATGGTGTACTCAATGACGAACCTGGGTGCACGAATGGAAAAACGTCATTTTTTCGGATGAATCCTGATTCTGTTTACAGCATCATGATGGTCGAATCCGTGTTTGGCGACATCGCGGTGAACGCACATTGGAAGCGTGTATTCGTCATCCCCCGGCGTGATGGTATGGGGTGCCATTGGTTACACGTCTCGGTCACCTCTTGTTCGCACTGACGGCACGTTGAACAGTGGACGCCACATTTCAGATGTGTTACGACATGTGGCTCTACCCATTCGATCCCTGCGAAAGCCTACATTTCAGCAGGATAATGCACGACTGCATGTCGCAGGTCCTGTACGGGCCTTTCTGGATACAGAAAATGTTCGACTGCTGCCCTGGCCAGCACATTCTCCAGATCTCTCACCAAATGAAAACGTCTGGTCATTGGTGGCCGAGCAACTGGCTAGTCACAATACGCCAGCCACTACTCTTGATGAACTGTGGTATCGTGTTGAAGCTGCATGGGCAGCTGTACCTGTACACGCCATGCAAGCTGTGTTTGATTCAATGCCCAGGCGTATCAATTCCGTTATCACGGCCAGAGGTGGTTTTCTGGGTACTGATTACTCAGGATCTATGCACCCAAATTACATGAAAATGTAATCACATGTCAGTTCTACATTTGTCCAATGAATACCCGTTTATCATCTGCATTTCTTCTCGGTGCAGCAATTGTAATGGCCAGTAGTGTATTTGACGTCCCGGTGTGAGACACCCTGCAGGTTATTCTTAAGGTGATTGCGGCTGGTGTTCCCGGTGCCGGGGTGTGTACGTACGCGTGCCGGTGGAGCTGGGCGGCGGTGATTGGCGCGGCTCCCCCAGCCCCTCCGCCTGCTGCGTGGGCGGCGCCTCTGCGGCCGCCAGCTGCGACCAGCTGGTGAGGCCCTGCGGCGCCGCCTCCCTGCCGTGCAGCTGCAACCAGAAACGCCACAACATTTCACTCGTGACTACGACTGCAGTCAGATAAATTGCCAGCTCTAGTGTTACATAGCGTAAGGCTGCTCAAGTCGTACCAGAGAGGAGAGAGAAGTACTATATTTCGTAGGGTAATTTAAATAATACAATTTTTTTGCGTACACTGGATCTTTATTTTTTTAAGCTAACAACCAGCTTCCACACAAATATAAACCTTTTCTCAAAATCGTTTTTCAGTCTTTCTCAAATCTAAATCTTCGGTACAATTAAGGCGCCTGGTTTCCTAAATCGTGCCCCCTATAGTCGAACATAGGTTACGAAGTCAGCGATGACATAATAAATCCGTGGAGTAATGTAACAACATCTCACAGTAACGTATTACAGACTATTAACGTAACGTTTCTTCCGTAGCTACACATCGTGAAACTACAAGTAGGAAACAAAACCTAAATTCTTAACCAATTAAATTTCTTAAATTGTTGCTTTGAAGATAGATATCTTAGAAATATTTCGTAATTTTAATTTTCCACTTGACTTTCCACGTCTGCATATAGGTCAAGTACCGACCTTTACATTTCATCATCTCGTTCCTTACATAGCTGACATGACCAATTCATACCGTCCTTTTCTTTTGTTCTTGTTAAAGTTGTCATCTATTTGTTTCTTATTTTATAGGCTTGTGGACAGATTTTCTTCTTTTTGTTTGGCTTCTATTTCCTTTTTGTAAGGAGTTGATGTTAAATTCCATCGTTGGTTTAGCTCGTTACGTAATTTCCTTGATAACTGTTGCCATACACGGGACAGAAGATTAAGTGTTCAAGTTAAGACTTTATTCCTTGACTGTTGATTTCGGCAACTATTTCAGTATTAAACTTCCTGGCAGATTAAAACTATGTGCCGGACCGAGACTCGAACTCGGGACCACACTCTAACGTAACAGCTGCGACACTCCCTCTCGGTTCTGTTACCCATGGTGGTATCAGTAACCCCCAGCGGCCAGAAAGCGACACTTCTGAACACGATATCGGACGAATGCGAATACCAAAGTTTATAATGATTTGTAACATACACTCCTGGAAATGGAAAAAAGAACACATTGACACCGGTGTGTCAGACCCACCATACTTTGCTCCGGACACTGCGAGAGGGCTGTACAAGCAATGATCACACGCACGGCACAGCGGACACACCAGGAACCGCGGTGTTGGCCGTCGAATGGCGCCAGCTGCGCAGCATTTGTGCACCGCCGCCGTCAGTGTCAGCCAGTTTGCCGTGGCATACGGAGCTCCATCGCAGTCTTTAACACTGGTAGCATGCCGCGACAGCGTGGACGTGAACCGTATGTGCAGTTGACGGACTTTGAGCGAGGGCGTATAGTGGGCATGCGGGAGGCCGGGTGGACGTACCGCCGAATTGCTCAACACGTGGGGCGTGAGGTCTCCACAGTACATCGATGTTGTCGCCAGTGGTCGGCGGAAGGTGCACGTGCCCGTCGACCTGGGACCGGACCGCAGCGACGCACGGATGCACGCCAAGACCGTAGGACCGTAGGGGACCGCACCGCCACTTCCCAGCAAATTAGGGACACTGTTGCTCCTGGGGTATCGGCGAGGACTATTCGCAACCGTCTCCATGAAGCTGGGCTACGGTCCCGCACACCGTTAGGCCGTCTTCCGCTCACGCCCCAACATCGTGCAGCCCGCCTCCAGTGGTATCGCGACAGGCGTGAATGGAGGGACGAATGGAGACGTGTCGTCTTCAGCGATGAGAGTCGCTTCTGCCTTGGTGCCAATGATGGTCGTATGCGTGTTTGGTGCCGTGCAGGTGAGTGCCACAATCAGGACTGCATACGACCGAGGCACACAGGGCCAACACCCGGCATCATGGTGTGGGGAGCGATCTCCTACACTGGCCGTACACGTCTGGTGATCGTCGAGGGGACACTGAATAGTGCATGGTACATCCAAACCGTCATCGAACCCATCGTTCTACCATTCCTAGACCGGCAAGGGAACTTGCTGTTCCAACAGGACAATGCACGTCCGCATGTATCCCGTGGCACCCAACGTGCTCTAGAAGGTGTAAGTCAACTACCCTGGCCAGCAAGATCTCCGGATCTGTCCCCCATTGAGCATGTTTGGGACTGGATGAAGCGTCGTCTCACGCGGTCTGCACGTCCAGCACGAAGGCTGGTCCAACTGAGGCGCCAGGTGGAAATGGCATGGCAAGCCGTTCCACAGGACTACATCCAGCATCTCTGCGATCGTCTCCATGGGAGAATAGCAACGTGCAATGCTGCGAAAGGTAGATTTACACTGTACTAGTGCCGACATTGTGCATGCTCTGTTGCCTGTGTCTATGTGCCTGTAGTTCTGTCAGTGTGATCATGTGATGTATCTGACTCCAGGAATGTGTCAATAAAGTTTCCTCTTCCTGGGACAATGAATTCACGGTGTTCTTATTTCAATTTCCAGGAGTGTAGTTTCTACAACAGGGAGTGTATTTAGTGCCATAAAAATCGTCAATAACTAAAATTTTACTCCGCATTTGTCATTATTTAGTTTCCTAAGGACCCTGGACGGTACGAAACGGTACTTTACAGGACAGTTTATTTACGATTCTCTTGTAACGTACAGACATTTACTGAAAAACATTGTTTTCCTTTAATAACAAAAAAATTGCTAATTAGCATTGGAAGACCTGGTCTTATGCAGAAAGACCATCTATATCTACCCAACAAAGTAGAGTTTTTTTCGCTACGGAATATAATACCAACATTGTTTAACATAGTCATTTAAATAATTCATTACATCTGTAGCTTGAGGAAAAAACTACACAGACGTAATATGAAATCGTCAAAAGCAATAAAACTGTTTTCCAACACTGGAAAACACAGTTCTACAGTTGTTGCTAAGTCTGAGACACAGACCGCAAGAATCTTCAAAACATTCGCTTTTGAAGCAAAAGTAATTACATTTACAAAAATATTCATGTTTTAGGAAGTCGAGTGAAATGTAAGAATGGGCGAATCATTAGACTCCATTAAATTTTTTTAAGTGGCAAGGAAACTGCCTTTAATAATATCAGTAGAAATATATGCTTCTCATGCTTGAGATGTATGTTTATATTCTCTTGCTTTCAGCGGAATAATCTGCAATTATACACATATTTGCAAGTATTCTTCATGAACAATTTGTAGCTTATGTCATTGAATCAGTGTGAAGTCGTCTGTTTTTAAATGTGTTACGCGATAATTTACGTCTCTTGGTAATTTACTAAGGCATGGAACGCAAAAATATATCAACTATTTCGTTAATTACGTAGAAAATAATTGAAAACAAACATTAGCCTTGCAGTCCTTGTGTCGCTCCATCTGTCAAACGGTAACAACTGTCGCACTACACAGTCTCGTGATTGTGTGTATTATATTGTTGTAGAACTGAGGTAATTTAGAAATTCAGGGAATGACTCTTAAATTAAAGGCGAACGTAAAGAACATACTAGCAATGGCAAACTCGATTGCAACGTTGTTGAGCGGAAGAACGCGTTTGCAGAGCGACAGTGATTAGGCTCGCAGCAATAACACTGTATTGTTGGAGTTTAAAATATAATAAATTCTGAGGTGTCAGATCACTGTGAACTCTAACCTCATCTTATTAATGGTAATGTTTCGGTGATAATTTTTGTCAGAATTATTAGAGTCGCAGGTAGGGCACGTGTCAATAGGCAGACGGTTACGAATTTTCTCTAACTGGGACTTGTACCTTGATTGGAAGTTAGCCCTGCATGCTGTCGCAACCATCAGCTCCGATTGCCAACTAAAATTCAGAAAGCCAAAAATAATGTGAATTGATTTTAATGAAAAGGAGGCGCGATTTACACGGCACCTGAGACTTTGAAACCAAGTAAATTATCAAAAGATGGAACAGATCCCCCATGCTACAATAGTTTTGCAACCAAGCAACTTCTGATTTAGAAACCTACAATATTTGTAAGAATATTTTCGTGTGTATGTAGCTGTAGTTTAAATAGTTAGCAGCAACAATTCGTGTTCAAGATCATGGTTTCCAATCTTAACTTTAAATACGGAACAGAGAGTGCCCCGATCTGTTTTTCGGTCTGCAGCGGAGTGTATGCTGGTCTGAAATTCATGGCAGAATGAAACTGTGTACCAGACCGGGACTCGAACCTGAGATCTTCAGTTGTGCCCTACCACCTGAACTGTACAGGCAAAGTAGGGGTGCGGAGGGGGGGATTCGTGAGTCGTGCTCACGTATCACAGTTCGTAGAGCACTTGTCCACGATCGCCAAAGGTCCCAGGTTCGAGTCTCGGTTTGGCACGCACTTTTGATCTGACAAGAATTTCAGATCACTGCACACTCCGCTGCAGATTGAAAATTCCATTCTGGAAACACCTCCCAGGCTGTAGATATGCCATATTTCCGCAGTGTTCTTTCTTCCAAGAGTGCTAGACCGCAAGGTTGCAGGAGAACTTCTGTGAAATTTGGAAGATAAGAGAAGAGGTACTGGCACAGGTAAAGCTGCGAGGACGAGTCGTGAGTCGTGCTTGTATGTTTCAGTCGGCAGAGTACTTGACCACGAAACGCATAGGTCCGAGGTGCTAGCCCCGAGCCGACACATAGTTGTATTCTGCCAGAAGTTTCTTTTTAATAGTTGATTAAATTGTGCGTTAGTACCTCGTCTCTACCTGGAGTCCTTAGACACAAACAGCCTCTCACGCATAATGGCCCTTTTTTGACAAAACGTCGCTACCCCAGTGAATCGTCGGCAGCTCAAGACATTTCTGCCGTGCTGAGCGCGCAGAGTTCGACTTGCTACTCGTCTTGTCAGCATCAAGAGTACAAATATCGGAGTGCTTAGTACAAATATCGGAGTGCTTTCGAGAGCCAGCCCCAAACACTTTTAAAAACTTTTAAATATACGAAAGTGGAAGGCTACTTAGAATCTGACCGGTTTTCGTTTGCTTACAAAGTTATCTTCTTACTGTTTTTACTGCACGTACTAGTTTTCGGCACAGTTAAAAAATCTACAAAGAACTCATAACTCGTAATTTTTTTAAAGTGGGAACGGTTTTGTGTGATCCATCTCTAGACTACAACCGCTGGGCCAAAATCAGTTCCGGTGAATCCGATCACTCATTTACGTACCGTTCCCAAGATACGTTTATCAAAATAGGGTGGTAGCTAACATCGTGATCTGATTCCCTTCGTTTTCATTTACAAATTTTTCAGTGCTTTGATTTGACAGATCTAGACGCACTTTGGAAACCTAAGCGACAGGAAGCACATCATGTCAAAGTGTTGCTATTTATATACTACGGCACCTTGTTCTAGTTAAGCACTCGATGAAAGCTTAAAAAGCCAAAACTAGCTGTGGAACGAAGAAAAGATGTACATAAATACAGCATAACAGCAAAGATCATCTAAGATTCAGTTCTCCCTTAAGGAAGCTGTCTTGGAGTGGCCATATTTAGTCTTGTTCAGTCTTTGATGAAAACAGTTTGAAAACTAAGGAAAATACTCTGACATAAGTAAAAAATAATTATCTCAATCTGATGAGATGGTGATGCGCTTAGAATGAATGTGAATGAATGACGATACTGTGATTTTCAACACTTTCTGTGTAAGGGCGTGAAATGCATAGGAAGTAGACACGTCTTGTGGATTTATACGTTATTAAACCGCATTTTTGGCGAATATTATCAAATTCTTTAACCCCCTGTGTCATATAGAAGCAACCTGGGACTTCGTTATTTGTTGGTGTGGAAAATTATTTAAGATTTGATGACAAAGGATTTACTATGTAAGTACAACGTGGAGCAGCCGTGAAATCGAACTGCTAGAGAGAGCGGCATGCCATCTCGCGGTAGTGCTCCAAAACTCATGGCCCTGTGATCCTCTGGTCGTAAGAGCTAGTAGTTTTGTCATCCGCCAACAGAGGGCTGGTTCTGTCATCCTAGTTGGGAATCCCCATATCGAGATGGCCTTTGCCACGTATACTCTGAGAACAAATTTCACCAAAATCATGGCGATATGTAATACGTGTAGAACCAAAGTGTAGTATATGAGCACCGTTTTTTAATGAAGTGCTTCAGAAAAGAATGTGCTGTCAGTCAGTGTTAGAAAATTACCAGTAAACTCCAATTCTTTAGAGAATCGAACTCTCGTGTATAAAATAGCTTAAAACGTCTGATTGCTTCACAAATGAGTTAATATGATAAATATTTAATAGGATCGTTTATAAATAAATAAATCTTCTGCTACCAGTCACGATTTTTTCTTTATTATACTATTCGCACGACGCGTTTCGAGAAATAATTCCTATTTTCAAGTGCGTTTTTTTTTAAATGTGTGTTAAGCCATTTCTTTTGATGTTGTCAGTGTGTGTGAGTCTGCTTCATTTTGTTGACTTTTACTGTAATACATAAGCAACGCGATTTTTTGTTGGGTATCAATTCTTTCTGTGAGGTTAGTGGCTAAAGTTTGAGAACAATTTGTACTTACAGTTTTCTAATGGTCCATTTGTGTAGAGTCTCACACACACTTAACATCACACACAACTTGTACACTTTACACATCGAAAATATCTTATATAAACAAAACAGTTACAAAGATCTTCTTACAGGTAGTTCACAGAGATAACATTATAGGTCTTCCACAGATTATGATATGCTTTTGTACAGAGGTTATTTATCTTCACAATTTGGCTCATGAATTACTTATACTGATTTTACATTTGTGCTTATTTCTATGTTTTACTATTTTTATTCAAGTATACTATCGAAACATCTGAAGAAATTCACTGATTCACTTTCAAGTTTTTCATTTAATATTTTATCTTCATATTTTCTATATTGTGAATATATCTCCAGTTCTTCAAGCAAATCCATTTTATGTCCTTTATTTAGTCGGTGGAGTACTTTGACATTTTGCTCAATTTTTCCAAATGGGTGTCCTGTATTATGTATGTGTGTTGCTATTGCTGATGTAGTGTGTTTGTTGTGTGTGTATGCTCTAATGTCCTCTGTGTATCTGGTGTTGATATTTCACACAAATGGACCATTAGAAAACTGTAAGTACAAATTGTTCTCAAGCTTTAGCCACTAACCTCACAGAAAGAATTGATACCCAACAAAAAATCGCGTTTCTTATGTATTACAGTAAAAGTCAACAAAATGAAGCAGACTCACACACACTCATCAACAAAGGAGGTGGCTTACAAAACACTCGTTCGACCTATACTTGAGAATTGCTCATCAATGTGGGATCCGTACCAGATAAGGTTGATGGAGGAGATAGAGAAGATCCAAAGAAGAGCGGCGCGTTTCGTCACAGGGTTATTTGGTAACCGTGATAGCGTTACGGAGATGTTTAACAAACTCAAGTGGCAAACTCTGCAAGAGAGGCGCTCTGCATCGCGGTGTAGCTTGCTCGCCAGGTTTCGAGAGTGTGCGTTTCTGGATGAGGTATCGAATGTATTGCTTCCCCCTACTTATACCTCCCGAGGAGATCACGAATGTAAAATTAGAGAGATTCGAGCGCGCACGGAGGCTTTCAGCCAGTCGTTCTTCCCGCGAACCATACGAGACTGGAACAGGAAAGAGAGGTAATGACAGTGGCACGTAAAGTGCCCTCCGCCACACACCGTTGGGTGGCTTGCGGGGTATAAATGTAGATGTAGGTAGACTGACAACATGAAAAGAAATGGCTTAACACACATTTAAAAAACGCACTTGAAAATGGGAATTATTTCTCAAAACGCGTCGTGCGAATACTATAATAAATAAAAAATCGTGACTGGTAGCAGAAGATTTATTTATTTATAAACAAACCTATTGTATCTACAGTCGCAGGCTTTCAAAAACCATTTATAATGGATCAAATCAGATGATAAATATTTGACGTGGAGCACATAAATGAGAAAAAATTTTGGAAAGATTTGGAAATACGCTAAAAGCTTGTTGGAAGTTAATAAGTGTTCCATTATGAAACTATGAATGAGCGCAGTCTGGGTAATTTCCTAGTTTTTCACGCATCAAAATGTTTATCTGTGATACCTCCTGAACTACGTGACATACAATGATGTAACTTCGCAGATACATTCACTGATCAATGGCAATATTGTCTCCAAAATGTGTTGCGAGTAGAAGTGGTAGTAAATAAATAATAAATTAAAACATCACGACTGATGTTAAGTGTTAACTGTGCGTTGTTTTAAGCAGGGTCTAGTTTTTCATAATCTAAATGTTATGACATCGTATCTGCTGCACCATATATCGTACAATGATACTGTGTAATTTTATAAATACATTCAGCGGTATACGTGGATACTGTCTGCAAACTGTCTTGCGAATAGAGTCGGTAGTAAATAAACAATCAATTAAAACGTCATGTCTGATTCTGAAGTTTTATGGCACGAACAGCCAAAATGTAGTACGCGATAAACCTATTTCCTTTCATGATTTTGTGGGGGTTCCAGCGAGGAAAAGTTTCGTAAAGGTTTGAAATCATGTGTAAAGTTTGTTGGAAGTTGCTAAGTAGTCTCACTCTCAAAGTCAGTCAGTTACTCTGTCTCAAGCCAAATACACAGTTTCTAACTGTTTTGTTTCATTTTGCATAAGACGGAATTCCTCTTCCCATTTCGTAGCAAGGACGGGCGTAACAAGAAGAAGTGCAACACATCAAGATGAAGATGATGTGGTTCACTTCCCTTGGACCCCCATGTCGGCTGACTTAACGGGGGTTGCCAGGTATATCAATTTAGGCGAGATTGTCCCGAATTTCCATTTGAAAATCCGTCTCCCGATTAAACCATGTCGGGATATGTAAAAATCCCAATCAGACAAAAATGGACAATATTTTATGCAACATTATGATTCTATCTATCGCTTGAGCCTTCGTCCCGCAGGGTCAGCCATCGTTAATCGGATTTGGCATTTTAATGTTTAGGAGTGGCCGGATGCCCTTCGTGTCACCACCCTGTACCCCCGAGGACGGAATCAGTGTACCCCAACTGTCTGCGTCGAGTGTAATCCATGGAATAGTGCGAATGTGTGCAGATGTCTGCGTGCCGTGTAACTGAGGCGGAACATTGGGACCAGCCGGGTATTCACCTAGCAGGATGTGGAAAACAGCCTAAAAACCACATCCCGGCTGGCCGGCACATCGGTCCTCGTCGTTAATCCGCCGGGTGGATTCGACCCGGTGCCGGCGCGCCTACCCGAGTCCAAGAAGCAGCGCGTTAGCTCTCTCTACTTCAAATTGTTCATTGTGGATTTAAAAATGAGGGGCAGTCTTATGAAAGTTACTGAAATTTAAAACTCTCTTTTTAGTTTTGGCCAGAGACCTAAGCTGCCGAATCTGACTAACAGCCGTTGTTTACGAGTAGCGAGTCAGAAGTCGATCAATAACAGTGCTTAGTCACTCCCTGCACGAACAACTAAGTAGTATTGTGCAGCGTCCTCCACGAAACATTGTTTACAAATATGGATTCGTCATCAGACAGCGAACGAAACAAGTGTCGGTGCCGAAAAATAAACTGAAGCTGAAAACTATTTTCCATAGTGAATGAAGCACAGTTTTGCTTGTGGCTTCCAAAACGTAAAAATGATTATAATTATCATTGTACTGTGTGACCCTCCTATTTCAGTGTTACTCAAGGAGGCGCAAATGACGTTAAAAACACACAGAACTTCTATTCAACGCTCGACTTCAAAAACGCCGATACAAGTAAGCTCTCGTGGAAGTGTAAAGCAAGAAAAAGTAATAGCCGCGGAAGCAACCTTTGTGTTTGACTAAGTTAAACATAGCATGGTGATGTTTCTGTGGGTCGCAGCAATAGTTTTTCCCCGAAGTTTTTCCCAAATTCAAAAATGTGTAAGAAATATTTATGTGGACACACAAAAGCAACGAAAATTATTTCATCATTACTGGGCCCGTATTAAAAAGAGCGAAGAATGAAGCAATTGGACAATACTATTAATTATTTTGTTTCTTCGGATGCATCCACAAAAGACACTTTTAAAACCGTTCCACTGACAGTAAGTTATTTTCTCCTGAAGGAGATGTATGCGCAAAACGTCTCTCATTTTATAACAGTGATAATAAAACATCTGACTTAGCTGAGGCTGGAATCGAACGTGAGCTTAGCAAGCTTTTTCTTGTTGACAACGCATCTGTTAATTTTGCCAAGAATAAAATTCTATCGTAAATCTACGCAAAGGAAACGCAAACTTGATTGGAATAGCATGAACTGTCATCTCTTGAGTACCATCACGAAGCAAGAAAGCACTTAGAATATTGATGTAGGAGCCATTGTTATTTAGATATGTAATGAATTACATCGGTCTACTAAAAGACTCAGTGAACTAAACGAATTTTTTGCCCAGATGGACGGCGAATGACAGGAGATCAAACACGCTGGCGGTCGTGCAGCGAATAGTGAAAAACTTTGAACTCTCGCAGGAGTACACACCAAAATATGCAGCAACGTTTTCGAAAATGAATTATCTTTCGCATATTTGGGATCTATAATGAACATTGGTGGTTATTTTGCATTATTAAATGCAAAACTTAAACCTGGTGACGCGTTTGTAACAGTCTTACTTGACCTCATGAACCACTTTAGAACCTCTCTGAACCAAAGGAAGGAAGATCAGTTTCATGGCCCTGTGGTATCCTCAGTAGTCTCGAAGTCAGGAAGTGATGATCGTGAAAAAACTGAAAAGAGAAGTGGCCGATTATTTGCAGGGTGGTATAATCTAACTTGACAAACGATTTGACTTTGTAGAGAGCGAGTACAAAGCTCTCAAACAATTTTCATTAACAGGGAAACAGCGCTCAGTTTTAGAGTTCATAGAAGTGGCTTCTCAATATCTGCGGAAACCTGTTAAAAGTTGCCTCATTCCAATGTTTCTCCAAAAGAATGTTCAGCCTCATGGTGAACATTTGGCCAACAGAGATAAACCGTTTGTCAATGGCTACATTAAAAGCTGGAATAATGGTATTTACATGCGTGCAGTTCTGTCGT
The DNA here is from genome assembly GCF_023897955.1 of Schistocerca gregaria. NCBI lineage: Eukaryota > Metazoa > Arthropoda > Insecta > Orthoptera > Acrididae > Schistocerca > Schistocerca gregaria. The sequence goes on from NC_064920.1 coordinate 1,166,674,253, forward strand.
TTTCTCGACGGGGACCAATGGAAGATACAACTGACGGGGTTGAAAAGTGAGCAGAGAGATCAGCAAGATAAAATGCAGTGCTTTGTTAAACATTACTTTGCATTTTGGGTTTATGTGGTTTTTGTCTCAGTTTCGTAAAAAATTCCGATTTTGTTAAAAAAAACCTGGCGGCCCTTGACGTAAGGCCTAGTAACTTTTTCTCGTGGAGGTACAGTAATTAACCGTGTTTACGTAACACCACGCCCAAGAACACTGGAACAGCTCAGATAACGCATCACTGCAGCTGTGATGACCGCCGACAATACGTTGCTATTCACATGTCAGTCATATTTCCACATGCAACACTTTGGAAAATGTAGAGCTTTGAAAACGAATGAATCATTTATAGTGTCCCTGTAAATCCATTAACATTGCTACATGGCTTATCACACCACTAATAACTTGTTGAGTTTTCGGTTCTATTCACGCATAGTCATATTTGTAATTGTAACACATCGCAAAATATAGAGCTCTGGAGGCAAATGAATCATTTATAGTACCTCTGTATATTTATTAACCATCAGGATTTGTCAGGGCATTAAGAACTTTTAGCCTAGTTTTTAGTCTCAGTTTTTCTCTAAGATTTATCTTCACGGATTTGCATACAATTACAGGACTTACTTCTTAAATATCTGCTGTATATAAAAAGTTATTTACTCCGTACACACCGCTGCTTATTACGTGTTCGAAAACCAGAAAATAACACCACAGTTTAATATATAGCTACATCATTCTCTGCAAGCCACCTAATGGCGTGTGGTGGAGGGTACTTCTGGTACCACTAACTGATCCCCCACTACCGTGATCCACTCGCAAATATTGCGTGGCAATAATGATTGTAGGTTAGCCTCTGTATAAGCTCTAATTTCTCGAATTTTCTTATAGATTCTAACGCGAGATGGATATGGTGAGAAGTAATAAGATTTCTCCCTTTTCCCAGAAACTGCTCTCTCGAAATTTTAATAGTAGACCTTGCAACGCCGGCCAGTGGAATGTGTTGAGCATCTCCGCCACGCTCTCGCGCTGACTAAACGATTCCGTGGCGAAACGCGCCTCTCTGTGTCGGATATTTTCTTTCTATTCTATCAGTTCTACCTGCACACAGTTTTAATTTGAAGGCAGTTTCAGAATAGCGCTCATTTCGCTAAAGAGTGATAAATTAATACTGGAAACAAACCTTATGTTGTGCCAAATACATTTCTCCTAAGAGTGGCAGTCCAGCAAGATTTGCATGAGATCCTCTATAGAACTTGTAGAGCAGGAGAGAGGTACTGACAGACCCGAATGATGGTGGGTCATGAATCATGCCCGGATAGTTCAGCTGACAAGAACATTGCCTGCAAAGGACAAAGTCTGGTTTCCAGAACACTGTCCGATTCCCAATTCTATCACTTCTTAAAGAAGAGAAGTAATGAGTTTCACATCGGAGATTGGTGCAGCATCTAGTGCAAGGATCTGTATACCATAAATTTTTTCTCCAGTAGTGATTGAAATTTCTTCCTCCTCTGGGATTCAAATTCTTATCTTGCTATCGAATACCACCATACTAGCATGTTTTACTGCCCCAGCTACCGAAGCACTTTGGATGACATTCATTCAAAATGACGCCATTTGAGGAAATTAACTGACAGGATTGATGTTTCATGTTTCCTTTTTCACGAGTTTTACTGCCCCTATCGAGGCTAACCCCCTCCCCCATAGACCATGGACCTTGCAGTGGTGGGGAGGCTTGCGTGCCTCAGCGATACAGATAGCCGTACCGTAGGTACAACCACAACGGAGGGGTATCTGTTGTGAGGCCAGACAAACGTGTGGTTCCTGAAGAGGGGCAGCAGCCTTTTCAGTAGTTGCAGGGGCAACAGTCCGGATGATTGACTGATCTGGCCTTGTAACAATAACCAAAACGGCCTTGCTGTGATGGTACTGCGAACGGCTGAAAGCAAGGGGAAACTACAGCTGTTATTTTTTCCGAGGGCATGCAGCTTTACTGTGTGGTTAAATGATGATGGCGTCCTCTTGGGTAAAATATTCCGGAGGTAAAATTGTCCCCCATTCGGATCTCTGGGCGGGGACTACTCAGGAGGACGAAGTTATCAGGAGAAACAAAATTGGCGTTCTATGGATCGGAGAGTGGTAACACAGATCCCTTAAACGAACAGTTCGGTTAAGCAACATAAAAGGGAAATGGATAGATTACAATTAGGTATTGTGGGAATTAGTGAAGTACGGTTGGAGGAGTAACAAGACTTCTGGTCAGGTGAATACAGGGTTATAAATACAAAATGAAATAGGGATACTGCAGGAGTAGGTTTAATATTGAATAAAAAATAGAAGCACAGGTAAGCTACTACGAGCAGCATAGTGAACGCATTATTGTAGATAGACACGAAGCCCACGCCTACCACAGTAGCACAAGTTTATATGCCAACTAGGACCGCAGATGACGAAGAAATTGAAGAAACGTATGATGAGATAAACGAAATTATTCAGATACTGAAGGAAGAGGAAAATTTATTAGTCATGGGGGACTGGAATGCGATAGTACGAAAAGTAAGAGAAGGAAAGGTAGTAGGTGAATATGGAATGGGGGTAAGGAATGAAAGAGGAAGCTTCCTAATAGAATTTTGCACAGAGCATAACTTAATCATGGCTTGGTTTACGTATCATGAAAGAAGGCTGTATACGTGGAAGAGGCCTGGAGATACCTGAAGGTTTCAGATGGATTATATAATGGTAAGACAGAGATTTAGGAAACAGGTTTTAAATTGTATGACATTTCCAGGGGCAGATGTGGACTCTGTCACAATCTATTGGTTATGAACTGTAGATTAAAACTGAAGAAATCTAGTAAAAGGTGGGAATTTAAGAAGATGTGACGTGGATAAACTGAAAGAACCAAAGGTAGTAGGGAGATTTAGAGAGAGTATTAGGGAACGATTGATAAGAACAACAGGAAAGAAATACAGTAGAAGAAGAATGGGTAGCTTTGAGAGATGAAATAGTGAAGGTTGCAGAGGATCAAGTAGGTGAGAAGACGAAAACTAGTAGAAATCCTTGGATAAACGAAGGATACTGAATTTAATTGACGAAAGGAGAAAATATAGAAATACAGTAAATGAAGCAGGCAAAAAGGAATACAAACGTCTAAAAGTGAGATCGACAGGAAGTGCAAAATGACTAATCACGGATGGCTGGAGGACAAATGTAAGGATGTAGAGAATTATCTCACTAGGGGTAAGATAGATACTGCCTACAGGAAAATTAAAGAGACCTTTGGAAAAAAATGAACCACTTGTATGAATACCAAGGGTTCAGATGGAAAACCAGTACTAAGCAAAGAAGGGAAAGCAGGCCGTTGTACATGAAGGCAATATTATGGAGATGGAAGAGGACGTAGATGAAGATCAAATTGGAGTTATGATACTGCATGAAGAGTCCAACAGAGCACTGAAAGAGCTAAGTCGAAACAAGGCCCCAGGAGAAGACAACATTCCATTGGAAGTACTGATAGCCTTGGGAGAGCCAGCCACGACAAAACTCCACCGTCTGGTGAGCAAGATACATGAGATAGGCGAAATACCCTCAGACTTCAAGAAGAATATAATAATTCCAATCCCAAAGTAAGCAGGTGTTGACAGATGTGAAAATTACCGAACTATCAGTTTAATAAGCCACAGCTGAGAAATACTAACACGAATTCTTTAAAGACGAACCGAAAAAGTGATAGAAGCCGACCTCGGGGAAGATTAGTTTGGATTCCGTAGAAATGTTCGAACACGTGAGGCAATACTGCCCCTACGACTTATCTTAGAAGACAGATTAAGGAAAGGAAAAACCTACATTTCTAGCACTTGTAGACTCAGAGAAAGCTTTCGGCAATGTTGACTGGAATACTCTCTTTCAAATTCAGAAGGTGGCAGGGGTCAAATACAGGGATCGAAAGACCATTCACAATATGCACAGAAACCAGATGGCAGTTGTAAGAGTAGAGGTGCATGAAAGGGAATCAGTGGTTGGAAAGGGAGTGAGACAAGATCGTAGCCTCTCCCCGATGTTATTCAATCTGTATATTGAGCAAGCAGTAAAGGAAAGAAAAGAAAAATTTGGAGTAGGAATTAAAATCCATGGAGAAGAAATAAAAACTTTGAAGTTTGCCGATGACACAATAATTCTGTCAGAGACAGCAGTTGAACGGAATGGACTGTGGCTTGATAGGAGGATATCAGATGAACATCAACAAAAGCAAAACGAGGATAATGGAATGTAATTGAATTAAATAATTCTGAGGGAATTAAGTTAGTAAATGAGACAATTAAAGTAGTAGATGAGTTTTGCTATTTGGGGAGCAAAATAACTGATGATGGTCGAAGTAGAGAGGATGTAAAATGTAGACTGGTAATGGCAAGGAAAGCGTTTCTGAAGAAGAAAGTTTGTTAACACTGAGTGTAGATTTAAGTGTCAGGACGTCTTTTCTGAAAATATTTGTATGGAATGTAACAATGTATGGAAGTGAAACATGGACCGTAAATAGTTTAGACAAGAAGAGAATAGAAGCTTTCGAAATGTGGTGCTACAAAAGAATGCTGAAGATTAGATGGGTAGATCACGTAACAAATGAGGAGATACTGAATAGAATTTGGGAGAAGAGGAATTTGTGGCACAACTTGACTAGAAGGGATTGGTTGGTAGGACATATTCTGAGGCATGAAGGGATCACCAATGTAGTATTGGAGTGCAGCGTGGAGGGTAAAAATCGTAGAGAGAGACCAAGAGATGAATACACTAAGCAGATTCAGAAGGATATAGGCTGCAGTAGGTACTTGGGGATGACGAAGCTTGCACAAGATAGAGTAGCATGGAGAGCTCCATCAAACCAGTCTCTGGACTGAAGACCATAACAACAACAACAAAGAGGCTAAACAGACCAAGATAAAGTCCTCAAAAAATATCACAAGTATCGTACTAGGGACTTCAACGTTAGACAGCTGCAGTTTTAAACATTAAATTATTGAGGCTATTAAGGGATCACGGTGAGGAACGCGTATGGTACCAAATCTAAGTAGAACACTCTGGCCCCACCTCCCCTGCTCGACAGGGTTTCTCCCATGGCCAGTAAGCTCTTTCTCGTACATACCCCAACTCTACCACGTTCTTATTATTACAGTTATTTAGCTAATTACATGTTCCGTTCAACATTTGAACGATGCTTTTGGCGAAATTACGTGGAACGAGTCAGTTTACAGGATACACTAGTCTATACATGATTAGTATTAACATTAATGAACCCATTATTATTTTAGTTCTACTTATGCAACTAATTACTTAATATTTTTAACTGGCAATCAAGTTTTAAATAAAAATTCGTCAAAGGAACAGAAGGAGTTTTCCAAGAAATATAATTTTAAATTAGCTTCAAAACTTGCTTCATTGCCTGTCAGATATTTTATGTTACTGGGCAAATGATCAAAAATTGTTCTTGCTGCATACTGATCTCCTTTCTGTTACTTACAGCTTTTACAATGGATAGTAAGTCATTTTCCCTATAATGTTGTAGGTATGTACATCACTGTTCTTCATAAATTTTGATGGATTATTTATGACGAATTTCGTTAGTGAATATATATATTGTGAAGGCGCAATTAAAATGCGTTGCTTCTTGAAGAGGTACATGACATCCGTGGGTGAACGTTACATACTTATTATTCACACTGCTCGCTTTTGTGACCATAATTCTTGCTTTCTAAGAGATGAGTTACACCAGAAAATTATTCTGTGCTACATTGAATGGAAATGTACAAAATATATCTGGAAGTTGATTTACTTGTTTCCAACATTAGCATTTGTGCAAAGAGCAAAATTACCTGAATTGAATTGTTTGAAAAGCTCAGTAACAGCTCGAGTTTTCATCCTTATGGAAATCCAAAAATTTGGAGCATGCTACCGTATTTGCTGACCCTCCTCACGTCCTACATCAGTTGACTTTATTTGTTGTATAGAGCAGAATGTAGTGTGGGTTTTCTTTCAAAATTTAGGGAGAGTCCACTTAATAGCTCTTTGGAAAGTATCATTTATCAACTCTTCTGTTGCTTTCTCTCTAATGGGGTTTACTACAACACTAGTATCATCTGCAAAAGTACCAATTTTGATTGTTCATTCACATATACGTCTATTCACATACAAGGAATAGGAGAGGACCCAGAATTGAACCCTCTGGGAATCCCTTTGTGATTTTTCCCCAGTCACTAAAATTTCCTACCCTTTCGACATTGTTTGAATTCTTCAGCACAACCTTTTGTATTCTGTTTGTTCAGTATTAGTCAAATTAGCTGTGTATAAGGCCATAAATTCCATCAAACATGAGTTTTTCTAAAAGAGTAACATGATCCACACAATGCCTTGGAAAGACCACAAAAAAGAACCAAATGGCAAAATTTTATAATTTAAGGTTTATACTATTTGACGAATAAATGTATAAATAGCCTTCTCATTCGAGCAACCTTTCTGGAATTCAAACTGTGATAAGCTAAGTAAATTGTTTCCACTTAAGAGTGCGACTACTCTTGAGTACATTACTTTTTCGAATATTTTGGAAAAAGATGTCAGTATGGAAACTAGATGATAATTATTTAAGTCTGTCTTGTCACCTTCATTATGAATTGTTATGAAGTGGTTTAATAACTGCAAACTTTAACCTGTCTGCAAAATTTCCATTTGCCATTGAATTATTGCGTATATCACTAAGGACATTACTTATTAAGTAGTAACTACTTTTCAGAATTCTGTCTGAAATTCCATCAGCTCCACAAGAGCTTTTGTTTATAGATTTATTATAATTGTGTTAATTTCAGTGAAGAATGTTGGTGTTACATCTAGTTGCTTAAAGTTTTGTGGAATGATATTTTTAACATAATCTCTTGCTTCTTCAATTGAACCATTTTCTACTACGTTTAGAAAGTGATTGTTAAAAGTGTTTGCAGCTTGTGAATTATCAGTCACTACATTGGCATTTAGTATTTGTATTATCGAACTTTGTACACTGACTGGCTATCCTGTCTTCCACTTGAAAATGCCCTGTACAGTTTTAATTTTTTTATCGACATTATTTATTTATGTCATGATTTGCATACTTCTGGACATCTTAATGACTTCCCTTAAAAATGCTACAGTATTTTTTTGCAAGTTGCAATTACTCTGGCCTTTACATCAATTTCCCTCTTCCTCTTACATGGAATATTAATCCCCTTAGTTACCCACAGCATACTTTTTTAAATTTGTATACTGGATAATTGTTTAGGAAAGCAACTTTCAAATATTAACACTAATTGGTTATGGAATAAACTCAATTTGACTTCAGCATCTCTTTCTACATATACTTCACCCCATACCATCCCTTTTGGCTGCCTCTTAACACATCATATCCTTTCTTATTAATAAGTTTTACTGCTTTGTATGAACCTGCCTCAGAGTTGTCATACTGTTTATTTACATTAATTGCACATCATCATGAAATAGTCCATTAGCAGTTGGGTACACATTAATTGTTTCCACCTTAGTACAGTTCATAAAAATTTTATCAATCAGTGTACTGCTATTTTGTTGTACACAGGATGGAAAATTGACTAATGAAGTTAGACTGAAATACTAAAATAATAATTCTAGTTGATTTTTGCTGTCCATATCTTTCAATAAATCTACAGTGAAATCTCCAAAAACTACTAACTGTGGCGTTTTGTCTGACATGTAGCTCAAAATGCATTTAGATTTTTCATAAATAACAGAAAGTTTTGTAGAGGGGATCTGTAGATTGTTGCAATTATCAGAGAAGTATTTTGCAATAACAACTCAGAAGCACGTGCTTCAAGGATCTAGTCAATACAAAAACTTTTTGTTTCAACATTTTTATCTGAGTTCAACCTTTACATATGTTGAAACTCCTCATTTTTCCATATAAACTCGACAAGAAAATGGTGCAAGTCTACAATCTCTGATATATTAAACTTCTCCACACCCGTGGCTACATAACATCTATCACTTCACAATTTTCCACCTCTTCTACGCATGCAGTAAAGTCATGTCCTGTTTTTCAACCTTCAATGTTCTGATGAAACAAATTAATTTTATTTTTCTGGAAATCGTTACATGTATTGTGGTCTTGTACTGCTCTGTTTATTTCAGTACTCTCTGTCTGTAACCTGACAGTGACATAAAACAATGTATCCCTTTCATTCCTTTAATCACTCGGATTCTGACTTGTGTGCTTGTGGCCCCCGTTACACTTGCTGCAAGTTGCTCAATTAATCTTCCCTTTCTTCTCATTTTCAGCTGCAGGCCATGATTAGTATATCCCCATCGACCAATTGTAGCGAAAGGCGTCCCACAGGTATGAGACTTTGTTTCAGTCAAAAGCAATTCGTTCAGCTCTTTGTTCACACAACAAGCTGCCACGTTAATACAAGGCTGGTCACGTCACTGGAAAACCTCTACAAACCCCAGATGAGTATGTGCTGTTGCTGCTTCTATGTCCTCTAAATCACCTTTAATGCTATATTCTAAGTTGCTAGTCACGCTATTTCCTGCTCCTCCTACAATAAGTACCTTGCCCTTGCCATCGAAATTTCTGCAAAAGCCTCTATGGTATCTGTCACATGGATACTATTGGCACTATAGCAGGTCGCTGTAAGTTGACCCCTGTCAGTTGCAGTAGGCTGGGCGTAGCAGCTTTGGGCGTCTGCTACATCGTATCACGTCACGTAATTTTATAAACTGTCTGTAGCAATGCTTCAGTGTTGCTGAAGCACTTTAGACTACTATTGCTTTCAGTTCGAGCCACTGGCACCTGTCAGGCATCACCTTGCGCTGATTGTGCTACAGATTTCACGATGTTTGTTACCTGGTGTTATACACCTGGCTTTTCCTGTAGAGATTGGCCTACACCTCTCCAATGACTACTTCTAAGAGCAAGACTCATTTCTTTCTGCGTGACTTTTCTACCGATCTGTCCGTAAAGTCGTTAGAATGAATCTGGTACACCCAATCAATCTCAAAAACTGGTTGAGGATCTATCTCTACTTCAGATAAAAAGACAAACTGATTGCTAACTGGAATTTGTGATTTCTAAGATTTCCCCCTTTTCTCTATTACTTGTGACCTTGTCCAGGCTCCCATTGTCTCTTTCCTCCTTCAACTTATCTAATTCAAAATATACCATTTCTAATTCTGCCTCGAGTGCACAAATCTTTGTCGCCTGTTCCACGATTTTCTTGTCTGGCCTACATAATCTACAATTCCAAAGAAAAGCATCATCTGAACTTTTTTAGCTTCTGTGTTCCATATTTTTAGTGAAACATCAACCTACTGTCCTGACATGTTTATCCCATACCAGTTAGGCTATGGCAACATTCACATTTGTCACACATGACACTAGTCTTAACAGTTAACTGATAAGCACTACAACACACATAAGCTGCAATAAAGTAATAATCAGTAAATACTTATCTTTCAGTGAGTTGTTCAGCTAACCTCTAAGTGTCAGTAATACATAGAGTAACATGATCAAAGTTCATTGAACATAGGAAGTTCCTGACACGAAGTGAATGAAAACTATAAAAAGATAATATCTTCTAACAACACTCGTAAACTATGCAAACAGAAAATTACCCAAAGCACTATAAAGCATCCAAGACAGAACTTAGCGATTATACGACGAGAAGAATTTATTACAGCTCTCACTTGCTGGCTGCTCAGCTCGACACAGGCAGATATCTACAGTTGCACTTCCATTCCCACCAGACGCTCCTCCCAACAGCTCTCACTACTTGGCAGCTGAGAAATCCATAAGATGAGACCTAATGGGTCCATTCCGAACCCTAACCGATACACACTCTTGCAGCTCGTTGACTACTGAGCTTCAAGAGGCAGTGTTCTCCTCATGGCTAGACAGTTACACTACCATTCCCACCAGACGCTCCTACTAACAGCTCTCACTAGCTGGCAGCTGAGATCTTCATAAGATGATACTGAATGAGTCCATTCCGAACCCCAACCGATACACGCCCCAGCAGATGGTTGGCTACTGAGCTCCAAGAGGCAATGTTCTCCTCATGGCTAGACAGTTACACTGCCGTCCCCACCAGATGCTCCTACTAACAGCTCTCACTAGCTGGCGACTGAGACCCTCATAAGATGAGACTGAATGAGTCCATTCCGAACGCCAACCGATACACACCCCTGCAACTCCCACCTGCTGGTTGCTAAGCTCCTCCTCATTAGAATGCTCCTCCTGGCTGGAAAGGATTCCTCTCATCGCCTGTAGGCCTTCCCTCGTGCCCAGCGATGCCCACTACACTCCTATTATTAGTTCCCACCTGTTGGCTACCGAGCTCCACACAAGCAGTGTTCTCCCCACAGCTAGACAGTTGCACTGCCATCCCCACCAGACGCTCCTGCTAACACCTCCCACTAGCTGGCAGCTGAGACCTTCATAAGATGAGAGTGAATGAGTCCATTCCGAACTCCAACCGATACACACTCTTGCAGCTCGTTCGCTACCGAGCTCCAAGAGGCAGTGTTCTCCTCATGGCTAGACAGTTACACTGTCATCCCCACCAGACGCTCCTATTGACAGCTCTCATTAGCTGGCCGCTGAGACCTTCACAAGATGACACTGAATGAGTACATTCCGAACGCCAACCGATACACACCCCTGCAACTCCCACCTGCTGGTTGCTAAGCTCCTCCTCATTAGAATGCTCCTCCTGGCAGGAAAGGATTCCTCTTATCGCCTATAGGCCTTCCCTCATGCCCAGCGATGCCCATTACACTCCTATTATTAGTTCCCACCTGTTGGCTACCGAGCTCCACAGAAGCAGTGTTCTTCCCACAGCTAGACAGTTGCACTGCCATCCCCACCAGACGCTCCTGTTAACACCTCCCACTAGCTGGCAGCTGAGACCTTCATAAGTTGAGACTGAATGAGTCCATTCCGAATCCCAACCGATACACGCTCCTGCAGATGGTTGGCTACTGAGCTCCAAGAGGCAGTGTTCTCCCCACGGCTAGATAGTTCCACTGCCGTCCGCACCAAACGCTCCTACTAACAGCTCTCACTAGCTGTCAGCTGAGACCTTCATAAGATGAGACTGAATGAGTCCATTCCAAACCCCAAGTGATACACACTCCTGCAGATTGTTGGCTACCAAGCTCCAAGAGGCAGTGTTCTCCCCACGGCTAGACAGTTCCACTGCCGTCCCCACCAGATGCTCCAACTAACAGCTCTCACTAGCTGTCAGCTGAGACCTTCATAAGATGAGACTGAATGAGTCCATTGCGAACCCCAACTGATACACACTCCTGCAGATTGTTGGCTACCGAGCTCCAAGAGGCAGTGTTCTCCCCACGGCTAGACAGTTCCACTGCCGTCCCCACCAGATGCTCCAACTAACAGCTCTCACTAGCTGTCAGCTGAGACCTTCATAAGATGAGACTGAATGAGTCCATTCCGAACCCCAACTGATACACACTCCTGCAGATTGTTGGCTACCGAGCTCCAAGAGGCAGTGTTCTCCCCACGGCTAGACAGTTCCACTGCCGTCCCCACCATGCTCCTGCTGACAGCCCTCACCGGCTGGCTGCTGCGGCCCTCCCAGCTGCAGCCCTCACCTGCTCGTCCTCGGCAGAAGGCTCCCTGCTGGACAGGCTCCCTGCCGCTCCAGCGCCCAGCCAGTGCCCCCGCAGCGCGGCGCAGCCCTGCACCAGAGCCAGCTGCCTCCGGAGCTCGCCCGCCTCCGAGTGCGCCTCCTGCGCCTCCCTGCGACGCGCCTCCAGTGCTGTCTCTGTGGACACACGTCACCAGTTTGGGTTTGTGGCAGCCTCTAACGTTACCACTGCTCTTTCTTAGCTCACTTATGGCAGTCTTCAATAACGGTTCACGAGACTTCCTTTATTAGAAGACATTTCGAAAAGAATCATCCAGTTTAATAAGACTACATGTCCTATATGAATGAAGATACAAGTGTGGGGTGAATTTTAATCTAAGCATCGAACCTGAAAGTTCACCTTGGCGCCAGTTGTTAAGTTGCTGGTTCTTGTGGCTGCTGGTAGAGGTCTCTCTGGTGCAGCTAGCTCATTCACTTGTTCTTTCGCTCATCCGCTTCTTCTTTAGGCCGGTATTACAATATCAAATTTCTTTGTCAAAGATTTGATCAAAGATATGATCAAATATTCCGTCAAATATATTTGACAAAGATCTTTGACCTAGCGCTAGAAGGGCTTTTACACTGTCATCATATTTTTCGTCAAAGTTCAAATTGGCTGACAACGACTTGTTATTAACCGCAGCAGTTGCATGTACTACAATTGTACTGTGTGCACATGCGGAAGAGAAGTAGGGGGGGGAAATGGAAACATACCTGGGTGAAGCTGTGGGGTTTAAGACGACACGATAAAAGCATTCAACAAAACTTGTTACCTGAGCTTATAGTGGAGGACGTCAAGTCGTACATCAATTACTTAAGAATGGATGAGCATACCTTTCTGTATGTGCTCAGTGAAGTGTAACCTCATATCACAAAGCACAATTTTCACTTAAGAACTGCTACATCTGCAAAAGACAGGCTCACTGTAACATTCCGATTCCTTGCTACAGGAGAGGGTTAGGTTAGGTTAGGTTAGGTTTGATCAGGTCAGGTCAGGTCTCCAATCTTCTTAATCTGTTTTTGTATTCAGGGTGTCTCAAGTGGTAAGACGCCTCATCAGCTTCATACATCTCTATTAATTTTGTAGTTGTCGGCACACACCAATTGTATTTGCCGGTAATGTTTATAAAAACATTACAGACGACAGAACGCTGCAGCGATGCTAGCGCTTCATGTGGAAACATGTCACATTGCAGTGAACAGAAGACAAGCGACTTTTTTGATCAAATCTACAGCGAGGCCCTAGATTTAATGAAATATTGGACGACATTTGACGAAGTACCCTATTACACCATCAAATTTCTTTGACAAAGATTTTTGAGAAAGATATTTGACAAAGACATCTGAGTGTGTAATACCGGCCTTACCCCTGTCAAGATGGCGATAACAAAGCAAAGCAACAAAGGCATTTTGCGTTCTCTGTTTCAACAGAGACAATTCAGTTACATTTGTGCCGCGTGATTTGGGGCGATGATGGCACAAGGAGAAATCCGCAGATTGTCTCTGCGTGCCCGTTGACGACGTACAGTGCATTCAGTTGAGTTTTGCTTGTATTCCATAACAGCGTAAACGTAGTGTCAACCGAGAGTCAGCCATTTCTCATGTGTCTGTCCTTTTGTGAGAACGTTGGTGTTACAAATAGTACAGGTCTCAATGGCTACAAAAGTCTTCTTAATGATCATGAACAACAAGGTTGTTGTTCTGTAGCAATTTGTGTTCAGCCTTTAGAGAAAGTACTGACTGCCTGTGGAGATGCTGTGCGTAGACGTACCCACGCGACGTGTACCCACTGTATGCTTATGACAGCTATGGTGACGGCGCATCTTATGCCAACCTGTTATTTTACTTCTATGCGATTCAATGAACCAATTTTTATGAAAATTTACACAACGATGATACAGAATAATAGTAGTTCATAAATTCCATTTCAAGTAAATATCCTTAATAGTTCCCATATACAGAAAGTTGCTTAAAACCCAAAATCTCCCGTAATAAATAACAATTCTGCGTTTACATCCAGTTAAAACTGCACATGGAGTGAAGAATGAATCTTGAATTTGTGAGTAATTAAGATTATTTGAGATTGCGCTTAAAGTGTATTAGGGGACTAGGTCACTTTTACTGAGTGGAAGTTATAATGGAAAAACAGTCAGAACGTCCACTGGAGAAGTAATATCTTTATTCTTGTTCTCAAAACGCGCCAAGAGATGGTTAACTGAAGTTCATCGAACTTTTTTGAGAACAGATTTTGCCAGTAGATGTAAATTTTATTTAATTCTTAGTGATTGATCAGATAGAGAGCTTACTATGGAAAACGCTACGTTTTAAGTAATTTTCTGCATCTCACAAGCCAGAAAATGAATTGCGTGGAGTATAGTACAGAGGAGCCGTAATCCAGTCACTAGAAAGTAGCGTTGTGTCATCTGCAGAGGGTCTAAAAACTTCAGCAATAAGTTGGAAAAATGCATTTGGTAAGGAACTATGTTATCGTAGACATTTTCAATAATATCGTATTCGAATAAGGTAGCTGGATACTTACGTAGCTCGTGGTCTTGCTGTAGCGTTCTCGCTTCCCGCGCTTGGGGTCCCGCGTTCGATTCCCGGCGGTGTCAGGGATTTTCCCTGCCTCGAGATGACTGGGTGTTGTTGTGTCGTCTTCATCATCATCATTCATTTCCAATACGGTCGGAGGAAGGCAATGGGAAACCACCTCCACTACGACCTTGCCTAGTACAGCGGTGTAGGTCTCCCGCATCGTCCCCTACGCTCCTCGGAGTATGGGACCTCATCATCATCACTTTGATGACGTGAAATCTCCATTTCTTACCACTCATCGTAGAACTGCGCGATATATTACGTAGACGTAGCTCAGAGGCATCACATCGATACTAAGTAATGAACTGTGTAGTATTTTGGGGAACATACAGAACTGATGTACACTGTGTGAGATTTAAGATGTTAGTAAATCGATTATGTCGGCAGAGAGTCGTGATTTCCACATAGATACTGACTGTTAATATGACTGTGCCATGAGTGATAATTCTATCAACAGTGCACCAGAAACAAGTACTTGCAGTTATGGCACCGGCTTGCAAACATTTTTGACTTCATATTTTAAAATACAACTTAGTTATTCTTCACGTAACTTATATCAATTAGTATGGAACTTAATACCGAGGTTTGCGATGAAGTAGCAAATATGACGCATCCGAGAGAGGCATGTAATTGCAGTCAGGTTTTCGCAGTTTCTCTTGACAGGTACTTTGCATGTCTCCGTAGACCAGACAGCAGGAGGTGTGGAACTCACTGAGGTAAGTGAAACAATCTTGCAGAACGTTGTCCGAAAGTGACAGCTAGCAAACCACACAGCCGCCATATGCACAATTTTGTAAATTCTCTCTGCGCTTGGAGTACACCAATATTGTATCTGCTTGCATGTAAAAGCTACTTCATTATAAAATCGGATGATTCTTTTGAAAATAGAAACTTTGTAGCCCTATGCGTAAGTTAAAATTCGCGACAAGCTTCTGTCTTCTTTCATGTAGAAGATACAGTCTTGTGAAATCGGACGCGTCTTCTTGAAACACCCCGTATTTTGAACAGTTTTTGTTTGTGAAGTCTTGTTGTCTCACTTTTTCAGAAAAGCACTCTAATTTTTTGTTCGTAGTTGTTGCTGTCGCTGGAATAAAGAGTGCATGAACTGTGTGCAGTTGCGCTAGATCAAAAGTTATTTAATAAATTGTATCAATTAAGAAATAAAAGCTTCCAAAACATCGCCTTTAGACTGCGTGCAGACTATTTATTATTCGATGAGTGTTCGGGATAGTTCATCATCAAGAGTCTGACAGGTGATGTAATAACCAAAATTATGTGGCTATATTCACACTCGGCAGGTCAGACAATATAAGGGGGTGATCCAAAAGTTTCCGCCTGAGGGCGTTCCTGTTACGTATATGCAACGTAACGAAACACCAATGCGGGTATACAAGGTGTAACAAAAATGTACATCATAAATTGCAGGACACATTTCTCACAGGTAGACGATGAAGTTGTATTTTATAAACATCGGTCTGGAAACGCTTTGTTGCTATGTTGCACCTCATTTTCTCCAACTCATTATTAACGGGAACACACAAGAACAGAACGTTAGAATCCAGGGGAAAAGGCACTTTTTGTGACGTCTGGCTATGTTGTGCATCACCAGTGTTCTGCTTTACATGTCCCTGCTCCCATGCGATGTACGTCATCTGTTTGACCGATCGGTACGACCTTTGCAAGCACATGGATACTACGTAGGGTTAACCACAGACTTGGCTCCAGCAATGGCAGTGCACACAAATAACAGAGAAGGCAGATGCCCGTTTGATGTATGGGTTACCTGAGCGCAATGACGCTAGCACTCAACATTTGTATCGGGGGAGAGATAGTTAAGTAACATAATTTCTTCGCCTACGTGAGAGGAATTAGTCCTGCCGTAAAGTTCTTTTACACACTGTGTAAGAACAGACATGTGCGTAGGGGATTAGTATGGTACTCCTGTCTTTCCGACGTGCGTGCAACAAATGCGAGAACGTGAATTATTGCACGGTTATTACGCTATTGACCATTAAAATTTCTACATTCGATGTTAACAAATTCCTCTTCTTCAGAAATGCGTTCCTCGCCATTGCCAATCTACATTTTATATCCTCTCTACTTCGACCAATATCAGTTATTTTGCTCCCCAAATAGCTTTAAGCGTCTCATATCCTAATCTAATTCCCGCAGCATCACCCGACTTAATTCGACTACATTCCATTATTCTCGTTTTACCTTTGTTGATGTTCATCTTATATCCTCCTTTCAAGACCATGTCCATTCCGTTCAGCTGCTCTTCCAACTCCTTTGCTGCCTCTGACAGAATTACAATGTCATCGGTGAACCTGAAAGTTTTTATTTCTTCTCCGTGGATTTTAATTCCTAATCCAATTTTTTTTGTGTTTTTTGTTTCCTTTACTGCTTGCTCAATATACAGTTTGAATAACATCAGGGACAGGCTACAACCCTGTCTCACTCCCTTCCCAACCATTGCTTCCCTTTCATGTCCCTCGACTCTTATAACTGCCATCTGGTTTCTGTACAAATTGTAAATAGCCTTTCGCTCCCTGTATTTTACCCCTGCCACCTTCAGAATTTGAAAGAGAGTATTCCACTCAACATTGTCAAAGCTTTCTCTAAGTCTACAAATACAAGAATCATAGATTTGCCTTTCCTTAATCTATTTTCTAAGATAAGCCGTAGAGTCAGTGTTGACTCACGTGTTCCAACATTTCTACGGAATACAAACTGATCTTCCCCGACGTCGGCTTCTACCAGTTTTTCCATTCGTCTGTAAAGAATTCGTATTAGTATTTTGCAGCAGTGGCTCATTAAACTGATAGTTCGGTAATTTTCACATCTGCCAACACCTGCGTTCTTTGGGACTGGAATTATTATATTCTTCTTGAAGCCTGAGAGTATTTCGACTGTCTCATACCTCTTGCTCATCAGATGGTAGAGTTTTCTCAGGGCTGGCTCTCTCAAGGATGTCAGCAGTTCTAATGGAATATTGCTATTCCTGTGGCCTTGTTTCGACTTAGATCTTTCAGTGCTCTGTCAAACTCTTCACGCAGTATCATATCTCCCATTTCATCTTCATCTACATTCTCTTCCATTTCCGTAATATTGTCCTCAAGTACATCGCCCTTGTATAGAGCCTCTATATACTCCTTCCACCTTTCTACTTTCCTTTCTTTGCTTAGAACTGGCTTTCCATCTGAGCTCTTGATGTTCATACAAGTGGTTCTCTTTTCTCCAAAGGACTCTTTGATTTCCCTGTAGGCAGTATCTGTCTTACCCCTAGTGAGATAAGCTTCTACATCCTTACATTTGTCCTCTGGCCATCCCTACTTGGCCATTTTGCATTTCCTGTCAATCTCATTTTTGAGACGTTTGTATTCCTTTTTGCCTGCTTCATTTACTTCATTTTTATATTTTCTCCTTTCATCAATTAAATTCAATATCTCTTCTCTTACCCAAGCATTTCTATCAGCCACCGTCTTTTTACCTACTTGGTCCTCTGCTACCTTCACTATTTCGCCTCTCAAAGCTACCCATTCTTTTTCTACTGTATTTCTTTACCCCATTCTTGTCAGTCATTCCCTAATGCTCTCCCTGAAGCTCTATACAATCTCTGGTTCTTTCAGTTTATCCAGATCCCATCTCCTCATATTTCCATCTATTCGCAGTTTCTTCAGTTTTAATCTACAGTTCATAACTAATAGATTGTGGTCAGAGTCCACATCTGTCCCTGGAAATGACTTAAAATTTAAAACTTGGCTCCTGAATCTCTGTCTTACTATTATATAATCTACCTGAAACCCTCTAGTATCTCCAGGCTTCTTCCTTGTATACAACCTTCTTTTATGATTCTTGAATCAAGTGTTAGCTATGATAATGTTATGCTCTGTGCAAAATTCTACCAGGCGGCTTCCTCTTTCATTCCTTACTCCCATTCCATATTCACCTACTACGTTTCCTTCTCTTCCTTTTCCTACTGCAGAGTTCCAGTCACCCATGACTATTAAATTTTCGTCTCCCTTCACTATCTGAATAATTTATTTTATCTCATCACATATTTCATCAATCTATCCGTCATCTGCGGAGCTAGTTGGCATATAAACTTGTACTACTGTGGTAGGCGTGGGCTTCATATATATCTTGGCCACAATAATGCTGTTTGTAGTAGCTTACCAGCATTCCTATTTTCCTATTCATTATTAAACCTACTCCTGCATTACCCCTATTTGATTTTGTATTTATGACACTGTATTCACCTGACCACAAGTCTTGTTCCTCCTGCCACCGAACTTCACTAATTTCCACTATATCTAACTTTAACCTATCCATTTCCCTTTTTAAATTTTCTAACCTACTTTCCCGATTAAGGGATCTGACATTCCACGCTCCGATCCGTAGAACGCCAGTTTTCTTTCTCCTGATAACGACATCCTCTTGAGTAGTCCCCGCCCGGAGATCCGAATGGGGGACTATTTTACCTCCGGAATATTTTACCCAAGAGGACGCCATCATCATTTAACCACACAGTAAAGGTGCATGCCACTGGGAAAAATTATGGCTGTAGTTTCCCCTTGCTTTCAGCCGTTCGCAGTACCAACTCAGAAGGGCCGTTTTTGGTTAATGGTACAAGGCGAGATCAGTCAATCATCCAGACTGTTGCCCCTGCAACTACTGAAAAGGCTGCTGCCCCTCTTCAGGGACCAAACGTTTGCCTGCCTCTCAACAGATACCCCTCCGTTGTGGTTGCACCTACAGCTCGGCTACCTGTTTTGCTGAGCCACGCTAGGCTCCCAATTAGCGGCAAGGTCCATGGTTCATGGGCGGGAGTGTACTGTATAGCTATATTAAATGAAGGCTCAAGAACCAATCATTGTTGGGGGCAGAATATAACACATTATGTAGTATAATGAAATATGTCTGTATTACGTGCATGTTGTAACTAACTACTATACACACTACTGGCCATTACAGTTTCTATACCAAGAAGAAGTGAAGATGATAAATGGGTTATTCATTGAATAAATATATTAACTAGAACTGACATGTGATTACATTTTCACGCAATTTGGGTGCATAGATCCTGAGAAATCAGTACCCAGAACAACCACCTGTGGTCGTAATAACGGCCTTGATACGCCTGGGCATTGAGTCAAACAAAGCTTGAATGGCGTGTACAGGTACAGCTGCCCTTGCAGCTTCAACACGATACCACAGTTCATCAAGAGTAGTAACTGGCGTATTGTGACGAGTCAGTTGCTCGGCCACCATGACCAGACGTTTTCAGTTGGTGAGAGGTATGGAGAATGTGCTGGCCAGGGAATCAGTCGAACACTTTCTGTATCCAGAAAGGACCGTACAGGACCTGCAACATGCGGTCGTGGATTATCCTGCTGTATGTAGGGTTTCGCAGGGATCGAATAAAGGGTAGAGCCACGGGTCGTAACACATCTGAAATGTAACGTCCACTGTTCAAAGTGCCGTCCATGCGAACAAGAGGTCACCGAGACGTGTAACCAATGGCACACCATTCCATCATGCCGGGTGATACGCCAGTATGGCGATGACGAATACACGCTTCCAATGTGCATTCACCGCGATGTCGCCAAACACGGATGCGACCATCATGATGCTGTAAACAGAACCTGGATTCATCCGAAAAAATGACGTTTTGCCAATCGTGCATCCAGGTTCGTCGTTGAGTACACCGTCGCAGGCGCTCCTGTCTGTGATGCAGCGTCAAGGGTAATCGCAGCCATGGTCTCCGAGCTGATAGTCCATGCTGCTGCAAACGTCGTCGAACTGTTGTGCAGATGGTTGTTTTCTTGCTAACGTCCCCATCTGTTGACTCAGGCATCGAGACATGGCTGCTCGATCCGTTACAACCATGCGGATAAGATGCCTGTCATGTCGTCTGCTAGTGATACAAGGCCGTTGGGATCCAGCACGGCGTTCCGTATTACCCTCCTTAACCCATCGATTCCATATTCTGCTAACAGTCATTGGATCTCGACCAAGGCGAGCAGCAATGTCGCGATACGATAAACCGCAATCGCGATAGGCTACAATCCGACCTTTCTCAAAGTCGGAAACGTGATGGTACGCATTTCTCCTCCTTACACGAGGCATCACAACAACGTTTCACCAGGCAACGCCAGTCAATTGCTATTTGTGTATGAGAAATCGGTTGGAAACATTCCTCATGTCAGCACGTCGTAGGTGTCGCCACCGGTGCCAACCTTGTGTTAATGTTCTGAAAAGCTAATCATTTGCATATCACAGCAACTTCTTCCTGTCGGTTAAATTTCGCGTCTGTAGCACGTCATCTTCGTGGTGTAGCAATTTTAATGGCCAGTAGTGTGTTGAATTAAAGTCATAACTGTATTCTCTTGAAAATTTGCTTTTTATGTACATGATGGTGATTCTAGTAACAAATATCGTATACCGTCGGCACTCACAGACAGTAGCTAACGAGTGGGCCACAGTAACAGACAGTTTTTACTTTTCAATATGGACCACTTAATATTTACTGTAATGTAATCCTGACTTAGGTTGCAACATTGCAAATCAGATTTACTATGATTAACATCTGTCAGGTGATATGAGACCAGTCAGTATGCGTGTGATATTAAGAGTGAACCTTAATTTCTTCTAGTCCCAGAAGTGTTATACTACGCAAACTAGTTTGCAACACAATAAACACCAACCCTAGGCATAACCTTTCAGTACCAGATCCACAAAATAGTTACATAAAAACGAACAATACTAAATAAAAGACGAATTCATTACAAAAGAGTCCTAGCCCAAACCGTATCTACAGCGATCCACAACTAATTTATTATCAGTCGTTGCCCACATTATCAATCTGTTCTTTTTTGTCAGCTATTCCCCATGTATGGGGCGTTGGGCTGGCAGCAGTTATATTGATTCTCTTCAGTGTAATGTCATAAAATAATAGTCGCCAAGTTATGTAAAGTTTAAAACATGATAGCTATGTAAATATTCGAAAACATCGGTAGATGTTTAAAGACAAATGGATTACCACTGAATTTTGTCAACACTCTGTACATACAGTTCAGTGTTTCTCAAGGAACTCCACAAGCTATAAAAATAAGTTTCTCAAACAATGAAATACAATAATTGGAAAGTGTTAAGTTTATAAGAATACAGATAATTCACAACCTCAACTGGAAAACGCATCCCTAGAATTAATGAAACGTTTTGATTCACTTATGTTCGCAGTTCACATGATTACAGCTACAGTCAATTTAAAAATGAAGAAATCAGCTTATTTTTCCTGATCCGATTCGCTTATGGATTATGGAAGTTTTTCTGCATCCATTTAAGTTACAAAGATATTATTTTCAGAATACAGAAGCATGATGCAAGAATTATATCTGCTGCTAATTCAAGAATATCCTCGAAAAACCTCTTCAAAGAACTTGGTATTTTTACAAGTACCTCACAATACACACATTCATTAATGTCCTTTGTTGATACCAATAATACTGTTTTCACAACATTTAGTAATAAGTGTGGATACTACATAGGACGGAAAACAACCGCTACAAAGACATCACGGGGTTAATGTTAGTACAGAATGGGGTCACGCACATGGGTACACCAAGCATGTTAAATGTGATATAGAAAACGTAGTAGAGTTTAAGACCTAATTAAAGAATTTTCTCTTGAGAAACTTCTTCTATGCCCTTGAAGGTTACCTACATAGAATTTCTTAAATTTGATGTTTTAAGTTTATTTATAATAAAAATCATCACTGCAATACAGGAAGGTAATGTTGTTTCAGTGTATTGCACTTAAATTAAAAGTACACGTTTGACTTCTTTCCGTATCCCAGAGACCACTCTTCGTGGGATCCATCGAATACGACTAATGTAATGTGATATAAATATTAAATAATGCGATTAAAATGCAAAAAGAGGCGCTTCCTTTATATGACATTACTTCAGACAGCTGGGAAGCGTCTAATGGATAAGCAGGGCCTGGATAGAAAGGAGCGACGATTGCTGCTGATAGGAGCCTTGAAGGTTTATTGCAGTGTTGGCTTGACGATCGTATTTGGGAGCTAGAATAAGTTAGTAGAATGTCAGCACGGACTTTTGTGCTAGGAAGAAGGGGCGTCTTGAAGGAGATGTTATTTAAGTGTAGGCGAAGGTAAGGTTGGGTCACATGAGGCCTTCGTAGGCGTAGATTACAGTGAACGGATGTAATGCACGTGTAGAGCCCGTTAGTGTTAGTAATTTTTTATCTGTTGTTGGATGGTTAGCAAGGGGGCTGCACGATAGTTTGTGGTCGAAGGCTAAGTGATTGCCCGAACGTGACGTTTATTTATCCAGAATAGTGACAGAACAGTATCACCATGGCGGATCCCGAGAACCAGTGTGTAGCAGTGCCACCTGGAGGCTCACAGAATGAAAACAAAGCGTCTGCTGAAGAAACAGCGCTTCCCTTGAGCGGGGCGGCGGAGGAATCGCGACACAGCGGTAGGCACGAGGCAGGTGACTGATGGTTTGTGAGTCTATGTAGGTACGTACCCAGTCTCTGCGCATGCCTCCTGACAGCTTCCAGTCGCAGCTCCGCTTCCGCGCTGGTCAGCACCGCAGTTCCGCGTCTTCTCGCCTCCAGTCTGGTCCCCTGCACATACGGGTTTGGAGCTCGCTACTGCTCCTCCGTGGAGAGCCCCGAAAGCAGTAGGTACCAAGGGTGGAACATCGCAGTGCTTGTCTCAATTTACTGCAGCTCTCGTCGACTTAGTAGCCAAATCCTCGCTCCTTAGACTCACAACAGAGAGGCAGGTTTCTTTAATAAGCGGCGATATCGCACGTTATTTGAAAAATAAATTACTGCGCGTTCAGCATTAAGTCTGACTTTGGACAGATTCCGAAGATCAACACCAATGTATTATTTTTGTAAGATATGTAGCTATAAACTGTATTGGGGGGTGGTAAGTTCTCGTTACACTGAAGGGTATTAGTGTCAACAGTTGTGGCATAATTGGCAGCACACTGGTTTTTAAGTGCAACGTTCGTGAGATCTATTCTAGTTCGATTGCAGTTTTACCCGCCTCCGTGGACGAGGTCACTAACGTACGCTTGTACGGTGTTCATCTACCTGGGGGTAAGCTGGTTCGAGTCCAGCAGTGGGAAAAAATTTTCATTCCAGGTATCTGGCCGGCAAGGAGAGGAGAGATGGTGATGTAAAGTCCCTGACCAGTAGACTTTGCGCCAATGTCCTGGTTTAAATACCAAACCGCAGATTCTCATGAAGCGAGGGCAAGTGACACTGTTGGTGGTGATCTGTCTGTCGAATGAGGAGGTTAAGTTTGGAGGCCCCCTTGGTGCTATTCGTGAGGAGTAGGCTATGTGGCGACAACAAGTTTCACCCTCTCCCTTCCCTCATCATCATCATCGTCATCGTCACAAACAAACATTACACAATTACACCCCACTCCACACACACACACACACACACACACACACACACACACACACACGTTCGTACTTACATGTAGAATTACAAATATTGCAATACAGCATGTTTCAAACAAATAAACAAAAAAATTGAGGGTATTACCCAAGATTGTGACCTTAAAGAAGACCAGGACTGTCTTTTAGTGAGAAATGCAGTGCCTACCGGAACTCCAAAATAGTTACCGTTGTAGGTTGACATGTGGCGTGTCTGTCCCACCATTGCGAAAACTCTGAGGCCGCAAGTTACGTAGGTTGGAACTCAAATAGTGGCAACACTGCAGTTGACACACTATGCAATGGAATCCACTATTGTCGCTGATAGCACACATTGTACTCATACCTACCTTCCCTCCGAACAAATGGACTCGCCCCTCCCACGTCAACGGAGTGCTAACTGTTTATGAGGAATCTCGTTCCTTACTATGCTATCTGTTAGACAGTAGCAAGCACTTAATAGGCTGTGGTGATTCCTGTGTAGATTTTCTTACATATTTTGATGGTAAAAATGATCTGCAACCCGTATTTAGAGACTAGGATTTGACCTCAGTAATTAACTTTCCAGCATGGGTGGATAAAGACAGCACGATCTCAACTGATCATGTTTTCATCGATAAAACTCAATACAAGAAAATAACTGTACACCCGTGACAAATGCTCCCTTTGTTCATGATGCACAGTTGGTTGGGATAAATAAAATAGTGTCTTACAGTATTGATACACCTCAGTCGAAATCAATTCGGAAAATTAATGACACCAGAACAAATGTTTTTTAAGAATAGTTTACGAGAGACGCGTTTGGAAGATATTTATAATGAACCAAATGCTCACATAAAATTTAATCTATTCCATGATAAATTCATATCATTTTTTGAAAACAGCTTTCAGCATAACCTAATCAGAAATGACATTAAAAAGCCACCTAAGAAACCATGGATCACTACAACGAATATATTATCTTGTGAAATTAAAACGGAAATGTATCTCTTGGTAAGAATAAGTAGAGATCCTGCACTGTCGCACACTACAAACACTACTCAAAATTAACCAACAATAGTTATTAAAAATATAGGAACATGCACATTATGTCATCCGACAACAGATCTAAGGTATATGGAATGTAGGGAAACGATACACACAACAATGAGCTGTGGAACAGGATAACATCACTATTGAATTAAATAGAAGAGCTATAAACGGTGGGTCGCTCGTAGTAAATAAGTTTAATAATCATTTTTTAAATATAGTACAAAATACAGGGACAAACAGTTCAAGAGAAAAGTCACAGCAGTATGTTGAAAAAGAAGCTCTCAGAAAATTCAGTCGTATGAATGTATCACCAAATTATCCGTCTGAAATTAAGAAAATTAAATAGCCTCTCAAAAAAAAGCTCATGTGGATTTGATAATGTTCCCAACAGAGTACTAAAGATTTCTTTCCATCTAATAAGACCTGAAATATAATGCATCATTAATTAAAGGTATTCTTTCAGAGAGACTGAAATATGCCGTTCTTAAATCAATCTATAAGAAAGATGAAACGAGACATGTTGATAACTAAAGACCTGTTTCACTAGTGCTATCACTTTCTAAAATTTTTGAGAAGGTAATGTATTCTAGAATAGTATCCCACCTGAGCGACAATAATATCGTCAGAAAATCACAGTTCGGGTTTCAGAAGTTTCTCTACTGAGAATGCTGTCTGCAAGTAATTCACCAAATTTTACATGTGTAAAATAACAAAATAGCGTCGGTTTGTTGTTTTCTGCGACCTATCTAAGGCATCTGACTGTGTGAGTCACGGTATTCTCCCAGATAAACTGTTTTATGTGGCTGACAGTATAACCAACCAACGGATAGTGTCAGATCTAACCAAAAGAATTCAGAAAGTTGTACTTAGTAATTCAACCGATGTAATCAGGGGAGATTTTTCTGACTGGGTATAAATCACATAGTGTGTTTCCCTAGGCTCAATCGTAGGTCTGCCATAGTTCCTTAAATAAGTTAACTATTGTAACATCACAATAGGTGTCGTTACATGATTTAAAAAATGAGTGATGCAACTAATCAATCTCATCCCCAATACCCGTCATGCCTGTAAAAGCAATATGGGTCTACACATTTCTTTTTTTCATTCCTATATGGACGTCCTGTATCCTGATTTCCATTTTTCACACTTCTTGAAAGTCTGTGGTCAGGCGTGAATGATTTGAATGCAGTAGCAGACGAACCAGAGAAGTGGGCAGAGAAGTGGTGGGTTTCTTAATCTTCTACCAACCTAAACGGTGTCGGTGGAAGGCAGAGAGCGGGAAGAGGAGGACTTGGCCAAAGATGAGTAAAGCAAAACGTTTTCCTAGCACAGGTTGGTAGTGGGCCTGCCCCACCACCTCGGGCGGTTCGGAGAGAGCTCCGTGCGACAGTTACAGGTGGAGTTGTTCTGAAGACAGGTAAGCAACCACACGTTCTCTCAGAACGTCTGTGTCGAATGAGGGACAAAAGGCATTTGAATCTGTTAATAATAATTTGTTAATCTCAACAATTTCTTCTCCTACCCACTTTTTGAATTACCATTTAGGTTCTGGTTACAATTTTTTGTTCAGTTAATCAGTGTCATAATAGTGTGATTTCCGTAAGGCTCGTCCACGCGATCTATAGATTCAAAGCGCAGCCCAAGCCTTAAAATTTACTGTCTGCCATTTTATTTTATTTGTGCGGGACATTTTAAATTATCGATGAACCTGTACCGAGCATATATTCGGCAAGATAAATCGATCTGACTCCAAGCGTTTCACGCAAAGATATGCAGCCAACAAAATCCTGCTCGATGCCAGCTACGAGGTGCATACAACTCTTCCCAACTAATAAATGCTGTCGACATTTTGTTTGCCGTTTGAATTAGTGCATGTGAATCTCTGTGTTACAAACTTCAGCACTGACCACATGCTCCCCAGATTTTCCCACCCCCACAGGACCCTACAGATTAAGGTCAACGTGGCTTGTTATTCTTGTATGAGAAAGCCATAGGATCGTTTATAAATGTACCAGGAATGTTTTGTCCGACTATTAAATACAAAAAGATTACTGTTAACATGCGAGATATTAGTCAAAAATAAATATTTTATCATTTGAAACTATTTCCGTGATCGTTAATTTATTTTCAGTACATCTAAAAATAAAGTCACACTTGTAGTATGGATGATTACGATCCTAAATCCAAAGTGCTTGGCTCAAATTTAGCTAACGGTATGTAGCTTTCTGTGGCTGCTCCATAGAATACCATTGCGTTATCCGTTGCGACCTTAATAAATTCAGTCAATGAAGGATTTGTTCCTAAAATTTAGATGGGCCTAAATCTATTTCAAGTAATGGGCAAAACTATTCAGAGAGGTTACGTCGACAGAGAAAAATAAGAGCGAATGTGGACAGGATATGCCATCATAGAAGGCTGGAACAAAAGATTTAATAATAAACAAAAGAAGCTCCTGCTAGTGGAAGTAAGTAACCCTCCACAGGCTAGCACTGAATGAATAGTAAGATGACAGTGGTGAGTTACACCATCTTCCGTCTAATGTACAAGCAGAATTACATAGTTGTTTTTGCGGATGACATTAGTATTCTAATCAATCCAAGTATATACAGAACAACAGAAGAAATGATAACCTTCAGTTCTACACATCTAGAGTTGTTACATTAGTGATAAGTACAGCACATCCTGAAGAAATAATAAATAGGGTGGAATCTTGAAACATTTTTGGGTGTCTCTATTGATGAAGATTTAAACTGGAAAAATCAAATTCTGGACCTGTAAAACAACTTAGTTCACCTACATTTGCACTTAAAGTCATTGCAAATCTTGGCGAGAGACAAATCAGTATGTCAGCATATTTTCATTTAATAATGTCGTATCAATAATGTAACTATCTTCCAGAAAAAAGTTTTTTTTGCTCAAATATGTGCTCTAAGAATAATATGTGGTGTTCACCTGTGATATTTTTTAGACATCTTCTTAAACAATTTGGCATTCCGACTGGCTGTTTGCACAAAAAGAAACAGTCTATCGCTATATAGTCTCAAGCCATTAAAACTGAGTGGGAATCACAGAGGAGAAGGATGGGAATTTTCACTGTCTATTATGCAGTCGCATAATCACCACAAATGTATTACGGAACGACATTATAACGTCATACAGTAATAAATTTTAAACATTTAGTTGACGATGAAAGAGCAAAACATTACAAAAATCGACACACAAGTGGTATGGGATGGATTGTTCTGAACATCAAGAAGAACTTTGTTCAAAATTTGCAGGCATAGAGCATATGATGGAACTGATGGTTCGAACAGCAAATTTTCTGAAGACACATGCAATATTATACTGTCACTAGCAACAATTTTCTTGTGGAACTGAAAGTAGAGTATGGAGACTAAACATATTGTTGCAAAGTGCGTTTGTCAGATCAAGGAAAGCAAGAACGAAAATTAGAACATCCTGAATGGATATGAGACGTTCCATTTTAAGTGGACTTCACTGCACGCTACCCACAGTAAGATTTTTCAAGGTGAGAAAAGAATTATTTCTGGTTTGATGGCGATGCGTTTAGTAACGAAAATGCATTGTGGAAGAGAGAAATTCTGGCAAAAACATCGTTCATTTCCTTAAGCTCACTGGCGTCAAGGAAAACGCAAATTCTGAAAAATTCATAGTGATGCTGTAATCATTACATGACTTCTGCAAGCCGTTCGATACAGTTCCCCACAGTCATTTAATGAACAAAGAAAGTAGCATATGGACTATCAGACCAATTGTGTGATTGGATTGAAGAGTTCCTAGATAACAGAACGCAGCATGTCATTCTCAATGGAGAGAAGTCTTCTGAAGTAAGAGTGATTTCAGGTGTACCGCAGGGGAGTGTCGTAGGACCGTTGGCTATTCACAATATAAATAAATGACCTTGTAGAGAACATTGGAAGTTCACTGAGGCTTTTTATGGATGATGCTGTACTATATCGAGAGGTTGTAACAATGGAAAATTGTACTGAAATGCAGGAGAATTTGCAACGAATTGACGCAAGGTGCAGGGAATGGCAATTGAATCTCAATGTAGACAAGTGTAATGTGCTGCGAATACATAGAAAGAAAGATCCTTTATCATTTAGCTACAATACAGCAGGTCAGCGACTGGAAGCAGTTAATTCCATAAATTATCTGGGAGTACGCAGTAGGAGTGATTTAAAATGGAATGATCATATTAAGTTGATAGTCGGTAAAGCAGATGCCAGACTGAGATTCATTGGAAGAATCCTAAGGAAATGCAATCCGAAAACAAAGGAAGTAGGTTACAGTAAGCTTGCTCGCTCACTGCTTGAATACTGCTCAGCAGTGTGGGATCCGTACCAGACAGGGTTCATAGAAGAGATAGAGAAGATCCAACGGAGAGCAGCGCGCTTCGTTACAGGATCATTCAGTAATCGCGGAAGCGTTATGGAGACGATAGATAAAATTCAGTGGAAGACTCTGCAGGGGAGACGCTCAGTAGCTCGATACGGACTTTCGAGAACATACCTTCACCGAGGAGTCAAGCAGTATATTGCTCCCTCCTACGTGTATCTCGCGAAGAGACCATGAGGATAAAATCAGAGAGATTAGAGTCAACGCAGAGGCATTCCGACAATCTTTCTTTCCACGAACAATACGAGACTGGAACAGGAGGAAGAAGCGATAAAGGTACTCAAAGTACCCTCAGCCACACACCGTCAGGTGGGTTGTGGAGTATGGATGCAGATGTGGATGTAGAAATATGAAAAATGAATCCTAATTGCATGGAAGGCGTTGAGTGTTCCTTGCGTGACTGCATTTCTGCCTGAATGTGGCATGTTCGCAGTTCTCCTTGTTCCCGTTCCGCAGCTCAGACAGCGTGACACGGTAGTGTGGCGGGGGTAGGGGGGGGGGGGCAGGAGCGGGAGGGGTTACAGAGCTCGGCACGCGAGATGGAGCTGGTGCCCCCCTGCTGTGCGGAAGCCGAGCGTCACCTCCTCCTTGATCCTGGCGACGGCGAGCTCGTCCTCGAGCTGGTCGATGCGCGCAGCCATGCGGCGCAGGGTGGAGGTCTGTCGCTGCAGCCGGCACGCCGCCTCGTGCAGCAGCTGCTCCCGCTCCTGCGTCCACCACTCCCGCGACTCCGCCGCCAGCGGCTGCCCCCCTGACGCTGACGGCAGGTGGGAGTCGTTCTGCTCCGGCTCGTCCGCCACTGCGTCCACCTGGTTGCAAAGTATCTTCTATTCTCAAGTACGAGGGTGAGTCAAATGAAAACCTTAAATCTGTAATAACAAATCGAAATTTCGTGGCGCTATCCTGCAAAAGAAACTGCAAAAAGGTGGGAATTTAAGGAGATGGGACCTGGATAAACTGAAATAACCAGAGGTTGTACAGAGTTTCAGGGAGAGCATAAGGGAACAATTCACAGGAATGGGGGAAAGAAATACAGTAAAAGAAGAATTGGTAGCGTTGAGAGATGAAATAGTGAAGGCAACAGAGGATCGAATAGGTAAAAAGACGAGCGCTAGTAGAAACCCTTGGATAACAGAAGAAATATTGAATTTAATTGATGAAAGGAGAAAATATAAAAATACAGTAAATGAAGCAGGCAAAAAGGAATACAAACGTCTCAAAAATGAGATCGGCAGGAAGTGCAAAATGGCTAAGCAGGGTTGGCTAGAGGGCAAATGTAAGGATTTAGAGGCTTGTGTCACTAGGGGTAAGATAGATACTGCCTACAGGAAAATTAAAGAGACCTTTCGAGAAAGGAGAACCACTTGCATGAATATCAAGAGCAAAGACGGAAACCCAGTTCTAAGCAAAGTAGGGAAATCGGAAAGGTGGAAGGTAGAGAGTCTATACAAGGGCGATGTACTTGAGGACAATATTACGGAAATGGAAGAGAATATAGATGAAGATGAAATGGGAGATACGATACTGCGTGAAGAGTTTGACAGAGCACTGAAAGACCTGAGTCGAAACAAGGCCCCCGGAGTACACAACATTCCATTAGAACTACTGACATCCTTGGGAGACCCAGTCCTGACAAAACTCTACCATCTGGTGAGCAAGATCTATCAGACAGGCGAAATACCCTCAGACTTCAAGATGAGTATAATAATTCCAATCCCAAAGAAAGCAGGTGTTTACAGATGTGAAAATTACCGAACTATCAGTTTAATAAGTCACAGCTGTAAAATACTAACGCTAATTCTTTACAGACAAATGGAAAAACTGATAGAAGCCGACTTCGGGGAAGATCAGTTTGGATTCCGTAGAAATGTTGAAACACGTGAGGCAATACTGACCCTACGACTTATCTTAGAAGAAAGATTACGGAAAAGCAAACCTACGTTTCTAGCTTTTGTAGACTTAGAGAAAGCATTTGACAATGTCGATTCGAAGGTGGCAGGGGTAAAATACAGGGAGCGAAAGGCTATTTACAATTTGTACAGAAACCAGATGGCAGTTGTAAGAGCCGAGGGGCATGGAAGGGAAGCAGCGGTTGGGAAGGGAGTGAGGCAGGGTTGTAGCCTCTCCCCAATGTTATTCAATCTGTATATTGAGTAAGCAGTAAAGGAAACAAGAGAAAAATTGGGAGTAGATATTAAAATCCATGGAGAAGAACTAAAAACTTTGAGGTTCGTCGATGACACTGTAAGTCTGTCAGAGACAGCAAAGGACTTGGAAGAGCAGTTGAATGGAATGGATAATGTCTTGAAAGAAGGATATAAGATGAACATCAACAAAATCAAAACGAGGATATTGGAATGTAGTCGAATTAAGTCGGGTGATGCTGAGGGAATTAGATTAGGAAATGAGACACTTAAAGTAGTAAAGGAGTTTTCTATTTGGGGAGCAAAATAACTGATGATGGTCGAAGTAGAGAGGATATAAAACGTAGGCTGGCAATGACAAGGAAAGAGTTTCTGAAGAAGAGAAATTTGTTAACATCGAGTATTGATTTAAGTGTCAGGAAGTCGTTTCTCGAAGTATTTGTATGGGAGTGTAGCCATGTATGGAAGTGAACCATGAACGATAAATAGCTTAGACAAGAAGAGAATAGAAGCTTTCCAAATGTGATGCTACAGAAGAATGCTGAAGATTAGATGGGTAGATCACACAACTAATGAGGAGGTATTGAATAGAACCTGGTTCCTAAATCTCTGTATTACCATTATATATATAATCTATCTGATACCTTCTTGAAGAGGATTTGTGTTGTTACTTCAGTGATTACAAAATCGAGTCCAATTTATAAAGAACTTGGCAGCATGAACCCACTTACAACATGACAGTGTACCCCTTCTGGCCTGGAGGCATGCACAGAGTCTATTAGGAAGGGTGACATAAAGGCTTTGTATCCTCTCCTAAGGCAAGATGCCTCGCAACTGGTGTGTTATGCATTGGAACGCAGTCGACGTCCAAGTTGATGCCACACATATTCTATCGGGCACAAATATGGGGATCTTGCTGTTCAGAGGAGTACCTCAAAATAACGCAGACAGTTTATAGGGAGATGTGTCATGTGCTGACGAGAATCACCCTGTCGTTCAATGGCATCATGACCCCATCACATTAGAGATAACACATGAGGATGCAAGATGTTGGTGACGTACACCGTACCGTTGTGGCGTCAGATTTCCCTCAAATACTACCACTCATGGCCTGAAGTCATACCCAGCAGCTCCCCACACCATTACACTAGGAGTAACACCGCTGTACCTCTCCAAAAGTTTGGAAGAATGGGACCTCTCCCCAGGTCGTCGCCATATTCGACAGCGATGGTCATCCAAGCTACGGATCATCACTGAACACAATGCGACGGGTATTGTAGTGGTAATGCAGCTTACACATAGGTCGGTAATTTCCAGTCCTGGTGCTGTTAGTCTCCGACCAGTGGTGCTGAGTGGCATATAATACTGCAAGAAGTCCATTTCCAGTTTTTGGGTGACAGACACTGACGGGGTCGCAGTTTGCTTGGGGTGCAATTAGGTGTTTCTCCTTGTGGTGCTGAGAGATGTTCGACCAGAAACTTTACAATGACCATCCCTCTCCTCACGTCCGATATCAGGCAACGAACACTTCTGAATGGCACGCACATCAGGACACGGCATGATTCGACTAGCTGGCCAAATGAAGAGCCACAATTATGCCCATTTAAAACTGTGTCAGGTATTGATATAGTTGCCTCACTCAAGTATTCAGCATCTCAGTGTTCTTCACAATTATCATTCGATATTTTACACTATATACCCTACCAGGCCTGGTAATTACTCTAAACACAAACAACACTGACGCACTCTTTTGACCATTCTACCCGTCACAGAGAATTGGAACTCAAATTATTTACACACCGATGGTGTGTACACACACGAAATTAAATTAACATCTGACCATGTCGTCTGGGTGCTTCACTTTTTTTTTTGTGAGGCAGAGTTGCTAGGAATATCTAAGCTGCACTAATTCTGTGTGGAGTGGAAATTGTTTCAAGTGAAAACAAGAAAAAAACATTCACTCGTGCGATTTATCGCCTCTTGCCTCTCGTGCAGGACCTTCTGCCAACTTTTGTTTAATGATTTTTCTGACTTTCTTCAGCACAAGAGGCTGGCATTGTCAAATTTTGAGTCTCTGTTATTGTAATAGACTGGTGTCGATCCCACAGCCAGAGATTATTCGTAAATTACCTTTTATTCCAATAATAACACTGTCGTGTGACGACGGCCTCCCGTCGGGTAGACCGTTCGCCTTATGCAAGTCTTTCGATTTGACGCCACTTCGGTGACTTGCGCGTCGATGGGGATGAAAGGATGATTATTAGGACAACGCAACACCCAGTCCCCGAGCGGAGAAAACCTCCGACCCAGCCGGGAATCGAACCCGGGTCGTGGGGATTCACATTCCGTCACGCTGACCAATCAGCTACCGGGGGCGGACAATTATTCCAATGTCTCAGGGTCTTATGCTAGTCACTACCATTGTGGTTCTCCCTTTGTAACACGCAATGGCTGTTCGCTGCATCAGACAACGACGAGAGAAGATGGGACACAGCTACCAGTATTAACACATCAGAAATATTACAGCTGCTGTCCAAACTACTGGCTCTCTGAATGAGGGCCCATCAAGCTGTGTACCTTGTGGCCCCCCATACTATTATAATAGGTACTGGGGACATATGCAAATGACGAATACTGTCTGCCACTGTAGTTCTCCTCAGAGCTGTTACACACAGGTACGTCCATC
Source organism: Schistocerca gregaria (assembly GCF_023897955.1). NCBI lineage: Eukaryota > Metazoa > Arthropoda > Insecta > Orthoptera > Acrididae > Schistocerca > Schistocerca gregaria. Next base: position 1,166,708,346 of record NC_064920.1, read on the forward strand.
ATAATGTTGCGTGCAGAATTCGATCTCGTCTGAACAAATGATGTAGTGCCATTAATGTGTCCACTGTAATCACCGGAAACACCATTTGGTCTGCCGGCGAACAATATGTCTGCCCTTTCGGGCACTAGCCGCGTGGAGCCGTTGATGTCCTAAATGATGTGTATGGCCCTCCTACACCTATTTATTCCCCATTCACGTGGCAGTCGTGGGACTCCGACCGATGCAGACAGCATTATCGCCAAACGATATACTCAGTGCCAAATGGCCACTATCGAGCCACAGCCTAATTCTCACACGAGCCTGTAGGCGTTAGTCTGTTACACGATCTTTTCGGGAACAAACAACTTCCAGATGCGATTTCTGAATGAGGATCCCACTACATCATCTTTCCTTGTACATATACTGGCGTTATTCCTGTCTACTTTGTGTGGTTATGCTGAAATGCGTATCTTTTGCATATCAATGCACGAAGCAGACTTGCGCGTTCGTTGTGTGTTGCCTTTGTGGTGTTGCAGTTTTCATGGCCAGCAGGGTGCATAGATCGTACATATTGAGATTTGCGCAATTAATACCAGCACTCTTTGTTTTGCACGAACATAAAGGCAGCGAAGAGTGTGCCGTTCAGAGCTACCTGCACCTCCGCCTCGGCGAGCCCGGCCGTCCCGGCGTCCCCGTGGCGCAGCTGCGCCTGCGCCGCGGCGCGCGCCACCTCGTTGCGCAGCTGCACACGGCACGCGGCACGCACAGCACGCAGCCGCTCTTCCATCTCCAGCTCCAACGCGCGCACCTGCTTCTGCGCCTGCGCACGCCTGCAGCACGTGCAACAGTCCCATGCAAATCCTCCTCCCTCCTGCGTTTTGTGTAGACGTCAGAGCCAAAATTGTGTGAGTTCTGAGCGTCCAGCTGTGAAAGTGAAATTGAGGGATCATCCTTGTGACAAGAAGCTAGTATATAGTAACAACATTAAAGAACGAATAGCTGTAGCACAAATTACAAATACACCGCTGGCCATTAAAATTTCTACACCACGAAGATGACATGCTACAGACGCGAAATTTAACCGACAGGAGGGAGATGCTGTGATATGCAAATAATTAGCTTTTAAGAGCATTCACACAAGGTTGGCGCCGGTGGCGACACCTACAACGTGCTGACATGAGGAAAGTTTCCAACCGATATCTCATACACAAACAGCAGTTGACCGGCGTTGCCTGGAGAAACGTTGTTGTGATGCCTCGTGTAAGGAGGAGAAATGCGTACCATCACGTTTTCGACTTTGATAAAGGTCGGATTGTAGCCTATCGCGATTGCGGTTAATCGTATCACGACATTGCTGCTCGCCTTGGTCGAAATCCAATGACTGTTAGCAGAATATAGAATCGGTGGCTTCAGGAGGGTAATACGGAACGCCGTGCTGGATCCCAACGGCCTCGTATCACTAGCAGACGACATGACAGGCATCTTATCCTCATGGCTCTAACGGATCGTGCAGCCACGTCTCGATCCCTGAGTCAACAGATGGGGACGTTTGCAAGACAACAACCATCTGCACGAACAGATCGACGACGTTTGCGGCAGCATGGACTATCAGCTCGGAGACCGTGGCTGCGATTACCCTTGACGTTGCATCACAGACAGGAGCGCCTGCGATGGTGTACTCAACGACGAACCAGGGTGCACGAATGGAAAAACGTCATTTTTTCGGATGAATCTAGGATCTGTTTACAGCATCATGATGGTCGCATCCGTGTTTGGCGACATCGCGGTGAACGCAAATTGGAAGCGTGTATTCGTCATCGCCATACTGGCGTATCACCCGACTTGATGGTATGGGGTGCCATCCGTTACACGTCTCGGTCACCTCTTGTTCGCATTGACGGCACTTTGAACAGTGGACATTACATTTCAGATCTGTTACGACCCGTGGCTCTACCCTTTATTCGATCCCTACGAAATCCTACATTTCAGCAGAATAATATACGACCGCATGTTGCAGGTCCTGTACGGGCCTTTCTGGATACAAAAAATGTTCGACTGCTGCCCTGGTCAGCACATTCTCCAGATCTCTCGACAATTCAAAAAGTCTGGTCAATGGTGGCCGAGCAACTGGCTCGTCACAATACGCCAGTCACTACTCTTGCTGAACTGTGACATCGTGTTGAAGCTGCATGGGCAGCTGTACCTGTACACGCCATCCAAGCTCTGTTTGACTCAATGCCCAGGCGTATCAAGGACGTTATTACGGCCAAAGATGGTTGTTTTGGGTACTGATATCTCAGGATATATGCACCCAAATTGCGTGAATATGTAATCACATGTCAGTTCTAGTATAACATATTTGTCCAATGAATACCCGTTTATCATTTGCATTTCTTCTTGGTGTGGCAATTTTAATGGCCAGTAGAATATCTAAAGCCAATTTGGCAAGGAATATTCTTCACAAAGGCACCCTATTTGCTCAAAAGTATCCCGACACCTCCATGTAAAGCGGAATTTACTACTAGATGTCATGAGAAGTGGATACGCCAGTATAAAAGGAGGCGCGTAATACTGTGTTGTCGGCAGAGAAGCGGTAACGGCAGAATTTGTCTGTCAGCAGAGTTCAGTGACTTCGAACGTGGACTAGTCATTGGATGTCAGCTGAGTAACAGTTCCATTAGTTGCACTTCAATCCTTCTAAAGCTGCCCTAGTTGACTGCTGGTGATGTGACTGTGAAGTGAAAACGCGAAGGATCAACCGCAGTTAAACCAAGACCAGGCAGAACTCATGTGCTGACGAACAGGGACTGTCGACCATTCTCGATGGTGGTTGTATGAAATTGCATAAAATTAGCGGAAGGAATCGCTTGTGATCTCCAAAGTGCTACCAACAGTCCAGCTACCACAATGAGTGCGCGTAGGTAGTCAAAAGGATGGGGTATAATGGACGATCAGCCTGTAGTTAATCCTGAGAGATGGTTCATTTAGTGTCAAGAGCGACACCGCTAGACAGTGGATGAGTGAAACCTGCGCCAATGTGATGGAAGTTTTGGGTTTGGCGAAAGTCTGGAGCACGTTACCTGCCATCATGTATAGTGCCAACAGTGAAGCACCGAGGTGGAGTTACGATATGGGAGTGTTTTTCATAGTTTTCCGAGGGCATGCAGCTTTACTGTATTGGTTAAATGATGCTGGCGTCCTCTTGGGTAAAATATTCCGGAGGTAAAATAGTCCTCCATTCGGATCTCCTGGGGGGACTACTCAAGGGTACGTCGCTATCAGGAGAAAGAAAACTGGCGTTCTACGGATCGGAGCGTGGACTGTCAGATCCCTTAATCGGGCAGGTAGGTTAGAAAATTTAAAAAGGGAAATGGATAGTCCAGCCCGACAGCGCTTATCTTCGGTGATCTGATGGGAACCGGTATTCCCACTGCAGCGAGGCCGTTGACTGAAGTGAGTAACAATTTTAGTAAAAAAGAAAAATCGTGCAGTGACCTGTTAACTGCTGTTATGTTTCGCTATCCGTTTCCTAAAAATTACCAGCAAAAGAAAGTTAATAACTGTTCTCAGTTGAACCTTTCATTACAGGCTTCCTAGAAATTACCAGCAAGAGAAAGCATATAATTACGTTCTTCAGAAGAAGAGTAAAGAAGCAGCATGTATCGTTTTAGGACATTAGCCGGTCATGTTATAACCATTGGGGAGCTCGTCTTTTATTTGAAGGATCGTCTTAAGTAACCATTCTGATTTATTTCTATGTCCAGGGCAACAAAAGCACATAAGGCTCTCATCCAGAATTAAAGTGTGCTGGCGATGTAGTATGGATCCTATGAAGACGTGGTCGGTAATAACCACGGCTGTATTTCAGTTTGGTAGTGATCAGGGACTCTTTTGCAAATACTTGGTTGTCCAGGCCTTCGCTTTTAACCATGTCTCTGAAAATAGCAATAATGTCGCTATACAAGAGGTAGTTCCCTAAGTCTTTCTTATCTGCATACACTACAGCTGACCGTCTGTCTAGTATCTCGTGATCCGGCCAGGCCGCTTGCCACGTGGAAATGAAATAAAACTTTCTGAACACTGGGAAATAAATCTGTATTTTTCTTTCACGAAATTAGAAAGCTTTTTATCGTTGAAAAATAATGGAACAAACTAAGATGCCTTTAGGTTACAAAGTCCTACGGGATACACAGATTGATATCCTGGATAACAAGCACAGAAAATAAGGAGTTGCGAACATGAACAGCAAACGCAAACAGATTGAAATTGATATTTCAAAGAACAGTAAGAAATACAATGAAGTGCTGAGTGATTTCACGTGATTGTTTCATACAGCAGCTGATGCATTCAATAACGTGTGAAACGCAATGTTAGTGACATTCTAAAATTATGTTCCAGTCCAGCACTCGGAACCAGCTGAACATCTGACCAATCCTAGGATGTATTTCAATCATTCTCCACTCCGCAATCTCTCTCAGGAGTGACAAACCTGCGGAATTATAACGTAGTTCAACAGCCATCAAACCACAGGAGATACACATGGAAGTTCGGTGATACAAATTAAACATGCTCAGATAGCACTAATACAATACTACTGCTACTACTAGCAAGAGCCAAGATCCCATGTTCTGTCCGTGTTCTGGCTAACATTTTTTTACTGATGTACACTGTGTCGATAAGGGAACATTTTATCCATCTGCTCAAAATTTAATAAGTACAAGAAGCGTAATGATAGCGCTGATTGAAGTATAAAAAATACGGTGAATCCCATGGGAACCATCAAAACTCAGGGATATGGCATGAAAGATCATTCGAAGCAAAAATGTCTAGCACCTATAAGCTCTATAACGCATACTTTAATAACTATGAGCAGTTTCTGATTTTCAGTACTGTGAAACGAATCTCTTACCAAGCGAGGTGGAGCAGTGGTTACACACTAGACTCGCATTCGGGAGGACGACGATTCAATCCCGCGTCCGGCCATCCTGATTTAGGTTTTCCGTGGGTTCCCTAAATCGCTCGAGGCAAATGCTGCGATGGTTCCTTTCAAAGGGCACGGCCGACTTCCTTCCCCGTCCTTCTCTAATCCGATGAGACCGATGACCTCTATGTCTCGTCTCCTCCCCCCAACAACCAACCAACCAACCAACCAACGAATCTCTTCTACAGCGCGCTCTTGCCTTCACATATTTGGGGGGAGGGATGAAGGGGTAAAAATTTGACTAGTAAACAAGTGCTCTAAAATGAATAACTCAGTGGAAGAGATGTTTTTCACAGTAGCGAAAATAAACAGGTGCTAGTAGCTTTTAAGGTGTGCAGCCTTGAGCCCTTGTTTGGTAAATATTTATGCTTCGAATGATCGTTCGTGTCATATTCCTGTGTACTGAAACCTGGCACCCTGTGTAAAACAGTACTTACAGCTCTGGACCCAGTTTGCTGAGCTGAGCTTCATAGAATAGCTTTTGTCTCCTCAACGCCTCTTCACTGTCGGTGCGCAGTTTTTCCAGCTCCTGCAAATGCAATTAGAACATTGGTTTTCTTCTGTCTGTAGATAAATGATGGCTCTAAAGTACTAAACAACACATATAAGTCTCCGCATTAGTAATTTAGGAGGTAGATCACACATTTTGCAGAACCTAGAAAGTGGCACTATAATTGTCTCACCATATACACTCCTGGAAATGGAAAAAAGAACACATTGACACCGGTGTGTCAGACCCACCATACTTGCTCCGGACACTGCGAGAGGGCTGTACAAGCAATGATCACACGCACGGCACAGCGGACACACCAGGAACCGCGGTGTTGGCCGTCGAATGGCGCTAGCTGCGCAGCATTTGTGCACCGCCGCCGTCAGTGTCAGCCAGTTTGCAGTGGCATACGGAGCTCCATCGCAGTCTTTAACACTGGTAGCGTGCCGCGACAGCGTGGACGTGAACCGTATGTGCAGTTGACGGACTTTGAGCGAGGGCGTATAGTGGGCATGCGGGAGGCCGGGTGGACGTACCGCCGAATTGCTCAACACGTGGGGCGTGAGGTCTCCACAGTACATCGATGTTGTCGCCAGTGGTCGGCGGAAGGTGCACGTGCCCGTCGACCTGGTACCGGACCGCAGCGACGCACGGATGCACGCCACGACCGTAGGATCCTACGCAGTGCCGTAGGGGGCCGCACCGACACTTCCCAGCAAATTAGGGACACTGTTGCTCCTGGGGTATCGGCGAGGACCATTCGCAACCGTCTCCATGAAGCTGGGCTACGGTCCCGCACACCGTTAGGCCGTCTTCCGCTCACGCCCCAACATCGTGCAGCCCGCCTCCAGTGGTGTCGCGACAGGCGTGAATGGAGGGACGAATGGAGACGTGTCGTCTTCAGCGATGAGAATCGCTTCTACCTTGGTGCCAATGATGGTCGTAGGCGTATTTGGTGCCGTGCAAGTGAGCGCCACAATCAGGACTGCATACGACCGAGGCACACAGGACCAACACCCGGCATCATGGTGTGGGGAGCGATCTCCTACACTGGCCGTACACCTCTGATGATCGTCGAGGGGACACTGAATAGTGCACGGTACATCCAAACCGTCATCGAACCCATCGTTCTACCATTCCTAGACCGGCAAGGGAACTTGCTGTTCCAACAGGACAATGCACGTCCGCATGTATCCCGTGCCACCCAACGTGCTCTAGAAGGTGTAAGTCAACTACACTGGCCAGCAAGACCTCCGGATCTGTCCCCCATTGAGCATGTTTGGGACTGGATGAAGCGTCGTCTCACGCGGCCTGCACGTCCAGCACGAACGCTGGTCCAACTGAGGCGCCAGGTGGAAATGGCATGGCAAGCCGTTCCACAGGACTACATCCAGCATCTCTACGATCGTCTCCATGGGAGAATAGCAGCCTGCATTGCTGCGAAAGGTGGATATACGCTGTACTGGTGCCGACATTGTGCATGCTCTGTTGCCTGTGTGTATGTGCCTGTGGTTCTGTCAGTGTGATCATGTGATGTATCTGACTCCAGGAATGTGTCAATAAAGTTTCCCCTTCCTGGGACAATGAATTCACGGTGTTCTTATTTCAATTTCCAGGAGTGTACTAAAGCAGAGATTACATCACCTGACAGGTTATACTCTATCCTCATAGCTAAAATAAAATGCAATCCTATAAAATATAACACCATACGCAGTGCACATTGCGGCTCTCCTTATCAGCAAAGGAATCCTTATAGGGTGAGTTGCGTTTTTTTGTTTTGTTTTTTGCTCGTATTTTTTTTATTTTATTTTATTTATTTATTTTATTTTTTCTCTTTTTTATTTTCTATTTTTATTTAATTTGTTTTTCCCTGTTTTTTTCTATTCTTACTTTTTGTTTTGTTTTTCTTTCTTTTTTCTAGTTTTTTTTTGGTGATCGGACAAGAACTGGTGTATTTTTTTGTTTTTATTATTTTTTCCTTTTTTGTATATCCACTTTCTTACTTTTTTCATTATTTTTCTTTCTCACCCATCCAAGTACTAACCGGACCGACCCGATGATGCTTAACTTTTCTCATCTGTCAACACCTGCTTTCTTTGGGATTGGAATTATTATATTCTTGTTGAAGTCTGAGGGTATTTCGCCTGTTTCATAAATTTTGCTCACCAGATGGTAGAGTTTTGTCAGGACTGGCTTTCCCAAGGCTGTCAGTAGTTCTAATGGAATGTTGTCTACTCCCTGGGCCTTGTTGCGACTCAGGTCTTTCAGTGCTCTGTCAAACTCTTCATGCAATACCATATCTCCCATTTCATCTTCATCTACATCCTCTTCCATATCTATAATATTGTTCTCAAGTACATCACCCTTATACAGACCATCGAGGATGTTACAAAAAAAAATAGACAATCGACAATAGACTGTCCGTCTCGGGTTTTTTTTTCTTTCTTCTTTATTGTGATTTGATTCCCCTGCCCCATATGGGCAGGGGAGGGCTGTCTGCCGCACAATCCGCCGCTCTTCAGCCTAGTGACACTACAACTAAAATAAGAATAAAATGATACATACATAAGGAGATAAAAAAGGGGATATAAAACAGAGTAAGGGGAGAAAATGGTGGTAAAATATACACTGACATGGAGACGTTCATGTGGGACAGTTAAAAAAAGTCACCAGAAAGTTAAAAAAACACCAGTTGGCGATTCTTAAAACACAGAGAAGACATTGAACGAGCAGGCACAGGTTAAGAGTCGGCCACAGTAGTAAAAACACTCTGGAATAACACACATAAAACCCACTTGGAGCACACACAACGAAGAATAAAGCTGCCAGGTGGGACCTGCCGAGGGAAAAGGTCAGAGAGTATGGAAAAGGAGGGGAGAGCATGGGGCAGCTGGGGAAGTGGCGGGATGAAGAGAGGAGGGGCATCAGTGGGTTCACGAAGAGGCAGGAGACACATGGGACGGGAGAGGAAGAGGGAAGGCAGGGCAGGAGGGAGCGCAGAGACACTGGAAGGAGGCACAAGAGGTGGAGGGGGAGTAGGAGGGGGAAGCCGCTCAGGAGGAGGGAGGGGAGGAAAGGGAGCCCAGAGGAGGAGGCAGGAAGAAGGGGTTAGAGTTGGTAGGAAGGGTAGATGTCAGGGCGAAGGTCATCATCCAAGGGGTAGACGGTGGAAGCTGTGTTGGGAAAGGAGATGGAGGGCGTGGAGATGGAGAGAGGGTGGGACAACGGTAAAGGCGCGGCAACTGGTTGGGGGTGGAGAGGATGGGAGAAACCAGGGGGTGAGGGAGATCAAGGTGGGGGCAATACATAGTGTGCGGATGTGTTCAAGGAAAAGGAGAAGGTGGGAGAAGGGGATGAGGTCACAGAGGATGCGCGTCGGGGACAGAAGGCGGATGCAGAAAGTGAGGCGGAGCACATGGCGTTCGAGGATTTGGAGGGCTTTATAGAACCGGGGAGGGGCGGAAATCCAAGCGACGCTGGCATAACAGAGGATGGGGCAGATCAAGGATTTGTAGGTGTGAAGGATGGTGGAAGGATGCAGACTCCACGTCCGGCTGGACGGAGGAGGAGGAGGCGGTTGTGAGCTTTGTTTTGGATGGTAAGGAGATGAGGTATCCAGGTGAGGGTGGCGGTCGAGTGTCAGGCCAAGGAATTTGAGGGTAGGAGTGAGGTGGATAGGATGGCCGTAAATGGAGAGGTATAAATCATGGAGGCGGAAGGAGCGGCCTATGATGATCACCTGGGTCTTGGAGGGATTAACACGGAGGAACCACTGGTTGCACCAAGCGGTGAATTGGCCAAGGTGGGTTTGGAGGGTACATTGGGGCCATTGAAGGGTAGGATAAAGGGCTAGGAAGGCGGTGTCATAAGCAAACTGGAGAAGATGAACAGGAGGGGGAGGTTTGGGCATATCAGCAGTGTACAGGAGATAGAGGAGAGGGGAAAGGACAGAACGTTGGGAGAGTGGGAGGTGCAGTGGGCAGTGACTTTTTGGATGAGAGGGTAGAGGAGAGGTCGCTACTGGGCCGTTTGGAAGAATTTTGGCGGGTGTTGCCTGGGAGGAGGGATGAAGGACTGGATAGATGGGGAGGTGGTGGGAGGCAGGGCCCTCCTGTGAGGCAGTAGCACCTGATGAGAGGGAAGGGCGCTCTGTGCCGGCGACTGTGGCGCGGCGGGCGGTGACTCGGGCAGGGGAAGCAGTGGTAGTTGTAGGGGGAGAGGGGGAAAGTCGTCTCGGCGGGTGACAGGAGCTGGAGGGGGGGGGGGGTGGGAGCAGGGGCAGAGGCAGGAGCAGGAACAGGAGCAGCAGCAGGGGTAGGAGCGGGAGTGACATACATGTGGGGATACAGTGATGGAGAGGAGGTAGATGGGGAGGAGATGGGGAGTAGGGGGAGAGGGGGAAAGTCGTCTCGGCGGGTGACAGGAGCTGGAGGGGGGGGGGGGGTGGGAGCAGGGGCAGAGGCAGGAGCAGGAACAGGAGGAGCAGCAGGGGTAGGAGCGGGAGTGACATACACGTGGGGATACAGTGATGGAGAGGAGGTAGATGGGGAGGAGATGGGGAGTAGGGGAGGTGGATGAGACGGTTTAATCCCAGAGGAAGCACTCCATGACGTTATAGTGGGGTCAGGTGAAGGGGAGGTGTAGATGATGGTGGTAGTTGGGGCGTCCATAACTGCAGGCGACAGCGAACACCAAGAGTCGGCGACCAGGCGGCGGGCAGCAGTGACGGCGTGCAGACGGGCAACAACGCGACAAGCACGGTTGGGGCTCTTCCACGTCGAAGATACACCCTGAGAGAAGCCCAGGCAGTGCCAGTCCTCGATGAGGCAGTGAGGGAATCCAACCCTCGAATGTCCGTCTCGGGGCCAGCGCTCCTCCTTATATGCAAAAGGCAAAGGGCGCTGCGGACCTGAGCTCAGCCATGGCGCGACCTCTTCCGTCGGCGGTAACGACCTGAGACGCCGACGGCCGCGACAGCGATGTCACGGTCAGGGCGCGCGTGCGCGAGTTGGGTGGTTGGTTGGTTGGGTCCGTGCATACAACAGTGGCCATCTCACGAAATGAGCGTCAAACGAGAAAACTACAAAGAACGAAACTTGTCTAGCATGAAGGGGGAAACCAGATGGCGCTATGGTTGGCCCGCTAAATGGCGCTGCCATAGGTCAAACGGATATCAACAGCGTTTTTTTTTTTAATAGGAACCCCCATTTCTATTACATATTCGTATAGTACGTAAAAAAATCTGAAGGTTTTAGTTGGACCACTTTTTTCGCTATGTGACAGATGACGCTTTAATAGTCACAAACATATGGCTCACAATTTTAGACAAACGGTTGGTAACAGGTAGGTTTTTAAATTAAAATACAGAACGTAGGTACGATTGACATATTTCGGTTGTTCCAATGTGATACATGTACCTTTGTAAACTTATCATTCCTGAGAGCGCATGCTGTTACAGCGTGATTACCTGTAAATACCACATTAATGCAATAAATGCTCAAAATGATGTCCGTTAACCTCAATTCATTTGCTAATACGTGTAACGACATTCCTCTCAACAGCGAGTGGTTCGCCTTCCGTAATGTTCGCGCATGCATTGACAATGCTCTGACGCATGGTGTCAGGCGTTGTCGACGGATCACGATAACAAATATCCTTCAACTTTCCCCATAGAAAGAAATACGGGGACGTCAGACCCGGTGAACGTGCGGGCCATAGTATGGTGCTTCGACGGATAATCCATCTGTAATGAAATATGATATTCAATACCGCTTCAGCCGCACGCGAGCTATGTGCCGGACATCCATCATGTTGGAAGTACATCGCCATTCTGTTATACAGTGAAACATCTTGTAGTAACATCGGTAGAACATTACGTAGGAAGTCAGCAAACATTGCAGCATTTAGATTGCCATCGATGAAATGGGGGCCAATTATCCTTCCTCTCATAATGCCGCACCATACATTAACCCGCCAAGATCGCTGATGTTCCATTTGTCGCAGCCATCGTAGGCATGTTTTGCCGGTTTACGTTACCGCTCTTGGTGAATGACGCTTCGTCGCTAAATAGACCACGTGCACAAAATCTGTCATCGCCCGTAATTTCTCTTGTGTCCAGTGGCTGAACTATACATGAGGTTCAAAGTCGTCGCCATGCAATTCCTAGTGCATAGAAATATGGTATGGGTGCAATCGATGTTGATGTAACATTCTCAACAACGACGTTTTTGAGATTCCCGATTCTCGCGCAATTTGTCTGCTACTGATGTGCGGATTAGGCCCGACAGGAACTAAAACACCTACTTGGGCGTCATTATTTATTGCAGGTCGTGGTTGACATTTCACATGTGCCTGAACACTTCCCGTTCCCTTAAATAACGAACGGTCCGTACACATGGATGATGTCGTCCAGGATACCGAGCAGCATACATAGCGCACGCCCGTTGGGCATTTTGATCACAATAGCCATACATCATCACGATATAGACCTTGTCCGCAATTGGTAAACGGTCCATTTGAACACGGATAGTCTATCACGAAGCAAATACCGTCCGCACTGGCGGAATGTTACGTGATACCACGTACTTATACGTTTGTGACTATTACAGCGCCATCTATTACAAAGCGTAAAAAGTGGTCCAACTATAACATTCATATTTATTTACGTACTACACGAATATGTTAACTAAAAATTGGGGTTTCTATTTTTAGAAACGTAGTTGATATTCGTTTGACCTATGGCAGCGCCATCTAGCGAGCCAACCCTAGCGCCATCTGGTTTCCCCCTTCAAGCTAGATGATTTTAGTTTTTACAACAGAAATACGTGTAGGAGGCGACAAGTACTGAAGTAGTTTCAGTGGCTAAGGTGCCTAGTAGATAGTGTCGGAAGTTCCATGCGGCTTTTTGCGGATGATGCTGTAGTATACAGAGAAGTTGCAGCATCACAAAATTGTAGCGAAATGCAGGAAGATCTGCAGCGGATAGGCACTTGGTGCAGGGAGTGGCAACTGACCCTTAACACAGACAAATGTAATGTATTGCAAATACTTAGAAAGAAGGATCCTTTATTTTATGATTATATGATAGCGGAACAAACACTGGTAGCAAGTACTTCTGTAAAATATCTGAGAGTATGCGTGCGGAACGATCTGAAGTGGAATGATCATATAAAATTAATTGTTGGTAAGGCGGGTACCAGGTTGAGATTCATTGGGAGAGTCCTTAGAAAATGTAGTCCATCAACAAAGGAGGTGGCTTACAAAACACTCATTCGACCTATACTTGAGTATTGATCATCAGTGTGGGAGCCGTACCAGATCGGGTTGACGGAGGAGATAGAGAAGACCCAAAGAAGAGCGGCGCGTTTCGTCACAGGGTTATTTGGTAACTGTGAAAGCGTTACGGAGATGTTTAACAAACTCAAGTGGCAGACTCTGCAAGAGAGGCGCTCTGCATCGCGGTGTAGCTTGCTCGCCAGGTTTCGAGAGGGTGTGTTTCTGGACGAGGTATCGAATATATTGCTTCCTCCTACTTATACCTCCCGAGGAGATCACGAATGTAAAATTAGATTACAGCGCGCACGGAGGCTTTCAGACAGTCGTTCTTCCCGCGAACCATACGCGACTGGAACAGGAAAGGGAGGCAATGACAGTGGCACGTAAACTGCCCTCCGCCACACACCGTTGGGTTGCTTGGGGAGTGTAAATGCTGATGTAGATGTAGATGTGCCTAGTTTCTTTTTCACACTAGTTTCAGCAGGCTGCCGGCCGCGGTGGTCTCGCGGTTCTAGGCGCTCAGTCCGGAACCGCGCGACTGCGACTGCTACATCCTCGGGCATGGATGTGTGTTATGTCCTTAGGTTAGTTAGGTTTAAGTAGTTGTAAGTTCTAGGGGACTGATAACCACAGACGTTAAGTCCCATAGTGCTCAGAGCCATTTGAACCACTGTTTTCAGCAGCCTGTAAGTTGGATACAATTTTTCGAAAAACTGTTGTTATACTTAACTATGCCGATAAAGGTGTATCGAACAAAGCGGTGCGTCAAAAATTCGCTTAAAACTAATTCAATTGCTTTCGAGAAACAAAGGAAACTGTTCATAACGGATTATTTTAAGATTTCCGTCAGCAAGGGTAACGTTCGACAGTATCAAAGAACTTCATTGATTCATCTATCATTCAGCTTGGTATGTCTCACTCACCTCTTGCACTCCAGTGTATTCACTTAACAATTCGTTTTCTTGCCTCTGCAAGTAATTCCCGAAATGCACTTCCTGAAGCAGTCTAAAGCACGTCGACAGTGAACTGGACTACAATCTAAGACAAAAGAAAGATACATCACGAAGGAATTATCCGAATGGGACGGAAATCGGTAAGTATGATGTACATGTACAGACAAACAAATGATTACAATTTCAGAACAAATTGGATGATTGATTCAAGAGAAAGAGCTTCACAAATTAAGCAAGTCAAAAACGAGTTGGTCCACGCCTGACCCTTATCCAAGCAGTTATTCTGATTGGCAGTGATTGATAGAGTTGTTGGATGTCGTCCTGACGGATATCGTGCCAAACTCTGTCCAATTGGCGCGTTAGATCGTCAAAATCCCGAGATGATTGGTGGGCCCTACCAAACGTTCTCAGTTGGTGAGAGATCCGGCGACCTTGTTGGCCAAAGTAGTCTTTGGAAGCACGAAGACTGTTGTGGTTAGCAGGAGAGCCAACCGTGTTAGTAAAGGAGGCCGAAATGCACGCGTTTTAGCTCACGCAGGCTGGCGTGAGGTCTGGAACATGACAAGGGAATTAGAATTGAGAAAAACGGACGTACCTGGTGGAATACTTAACTTTAATCCATTAATGACGAACGTCGCTCTTTATGGTACATGATTTACAATATCAATAGTACGGATACTGGCGCCTTGCTAGGTCGTAGCAAATTACGTAGCTGAAGGCTATGCTAACTATCGTCTCGGCAAATGATAGCGTAGAAGTCAGTGAACCATCGCTAGCAAAGTCGGCTGTACAACTGGGGCGAGTGCTAGGAAGTCTCTCTAGACCTGCCGTGTGGCGGCGCTCAGTGGCGACACGCGAGTCCGACGTATACTACCGGACCGCGGCCGATTTAAAGGCTACCACCTAGCAAGTGTGGTGTCTGGCGGTGACACCACAAAGACAAACAGCAGAAACTCTCGCCGTGTGAGGGTGAGCGGGAGGGGGGGGGGGGTCATTATGTTGTGCTGTAATGTAAGTCCAGGATGGCTTTCCATCAAGGGAAACAAAACGGGGCGTAGAATACCGTCGATGTTCCTCTGTGCTGTAAGGGTGCTGCGGATGGCAACCAAAGGGGTCTCGTGATGAGAATAATTGGCACCCCAGACCACCATTTCGGCTGTCGGACCGTTTTGCAGCCGACAGTCAGCTTGGTATCCCACAGCTGTCAAGTCCTATTCAGACACGTCTTCGGCCAAGAATCTCATTGAATTGTCTGACGTGATGAGTCCCGCTTCGAACTGAGACCCGACGACGAGTGAAAACGTGCCTGGAGACACCTGGACAGCGATGGGATACCAACCGACTGTCGCCCCGCTCGCCGTACTGTCCGACAACCAGGACTGATGGTCAGGGTGCCATTTGTTTTCATAGTACGACCTTTTTAGTTGTCATCCACGGGACTAGTAGAGCACAGTGGTACGTCGACAATATTGTACGCCCCGTTTGGTTGTCCTTCATCGTAAGCCATTCTGGGCTTACATTGCAGAAATATAATGTCCGCCCGCACACGGCGAGAGTTTTTACCGCTTCTCTTCATGCTTGCTAAACCCTACTTTGGCCAACAAGGTCGCCAGATGTCTCCCCAATCGACAACGTCTGGAGCACTATGGGCAGGCCTCTCCAACCATCTAGGGATTTTGACGATTTAACGCTCCAATTGGACAGAATATGGCGCGATATCACTCAGGACATCCAACAATAGCATCAATCAGTGCCAAGCCAAATAACTGCTTGCGCAAAAGCCAGAGGTGGACCAACGCGCCACTGACTTGTTCAATTTGTGAAGATCTTTCTCTTAAATAAATTATCATTTTTGTAAAATTGTGATCATTTCTTTGCCTGCACATGTAGGCCTACATCATATCAACCGATTTGCGTCTAGTTCTGATAATTCCTTTTTTTAGTGTAATTTCCATGTATCTTTTCAAACAGTAACTTCACTACGATCAAGGGATTAATTGGCTTCCGCCCGCTCATTTCTGCCGTTAGTACATGCATTGCACTACGAAACGCCGCAAATGTCTCACTCATGCTGTGTGTACATGCAGCGAGACTGGCACATCGACCTTCAGATGGCGCTAACGGCCGTACCCTTATGTTTGCAGGTGAATGACATTGATTGCTATTCGAACAGGTAAAACCTTTTATCTTAAGAGCGTTTCCTTACGGTTTTAACCACTGAGGTGGGTACCTCCCTTGTTAGAGCTCAATGTGTCATATACCATTCTTCCCTTTTTTCCTTTTTTACGTATTCACATTCAAATTCTTAAGTGCCTTTATTATTATAATGAATAGTTATTATTGTTGTTCGTAGTTGTAGTTTTAGTACCAGAGTAGAATGGTTATTGTTGTTATTCTCGAGGAGGAATCCACTCGTCAGCAGATAGTGTTCAATTGATAGACGTATTTGGACTCAGTGACTGGAAGGGGTAATATAATATGGCCGTGCGGTTCTAGGCGCTTCAGTCTGGAACCGCGTGACCGCAGCGGTCGTTGGTTCGAATCCTGCCTCGGGCATGGATGTGTGTGATGTCCTTAGGTTAGTTAGGTTTAAGTAGTTCTAAGTTCTATGGGACTGATGACCACAGATGCTAAGTCCCATAGTGCTCAGAGCCATTTTTTGGGTAATACAGTAGCCGGATAGGGGACTCACTGGCCGTAGTATACTATCCCTTTCTCAGTCATTCTTTCTTCCACTGACACTTGATCATGTACCTCAACTGGGAGCGCAACAGGATCACACACTTTGTTAATGTATTTCCATCACAGGCGTCTTTAGCAGGCGAATCATTCAGCCAATTCCATTGAATCCTATGTACCCTGGTGTTCAGGAGAACAACACCTGCTTCTGTAAGAAAAATTGCGAGTCCTTTGGGTTATAGATTTGTTTCTCTGCTCAATACATTGCCTGAATAGCTGTAAGAGTATTATATTCCCATCCAACAGACACAAAGAGATGTCTGAAATCACGCCAGATGGGATATCGACACACCACATGTCGGCAGACCATCGCCAGAGCTGGTTGGGAAGAGCCTCTATTACAAGCAGCCTATAAATCCAATAGCATGGAAGGCTAAAGCTCACGGATTCGACATTCGCCTTCGGACGGCAGCGACATTGGTGCACTGAGCTTGTCAGGAACGTCATTCCTTCTCCAATTCGCGTCCTATGGTAGCTCCACCACTTCCCACGCCTTCATCTCACCTCTGAGCATCTTCAGAACGAATACATCAGGCAGAAATCCCAGTCCCACCCTATATTCTAACCACGAATCACTAGCGACGTAGCAAGCTTCGCCTCTTCTTCCATATCCCTATTTCCATGGACGTCCATGCCTTATCCGTCCTCTCCCACTGGAGCTTCAGTCAACTCCTGCTACCGTCCCGCGATAACCGTCTCGTATCTATCTCAAGACACACTCTATTCATCAATGTTCCACCCCATTCTTCAGTTATTTACCTCCTCCATCCTGCTTCCTCAAGAACTGTCCGTTGCTTTCTGCAGACCCCCTCTCTAGTATTGATTATTCCACCTCTAGCATGAAAATGATAATTTTTATGTGCCACCACCATCAGATTTAACATTATCATCCCTGATCTCGTTTTATCTGTTTTGTAAACTCATTTACATGAATTTAAAAATCTGTAAGAGATCTTCATCAGTTTATTCTTTCAAACGGAATTTATTTTATGTGATTTATATAATCAAAGTTTTGATAAACATGTTAGGCCTTTGGCTGAAGAGTGGATTTGATGACGTCTCTGGCTCAACGTGAGGGCACAATCAGCAGTCTGCTGCTGAGGCCACGTTAAGAATGTGCGCAGAACGATATGCGCTGAAACACTTCGGGGTATAAGTATATGCCTGGACATACACTCTACTCCATCGTTAGATCTGTCGAGGATCGCCAACGAAACACTTCGGGGTATAAGTATATGCCTAGACATACATTCTACTCCATTGTTAGACCTGTCAAGGATCGCCAACTATCCTACTTTTGCAGAGCAGGCGAGCCTCCGACCTCCGCATTCTGTGAAGAGGCGTAGACATCCAGCACCCTGTCGCTTACTCGTTATTTCACAATCCTTCAACCATCTTCTATAGATGCTCACTGCAGTAACACGCCATCAGGCAACCAACTTCCAATGTCGTCATGAGAAAGAACCAGGAGAATCTGCCCTTTGTCAAAGTCGCTTATGCCAGTGGATTACCGAGCGAGGTGGCGCAGTGGTAAGGCACTGGACTCGCATTCGGGAGGACGACGGTTCAATCCCGCGTCCGGCCATCTTGATTTAGGTTTTCTGTGATTTCCCTAAATCGCTTCAGGCAAATGCCGGGATGGTTCCTTTCAAATGGCACGGCCGACTTACTTCGCCGTCCTTCCATAATCCGATGAGTCCGATGACCTCGCTGTCTGGTCTCCTCCCCCCCCCCCCCCCCAAAAAAAAAACAACAACAACCAGTGGATTAACCATTTCCTCCCCTTATCGGGCCTAGATTGATTTCCCATTCCTCTCTGCTCTTATTTCATACTTTCCTTACTGACTCACGTGCCCACAACGTCACGGAGAGGTACACAATATGGCGGTGGGCAGTAGTCGCAATGTTTTGTTTCAGCAGTGTCTTTTAACCGTTGCACAAAAAGGCCAGATTATTTTTTTTTAATTTCATAACATTGCCTAGATTTAAATCACAAAATTGTCATCTAAGTGTGGTCTCTTAAGCATATCACGTACCACCACGCAGCATTGCAGGCGTCAGTAGGTCGACAAACCCACTCCAGAGACGGCATGTAGCCCAACGATTGCCGCACCAAGAAGTTACAGCAATGGCGCCACCAGAGATATGATATGCGCGGGTGCCATAACAGAGGGGGCAGTCCAAAGTAAGCTCGGTTACCGAGAAGACCGCCTTCTATTTGTGTACTTCGTATCGCATCATCTGCTTCTAGCGAATCCACACCAGCCCGTCTTCAACGATTATTCTAGTGAGATAAGAACTGTTTACTATCCATCCTTAGCTTCTGGAATAGTACTTCAACTTCAAGATTTACTGCCTTAGTCGATTTGTACAAAGTTGAACATCCGTAATAAATATGACCGGGTGATCAAAAAGTCAGTATAAATTTGAAAACTGAATAAATCACGGAATAATGTAGATAGAGAGGTACAAATTGACACATATGCTTGGAATGACATGGGGTTTTATTAGAACCAAAAAAATACGAAAGTTCAAAAAATGTCCGACAGATGGCGCTTCATCTGATCAGAATAGCAATAATTAGCATAACAAAGTAAGACAAAGCAAAGCTGATGTTCTTTACAGGAAATGCTCAATACGTCCACCATCATTCCTCAACAATAGCTGTAGTCGGGGAATAATGTTGTGAACAGCACTGTAAAGTATGTCCGGAGTTATGGTGAGGCATTGGCGTCGGATGTTGTCTTTCAGGATCCCTAGAGATGTCGGTCGATCACGATACACTTGCGACTTCACGTAACCCCAAAGCCAATAATCGCACGGACTGAGGTCTGGGGACCTGCGAGGCCAAGCATGATGATTGTCATGCGCTGTCACTGACGTTTTGCTGTCCAGCGCTATTTGTCGGAATTTTGTGAACTTTGTTTTCTTTTTGTTCTAATAAAACTCCATGTCATTTCAAGCACGTGTGTCAATTTTTACCTCTCTATCTACATTATTCCGTGGTTTATTAAGTTTTCAAATTTATACTGACTTTTTGATCACCCTGTATATTCATGTCACTAATCATTATCAGTATTTCAGAGCTTTCCTCGTTCTCCTCTCGTAGTCTTTCCCACAGCGCACTATAAATAGTTGAGGGTGGTGATGAGTAAAATCTCCCTGTGGTTATAGAAAAAGTGCGATAGAACACTAATAAGGGTAATTCCTCATCTCGTCCATCTCATATTTGGTTTTAAGAGAGCTCAGTGGACAGTCTGTCAAATCCTGAACACAAATCAAGCATGAAAACAGGAAAAAGGTGCACTGAACTGTGAAAAAAAGCAAAGTAGAAACAGTGAAAGGTCCAGGGACAAGAAGTGTAATGTAGGGCAGCCCGAAGTAGCTACAACGTCGTTATCAAGTGGTCAGGGTGTTGGCCTGATAAGTGGACGAGCCGTGTTCCAAGCCTCCATCACTTTTTTTTTTTTTTTTCGCTGTTCGCTGTATTCAAATATGTGTCCATGACGTGATGTAACGTCCGTTTGCAACAGCGAGCTGTAAGGGAGGGTCACATAATGGCAGTTTATTCTGCACAACTACTAGCCGGCCGCTGTGGCCGAGCAGTTCTAATCGCTTCAGTCTGGAAGCGTGTTGGTGCTACGGTCACAGGTTCGAATCCTACCTCGGGCATGGATGTGTGTGATCCTTAGGTTAGTTAGTTTTAAGTAGTTCTAAGTTCTAGGGGGCTGATGACCTCAGATGTTAAGTCCCATAGCGCTTAGAGGCCCCCTTTTGCACAACTACTGTATTAGCAGACGTAAGAAAGTGGCTCTCGAATGGGAACCGCAAACATTTGATGACAAGGCAACAAGTCAACCGAATCCTCCACCGGAAAACATGTCTGCTGTGTCATACACGACATCAGTGATGGTAAAAGTTTCATGTGATAGCAATTTCTTATCGACTCACCTAATTTGTACGACTAGTAAGTGAGTGAGATATGCCTCCTTACCCGATATAGGTGTTCGTATTAATGTGAATGTGATGACTCCCAAGGAAAGGATTAAAACATAATACGAGGGCTATCCACACAGTACATTACGTTTTTGAATTAAAAATAAATAAAGTATTGGAAATTTTTTTATTATATACAGATGCAAGCCACACTTAAATACTACTTTTCCACATAGTTGCCATTTAAATTTAGGCACTTATCGTAGCGATGGACGAGCTTGGAAATTCCTTCGTCGTAAAATTCGGCCGCCTGCGCCTTAAACCACGTGGTTACCTCTTCTTGAAGCTGTGCGTCGTCATCAAAACACTGCATAGCCAACCACTTCTTCATTGCTGGGAATAAGTGGAAGTCGCTCGGTGCCAGGTCGGGACTGTACGGCGGATGAGGAAAAAACTCCCACTTAAAAGATTCGAGAACTTCACGAGTGGCATTTGCCGTGTGGGCCCGGGCGTTCTCGTGAATCAGCAAGATGTTTGAGCTCAACTTTCCCCTGCGCTTGTTTTGTATTGATATTCTGAGGTTGTGCAGAGTTTGGCAATACCTTTGAGAGTTTATTGTAGTGCCTCTTTCCAGGAAATCCACAAAAATCACACCTTTTCTGTCCCAAAAGACAGTCATTGGTTGAAGGCGCAGGCGGCCGAATTTTACGACGAAGGAATTTCCAAGCTTGTCCATCGCTACGCTAAGTGCCTTAATTTAAATGGCAACTATGTAGAAAAGTAGTATTTAAGTGTGGCTTTCATCTGTATATAATTAAAAAATTTCCAATACCTTATTTTTTTTTAAATTCCAAAACGTAATGTACTTTGTGGATAGCCCTCGTAGTTTGTAACGAATGAAAGCAACATTTTCACAATCATACGATTTCTCTGTGCCACGTCAGAACATGTGTTTTTGACGTTTTTGAAGTTGCGTTCCGTTTTGTAAGTCTGGACTCTTGAATTCCTTTGTTGTGAAACAGTTCACGCCCGTTTATTTGTTGTTTTCATTTCTGCGAGACGTCTATGTAGTATCTCGCCTGCTTTCACTATTAATCAAATTTACTTGCGACGTTGACGTATTTTTATCCCATGGCTCATATTCTGTAACCAATGTATAGTATTACAACTGCCAAGGCCAGACAAAGAGCACAAGCATTTCAATGACCTGACGGACGGAAATAAAATAAAAACAAATGGCTCGCGAGAGTTTAGAACACAGCTCGTTCGCTTCAGAGTCCACCACGGTAACCACTTAACCAAGAGTGTTTATTTTCGCACCATATTGTGCTTGTTAAGCTTGGATCACTCGCTGCTTCTTTTTGCTTTCTTTCACAGCTCACTGTGTGAGCGTGGGGTTGATCTAGTCTGTTATTCTGCGCAACGGATTAATCTGAGATGTACCCTTTACCCTGTGGCTCCTGCAAGATGCATTTTCCACCCCCACACTACTAAAGAAGTCAGACAGACGCTCCTAACGTTCTAAAGAGAAATGCCTGAAAAACTTTCAGCAATAAATATCTTCTGGAGTCGTCCGCTGTAAGGAAATGGCGCAAACATTCACAAAATTTCTTACGTAACTAGTGGGATACTTGGGTACTGGAGCAGCGCTAGTTAGCGTAAGAAAAACATGAAACTAACGAAAATTATTATTTATTTTGCAAAAATTCTGAGAAATCACAATGGCACTTTTAATTTTGAATTGAACAAGTTATATTCTGGTTCTTTTCGGAATGTGAAGTTACCTCTCAAGGATAGGATTTGCTAATGAAATTTATATACAACGTTTAAGATTGTTATTGACTTGGCAGAATGGCTGAGAGGCGCACCTACTCAACTTGAATAATTATCCTTTAGAATGTTACTAGGTACAGTCGAGGCTGTCACGTGTGAAATGCAGTGAAGTGTACTGCTGTGGAGGAAATATGGGACTCGCAATAGCTGTAGCACACAATACCGTAAGCTGCGATGACTACTGTCTGCGCCGCTCGCTGCTGCCAAATAAGATAACTGTCGTTCTATCTGGATTGACCTTCGCCAATCAAACTCTCCCTATGCCTTGATGAAGTCAAGGATTCCTGTTCGCCCCTAGTCTAACTGGTACACCGGTCAGATAACCAGTCCACTGCGATGCCACTCAAAAATTCGCTCGCAGGCGTTAAACTATAACTCTGTCTGTTCACACCACACAATTAAGTGTGTCGGCCAAAACAGTGAACAACGCTTAAGGACTCAATATAGAGTCGCACTTTGATTTGCTCTCGACAGAGGTGGTCTCCCAGTGAACTACTGAGGAGAGACTTGTTCCTCGCTCCAAGAGCGACAACGGAACGGCGCCTCTCCATGCCAGACGTGATGGGGTATATATTTCGGTGTCTTCCATTACTCCTTCAGCTCAAGGCGGCAGAAATATCGTCTGCCAATCAGCATTGCTCTTCTAAAATCAGAGAATGACGTATCGTTTAAGGCGACCAATACGGAAATCTGCAGTATTGGCGTTTGGCGTTTGCTGTCTCCCTGTGAAAATCTCTGAAACTGTGTGCTATGTGTAAAGAATGCGTAGGCTGGACGCTCCCACACAATGTAGCGGAATTTGCTTTTAAGCCGAACACGGGGATGTTCCCCCTTTCACTCGGGCACACGCTGTCTGCTCCACGGGCGGCCGAGGTTGACTCGTCCTCTGAAGGGACCGGCCTCCCGGTGTGTGGTCGGCCTCTCTCGAACTAAAAGCTCCTGTGACCATCGTGTCTGGAATGTATGTGTGTGCGCCAGGCTCGAGTATTTCAACCCCGGTGCGCACTTGTGATTTACTACTTATTTGCATATCATACAACACTGACTTTATTTTATCGAGTTCGGGTTCGAATGAAGCGTCTTGATGTGTGGAATATGATTGTGAGGACGGAATATGTAAGCAATGAAAATCAGGAGACCACACCATCTTACCACTACACCTTGTTCCTGGTTTCATGCTTGATCTTTGTTCACTTTTTGACGGGCTATCCATTGGTTCATCTTACCACTAAATCTGAGATGGGTGAGATACCGAGTTTCCCGTGTAAGCATAATTTTAACTCGCAATTTTCATTTCGTTTGTGTCGTTTTATCACCGTACAGTTACGTACATTTTTGACAGGATATTCGTCGCGTGCCCTCGCGGCGGTTTGAAATAACAGTAAAGGAAGGGAAAGCAAGAGGCACGCCAGAAGTGAGTGTAGCCTACCTTTCGGAGTTGTCGGCGCTCGTCGTCCATCTGAGAGACCGGCTGCAGCTCTGAGGCGTCCGTCTGGCTGCTGCGGTCCAGACTCAGGGGCATCGCCGGCAGGTGGCGCCTGCAACACGTCATACGTAGAGAGCCTATATAGAGGGAGAGTGTGGCCAATGGTGATAGCGTCGCTGATTGGCTGAGAGCCGAGGACGCCATGTTTTACCAAACTGCCCGCATCTTGTGGTCGTACGGTAGCGTTCTCGCTTCCCACGCCCGGGTTCCCGGGTTCGATTCTCGACGGGGTCAGGGATTTTCTCTGCCTCGTGATGGCTGGGTGTTGTGTGATGTCCTTAGGTTAGTTAGGTTTAAGTAGTTGTAAGGTCTAGGGGACTGATGACCATGGATGTTAAGTCCCATAGTGCTCAGAGCCATTTGAACCATTTTACCAAACTGACGCTGACTTGGTATGAGTATAAATAGATACTGTGTTTGATTCTGTACTATTGGTTCTCTTCAACGCTTCGAATGCCAATTCCATTGTACAATTATGTACCAGTTGTAATACGGTAGGTATTGAAGGACTTTTGCATGTTCTCTGTCGATTCTATTTACGTAAATTACCTTACAGTCACTCTGTTGATCAGATCTATGACGATACTTTTAGAACTTCACAGCAATTTTAGAGGCAAAATTTTTATTCAAAGTGATTTACTGAGCGTCACTGACAATATCAATTACAAAATCATCAAGGACAGTCAAGAGGAATGCCTGGTTGCTCCGCTGTTGGGTGCAAAAACCGAAGTGAAGAGGGATATATGATGCTCGTTTTCCCAAGAACTGAAGAAACTGTTACAAAGATCGTTTGTTTTCTTTGTGAATCGAACAATCAATTTCTTTCTATATGCTTACAATGCCTACAAAACGAAATTAAAATATTATAGAATAACCTTTTTACTGATACATCCCCTCCGTGACAGTAAAAGTATATGAACAGTACACTGCCACTACCGTGGTGTTGTAGCACAGGGGTAGAATTTTTAATCTTTGTGATCCATAGGTCGTGAGTTCGAATCCTGCTTAATCCAGGTTATTTTACACGTTATTTTTTAGACTTTTAATGTTTCTAGAGTGGTAATTCATACTACACAATGTGTTTTAACATGTATACAGAACCCTAGGTCTACGTACCTCCGACTGGCAACTCGCACTTGGCTCTGTAGTCTTGGCTACTCATATTCCCGTAAATTATAATTATCTTGTGCATATTCAGTTACCTATTTTGAATTAATTTCTGTTATTTCAGTAGAGTAGCTAAGTATTGATATTTTTCCGATTTTCTGTGGTACAGAGTTCCTAAAACTGTATACAGAATGACGTGTTTTGCCTGCATGAGAAAACATAAGATCGACACACACTTAACATGCATTATGTTAGGACAGAAAGAGACAAGAGTTTACCAATCTCAGCGATTAATATCCGCACGGAAAAATCTGAAATAGCATCATGTACTCTGAGATACATTAAATGAAACTTTTTTCTTATTAATCAGTTGTCAATCTTCATATAGCATCATAAAATACATCTGTTGAAATTCGGCAGACATACACACTGCTTCACAAGACTTCCATTTGCTCACAAATTTCTTAGGCCGATATAAACATAGACGAACAGCATTTGTTTTAATCATGCACTGAGTATTAAGCTAGAAGATCTGCTTCGGTCTCCATGCGTCAAACACATGCCTTAATTTACTCGTGAAGTGGCTAGCTTTCTGCTTGCGTTGCTGCCTAATTGCACGTCCCGCGCGCAATCTGGTAAAAATATAGCGGCCACAGGCCGATTGGCCACTCTTTCCATGTATAGGCTGTCTAGTGACACGCTGCCCAGCTCATACAGCAGCTCACACGTCTCACTATAAATCATCAAACCTGCTTCAACTACTTATTATCTTAAGGATATTGTTCTTCGAATTCATTTGATGCCGATCTCCACCTCGTTCTGTCTTTCGCTACGCTTCTGATTTTTCTGTACCGCAGCAAAGAGAAAATTTCGGTTTGGCAGTGAAAGAAAGTTTCTTAGGATAAAAATTCTCTTATTTTTATACGATTCCACTTTCAGATTGATGCAAAGCGTGAAGTTCGACTAAGTAATTCTGTGGCACTCAATGCCCTACGTCAACAGCATGGATTCACACAAAAATCGTTATACGGGTTTTCAATGTCTGCTTACGCTGTAACATTTTGTGAAAATTAGATGTTTTACTATAAGGGGTGATCAAATAGTTTCCTCTCGAAGACTGTACAGTCCAACCGCGCGGTCTCAGGCGCGGGTTCCCCCATCGAAGGTTCGAGTCCTCCCTCAGGCATGGGTGTGTGTGTCGTCCTTAGCATAAGTTCGTTTAAGTTAGATTAAGTAGTGTATAAGCCAAGGGACCGATGACCTCAGCAATTTGGTCCCATAGGAACTTCTACATCTACATGGATAGTCTGCAAATCACATTCAAGTGCCTGGCAGAGGATTCATGAAACCACCTTCACAATTCTCTGTTACTCCGATCTCGTATAGCGTGAGGAAAGGATAATCACCTATATCTTTCCGTACGAGCTCTGATTTCACTTATTTTATCGTGGTAGGTCGATGTCAACAAATTTTTTTCGCATTCGATGGAGAAAGTTGGTGATTGGTAGTTCGTAAGAAGATCCCGTCGCAACGAAAAACGCCTTTCTTTTAATGATGTCCAGCCCAAATCGAGTATCATTTCTGTGACACTCTCTCCCATATTTCGCGATAATACAAAACGTGCTGCCTTTCTTTGAACTTTTTCCATGCACTCCGTCAGTCCTATCTAGTAAGGATCCCACACCATGCAGCACTATTCTAAAAGAGGACGGACAAGCGTAGTGTAGGCAGTCTCCTTAGTAGATCTGTTACATTTTCTAAGTGTCCTGCCAATAAAACTCAGTCTTTGCTTAGCCTACCATACCGAGCGAGGTGGCGCAGTGGTTAGCACACTGGACTCGCATTCGGGAGGACGACGGTTCAATCCCGTCTCCGGCCATCCTGATTCAGGTTTTGCGTGATTTCCCCAAATCGCTTCACGCAAATGCCGGGATGGTTCCTTTCAAAAGGGCACGGCCGATTTCCTTCCCCATCCTTCCCTCACCCGAGCTTCCGCTCCGTCTCTAATGACCCCGTTGTCGACGGGACGTTAAACACTAATCTCCTCCTCCTCCTCCGCTTAGCCTACCCCACAACATTTTCTGTGTGTTCCTTCCAATTTAAGTTGTTCGTAATTGTAATACCTAGGTATTTAGTTGAATTTACGGCTTTTAAATTTGACTGATTCATTGTGTAATCGAAGTTTAACGGATTCCTCTTAGCACTTATGCGGATTACCTCACATTTTTCGTTATTTAGGGTCAATTGCCACTTTTCGCACCATTCAAATTTCCAATTTGTACGGTCCAGAATCGGTAACCCGCGCAGGCAAAATCGTGCTGCTGAGGCAATCATATCACCGATGCACCAAATTGAAGATACCCGTGCGGTAGAACACCGTGTCGTGCTGCGAGAAGAATTCTGTAACTGCTTGCTCCACATCCTCGTCCGAGCCGAATCGTCCACCATTCAAAGTCTTTTTCAAGAGACCGAAGGCGTGATAATCGCATGGGAACAGACCAGGACTATAGGACGCATTCTCGAGTGCCTCCCACATGAGTTGGTCGGTAATGGATGGGGCTGGCCACCCAGATCGACCGGCGTCTTATGTCGAATCGCAGCCAGTACAAAACTTAGCGCACCATTCCCGAACGGTGGCATTCGACAGACTTGCTGCCCCACACACATTTTTCACTCTCCGATGGACGTCTGCCGGTGTTTGTCCTTCGGCAGCCAAGAGAAGAATAACAGAACGTTGATCCTGTTTGGACGCATTTGGTAATGACCTCACCATAGTTCTCTTTTCCGCATTTACTGCACGCACGTCGGTCAGACACGTATGCCACACTAATCCTACCCTACATGTCAATGCTTATATACCCTCATCGGAGCCGCGCTACGTTGTATATATGCTGCAGACGGAAAGTTTTTGATGACATCTTATACTGTAAGCTGGTAGTTCGCCGCCAGCTGCTTCGCTCGCGTAGATTGTATGGGCTGCACAGATACTTTTTTTCTTTTCTTTAATCAGATTCATATGTTGTTGCGTCCTTTTCTCATGTGTAAATCTACATGTGCAAACAATTATCTAGCGTGCGTAAACTAAGCTGCAGACAGGGTACTAACATTTAATAAAGCAGTTCTTTGCAAAAGATTTGCACATTTTTAAAACGTTTAATCGAATTCATATCTTTTTAGGTATCGGTACACTATTCATGAATAAGTTAGCTATCTACAAACAGTGAACCTGGTCTGCACGAGCAGACAGGAAGTCGAAATTTATTGAGGAATTTCTTTGTATACATCAATTGGTGGTTGCACTGTTTGGTGCCAAAATCACCAGGCTGCTATTGGAACTGACTCTTGAACAGGCGACGTAGAGCTACCCACGTGAGAAGCAATCCTCTCCCAAGTCGCTGCCTGCCACCTTTAACGAATGGCTCTTAGACTTATTAATCGTCACTGAAAGCCGACTTCAAAATAACGGTTCACTCCGAGGACATGTGGTAAGCACGGTGGCCTCGATAATGTTTCTGCGGAGAACAGTTACTCGCAGTCTGCATCATTCAGTTCTATACTTATTAGTGCTAGTTTCCCCATGGTACTAAATTCTCTCATCTTCTACAGATACCACACTTAAACTTGTCACCTACTTTGTCATCAGTATTGATTAATTTGCATAGTAATTACTACAAAATAATTTTTATTTTAAATGTACAGGTTGTTCAAAAAACTGTCGAATAATTTGAGAGGAGGTAGTACTCATCGGAACAAGAAAAATAAGTCCTCCGGCTTAAGAAATGACACACCCTTTGACGTATTCCTGATTGTTGTATCTACTGAAGCCGCAACCCTGTAGTGTCAGTAGATGTTGATCGGCGTGGCGTGGACCAGTTGCCTCCAAGCTTCCCCAGAAGTAAAAGTACAGGCGATTGAGGCCTGGGGAACGACCAGGCCAACGTGTGCTCCCGACCAATACAGCTGCCCTAAAATGTCTGCACCAGACGTCGACGCACGTTGTGATGAACGTGTGCTGGTGCGCCGTCATGCATGAACCACACTTGTATTCGTTGCTGCAATCCCACAGCCTCCAGCAAGGTAGGTAATACATCAATGAGAAAGTCCACATAGTGCAGCGCAGTTAACCTCTTTTATAGTACATATGGCCCTATTAATCTATCGCCAAGTATGCCTGCCCATACGGTGATTGAGAATCGGTGTTGATGCCCCGTTTCCTGAATTACTTGGGGGTTTCCATCTGCCCATGCACGATGGTTATGGAAATTCACAACGCCTTCTCCATCACTTGTGAACCCTGTCTCATCGGTAAGTGAAATTTTTGATGTGAACAATGAATCTTCGGCACACTTCTGCAACAGCGATTGACAGAACCGCCATCTCCCATGATGATCCTGTGGCTGTAGGGCTAGAACGCGCTGTAGATGATATGGGTGCAGCAATTGTTCATGAAGTACCTCCCAGGTAAGAGAGTGAAACACGCTTTTTGCTGCTGCTAATCGTAGCACAGTGGCCCCAGAGGTTTCTTTCACCAAACGTAGCACACCCTCATCCATCTCGGGCGTGCGACTTATGCGGGGCCTTCCATTGTCAGTCTTCCGAGATGCTATGGTATTTGCGTCCCTCAGACTCTGGAAAAGTCTGCCTAACAGCTTATCAGAGGGCACTCTGCGCTGTGGCTATGTTTCAGCGTAGAGGGTACGGACTCTCAGGCTAAGTCCATTTGCTAAATTATAGCAAAATACCATATCCGCCATTTCACTTGTCACGTGGTAGGCTACTATTGCTAACAAATGGTGGAAGACAAAAAATGTAAATGTACTACACCATTTGTACGCACAAACAGCGCAGTAACACCACAAACACACAAGTGAATCCACGTTTGGAGGAAGGTAAAACACCATGATAAATACTCAGGGTTGACAGTACTGTACAATAAGGCATACACAAACACGACGAAAACTAACGTAGCCTACAACACGACTCGAACCACACAACTGACTGCACACCACCTAATGCTAGGTAAAATTCAGTAAGACGTAATACCCTGCCGACATATTTGATGGAGCGCCGTATATATATAGATACAAACACTAGGCATGTTCGGGGACCGGGGATATGTCAATGGTGCATTATCATACATGCCGGATTATCAAGGTAATTTTTAGGAACATCGTTTAAAAGAAGGTATATATGCGAAATTATAGGCTTAAGGTACAAAAACAAGAAACTCTTCTTTATCAAACACAGCAGGAGAGATTACAGTATAGAAAGATTAAACGTATTTACTCGTAATACTTTTCTGCAAAAATTAAATTAAATTAAAAGTGGAATACCGTACTGCTCTGTTAATTCAGCTTACGGCAGATCAATATAAGTAAACTACGAGTATTTTTGCAAGCCGGTGAAGAAATAAAGTAGGCATCACTGATTTGAAAAGTTCAAGAATACGCTAAGTAATAACAATTGTTGCCAAGAATTCGGTATGTGGGGCGGCGAAGAAGTCGTCGAATGAGTTGTTTGAATGTTCATTTCACGTAACAGACTATTGCCGATGCAACATATGTGGGACGGCGAAGAAGTCGTTGTTTAATGTTGAATGAAAGTTGAACATTGCCACCTTAAATCACGCGAGCCTGGCAACTAATTTGGTGGCCAGTCAGAAAGCGAAGGGAAACTTACTGACCTTAGTTCCCAGTCTGCACGGCCACATTCCTGTACAGCCCAGCTAAACGAAAAATATCCATAGTTCTTCGCGGGATTAGGGCTGCTTCAATAAAATTTAAAGTTCCAAACAAGATTTTATTATCTTAAAGGCTCACACAAATTACTCGAAACTTCTGAAAATGCTAAAGACATTAAATATTGTTAATTCAGCCAATCGTTTAATAGTTCAGAGGCGACTTCTACAGCAAGTTCCTCCCGAATAGTTCATTACTCTAACTAACGGTGCTCTATTAATAGTTCGCAATAATGTTAAAAAAAAAAGATTAATGCTCGCCTTAAAAGTGGAGTTAGTCACCACTTGCCACGCGGAATTATACTTCACACGGACGGCACAATAACAGTTTGTTACCGAAGTCTAAACGATCCAGGACGGTGTACAGTCCTCGCGATTTTCAATGTCCGTTTACATTGCTAAGTACGCGCATGTCACAACCCGCTATGACGTCACCCGAGGCGAGGCGCGATCGGACGTTAAGCTCGCGTGGACTAGGCGTTGGTCTAATGCGGAGTGAGCTTACTACTGCCTCTGCCGCTCTTTTTATATAGCTCCGGCGCGTACCGCCAAGAGAGCATCTGTTCTTTCCGTTCCTATGCAGATGCCTGCAGCCTCCAAATGATCGCTATCTCAGGCACATAATCTTAAATATCACATTTAATAATAGCTTTACAAACTTCTCAATTTTTGTATACATACATCTGAGCAGTACAGAAGCACGTAGAAAATCTCAGCCCGCTAAAATTAAAACTTTACTCTCTAGAATTTTTACAATGGAACTAACGGTAGATTGTTACCTCTGAACCATAGCTTTATCAAGACTTGTATCAGCTGTTAATTATGCTACAAGACTAAAACTTGGTGTAGCTTTGTTAATTGTCCTATCTGATCATTGGTCTTAAAGAATTTGTTTTATCATTAAAATTTAAAGTACTTAATCTATAATGCTTATGTACATTTTACTCACAAAAGTAGTTTTTACTAAATTACTAAAAAAACTAGAAGAGGTAACTGATTGTGGTATTTCCATTATTATTATTAGGGTGAACTGAAGCATCCTACCAATTTTCAATATTGTAGCTCTATTATTTCGCGCCTCTGATTTTTCCGAAAAACGCGGATTCTGGAGTCAATTTTAGTTTTATGGTTTTGGAAACCAGCACCACTCATTAATGACTTCTTACTGCACCTTCTCACCAAATTTTGGCTTCCTAGCGTCATTATTTAGCGCCTCCTATTTTTCTTTCAAAACGTGAAACATTAAGATTTATTACCTGAAACATTATTACATAGAACTATACTTTAACAAAGTTTTACACACAAATCTTAATTTTTACTTTCATGTTAAATGTGGTGTAATACTATATGCAGGCGCGTTACGATGACGTGACGCTACTAGCAGTGAACTAGGGTAAGTCCCGTGCACTCGCTCGCCTCTGTATCTTATACATGATACAGCGCTTGCTTTGCTTCATCACCCCCTTTTTAATTTTCGTGAAAATCTATTTTTGAACAAAATTAAATTTCTAAAAGAACAAACAAGCGATGGATTACTTTAGTATACCTCTTTCAACTTAAGTTGCTTCTTCTTAGGAAATTCCTTATTACTACATACACAAAATAACCATACTCATATACACATAGAAAACCTAGTACAGAAGACATTCACAAATTATTTACATACATTTACATGGAAATATAAATTTTTCAATGGTTACAAAATAGTTATTTTTTTTTCTTTAAAATCAGTCTCTTCCTGAAAAAGAAAATACACACGACTTTTATCACTGCAACGCACTCACATTTTTCTTTTACTATAATACTCGGCACTGTGGTGGGTGTCCTATTGTAACACTCATTTAATTTCACTGATTGACAAAATTGTGGGAGGAAATTGTATTCACTGTGGTTTGCGTCTCTACTTCCAATCTCCCTACCGCTTGTTGTCAGTCATTCATGCAGCCTGCATGTCCCTGAGAAACAGACAATACAGTCTAAGTTTCTGTTTTCAACTTATATCTAAGGTAGGAAAAGTACATTTTATAGTTTATATTCTGGCACTATTTTACTAATTGTGAAGTTGTCAGAAAGACATTTAGCACTAAGTCGTATCTGATACAATAGCTCCTACTTTCTTCTTTAATAAATAATCTTTTAGGTTCCTAAATAGTGAAAATTCTTTTAGCAAATTAATATATTAAGATCTTGCTTCAACTTAGAAAATTGAGTAACCTTTTAGTTTTAATGTACTCTGGCTTAATTATCGTATGGATTAGTTCATCAAAGAAGTCATTTGCTGACCAGCACTTTGCTTTATTGTATGAATTACTAAAGAAATTAGTTATTTTCAGTATACCGATTCCAAATTTCTGCATTTTCCAATATTTGTGTGTTTCTGTTGTCTGTTTAACTATTTATTTGCCTCAAGCAAGATTTAGCGTTTTTCACCATTTCACGAGACGTGAGGGAATTATTCTTTAATCCTACATCATTTACTTCAATTTACTTACTTCACTTCTTCACCTTATTCATTTTCTCCCTTTTCTTCCAGACTCAAAATACTTCATTTCTCCACTTCTTTCTCCCTTTTCCTTTTGTCAGCCTATTGACGTCCTGTTTCTA
The DNA here is from genome assembly GCF_023897955.1 of Schistocerca gregaria. Lineage (NCBI taxonomy): Eukaryota > Metazoa > Arthropoda > Insecta > Orthoptera > Acrididae > Schistocerca > Schistocerca gregaria. The sequence goes on from NC_064920.1 coordinate 1,166,741,466, forward strand.
TATATTTGGTGCGATCCTCACACCACTTCCACACATCTCCATTTATTTAATTCTAAAACGCCATTGCTTGCCTCTATGAGCATTACCTTCTTACGCTGTTTTCCTTCAGACAACCTTATTTCTAGCAACATACTACCTTCTGCATAATCTCATGGATTATTCATATTCATACCGTACTTCGTATACTGCAAAGTGTCTCTCTTAGTTGTAGTTTCTAACCCTTTACAATTACATGAAATATTTTAATTTATTTATTTTAGCCATGTTTGCCTCTTACTGGTACTCAGACTTTTGTTTTGCCATTCACTAGGTAGATCCTTACTAAGAATACTTAAAACCTAATAGCATATATACAACATGAAGACATATGTGATTCTTACCTGTTATGATAGACCAGAAGAAGGGAATGAAACTTGAAAAGGAAATAAAGTTTCACCCAGCTGGGACTGCACGGTACGCCAAACCGTGTATCCGCCAAAGAGTGGCAGACTCCCTACAGTAATTAATTACTGTTAATTTTAAATTCCTTTAGATCCACAATATTTCTTAGACCTAGTTCTCTCTTACTCTTTGGATATTCCAAACGATAGGCATTTGCATGAGGTTTACTTACTATTCTAAATGGTCCATGATATACATGCATAAACTTTTTAGTTTCTGCAGAAATTTTCTTTGATTTTTCTTTTGTTTTGACCAGCACTAGCTCACCAATTTTAAAACTAGTGGGGGAAGCCCTTGCATCATGCCTCTTTTTCCTATCTAAAGCTCTTTTGCGTATATTTGCCCTGGCCTGTGCTTTCTTCTCATCCAATGTACTCTCCTCATTCTCACTGAAAACCAAATTTTCCTGCAAGTATCCTTTATTCTTTATTACTGTAATAGGCAGTTCCCAAGTTTCATTACTACCGCCTATATGACTTCCTATAAAAGACTCTCTTATCACTTTAGAGTCAGGTAAAGTTAAAATTAAGTTGTTCTGATCAAAATTGATCTTTCCCTGGTACTTTGATAAGAAATCAGTACCAATCAACATATCAACACTTAAGCCTAGCACAATCAAACAAGGATGATCTATTACTACGTCATTTATACCAATGGGTATCAAAGCTTCGTGTTGAACTGGTCTAGAGACTTTTCCAGTAGCACCTATAATCTTTAAGCCACTTACTTTCATAACTGTTAACTTCTCTTTATTGGGTATGGTGTCAAAAAATGTTTGTGATAAAGCACTTGCTTCACTGCCACTGTCAAGCAGACAACGCACAGTGACTCCTGATATGTTTACTTTGATAACAGGGTGAGTTATTTTACATGGAACAGGTTGCTCACACACCTCGTCTAATAAATCTCGTTCTATGTTCTTCCAGCTAAAGTAATTCTGATCAGTTGCAATTACATTTACATTTACATCCTGGGGCTCATCATGCTCTATAATCTTAGCTGCTTTCTCTAATCTGTCCACTAACTTTAAATCGAAGCATCTGACGACTTTTTCTACTTTTGTTTGCTGCACATCAGCCAAACTATCCTCTACCTCTGAGCAACTGCGTCCCTGCGCAATATTGCTGTTCATAAGAATGTCGTCACCTTCAACCATTTGTGGCACGTTTACACAGCTACTAGATTCTTTCACCTCGTTACTATTTCTACCCCCTTCATTCATCATTTCCTCCTCTCTAAAGTTTTGCAGTACTGATTCTACTTCTGCTACTTCTACTTCAGCTTTTAGATTGCCATTTTCATCGAAGATGTAAGCTTTTACTTCATCATTATTCCCATCAGACTCAAACCCATTATCTATTTCTTCCCCATTATCTACCTTGAGTTCCTGTTCTTCCTTGACCCATTTTTCTAGTGTATCCAAAATACTATCCACTATTTTGTGAGAGTGGCTTAACACATCACTGGTATTATCTGTATTTATTTCGTCATCCATGTTGTCTGTCTGTGTATGTTGGCTGATTGTCTGTGTTTCCGTTACTGGCTGTGTTACTGTTACCGCCTGGTGAGCGCCAGTTTCCTCATAGACGGGATTTAGTTTCCCACACGCGGCCTGTTGTGTTCATCTGTGACACCACTAGATATAGTAGCATCATGACTCCCTTCTTGTCTTAATGGCATAGTATTTACTTCTCCACTTTCGTCATAGTAGTTGTTACGAAAGCGTGGTGAGTATCTACCCCCCCTTCCTCTGCCACGGCTTTGGTTACGATAGTTTGTTTTGGTGTGCCTAACTTCCATATTTCTAACGTTCACGTTTCCATTATTTTGTACGTGATTGTTAGAAGATTTGTTATTCTGCTGCACCTGCTCCTCAGCAGCAGCTACTCTTTCCACTCTTTCCAGATATTCAATAAATTTGTCTATATTATCTCTAGGGGCGGAAATGATCCTCTTCTGCCAGTACCACGGCAGCTTACCTTCTAAACCCATAATGATCATATCTGGCTTCATCTTTTCTGTCAAATGTGACAGTCTTGAAACCCACTTCCTAGCGAAATCCTTTACTGATTCACGCCCTGGGAAAAACTTCTTACCACTCCAGAATTCCCTTAACACATCATTTTGTTTGTTATGTGACCAGTATTCGTTGAGAAATGCAGACTTAAATTCAGATAAAGTTTTACATTTGATCATTACATCCGCTGACCATCGCAAAGCATCACCTGACAAATGACTTCTTATAAATGAAATTTTTTCTCTTTCTGACCAAGTGTTGGGGAGAACATCCTCAAAGTCATTCCAAAATTCAAGAGGGTGAATGTACTTATCAGGATCAAAGCGCAAAAACTGTCGACACCCTATAAAAGCGGCGTCAACTGAAGTCACATGCTGTACAGTAGAATGACTAGAATTAACAGAGGTTACTCTATTTTCTAGGTTAGCAATGTTAGTATTTAATTCCTCTACTTGTGACTCTACTGCTTCTATCCTGGCAGAACATCTTTGTTCCACTGCACCACGAATTTCGGTACAGGTTTCTTTTACTTTCTCAATGTTTTTCTGACAAGTATCTACTTTAATTTGTACCTCTTTAACTTTGTCAGAGCAAAGTTTGGACTCGTTGCTCAATCTTTCGGACAACCTCACTTCCAAAAGTTCATCTGCCTCTTGATAATTTTTTTGAATTTGATCTATTTCACATTTGAAAGTACTATGCATTTTAGTTAACTGTTGCCCTACTTTTACTTGAATGTCATGATGAATAGCATCTATCTTATAATTCAAACTATTCCATTTTGATTGCAGTTCTTCTTTTAGTTCTTTATTACTATCCTCAATTTTAGCCTCAATTTTATTTTGGTTTGATTCGAGTTTGGCAAACAGTATTTGCATCCAATCCGGAGCTTCTACCTTGATACTTTGTATCTCTTGACTTGACTGAGCTGGAGATATATTGAGCTCAGTTTCACTACCTGACAAAGTTAGCAACTCTACTGGCTCCCTTTTGACTTCTATTTCACTTATTGATTGCATCCCTGCACTCTCATTTAAATTAAAGTCATAATTTACTGGTGACAAATTACGTTCTAGTTCAATATTTGAGGGATTAATGGAACCATCCTCATTAAACTCAATTCCTGATCCTGAGGATTCTTGGTCAGAGACCGGTTCCCTTCTGAAATGTACACTACTTTCCATATCTTTTAGTTTGTTAGCAGCAGTTAATAAATATTTTAAAAGTCTTTGACTTAACTTAAATGCTTGATTTCGACGAATGATGTCGTCGCGGTGTACCAGCAATCGTGATGCGACGCGTCGCGACGTATTGAAGGCAGCAGCAGCAGCTGTAGCGTCGAGTACCGCCACAGGAATCGCCTACTGCAATAGCTCCAGGGGGGGGGGGGGGGGGGGGGGGGGCAGCAAGGCACCGTTGACCGCTCGGCGCAGCCGGCAGCTGTCTCGCAGATCAGCGCAGCTCCGCAATGACGCACCGTCTTCCTTTAGTCTCAGCGCCGTCGGCAGCCGCGATCCAGCATCGTCGCCTTCCTCACCATCGTCACTAACCAACGTACAGCGGTAGACACTTATTGTTTATACACTACACCCGCCTTTACTGGTAACACTGTTCCCACACTAGTTCAATTCAGTGTCCTGTTATTGCCTACCGAGTTCGTTAATTTATACCAATCGCTTTCACACATCGAGCACTTTTATTTGCTTTTAATTCAGTTTTCCCGGCCGATGCACCATATGTGGGGCGGCGAAGAAGTCGTCGAATGAGTTGTTTGAATGTTCATTTCACGTAACAGACTATTGCCGATGCAACATATGTGGGACGGCGAAGAAGTCGTTGTTTAATGTTGAATGAAAGTTGAACATTGCCACCTTAAATCACGCGAGCCTGGCAACTAATTTGGTGGCCAGTCAGAAAGCGAAGGGAAACTTACTGACCTTAGTTCCCAGTCTGCACGGCCACATTCCTGTACAGCCCAGCTAAACGAAAAATATCCATAGTTCTTCGCGGGATTAGGGCTGCTTCAATAAAATTTAAAGTTCCAAACAAGATTTTATTATCTTAAAGGCGCACACAAATTACTCGAAACTTCTGAAAATGCTAAAGACATTAAATATTGTTAATTCAGCCAATCGTTTAATAGTTCAGAGGCGACTTCTACAGCAAGTTCCTCCCGAATAGTTCATTACTCTAACTAACGGTGCTCTATTAATAGTTCGCAATAATGTTAAAAAAAAAAGATTAATGCTCGCCTTAAAAGTGGAGTTAGTCACCACTTGCCACACGGAATTATACTTCACACGGACGGCACAATAACAGTTTGTTACCGAAGTCTAAACGATCCAGGACGGTGTACAGTCCTCGCGATTTTCAATGTCCGTTTACATTGCTAAGTACGCGCATGTCACAGCCTGCTATGACGTCACCCGAGGCGAGTCGCGATCGGACGTTAAGCTCGCGTGGACTAGGCGTTGGTCTAATGCGGAGTGAGCTTACTACTGCCTCTGCCGCTCTTTTTATATAGCTCCGGCGCGTACCGCCAAGAGAGCATCTGTTCTTTCCGTTCCTATGCAGATGCCTGCAGCCTCCAAATGATCGCTATCTCAGGCACATAATCTTAAATATCACATTTAATAATAGCTTTACAAACTTCTCAATTTTTGTATACATACATCTGAGCAGTACAGAAGCACGTAGAAAATCTCAGCCCGCTAAAATTAAAACTTTACTCTCTAGAATTTTTACAATGGAACTAACGGTAGATTGTTACCTCTGAACCATAGCTTTATCAAGACTTGTATCAGCTGTTAATTATGCTACAAGACTAAAACTTGGTGTAGCTTTGTTAATTGTCCTATCTGATCATTGGTCTTAAAGAATTTGTTTTATCATTAAAATTTAAAGTACTTAATCTATAATGCTTATGTACATTTTACTCACAAAAGTAGTTTTTACTAAATTACTAAAAAAACTAGAAGAGGTAACTGATTGTGGTATTTCCATTATTATTATTAGGGTGAACTGAAGCATCCTACCAATTTTCAATATTGTAGCTCTATTATTTCGCGCCTCTGATTTTTCCGAAAAACGCGGATTCTGGAGTCAATTTTAGTTTTATGGTTTTGGAAACCAGCACCACTCATTAATGACTTCTTACTGCACCTTCTCACCAAATTTTGGCTTCCTAGCGTCATTATTTAGCGCCTCCTATTTTTCTTTCAAAACGTGAATTTTACGTAAACTACTAATTTTATAACATTAAGATTTGTTACCTGAAACATTATTACATAGAACTATACTTTAACAAAGTTTTACACACAAATCTTAATTTTTACTTTTATGTTAAATGTGGTGCAATACTATATGCAGGCGCGTTACGATGACGTGACGCTACTAGCAGTGAACTAGGGTAAGTCCCGTGCACTCGCTCGCCTCTGTATCTTATACATGATACAGCGCTTGCTTTGCTTCAGGTAGAGTTTAACTGAAATCTATCTTTGGGATAGTACAGGTACCTGACATTGTCAAGGGCGTGGAATACATCGGACTGGTTTAGCTGAAATTTTCTTCTGATTCCGAGTCCTCTGGAACGTTGCAGGTACATCAATGCCCGATTATCAAAAATGTTGGATGATCAATGTAAATTTTAGAAACCTCGTTTAAACGAACGGTTGTAAGCAAAATTATAGGCTTAAGTTACATTAGCTTTTGTCCGACTGTACAGCCGACCGCGACGAGCTAAACATGCCGGAAAATCTGTGATGCGTGCCGGATTATCGGGTCTGCCGGATTACAGAGTGCCGGATTATCGCGGCCTTACTGTATGCTTGTATAAAACAGGGTGTTCAGGAATTACCGATAAAAACTTCTGGGACTTGTAAAGGGGAGTGAGTAGATAATACTTTGAACTGGAACCCACGTACTGAAACGTACCGTTTCCGTACTTCAACCATTTGATAATTTGTTTGTAACGGGATCACTTCTACAAGTAACTGATGCGGTGTGACCCAGCACATCACTTATTTTACAATTCCACTCATTAACAACCGAATAAATTACTCCGTGTACTCATTAACGGGTTCTTGGTGTAGTACGGCCTTTTCCAATTCCGGTGTGCGGCGTCTCCTTGCAGCACTACTACAGTCACGCTTGCTGACGGTGAAGGTACCTTTTCTCCAAGTTGCGTATGCGACGGAGTCGAACATTGTGGAGAACGATCTTGATAAAGGCGACTAGCAGCTCTTCCCTTACCGTGAGCTTCACCATTCAGGAGGATCATGTCCATTATGTAAACGTGTTCTCCACCATGTTGCTGTAACACTTAAGGACACGTGAATTAGGCTCGAACCGGTCGGCGATAGTTAAGTCTGATCGGAGCATAACAGTAGCTGGAAAATTAGACAAATCTTTTTCATCAAGTTCACTTACATACAAATGCAGTCCAGTTTCAGTCGTAAAAGTTTTATAAGTCAATTGCCGAGTTATCTTGTTTGCTCCTTGCAATTCCAAATTAAATTTGTTGAATTTTTGTGTAACATCGGACAAAAAAGCTTTACGGTTCAGCGTAATTGTTACGACTTTGTTGTAAAAATAAAATAACTTAGATTTCAAACTGACAATTCGTTCCATCACTTTCCCTCTGCGTACCCATATGACAGCAATGTGTAGGACAACACCATCGTAATACGCTTGCAATTCATCCTGTAGTTCTGTAAAATTTCGGTGATTAAGTTCACGTGAACGAATGAAATTCATAAAGTTTATAACGGTTTTCATGACATCATTCAACTTTTTATTTGAAATGTGACATGCCAACTTCGTTAATGCAGTAAGCAGTTAATGGACAGTAAATTTGACAAACTCCATTTTTTTGTAATCAATACTATCGAACCAGTTTTTACATCAATCACTGACGGAGAGCCGTCTGTATATACTGACATTAAATTGCTCGTAGCTAAGCCAGTTTTCCTACAAAGTCTTTAACTGCATTCATAAAAACACATCCATTTGTGTGCCCTCTCAAAGTTATAACTGCCATGAAATATTCTGCTATTATCCTGTCATTTGTACAGCAACGCACAAATAACGATAATCAAGGCATCGAAGCTAAATCTGTACTGGAATCTCATGCAAGACTACAGTATTTGAATATTTTCGCTTTCTTGATTACTCCCTCAAACAGATATTTTGAAATATTTTCTATGAGGCCGCGGCAGCTAGATTCCGAAATCGTAAGCTTATTTATTTCAGCCAGACTTGTTTACTGCTTGAGAAACGCTGAAACAAAGTTTGAGAATCAGTTATCATCACTAATTAGGTATCAGTGAAAGGTTTCATATTTTTTGCAAGAATATTACATACTTCGTATGATGCTTCCGTCTCGGCCTTATTATGTCAAACTGCTGTTCACATAATGTTTTGTTGACAATGAATTGTTGATTTTAGATGAGCAATTTTACCTTTCTTCCGTTTGAATCGAAATGAAAACCCACTGTAAATGAACCATGCTCACTTGTGTATTGGCGAAATAAATTGTATCTCTTGATTACCACAAATGGTCCTCGACATATTAAGCAAATAGCAGCACCCTCTTTGATTCTACTTATAAAACGAAATTCTTCATTCCTTACTTCTCGGGAACGTCAGTTATCTCCATTTATATTCGTTTTATTCACTATTGTTGACGGGACACCAGACATTATTTATTCTAATAAAGATAATCACACCACGAGCGAGTACAAATATTTTTGTGTAAGCAACGAACGCTCAGAAGCACCGAAACTTAGTACGTGACTGACACTGACATGACAAAGCCAACTTTCGGCCCCCTTCTTGGCGTTTCCCTCGTGCACTTCTCCCTAGGTATGCCTGAAATGCTAACTAGTGTTTGTGGTGAAGATTCGATCTCTGGTCCTCTCAGTGAGAGCACTCTTGTAAGGTTAAGAGTTCTCCCGCCATATGAAAAACGAAAAAATACCTTTCAAGCTTTCTTCGAAAAAAATAATAGTAAGTACCAAGTAAGAATTGTATGATGAATAAAGAAAGCTAGCATACGGACTCCAAGATTCGAGTTAGATGGTTCAGATGAACAGTTAACAAAAGAAAGGAAAACAGCAAGAATAAAGAAACATTTTTAGTATTGTTTTAGACACACTTAAAAATCGCTTAAGTACGTCTCTTAACGGGTGAATAAGTTTTATTTTAAGTAAAAGCAGAAACAATTGAAGGAAAAAGGCTATAAGGAGAAAGACTAAATTTTAATTTGGTAGTGCGACAAAGGTCAGTAATGGACGTAGCAGAAAATAGTAACGTGCCTTTAATTCGGCGATTATACGTCCCAAGCAGTAACGAGTGGAAAAGGCAAAAACATGAGGAGCACCTTCTCCTGTAACCTTCATATGTGAATGGCAGCCGGCCGGTGTGGCCGAGCGTTTCTAGGCGCTTCAGTCTGGAACCGCGAGACCGCTACGGTCGCAGGTTCGAATCCTGCCTCGGGCAAGGATGTGTGTGAAGTCCTTAAGTTAGTTAGGTTTAAGTAGTTCTAAGTTATAGTGGACTGATGACCTCAGATGTTAAGTCCCATAGTGCTCAGAGCCATTTGAACCATTTTTGTGGATGGCAGTGTAAAAACAATTCGGTGTTTGCTCTTGAATCTAGATCTTTATCTTCTAAAATTACAAAGTAAATTTAGGTACATAAAAATATTTTAATTACTGTGCCTTGCGTTGTACTTTTTTGGCTACCTCGTCCATATTTGCGCTTGTTCAATTGCATGCAGTCCTCACTGTGTCTTTTAAATGTGGAATCTTTGACTAACACGCGAGACAATATGCTCAGTATAGTGTGATTAAAATTCGGGCCCTACAGCCGTCTGCCTCACATTGCTGCCAACCTCAGCGATCTGACAGTTGAGACACAATAGTTGTGCGATGAAGTTTTATTGATTTTACTGTGCGTGCAAATGACTCTGCTTAATAACAGTATTTATAATATTTAAATGCATTACTTGATATGAGACACCATCACAGAAATTTGATAAATGATGCAAATGCCAGTTTCTTCTACTCACCGCGTTGTATTACAATAGCTTTAATTAATTTAATGTCTCCTGCTAAAAATAAGTACTATATTTGTAAAAGACTATCTCTGCTCTGTAATGCACATTCTCGAATCCACGAGTGGCAGTACAGCAGGAATGTTGGTACTCGCGGCTGGCTGACACTGTTGGCAAATGCAAGGCTCGAAATCAGGAGGAAAAAACTAAAAAATGCAGAAGCAGTAGCAGATACTAGACATTATTCTCCATCGCAATATTCCACTATTATACATTAAAAATAAATATAATATATATGCAAAACTCCCACTAAATTAGGAAATTTCAACTACAGTGGTTTCACAAAAAATGTTCTAAAATTATCATCCTTTTCATTATGCTGTAGCGAACACTTAAGTTTAGCTTCATTTTCCCACTCCCTCTTGCAGTTTTGATCGTTCTTTACTTTCTCCTTAGCACCGGATGCATTCAATTCCTCTTTTTATCTTTCAAGAAAACAAACTATTTCAAACCTCTGCAAGCTAACTGTAAGGCTAGAAATGTACACTCCGCACAACTAACAACGAACAGGGGCAACTTAACTTCAACCGTGAAATGCAGTAAACCAATAATTGGTGGCATTATGCACTACGATAGACGATTACACTATTTATGTTTTCAAATCCTTCGCTATAATGTTTTGATACCATAGCTTTTCAGTCATGTCAGTCATTGTCACCCACGTTTTTCACAACATTTCAGCTGCGAAAATACAGATACCACGTGAACAGGATTATTATTTTTGAATGAATAACGAAGCGGCTACTGCAGACTTATTTTGACAACGTTATAATTATATAAATGAAAGACAGACGTATTATTTCCAGTTGAGACTGTTATGAGACGTTACACTGTGCTATAAGAATCTACTTGGAGCAGTCAGTCGGTCGTGGTGGCCAAGCGGTTCTGGCGCTTTAGTCCGGAACAGCGAGACTGCTACGGTCGCAGGTTCGAATGCTGCCTCGGGCATGGATGTGTGTGATGTCCTTAGGTTAGTTAGGTTTAAGTAGTTCTAAGTTCTAGGGTACTGATGACCTTAGAAGTTAAGTCCCATATTGCTCAGAGCCATTTGAATCTTCTCACAGTGAGGCATAGATAATGTGAAAAATTTTCATATATATATTGTCGTCAGAGCGGGACGATTGCAGAGCTCAGGGAAAAAATGTATTTTACTATTTATAATTTGTTCAGAAACAAGGGCATGGTAACAATATATAATTTGAATTAATCAACATTAGATTGCCGGCCGCGGTGGTCTCGCGGTTCTAGGCGCGCAGTCCGGAACCGTGCGACTGCTACGGTCGCAGGTTCGAATCCTGCCTCGGGCATGGATGTGTGTGATGTTCTTAGGTTAGTTGGGTTTAAGTAGTTCTAAGTTCTAGGGGACTGATGACCACAGCAGTTGAGTCCCATAGTGCTCAGAGCCATTTGAACAATTTTTGAACATTAGATTACAGATGCAGAAGCATTTCTTTTATATTTATCGGCGAAGGAAATCAATTTCGAAATGTCGGGTTTAGTTTCGGTACAGTTCAGATTGCTCTCATCGAAATGTGTGAACAACTCCACCCAACAGTCTACAGTAGGAACATTTTTAGCGTTCCAGCATGATATTTTTTTCATCTGTAACGTGGTTGGAAGTATCATCGAATAGGCCTGTATCTTGGTCACTGCTAAGAAATCCTTGTTTAGTCACCAAATCCGACAGTCTATATTTCTTCCGACGTAGGTACTTTTTTCTAAACTGCCCTATTTAGACACTTCTAAGTCTGCATTGAGCTGACACTGCTGGTCCAATTATTCTTATAGTCTAATAAAATTCAGCCGCGACAGTTTCTACACCCTGAACAACCGCTTTCTTGTTATATTACCGACTACAGTCCTTGTAGTTTATTTCGTAGACACGTGATTCTGAAAATTTGTTACGGTTGTGGCCTTTCTTGTTTTTAAGTATCATTTATGTGAAAACTGCATCTGACGGTTGTGTTCTTAAATTGTTTATTTGTTGCTAATTTTGTTCATAGTATGTCATACGGCAAAGCTTCTTGTTATTATCAAAAGTTGTGGTGTAAACAGGATGATGTTGGGTGTGTGTTTCGCTCAGGAAAAGGACAGTGTAACGATAGACGTTAGAAGGTCTGCAGCTCGTGATTTTGCGGTAGCGTTCTCGCTGCCGGGTTCGATTCCTGTCGGGGTCAGGGATTTTCCCTCCCTCGAGATGACTGGGTGTTGTTGTGTCGTGCTCATCATCACCATTCATCCCCGTTACGGTCGGAGGAAGGCAATGGCAAACCAGCTCCCCGGTGGTGCGGATCTCCCGCATCGTTCCCTCCACTCCTCGGAGTATAGGACCTCATCATCATCGTCAACGATAGACGAACTATAAAAGACGCCCAAAAATATGAAACCTACACGAATAGACAGAATAAATGCATACTTGATCAAATAAGCAGGAACAACCTTTCATCTTAAATTCCTACATCTTGCCAATATGTGCTGGAAAAGGTGCAAAATTCCTATCTCTTGGAATACGTTGAAATTCTCTCTCTGTTCAGAAAGAGCAAACAGCAGCGAATGTGGAAACTATAGAGGCATTTGCCTGTTGAATGCTTCATATAAGCTCTACTCAAAAACATAAACAATGGGCTAACAGATTTCAGGCACTTCTCCAAAAAATTGGATTTAGAAAAGGACGTTTGCATAGTGAAAATATCTTTGCAATAAATAGAATCATAAAAACAAAGAGCATTTAATAGCTTTTACAGATTTTCAAAAAGCTTTCGATCTATTTGATCGAAATAAATTACGAGGAAAAAATATCAAAACTTGGGAGAAAGAAATGCCTAGAATATTACCGGGAACAGAAGATACATGAAACAACATTAAGTGCCGTGCTTTTGCTGAGAGCCCACTCCCGATGAAGCCAGCCACGCCACCGAGAAGCTTCATGAGACCACCTTTAAGACCGGACTCCAAATCTCTCATGAAAAAGCGCAATAGATACGTATACTCTAAGAGCCCTAACATAGAATTAGTTGCAACCAAGTATGGCAACATCATACAAGTTAAACACATCAAGTGTACAGATGAATTTGTTTGGGACATTAGGAACGAAAGACTAGGTAACAAAACAAATGCACTAAAAGTACGTAAAGCCTACACCTTTACCGGGAATATGTGCAGCAAGAAATCACTCTCTATCAAACTTCGTCTCTAACACACAATAACTTTTACTGAAGCAGTCATCATGAAATATAAATCAAGAAAACAGAATTACAAAAACTAAGAAAGGCATTTGAACCCAAAATTCAAGTTGGTATCTAGAAGCGCAAAAGTCCAGAAGAATTGTATTCACTGATTGAGCGGTTCAGTTCACTTACACAGAAATGACGTATGAAATTCTATTGTCATATAGCACGAATGGGCGATTCGCGCTTGTCCAAGAAAATCTACATCATCAACAGAACCCAACAATCAAAAATAAGCTGGCTGGTACACACGTAATGTGACCTCACAGAAATAGGTATTGACTCACTGCCAAATACATGCATTACATGCAGGCAGAAAATCAATACACAGAACTTCGTACCCAAGAACCCAACAGGAAGGAATTAGAAACTAAAGCCTGTGGAAGCAGGAAAGAAGACAGGCACAAAGCGAAAGGCTGAAAAAATGGTTTGGAAGATAAGAAGAACAAGAAATCCAGTAAAGAAATTAAATTAGATAAAGCTATCAATCTAATTTCGCTGCAAATGATAAAGAAGTAAAACAAGAAAGTGAAAACAATCTCCAGTTAGTAGTACATCAACCGTACCAAATAATGTAAGACCCTTCAAGATAAATATCCAGTTCGATGATAAACAGTAATTAACAAGGTGGTAACTGAACCGATTTCATATTTTAAATCCCAGTTCTGTGTGATGTGATCATGATAATAATAAGGGATGAAAAGCAGCACAAATTTCAAGCGTATGTGGAACAATAATCAGAACTCTTAACAGGAAAATCCGAATAGACGCAAAAATTAAATTACAAAACTATAGCGACAGCATAATTCTTGAATGGAAGCAAGAGATGAATAAATTAAAAGGAAGATGTCAGTAAAATGCAAGCAGCACAAATATTCTTGAGGAAGCTGAAAGGCTGCACAAAACGAAATCTTATAAAGGTCTCGGATGTTCGAAATGGATGTATTAATGAGCGAATAAATGAGTACAGAGAGAGGTGGTTCCAACGTTTGAACAGAGCAGCAGCTGAAAGACTGTCTAAGAAAATGCTGAACTATAGCCTGTCAGGAAGTAGAGACTTTTGTCGATCAAGGAACAAGTAAATGTCTACTTGTTGTAGTAAGATGATAACGAACAGAGAAACGTAATTTTTTCTCTCACGAGCGACATCTGCAAGGGAATCAACATGGATTCCACAAGCACCGCTCACTTGAAACCCAGCTTCCTCTGTATGTTCATGATGTCTAGAAAGTAGAACACAATAGAACTCAGGTTGATGCTGTAGCCCTTCACCTAGTCAACAAAATAAGTGCAGATAGGACATCTGAAGAGATATGGGACTTTATTGAAGGCTTCCTACCATACAGAAGTGTATGTTCGTTTTTAATGAGGAACCACTGTCAGAAGCAAAGATAGAGACCTGTTGACCTCAGTGAAGTGTGACAGAGCCACTGATGTTCACTATACTAAAGAAATGACATGACGAATGTAGTCTGTAGCTCTATGAGGTAGTTCGCAGACGAGCAGTTGAGTGCAAGGAGGGGAAATCATTAGAAACTCCTAACAAAATGTAGAGAAAGTTGTTGATAAGCAGTGCCGGGTGGGAAGACCGGTAGCCGATTCTAAACATCGTTACACGTAAAGTAAAGTGCGTAAATAGACGGAAGAACCCGATAGCGATACATTAAGAAAGTGAAGTTGTCATCACGAAGGATGGTTTGAAGACTACAGCGCTTTTACTAGTCATGGAACGATTGGAGGTAGTAAGGTGTTCCATTCCCAAAGAAGGGCAGCACGAATGGGGACAACTTTGTTTGACCCGGGCGCGTCATACGTGAATAAAACGGGAAAAAGCCCTTGTAACTGTTACCTACTGTCATGCACTTCACAGTAGTTGTAGAAGTTGGGCGTTTATATACACTCCTGGAAATGGAAAAAAGAACACATTGACACCGGCGTGTCAGACCCACCATACTTGCTCCGGACACTGCGAGAGGGCTGTACAAGCAATGATCACACGCACGGCACAGCGGACACACCAGGAACCGCGGTGAAGGCCGTCGATTGGCGCTAGCTGCGCAGCATTTGTGCGCCGCCGCCGTCAGTGTCAGCCAGTTTGCCGTGGCATACGGAGCTCCATCGCAGTCTTTAACACTGGTAGCATACCGTGACAGCGTGGACGTCAACCGTATGTGCAGTTGACGGACTTTGAGCGAGGTCGTATAGTGGGCATGCGGGAGGCCGGGTGGACGTACCGCCGAATTGCTCAACACGTGGGGCGTGAGGTCTCCACAGTACATCGATGTTGTCGCCAGTGGTCAGCGGAAGGTGCACGTGCCCGTCGACCTGGGACCGGACCGCAGCGACGCACGGATGCACGCCAAGACCGTAGGATCCTACGCAGTGCCGTAGGGGACCGCACCGCCACTTCCCAGTAAATTAGGGACACTGTTGCTCCTGCGGTATCGGCGAGGACCATTCGCAACCGTCTCCACGAAGCTGGGCTACGGTCCCGCACAGCGTTAGGCCGTCTTCCGCTCACGCCCCAACATCGTGCAGCCCGCCTCCAGTGGTGTCGCGACAGGCGTGAATGGAGGGACGAATGGAGACGTGTCGTCTTCAGCGATGAGAGTCGCTTCTGCCTTGGTGCCAATGATGGTCGTATGCGTGTTTGGCGTCGTGCAGGTGAGCGCCACAATCAGGACTGCATACGACCAAGGCACACAGGGCCAACACCCGGCATCATGGTGTGGGGAGCGATCTCCTACTCTGGCCGTACACCTCTGGTGATCGTCGAGGGGACACTGAATAGTGCACTGTACATCCAAACCGTCATCGAACCCATCGTTCTACCATTCCTAGACCGTCAAGGGAACTTGCTGTTCCAACAGGACAATGCACGTCCGCATGTATCCCGTGCCACCCAACGTGCTCTAGAAGGTGTAAGTCAACTACCCTGGCCAGCAAGCTCTCCGGATCTGTCCCCCATTCAGCATGTTTGGGACTGGATGAAGCGTCGTCTCACGCGGTCTGCACGTCCAGCACGAACGCTGGTCCAACTGAGGCGCCAGGTGGAAATGGCATGGCAAGCCGTTGCACAGGACTACATCCAGCGTCTCTACGGTCGTCTCTATGGGAGAATAGCACCCTGCATTGCTGCGAAAGGTGGATATACATTGTACTAGTGCCGACATTGTGCATGCTCTGTTGCCTGTGTCTATGTGCCTGTGGTTCTTGTCAGTGTGATCATGTGATGTATCTGACCCCAGGAATGTGTCAATAAAGTTTCCCCTTCCTGGGACAATGAAGTCACGGTGTTCTTATTTCAATTTCCAGGAGTGTAGATGTAGAAGGAATATAAGCATTGATATGAAAAAAATGGAAAAAAAACACTACGATGGAGTTGTGCGAGATAAACTTAAGTTGGTAGGCGTATTTTACATCTGAAAGATGACGTCTATTCAAATTTCGCACCAGTCGAGACAAGAAGTTCCATAACGGAGATGGTCCCGATATATCGGGACGGTTGGCAACCCTAGATGCTATTCGAGAATCCATTTAAGGCGACTAGGGCGCCGTTGTCAACATCTCACTCAGTTTGAACGAGGTCGTGTAATAGGGCCACAAGAAATTATATGTTCCTTCCACAATATTGCTGAAAGATTTAGCAAGAAAGTATCCTCTGTCAACCAACTCTTCTAACCCATAAAAAATACAGTGCCACCAGTTGGAATCTTTTCTGACTGCATAGATCTCAAAATTCTACTTAAGAAGGCTGAGCAATATGGCTTAAATGGTAGTGTAGGAATGTGGCTTGTCATATCAAGATGACAGAAAGCATAAAGTGGTGTTGAATGATTCTGTAATGCCACTTACCTGCTCTGAATGAAGCACAGAAGGAATATGGTGTATCACAGGGTTCAGTGCTTTGTTCCTTACTATTCTTAATCTTTATCAATGTTATGTCATGGTGTAAGAGCCAAAAACCACACTTCTTTCGCCCTATTTGCAGACGACATAACCATTATGAGTGGCGAGATACCCAACTGTGTCTAGAGAAGACAGTGTCCACCATATTTAAAGAAGCTCTGGACTGGTTCACTTCAAAGAATCTGCCCCACAATGTTAAAAAAAAACTCAGTTCGTTCTGTTTCCCACAGCAAACAAAAACAAAGATGTTGGAATAAAATGTGGTGTCAAAGAGATATTGAGAGTCAAGTTTTCCAAATTCCTGTGTTTGCGTTTTAACAACAACTAAACTGGTCATTTCACATCCTTGTCGTAAATACAAAGACTGAATTCGGCAGCATTTGTCATTCGCTCGACTGCATCTGTTTGTGACTTGGAAAAGATAAAAGCTGCATACCTTGGATAAGTTCGTTAACTTACAAAGATATGGCGTCATATTCTGGGGAAATCAGTCACAAAACAATAAAGTCTTTATGGCACATAAAAGAGTCATCAGCATTAAGAGTAGAGTTCACCCTAGTTGCTCTTGCATAAGTTTATTTAAACAGCTGGAAATCCTCGTCATGCCATGCCAGTACATTTTTTCACTTATGTGCTTTGTTAACAAGATCTGAATCGTACAATTTACACAATAAACTGAGCATATCCTAATCATGATACAAGAAGTAAACATGATCTTCACAAAAACATAACGAATATCAGCATAGTCCAGAAAGGGCTTCATTATTCAAACATAAAAGTATACGATAAACTTCCAGTTCATGTCAAATCAGTCATCGGAGATCTGACTAAATCCAAAAAAAGCTAAAACTTGTATTCTCTGGATAGCTCTTTTGTCATTTTTTGTCATTGGGTAATACTCTGTGAGCTTTGTTTAGTTTTTGTTTAATTGTAAGCATTAGAATGTAAACTTATTATGTAACACTGGTGCACCACCATTAACAGAACGCTTTATAAATGAATTAGTGTGTAATCCTTACAACTTGTTTGTGTAACTGTTATTAAGTTCCTCAATTTATCTAAGTTATTATCTAAGAATTTGACCTCACTTTTCGTGTAGACTACCTGTTTACATACGGTTTAGATTGTATACCTTATGACCATTTACGTATGGTTATTACTTCAAGAATCTGACCCGTTCTACAGCCTAGCGATACATTCACGTCAAAGATCTATGGAACTCGAAAATAAATAAATAAATAAATAAAAATAAATGTCCCTTTTCGTTGACAACGGTGTGAATGTCGCCAATTGATATACATTGGCCACTGTTTTGACGTCCTGTTCCGTTTCGTCAATGCATTTCATTCATAAAATTCCAAGAGCCCACATTCCAAAATAAGACAAATACATAGTAGCTACGACAATATTGGCTTGCATCCCACATTAGATAAATTCGACTCCTTACAGAGGACTATTGGTACTCTTGCTTCCGACATACGGTCAGCGAATGGAATAGTAAAAGAAGAAAAGCTACTGCCATGCTCCGTCACACGCCCTACAGCGGCTTACAGATTATAAATGTAGATGCACATAACGCAGCAGCCTTACCTCCATTCGTCACCAGGAGCGGAGTACCTTTGGGCGAGTTCATCGAGCGACTTCCTTACGCCCTGATTCTCAATTTTCCACATTTCAAGTTGCATCTCTCTTGAAATCATTTTGTCCCATCCTACTCGCAGATCTCGTGGTAGTTCCATGACCCCAAATTTTGATCACTTTTCCAAAACTTCAATATGTAATGAATAATTAGAGGAATGCCAACTGCGTTTCTCGTGTTAAGAGTTGACGCTTCACTTTTACACACGATTATCGACTGCGTCTTGTATGAAATGACGTATATTCAGTACGGAAAGCCAAAACTAGTCCCATACTGTATCTAAACTTTTAGCGTTATTTTACACTATGAGGCACAAGATCTCACAGTTTGCAAACAAGAAGCACTTGTGATCAACATTCTTTCTTCACAAAAAGATTTCCGGTCTTTTATCAATAAATCTCAGGAGGTAAGGATCATAAATTTTGGGCAAAGAAGCTAAAAAACGTCACTATTGACTATTCCCAAAAAACGTATGAAGAGATACTATTACGTCTTTCTATACACAAATAACAAATGAACAGTATTTATACCGTCGCACTAAGTTTCAAATATTTTGCCTAAAAATCATTTATGACAGCAATGAGAATTTTGCCGCGAAGAGTCCAGTGATAAGGCCACGTAACGGCCTCACTAGACACGTCGCAGATCAGTTTGTTGGAAGACAATCACACCAACCGATGCAAAATGCATTACAAATGCTTCACATTCAAATATTCAGTGTTGTAAAGGAAAGGAGCTTATGTTTCATTGTAAATGAATCTAGTATACTCACAATACGAGTAATTCGCTTCTCAATCACTAATGTAGACCAGTAAGATACCCTGCATTGTATTACAGAATAACAGCATTACGCTGTTCACGTTGGCATGCTTAATGTTGATCAACCAACTAACCTATAGTGTCTTCGACGTGAAACTGGTTGTTTATAGTATCTCTGAGGATAAGCTGTAGCCTGCAAGTTTTTAGAAATTCTCTTAATCAAACGTGAACGAAAATATATAAATCATGCATCCGTGATATGTACTTTGTTGTCCGATTTGTGTAATTTTATGTGCGGAATAGATGTTAGTTAGTTAGTTAGTCAGTTTCATTTTCCGTGGAACATTTGCATGATAAATCGTAATGGTATGGAACGAGACATTTTACAATCACGTTTCACGTTAATTTGTAAGTATGGCAACATGTTCACCACTTGCAAGATTTTTTTATCGCAACAATCAATGAATGACACAGCCTTTTACGAAATTTACGCTAAGTTCTACCTTTGGCAATTTACTTAATTAGATAATTAGATAATTATGGTTAGACTCATTTTTCGAATAAAAACATTACTGTATAATGCATCATCTCTGATCAGGCGTAACCAATATGTCTACTGTCTGTAAAGGGCCCCAAACACGAGCGACGGATGTTAGCATTTCATAGTCAGGTCGCACGATCTGTCTATAGATCGCACGTGTAGGGGCTAATTGCGGGAGGCAGTGATCTATCGCTCATCGCTCGTAGTTCCCAAGCAATCGGATAATTCGCATGTGACGAGTCGGTCTTGTCTGGCAATATGGCTGCCTGACTGCGCCTCGTCTGTGCAGTATTACGCATGTTTGTGTCATGTTGTTTCGCTTTGGTGAGCCCACGTGAAATAATGACTTACGTTACAGGGGATTAGTTCTGGAAACACTACTCACACTGAGAAGTCGAGCTGAAGACGGAGTTGCTACTTAGATTAATGCGGATTATCAATTAAAAAACCTGATATGCCTGCTCTTAGATTGTGCAGAGAGAAGCATTTTGAAGCTTGTGCTGTAGAAGTAGTAACTATGAGAGGTTCATAGTAATAGTCACTACTGGATATACCAATAAAATTTTAACTTCTGAACAGAAAAGTGTAATACGAAGCGGAAGCAATTCTATAGCTGTGGACAGATCTGTGTATAGACTTCAACATCCTAATTGTAATTTTCTCTCTCCTGTGAGGCAGTGTCGATGATGAACACATTTCCTACTGAAATCGACTCTGGTCACTGTTCCAAACATTTCTTTTCTCCACACCCTGCTCTGTCCTAAATATATTCACTTCCTCCATAAATCGTTGTGCCTTCTGACGTAAACCATTATCGTCTTCTATGTTCTTGCATGTGACAAACGTAGTAATATGCCTGGATTAAAAATGCCATATTTAGCTTCAATACTATCGATAAAAGAAATTGAAGTTCTGAGCACTGCCGGTAGAGAGCACCTCCCTCATCCCGCCGGCCGCACCAGACTCAAAGAGTACCCTGGACGACTTCGAGGGATGCAGTTTGCTGGAATAATTCGCGCTAATGCTGTCACAGGGCTCGTTGGTCTAGGGGTATGATTCCTGCTTAGGGTGCAGAAGGTCCATTGTCCAAGGCAACCATTTTAGAAGCTTCTACTGCTCACATTTGTAGACACCAATAGTGCACCTTGTTCTATTAAATTGTGATGTTACACGATCTTTTATAATTAGTAATTGCGACAGTCTGTTTCCTTTGAAACGACCTGCTGCTCGCATTTTTCTACATACTGTAAGTAGGCTGTTTAGGTTTTTTTATTGGTAACGCCACATAGCGCTCTGTATGAAAAATCACTGGCTGTGATGTGTGCAGTCCGTGACTGGTTGGCATTGTTGTAATACTCGCCATTGTAGTGTTGGGTGGCTGGATGTTAACAGCGCGTAGCGTTGCGCAGTTGGAGGTGAGCAGCCAGCAGTGGTGGACGTGGGGAGAGAGATGGCGGAGTTTTGTAATTTGTAAGACTGGATGTCATGAACTACCATATATATTATGACTATTAAGGTAAATACATTGTTTGTTCTCTATTAAAATCTTTCATTTGCTAACTATACCTATCAGTAGTTAGTGCCTTCCGTAGTTTGAATCTTTTATTTAGCTGGCAGTAGTGGCGCTCGCTGTGTTGCAGTAGTTCGAGTAACGAAGATTTTTGGTGAGGTAAGTGATTCATGAAAGGTATAGGTTAATGTTAGTCAGGGCCATTTTTTCGTAGGGATTTTTAAAAGTCAGATTGCGTTGCGCTAAAAATATTGTGTGTCAGTTTAAGCACAGTCTTGTATAATTTTTCCAAGGGGACGTTTCAATACATAATTTAGAATTAATCTGCAGTTCGATTTACTTTTAATGCTTTTCATTCGTGTGCCATAGGAACTGAAGCGACGATTGTAATAGTTTTCATAGATTCACTCCAGTATGCTGTCATCAATATCTTCTAATACACTGGGCCTCTACTGTTTGGATGGAGATAGTTCGTATTCACCTTGACGGACAGTTCCTTTTGCTCTGGAGATGAACGTTGTGTATAGCTTGAACATCCACCCTCAGGTTTAGGTCCTTCCTCTCCTCCAAAATCAGTATATCTATCCAGCGAAATGTCACATATTTCTGTGTCATCCCATGATATTTCTGAATTATTATGCTATATAATATATCCACGAACTCTCTACCCTCAACCCCGGCTTCCTTGTCATATTCAGCACATCGCAACTTCCTCCCTAATATTTGGATTACATTCGTAGGATTAATTCTCTTCCTGCTATCACTTTTCGTAATTTACACAGTAATCTGCACGCGAACACTCCATGAAACACATTCGTATACCATTCACGCAACTCGAGCACAAGTTAAAGCAGCTACAACATGCCACCGTCTGCCGGTTCTAGCAAACAAGTGCGGGGTTTTGCGTAGAAATGACACAGACACTGTTGTTTTTATGATCGAGCGTTAGCCTAAGCACAGTTTCGTGCGGCTCCGAGCGTTCGAGATCAGATGTGTCCGTTTTAAGCATTGCTGCGTGGCATGGGATCTTTACCAGATAGCATTGGCGGAGGACGTCGAGAAAGTACAAAGAAGAGCAGCTCGTTTCGTACGAGGCGTGTTTTTTAAGTAAGTATCGTTTTGAAATTAAAACAAGACGTGCTAAGATATCTCAATAATTTTATTTTTACATGAAAGCCTGTACCTTAATCTACGCACTGACGCCATTACGGTTTGATTCTTCCTTGTCTATGTTGTGTACTGAGTGTTTAAGATGCCTCCGATAATCGTGAGTCCCACTGACTGCGAAGTACGGCCTGTTATAAGATTTCTTAGTGCTAAAGGCCTAAAAGCGGTCGATATTCATCGTGAGATCTGTGCAGATTACGGAGAAAACATTATGAGTGATGGAATGGTAAGAAAGTGGGCGAGAGCATTTGAAGATGGCCGCACAAATGTTCATGATGAACAACGGAGTGGGCGTCCTTCGGTCGTTAATGAAAGTTTGGTGCAGGAAGTGGACAATAAGGTGAGAGAAAACAGACGCTTTACGATTTCCTCCTTGCGGGATGACTTTCCTAATGTTTCTCGTAGTGTTTTGTATGGAATTGTGACCGAGCACTTGAATTACAGTAAATTGTGGCGCACGTTGGGTACCGAAAATGTTGACGGATGTGCACAAAACCAAACGTTTAGATAGTGCATTGACTTTCCTTGATCGGTACCACAACGATGGTGATGGTTTCTTAAGCCAAATTGTTACGGGCGATGAAACATGGGTGGCCTACGTCACACCATAATCAAAGCAACAGTCCATGGAAGTTGAGCAAGGGCATCGTTTTGCTGCAAGACAATGCCCGTCCGCATGTGGTGAATCAGACCAAAGATCTCACCACATCTTTTCGATGGGAAATTCTAAATTATCCTCCGGACAGCCCCGATCTTGTGCCCAGTGAATACCATCTGTTCCTGCACTTGAAGAAACTCCTGGGCGGTCAGCGTCTTCAAGACGATGACGAAGTCAAAACAGTGGTGAAGCAGTGGTTAACAAGTCAGGTGGCAGACTTCTATGAGGAGGGCATACAAAAACTAGTACAACGTTATGAAAAGTGTCTCAATAATGTCGGAAATTATGTAGAAGTGTAGATTAAGGTACAGGCTTTCATATAAAATAAAATTATTGAGATATCTTAGCATGTCTTTTTTTAATTTCAAAACGGTAATTACTTAAAAAAAACACGCCTCGTATTGTCGCGAAACGGAAGAGACTGTTTCATGGACATGATACACGAGTGGGGTGGCAGTCATTCAAACAAAGGCGTTTTTCATTGCGACGAGATCTTTGCACGAAATTTCGATCACCAACTTTCTCCACCGAATGAGAAAATATTTTACTGACATTCATCTACATAGGGAGAAATGACGATCGCAATAAAATAAGAGAAATCAGAGCTCGCACGGGAAGATTTAAGTATTCTTTTTTCCCGCGCGCTGTTCAGGAGTGGCAGGATAGAGAAATTTTCCGAAGATGATTCGATGAACCCTCTGCCCGGCAGTTAAGTGTTAATTGCAGAATAGTCATGTAGATGTTGTTGAATAATTTTGTTTCTCAATAAGGCCTATACCACAATCTCAACTTCACCTATACAGGCGTAAGTATAAACGTGATGCAGACTAGTTTCGTTTCAGTATGTTATATGCAGGCATTTTCAGTTACAGCTGTATGGTATCCAATACACTAACAAACACACACAATATCGACACTGATATTTGTCGTGGCGTATAATTGCACATCTATTTTTCGCCCTTGCAATTTTTACTTGAGCTGTCCACATTTCTAGTCCAAATGGAACTTCTCACACCAAACCTCTAGATGTCAGACACTCAGATCGGTACCAAATGTTCTATGTCGATAGAGTATCAACCAAAACAGCGATTTAGTTCGTGCTGTGTTTTGTCGTCCAGTACAACATGCATAAACGAAAAATAAAACCAGAACTACGGAGAACGGGAAAAGAGTAGGAGGGGCGTTTGAAAAGTCCGTTCAAAGTCCGAGAGATGGCACCACCATCGGGTATCGAGGTCATGATTAGTTAGGAGCATCTTTGGAAAGAACGTACACCAAGTTTCCGTCATATTTGTTTGTGTTTGGAATCCGTTCGAATCAAGGAAGTCGAGTGATTGTCAAAAAATGGACGAGGAAGAATTTCATGTGGTAACAAAACATTACTTTATGAAAAGCAAATCGCCTCAGGACACTAAAGAGAAGCTTGTTAAACATTAAGGTGACTCTGTATCTTCGGTCAGAACAGTTAATAAGTGGTTGCAAAATTTTCAGTGTGGCCATATGGGCACAAGTGAAGCTGAACGTTCTGGACGCCCTCTGGAGGCCGGCCGCGGTGGTCTCGCGGTTAAGGCGCTCAGTCCGGAACCGCACGACTGCTACGGTCGCAGGTTCGAATCCTGCCTCGGGCATGGATGTGTGTGATGTCCTTAGGTTAGTTAGGTTTAAGTAGTTCTAAGTTCTAGGGGACTGATGACCATAGATGTTAAGTCCCATAGTGCTCAGAGCCATTTTTTTTTTTTGACGCCCTCTGGAGGTTACGACTTCAGAAATCGCTGATAAAATCCGTGATATGATGATCGATGACAGAAGAGTTAAGGTGTGTGAGATTGCTAGTGCTGTGGGCATCTCGAATGAACGGGTACATAATATTTTGCATAAACATTTGGATATGAGAAAGCTATCCACAAGATGAGTTCCACAATTGCTCACGCTTGACCAAAAACGGAATCGTGTGAAATGTTGCAAGGGTGGTTTGCAGCTGTTCAGGAAGAATGTGCAGGACTTTAAGCGTCGTTTCGTCACTGTGGGTGAAACATGGATACATTACTATACTCCTGAGACCAAACAACAATCTAAACAGTGGGTTACCAAGGAAGAATTCCAAAAAAGGTGAAGACCAGTCCTTCAGCCGGAAAGGCTATGGCGACTGTCTTTCAGGATTCGCAAGGATTAATCCTCATCGACTATCTGGAAAAGGGTAAAACTATTACAGGTGCATATTATTCATCGTTATAGGACCGTTTGAAAACCGACCTGCAAGAAAACCGCCAGCGATTTGACCCTTTAAAAGTCCTTTTCCATCACGACAATGCACCAGCACACACCTCAGCAGTTGTGGTCGCAAAATTAATGGAAACAGGATTCCAGGTCGTTACACATCCCCCCCCCCCCCCTTGTTCACCATACTTGGCTCCCTTTTGCTAATATTTGTTCCCCAATTTGAAGAAATGGGAGGTGGGACAAAGATTTTATTCAAACAAGGAGGTGATTTGAGCAAATAATAGCTGTTTTACAGACTTGGACAATTCCTATTATTCGGAAGGGATCAACAAATTAGAACAGCGTTGGACGAAGTTTATAAGTCTAAAAGGAGACAGTGTCGGAAAATAAAAATGGTTTACCCTAAACACATAAGTAGTTTTTATTTTTGCACGGAATTTTCAAACGCACCCCGTATCTGTGAACAATTGTTGCGACCACCTTGCATAGCTGAGTCGGTAGAGCGAGAGTTCGTTCCGAAATCCCGAAAGACAGTCGCTTCTGGGTTCAATCCCCAGTAACGTCAACTTTCTTTTAACTGTTAACGCGTGAAACTGGTATATAGGAGAACGTTTTCCTGACATGTAAAAGGACATGTTCTCCCGTGTATTAGTCTCACCTCTGAACAGTTGAAACAATTATCTTCAGTGGTGTTTGATGCAGAACTTTTGGAATGACCTCACACTCTACCACCACACCCACGTGACATGCACAGAACAAGCACTCACAGATACAGTTTTGCTGTGTTCCGTAGTTCTAGTATTACTTTTAATATAGTATATGCAGCACATAGCACGAACCAAATCGATGTTTTGGTTGATACTCTATCTACATAAGACGTTTGATACTGATCTGAGTGTCTGACATCTAGGGGACCGGTTGTCAGTAGCACTAGATGAGCAGTTTACCACGTAAGTGTTCTTGGTTTACTCCAGAACGGAATATCGGCAGAACTGCGAAGCAGCGTCATGAAATAAAACGTGAATATACCCGATTGTTTCCAGCATTGGAAGGAAGTAATGCAGATACATGGATTTTAGATTATATTAGATTAGTACTTGTTCCATAGATCATGAATACGACACTTTGTAATGACGTGGAACGTGACAGGTTTTTTGTGGGGGTTGGGAAATTACCCACTTACTATATCCAAAAATTCATCTAATGAGTATAAGGAGTTGCCATTGAGAAATTCTTTTAATTTCCTTTTAAATGTTATATGGCTATCTGTCAGACTTTCGATGCTATTAGGTAAGTGACCAAAGACTGTTCCATACATCACGAATACGACACTTTGTAATGATGTGGATCGTGACAGGTTTTTTGTGGGGGTTGGGGAATTACCCACTTATATATCCGAAAATTCATCTAATGAGTAGAAGGAGTTGTCACTAAGAAATTCTTTTAATTTCCTTTCAAATATTATATGGCTATCTGTCAGACTTTTGATGCTATTAGGTAAGTGACCAAAGACTTTTGTGGCAGCATAATTTACCCCCTTCTGAGCCAAAGTTAGATTTAACCATGAGTAGTGAAGATCATCCTTTCTCCTAGTGTTGTGGCTATGTACACTGCTATTACTTTTAAATTCGTTCGGATTGTTAATAACAAATTTCATAAGTGAATACATATATTGTGAGGCTACAGTGAAGATTTCTAGCTCTTTAAATAAGTGTCTCCAGGATGATCTTGGATGAGCTCCAGCAATTATTCTGATTACACAATCTTGTGCAATGAACACTCTTTTACTCAATGATGAGTTACCCCAGAATATGATGCCATACGAAAACAGAGAATGAAAATAGGCGTGGTAAGATAATTTACTCAGATATATATCGCCAAAATTTGCAATGACTTTAATAGCATAAGTAGGTGAACTCAAACGTTTCAGCAGATCCTCAGTGTGTTTTCTCCAGTTCAATGCATATACCTAGAAATTTTGAATATTCTACCTTAGCTACCGATTTCTGATCGAAGTCTACATTTATTAATAGTGTCATTCCATTTACTGTGTGGGACTGTATATACTGTGTTTTGCCGAAGTTTAATGAGAGCCCATTTGCAGAGAATCACTTAATGATTTTCTGAAAAATATCGTTTACAATTTCACCAGTTAATTCTTGTCTGTTGGGTGTGATAGCTATACTTGTATCATTGGCAAAAAGTAGCAGATTTGCATCTTCGTGAATATAGAATGGCAAATCATTAACATATATTAAAAACACCAGAGGACCCAAGACCGAATCTTGCGGCACCCCGTTCTTGATTGTTCCCCAGTTTGAGAAATCATCAGTTTTTTGCATATTATGTGAACTGTTTATTTCAACTTACTGCATTCTTCCAGTTAGGTATGATTTAAACCATTTGAGCACTGTCCCATACATACCACAGTACTTGAGTTTATCTAGAAGTATTCCATGATTTACACAATCAAAAGCCTTTGAGAGATCACAAAAAATCGCAACGGGTGACTTCCGGTTACTCAGAGCATTTAATATTTCATTAGTGAAAGTATGTATAGCATTTTCCGTTGAAAAACCCTTCTGAAAACCAAACTGACATTTAAAACTTTACTTTTACAGAGGTGTGGATCTACTCAGTGAATCCTACTTCGAAGAAGACCACAATTAATGAAACATACATTGGACAACACAGTTAAAAGGACCACTTTTTCGGAACCTCACAATTATTTCCCACTGCGATGTGTAAGTTTGAAATTGGCTCAAAGGTGCCTACCATCCTCCTCTGTATGTAATGGTGCGAAAGCGTGGCGCCCAGTGACTCCCGGGCTCGTCGACGCTTCAAACAGCAAGGTGTCGGCACATGCGAAAACATGCCAGGGCTCAGAGGTTCATGTGAGGTATAATGTAGGTAGATAATGTCGCGTTGGCACCAAATTTCACTTAATTCTGCCAAACGCAACCGTGGACGTGTCACAGGATGGGAACGTCATCGCATCCCCTTTTACCCAAATTTCACCCTCTCCTTTGCGGCCTCCGCGATGTAAGTTAGAACCGTGACGCCAAGCATTGAAGTCACGGGGTTTTCTTATGTGTGTCCGAAGAAAACTTTCCGGACACGCCCCCGCTCGGAATCGTCACAAAAAGCCTCTGGGGGTGGCTTAAAGGGCGTGAATGAAACCACCCCTCCCCTTGAGGCATTCATTCCCGTATATTTTGCAATCGAAAACTACAGTTCGCAGTGCAGTGAGCAAAATGACCATCTTTGACACTGCTAACGCCCCGTGGACGCTTCAATCCTTTTCTAAGGACATCGTGGGCTAGCAAGCTGAACGCCATCGTACTCTTTTGGATCGCAGTGCTATACAGTTCTTGTTCTGGTGTACATTGTGGAACCACAATGGATCGTTAAAAACCATTCGACGAAATTTGAACGCGATCCGAAGTTCAAATTTCGTCGTTTGATTTTTAATGATCCCTTTTAGGTCGTCACTGAACACCAGAGCAAAAACTGTTGCTGACCCACGAGGTTTTTAGAGAAGGGATGAAGCATGTGTGGGAATCAAAGCCCCCAAGAGAAGCCGTGGCTTCACTGATGCACTTTATGTCAGTTCTTAGTGGTGGGCCAACGGCCTTGCCGCAGTGCTAACATCGCATTGCTTCAGATCACCGAAGTTAAGAACTGTCGGGCTCGGCTATAACTAGGATGGGTGACCATCCTGTCTGTTGAGTGCTGTTGGCAAGCAGGGTGCACTCAGCCGTTGTGAGGCAAACTGAGGAACTACTTAATTGAGAAGTAGCGCCTCTGGTCTCAGAAACTGACATACAGCCGGGACAGGGATGAGCTGGCCACATGCCCCTTCATATTTGCCTCCAGTGATGCCTGTGGGCTCAGGATGACACAGTGGCCGTCGGTACCATTGGGCCTTCATAGCCTGTGCGGGAGGAGCTGAGTTTAGCTATGAGCGGTGGTGTGTGGCCAAAACGTTTTCCTCGGCCCCACGTAAGAAAACTGCGTGATTGCAACTGTGGGTGTCGCGGTTCTACCCTACATCATGGAGGTGTCAAAAGAGGGGGTCAAGTGTCGGAAAGCGGTGGTACAACGACCTTCCTATCGCGTGACTCGTGCATGATGGCGTTGGGCAGAAATGTGAGAAAATTTGGTGCCAATATGACATACGTCTCAGATGAACTTATGAGCTCCGTTCTTACTGCCGCATGTGTCAACATCTCGTTGTCTGAAGCGTTGCCGAGCCTGGCAGTGACGTCGCAGGGCGCCATGCTTCTACATCATTTCATACACAGGAAGAATGTAGGCACCTCTGAGCAAAATTTCAAACTTAGACGTCGCAGTGAGAAATAATTATAGGGTTTCGAAAAAGTTATCCTTGAATTATGTTGTGCAATGTATTTAGAAAGTACACAGATTTATCTCGTTTCTTTTACATTGGTCTTGGGCAAAATATCTCCTTCACATATACCAGCGTTGATTCCGAAAACATCAAACTCCTACTTTTCATCTGACGTCCAGAAAGACATGGATGAAGACAGTTTGCCTTCCGAAAAGTATTTTACTTGATACCACATCAATGTTGATTAACGAAATTACGATCATAAATGATATCTGTAGTAGTTCGTATTAGCAAGCATTCTCAAAAATTATAAAAAAGGTAATGTACAATTGGCTTTATAACCATCTTATCACAAATAACGTACTTCAAACTCGCAGTTCGGATTTCTAAAGGGTTCTGACATTGAGAAGCCTATCTACACTTACAGTGAAAATGTACTTAATTCATTAAACAAACAATTGCAAGCAACTAGTATAGTTTGTGATATGTCAAAGGCATTTGACTGTGTAATTCACAATATCATTGTGACTAAATTAGAATATTGTTGTGTGACAGGAAATGCTGCAAAATGGTTCAAATCTTATCTCTCTAGCAAGAAACAAATGTTGCTATTAGGAAAGAGACAGGTAGTAAGATATCAGGCATCATTTAACTGGGAACTAATTACAGGTGGGGTCTCACAAGGTTCCATCATAGGGCTATTACTTTTTCTTGTGTATATCAATGACCTTTCATCAGTAACATTACCAGATGCCAAGTTTGATTTGTTTGCCAATGATACAAACGCAATAAATAGCAAACCAAGTGTAGTCTTAGAAAGATTGGCTACTAAATATCTGTGGACATTAATCACTGGTTCCCAGCCAATTCTTTGTCACTAAACTTTGAAAAAACACACTGCATGCAGTTCAGAACGTTTAAGGGGTGCCCCACGAGTATATGCCTAACATATGATGACAAGCAGATAGAAGAAGTGGTTGGTGTTAAATTCTTGGGATTACAGCTCGATAATAAATTCAACAGGGAGGAGCACACAACAGAACTGCTGAAGCATCTAAACAAATTTCTGTTTGCAATGCGAATTCTGTCAGACATAGGGGATATAAAAATGAAAAAGCTGGGATACTATACTTACTTTCACTCCATAATGTCAAATGGGATTATTTTTTGGGCTAAATCATCAGGCCAAAGTAAAGTTTTCTAGGCAAAAAAACGTGCAATAAGAGTTATCTGCGGTGTGAACTCAAGAACATCCTACAGAGGCCTGTTTAGGGAAGTAGGGATACTAACTACTACTTTCCAATATATTTATTTCTTTATGAAATTTGTCATTAAAAATATATCACTTTTTCAAACCAACAGTTCTAGAAATAAGAATAATCTACACAAGGATTTAAAGTCACTTACTCGTGTACAAAAAGGTGTGCACTATTCAGGAACACACATTTTCAATAACTTGCCAGCAGCCATAAAAAGCTTACCAACCAATGAAATTCAGTTTAGGAGAAGCGTAAAAGATTTATTGGTGTACAACTCCTCCTAATCCGTTGATGAATTCCTCACTAGCACCAAATGATTTATATATATATAGGGTCGTCCATTGATCATGACCGGGCCAAATATCTCATGAAATAAGCGTCAAACGAAAAAACTACGAAGAACGAAAATTGTCTAGCTTGAAGGGGGAACCGCGATGGCGGCGCTATGATTGACCCGCTACATGGCGCTGCCATAGGTCAAACGGATATCAACTGCGTTTTTAAAAATAGGAACCCCCATTTCTTATTACGTATTCGTGTAGTACCAAAAGAAATATGAATGTTTTAGATAGACCACTTTTTTCGTTTTGTGATAGATGGCGCTTTAATAGTCACAAACATATGGCTCACAATTTTAGACGAACAGTTGGTAACAGTTTGGTTTTTTTAATTAAAATACAGAACGTAGGTACGTTTGAACATTTTATTTCGGTTGTTCCAGTGTGGTATATGTACCTTTGTGAACTTTTGAGAACGCAAGCTGTTACAGCGTGATTACCTGTAAATACCACATTAATGCAATAAATGCTAAAAATGATGTCCGTCAACCTCAATGATTTGGCAATACGCGTAACGACATTCCTCTCGACAGCGAGTATTTCGCCTTCCGTAATGTTCTCACATGCCTTGACAATGCGCTGACGCATGTTGTCAGGCGTTATCGGTGGATGTTGTTGTTGTTGTGATCTTCAGTCCTGAGACTGGTTTGATGCAGCCCTCCATGCTACTCTATCCTGTGCAAGTATCTTCATCTCCCAGTACCTACTGCAACCTACATCCTTCTGAATCTGCTTACTGTATTCATCTCTTGGTCTCCCTCTACGATTTTTACCCTCCACGCTGTCCTCCAATACTAAATTGGTGACCCCTTGATGCCTCAGAACATGTCCTACCAAGCGATCCCTTCTTCTAGTCAAGTTGTGCCACAAACTTCTCTTCTTCCCAATACTATCCAACCAATAGCTCCTCATTAGTTATGTGATCTACCCATCTGATCTTCAGCATTCTTCTGTAGCACCACATTTCGAAAGCTTCTATTCTCTTCTTGTCCAAACTATTTATCGTCCATGTTTCGCTTCCGTACATGGCTACACTCCATACAAATACTTTCAGAAATGGCTTCCTGACACTTAAATCTATACTCGATGTTAACAAGTTTCACTTCTTCAGAAACGCTTTCCTTGCCATTGCCAGTCTACATTTTATATCCTCTCTACTTCGACCATCATCAGTTATTTTGCTCCCCAGATAGCAAAACTCCTTTACTACTTTAAGTGTCTCATTTCCTAATCTAATCCCTTAGCATCGCCCGACTTAATTCGACTACATTCCATTATCCTTGTTTTGCTTTTGTTGATGTTCATTTTATATCTTCCTTTCAAGACACTGTACATTCGATTCAACTGCTCTTCCAAGTCCTTTGCTGTCTCTGACAGAATTACAATGTTATCAGCGAAACTCAAAGATTTTATTTCTTCTCCATGGATTTTAATACCTATTCCGAATTTTTCTTTTGTTTCCTTTACTGCTTGCTCAATATACAGATTGAATAACATCGGGGAGAGGCTACAACCCTGTCTCACTCCCTTCCCAACCGCTGCTTCCCTTTCATGCCCCTCTACCCTTATAACTTCCATCTGGTTTCTGTACAAATTGTAAATAGCCTGTCTCTCCCTGTATTTTACCCCTGCCACCTTCAGAATTTGAAAGAGCGTATCCCAGTCAACATTGTAAAAAGCTTTCTCTAAGTCTACAAATGCTAGAAACGTAGGTTTGCCCTTCCTTAATCTAGCTTCTAAGATAAGTCGTAGGGGCAGTATTGCCTCACGTATTCCAACATTTCTGCGGAATCCAAACTGATCTTCCCCGAGGTCGGTTTCTACTAGTTTTTCCATTCGTCTGTAAAGAAATTCACATTACTATTTTCCAGCTGTGGCTCATTAAACTAATTGTTCCGTAATCTTCACATCTATCAACACCTGATTTCTTTGGGATTGGAATTATTATATTCTTGTTGAAGTCTGAGACTATATCGCCTGTTTCATACATCTTGCTCACCAGATGGTAGAGTTTTGTCAGGACTGGCTCTCCCAAGGTCGTCAGTAGTTCCAATGGAATGTTGTCTACTCCCGGGGCCTTGTTTTGACTCAGGCCTTTCAGTGCTCTGTCAAACTCTTCATGCAGTATCGTACCTCCCATTTTCATCTTCATCTACTTCCTCTTCCATTTCCATAATATTGTCCTCAAGTACATCACACTTGTATAGACCCTCTATATACTCCTTCCACCTTTCTGCTTTCCCTTCTTTGCTTAGAACTGGGTTTCCATCTGAGCTCTTGATATTCATACAAGTGGTTCTCTTTTTCTCCAAAGGTCTCTTTAATTTTCCTGTAGGCAGTATCTATCTTACTCCCAGTGAGATAAGCCTCTACATCCTTACATTTGTCCTCTAGCCATCCCTGCTTAGCCATTTTGCACTTCCTGTCGATCTCATTTTTGAGACGTTTATATTCCTTTCTGCCTGCTTCATTTACTGCATTTTCACATTTTCTCCTTTCATCAATTAAATTCAATATTTCTTCTGTAACCCAAGGATTTCTACTAGCCCTAATCTTTTTAACTACTTGATCCTCTGCTGCCTTCACTATTTCATCCCTCAAAGCTACCCATTCTTCTTCTATTGTATTTCTTTCCCCCATTCCTCTCAATTGTTCCCTTATGCTCTCCCTGAAACTGTGTACAACCTCTGGTTCTTTCAGTTTAGCCAGATCCCATCTCCTTAAATTCCCACCTTTTTGCAGTTACTTCAGTTTTAATCTACAGGTCATAAAAAATAGATTGTGGTCAGAGTCCACATCTGCCCCTGGAAAACGTCTTACAATTTAAAACCTGGTTCCAAAATCTCTGTCTTACCATTATATAATCTATCTGATATCTTCTAGTATCTCCAGGCTTCTTCCATGTATACAGCCTTCTTCTATGATTCTTGAACCAAGTATTAGCTATGATTAAGTTGTGCTCTGTGAAAAATTCGAAAAATTCTACCAGGCGGCTTACTCTTTCATTTCTTAGCCCCAATCCATATTCGCCTACTACGTTTCCTTCTCTCCCTTTTCCTACTACCGAATTCCAGTCACCCATGACTATTAAATTTTCGTCACCCTTCAGTATCTGAATAATTTTTTTTTTATTTCATCATACATTTCTTCAATTTCTTCATCATCTGCAGAGCTAGTTGGCATATAAACTTGTACTACTGTAGTAGGTGTGGGCTTCGTATTTATCTTGGCCACAATAATGCATTCACTGTGCTGTTCGTAGTAGCTTACCCACATTCCTATTTTCCTATTCATTATTAAACCTACTCCTGCAATACCCCTATTTGATTTTGTGTTTATAAACCTGTAGTCACCTGACCAGAAGTCTTGTTCCTCCTGCCACCAAACTTCACTAATTCCCACTATATCTAACCTTAATCTATCCATTTCCCTTTTTAAATTTTCTAATCTACCTGCCCGATTAAGGGATCTGACATTCCACGCTTCGATCTGTAGAACGCCAGTTTTCTTTCTCCTGATAACGACATCCTCTTGAGTAGTCCCCACCCGGAGATCCGAATGGGGGACTATTTTACCTCCAGAATATTTTACCCAAGAGGACGCCATCATCATTCAATCATACAGTAAAGCTGCATGCCCTCGGGAAAAATTACGGCCGTAGTTTCCCCTTTCTTTCAGCCGTTCGCAGTACCAGCACAGCAAGGCCATTTTGGTTATTGTTGCAAGACCAGATCAGTCAATCATCCAGACTGTTGCCCTTGCAACTACTGAAAAGGCTGCTGCCCCTCCTCAGGACCACACGTTTGTCTGGCCTCTCAACAGATACCCCTCCGTTGTGGTTGCACCTACGACACGGCTTTCTGTATCGTTGAAGCACGCAAGCCTCCCCACCAACGGCAAGGTCCA
The DNA here is from genome assembly GCF_023897955.1 of Schistocerca gregaria. Classification (NCBI taxonomy): domain Eukaryota; kingdom Metazoa; phylum Arthropoda; class Insecta; order Orthoptera; family Acrididae; genus Schistocerca; species Schistocerca gregaria. The sequence goes on from NC_064920.1 coordinate 1,166,776,522, forward strand.
TGGTTCATGGGGGGATAATGATAGCAAATATCCTTGAAATTTCCCCACAGAAAGAAATCCGGGGACATCAGATCCGGTGAACGTGGGGGCCATGGTATGGTGCTTTGGTGGCCAATCCACCTGTCATGAAATATGCTATTCAATACCGCTTCAACCGCACGCGTGCTATGTGCCGAACATCCATCATGTTGGAATTACATCGCCATTCTACAGTGATCTCCATACTTACTGGATGTACATCTTCTGTCTTTGATCATAGCGCTTACCCGTGCCATCTCAGGTTTGTTTGTTTTTATCGTCCGCCATCTTTTAGTTAGGCAAAAAGTTTCTCTCGGTGTTAACGAAGTGTATGTTGTGAGTGTAAAATGGTTATTTCGTGCTCTGCATACAACCTTACGAACCAGTGGAACAAGGAAAGCAATTTAACTTTCCACAGGTAATAATTGAATGTCAAGAAATGACAACAGTCGCGTAAATATCTTGTTCGTTGCCTTGAATGATACAATGTGTCTTCTGTTTTGGACAGGTTTCCTATGCAAAAAGGCAATTTGCTGAAACAGTGTGTCATTGCCACTAAACGCAAAGGTTTTACCCCTACAAGGGCTAGTTTCTTGTGTGGAATCACTTCTTGGAAAAAGATTATTTAGTAAGGCCTGGTACTTTGAGAAGGCATCTCAATCCTGATGCAGAGCCATCACAGTTTGCGTTTCCGACGCATTTAATGCCCAAGAAAAAGCAAACAAGGCGACAGATTAGATTAAAAACTAAACAGCCTACTGCAGCAACTGATGGTTATATTGAACAGGTTAGTCACTTCACATAAATATTGTTTTTGTTTTCAAACAAACATGTTTTCCCATGAGTACTTGCCTGTACTGCATAAGAGCATGCCTGTACTACTTGTATTCTATTCTTGTTTCAGTTTTCTCAGTGTTGTGAAACATATATTCTTATATATATGGAGCAGATTATATTCGTATTATTCTTATGGTGAAGAGAATACTCCATGTGATTCACAATTCATAAAAGTTCCTATTAGCAACCACCTCTTCTCACAGGTAGGAAAAAATTCAGAACCTAGAGTTGGCCACATTGACAAACCAAGACCATCTACAAGATGTATTGTAGGTGGTCTTGTGACAAACGTCCCAAACAGTCTTGCCAGTCAGATTTTCGTAGTACATTGAAATACTGTTACGTTCGAAGATGAACAATATGGAATTTGTAGTTACTTCGTTGGATAATGTATGAAAATGCAGTGGTCGAAACTCAGGGCAGAGAAAGATGCTCGCCTTCCACCTCTTTTTTTTTTTTTTTTTTTTTTTTTAACTGACACAGAGGTTTTAGTGCCAGTATTTATCTTTGTGCATGCAAAGCATGCCTGTGTAGTGCTACATATATTCAATGGCAGAAGTCAGCAGTGGCGGCACCTAGCAACATTTTTCACAACTTCCGCTTACTTTGCACTCGATTCTAAGCCGCAGGTGGTTTTTTGGATTACAAAAACCGGAAAAAAAGTGCGCCTTAGATTCGAGTAAATATGGTAAGTGACTTGTGCGTTGATGAAGATGAGATGAAATGATCAGGAAAAGCAAACATCTAGCTCCCTTGTTAGGAAGTGAGCCGGGGACTCTGAGCTCTAAAGGCACCAAAGCTAACCACTAGACCACAAGCTGTAACAGTGTTTTTTCTTTTCTTTTTTACTTAGCTTTCTGATTTCCAGAAAAGGTACCACATTCATACACAGATAGTATTTCTAGGGATCTTTTTTAGAATCCTCCTCATAAATTAAAATAGCCTCTACTTTTTCTTCACTTGACACATGCAATTTTTCTGGTAACTTACATTAACATGATGCTGGAGTGGGCGTCATGTGTTCTGTATATCTCATATAAAATTTATTGGGCGTTCCACCATTTCCTGTAGCCTTTCCTTTATCAAGTTTTTGAGATTTGTAGGGAGCACATTGTGCTCATGTGGGAGCGATCCAGATTGTTGTAAAACAATAAACTGCTTGCACTTATATGTGATGGAGACACTTAACATTTATAATGTCATCTCTATTGGATGCCTATGTGCTACTTACGACAATTTTGTAAGGCCTACATGTTATAGGCAACTATTAATATCACCATTGTTGGCCTTTATGTTGTAACCTGTATGTGTCCTAAGATCCGATGATGGCGGCTTTAGTTTCGCCGAAACTGGTAATCATGGAATAAAAAGAATTCCTGCGATCTTGGCTACCAGTTTACTGTTTTATGTTTTAGAGCTGTTTTTCACTTCTGCATTCTGTCACTTTCGCATCCATGCAACATTCACATACAGCATTCCACACCCAATGACTACCGGATTATTTCTGTTAAATCTTCGTAATACAATTTTGAATTGCCCTATGAAATTTAAAACATTTCTTGTAGGGGGTTATATATTATAAGAACAACTATCTTTCATGTTTATGAGTCTATTATTGGAGCACAGCACTCAGTGTTTTTCAGTGCAGTACTCATTTAGATCTGTAACTTGGAATTTTATTCTTCCACCATGTGTATATAAGGTGTGTAAAAAAGACTTCACATAGTTTGAACAGTTTTATAAAATTTATTTTTGTACCTGCACATGTACTTTCTTGTTAAACTAAATGTTCCGTAAGATGGTCGAAGAAATTTTTTAAATAAGTTGGTTTTCAACATCAACACATTTCTGAGTATGTCATGAAAGATCGTTCAGACAGCACTCAAATGTCCAATGCAAATTCTGCGCATGCTGCTTGACAGCCATCTTAAATTGTGTCTAAGTTAACATAGTTTGTGACAGTAGACTTCCTCTTTTATTGTGTTCCATTAGTGAAGATCAAAGGTGTAAGGTCTAGAGTACGATCCACTGGTCTTGCACGTTCTTATACTGGCATGTTCATATAGCAGTTAGAGATCCATTGCCCCAATGAAGGAAAAATGCAATCAGCTAGCACTTTTAGGTAATTTTTTAGAGATTTTTGACAGTACCTTCAAAACAGAAACCTCCAAACAATCTGTTACGAGACACACTGCACAACACATTGTTACCAGGCAAATTCGCTGTCTTTTCAGTAACAGTGTGAGGATTATCGTCAAGCCAGTACACTCAGTTATGTTGATTGACATTATCATGAAGTTTGAAGTATGCTTCATTTTACTGAAAAATGATACTCCTAAATCGTGGTTCACATGTAACCATCTCACGAAACAATTCAGAAGACTGTACTGTGAGAGCTGGATCGTTGACTCTTAGCTTTTGCACAAGGCTTGGAATGAAGTAAACACACCAGAATGTGTCACTCACTACTAGCACTTGCACCACACACAATTTACCTTGGTGAATTCTGAAACATTTTGAGCACCACATTTGAGAGTTCATCATTTGTAGCTATGGTAGTTCATCCTGAGCAGCCTTACTGCACATCTGCTTGAGTGTGTCTCATAGACACGTAATTGTTAACATTTTAGATGAATGATTCTGATACATCTTCAGTGTGTCTTTGAACCAAAGAAACATTTTCAAATATTTTTGCAAGGTTGTGCTTTACAGCAGTGATATGTTTAATAAAAGACATGTTCGTATTCATCATCAGCTGCTGTATACACTTTACTTAAATGTGCTAGTAGTATCAGTCTGTTGGTACCATATCTTTTGGCACCTTGTAATCATAAACAAAACAGACAATGACATCAACATAAAAGTGTAAAAATTCTTATAATGAATTCTGTTCATAGATACTTGACAAAAGTTGTTTCAGTGTATTGCTTTTTTACGTATAAATATAGTTGCCTTAATATTGATTTAAACAGAACATCAGTGTTTTTATTCTATATCATCAACACACTTTTGATAACTTGACAAATCTGTACTTCCACTGAAAAGCCAGCATATAGACTTCCTGTAAGATCTGTGAAGTTAATATTATAAGATAAGCATTGTCCAAGACATTCATGTTTGTTGTTAGTGTCAATCACAATGTTTGGCATGCATCACTAATCTGTTAAAGCTACTCTTATAACACTCATATTGCAGTTGCAAAAATTTTGTAACTGTTCTGGTGAAAAAAATTTCCCCATGTCCATGTGCTATTTAAAGGCAGACTTATTGTGTTACTTCACTGGAGATGCTACTCGGGAGAGAGAATTCTGATATGTGGAAAGAAGCCAAGAATGTACCTTTCATTTAAGTATTAAATAACTTAATGTTATGAAAGTTAATAATAAGATGTTTTTACCCGCAATCTGATGCTGTTCTAACAGTTGTGGAAACAGTCAAAGAAAATCTATGCTCATTATCATGGAAGTAAGTTGCACTATTGAGAAGTATGTGTTAAGTAAATGTATTAAGTATGGAAAAGACTCAGCATGGTTTAATACCAAAATTCAGAAAACGCTGAGTATACATAGACTGTTCCACTCTTGATTTAAAAAAAAAAAAAAAAAACAAAAAACAAAAAACAAAAAACAAAAAAAAAACACACACACACAACCATATAAAAACGATAACAGGCTAAAGGTGGCAGAAATTTGTGTGCTTATGCTTATAAAAAGTTTAGTGTGCAATGCATATAACATCCAATGTACTATGTCAGTGACAGATCTTGCCAAAAACTGTGGAATATTCTGCTCCTACATGAAATCGTGAAGCATGTAGAAGGCTTCTATCCAGGCACTTATTGAACAGTGTGGTGCGGCAGTCATTTATTATGAATCTCTTGCCCAGAGAAAAGTCCCAAGTAAATGGAAAAAAAGCACAGGTGACTTCTGAACTTAAGAAGAGTAAATGAATGGTCCTGCAGTATTACAGACGAATATCCTTGCTATCAGTTTATTGCAGAACTCTTGCGTGCATTTTATCTTTGAATACAACAAATTGTCGTTGAAACATGAAAGCGTCTGGCCACAAATCAGCATTATACATGTAAAGTGAGGGAGAGTGTCACTTATGTCTCCAGACGTTGCAGGCAGAGCATCATTCATGTGAAACCCAGATTGCACTTTTGTCGCACAATGCACTGCAAGTTATGGATGAAGCACAACAGGCAAATACAAAATTCCTGGATTTACAGAAGGTGCTGCATTGCATCTGTTAATGAAGGTCTGAGAATACAGAATATGTTTCCATTTATGGGAGTGGCTCCAAGAGTTCTTAAGTAATAGTACTTTTTCTTGAGTGGTGAGTGTCCATCAGAGACAAGGGTATCGATGAGGAGTGCCCTAGAAAAATGTCTAGGACCGCTCTCATTCTGTACATACATAAAAGATGAGTTGCATAGTGAGCAGCAATCTGTGACAGTTTGCTGATGATGCTGTTGTGTATGGGATTGTGTTGTTGTGTGATAGTAGGAAGATAGAAATAAGCTAGATAGAATTTCTATTTGGTTTGATGAATGGCAGATGGATCTAAAAGTAGAAAAATTAAGTTAATGCACACGAGTAGGAAAACCAGTCCCAGTAATATTCAAATGCAGTGTTAGTAGTGTGCTGTTTGACACAGTCACATTTATCAAATATCTAGGTGTAACAATGCAAAACGATATGAAATGGAAAGAGCATGTAAAGTCAGTAGTGGGGAAAGCAAATGGTCAACTTTAGCTTATTGGGAGAATTCTAGGAAAATGTAACTCATTTGTAAAGGAGACTATGTGGAAAACAGTAGTGTGACCCATTCTTGATTATTGCTTGAGTGTTTGGAATCCCCACCAGTCAGGTTAAAGGACAACATTGAGGCAATTAAGAGATGTGCAGCTAGAATTATTACCAGTAGTTTCAGTCAACAAATGAGTATTATACAGATGCTTTTTGACCTAAAATCAGAATCCCTTGAAGGAAGATGATGTTCTTATTGTTCCAGAAAATTTAGGAACTGACATTAGGGGCTGATTGCAATGTCGATTTCGCGTAAGAACCATGAAGACAAGATAAGAGAATTAGGGCTCATACAAAGGCATATCGGCATTTGTTTTTCTCAGGGCTGTTTGCAAGTGGAACAGGAAAGGGGAATGACTAGTCGTGGTACAAGGTACACTCTGCCATGCAGTGTATGGAGGCCTGCAAAGTATGTTTGTAGATGTAGATTACATTACTACAGAATTAATATTGATAGTTTGATAGTTAATTATTTGCATGTTCCATGGAACGAAATTGACATCTCTCACTACAAAATTTGGAATTTGTCACCACTTTTTAGTGAAAAATGTGTCTACATGTTAACCATTCACATATCTGTCTTCTGCACCAATCTGAAGGTACATTAATTTTTGTCCTTTTTTATTTGGTAATTTATATTTAACTTGTTCTCTCTTCCTCCGAGTCCCTCACCTGTCTACACACACACACACACACACACACACACACACACACACACACACACACACACACACACACACACAAAATATATGTAGATAGTACTACACATGCAGAAATTCTTTTATGGATTAGAATGAGTTGTCATGCAGATACAGATTCAGTTTGTGATTAAAGTTAATTTTGAAATCTTTCAGATTCTTCACATCATTGGGCAAGTAAAATTTTGTGTAGGGACCTACTGTAGGACTAAGAAGTGGGCATTCAAAGAAGGTACTTTCAAGTAATAACAGGAGAAGTTGCTGTATAGAAATCATAACAGCATGTTGACAGATCAGAAGCTGAAGACAGAGGGAGCAAGGACTGTGGAATTCATGCTCTGCCTGCAACGTCTGGAGACATAAGTGACACTCTCCCTCACTTTACACTGACATTTGCAAAGTATACCTCATCAGCAGGCCCCATCCATGTGAATTACATGTAGCTTGCACCAAGGGCATGAGTTGAGGGAACAGTCCTGTGAACAGACTCAAATTCTAACATGAGAGAAGTAAAGAACTTTACAACACTATGTAACCAATAAATTGTTACCAAACTCCTCCAAACTGGTGGCCATCTGCACAATTTATGAGTATATTATAAGCTAAAATATTAACTTTGAAAGTTTCTATGAAGGTAGTCTTGTAGTGGAAGGCGACGAGGAGGAAGAGGAGCTGCTGACCAGGAAATTCTTTAATTCAGTCTTTAACTTTAGAACATAATCCAAAAGACATTTATTTTTTGTCTGTACAGGTGTTGGTCTTTGTAGATCTTGTTTTTGGTTTTAGTATTATATTTGCACTTTATTTTGAGAAACATGAAATATTATTACTTAAACAATGAAGAATATTAATGAATCTGTGTGTGTAGTGTGAAACCGTTAAAAAGGTTGCTTGAAGAGTTCTATACAGGATGATCTAGAAGTAACACCAGATAAGCTCAACAAACAGCACATTAGTGAACCCCACTCCTCAAAAAGAGCACGCTGGTCATTTTGGAGCATCGTATATGGTGTAAAACAGGTACAGGTGGTCATGTGACCAAACACCATTGAGATAAGTTATGGAAGTGAAGTGGTTTTATGTGCCAGTTGATTGTAAGGAATCAGTGTAGTAAGACAGCACCGTGTAGACATGACAGGATGACAGACAGGAGCCATTGTGTTTGGACATACCCAGAACGACACCATGAATGAAGTTGATCAATATTTCTACAAGGAATGGTGTACCACTCACAGCTGTGTAATATTGTTTGATGGTAGAAGAACCCTAATCAAGAGGGACTGGAGACACAAGTCACACCTTGTCAATGACAGTTGGTTTCAAACCTGAAAGGAATTGCTGCTGTCAGTGAATATAGGTCTACATCAGCCAGTAGCCAAGTGAACACAGTGAAGAGAACTGCTTGGTATGGACATTTGGAGTTGGATATTCCTTGAATCAGCATATAAGGCTGCATGTTTTCAGTGGGCCAAACAACACAGAAACTGGACATTAAGTGACTGGAAGTGTGAAGTGTGGTCCAACAAGTAACAATTTTGCTTGTTTTCAAGTCATTTCAGTCATCAAGTACACTGAAGGCACAATGAGACATTCAGCCCTGTGTCTGGAGAGTGTAGGTTGTTCTGTGTTGTTTTGGGGGTGATTTTTTTGTGCCATGACTTAGGCTCATTCACTCAGGTTTCAGTGAATGCAGACCAGAATGTTTACTCCAACATGCTTGAGAACGAAGAATTGCCTTTTCTTTATGTCTTCACAATGAGTGAGCTGTGGAACCTCTCAGCTTCCGTTGTGAAAAGATCCATGCTCACAGGGCTGCACACATATGCTCCTGTCTGGTGAACACTGAGGCACCATCTCACACCTCATCTGGTCTGTTATATCAACTGATCCTAATCCACAGAAAATGTCCGGGACTATTTGGAATGGCGATTGAAACACAGTAGTCAACATCTCCACAATTCAGCAGATTTATTGGACCTAACTGTCAATGATGGCATACCTTAAGAAGCTTTTAAACCTTCTTCCTTCTTGTACTGAAGCCATTGTCAAGGCTAGAGGTTGTGTTCTATGGTATTAGTTGATATTGCTTGCAGGTGACTAATTTTTTTGTCTTGTGTGCTTGTGGCTACTGTACAGTATTCTGAAAAATTACCATTGGAAGCTGAGTTCCTCCAAAAATGATTACTTAACTCATTAGCAACTGGAAATGTGCAGAATACTCTGGTTTCTCTATTTTTAAATCCCTGTAACTGTAATCATGTACAAATCAAATGTAGAAGCTTCATTAGTTCTAGGATGTGGATTTTAGAATTAAAACTGGACACTACCTATTTCTTGTATTTCATTGTTTTAGTAAACTATCTTTGTAGCTTATGCTCTATGAACAGTATGTTTGCATTACATGACAAATGGAGAATTTCTGCACAATGTTGTCACTGCAGATGTAATTTGGTGTGCCATTAAACAGATTAGATTAGATTAATACTTGTTCCATAGATCATGAATACGACACTTCGTAATGATGTGGAACGTGTCAGGTTAATAAAAGATGTCTGTACAAGAAATTACATTACACAAAATATTGCATGACACTAATGATTAAGGGTTTTTTTTTTTTTTTTTTTTTTTTTTTTTAATCTAAAAATTCAGCCAATGAGTAGAAGGAGTTGTCATCTAGAAATTCTTTTAATTTATTTTTAAATGTTAGTTGGCTATCTGTCAGGCTTTTGATGCTGTTTGGTAGGTGCCCAAAGACTTTTGTGGCAGCATAATTTACCCCTTTCTGTGCCAAAGTCAGATTTAACCCTGCATAGTGAAGATCATCCTTTCTCCTGGTGTTATAGGTATGCACACTGCTATTACTTTTGAATTGGGTTGGATTATTATCAACAAATTTCATAAGGGAATATATATACTGTGAGGTTACTGTGAGGATCCCTAGATCCTTAAATAGATGTCTGCAGGATGACCGTGGGTGGGCTCCAGCAATTATTCTGATTACACGTTTTTGTGCAATGAATACTTTTCTACTCAACGATGAATTACCCCAGAATATGATGCCATACGAAAGCAGTGAATGAAAGTAGGCATAGTAAGCTAATTTACTGAGATTCTTATCACCAAAATTTGCAATAACCCTAATAGCATACGTAGCTGAACTCAGACGTTTCAGCAGACCATCAATGTGTTGCTTCCAGTTTAACCTCTCATCAATGGACACACCTAAAAATTTTGAAAATTCTACCTTAGCTACAGACTTCTGTTCAAATTCTATATTTATTACTGGAGTTTTGCCATTTACTGTACGGAACTGTATATACTGTGTTTTATCAAAATTTAAAGAGAGTCCGTTTGCTGAGAACCACTTAATAATTTTGTGAAAAACATCATTTACAATTACATCACTTAGTTCTTAGTTTTTGGATGTTATTACTATACTTGTATCATCAGCAAAAAGAACTAACTTTGCATCTTCATCAATGTGGAATGGTAAGTCATTAATGTATATCAAGAACAGTAAAGGACCTAAGACCGAACCCTGTGGGACCCCGTGCTTGATAGCACCCCAGTTTGAGGAATCAGCTGTTTTAACATTACACGAACCACTTATTTCAACTTTCTGCATTCTTCCAGTTAAGTATGAATTAAACCATTTGTGCACTGCCCCACTCAAACCATAATGATTTAGCTTATCTAAAAGAATTCCATGATTTACACAATCAAAGGCCTTTGAGAGATCACAAAAAATACCAATGGGTGATGTCCGGTTATTCAGAGCATTTAATATTTGATCAGTGAAAGCATATATAGCATTTTCTGTTGAAAAGCCTTTCTGAAAACCAAACTGACATTTTGTTAGTACTTTATTTTTACAAATATGGGAGGCTACTCTTGAATACATTACTTTCTCAAAAATTTTTGATAGAGCTGTCAGAAGAGAGATTGGGCGGTAGTTGTTGACATCCGACGTATCCCCCTTTTTATGCAATGGTTTTACAATGGCATATTTCAGTCTATCAGGGAAAACACCCTGCTCCAAAGAGCTATTACATACGTGGCTGAGAATTCTACTTATCTGTGGGGAACAAGCTTTAAGTACTTTGCTGGAAATGCCATCAATTCCGTAAGAGCTTTTACTTTTCAGTGAGTTTATTATTTTACTGATTTCAGAGGGAGAGGTTGGTGGAATTACAGCTGTTTCAAACTGTGCAGGTATGGCCTCTTCTATTAATAGCCTTGCCTCTTCTAGTGAAGATCTAGATCCTATTTTCTCCACAACATTTAAAAAATGATTATTCAAAATATTTTCAATTTCTGATTGTTTGTTAGTGCACTTGTCATTCAATTTTATTGCACTAAAGTCTTCCTGTGCTCTTGGTTGCCCTGTTTCCCTTTCAATAATATTCCAAATTGCTTTAATTTTATTATCAGAGTTACTGATCTCAGACATGATACACATGCTTCTGGACTTTTTAATAACTTTTCTTAGTACCGCACAATAGTTTTTATAATATTGAACAATTTCGGGGTCAGTACTCCATCTTGCTGTTAGATACAGTTCTCTTTTGCGGTTGCAAGATATTCTTATTCCTTTAGTTAGCCAAGGTTTTTTATATGTTTTCTTGGAATTATGTTTAACTATTTTCTTGGGAAAACAATTTTCAAATACCCTTAAAAATGTATTGTGAAATAAGTTATATTTCAAGTTTGCATCGGGTTCCTTATACACTTCATCCCAGTCTAGCTGCTGTAGGCTTTCCCTAAAGTTTGCAATATTTATATTGTTAATTGAACGCACTGCTTTGAAAGTCTGATTTATTATACTGCATGGAGCTATGTCATGTACTGTAACAAGCTGTGCACTATGATCTGAAAGACCATTCTCAACAGGATAAGCATTTATGTCCTTAAACTTATCTTGGTCTATAAAAAAGTTATCTATCAATGTACTGCTGTTCTTTGTTATCCAAGTAGGAAAATCAATGACGGAGCTCAAATTGAAAGAACTGAGTAATACTAAAAGGTCATTCTTCCTATTACACTCTTTCAGGGAATCAACATTGAAATCCCCACAAATGATAATTTGCTTCCCCCTGTCTGACAGATAGCACAACAAAGCATCCAAGTTTTCCAGAAATAGCTGGAAATTCCCTGAGGGGGACCTATACACTGTTACAATTATGAAAGTGCCATCCTTTAGTTTAAGTTCAGTGGCACATGCTTCCATATGTTGCTCTACACAAAATTTTTTAGTTTCTAAATTTTTTGCACTGTGGAAGCTTTTGACATATATGGCAACTCCTCCTCTCATCATATTATCTCTACTTACATGTGCAGCTAATTTGTACCCATTGATGCTAACCTTTTGCATATCAGTGACAATGTGATGCTCAGACAGGCATAGTACATCTATTGCATTCTCAGTTTCTATATCTTCTAAACAAAGCAGAAGCTCATCAATTTTATTGTTCAATCCCCCAATATTTTGATGAAATATACTAACATTTTTCATTTTACTTTTGCAACTATCTTGAACTTTTTTGACATCTTTAGTACTTGCATGGCTGAGTTTCCCACTGGACACTGATCTTACACTAAAAAAGAGTTTCCACCATGAGATGTAGTTCCTCCCCCCTTTAAATTTCCTGCTATCAGCCCAGCCAGTTTACCCTTCCCTTTCCTGTTGAGGTGTAGGCCATGTCTAGTATAGTCCCACCTACAGAGTGAATCAACACGAACCACACCAATGTGTGACCCCGCATCAGATCCAAGTAGCCGTTCCAACTCCAAATTAACTCTCCTGACAGAAGAGGTCAAATGAGGTCGGTCGTGGCGCTCCAGAACCGACACAAACCCAACACTGGTATGATTCGATGCCGACGCAATATTTGCCAGGTCACACTCTATGCTGTACCCCGGATCTCTGTCAATACTGTTGCCCGGCCCACCCACCATAACCACGGTGTCTTCCTTAGTAAAACCTTTACATAGTGAACCTAAATCCTCTGTAACCTGCCCAAGTTCAGCACTAGGTTTGAAAAAACTTGTGACCTGGTAATCCAACCCTAATTCATCCTGCAGAAGTTGGCCCACACCCCTAGCATGCGAACTACCTAGCAACAAGACTTTCTTTCTCTTTGCAGACTTCCCTACATTCTTAATCAATTTGCTGCTGAAAGCTTGTTGAGCCCTGTGTACATCTACTTCTGTGAGAGGCTCATCAGTTTCTGACTGAGGCAACAGGTCAAACCTATTTTGTACATTAATAACAAAGCGGTCAGAAGAATTTCTTGGCCTGTTCCTCATGCCTGTTGCCACTTCCCACCCCTGTTTACCCTTCTCCCCCCTTAACCTGCCCAGTTCTCGCCTAGCCTCATCTAACTCAGCCTGAAGGGCAGCAATTTTCCCCTCCTGTTCCACAATCTTCCTATCTCTACTGCATAGCCTACAGAACCACTGATGAGTCTCGCTCATTTTCCCAATTCCCACGCCACTACAGTCGCCCCAATGAAAAAAGTTACTACATCCATCACACCAGACCCCGGAGCTAACGATCCTACGGCACGTCAGGCACTTTACACTCATGGTACAAATCTATTTTAGTGACAGAAAGACAATTAAGTTACCGGAAAACAATGAAAATACGTGTACGAAAAATTAGGCCTACTCGCGACTATGTAAACAGTGGTTCAGAAGTTTTTTACTGGAAATTACTTAAGAGATGACGATACTCTACAGATATAAATGGGCAGCAAACGTATTTAGCACACTAAACTATCAGTAAATGCTCTTAAGATTGCGGTATGAAGTTTAATCTGAAAACTCAAAAGTTCGGCCTGGCCGCGATATGTAAACAAAATGAACTTTACGTGATTACTGTGAAAATACGCGAGTAAGACAAAAACCTTTAATGGTATGCTTGCAGATCACTATAATTAACGTAATAAATTAGTTTAAAGTGTTAAAAAACAGTTTATTACTACTTAAATTCCTTATCTTGTACAAGAGCTGTGACTCAGACGTCCGTGTAGCAGGCGCAGGGCTACCAGCTGATGTAAAACCTCGCCTCATGAAATACTGACAGAAAAAACCTATTCTGTCCCAACAACTGGAAAAAATATGGCACACTTTTTATAGATGCAAATGTTATTATTCCATTTTTTAATATTTTAGTTCTCATTATGTAAGATCTGTACTGGTAAATAGTAAGTCTGTGCAATCAAATGTACAGTTTACATTGTGTTAACTATTTTGTTCAATATTGAATACATGTGCCTAGCACCTTCATATTTAAACCAGTGACCCAAGGTAACCAAAAATATTTATGAATATGTATACCTTGTAGTTTTCTGATAATAATGACATTACTGACAGTGGAATAATTTTAGCAGTTCCTGTGAGGTGTACATAGTTGGGTGATTACTTTTATTATACACTGCCCACTCACATTAAAGTGACCACCTGCCTAAAGCCTGATTAACAACTTTTTGCAACACAAACCACTCCAAAATGTGCAAGAAGAGAGTAAATGAGGTTATCGAAGGTACCGAAAGGGATGTGAGTTCATTCTAACTCTAGTGCCACAGCCAGCTGTTCTAAGTCTCTCAGATGAGAACCCAGTCGAGGTGATCCCCCACATTCTCGAGTGGGTTTAAATCCGGAGAGTTTGGTGACCAGAGGAGTACGGTAAACTCATCTTGGTATTCTTCAAACAACAGAAGTACACTACGATTGTGTGACACATTGGCTTGTCCTACTGGTAGCTGCCTTCATGCCAAGGAAAAACAAACTGCATGTAGGGCTGGACAGGGTCCCTTAGGATATATGCACACTTAAGTTCATCCATTGTGCCACTGTGTTTACTTTTCAGACATTTCATGCTGATGGAGCACAAAACGTGATTCATCTAAAAAGGCCATCTGCTGCCACCCAGTGAACATCCAATTGCAGTACTGGCATTCAAATGCCAGCCTCCATTGTTGATGAACAGCAGTAAGCGTGGGTGCATGAACCAGGCTCCTGCTTGGAAGGCCCATATGCAGCAATGTTCGCTGAATAGTCATTGAAGAGGAACTGTTGGTAGTCCTTTGGTTCATCTAGGTAGTCAGTTGCTCAACAGTTGCATGTCTGTTCACCCATACACATCTTCGCAGCTGTCCTTCACCTATTTATGTGTTCATGATGTACCACAGTTGCCTCAGCACCCATTTTGGGTAGCACTATTTTGCCATAAACAGTATACTTTAACCACAGTGGCATGTGAACAGTTTAGAGACTTAGCCATTTAGGTAATGCTTCCACCCTTCGCCCGAAAGCCAATGATCATGCCCTTTTGGACATCAGATAAATTACTCTGTTTCCACATTACTACAACAACTACTCTGCTTTATGTGTCCCCAGGATATGCTTCATATATTCTCCATTGCTAGTGCTTCCACATTCTGTCTGCGAGCGGTTATTGCACATTGATATCAAGCATAGGAAGTGGTCACATAAATGGGACTGGACCTTGTACAATGGTATTACGAGAGTAAGTGCTGATCTGGAATTTGACAATATGATGGTCGGTGCTTCCATGTGTTGGTAAGCTTATTGGATTGGTACCCTGCTGTTAGAGTAGCGAAGTCCATTGGAGTTATACATCATTTTTCCTCTGTTGAGAAATGCATGGTAAACACTTAAAATATATTTATTGACAACCAGTTTTGATCATTGGTCATCTTCACAAAGAGAAAAAAAGTGACAACTTCACATGTCATACATGTTATTTAACCAGAAAAGATGCCATACATGACTTGCAAATGTTAGCTATGGTACATTTCCTGGTTAAATAGCATGTATGACATGAAGTTGTCACAATATTTTTCCACTGTGAAGATGACCAGTGACTCAAACCGGTTGTGTATAAATATATTGTATATATTGTGTAATATATTGTAAGACAGCACAGTGTTCACCACCCATTTCTATATGTATTATTGATGCTGTTGATAGCCACCTGAAAAAAATTCCCCTTTGAATTCGGCAACAGGATCTCAGAAAGTGTCTCCACTTACTGAGTGAGGTGACACATCGGTAAAACACTTGATTTGAATTTAGAAAGATTCCCCTGAAAAAGACACATCTCATTGCCTTCCCCAATCTCATCATCTATAGAATATGAAATCCTCTCTTTGGAGAGAGTGTCTTGATTCATAACAATGAGATTACCAGCTGAAAGATAGTGGAATGATGAGGGCATCAAGGCACGGAAGTCACTTGGTGGATCTGCTTCTGGTCATGTAATGACTTTCACCGATAAACTCTACTAAGAGTAAGAGGAAGCACTTGTTCAATGAATATTTAGATGTAAAATACATGCATGTTAGTTCCTGGATAATCACTAAGAAGCTATTTTTGTTAACTGTGCTCTTTACTTTGGAGCAGAAAGCAGCAATGACCTTGTTATTGATTCATCATACACCGTGGAATTGATTCTGTAGTACTTTCATCTGCTCCATAATGTCTCGTTCAACCTTTGTGGACATTGTTATAACACAAGTAATGTAATTCAAACAACTGTCAGAACGTGACTGGGATAAAGTATATAAAATTATTTCTTAACAGCTTCACTAGAACAGTTCAGTGCTGGGAAGGAAGATTATGGTTTAACATCCTGTTGACAGAACACATTCTCTGCTTGGGAAGGAAATCATCTCTGTCCTTTCTGAAAGGAAGCATCCCTTCATTTTCCTTAAGTATTTTAGGGAAAACCCATATCAGGATGGCCAGCTACTGATTTGAACTGCTACTCTCTTGACTGTGTATTCAATGATTAGGTTACACTGTATGAATAGGTGTCTGTGTGGGTGTCAGACCACAAACTCAAAGAAGAATAGAAGGTAAGGAGGGCCTCAAGACCCTTTTAGCATGAAGTCAGTAGTGTCAGTACAAGTCCTGCCCGACAGCTGGTCCCTATTTGATCCGAGGATTCATCTGGTAGTTAATATGACAGTTACCTCTGCAAATGCTCTGTATATCTGGAAAAATACTAATAGGGCTGCAGTTGATTTCCACACTAAAATAAATGTTCACCATGAGTGGCTGGGTAAATAGGATCTCAAGACAAAGGAAGGCTTAGTAAAGCACTCAGATATTCAAAACTTGGGTGTGCTTACTCTTTTTTTTTTCTTTTTTTTTTCACTTGAAGATACATAAGTACAAAGGACTAACTAAAATACCGCTGTTCAACCATGAACAGTATCCTTATGCTATGACAAGCATCACCAGTATCTATGGCTTAGTAGTGGTGGACAAGCAGTTTGCTTCAGATGTGTCCTCACACTTTGCTGGGATATTTGTATATGAGATCTATGTCTGCATCGATACTGTGCAAATCACTGTGAAGTGCATGGCAGTTGGTACTTAGTGTTGTACCACATATTTGGGTTTCTTTCCAATCAAATTATGTATCAAGCATGGGTAGAATGACTGACTGAATACCTCTGTGTGTGCAGTGGTTAGTCTCTGTGATTATATGTGGTGATCTATAGGGAGTTATAGTATATTTCTAGATTCACACTTAGTACTGGTTATTGTAACTTTGTAAGGAGGCTTTTGTGTAATAAATGACCTCTTGCCTTAAAACATCTGCCATTTCATGTTATTTGGCGTTTCTATGACGCTATGCTGTGAGTCAAACAAATCTGTGACCATTCATGCTGCCCTTAATTGAATACATTTGATATTCCTTGTAGTTATAGCCCTATTTGATATTGGTCCCACACACTTGAGCAACATTTTAAGATGCAATGCACAAGTGTTATGTAAATAGCCTCCTTTGCAAACAGTTCTCCTTTGAGTCAAACCAACCTCTGACCATTTATGCTGCCCTTTATACTGAATACATTCCAATCCCCCATTAGTCTTATTTGATATTAGTCCCTCGCACTCAGGCTCATTTTAAACAGGTGTTTTGTAAGTGGTACCCTTTGCACACAGGTCTCCTGTGAGTCAAAACACCTGTGAACATTTGACCATTCATGTTGCACTGTGTGGTATTTGTTCAACATCCCCCATTAGTCCTACTTGGTATCGGTCCCATGTGCTTAAGCAATAGTTTAAGGTACAACACACAGGTATTTTGCAAGCAGTCTTTTTTTGCAGACAGGTCTCTTGTACTGATCTTTGTTGAACACGTTCAATATCCCCCATTACTTCTGTTTTGTATTGGCCCCACATACTTGAGCAGTATTTTAAACTGCAATGCAAAAGTGTTTGAATCCATGTGATCATTACGTTTCATATACATACAAATTGCTACACACTGATTTTTGTACATGTTCAATGATTCCAGTTGTGACAGTGATATTGTACTCACGAGAAAACACTTTTTGTGCAGTTTGTGAAGATCATACTTTTACACTTCTGTTCATTTAAATAGATTTCCATTATTTGCACCACAATGGAATCTTATTAAGATGTAAATGGATGGTTTGTGCACCTGTCTTGTCTTGTGACAATACTTCATTGTAGGTAACTGCATCATTTAAAAAAGTCTGAACTTACTATTTTTATTATCTGCCAAGTTATTTACACAAAAAATGAACAGCGAGGTCCCAACTGCTGGAATATACCTGAAGGCACTTCTGCTTCTGTGGGTGACTTTCCCTACCAAGAAATCCTCAGTACAACCTCAAATTTTTTGTGATTTATTTATGTAATTATACATCAAGTTCTGTAGGACCAAATTGGGGAGCGAATCTCCAAGGTCATGGAACATGTCAGCACATAAAATTACAACACAAAAGTAATAGCAGATAAAAATAAAACGTTTATGAACCCAAAAAAGTCAAGCCATAATTTTAAGCAAACGCAAACAACAATATGACATAAGAATCGGCTTAATGTTTCAATAACAGAATAGGAGGAGAGGCCAATGAGGAAACTCTTCATTTTTCATTTGAAAGTGCGTGGATTATTGCTAAGATTTTTGAATTCTTGTGATAGCTTATTGAAAATGGATGCAGCAGTATACCGTTTGAATAGTAAAAATGGCAGCATTAAGACTTTAAACAAGATCCTGAGTGTGGGCTTTCCACGCCAGTTTATTATCTGTCTGGACTCCTAGAAATTTGAACTGTTCAGTTTCACCAATCATATGAACATTTAGTAAAATTAAAATAATGGGTTTTGTTGAATTGTTTGTTAGAAACTTAAAAACTGAGTCTTACTGTGATTTGGCATTAGTTTATTTTCTAAAAGCCATGAACTTATGTCATTAACTGCACTATTTGAAACTGAGCCAATGTTGCACACAACATCCTTTACTACCAAGCTAGTATCATCAGCGAACATAAATATTTTAGAGTTACCTTTCCTTTTCCTTCCCTCTTTCCTGACGAAGCAGCCGCCGGTTGCGAAAGCTCGAAATTCTGTGTGTGTGTTTGTGTGTTTTATTCATTGTGCCTATCTACCGGAGTTTTCCCGCTTGGTAAGTCTTGGAATCTTTGTTTTTAATATATTTATCCCATGTGGAATGAAGGGTAGTGGTTTGAATGGCAGAGGGAAAAAGGTGCCAAGACAAGGGCCAAGGGATAAAAACCTCTGCAATAGTTAGGTCGGGTGGTAAGAGCAGTAGTGAATGCCTGCGATAGGTCATGCAAGGATAGGCTTTGTTAGTATTGGGTATCATGCATATTGATACCTTGACGTTATGTGGTTGTGTTACTCAGAGACTGGCACTGGGTGCCGGTGTAGAGTCCTCGTTCAACGTCAACAACCTGCAACAGTTAGGTTTATTATCATTTTGTGTCCGATAGGTCATATATCGGATGCACAGTGTAAGGTAATGTTGGCGGTTTGTTTGTGTGTAAGTGGGCGAGCTCGTCGGTGTCCCTGCTGTGGCCTATTGGTCGGCTCTAATAGCAGCTGGTAACTACCAGTCAGTGTTGCAATATGCAGGTGCTTTCCGACATTTGTCGCTTGTTTGCGTGTGTTAATTTACCATAGGTGGCTATGCCCTAGCTAGCAGTGTCTTTGGCCGCTTGTGCTTCCACCTATGGTTGTGATCGTAGTTTCCCAGAGTGGGGATGAAAGGATTGTTCGAGTGTCTTGAGTTCCTGTATAGTCGTGTGGCATGTTTTTTGAATACTTTCTTGTGAGTATCAAGGCGGTATTCATGGTGAAGATCCACGGTGTGTGTGTAGCATGGAGCGTTGCTAATGATTTGTAGCACTTTGTTCTGTATGATCTGCAGGCGGTGCAGTCGTGTAGGAGCTGCATATCCACAGATGGGAGCTGTTTGAGTCTCACGTGCGCTCATTTGGCAACGTACTCGATGTGGTCCCCCTATGTAAGTTTCTGGTCCAGCGAGACACCTAGGTATCTTACTTTCTCTCGAAAACATATTGGGCGTGTATGTAGTGTTATCGGTCTACAGTGTTGATGTTTGCACAGTAGTTTCGATCTACGTATGAACAGAACTGCTTCACACTTGTCGACGTTTACTTTAATACGCCATCGCTCCAACCAAGGCTCAGCTGTTCTAAGTGCTGTCTGTACTCATGAATTGATGTTCGATGGTTTCCAATCTTGCACAAGGATGGCGGTGTCATCCGCGTAGACGGGGGTGTCATCCGCGTGTTGCTGGGAAGTTGTTAATGTACAGGTTAAACAAGATGGGCCCTAGGATGCTTCCTTAGGGTGCTCCAGCTTGGACACCATGTTGTGTCAATTGTTTATCCTGCACGTTAGTGTTGAAACATCCGTTCATGAGGTATGAGTGTATGAGACGTACAAGTCCGTCCGGGAAACCTACTTCGCTTAGTTTGCGTATGAGTCCATTGTGCCAGAGATGGTCGAAAGCCTTTTTGATGTCCAGGAAAATGGGCCCTGTGGCTTTGTTTATGTTGTAGCGATGTGTTATATGTTCGACTACGCGGAGGAGTAGTTGTGTTGTTGAGTGGTGATTCCTAAAGCCGAATTTCACCGGTCTTAGGGTGTCATTGGCGATGAAATGCCTAGTGATACGTTTTAATACTACCTTCTCAACAAACTTGCTGAGCAAACACAGCAGCCTGATGGGTCAGTAATAATGTGGGAGAGAGTGGTCTTTCCCTGGCTTCCTGAACATTAGGACATTGGCCGCCTTCCAAAACTCGGGGAAGTGTTAGTGTTTCAGGATGGCATTCATTAAGTGGTAAGGAAACATTAAGTGGTAAGGAAACAGTTTTGAATGCCATCAGGCCCAGGGGCTTTCCTAGTGTTGGTGGGCTTCATCTACATCTACATCTACATTTATACTCCGCAAGCCACCCAACGGTGTGTGATAGCCCATGTGATTTCATTTGTGCTAGTGCTTCTAATTTCGTTGCACGAGGGGTGGGCTACAAGTCGTGTAACCTCCTGGTCCATTTCAAGTGTGAATACTGGGTCTGAGGGAACCAGATTCGGCATGAAAGACGCTGCAAGTGTTGTGGCCATAAGCTCTGCCTCCTCCGTCATGGAGTAGGCTGGGCCGTCTGGTCCTTGTAAAGTGGGAATGTAATGTTTCTCCCTGGTGAAGTGTCTGGCTAGCTGCCACATGCCAGAACATGTGGTAGAGGGCATATCATTTATATAAATAAGGAACAGGAGTGGCCCCAATGCTGATCCCTGGGGCACCCCCCATTTGACTGTACCCCACTCAGGCCCCACATCACAGCCATTCTCAGTGCTGTGAATAATGACCTTTTGCTGTCTGTTGTTAAAGTAAGAGGTGAACCAATTGTAAGCCACTCCCCATATTCTGTAATGGTCCAACTTCTGGAGCAATATTTTGTGATCCACAGAATCAAATGCCTTAGTTAAATAAAAAAAAAAATACAACTGGCATTCAAAATCGATTGTTTAACACACCCAGTACCTCACAGAGAAAATCCCGTCTCTGGCCATCCTAATTTAGGTTTTCCGTGATTTCCCTAAATCGCTTCAGGCAAATGCCGGGATGGTTCATTTGAAAGGGCACGGCCGATGTTCCTTCCCAATCCTTCCCTAACCAGAGCTTGCGCTCCGTCTCTAATGACCTCGTTGTCGACGGGACGTTAAACACTAACCACCACCACCACAGAGAAAAGAGAATATAGCATTTTCAGTTGTTAAATGACGTCTAAAGCTGAACTGTACATTTGATAGCAAATTAGGTAATATAAAATGATCAATTGTCCTTACGTACACAGTAATTTTACCAAACGCTGATTGCATAGAAATAGGTCTAAAATGATCTACATTATCTCTTTCTCCCTTTTTATAAAGCAGCATTACTACTGGGCACTTTAATTGTTCAGAAAACTGACCAGTCCTAAAGGAAAAACTATGGATATGGAGGGACCTATGGCCTTTGTACTCTGGTCCCTTCAACCCCTACAAACCAACCTAAGTACAGGGCTAATGTGTGCAGCACAGTACTTTTAATATTGTACTAGACACTCCATCATATCCATGAGAGTTCTTAGTCTTCAGTGATTTAATAATTGACTAATTCTCTGTCTTGTCTGTATCACAGAGGAGTATTTCAGACATCAATGTCAGAAAGACATTTGCCAAGAGAGTTATACGACTCCCTGTAGAAACAAATTTTTTATTTAATTCACCAGCAATGCTCAGAAAATGATTGTTAAATACTGTACATATATCTGATTTATCATTAACAGAAATATTATTACTATGAACTGACTTTATATCGTCAACCTTGTGCAGCTGACCAGACACTTCCTTCACAACTGACCATATGGTTTTCATTTTATCCTGTGAATCAGCTGTTCTATTTGTGTACCGCATGCCTTTTGCCTTCCTAATAACATTTTTAAGCACCTTACAGTACTATTTGTAATGTGTTACTGTAGCTTGATTGTGACTACTTCTAACATTTTGATATAATTCCCACTTTGTTTTGCAAGATATCCTTATCCCACTTGTCAGCCACCCAGGCTGGCTTTTACTGCTAGCACCCCGTTTAGAATGTTCTAATGGAAAGCAACTCTCAAAAAGCATGATAAATGTGTTAAGGGAAGCATTATATTTGTCATCTATGTTATAGACACTATAAACATCCTGCCACTCTTGGTCCTTGACTGGGTTTAAAAACCTCTCTATTGCCATTGGATTGACTTACCTACATAGTTTGTAATTACATTTGACATTTGTTTGAGTACTAAAGCCTTTTAGTGGTAAAATTTGTGCATCTTTTTACCAACAGAATGAGCATCTAGTAATGAAGACTGAATGAAAATATTGCCTATGGCTGTGCAACTGTTCCCCTGCACCATAGTTGGAAAAAAATGCAGTCTGCATCAGATTTAGTAGATCTACCAACATCCTTTCTCTTGCACAATCATATACAAAATTAATATTAAAGTCACCAAATACAACTAATTTCTGGTACTTCCTATGAAGTGAATCAAGAACCCTCTCTAGCTGGAGCAGATTCTTTCAGGTTTGAAACCAACTGTCATTGACAAGGTGTGACTTGTGTCTCCAGTCCCTCTTGATTAGGGTTCTTCTACCATCAAACAATATTACACAGCTGTGAGTGGTACACCATTCCTTGTAGAAATATTGATCAACTTCATTCATGGTGTCGTCCTGGGTATGTCCAAACGCAATGGCTCCTGTCTGTCATCCTGTCATGTCTACACGGTGCTGTCTTCCTACACTGATTCCTTACAATCAACTGGCACATAAAACCACTTCACTTCCATAACTTACCTCAATGGTGTTTGGTCAAATGACCACCTGTACCTGTTTTATACCATATACGATGCTCCAAAGTGACCAGCGTGCTCTTTTGGAGGAGTGGGGTTCACTAATTTGCTGTTTGTTGAGCTTATCTGGTGTTACTTCTAGATCATCCTGTATAGAACTCTTCAAGCAACCTTTTTAACGGTTTCACACTACACACACAGATTCATTAATATTCTTCATTGTTTAAGTAATAATATTTCATGTTTCTCAAAATAAAGTGCAAATATAATACTAAAACCAAAAACAACATCTACAAAGACCAACACCTGTACAGACAAAAAATAAATGTCTTTTGGATTATGTTCTAAAGTTAAAGACTGGATTAAAGAATTTCCTGGTCAGCAGCTCCTCTTCCTCCTCGTTGCCTTCCACTACAAGACTACCTTCATAGAAACTTTCAAAGTTAATGTTTTAGCTTATAATATACTCATAAATTGTGCAGATGGCCACCAGTTTGGAGGAGTTTGGTAACAATTTATTGGTTACATAGTGTTGTAAAGTTCTTTACTTCTCTCATGTTAGAATTTGAGTCTGTTCACAGGACTGTTCCCTCAACTCACGCCCTTGGTGCAAGCTACATGTAATTCACATGGATGGGGCCTGCTAATGAGGTATACTTTGCAAATGTCATTGTAAAGTGAGGGAGAGTGTCACTTATGTCTCCAGACGTTGCAGGCAGAGCATGAATTCCACAGTCCTTGCTCCCTCTGTCTTCAGCTTCTGATCTGTCAACATGCTGTTATGATTTCTATACAGCAACTTCTCCTGTTATTACTTGAAAGTACCTTCTTTGAATGCCCACTTCTTAGTCCTACAGTAGGTCCCTACACAAAATTTTACTTGCCCATTGATGTGAAGAATCTGAAAGATTTCAAAATTAACTTCTAATCCATAAAAGAATTTCTGTATGTGTAGTACTATATACATATATTTAGTGTGTGTGTGTGTGTGTGTGTGTGTGTGTGTGTGTGTGTAGACAGGTGAGGGACTCGGGGGAAGAGAGAACAAGTTAAATATAAATTATCAAATAAAAAAGGACAAAAATTAATGTATCTTCAGATTGGTGCAGAAGACAGATATGTGAATGGTTAACATGTAGACACATTTTTCACTAAAAAGTGGTGACAAATTCCAAATTTTGTAGTGAGAGATGTCAATTTCGTTCCATGGAACATGCAAATAATTAACTATCAAACTATCAATATTAATTCTGTAGTAATGTAATCTACATCTACAAACATACTTTGCAGGCCTCCATACACTGCTTGGCAGAGTGTACCTTGTACCACGACTAGTCATTCCCCTTTCCTGTTCCACTTGCAAACAGCCCTGAGAAAAACAAATGCCGATATGCCTTTGTATGAGCCCTAATTCTCTTATCTTGTCTTCATGGTTCTTACGCGAAATCCACATTGCAATCATCCCCTAATGTCAGTTCCTAAATTTTCTGGAACAATAAGAACATCATCTTCCTTCAAGGGATTCTGATTTTAGGTCAAAAAGCATCTGTTTAATACTCATTTGTTGACTGAAACTACTGGTAATAATTCTAGCAGCACATCTCTTAATTGCCTCAATGTTGTCCTTTAACCTGACTGGTGGGGATTCCAAACACTCAAGCAATAATCAAGAATGGGTCACACTACTGTTTTCCACATAGTCTCCTTTACAAATGAGTTACATTTTCCTAGAATTCTCCCAATAATCTAAAGTTGACCATTTGCTTTCCCCACTACTGACTTTACATGCTCTTTCCATTTCATATCGTTTTGCATTGTTACACCTAGATATTTGATAAATGTGACTGTGTCAAACAGCACACTACTAACACTGCATTTGAATATTACTGGGACTGGTTTTCCTACTCGTGTGCATTAACTTAATTTTTCTACTTTTAGATCCATCTGCCATTCATCAAACCAAATAGAAATTCTATCTAGCTTATTTCTATCTTCCTACTATCACACAACAACACAATCTCATACACAACAGCATCATCAGCAAACTGTCACAGATTGCTGCTCACTATGCAACTTATCTTTTATGTATGTACAGAATGAGAGCGGTCCTAGACATTTTTCTAGGACACTCCTCATCGATACCCTTGTCTCTGATGGACACTCACCACTCAAGAAAAAGTACTATTACTTAAGAACTCTTGGAGCCACTCCCATAAATGGAAACATATTCTGTATTCTCAGACCTTCATCAACAGATGCAATGCAGCACCTTCTGTAAATCCAGGAATTTTGTATTTGCCTGTTGTCCTTCATCCATAACTTGCAGTGCATTGTGCGACAAAAGTGCAGTCTGGGTTTCACATGAATGATGCTCTGCCTGCAATGTCTGGAGACATAAGTGACACTCTCCCTCACTTTACATGTATAATGCTGATTTGTGGCCAGACACTTTCATGTTTCTTGTCTGCCCTTTTCAGCATAAGAACTCTCCTAGCCTTTTTTGATAGATTTACGGACCTCTAGTAACCATCGTTGCTTTGATTATGAACACTGATTATTGTCTCTTTATTCCCATTTCATCATGGTCAGGCCTGTTTGTGCTACAAGGGCTAAAATATTTCTATTCTGTGTGGTTTGTCAAACTAGTTGCTCAAGAACTAGTTTTTAGATAATGTGTTCAGAACTACAGAAGACTGACTGACAGTAACATGTGCATTGAATTAACAGACATCCCAGTCTATAAACAGTTGGTTAAAGTCACCTTCCACTAGCACTGCATGACTGCGCTACTTCCATGATAATGAGCATAGATTTTCTTTGACTGTTTCCACAACTGTTAGAACAGCATCAGATTGCGGGTAAAAACATCTTATTATTAACTTTCATAACATTAAGTTATTTAATACTTAAATGAAAGGTACATTCTTGGCTTCTTTCCACATATCAGAATTCTCTCTCCTGTGAGATACAAAGGATGTAATTGTATTGCAGATTTACTGTGTAGCATCTCCAGTGAAGTAACACAATAAGTCTGCCTTTAAATAGCACATGGACACGGGGAAATTTTTTTCACCAGAACAGTTACAAAATTTTTGCAACTGCAATATGAGTGTTATAAGAGTAGCTTTGACAGATTAGTGATGCATGCCAAACATTGTGATTGACACTAACAACAAACATGAATGTCTTGGACAATGCTTATCTTATAATATTAACTTCACAGATATATGCTGGCTTTTCAGTGGAAGTACAGATGTGTCAAGTTATCAAAAGTGTGTTGATGATATAGAATAAAAACACTGATGTTCTGTTTAAATCAATATTAAGGCAACTATATTTATACGTAAAAAAGCAATAGACTGAAACAACTTTTGTCAAGTATCTATGAACAGAATTCATTATAAGAATTTTTACACTTTTATGTTGATGTCATTGTCTGTTTTGTTGTGCCAAAAGATATGGTACCAACAGACTGAAACTACTAGCACATTTAAGTAAAGTGTATACAGCAGCTGATGATGAATACGAACATGTCTTTTATTAAACATATCACTGCTGTAAAGCACAACCTTGCAAAAATATTTGAAAATGTTTCTTTGGTTCAAAGACACACTGAAGATGTATCAGAATCATTCATCTAAAATGTTAACAATTACGTGTCTATGAGACACACTCAAGCAGATGTGCAGAAAGGCTGCTCAGGATGAACTACCATAGCTACAAATGATGAACTCTCAAATGTGGTGCTCAAAATGTTTCAGAATTCACCAAGGTAAATTGTGTGTGGTGCAAGTGCTAGTAGTGAGTGACACATTCTGGTGTGTTTACTTCATTCCAAGCCTTGTGCAAAAGCTAAGAGTCAATGATCCAGCTCTCACAGTACAGTCTTCTAAATCGTTTCATGAGATGATTACATGTGAACCACGATTTAGGAGTATCATTTTTCAGTAAAATGAAGCATACTTCAAACTTCATGATAATGTCAATCAACATAACTGAGTGTACTGGCTTGACGATAATCCTCACACTGTTACTGAAAAGACAGCGAATTTGCCTGGTAACAATGTGTTGTGCAGTGTGTCTCGTAACAGATTGTTTGGAGGTTTCTGTTTTGAAGGTACTGTCAAAAATCTCTAAAAAATTACCTAAAAGTGCTAGCTGATTGCATTTTTCCTTCATTGGGGCAATGGATCTCTAACTGCTATATGAACATGCCAGTATAAGAACGTGTGAGACCAGTGGATCGTATTCTAGACCTTACACCTTTGATCTTCACTAATGGAACACAATAAAAGAGGAAGTCTACTGTCAAACTATGTAACTTAGACACAATTTAAGATGGCTGTCAAGCAGCATGCGCAGAATTTGCATTGGACATTTGAGTGCTGTCTGAACGATCTTTCATGACGTACTCAGAAATGTGTTGATATTGAAAACCAACTTATTTAAAAAATTTCTTCAACCATCTTACAGAACATTTAGTTTAACAAGAAAGAACATGTGCAAGTACAAAAATAAATTTTATAAAACTGTTCAAACTATGTGAAGTTTTTTTTACACACCTTATATACACATGGTGGAAGAATAAAATTCCAAGTTACAGATCTAAATGAGTACTGCACTGAAAAACACTGAGTGCTGTGCTCCAATAATAGACTCATAAACATGAAAGATAGTTGTTCTTATAATATATAACCCCCTACAAGAAATGTTTTAAATTTCATAGGGCAATTCAAAATTGTATTACGAAGATTTAACAGAAATAATCCGGTAGTCATTGGGTGTGGAATGCTGTATGTGAATGTTGCATGGATGCGAAAGTGACAGAATGCAGAAGTGAAAAACAGCTCTAAAACATAAAACAGTAAACTGGTAGCCAAGATCGCAGGAATTCTTTTTATTCCATGATTACCAGTTTCGGCGAAACTAAAGCCGCCATCATCGGATCTTAGGACACATACAGGTTACAACATAAAGGCCAACAATGGTGATATTAATAGTTGCCTATAACATGTAGGCCTTACAAAATTGTCGTAAGTAGCACATAGGCATCCAATAGAGATGACATTATAAATGTTAAGTGTCTCCATCACATATAAGTGCAAGCAGTTTATTGTTTTACAACAATCTGGATCGCTCCCACATGAGCACAATGTGCTCCCTACAAATCTCAAAAACTTGATAAAGGAAAGGCTACAGGAAATGGTGGAACGCCCAATAAATTTTATATGAGATATACAGAACACATGACGCCCACTCCAGCATCATGTTAATGTAAGTTACCAGAAAAATTGCATGTGTCAAGTGAAGAAAAAGTAGAGGCTATTTTAATTTATGAGGAGGATTCTAAAAAAGATCCCTAGAAATACTATCTGTGTATGAATGTGGTACCTTTTCTGGAAATCAGAAAGCTAAGTAAAAAAGAAAAGAAAAAACACTGTTACAGCTTGTGGTCTAGTGGTTAGCTTTGGTGCCTTTAGAGCTCAGAGTCCCCGGCTCACTTCCTAACAAGGGAGCTAGATGTTTGCTTTTCCTGATCATTTCATCTCATCTTCATCAACGCACAAGTCACTTACCATATTTACTCGAATCTAAGGCGCACTTTTTTTCCGGTTTTTGTAATCCAAAAAACCACCTGCGGCTTAGAATCGAGTGCAAAGTAAGCGGAAGTTGTGAAAAATGTTGCTAGGTGCCGCCACTGCTGACTTCTGCCATTGAATATATGTAGCACTACACAGGCATGCTTTGCATGCACAAAGATAAATACTGGCACTAAAACCTCTGTGTCAGTTAAAAAAAAAAAAAAAAAAAAAAAAAAAAAAAAAGAGGTGGAAGGCGAGCATCTTTCTCTGCCCTGAGTTTCGACCACTGCATTTTCATACATTATCCAACGAAGTAACTACAAATTCCATATTGTTCATCTTCGAACGTAACAGTATTTCAATGTACTACGAAAATCTGACTGGCAAGACTGTTTGGGACGTTTGTCACAAGACCACCTACAATACATCTTGTAGATGGTCTTGGTTTGTCAATGTGGCCAACTCTAGGTTCTGAATTTTTTCCTACCTGTGAGAAGAGGTGGTTGCTAATAGGAACTTTTATGAATTGTGAATCACATGGAGTATTCTCTTCACCATAAGAATAATACGAATATAAACATTTTGCCATGTATTCTTTCGTGTTAGCTGCTATCTCATTTAAATCCTGCCTACCTAATAAACTACAAAACTAGAGTGAGACAACAGCAAATGTGGAAGAATATACGTATCATGTCACGTTTATATTCGTATTATTCTTATGCCTAATAGTGATACAGTCAGAAATGAAGCCCGACAATTGACTAGATTTATAAATCTAAGATGACTAATTTCTGTGCAGAATGTAATGTATTATAGGGGTGTCTGCGAAGATTTTCAAATAGAGAAAATTTTCGCTAAACTCTCATTCAGAACATCTTCTACCATACACAGTCTATTATTTGGTTCTTGTTGGTCATTATCAAAGAAAGCAGCAGTGTAAGTAACAACAAATGGCAGTCTCTCGCCATTGTTTTGCCAATGAGATGATTCCTCTCTCTTTTTTTTTTTCTTTTTTTAAGCGGCGGTAGCGCGCACAAAGGCACTCCATGCCGCTAGTGGCAACAGGCCATAAACACTCATTATCAGAATGCAACAAACAATGCGTGACACAGTACAGTAAATATATTAAAAACAAAGATTCCAAGACTTACCAAGCGGGAAAGCGCCGGCAGACAGGCACATGAACAAAACACACAAACACACACACAGAATTACTAGCTTTCGCAACCGATGGTTGCTTCTTCAGGAAGGAGAGGGGATATGTGTGTGTGTGCGAGTGTACACCTGTCCTTTTTTTCCCCTAAGGGAAGTCTTTCCGCTCCCGGGATTGGAATGACTCCTTACCCTCTCCCTTAAAACCCACATCCTTTCGTCTTTCCCTCTCCTTCCTGAAGAAGCAACCATCAGTTGCGAAAGCTAGTAATTCTGTGTGTGTGTTTGTGTGTTTTGTTCATGTGCCTGTCTGCCGGCGCTTTCCCGCTTGGTAAGTCTTGGAATCTTTGTTTTTAATATATTTTTCCCATGTGGAAGTTTCTTTCTATTTTATTTACACAGTACAGTAATGTATTTTCAGCTTAGAGTGACGTAAACACCTATAACAAAGCGAACGGCACTTATCAGAACAAAGAAAAATAAGCAATCAATTCAAACCAGATGAAGCACGTGAAAAAGGAAGGGTACCTGTATAAATACAGACGGAGCGCCTGACGCATAGCAATGGCTACCTGGTAAAGCTTAACTGCTAAGATTATGACTCGCACCAAACTACTGTAGCTGTATCATCAAACATTCAACCTAAATTGTGTCTCATATTATGATGGACCAACTTTGTTTCGATTTGGAGGTGCGGCCTAAAACTTTTCTCTCCCCTTGAAATTCGAGTCTCAAATTTCAGGTGCGGCTTATATTCGGGAAAATTTTTTTTCCTTGATTTCGAGTCTGATTTTTGATGTACGGCTTAGATTCGAGTGTGGCTTACATTCGACTAAATACGGTAAGTGGTGTCAAACAGAAAGACTTGCATCAGGCGGCTGAACAATCCCAAATGCTGTCTCCTTGTCAATAATGCCAGTCAATCATTTCATTTCCACAAGCACTGATTGTCGGAAATCCTGTTTCCTCTTGTCGTTCATGAACTTTAGTAGGCAGCTGTTTGTTTAGCTCAAATCACAGCTGTGTTTCTTGACTTCCAGACAGACTTTTGTACAGTTCCACAACACTGCCTAGTAAATGAAACACATGCAAACAGAACATCTCATCAGATATGGAATGGGATTTAAGATCTGTAAGCAAACGGAACTGAATATGTCATTCTTAATTGACAGACATCATCAGAACCAAGGTAGATTTGGCAGACTTCAAGATACTGCAAATAGGCCACAGCTGTTTCTTATTATGTCTGTAGCCTTACGAGGCTATTTGCAGATGACAAAGTTGTGTGCACGGAGGTGACATTGTCAAAAAATTGTTATAAGATACAAATGACTTGCACGTGTTGCGAAATGATGCAAAGATTGGTGGCTGACTATAAATGTAAATAAATGTAATGTAATGTGGATAAATAGACAAAAAGATGCAATATAATTTGATTACTCAGTTAATGGAATCTGGTGTGACCTTAAAGGATGTAGGAGTTTCTGGACAGAGAGATTTAAGGTGGGACAACAATACAAATCTAATGATGGAGAACAACAATGACAGCCTTAAATTTACTGAAAGAATTCTGAAAAAGTTTAATTACCACATAGAAGAGGTTGCTTACAATACTAAATAATGGAAAATCCAGGACGGAATGAACAATATTACAAGAAGGAAAGTTTCTACTCACCAGAAATGCTGAGTCACAGATAGACACAAGAAAAAGACTTTCACACTTAAAGCTTTTGGCCAATGGCCTTCGTCAACAATAGACACACGCGCCACACACACACGTAAATGCAACTCACACACATGACTGCGGTCTCAGGCAACTGAAGTCACACTCAGTTGCCTGATCCTGATACTGCAGTCATTTGTGTGAGTTGTGTTTGCATGCATGCACACACACGTGTGTGTGTGTGTGTGTGTGTGTGTGTGTGTGTGTGTGTGTGTGTGTGTGTGTGTACGCATGCGCTCATATGTGTGTGTACTGTTGACGAAGGCCGTTAGCCGAAAGCTTTAAGTATGAAAGTCTTTTTGTTGTGCCTATATGTGACTCAGCATCTGCACTATATGGTGACTAGCACCATGCCTTCTCATAATATTGCTTACAATACCCTCATCTGCATACCCTATGAAAGGAAGGCAAGAAATGAGACTGGTAAAACAATACCGATGTAGATGTGGATGTAACAGTTCTGTCATAATTTACTCAACTGTGAGAAACTTGAGCCTTTCTGAGGGTATGTAAGAAAAAACTTTTGGTGCTTCTTTGCATACAATTAACAGTTACTAAAACACATAACTGATCAGAACAGTGGAAATGATCAATTTAATCACATGTGGAAAAGATAAAACGCAGTATGAAATGCTGAGCTGCACAAGTAATTATGTTGCATAGTGGTCTGGATCTGAAAAAAAGGTGCGGACAAAAAAAGTGTCACCAAATAAGTTGACTACTATACAGTCTTGCAGAGGAGGCTATGGTACATGTTACGCCAAACGGAAAGTGGGATATATTCGGTACCTCGGACACCTGGCATAGTATTAATGACGTACAGTGGCTCCTTAATATCACATTATTGGAAGTGCCTGTAACTTTTTATGCAAGTGCCCTATTTCAGTTCTGTTTGATGGAGGGTATTAAGGATGGTTTGTAGAATATTAGCGTATATAAAGTTTTCATTTATACTACTGTGTGTCAGAAATCATTGTCAATAATGTGCCTACATAATGGCTTTTCTTGTAAAAATTTTTAACAAAAATTAGCAAAACATTATGTTTTTAGAGTTACTCAGAAATTTCAGATAGGGGCATATAGCTTCTGATGATTTTACATGGAATGTAAAAGAAAATTCTGTTCATCTCTGCTCCATACTTTTGAGATTAGAAATACTCGAGATCGAGCTATGCTGCACAGCTGTTTTGACGAGTTAGGGTCAACTGCTATGGCCAGTGTTGCTTCTTTTTTTTAAATTTAAATACACTGGTTGTCTTCTTTTAATTTACTATTATTATTATTATTTTCATTTATCTAACTAATAATTCTAATAGATCCTACATTGAAAATATGAAAGTAAGTGGTATCTACTCTCTAGAGTGCTGCACTCCAGCAGTGTTAGCAGGAAAAAATTTTAGTAGTTCTTATTTGTCATGGTAGAGAGCAGTTACTAATATTGCATCACATTATGTCTATATTTTACATTCACATGTTGATAAAATAACCTGCACTCAATGAGAGCTGCTCGATGTTTTCCAGAACAATTTCATTTCAAACTTGGACATGCTAATTGAGTTTGGAGCAACATTTAGCAACAAAGATGATAAACTGTTGTGAAACATTTGACGAGGATAGACAACCTTTCAAGTTGTTGTTGTTCACACCTACATGGAGATAGAAACTATCCCAAAGAACAACAGAAAGACTTCTTCAAACAATAAAGAGTGGCTTTCTTTTTCTGTGGTTAGTAATGCGAATATTGACTTTAATAAAGAAATACAGGAATTTAATTCCAATTAACTCAAAACCTTAAAATGTGATGCAAAATCTTCACAATAAATCCATTATTTACTTCACAGACTGTTTGGGCAACTAGTAAAAAAACTTCAGATTTCAGTGCAGTTGACAGCTAGTACATCTAAATCAAAATCCACTGAACCTAATAAGGATGATGGACCAAGCATGGGGTTCGAGGAAGCATGTGATTGAAGTAAAAGAAGAAAAGCTTTTGATTCATATAACATAGTAAACAAATTGGAATTACTGTTGGCAACTCAAACGGGCCTTCATTCTCCAAACAGTGATGCACCTTAGCATTTTCCGCACACGTAAGTCTTTGCTACAAGTTGTCAGTGACAGCAAAACTTGTTACATTAACAGAGGATCCTTTGATTTGTATTATGTCACTTATCCACTGAGACACCCAGCGAGTTACAACTACAGTATAATTTTGCAGTGGCCTGCTTAAACATACACCACATTTCTGAGACAAATTTTTTCCAACAAAGAATATTCTTTGTGAATGGACAGGTATACTTCAGGTATGTTGTTGTTGTTGTTGTTGTTGTGGTAGTGGTGGTGGTGGTCTTCAGTCCTGAAACTGGTCTGATGCAGCTCTCCACACTACTCTATCCTGTGCAAGCTTTTTCATTTCCCAGTACCTGCTGCAGCCTACGTCCTTCTGAATCTGCTTAGTGTATTCATGTCTTGGCCTCCCTCTACAATTTTTGCCCTCCACACTGCCCTCCAATACTAAATTGGTGATCCCTTGATGCCTTACGGCATGTCCTACCAACCGATCCCTTTTTCTAGTCAAGTTGTGCCACAAACTCCTCTTCTCCCCAATCCTATTCAGTACCTCCTCATTAGTTATGTGATCTGCGCATCTAATCTTCAGCATTCTTCTGTAGCACCACATTTCAAAAGCTTCTATTCTCTTCTTGTCCAAACTATTTATCGTCCATGTTTCACTTCCATAAGTGGCTACACTCCGTACAAATACTTTCAGAAACGACTTCCTGACACTTAAATCTATACTCGATGTTAACAAATTTCTCTTCTTCAGAAATGCTTTCCTTGCCATTGCCAGTCTACGTTTTATACCCTCTCTACTTCGACCATCATCAGTTATTTTGCTCCCCAAATAGCAAAACTCCTTTACTACTTTAAGTGTCTCATTTTCTAATCTAATTCCCTCAGCATCACCCAGATTAATTCGACTACATTCCACTATCTACGTTTTGCTTTTTTTATGTTCATCTTATATCCTCCTTTCAAGACACTGTCCATTCCGTTCAACTGCTCTTCCAAGTCCTTTGCTGTCTCTGACAGAATTACGTCATTGGCGAACCTCAAAGTTTTTATTTCTTCTCCATGGATTTAATACCTGCTCTGAATATTTCCTTTGTTTCCTTTACTGCTTGCTCAATATACAGATTGAACAACATCGGGGAGAGGCTACAACCCTGTCTCACTCCCTTCCCAACCACTGCTCCCCTTTCACGTCCCTCGACTCTTATAAATGCCATCTAGTTATTGTACAAATTGTAAATAGCCTTTTGCTCCCTGTATTTTACCCCTGCCACCTTCAGAATTTGAAAGAGAGTATTCCAGTCAACATTGTCAAAAGCTTTCTCTAAGTCTACAAATGCTAAAAACGTAGGTTTGCCTTTTCTTAATCTAGCTTCTAAAATAAGTCGTAGGGTCAGTATTGCCTCACGTGTTCCCACATTTCTACGTAATCCAAACTGATCTTCCCCAAGGTCTGCTTCTACCAGTTTTTCCATTCGTCTGTAAAGAGTTTGCGTTAGTATTTTGCAGCCGTGACTTATTAAACTGATAGTTCGGTAATTTTCACATCTGTCAATGCCTGCTTTCTTTGGGATTGTAATTATTATATTCTTCTTGAAGTCTGAGGGTATTTCACCTGTCTCATAAATTTTGCTCACTAGATTGTAGAGTTTTGTCAGGACTGGCTCTCTCGAGGCTGTCAGTAGTTCTGATGGAACGTTGTCTACTCCCGGGGCCTTGTTTCGACTTACGTCTTTCAGATATGATACCACACTAAATATTAGTAACAATAATGAAGCATTGTAACTTACATTCTCAGTCATTGCAGAGACTATTCTTACAATGACGCTCACATTATTCAACTTCTATGTTAAGATTCTAAATGTGGTGCATACATAAAAGCTTTCAACTAATCTCAGTCCTAAGAATTTATTGTACTCCACTGATTATTTGATCATTCTCTGATAGTAAATTCTCACTTTTTGTTTAGACTTGCATAAGTAATTGTACGCAGTTTGTTTTGGCGCAGTTAAACAATGTCCTATGAGAGAGCGACAATCGAATTAAGTCAGGTGATGCTGAGGGAATTAGATTAGGAAATAAGTCACTTAAAGTAGTAAAGGAGTTTTGCTATTTGGGGAGCAAAATAACTGATGATTGTTGAAGTAGAGAGGATATAAAATGTAGATTGGAAATGGCAAGAAAAGCGTTTCTGAAGAAGAAAAATTTGTTAACATTGAGTATTGATTTGAGTGTCAGGAAGTAGTTTCTGAAAGTATTTGTATGGAGTGTAGCCATGTTTGGAGGTGAAACATGGACGATAAATAGTTTGGACAAGAAGAGAATAGAAGCTTCTGAAATGTGCTGCTACAGAAGAATGCTGAAGATGAGGTGGGTGAATCACATAATTAATGAGGAGGTATTGAATAGAACTGGGGAGAAGAGGAGTTTGACAAGAAGAAGGAACCGGTTGGTAGGACATGTTCTGAGGCATCAAGGGATCACAAATTTAGCATCGGAGGGCAGCGTGGGGGGTAAAAATCATAGCGGAAGACCAAGAGATGAATACACTAAGCAGATTCAGAAGGATGTAGGTTGCAGTAAGTACTGGGAGATGAAGAAGCTTGCACAGGATAGAGTAGCATGGAGAGCTGCATCAAACCAGTCTCAGGACTGTAGACCACAACAACAACAACAACAACAACAACAACAACAACAACATCAACATCATGACAGAGTGCCACTTAGTCACTCACATTAAAGATACTAACCACTACCTTCACCAGCTCTCAACCATTCCCACCCCTTTACCACCTGGATCCCCGTTCATAATTGTTGATGCCACCTCCCTATACATCAACAACCCTCATGTCAATGGCCTCACTGCTATCGAACACTACCACATTGGCCGGTATCTTGCGGTATGGCTTACATAGGTCAAACCACACGCACCTTTAAAGAACGCTGCACTGAACGTCAACGTTACACCCGCCTTTTGCAGCCAAGCAAGTCCGCTATTGCTGAACATTGTATTTCTACTGGACATTCAATGGAATATGAGAAAACAATGATTTTGTCCACAGCAACATCTTTCTGGGACTCCATTATTAAATAATCCGTAGAAATATGACTGGCGGAAAATCTGTTAAACCGTGACAGCAGCTACCAGCTGGACAGTGCATGGAATCCCATCATCTCCACGATTTGCTCAAACCGAAGACGACAGAGTGCGTCGATGGCCGTGGCAAACAGCAACGCAGAGGGCGACTGAGTTCCGCTATTCCACCAGCGAGGGTGGTGTCAGCGGGCAGTGTGATTCAACTATCAAGTTTTCGACGCATACGCAGAATAGTTACAGTACGCTATATATTGCGGAATGGAGGATGTTTTCGCCACTCTGCGACGACTCACCTGAAGATGACAGGCAGGTGCCCAGTTGAAATATCGTGCGAAGTATTGAATGACGACTGGCTGCAAGCCCGAAATTTGTTTGAACAGTCAATTCGCCAGGAAAATTTTAAAATGCACAACAACTTAACACTTCTGCTATTCGGTGACTTGTCTCCTTCATTCCTACATTATTTATACACATTGATGTTATTCACCACTTTACATGTTAATCATGAACATTAAAATGCACATCTTTCACAATAACATCTGTGTTAACTGCAGTTTTTGAACATGTGCACAATTAGTCGGTGCTTACAACTGCAGCTGACACTTAACCAGTGCAAAGTGTCAAACTTAAATTAGTTTCACAGCTGAGCAGAGGTGTTTGTACAAGCAACAAAGTCTCAGACAGGTGAGGGAAATCAGTCACATTAACTAAAAAGAAACAATCCGACATTCAAATTACACGATTTAGGGAAAGTCTAAATCTGGATGGCTGGACAGGGATTTGAATCATTATCCTTCAAAATAGCAGTCCAGTGTCTTGCCACTGCACCATCTTGCTTGGCTGAATGTATTAGAACGATAGTAATTACGAGATCAGAGATTATGAATCACAGGACGGTGACTGCATTCTTGGGAATGACAGTGTGGAAGCAGGACTTTCAAATCTGTTCTTGACACTGCAGAATCAGAAAACACAGCCAATGATGGTAATGAAGTTGATGACAAAGAGCCTGCACTGTCAAAAACAAACAAATCAGCTGAGACTTGACATAAAGAACAGCATAATATTCAGCATCAACTATTTACAAAACAAAAACATATGGCTATTCATTTTATTAGAAATATAAAAACTGTTTTCCTTAGACTTCTGCTTACAGATGATGTACTTCAATTTGTAGTTGATAAGACAAACAAATACAGTGAATATGCTTCTGAGTAACATTACAGTGTTCGGGTATAGGGTTTGTAATTGGATATATACAAGCTTAGAAGAAATACTTTTCTTCTTCAGAAATTTGTTACATTGTCAATAATCCACTGCCAAGACACCCAAAACCAGATGAAAGATTAGACAAGGAACAATCTTTACTAAATTATTTCAATAACAAACTGTGTCAAATTTATTACCCACGAATAGAGGTATCTTTTTATGGAATGATTATTTTGAGATAAATACTGTCAAATAAACAATATATAGGGTGATTCAGAAGAAGTCACATAATTTGTGAGGCGATTCTGCATGTGAAAATAAACTGAAAAAGTCCTATGCATGTGTGTGAGATTTTCAGTTGTTACAGAACTGGCCCTTCATTGTACCTGTCTGCAACCCAATATGTCTTCTTTACGGTGGGTAGCAATCTATTTTTTTCCTTATATTGTTGATTTTCCCACCTGGAGTTTCTGCTATTTGTAATGGGACTAAGTTCTACTGACAGAGCAATTGTAACCTCTTCCTATCTATTTTGTTCGACTCAGTACTCTGACATTGGAAATCCATAAATAGTATTCTTCACAAGCAGTAACAGTACTCCAATACAAAACCAATAAAACAAATACTGTACTGGTATATTCAGAATGTGTAACATGTGTCGCACTGTTTGAAACATTTTTATTACCACAGAAAGACAATTTCAACTGCAATATTGTTCCATTAAGACATCAGAGTCATGAGTTTGAAGTCTCTTTCAGACTTAGGTTGCTAGTCTCGGAACAGTATGTATAAACTTCTAGCAACTGTATTTCAACTGAAATATACACATGTGTACATGACTTTTTCAACAAAAAATCAAATCTGAAATACTCAGTATTTGCTCAGAAACACACTGTATACATAAATTAACTTCTTTTACAAAGAGTATTCAACCATTTTTTATTTAAATTGGAAATTCAGTAATAAGTAACATACAACACAGACTTCCTGAAATGTACGAAACAGAATTAAATCAGAATGTGTAACTTCTGAATTAATACTCGTGACTAGCTCTTGTAGTAAAAATCACTGATGGTGTTTGTTATCATCATCTTAATTACATAAAAACACTAAAGCAGTCTCATAGATAGCAGAAAGGTACAAAATTCAGTGATCACCTTAATCACCAATGTTAACAACACATAAAATTATAAACAATTCCGTCCTTTTCAAAAAATATATGTATCACAGGTTACAAACACAATTGTCATTTCTGTTGCCACATGACATTTTCATTGCAAATTATTACACAAAACCATTCACCCAAACCAGTTAAAATGCCTTCTTAGTTCGCTGAGGTAGTATAGAATCCTTCGCATAATTGAAGAATGACAACAGTCCATATTTCTTTCCTTTCCTTGAAAAGTAGTTGGTAACCACATCACTGTCATCTGTAATCAAAGAAGAGAAACTATTACTACTTAAATACAAAATAAGCAAGTTAAAAAGAACAGTTGAATTTTTGTATGACTGATCACCACAGGCTTAACGGAAAATGAGATTAATTCCTGTTTTCAGCTACATTCCTCATTCTCAAATTCTGAATGTCTTACAAAATGTCTTCTTACTTAACCCTTCATTTACAGAGATGAATCAAATAGTAATATACAGAAATCATTTCATTAGTCACTTAATATCTTCAACAGATCCAAAAACATAAACTGATCGAAAAAGAAAGTGTTACGCAATGATCACCTAGACTGAATGTTACCCAACTATTACACCAGTATTTCAGTGCCAGGGGGTTTTGTTGATCACAAATTTAGCCTTAAGCAAGCTTATTTTCAGTACAGAACAAAGCCAATTCTGGTGAGAACACATGACAGAAATTGTGTGTGTGTGTGTGTGTGTGTGTGTGTGTGTGTGTGTGTGTGTAAAACATTACTGGAAGTTTTCAAATAGAAATCACAACACTATAAGATCATAGGATGTCCACATGTAGCCAACAGCCATCTTTTGAACTTTGAGAAAGGTTGAATCATTGGCATGAAAGACATGCTGGAATCATACTGAGACAGTAGGACGTGGCTCAATAGTTCCAGAATAAGTGGTGATGAGATGGTCTCAGGAGAGCTGTGTGGCGAGAAGAGGTGGCACAGTTTCTTCCCGAAGGACTACACTACATGATTGTATGTCTGTCTACCGACTCCGATAAACAGCTATATAACAACAGCTGAAATATGGGAAGAAGTTACAGGCACAGTGTCATCACAAACCATAAAGAACAGATTACTTACTTCCAACAACCTGGTCCCAACAGTTTGTGGTCACCTGTACACTCTACCTGGATTTTAGCTGTTGTCTTCCCTCTACTTTTGTCTAGGCTGAGGCCTCTAAACATCATGCACCATCAAACACTGGCACCATACCACAGACTTGCATGGTGTAGGGTCAACTGAGACATTAAGTGGCTTTCTGTGGTGTCCAGTGACAAGTCTCACTTCTGTCTGTGGTGGTCAGATTGACACTGTCTGAGCATCACATTGTTACTGATATGGATAAGGTAAATTTAAGTGGATATAAACTATCTGCACATGTAACTAGAGAAAATGTGGAAAAAGGAGGAGTTGCCATATATATGTCAAAAGTTATCATTGTGCAAAAAGCATAGAAACAAAAAAGTTGTGTGTAGAGAAACATATAGAAGCATGTGCCTGTGAGCTTAAATTAAATTAAGGCACATTTATAATTGTAACTGTATATAGGTCCCCATCGGGAATTATTC
Source organism: Schistocerca gregaria (assembly GCF_023897955.1). Taxonomy (NCBI): domain Eukaryota; kingdom Metazoa; phylum Arthropoda; class Insecta; order Orthoptera; family Acrididae; genus Schistocerca; species Schistocerca gregaria. The sequence continues at coordinate 1,166,817,207 of NC_064920.1, forward strand.
ATTGATTTCTAATAAATCTGGACTCCTTGTTGTGCTATCTGTCAGACAGGGGGGAGCAAATTATTATTTGTGGGGACTTCAAAGAGGGTAATAGGAAAAATGACTTTGAAGTATTACTCGGTTCTTTCAATTTGACACCCGTTATTGATTTTCCTACTTGGGTGGTAAAGGATAGCAGCTCTCTGATAGATAACGTCTTTATAGACCAAGATAAGTTTAACCAGATAAATGATCAGCCTGTTGAGAATGGTGTTTCTGATCATGGTGCGCAGCTAGTTACAATATATGACATAGCTCCATTCAGCTATGTACGTTCGGTCAACGATTTAACAATTGCAAATTTCTGGGAAAGCCTACAGCAGTTAGACTGGGATGAAGTGTACTGTGAACCTGATGCCAATTTAAAATATAGTTTATTTCACGACACTTTTGTAAATTCATTTGAAAACTGCTTCCCCAAGAAAATAGTTAAATATACTCATAAGAAACCATGTAACAAACCATGGCTTACTAAGGGTATAAAAATATCTTGTAACTGGAAAAGGGAAATGTATCTGACAGCAAGAAAAAGTAGTGACCCAGAAACTATAAAACATTATAAAAACTACTGTGCTATATTAAGAAAAGTTATTAAAAAATCCAAAAGTATGTGTATCATGTCTGAAATAAGCAACTCTGATAATAAAATTAAAACAATTTGGAATATTATTAAAAGAGAAACAGGTCAACCAAGAGCTCAGGAAGACAGTATTACCATCAAATTGAATGAAAACTTTACGAACAAAAAGTCAGAAGTTGAAAATATTTTTAATAATCATTTTCTAAATGTTTTGGATATAGTAGGATCCAGGTGTTCATTAGAAGATGCTAGGTAGTTAATGGAAGAGGCCATACCTATGCAATTTGATACAATCTCACCCACTTCTCCCTCTGAAATTAGGAAAATAATAAACTTGCTTAAAAGCAAAAACTCACATGGAATTGATGGCATTTCCAGCAAAATACTAAAAGCTTGTTCTCAACAGATAAGTAAGATTCTCAGCCACCTGTGTAATAGCTCTCTGGAACAGGGCATTTTCCCTGATAGATTGAAATATGCTATTGTTATACCTTTGCATAAAAAAGGGGATAGATCTGATGTCAATAATTACTGTCCAATCTCCCTTCTAACAGCTTTATCCAAAATTTTTGAGAAAGTAATGTATTCAAGAGTAGCTTCACATATCTGTAAAAATGAAGTACTAACAAAATGTCAGTTTGGTTTCCAGAAAGGTTTTTCAACAGAAAATGCCATATATGCTTTCACCAATCAAATTTTGAATGATCTGAATAACCAAACACCACCCATTGAAATTTTTTGTGATCTCTCAAAGGCTTTTGATTGTGTAAATCATGTAATTCTGCTAGACAAGGTCAAGTATTGTGGCATGAGAGGGACAGTGCACAAATGGTTTAATTCGTACCTAACTGGAAGAGAGCAGAAAGTTTAAATAAGAAGTTCTCATAATATGCAAAGATCAGCACATTCCTCAAACTGGGGAACTATCAAGAATGGGGTTCCACAAGGGTCGGTCTTGGGTCCTTTGTTGTTCTTAATATATATTAATGACTTGCCGTTCTATATTCATGAAGAGGCAAAGTTAGTTCTCTTTGCTGATGATACAAGTATAGTAATCACACCTGACAAACAAGAATTAACTGATGAAATTGTAAATAACATCTTTCAGAAAATTACTAAGTGGTTCCTTGTAAATGGACTCTCACTGAACTTTGATGAGACACAGTACATACAGGCCCATACAGTAAATGGTATGACACCATTAATAAATACAGACCTTAATCAGAAGCATATAGCTAAGGTAGAATATTCAAAATATTTAGGTGTGTCCATTGATGAGAGATTAAATTTGAAGAAACACATTGATGATCTGCTGAAACATTTGAGTTCGCTACTTATGCAATAAGGGTCATTGCAAATTTTGATGATTAACATCTTAGTAAATTAGCTTACTACACTTAATTTCACTCATTGCTTGCATATGGCATCATATTTTGGGGTAATTCATCACTGAGGAATAAAGTATTTATTGCACAAAAGTGTGTAATCAGAATAATAGCTGGAGTCCACCCGATCATCCTGTAGACATTTATTTCAGGATCTAGGGATATTAACAGTAGCTCTCTTGTGAAATTTGTTATTAACAACCAAACCCAATTCAAAAGTAATAGCAGTGTGCATAACTACAATACTAGGAGAAAGGATTATCTTCACTATTCAAGATTAAATCTAACTTTGGCACAGAAAGGGGTGAATTACACTGCCACTAAAGTCTTTGGTCACTTACCAAATAGTATCAAAAGTCTGACAGATAACCAACAAGTGTTTAAGAAGAAATTAAAAGAATTTCTGAATGACAACTCCTTCTACTCCATAGAGGAATTTTTAGATATAAATGAAGAAAAAAAAGAAACAAAATTAAAAAAATTAAAGAAGTTGTTATATAAGCTTAATTATGTTGTTAAATTAACTTAATTATGTCATGTATCGGAAAATTTGACTCGTTCCACATCATTACGAAATATCGTATTCATAATCCATGGAACTAGTATTAATCTAATCTAAAGTAATCTAATCTGTAGACAACCTGATGAAAGGTCACAGGGTACAATAATTCTCAGGACTCATCCCTCTGCAATTCCTGTAATTAAGGTGTTGGAGGTTAATGGATATGTTAACAGGTACTGATATGGTAATTGTTCAAAAGAAGATGAATGCGTGACAAGAATGGTAAACTCTTGTAGTCATGTACTTTATGACCAGGGTAGCAAATGGCATATTTCAGCAGGATAGTGAAAACGTCACACTGTAGTTTGTTAATAAAGACCTTGAGAAATATACAGATCTTTGACTGGTCTGCCCAGTTCCCGGATTTGTTACAATTAGAGGACGTTACCGATATGATGGGAAGACACATACTTTCATTGCAGCCTCTGGCCAGAAACCTTCTTAAACTGACACAGCAAGTGTTTCAGGCAGGGCAATGAATTTGTCAAAACGACATGTGGAGACTGCTTGTTTGCATACCGGAACAAATACAAGAATGTATTGATGCCAATGGGGGAAACACCACATACTGATACTGGTGATGAGACCTCAGTTCTGAATGGAACAAAATTTTAAGTATTTGTACCAATATGTAATTGACATCTCTACAAAGGCTGATAAATACCATACTTGTGCTTCAAGGCATAATACTTTCCATTTCCACCAGTGTATAAACTGATATTAATTTCCCTGGGTATTTTTCATCACATGCTCCAAGTTTCTTGGCACATATCTCTTAGTGGTGCATAACTTTCAAACTCCATCAGCTGTGTATATAGTTATTTGCACACAATCTTTACAGACTGTGTCACTGTGAATTTTTTGGAGGTGGAGATGAGAAATACTTCCACACTGTAAAGACTGCTTTGTTTCGGATGTGTAATGCTTTCTCTCAAACCACATTAACTGAAAGAAACTGAAGTAATTTCCAAAGAACTATTAAAAATGCCAATGGACTTAAATATTTCCAGCATCAGATAGTAACACCATCCATGCTCTTGAGGTACGAGCATCAAGCATGTGTGAAAACATCACAAAATATAACAAGGAATAAATCGTGAATATGAGATATTGTTGTACATGAAATGACAAGCTGAGAATATACAATCTTTTGCAACACAGAATATGCTCATGGAGAATAGCTGAGAAAAGTGAAGAGATGCATCCTCCTCAGCCCTTATGTAGCATATACACTCCATCCAACTTTTATTTATTTCCTTGCTTGGGATTGCAGCATATACTTTACACCGTGTGATTTTGTGTACATCAATTGTTTTTATTTCGAGTAGGTTGCAGCACCTGCTTGAAGGAAGTTGTTTATTATATTGTCAGAATGTCTTCAAAAAAAGGGTAATTTGTGTTTGTTTTCAGCAATTTTGGACTGAATATGTTTACAATAAGCTGCAACATGCTAATATACTCTACAGTTTCAAAAATGCAATTGTTTATTTCATCACAATAAAACAACACATTTTATCGGTATACCACTACGATGTCTACATTCGGCAATGACCTATACTTCCACATTTCAGTGACATCGTTTTCGTAATTTTTAAGTTTTTCGTACTGAGTTTTCAGAGAGCTGCACATATCTCAGTTATTTTCTGACGTAAATTGTATTCACTTTGAACATGTCCTAAAATTCTAAATCACACTTTTTTTAAAATTTAGTATTTTAGTCTTTATTTTGTCCCAGATAACTCATTGACCGTATACTGAATGAAAGTATGCTAGCAGTCCCTTTTGCAGGTCAACATAATGAGAGAGATTTCTATGCACAATGCAAGCAGAACTGCGACTCTAGTTCAGTTATCCACATATTAGTGCCACCTCTGTTTGATTAAATGAGGTCTACCAGCAGTATCTAAAATGGGAACTGGGTTAAGCTATGTGTTAATATCTGCAGTCATTTTACTTGGTAGTTACTTACATGCTTATTACCTTGTAGCTAAGTGAATAGAGCTGCAAAAGACAAGTATCAGTTACCGTTACCTCCAAGATAAACCTTAAACTCTTTTTTATATGATCCATCTTCATCGGCATCACTCAGAAAGCAGAGGATGTCAAAATATCACAAACCTGGCTTATGTATTTTATCATACTCAGTGCCCGTTCGAACAGATTTTGTTACTTATCTCTTTTTAATAAATAGTTTGAAACAATTTTTTTAATTATTGTTTCTCTATAGGGTGTAGGATCAACTGCTCTTAATTTCCCTATTAAAGAATTACAAGCAGCTGCCTTCTTATCTCTATCACTGTATCCATTACTATTAATCTTCCACGAACATGTGATTCATGAACATTTCAGTAACTTCAGCAATGAACTCTCCAGAGTAATGACATGAATCTGCCATTTTGAAATTCACTGTACAAATGCAGACAAGAAACACTACACTGAACAAACAGCTGATTCAAACACCAGACTCAAACAAATTTCGCCTGTCAGATTTGTGGCATTCTCCTGCCCATCCACTATCATTTATTAGTGTAGATGTGATTGGTACCTAGAGCAATTTTGCTCAAACCTCCAACTCCAACTTCCAGGTTTACACATATCTCATACATGCACACATCTCCTGTTCACACACAATGATCTGTCTGCGCAGATGTACATTGTCGCATGTGGACAAGTGTTCGGTCAGTGAGATTTCCAAGCACTGCAGGCATCCTGAAGGCCTGGGTTGAAATGTGCTTCATGGCGAACATAGCAGCAGCTTCCACACTGTCGATGGTCTCGAAATGGTGTCCTTTCAAACATCCCTTCAACTGGGTGAACAAAAAAAAAAAAAGTCTGCTGGTGTGAGGTATGACTGTAAAGAGTGTGTGTGTGTGTGTGTGTGTGTGTGTGTGTGTGTGTGTGTGAGCGCGCACGCGCCTCCGAGGGAGGGGGAGGGGTGAGCAATTTTGGAGGTCATTTTTGACGATGTGGCTGGGTGAATTGCCTTGGTGGAAGTTTCAAGAACAACTGAAGTATGGTCTGAAGTGCACAAATTCCTCACACATTCTTTTTTTTCAGCCTTTTGAACATTTCCACATAACAGGCAGGGTGGGTCCAGCATGCACAAACTCATGGTTGATGGTACCACCAGCATCAAACAAAAAATGAGCACTGCTTTCGGTCTGGATCACTACATGCATGCCTTCTTGGGGCACGGTGATAACGAGGTGCATCACTCGGAGCTCTGTATCTTTGTCTCAGTGTTGTATTCAAAACCCTATGTCTTAGTTCCTATAACACTGTACAAAAACGTAACATCATTTTTACAGAATTCAGGAAGTTCTTTACAAAAAGGCACTTGGTTGGAATTTGTGGTAGTCAGTAAAGATTTTCAGGACTAGTTTTGCAACACATTTCCTTCATCTGCAATTGTTTGGTTCCAATCCTGTGGAAAACGGTTTTGGGTATATCCAGAGTCGTAGCTATCAGAGAACGCTTATGCTAGGGCCTACGTTCAACGGTCCACGCACACAAATCACACTACCTTCAATTTTCAACATTAAAAGGTCTCCAGACCATGTTTCTTCATCAATGTCACCTCAGCCTTACAAAAACGCCTTTGGCCACAAAACACCTACATTTTTGACAAGTCTTCATTCCCAAATGCCTGCTTAATTGTTGAAAATGTTTTTGCAGTGGACTTCCCAAGTTTCAAGCAGAATCTGACCGAAGACCTTTGTTCAAGCAAACACTGCATCACAGCTGGTGTACGATCACCAAACAGAGGTTCACGTAAGGGCAAGGGCTGAGTCTCCAGGAGCTCAGAGGAAACTAGTATTGCTTGCATTGAGAAGCTAACAAGCCCCATAAACTAGCCCATTGGGTTGATTGGGCTCCAACCAACAGGAGCATCAGAATAGAACCAGCAACATTACTTTCTGGACAAAACTTTTACACACCCTTTCAATGTTACAATTAAAATGTACTTCTGTATGAAAACAAATTTGTGTAATTTGTGGTACCTGTTAGTGTCTGTTTAGAGTATACATAAAGAGGTATTTTATCATATAGTGTATAACTCAAAGCTACAACTGTCAGCTATTTTTCTCTGCATCGAGTTTGCCAATGGCCTCACTATAAAATTCTGCCACCTGTGAGCTAATCCAAGCTTTGACACTCTCCTTTAACTCATAGTCTCTTTGAACTGCTATCACCCTATCCATTTCTTCAACTTTAAAAATAGGAAGATGATCAAACAATTCCCAGCTAAAACTGTTAAACAATGTTTTTGAATGTGTGGCATTATGTGGTCTACCATTATTTTAAACAAACCAAGACCACAACTCTGACATCCAATGTGTTTTGTTCTGGATGACCCTCTTGAGCTCTTTTAGGGTTTCACAGTAAATTTCACAGTTCACTGTAGTATCTCTTTCCCAAAATTCAACAATTAGTACTTCCTTTCTGTTCCATAAAACAGCTGTCATCGGATTCCACATAGGATATCTTTGGCACTACTTCAGAGACTTACACACGACACTAGTTTTGCTCCAATAAATGTTTTTTGGTCTCCATGTTGATGCATGCAACTCATGTTTCACAATGTGATTGAGAAATTAGTCTCCTTTGGTATTGCACCACATCAGGAAAATTAATGCAGCTTCCAACCCTTTCATTTTGTGGGCATCATTTTAAACTTTGGGACCCATTTGGCACAACATTTGTGATAACTGTGTTCATACAACAATGTCCACAATACCTGAGGGAAACTGACTGATAATTCTGTAATTGTGAACTGCCGACTCTGGCATTAATCTTCGTAACATTCTTGTTTGTCACAACAGATGCTTTTCTACTTCTTTCTTTATTATGGCCATTCACCCAATCTTTCTGAAACAAACGGCATCATTTTCTTACAGCACAACTGCTCAAAGTTTTCACCATATAACCCACAATGTTAACCACAAATTTCAGAATATTTCATGTTTTTGCATACAGAAAATACATTACAGCATATAATTTAGAAAGATGACGAGTATTTTCAATAACAATGGCCATCCTGATTTACAGTTACAGCACAAACAGCAATTTCCACTCTTCATCACAGCACAGAGACTGGAACTTATGTTCCAAACAACCCTCTTAGTTAAAGGTGTGGAACAAAAAAATGTTTGAAACAGTGGTTGCAGAGTTCTCAAATTAGAACAAGGAACAGGAATGGTGTAATAAATTTCTGCAAAACTGATTGAAATTTTCAATCTGCAGCTGAGTGTGCACTGATATGAAACTTCCTGGGAGATTAAAACTGTCTGGTGGACAGAGACTTGAACTCCAGGTCCAGCACACAGTTTTAATCTGCCAGGAAGTTTTGTTTCTGCAAAACTGTTAAAATCTGCAACATGTTTGCACTGAATGTATTGTAGAATTGACCAAAGTAATACTGTGAACATTTAAGTGTACTTCACTTTTGTGGTCTAGAGAGGTGACTGCATTTACTAATCTTGTGATTTTATTATCTCAAAAAATCCATGTGATGCATGTGTTTTATACCTACACAAGTCCTAAAAGTATTTCCTCAGTGTTTCATTAACCTAAACTCAAAAATAGCTGTTAACTCCACAAAGGTTTAATGGTGCAGATTAGTGGTAGAAGATGAAAGATATTATGACCACTACACAGCCGTTCTCTGGATCACTACACAGCCATTCTCTGAGTTGAAGTACACATTTTCATAACCCAAACTGTAACATTCATTAAAGCTAAGTTAGAGTCTTGGCAACATTTTAAAGGTGCGGCAAATTACAATTATAAACTTGGAATTAGTGCATTTAGGTACTGGTTTAAAACAAAGAATTGCAAACATTTGTAAAAGGTATGACTGCAAAGAGTTAGCTCTTGCAGCTAGTTATTGTGATACTTATTTTCTTGCCATAGTGATAGGGACCCATTTGCTTACGCTATACGTAAATGGATAGTAATTTGTACCTGTCATAATACTCTTCTGGTCTATTTTTTATGTTTGTTGATTGTTTGTATAGTATCTCAGCATGACATGTATAGATTTTCAGTGTCAGACAAACCCTGTAGTTTTGAGTGTGTTTACATGCAAGAAAAACAATTTTCTAACTTGAGAAATGGCTGCAACAACTTGAAGGGATGCTAACAGTACATTACGGAGCATAAGCAACTGTGAAACTGATTTTAAGATTTTTTTTTTGTTTTTTACTTACCAAGAAGTGGTCTTGTTTCTGCCACTGTAGGCAGAACATTTTCGTTTGCAGACAGTGAGACGAATAATGCAAATGGAACTAGCCATAGGCATAATGTAAAATATGAAAGTACCTGAAAAGACATTCACAAGCATGAGAACAAACTCCGGCAATTTTAATTGTTGTAAAACTAAAAGAGGAAAAGGAAGTGTGTGTTAGTAAGAACAATATGTAACAATTTTAATTGTTGTAAAACTAAAAGAGGAAAAGGAACTGTGTGTTAGTGAGAACAATATGTAACTGTGCCTATTCTACAAAACAGAAATTTTAATGATGTAGAGTCCCGTTAATCTGAACTAATCGGGACTGGACCTTGTTCAGATTGGATTGGTTTGGGGAAGAGACCAAACAGCGAGGTCATCGGTCTCATCGGATTAGGGAAGGAAATCGGCCGTACCCTTTCAAAGGAACCATCCCGGCATTTGCCTGGAGTGATTTAGGGAAATCATAGAAAACCTAAATCAGGGTGGCCGGACGTGGGATTGAACCGTCGTCCTCCCGAATGCGAGGACCTTGTTCAGATCAGTCGGAATTACGGTGACAAGTTTCTAGAATGAAGTATACCAAGCAGATAAGCATGTGCACAATGGTAACAAATGGGAACAAGTGTGGGAACAATGGCTCACTCTCACTCCCTACCCTTGTTGTTGTGCATTGTTGAGACCCTTGTAGTGTGCGAGGTCAGTACACAGCCAGTCAGCTCGCAAAGCGCTTGGTTATGTTAGTTACCTATTGCTGGCATGCGTAACAGTTGTATTGTATTCATTCAGGTGTAGTGTTGTACGTATTTTCATCATGAGTAAACAGAAACATACAATGTTAACTCTCAAAGAAAAACTGAATGCTTTGAAGCGGACAGACAATAGTGACAATGTACCTAAACTGGCAATGGAACTGGGGATTGGTAAAGCAACCATTTGTGATTGGAAGAAGAACCGAGTGAAGCTTGAACAGTCCTGTGTGACGTCTTCAGGAAAAACACTCAAAATTCGGCAGACTTTGAAACAGTCCCAGTATGACAAAGTGGATGAAGCTGTTTACCTTTGGTTTATGCAGGAAAGGGAAAAGGGAACTCCTTTGAGTGGCGCACTGGTTCAGGAGGAGGCTGCTTACCTGAACAAGTTAACGAATGGTGATGAGTCTTTTAGTGCAAGAACAAGTTGGTTGGACAGATTCAAAAAACATCATGGAATATGTCAGGTAACAATTACTGGAGAGAAGCTTTCTTCTGACCGTGATGCAGCAAAGGAATACTTGGGTGAGTTTGAAAAAATGATAAGAGAGGGAAAGTATTCTTCCCAACAAATTTATAACGCTAACGAGACTGGCCTTAATTTTAGGGCATTGCCAGTAAAAAGCCAGGCATCAAAAGCAGAGGACCATGTTCCTGGTTTTAAAATGTGCACAGATCCTATGACTTTATTAGCAACACTGCTGGTAATCACAAGCTGCCTTTAATACTGATCAGCAAATCTGCTAGGCCCAGAGCTTTTAAAAACTGCAACATGAAGTCCCTGCCCGTATACTATCACAACAAGAAAAAAGTATGGATGGATGGTAAGCTGTTCAAAGAATGGTTTGAAAGCTAGAGTGAGTACCATTTCCTGTTAGGTGTTTCTGTGCTGCACACATCAGTCTGCTGTAGGTGTTGACTTTCCCTTATTTTATGTAATGCAGTATTTTGTTTCACATTATTCATTAATAATGAAGCTATTTATTGTTGGCAGCAATATTTGTTACAAGGTGAAGACAATGCAGTACTGCATGTGACCCATGCATCAGCTTTTCTCTACTGCAGCTGCCATTGATGGATCACATTCCTTAAACTTCATAAATGTTAAGCTTCTAAGTACAGCAGAATTCCGCTAATCTGAACCCCGATAAGCTGAACGTTTGGTTAATCTGAACATGAAAAGTGTTAGTCTAAGTATGGAAAACTGTACAGTAAATTGCTGTACATACACACTATTTTAATTTATACAGTACACTAAACATGTATTAGAAATTCAGTAGTGTCAGAGACAGCAAAGGGCTTGGAAGAGTAGGAGGGTATAAGATGAACAACAACAAAAGCAAAACAAGGATAACGGAATGTAGTCGAATTAATTTGGGTGATGCTGAGGGAATTAGATTAGGAAATGAAACACTTAAAATAGTAAAGGAGTTTTGCTATTTGGGGAGCAAAATAACCAATGATGGTCGAAGTAGAGAGGGTATAAAATGTAGACTGGCAATGGCAAGGAAAGCATTTCTGAAGAAGAGAAATTTGTTAACATCGAGTATATATTTAAGTGTCAGGAAGTCGTTTCTGAAAGTATTTGTACGGAGTGTAGCCATGAATGGAAGTGAAACATGGATGATCAATAGTTTGGACAGGAAGAGAATAGAAGCTTTCAAAATGTGGTGCTACAGAAGAATGCTGAAGATTAGATGGGTAGATCATGCAACTAAAGAGGAGGTAGTATTGAATAGAAGTGGGGAGGAGTTTGTGGCACAACTTGACAAGAAGAAGGGATCGATTGGTAGGACATGTTCTGAGGCATCAAGGAATCACCAATTTAGTATTGGAGGGCAGCATGGAGAGTAAAAGTCGTAGAGGGAGACCAAGAGATGAATAGGCTAAACAGATTCAGAAGAATGTAGGCTGCAATACGTGCTGGGAGATGAAGCAGCTTGCACAGGATAGAGTATCATGGAGAGCTGCATCAAACCAGTCTCAGGAATGAAGACCACAACAACAACAACAGGGAAAAAGAACACAAAAATCAGCCATTTTTATGAGATATTGCAAATTTGCAATTCTGCCATAAAAAGTGTTTCAGCTCTGAGGACAGCAGTTTACTAATATTAGTAACTGACACTTATTGGAAGTTAAAACTGCATCTCCTCTAGGACAACGTTTGTGTATAATCTGAAACTGACAGTTCATTTCCCGTATAACGAAATTTGATGCGACAATAAAAATTGCATCAAACATAGTAAAAATAACAAATAATATGACAAAAAATGCCAAGTTTGGCCAAATAAGCACCAAATTTGGACAAATAAACAACATCAACTTTGTTAAAAAGATAACACCAAATTTGGCAAAAAATTACAATTAATATGGCAAAAAAGCCAAACATGGAAAAAGTGACACTGAATATGAGACACACATAAAAAACAGCAAATTTGGTAAATAAATAACATCAAATTTGCCAGAAAAAAACTAGCACAAAATTTGGCATAAAGTGCATCTACATCTACATGGTTACTCTCATATCAGTGACACACTCACCCCTATTGCATGATAACACAAAACAAGCTGCCCTTCTTTGCACTTTTTTGATATCCTCTTTCAATCCTACCTGGTAAGGATCACATACCGCGCAGCAATATCCCAGCAGAGGACAGACAAGTGGAATGTAGGCTGTATCTTTAGTGGGTTTCTTGCATCTTCTAAGTGTTCTGCCAACAAAGCAACTTTGTTTTGCCTTCGCCACAATATTATCTATGTGGTCTTTCCAATTTAAGTTACTCAGAATTGTAATTCCTAGGTATGTAGTCGAATTGGCAGCCCTTAGATTTGTGTGATTTATCGTATACCCTTAATTTATTGGAGTTCTTTTGGCATCCAGGTGGATGACCTCACAATTTTTTATATTTAGTGCCAATTGCCACTTTTCACACCATACAGAAATTCTCTCTAGATCATTTTGTAATTGGGATTGATAGTCTGGTGATTTTACTAGATGGTAAATTATAGCGTCATCTGCAAACAATCAAAGCGGGCTGCTCAGATTATCACCTAGATCATTTATGTAAATCGGGAACAGCAGAGGGCCTATGACACTACCTTCCGAAATGACAGATATCACTTCTGTTCTACTTTATGATTTACCATCATTCACTACAAACTGTGACCTCTCTGAGAGGAAATCACGAGTCCAGCCACGCAACTGAGATTACACTTCATATGCACACAACTTGGTTAACAGTTGCTTGTGAGGAACGGTATCAAAAGCCTTCTGGAAATCTAGGATCTGAGATCCCTTATTGACAGCACTCATTACTTCATTGGAACAAAGAGCTAGCCGTATTGCACAAGAATGATATTTTCTGAATCCGTGTTGATTATTTATCAATAAGCCTTTACTTCAAGGTGATTCATAATGTTTGAGTACAGTATATGCTGCAAAATCCCTCTGCAAATTGAGGTCAGTGATATGGGTCTCTAATTCAATGGGTTACTCCTATTTCCTTTCTTGAATATTGGTGTGCCCTGTGCTACTACTCAGTCTTTAGGAACAGACATTTCGTCAAGTGAGAGGTTGTATATGATTGCTAAGAAAGACGCTATTAAAGGAACCTGATTGGTACACCATCTGGATCGGAAGACTTGCCTTTCCTAAGTGATTCAAGTTGTTTTGCAACACCTAAGATATCTACTTTTATGTCACTCATTCTAACAGCTGTTCTGGCTTCGAATTCTGGAAAATTTACTCTGTCTTCTTTCATGAAGGAATTACCGAAAACTGTATTTAGTAACTCCGCTTTAGTAGCACCATCATTGGCAACATTTCCATCGCTATCGTGCAGTGACAGTATTGACTGTTTTTTTTTTTTTTTTTTTTGGTGCCACTGGCGTACTTTACATACGACCGGAATCTCTTTGGGGTTTCTACCATATTTTGAGACACTGTTTCATTGTGGAAACTATTAAAAGCATCTCGCAATGAAGTCTGCACTAAATTTCGAGCTTCCATTAAACTTAGCCAGTCTTGGGGATTTTGCGTTCTTCTGAATTTGATATGCTTTTTTAGTTGCATCTATCTATTTCTGCCGATACTGTATCTATGAATTTGAGTCATATCTGGTCTACACTTACATAATTAGCTTGGAAGGAATGGAAACTCTCCATTAGCAATCGAGCGAATTTTTATCTGCTGTTTTAAAGATATATTTCGCGTTTATTTTTAGTGGTTTTGGTTGACATGGTTTTGAGCATCGCTACAATGACCTTGTGTTCACTAATCCTTGAATCCATCATGATGCTCTCTATTAGATCAGGATTATTTGTGGCTAAGAGGTCAAGTGTGTTTTCGTAACCATTTACAATTCATGTGGGCTCATGAACCTATCGTTCGAAGTAATTCTCAGAGAAAGCAGTTAGTACTATTTTGGAAGATGTTTCTGCCTACCACCAGCTTTGAACATGTATTTTCGCCAACAAATTGAGGGTAGATTGAAGTCTCCACCAATTACAGCAGTATGAGTGGGGTACTTATTTGTAATGAGATTCAAGATTTCTTTGAACTGTTCAGCTATTATATCGTCTTGGTAGAAGGAGCCAATTATTATTTTGGTACGGCTGTTGAGTATAACCTCTACCCATAGTAATTCGCAAGAACTATCTATTTCAACTTCACTATAAGATAAACTACTACCAACAGACACAAACACACCACCACCTATTTATTTAATCTGTCCTTTTTGAACACAGTTTGTGCCTCTGTAAAAATTTCGGCAGAATTTATCTACGGCTTTAGCCAGCTTTCTGTTCATATAACGATTTCAGCTTCAGTGCTTTCTATCAGCACTTGAAGCTCTGGTATTTTTCCAACACAGCTACGGCAATTTACAACTACAATACCGACTGTTGCATGGCCGATTCTCGTCATTTCTTTGCCCTGTACCCTTTGAGACTGGAGCCCTTTTTGATCTTTCCCAAGACTGTCTAACGTAAAAAACTGCACAGTCCACGCCACACAGCCCCTGCTACCTGCGTAGCCACCTCCTGTGTGTAGTGGACGCCTGACCTATTTAGCGGAACCCTATGGCGCAAGTCGAGGAATCTGCAGCCTACACGGTCACAGAACTGCATGAGCCTCTGATTCAGACACTCCACTCGGCTCTGTACCAAAGGTCCACAACCGATCCTGTTGACGATGCTGCTGATGGTGAGCTCAGCCTTCATCTCGCTAGCAAGGCTGGTAGTCTTCAACAACTCAGATAGCTGCCGGAAACCAGAGAGAATCTCTTCCGATCCATAGTGACACGCGACATTAGTGCTGACATGAGCCACCACGTGCAGTTGGCTGCACCCTGTACCCTTCATGGCATCCAGAAAGACCGTTTCCACATCTTTGATGACTCCCCCCGGTATGCACATGAAGTGCACACTAGCTTTCTTCCCATCCTTAGCTGCCATATCCCTAAGGGGCTCCATCACCAACCTAACACTGGAGCTCCCAATGACAACCAATCCCACCATCTGTGCTTGTCTGGACCTCTCAGGAAGACCGACCCGGCCACTGCCACAACAGGCGAGGCCGCCCTTGCTGGCTCTGAAGTACTTCCAGCAGTGGGCAGTACCTCAAACATGTTATGAAGGCGTAAGGGTACATCCTTGCGGCCAGCACCAACTTTCGCCTTTCACCCAGAGATTCGCGAGCCCGCCACAGTTCGCCAATCACCATCAGGCAAGTGTCAACCAGCAAGGACATCCAAATCCAAGAGAGAAGTAGCTTCAGGGATCCCAGGTGATGCTACAAGTTCCAGAGGTGCCAAAGCACTCGTCTCAGGTGTCCCAATGTCAACGCAGCCCAGGGTAACAGCCTGCAGCCTGTCGACCATGGCCAACACAGTTTCCAGCTGTTTATGGACGGTGGCCAATTCCCCCTGAATCCATACATAATGGGTGCAGTCCCTATCCATCCCTAACCATTTTTTTCCTCTCTTTCCTCTCACAAACTGTTCAAAACAAACAGATGACTGACGACTACGCAAATTTACACTATTCAGGTACTAAAATGCGATGCTACAACTCTCAAATACTATAATATGCCTGAAATTTGTGAATTAAACTATGCAAGTACCCAAAAACACCCAAAGAAATTAAGAATTAAACTACGAAACAAATAAGTGAGCTAAGAGCGCGACTTGCTACTGATTTCTGCTTATCCAATGGCAGCGAATGTGACAAAAAATATTCTTGTTCCTACATACAGAAGATATGGAGTGAGGAAGGGAGAGTGGGAGGGAAAAATAGGAAGTTGAGGGAAACAGCTTAGCACAGATTTAGGGCAGGGGACTGTGACAGTGCAGGATATGCTGGAGAGAGAAATTCCACTTGTGTTGGGAGGGAGTATATAAATGGCTTGCATAGTGAAGCTGCTGTTGAAGTTACTTGTGTTGTTGTGGGCAACATGATCAGCAACTTAGTGGTCCCATTTGTGGTTCACCACATTTTGGCAGCGAGCATTCATGCGAGTAGACATTTGGTTACTTGTCATGCCAACATAGAGTGCTGTGCAGTAATTACAACATAGCTTATGTACGACACGGCTGTTTTCACATGTGGCGTTTCCTTTTACTGAGTATGAAATGCCTGCGACTGGCCTGTGGTAGGAGGTCGTGGCTGAGTGAATGTGGGAGGTCTTGCACTTGAATTGACTATAATGGAATGACCCATGGGCTCCACCATTGGGAGCACACAATTGGAGCAGGGATGAAAAAGGAGATTCTTTAAGTTGTCTTGGTGGTGGAACACAACTACGGGTGATGTGGGTAGGAGTTTAGGTATGATGTACCTCTTCTCTGGTCACAGAGGTAACTGAAGCCCTGGTGGAGGATGTAGTTGAGCTTTTGAAGACCAGAGTGACCAGAGGATGCTGGTTGATGGCTGGTTCACAGGTTTATTGTTGTCAGGGAGATGATATGGAGTTAAGGAAAGAAATTAGTTTACAAGTACAGCATGGTTGAACTTAGGTTTTGGGATAAAGGTGAAGCCCTTAGAAAGTTCTGAGACTTCTGCAGGGTTTAGAGTTTCAGCAAACAGGTTAACAACAGTGTTATGGGATGTTTGTTCAGGAGCAGTGTGTTTCATGGAGCATAGGGGAAATATTAGGGCAGGTGGAAAGTAAAGTATGTCGGCAAGACTGGCCACGGTGCTATGAGAGGTTGACAGTGGGGTTGGATCAGAGTGGTAGGCTCATTTTTGTCTATAGGTGATCCAATGAATGAATACAGCAGTAGACTAACTCAATCCCACACTGTCAACTGGGTACATAACATTAAATTTTTAATGCTTTTTTAAATAAAATAAACTGTACCCAGCCACTATTTCCCTGTTTTTCCATTTACTTGTATGATCAGCAATATCATACTGATTTTGATCTCTCTTGGCACATCTTCAATGGTGAACATTTAATACAAACACACTGTAATGACTACGATGTATTCCATTATCATATTTGTTTGTCCAATCATAGATTGTTATCTACAGTAAAGAGCAAATAGAATTATGGTGATTCCTGAATTTAGTTCCAAATAAAATATTCATACCTTTTTATTAGGGGAACCAAAATTATGCTTTCGATTGGATGTCATAAGAAAACTCGTATGAGCAGACTCTGCTGATCTGCCACTTACACCACAATGTACAGTATATAGCCACTAATACTCCCATTCACAGCCAATCTCTCTCACTTGCACTGCGGATGATATAAGATGAAGGCAAAGTGAGAGTAAATTGTGAGTCTCCACCCTCAGCCTGTCTATTCACTAATTCCATTTCACAATTTATAGTATACTATTTTATACTTCAAGAGATTGTACTTAAATAAAATACAAATATTTCCACATCCTCTCTACAAGCTCTAGGGAATATGTCGTATAATGGAATGTACTGCCTCGTATTACTTAAGCAAGTCAGCTCTACAGCTCTAGCTTCCACAAAGCTTATCACCTGGCAGCACAAGACTAATTTTTCTTGTATCTGTTAACTAGTACACATCCTCAGATTGCCATTTTTTTAAAGTTATTTTATTTCTTCCTTGTTTTAAACATTCTTGCCACTAGTTTGATGCACTCTGTTTGCTTCTATTGCTGGATGAGAACATTTCTCTACTGTCTCACATAACAGGTGACGTTCATGTTTCAATTTGGCACAGAAAGTACAGTCATTTTGCTCTCTGATTTTGCTCTCTCTCATCTCTGTTCTCTATCTCGGCAACTGCCCAAACTAAACTGAATCTGCAGTCTCATAAATACTCTCTCAAACTAACAAAATCAAAGAATATCTAAATCTACAGGTATGCTCATGATATTACATGTTTTGTGGGGCATAAGCTCCTACGTAAACTATGAAATTTACTCCTGTTATTCTAAGAATCACACAAAAAGTACTCTACAATCTATGCTCTTATTATGTCCAAAACTATTGCAATATAGAATTCATACACTGAAATCTGCACCATATTTTGACAACTGTCGAAATATAATAAAAGCATGTGCATCCTTTGTTTCCTTGTTACATACCATCACTCACATTAACTAAAGTTATTACTGTTACAGCAGTTGCACATTAATATTGTTCTTATCATATAAAGAGACGTAGTTCTTATCATATAAAGAGACAAGTTAGTATTATTCTATAGCACAGGCACAAAATATGACACTCACCTCTGAAAATGAATGGTACACAGCAGCAAAATATTGGAATGCTAAATAGTGGTTCACAACCAACATAATAACTGCAATTATAAATGAAGGTGATGTGATCACAACATATGGATATGTTTTCAGGATAAAAAGATGAGAGATCTGACTAATAATGCCACACACAGTTAGAGTGCGGGGTAAATCTTCAAAGAGGATGAAGCCAATGTATATAAGCAAAGTTCCCTGCGAAAAAATAAGATAAAATGAAGTAAATATGCATGTTCATGAAATATCAAAGTTATAATACACAAATGGAATATGAAAGTGTTTATTAAACAGAAAAGCTGACCGCAGATGTTTCCTGGGTGCTATACTTATTATTTATGAATTTTATTTTCTGCTACTTTCTTATCATAAATAAATAACTGAATTATAAGTAATACTGCTTTGCTGTCAATAATATGCACCTTTTAAAAATGTTGATGTCTTAACTACCATCTGAAAAATTTATGTATGCTGGAAAAAGTTGAATGAATTTTGTTTGGCGAAACTGTTTAAACATTTAATACTGCTTCCCATATTTCATAGAAAAAAAAAAAATCACAGAAAGAATGTTCCTTGAGCTAAGATGGATGAGTATTACATTGCCACATTAGTACTTTGATAGAAACCACCACAAGTATAGGAGCAACACTAAAGTAGAGAAATACATTTGTGCATGTTTAATAGTAGTATCAATATTATGAGAAGGATACATGCTGCTCACCACATGCGGAGATGCTGAGTCGCAGATAGGCTTAACAAAAAGACTGTCAGAAAGTGAGCTTTCGGCCAACAAGGCCTTCTTTGGAAATTGACAAGATGCACGCGCGCACACACACACACACACACACACACACACACACACACACACACACACACACACACACACACAGAGTCTGTGGCTGTTAAGGCCAGACTGTGAGCAGCAGCACATGATGGGAGAGGCAACTGAGTGGTGGGTGTAAAGAGGAGGTGGAGGAGGGTACGGCAGCTACGTGCAGTTGGGAGGTTAGATGAAGGGCGGGAGTAGCAGAAAAGGAGAGAAGTAAAAATACTGTGTGTTGGTGGAATATAGGGCTGTATAGTGCAGGAATGGGAACAGGAAAGGGCAAGATGAGTAATGACAATGACTGGCGAAGGCTGAGGCCCGGAGGATAACAGGAATGTAGGCTATATCGCAGGGTTAGTTCCCACCCGTGAATTCAGAAAAGCTGCTGTTGGTGGAAAGGATCCAGATGGCAAAGGCTGTGAAGCAGTCGTTTAAATGAAGAATGTCGTGTTGGGCAGCATGCTCAGCAATCAAGTGGTCCAGCTGTTTTTAAGCCACAGTTTGGCGGCAGCCATGCATGTGGATAAACAGCTTCTTGGTTATCAAGCCCATGTAGAATGCAGCTTAGCTCGTAGATCACATGAATGGTTTCACAGGTAACCCTGCCTACAATATAGGTGATGCTTGTGACCGGACTGGAGCAGGTGGTGGTGGGAGGATGTATGGGACAGGTTTTTGTTTTTGTACAAGATTGGGAGGGTATATTGTGAGAGGGACCCCTTGTCACTGCAGGCACACCAGCCAAAATTTTTCCCCAAATCCATCAATATGCATATTAATCAGGCCCAAACCTCCTTGCAATACCTCCTCTCCATCCGCATAATTCTCTCCTGCTATGCAGCCTGGCTCCCACTTCACCCAATGAAACTCTTGCCCTCCAGGAACTAGAGAAATACGCAAAACACCACCTCAAAAAACTCTCCACCCTGTTCACTTCCTAATCACACCATGGACTACCACTACCCACCATCTTGACAACAACATCCCAACTTCCCCCCCATTCCCTCATAGCTGAAAAACCATGCCTCGCAGACCTACTACATTTAACCAACCCTCATAAACTCCCTACCACCTCCATATAGAGTCCAAGACCCAAACAGACCCAAAACACTCACAAATTCAATCATGCATGACTTGTTGAAGACCTTCTCTCTTTCACTTTTTGCCACCAACTCAACCATTCGAACTCGACCAAAGACAAATATTGAACAATGCCTGACTCAGTTCACTCCTCCATTCAATCATCATCCATCCCCAAATCACTCCCTGTTAATTTTCCAGAATTTCTAAACCTCTAACCCTGCCTCACGTCCATTCCCCAATGATCTCAAATGTAAACTAACCTTACATCCACAGAAAGAACTGCAATCTACAACCTAAAAACTGATCCTGACCTTATAATCATGTCTGCTGACAAAGGCTCCACCACCTTTGTTTGGAACCGCAAGGATTACTTTGCAGAAGGACTCCGCCAGCTGTCAGATTCATCCACCTACAAACCCTGCCACAGCGGCTCCATTCCAGAAATCCTGCATGATCTCCAGCCTCTCCTCAAATCCTTAGGACCATCCCAGAACCTATCCCAGGAGTCCATCTGTCTACTCACCTTTACCACTCCCCACACTCCTATCTTCTACATATTTCCTAAAGTCCATAAACCTAACCAGCCAAGACAACCCATTGTGCCTGGTTAATGTGCTGTGCCCCCACTGAGAGAGTCTCTGCTCTCACAGACCAACAACTTCAAGCTATTGCCTGCAACCTACTCTCCTACATAAAAGATACCAACCATCTCCTCCAACAACTCTCCACAGTTCCTGTTCCTTTACTACACGGTACTCTGCTCATGATTATTGATGCCTCTTCCCTTTACACTAACATTCCTAATGCTCACGGTCTTTATGCTATTAAACACTACTTTTACCAACACCCGACAAATTCCAAACCTGCAACCTCCTTCCTAGTCGCCATGACCAACTATATCCTCACCTACAACTACTTCTCCTTTGAAGGGTATTATCTACAAACAAATCCACAGTACGGCTATGGGCACCAGCATGACACCATCCTATGCCAACCTATTTATGAACCATCCAGAGGAATCCTCCCTAACCAACCAGAGGCCCAAACCTCTCACCTAGTTCAGATTCATTGATGGTATCTTTGTGATCTGGATAGAGAGTGAGAACACCCCATTCACAATCCTCCAGAACCAAAACACCCCCCCCCCCCCCCCCCCCCCACTTTGCTTCACCTGGTCCTACTCAATTCAACAAGCCACCTACCTTAATGCTGATCTCCACCTCAAAGATTGATACATTATTACCACAATCCATATCAAACCCACCAAACACCAGTACGTAATACGCCCACTTTGACAGCTGCCACCAGTGAAAACCACGATATCCCTTCCATACAACCCAGCCACCCATAGCCTTCGCAACAGCGGGGACAAATTGTCACTCTTGAAATATACAAAGGGTCTCACTGGGGCCTTCACAGACTGTAATTACCTTCCAAACTTGCACAAAAACAGACGCCCCATGCCTTATTTCTCCAATTACCCACCACCTCTCAAAGTCCCACAGTCCAGCCTCAGAGGAGCATTCATTTCGTGACTCAGTAACACCCATGACTGGAGCAACTGAATTACATTCTCTGCCAGGTTTCAACTACCTCTCACCATTCCCTGAAATGAGAAATGTCCTACCCACTATCTTCCCACAGTGGTATTCTCTTGCCTACCGAACCTTCACAATATCCTCATTCATCACTACACAACCCCTGCTCCCAACCACTTGCCTCATAGATCCCATCCCTGCAACAGATCCAGATGCAAGACCTACCCCGTATATCCTTCCACCAACACTGGTCACAAGCATCTCCTATCCCAACAAAGGCAGGGCTATCTGTGAAATGAGTCATGTGATCTACAAGCTAAGCTGCAATCACTGTGCTGCAGTCTACAGGGGCTTGACAACCAATCCACATGAAAGGCCACCGACAAGCTATGGTCAAAAAACAGCTGGTCCACCCTGTTGCTGAGCACACTGCCCAACATGATGCTCTTCATTTCAATGACTGCTTCACAGCCTGTGCCATCTGGATCCTTCCCACCAGCTTTTCTAAGTTGTGCTGGTTGTGAAGATGCAAGCCGGGATATTTTCACTTCCCCTCTTGTTTTTCCATCTGCCTCTTTAAAATTCATTTTTTCAATTTTAACTAATTACCACTAACACAAGTGAGTGTAACCTACATTTTCATAAAAGAGTAAAACTGACCCTCAGATTTAAAGAATATAAAACCAGATCTAATTTTGTGCTTAGTTTTAGGTATGTAATTGATTTTCTAATTTATTTTGGCTATTCCTAGTTAGTCCCCCGCCCCCCCATAAACCATGCACCTTGCCGTTGGTGGGGAGGCTTGCGTGCCTCAGCGATACAGATAGCTGTACCGTAGATACAACCACAACGGAGGGGTATCTGTTGAGAGGCCAGACAAACGTGTGGTTCCTGAAGAGGGGCAGCAGCAATTTTAGTAGTTGCAAGGGCAACAGTCTGGATGACTGACTGATCTGGCCTTGTAACAATAACCAAAACGGCCTTGCTGTGCTGGTACTGTGAACAGCTGAAAGCAAGGGGAAACTACGGCCGTAATTTTTCCCAAGGGCATGCAGCTTTACTGTATGATTAAATGATGTTGGCATCCTCTTGGGTAAAATATTCCGGAGGTAAAATAGTCCCCCATTCGGATCTCCGGGTGGGGACTACTCAAGAGGATGTCGTTATCAGGAAAAAGAAAACTGGTGTTCTACGGATCAGAGCGTGGAATGTCAGATCCCTTAATCGGGCAGGTAGGTTAGAAAATTTAAAAAGGGAAATGGATAGGTTAAAGTTAGATATAGAGGGAATTAGTGAAGTTCGGTGGCAGGAGGAGCAAGACTTCTGGTCAGTTGACTACAGGGTTACAGACACAAAATCAAATAGGGGTAATGCAGGAGTAGGTTTAATAATGAATAGGAAAATAGGAATGCGGGTAAGCTACTACAAACAGCATAGTCAACGCATTATTGTGGCCAAGATAGATACGAAGCCCACACCTACTACAGTAATACAAGTTTATATGCCAACTAGCTCTGCAGATGATGAAGAAATGTATGATGAAATAAAATTAATTATTCAGATAGTGAAGGGAGGCGAAAATTTAATAGTCATGGGTGACTGAAATTTCAGTGTAGGAAAAAGGGAGAGAAGGAAACGTAGTAGGTGAATATGGATTGGGGCTAAGAAATGAAAGAGGAAGCTGTGTGGTAGAATTTTGCAAAAAGCACAACTTAATCATACCTAACACTTGGTTTAAGAATCATGAAAGTAGGTTGTATACATGAAAGAACCCCAGAGATACTAAAAGGTATCAGATAGATTATATCATGGTAAGACAGAGATTTAGGAACCAGGTTTTAAATTGTAAGACATTTCCAGGGGCAGATGTGGACTCTGGCCACATTCTATTGGTTATGACCTATAGATTAAAACTGAAGAAACTGCAAAAAGGTGGGAATTTAAGGAGATGGGACTTAGATAAACTGAAAGAACCAGAGGTTGTGCAGAGATTCAGGGAGGGCATAAGGGAACAATTAACAGGAATGGGGGAAAGAAATACAGTAGAAGAAGAATGGGTAGCTTTGAGGAATGAAGTAGTGAAGGCAGCAGAGTATCAAGTAGGTAAAAAGATGAGGGCTAGTAGAAATCCTTGGGTAACAGAAGAAATATTGAATTTAATTGATGAAAAGAGAAAATATAAAAATACAGTAAATGAAGCAGGCAAAAAGGAATACAAACGTCTCAAAAACGAGATTGACAGGAAGTGCAAAATGGCTCAGCAGGGATGGCTAGAGGACAAATGTGGGATGTAGAGGCTTATCTCACTAGGAGTAAGATAGATAGTGCCTACACAAAAATTAACGAGACCTTTGGAGATAAGAAAACCATTTGTATGAACATCAAGAGCTCAGATGGAAACCTAGTTCAAAGCAAAGAAGGGAAAGCAGAAAGGTGGAAGGAGTATATAGAGGGTCTATACAAGTGTGATGTACTTGAGTACAATATTATGGAAATGGAAGAGGATGTAGATGAAGATGAAATGGGAGATATGATACTGCGTGAAGAGTTTGACAGAGCACTGAAAGACCTGAGTCGAAACAAAGCCCCCGGAGTAGACAACATTCCATTGGAACAACTGACGGCCTTGGGAGAGCCAGTCCTGACAAAACTCTACCATCTAGTAAGCAAGATGTATGAAACAGGCTAAATACCCTCAGACTTCAAGAAGACTACAATAATTCCAATCCCAAAGAAAGCACGTGTTGACAGATGTGAAAATTACCGAACAATTAGTTTAATAAGCCACAGCTGCAAAATAGTAATGTGAATTTCTTTACAGACGAATGGAAAAACTAGTAGAAGCCGACCTCGGGGAAGATCAGTTTGGATTCCGTAGAAATACTGGAACACGTGAGGCAATACTTACCCTACGACTTATCTTAGAAGAAAGATTAAGGAAAGGCAAACCTACATTTCTAGCATTTCTAGACTTAGAGAAAGCTTTTGACAATGTTAACTGGCATACTCTCCTTCAAATTCTATAGGTGGCAGGGGTAAAATACAGGGAGCAAAAGGCTATTTACAATTTGTACAGAAAGCAGATGGCAATTATAACAGTCAAGGGACATGAAAGGGAAGCAGTAGTTGAGAAGAGAGTGAGACAGGGTTGTAGCCTCTCCCCGATGTTATTCAATCTGTATATTGAGCAAGCAGTAAAGGAAACAAAAGAAAAATTCGGAGTAGATATTAAAATCCATGGAGAAGAAATAAAAAATTTAAGCTTCGCCGATGACATTGTAATTCTGCCAGAGACAGCAAAGGACTTGCAAGAGCAGTTGAATGGAATGGACAGTGTCTTGATAGGAGGATATAAGATGAACATCAACAAAAGCAAAACGAGGATAACGGAATGTAGTCGAATTAAGTCGGATGATACTGAGGGAATTAGATTAGGAAATGAAACACTTAAAGTAGTAAAGGAGTTTTGCTATATGGGGAGCAAAATAACTGATGATGGTCTAAGTAGAGAGGATATAAAATGTAGACTGGCAATGGCAAGGAAAGCGTTACTGAAGAAGAGAAATTTGTTAACATCGAGTATAGATTTAAGTGTGAGGAAGTCTTTTCTGAAAGTATTTGTATGGAGTGTAGCCAAGTATGGAAGTGAAACATGGACAATAAATAATTTGGACAAGACGAGAGTAGAAGCTTTCAAAATGTGGTGCTACAGAAGAATGCTGAAGATTAGATGGGTAGATCACATAACTAATGAGGAAGTGTTGAATAGGATTGAGGAGAAGAGAAGTTTGTGGCACAACTTGACCAGAAGAAGGGATCGGTTGGTAGGACATGTTCTGAGGCATCAAGGGATCACCAATTTAGTATTGGAGGGCAGCGTGGAGGTTAAAAATCGTACAGGGAGACCAAAAGATGAATACACTAAACAGATTCAGAAGGATGTAGGTTGCAGTAGGTACTGGGAGATGAAGAAGCTTGCACAGGATAAGGTAGCGTGGAGAGCTGCATCAAACCAGTCTCAGGACTGAAGACCACAACAACAACAACAACAGCTAGTTAGTATCTTTTATTATAGGGCGAAATCAGTAATTGCTACGTAACTTAAATTCTACTGCTGATGTGTAAACAAAAATGAATTCTGTACAAGTTATAAACATTTGGGAGACCAAACAATGGCATTCTTAAAGGATCTATTTGGCTCTATTCGAAACCATGTTAGCAAAACTAGCCTTTCATTAATTACAAAGTAATTAACAGTTTTATCAAAAGTATTGTTTACATAACTATATATGTTAATTTCATCATTTAAACAAATAATTTGGCCTAACTCTTGCAGTAGAAAAAACAGTTAAAAAGAACCAATGTTTCGATGTATTCAGTTAATTTAATGAGTAAAGTTTTAATTGTAATTTCTGTAACTTTGACTTCAAACCTACTTCAGTACCTATTATTGTGATGATATGTAAGACCCCAATTTTGATCACGAGACAGTCAGTCCACGGCTGAGTTTCAGACGATAAAACTTTGTTGGTTAGAACGACAACAATGCATCAACTTAACAGTGAAATAAGTGTTACACCATGTGTTAAAGCAATACGAATGTCTGTTCACTTTATTTGAAAGACTGAACTGTGTGGTTAGTTTCTTTACTGCTCGTAGATGTTCAAGTATAAACTATTATAGCAGTATGTGAATGTTCGTCTGCAAACTATTAATGAGGATTATAGAAAGATAAGCAATATTGCATTGGTCATATAAATGTGTATATGGGGGGGTTGTTAAAAGTGCAAGTAAAAGACAGTGAAATGCAAATGTACATCTGACGGATACATCATTTACAGTAGACAGTACTTGCACTTCCACCCCCTATTTTTTCAGCAAGTACATCGACACCGAGGACAATCAAAGAAGAAGATAAAAAAGGTAAATGGCTACAAAGTGGGAACTCTACCTTTAATAAAAACCTACATTCCCATAACGCTCCTGGCCTCAACCTTCATCAGTCATTGTTCCTACTCATCTAGCCCTTCTCTGTTGCTATTCCAGCACTAAAAAGCCCTGTATTCCGCCAACACACCCACAGTCCTTTTACTTCTCTCCTTTTCTGCTACCCCCCCCCCCCCCCCCTCCCTGTAACTATCCAACTGCACCTAGCTGCTGTAGCCTCTCTCCACCTCGTCCCAGTATGCTCCCACGTGCAGCACTATACCATCCCCCAGCCCTATCCTGTATTCCCTCCCTCTCCCCTCCCCTAGCCTAGCCTCCTCCTTACCCCCACCACCTAGTTGCCTCTCCTATCATGGACTGCTGCTCACAGTCTGGCCTCAACAGCCAGAGACTGTGGTCATCTGTGTGTGTGTGTGTGGAGGATAAGGTTAAATTATAATGAGGTAGCACTTTTTTTATGAACAGTGACGGAGCTCTATAGTGTAGACAGACAATATGATGAGGTGCTTATGTATCTAACCTCTTGTCAGTTACAACAGACTGTGGGATAGTTTCTAATTCAAGCTTTTGCTTTGAGAAAGATACATGCATGGCCAGTTAAAGACAGCAGCACAAGGCAATCACTGGACGGTATTCTTTAGTGCCCAAAGGAACACGATTATATATCCCATATCAACTACACTCTTTTTCTTGATGCAGCAAACCAGAAGTGTGTCATAACCGAACACCATCTACCGAAGGCTCCATGAAGAAATGTAAGCACATCTTGATAAGTCATACATGTGCCAGTCATAATTTGTCACGGGACTTGTCTGTGATGTGAGATTGTCAATGTGTGCAACAGATTTCAGGTCAATGGAAGAGTCTCACTTTTGCTTCTTTTGCTTGCAGAGAGAGGGCAAATGTGTTTCAACTAGCCAACAAGCTTGAACTAAGTATTATTCATTGAACTTCAGTGAAAGAGATGTCTGCAAATGAGGTAATGTTTATGTGTGGCATGGTAGATCTTTAAATGAACCTCCATGTCATTCCACATGGGACAGTGACTGTGCACGTCTGTAACAAAAATATTCACTATGCTTATGGAAATCCTTATGCCAGAGCAATACCTTCTGGCATTGTCCTACAAGAAGATAATACTTGACCACACAGGCAACATGGTAAGCCAGCTAGATATCTCCAAAGGGCATAGATGGGATGTTCCCAAGAGGTACGCCCACCTTTGGTAAGCCAGCTAGATATCTCCAAAGGGCATAGATGGGATGTTCCCAAGAGGGACGCCCACCTTTAAAAGAAAATATTAATTTCCTGTTTACCACGTTTAACAGTGTAATAGATTGCTGAATGTGTACATGAGTGTTGCTGTTTGTGATAGATGAACTCCATACTTCCCTTGTGCAATGCCAAACTGACACATCACTTTGGAAAACTTCATATGCTCCCCACACCTTAAAATAAACCCTCTGTCAATAAAACTGCATTTTCACGTTTTACTTATATCACAACTAATGTTCACACTTCAGTTAGCTTTCATCACAAGGCACACTTAGCTTACACATGTAAATATTAAAATGAACAATCATCATCTAACTGCAGAATAAAAACTGCAACATTACATACATACTTCTTAATTGCTGATAGTTCCTTTGAACTGCTAAGGAGAATCAATGTGGAGTGGTATTACATGCAAAAACAAATCTCCCTCTCAATCCACTCATCATCATCAATTTTTTTCATAGACACGTGTATCTTTCTAACAAGCAAAAAGTGTGTTTTGAAATGTTGAAAAATCAACTTTTTTATTTTTACAACATTAATCTCACAGTAATGGTACACTATATTAAATTAAAGAACTGTTCAAGGTCTTCAAAATGACACCACAGTCATTTCTACAGCTTTAATTGTATTTATGCTCAAATTTATACCTTCTAGTTTTGGAAAATTGTTCAGTTTTTCATATTTTGAAACCTCAATC
This sequence comes from Schistocerca gregaria, assembly GCF_023897955.1. Taxonomy (NCBI): domain Eukaryota; kingdom Metazoa; phylum Arthropoda; class Insecta; order Orthoptera; family Acrididae; genus Schistocerca; species Schistocerca gregaria. The sequence goes on from NC_064920.1 coordinate 1,166,845,858, forward strand.
AAGTAATAGGCATGATCAAAAGATGTTAGAATTTGCAAGTTTAGTTACCTGCATGGTTACTGTTAAAAATCTGGTAAATATGAGACATCAAAGTCTAAAAGTAAGAAAAAGTATTTCTTTCCTTGACATTTTATGGACAGAGGGCAGTTATCTTCATTTCTAGTATCTTTTTCATTGTACCTTTCTGCCACTCAGTGCCACCTGTATGTATTGGGTAACAATCTGCCCTTTACATATTGTTGTTATCTTGATATCTATGTTGTCTCATCCTGCTACCTCAAGACAGACTATCTATGTATCTATGTTCGCCCCCAACCCCTCCCCTTGGGTTTCTGTGTGCTACACAGTTTTGGCCACATCAGAAAAGCCCTCAAGAGTGTGCTGACAGCAGCAATGCTAACCTTCCCTTTATACCAAATATCTACCATATAGTGACACTGGAGACATGGTCAAGTATGAAATACCAATCATGCAAGGAGCACATGTTCTTTATAGGAAAAAACTTTCTTTCAAAGGCCACTGTGTTTAACCAACACTGAATGCCATACACTCCAACAAGTAACATTCTTGTAAATCTTCTCCCTCATGAATTCTATCAGCTGTTTGTCACTCCTCACCCCACTGAGCTCCTGCCATCACATACAGGTCATTCGAATCTAGCACTTTCATTACCACCAATCTTGTACTCTCTTCTTTTTTCAGTCATCATCAGTCTATCAGTCTTCTGGCTGGTTTGATGCACCCCATCACAGATTCCTCTCCTGTGCCAACCTCTCCAGTTTTTACCCTGTTCAGCTCCCTCTAGTAGCAGGGAAGTTTATTCTCAAATGTCTTATCACAGGTCCTATCAGCCTAGCCCTTCTTGTTCTCATTGTTCTCCACATGTTACTTTGTTTCACGAATCTGTGGAAAGAACCTCCACAATTCCTTACCTCATCCGCCCACCTAATTTTCAATGTCTTTCTAAAGCACCACATCTCAAATGCTTCAATTATCTTCTGTTGCAGTTTTCTCATAGTCCATGATTCACTACCATATAATGATGTGCTCCAAACACACATTCTCAGAAATTGTTTAGTCAAATTATGGTCTATGTTTGACACTCTTAGACTTCTATTGCCCAGGAAAGCCCTCTTTGTGTGTGTTAGTATTCTTCTTATGCTTTTTTCCATCATGTATTATTTTTCTTCCAAGGTAGCAGAATTCCTCAACTTCAACTATTTTGTGATCACTATTTTGTTGTCAAGTTTCTTGCTCTTCTCATTTCTGCTACTTCTCATAAGTGTCTTTCTTTTTATTACTTTCAATCCACATTCTCTACTCATTACACTTTTCATTCGCTTCAATAGATCCTGCAATTTTCCTTGACATTCGCTGAGTATTGCAATCTCACCGGCGAATCTTATCATCAATATCCTCTCAACCTGAATTTTAATCCCATTCATGAACCTTTCTTTTATATTCATCATTGCTTCTTCAATGTATAAGACTGAACAGTAGGAACAAAAGACTGTATCCTTGTCTTATATCTTTTTTAATCTGAGCACTTTATTCTTGGTCTTCCAATCTTATTGCTACTTCTTGGATTTTGTACGTACTGTGTATCACCTGTCTTTACCTAAATCTTACTCCTTTTTTTCTCAGAATTTCTGATACCTTGCACCATTTTACATTGTCTAACACTTTTGGCAGGTCAACAGGTCCTATGAATGTGTAATGATTTTTCTTTAGTCTTGCTTTCATGATCAAGCACAGGTCAGGACTGCCTTTCTGGTGCCTTTATCTTTCCTAAAGCCAAACTGATCATCCTCTAACAGAACTTCTATTCCATTTTCCATTCTTTTGTGTGTTATTCTTTTCAGCAACTTGGATGCATGAATTGTTAATATGATTCAGCAACAGTTCTTGTATGTATCTACTCTTTCTATCTTCAGAATTGTGAAGATGCTATTTTTCTGAAAGTCTGATGGTATGTTGCCTGCCTCTAGATTCTACACACCAACTTTAATAATTGTTTGGTTGCCACTTCTTCCAATGATTTTAGAAATTCTGATGGAATGTTACCTATCCTTTCCGCCTTATTCAATCTCAAGGCTTCCAAAGCACTTTTAAATTCTGGCTAATATTGGACCCCATATCTCTTCTGTATCAACACAGGTTTCTTCAATCATGTCATCAGACGATTCCTCCCCCTCACAGAGGCCTTCAATTTTGTCATCATTTTGCTGATGGATTGCATGATAGTAGAATATCTTCCGTTTGCAGTGGCCCACAATCATATAGAAGCTTTTGAAAGGCATTTTCGCTGTCTGACTTAATTGTTCATTTATTTCACATGATTTTCATTTCAGGTTTGTTGTCATTCTCAAGTGCAAGTTACGGCCAGACTTATTTTAATATTTTAACATGCAGTTCATAATGGCTAAAAAGCCGAAATCATGATTGTGCGAAATACATGAACAATTAACAGTAAAATGGTGGAAATCTCTTTCAAAAATAAATAAAAATAGTAATTAAAAAATACTGGAATATGTCCATCTTCTTTTGATTTTGTGATCTGATATGGAGATTTCCAGAATTCAAAACTGTTTCCAAGTGCTCAATTTTTGCAACATTCAATGCGAGTCAAACTGTTCATACCATGCCTGCACAGGCTACTTCAATTCCCGTGATGTGAAACCAGCAATCACGGCAGTGAGCGGTATCAGTGTAGAACCAGGTCAAAGATACATTCTGTGGCAGGTCTGATGTGATTGTGTCTGCAATCGAGATGAGCAGCAGTGACACTGTGGAACCTTGGTTCATCCCACCTGTCACTGTGAAGCTGTAAAGCAGACTAGGCCACATGGACAACACAAGTGGTTTACTGTTTTCTTTACAGCATTTTAACCCAGAGAACAAGATGAATAGCCAATCTGTGGTCACAGAGAGTATATGAAAGAAGATGGTGTGGAACATGCCAAAATGCTCCTTAGTCTCCAGGAAAGACGTTTGCAAGAATATGTATTTCTCTATAATGTTTTTAAAATAGAAAGAAACATTCCACATGGGAAAAATATATTAAAAACAAAGATTCCAAGACTTAACAAGCCGGAAAGTGCCGGTAGATAGGCACAATAAAAAAAACACACACACACAAAATTTTGAGCTTTCGCAACCAGCGGTTGCTTTGTCAGGAAAGAGGGAAGGAGAAGGAAAGATGAAAGGATGTGAGTTTTAAGGGAGAGGGTAAGGAGTCATTCCAATCCCAGTAGCGAAAAGACTTACCTTAGGGGAAAAAAGGATAGGTATATACTCACACGCACACCCCGCGCGCGCGCGCACACGCACACGCACACACACACCCCCATACATATACAGACACAAGCAGACATAACCTCTTACAGAAGAACCCCAAAAGTGTCCCACTTGTGACAGGCTACTTCCCAGTACTGGATCAGACTCTGGATGTGGCTCTCCAGCAGGGATACCACTTCCTAAAATCCTGCCCCGAAATGAGATCCATCCTTCATGAAATCCTCCCCACTCCGCCAAGAGGGTCTTTCCGCCGTCCACCTAACCTTCGTGACCTCTTGGTTCATCCCTATGAAATCCCCAAACCACCTTCCCTACCCTCTGGCTCCTACCCTTGTAACTGCCCCTGGTGTAAAACCTGTCCCATGCACCCTCCCACCACCAACTACTCCAGTCCTGTAACCCAGAAGGTGTACACAATCAAAGGCAGAGCCACGTGTGAAAGCACCCACGTGATTTACCAACTGACCTGCCTACACTGTGACGCTTTCTATGTGGGAATGACCAGCAACAAACTGTCCATTCGCATGAATGGGTGCAGGCAGACAGTGTTTGTTGGTAATGAGGATCAGCCTGTGGCTAAACATGACTTGGTGCACGGCCAGCACATCTTGGCACAGTGTTACACCGTCCGGGTTATCTGGATACTTCCCACTAACACCAACCCATCTGAACTCCAGAGATGGAAACTTGCCCTTCAATATATCCTCTCTTCTCCTTATCCACCAGGCCTCAATCTCCGCTAATTTCAAGTTGCCGCCACTCATACCTCACCTGTCATTCAACATCATCTTTGCCTCTGCACTTCCGCCTCGACTGACATCTCTGCCCAAACTCTTTGCCTTTAAATATGTCTGTTTGTGTCTGTATATGTATGGATGTGTGTGTGTGTGTGTGTGTGTGTGTGTGTGTGTGTGTGTGTGTGTGTGTGTGTGTGTGTGTGTGAGTATATACCTATCCTTTTTTCCATCCTTTTTTCCCCTAAGGTAAGTCTTTCCGCTCCCGGGATTGGAATGACTCCTTACCCTCTCCCTTAAAACCCACATCCTTTCATGTTTCCTTCTCTTTCCCTCTTTCCTGACGAAGCAACCGCCGGTTGTGAAAGCTCAAAATTTTGTGTGTGTGTTTGGGTGTTTTTTATTGTGCCTGTCTACCGGCACTTTCCCACTTAGTAAGTCTTGGAATCTTTGTTTTTAATATATATTTAATTTTTTTCATTGACTTGACAGGCTGGAAAGTAGCATGAAATCATGGGGATCTGGGGGATGGTGTAGATGCAACTGGTGGCAATTCTTCAAAATATGTAATCAGCAATAGAGGAAGTGGATGGCAACCCACAGGCTTACGGTAGTTAAATACATTAAGTGTGACACGTTGAAACCTTTAATGTGGCTGTGTGAAATGATAGACAACAAGACAGTTGCCTGGAAAATGCATGTGTTCATGCCCTGGTCTTGCACACAATTTTACTATTCCTGGATGTCTCCCCTCTTTATATTTAGAATATACCATATTCCAAAATCAGTAAAAATGCATTTGTTCACGAATTCAATTTTTTTCCAAGGTTTATGTTGAAAATCTTCCTTACAAAAAGCAGCAGCCAACATCCTACCAAACATTCTCCAAATTGAATCTGCACTCTGATCAGGTGATCCTCTCTGTTAATGTGAACTAACACTGATTGTAGAAAAATGTATGGGAACCGTTAATGCTGGTATCTCTTCTAACCTGTTTCTTGTCTCCCAAGTCTGTGCTGTTGCCATAGCTATGTTTTATTCTTCCTTTTTTTCTACTCACATGATAGTATTATCAGCAGTACCACATTGGAATTAATTGTCTGATGCTATTTCCATTCTTGACCAACTGTATGCTTAACACTCTTCTTATTTCCTCTCCTCCCCCCCCCCCTTTCCCTCTGACTGCTGAAAAAATAAAAAAAAAAGCACAATGTTTACATCTTCTGAATACTTATGTTAGATTCTGATTTCTCTGACCAAACAAGGTACCTTCAAATTTTAAGTCTCATTTTTTTTCTTTCTTTTTTTTTCTTTCCCTGCTTTGTTCACAACATTTCTCTTCTTTTTTGATCTTGAGTAGCTTGTAGCCCACTATCGTCTTCCCACTAAACTCTGCTCCTCTTGTTCCTTTTTTCAGTACTTGCAACTAAGCCACTTACACGCCTCCTCTATCCCTTTGCTTATTTTTCTCCTCAAGCAGAAACTTACTGTTCTGGCATTTCAAGATTTACTGCCTATAGCTGCTACTGTCGGCTGTATAGCGACTTACAGCATGTCATGTTAGCTTGGTTTTCTTATGAACTATTGTTCTACTGGAGACTTCAAGGCCTAATTAGCCCTGTGTTAAACACCCCACCCGCCATATTCTGTTCGTTTTTGCTTAAATACCAAAGCATCACAGCTAAACAATTCCAGAGTTGTAAATGTTTTCCCTATTCATTTATTACCTTCCTCCATTAAGTACTGCACTTACAAGACTGATTACTTGTTTGAGTATACAATTATATATGCAGTATGACTACAGTAACTATAAGCTAATTTATTCATGCTAATGTCGGATACACTCCATGGCTGTCGATTGAACTGTTTGAATAAATACAGCAGCCAGTAACTTTTCTTATAATGCAATAATCGGCCGCATGGTGAATACTGTGCTGTACCAGTGAGGCTTGAAATGTTGGTGCTATGCACGTAGAAGTGGGGAAAAAAAGAGCCAACAATTACAGGACAAAAGACAGCTGAAGAATTCAAAATGCAGTCAATAAAAATTGTGTACTCACAAAGATATAAATTTATTATGTTAATTTAAGATCATTGAGAACCCAAAATGTGTCTTCACACAAATAGAACTATAGTAAAAGTGGCTTATGGCTCTATTTCTTCTAGTAATAAAGCAATAACACCTTAAAAAAATGCTAATTAAAAAATCAACAAACATACTTTGTAGGTGTAGTGTTAATTTTATGAGGTAATATCAAATTTTGACTTACAATTATCATCCACCAAATTACTTTTTTTGATGCAACGGTATATTCTTCCACAAGTTCCGCTAGATAATACAGTCCAGCAGCTGTAAAAATGAGATGTGATACATAATTCCTAATTTTCTACATACGTTCAAAATTTCATAGCCCTCATATTCATGAGAACATATTTTGTATGTTATAGTGTACACACATAACAACACAAAAACAACAATGCTGGACACAGAGAACAATTTATGCGAATACACTTACAAGTGAACAATTTATGTGAATACACTTATAAGAAGTTTACATTCATGCAGAGTTCAGCTAAGTGAGAATTGTAGCTGTGTCCTGAATGTGCAGCACAGTACCAGTTCTGGAGACAACTCAAGCAATTGACTGATTACATCCACTATCAGGCATCATCTGAAGTGAAACCTTTCACTGCAACCACCATCTGTCTGGGTCTTCTGTTACAAATACGTACATGTATCTTTTAACAGGCAGCAGTAGGGTTCATCAACAGACAGTGTAAGGAACTTCTTAATATAGAGTGTTTCAATTGGGGTTTTGTTTACTACAGTGGAGAACACTATTATGGCAATAGCCCGAACTAAGATTTACTATTTATAAGGCTAGCTCTTCGAACAGCAAGGACATTGTGGAACATTTTTTCTGTGTCGTTCTTAGGCAAAATACCACTAGAACAGACATGGGGAGAATGGTGGTCAATGAAAGAATTTGGTAAGTGACAACTATCTGTAATAGTTTCAAAGGTGACTCACCTGGCACATAACATTTCACAATGAAAATGATTGGTTCCAGTGGAAGCAGAGCCTGTGTTTAATAGTGTAACAGTCCCTCCAACAAGTTAGATGTAAAATAAGATGGACTGGGGACAACTTTCTGACAATCTTCAAGAGACACAGGAAAGAAAGGAAGGGTGTGTGGCAGGCAGCAGGTTCTGTGGACTATAGTAAGAAAAATTTTGTTTTGGGCATGACAAAGAACAGGTTGAAGTCTTAGCATTAGTTTACAGGTGTGCTAATTTCTATTTCTGAGCTTCAGCCAAAGTTCTAAGTTGCAGGAGTCAAAGCAAATAAAGAACATGGTATGCAGTCAAAGAGAAGGCAATGAGGAAGTAATTAGTCACAGGATAACTCTTCAATATATAGCAGATATAGCTGCCTTTTCAACGGATTGCAAGAAAAATGTCGAGAACCTTAACTTCGTCTATGTAATCTGGAGTTCAACACTGTGGTCAGTTAGGAAAACAGTGATAACCATACTGACTTAATACAGAAATCTAGATGGATTGACAAGGATTTAAGCCCCACTTCTTCCTAACAGAAAACCACTTTCTTGACTGTTGTACAGTTTTGCTCAGTACCAGTACATCTTGGAGAGGCACAAATATTGAATACATGAAACATGTCATCAGCATGAGAAACTTTTATTTCACTCCTAAGGTTATCTAGTTGGAAAAATGGGTTCACAACTTTTTAAAATTAGAAGCTAAAAGCTCCTCACACTAGCAGCTCTTACATTCAGAGAATAGGGGGAGGAGAATGAAAGAGTTATTGTGTGCTCAAAATATGTTACTCTTCTTACAAGAAAGTGACAGTGGCACACACTTACATACATACACACGCACGCACATACAGACAATGAGAAAGGTTGTGGAGTACACATGTAGACCAACTGCTCCTTCCATCACATAACTGAATGTGTTTTCTAGAATTATTATATATACCTAGTTCCAATCCTGTAACTACTTGTAAATCTCAGAGGGCTTAAGATTCGATGAGTGTTTTTTTTTTTTTCCCATTACCGGAGCTATCAGTCTTGTTCCAGTTTATTTAGTTTCAGCGTGCTTGAAGCAGTAGTTCATTTTTTCCCTTGGAATGAGAAAACACTCCTGCCTTTTATATTTTTAATTTGGACTCCGTTTAACATGTATCATCAAGTTAGCCACACCATTTTTCCTGTTATATTATCCAACTATTTCATATTTACATTTCTAATTTACTGGACTTAAAATAAAAAGTTCAGAGGCTATTTTGCTTCTTTTTTTTCCTTTCAGAACACAAGCAGTCCCACATAATGTGAAGCCCAGCTTAAAGCTGTACACCACTAAATGTGAGCGACTTCTTCATCTGGCGTGGTACTAATACCAAGGGACCATGCAACGAAGGGCGATTTTTTTATTTTCACTGATGGATGAACGCAAGACTCAGAGTTGTGCTTTGACTCCTTTTGGGTTGCTTCAATTAAAAACTTCCCTGTACATTAAAAACAGGCAGCATCCAAAATAAAAATCTTTCTTACACTTTATGAATATCTCTCACATCGTTTCCTAGTGTGTGTCCTTTGAGTTGATTTGCTTGGCAACTCATCTACTCAATCCATAAATAGTCCTACATCATCCCCATTGTCAAAGAAATGGGTCTCAAGTTACAAAAGCAAGCATTACTGCATCACCAATTTCAATAACTAGTTCTGCATGGTGAAAGGAAACACTGCACCTGCTAATAACCAAGAAAGTACAGATACATTATATTCATTCTGCAGACACTAGTTACTTCACTGGCAGACAGTAGTTCCAATAATTTAACCCCATGAAGATTCCACAAATATTCAATCTGTGGGCTGTTTCTAGATCTATCTAAACTATTTGATCTCGTGTGATATGATCAGTCATAGTCTGCTGCTTAGGAAAGTGCAAAGAAGTTTGCCTACAACTGACATAAGTCACACCTTTCTAGCATGCAACACATGGTAGAAATATGTCAAGAAAATAAGATCAAACAATGGGAAAAATATATTCAAAAACAAAGATTCCAAGACTTACCAAGCGGGAAAGCGCCGGCAGACAGGCACAATGAACAAAACACACAAACACACACACACACATTTACTAGCTTTCGCAACCGATGGTTGCTTCTTCAGGAAGGAGAGAAAAAGACGAAAGGATGTGGGTTTTAAGGGAGAGGGTTAGGAGTCATTCCAATCCCGGGAGCGGAAAGACTTCCCTTAGGGGGAAAAAAGGACAGGTGTACACTCGCGCGCGCGCACACACACACACACACACACACACACACACACACACACACACACACACACACACACACACACACATCCATCCGCACATACACAGGTTTGTGTGTTTTGTTCATTGTGCCTGTCTGCCGGCGCTTTCCCGCTTGGTAAGTCTTAGAATCTTTGTTTTTGAATATATTTTTCCCATGTGGAAGTTTCTTTCTATTTTATTTAGATCAAACAATGGAAAATACAAGATGGAATGTAACAATATTATGAAAAGGTAAGCTGCTGCTCACCATATAGCGGAGATGCTGAGTCGCAGACGAGGACAACAAAAAGACTGCGGTGCAATCCTAAATTCCTGGAACCCATAACACACATTGAAACTCTTGCCCTGCAGGAACTTGAGCAACATGCACAATGCCACCTCGAAATGTCCTCCTCCCTGCTCAAGTCCTATTCCTACCTTGGAGTACCACTGTCCACCACCTCTACAACAACCTCCAAACTTCCCCCACGTCCCCTCATATCTGACAAACCCAGTCTTACAGACCTACTACACTTACCCCACCCTCCAAAACTCCCTCCCACCAACGCACAGAATCCAGAACCTAAACTGACCCATAACACAGTAATGAACCTTTCCTCCAGAAGCCTTAGTCCCACAAAAAATCAGCCCATTCCAAAGGCCTCGCCTTTTGTCCCACTCCCAAATTCAACCATGCACACCTTGTCAAAGAGCTCCTCTCCTTCTCCCAGTCCCTACAGTGGAAACACTATTTTGCCATCAACTCTACCAATCAGACTCAACCAAACACCAATACTGAACACTGCCTAACTCAGTTCAGTCCTCCATCCAAGCATGATCCATCCCCTCTGCCCCCAAATCACTTCCTGTTAACTTTCCAGAATTTCCTAAATTCGAACCTTGCCTCACCATCATTCCCCAAATCCTTCAACATGCAAACCAACCTTACATCCACAGAAAGAACCACAGTCCACCATCTAAAAGCTGATCTTGGCCTTATAATCCTACCTGCTGACAGAGGCTTATTTACCGCTGTTTCAAACCGCAGGGATTACCTGGCAGAAGGACTCCGCCAGCTGTTGGATACTTGCACCTACAAACCTTGCCACAGTGACCCTACTCCAGAAATCCTGCAGGATCTCCAGCCTCTCCTCAAATCCTTAGGACCATCCCAGAACCTCTCCCCGGAGTCCATCTGTCTACTCACCTTTACCACTCACCACACTCCTACCTTCTACATACTTCCTAAAGTCCATAAACCTAACCACCCAGGACACCCCATTGGGGCTGGTTACTCTGTCCCCAATGAGAGAATCTCTGCTCTCATAGACCAACACCTTCAACCTATTACCCAGAACCTACCCTCCTATATAAAAAATACCAACCACCTCCTCCATCGACACTCCACAGTTCCTGTTCCTTTATCACAGGGTGCCCTGCTCGTCATTACTGATGCCATCTCCCTCTACACTAACATTCTAATGCCCGGGGCCTTACTGCTATTGAATAATACCTTTCCCAACACCCAATGGATTCCAAACCAACAACCTCCTTCCTAGTCACCATAACCAGCTACATTCTCACCCACAACTACTTCTCCTTTGAAGGCAATACCTACAAACAGATCCGGTGTACAGCCATTGGCACCCGCATGGCACCATCCTATGCCAACCTTTTCATGGGCCATCTAGAGGAATCCTCATTAAACACCCAGAATCCTAACCCTCCCCTCCATCTGGTTCAAATTTCTTTGCAATCTGTATTGAGGGTGAGGACACCCTATCCACATTCCTCCAAAACCTCAAAAACTTCTCCCCAATTTGCATCGCCTGGTCCTACTCAACCAAACAAGCCACCTTCCTAGATGTTGAACTCCGTCTCAAAAATGGCTACATCGGCACCTCCGTCCATATCAAACCTACTAACTACCAGCAATACCTCTATTTCGACAGCTGCTACCCGTTCCATACCAAGAAGTCCCTTCCACACAGCCCACCCCTCTGCGGGCGTCGCATCTGCAGTGATGAGCGGTCCCTCTCGAGATATACTGTGGGTCTCACTGAAGCATTCAGATGGTAATTGTCCTCCCAACCTTGTACACAATCAAATAGCATGTACCCTATCTTTCCAGTGTCCCACCACCTCCCAAGTACCACCGTCCAAGTCCAGCCAGAGGAGCAGTCAACTCGTAATTCAGTACCACCAGGGTTTCAACTACCTCTCGCAGCACCCTGCAATGAGAAATGTCCTGCCCACTATCCTTCCCACAACTTCCACAGTGGTATTCCGACGCCCACTGAACCTACGCAATACAGGTTGTTTCAAAAAGAATATATGTATTACAAAGTATTATTTTGTCCAAACTATTGATCACTGCACCTTGGTTCGGGTATTGGAGAAATGAATACATAGTTTAGTTTATATTAATAGCCGCTAGATGCCAGTTGTCTTCTGTCTTGCTTGGTAATTGTCATTGTAATATGCTTAAAACGGTTACTCTGCAGCAGAAATCATTTTGTGTTCTCGAGTTTGCAAAGTGCAATTCCGTGATTACAGTGCAAAGATGTTTCCGGCTGAGGTACCAAACTGATCCTCCAAATGGGTGGAACATTCAAAGATGGTATCGACAGTTTCTAGATACAGAACGTGTATCTAAAGGAAAGAGTCCTGGCTGTCCTCATGTTCATGAAGAAAATGTTGCACAAATTCAAACTGCTTTCCAACATAGTCCTTCAAAAGCAACTCGTCGTACCAGTCGGGAGTTACAACTACCTACAACAACACTTAGGCGTGTTTTGAGACGTCGGTTGGTTGTTACAAGCTCCGCATCCTGGTGACAAATGCAAATGTGTGGCATTTTGTAATGAGATTCTTTATGCTATTGACAATGATCACACTTTCGCACAACACACTGTGTTCAGTGATGAAGCGTCTTTCCACATTAGTGGTCAGTTAAGCAAACATATAATGTTCGAATTTGGAACCCACAGAACCCAAACGCAGCCATTGAATATGTATGAGATCCACCTAAAGTCAATGTGTTTTGTGTGATATCCCAATCATCAGTTTACGGCCCATTCTTCTTTGATGGCAACATGGTTAACGGTCGGCAGTATCTTGCTATGTTACAAAACTGGTTGTTTCTGAGGCTGCATGAAGGACAACTTCATTTTTCAACAAGATGGGGCAGGAGGAGGAAATTAGTGTTTAACGTCCCGTCGACAACTAGGTCATTAGAGACTGAGCACAAGCTCGAGTGAAGAAAGGATGGGGAAGCAAATCGGCCGTGCCATTTCAAAGGAACCATCCCGGCATTTGCCTGAAGCGATTTAGGGAAATCACGGAAAACCTAAATCAGGATGGCCAGAGACGGGATTGAACCGTCGTCCTCCAGAATGCGAGTCCGGTGTGCTAACCACTGCGCCACCTTGCTCGGTAAGATGGGGCACCCTCTCACTGTAGTTGCCAAGTGCGTGAATATCTGAATGAAACTCTACCGAACCATTGGATTTGTCATCAAGGAGCTGGCAACTTAGCATGTCTCAGATGGTCTCCACGGTCACCGGATTTGCCACCCTCTGACTTCTTCTTGTAGGGTTTCGTCAAAGACAATGTTTATATACCACCACTACCACAGAACCTGGAAGAGTTGAAGAACCGGATCCGTGCTGTCATAACATTAGTGAAGAAAGACATGCTTGCCCGAGTATGGGAGGTATTTGAGTTTCGATGTCATATTGTTCATGTCGCTGATGGAGGACATATTGAACATCGGTAATCTGAACTTGAGAGGTTTTCAAATATGTGTGTAAAGTTTCATATTCGTATGCCTTAAAGTTTAATAAATATATGAATTCAAAATACATATATTCTTTTTGAAACATGTTGTATACTAGTCCACCCTTACACAACCCCTGCTCCCAACGCCTTACCTCATGGCTCATACTCTTGTAATAGACCTAGATGCAAGACCTGCCCCATACATCCTCCCACCACCACCTACACCAGTTCGGTCACAAACATCACCTATCCCCACCAAAGGCAGGGCTACATGCTAAACCAGTCATGTGATCTACAAGGTAAGCTGCAACCACTGTGCTGCATTCTATGTGGGTATGACAACCAACAGGCTATTTGTCTGCATGAAACGCCACTGACAGTGGCCAAGAAACAAGTGGACCACCCTGTTGCTGAGCACATTTCCAAACATGAAATCCTTCGTTTCAATGACTGCTTTACAGCCTTAGCCATATGGACCCTTTGCACTAACTCCAGCTGTTCTGAATTGCGCAGGTGGGAACTTTTCCTGCAATACATCCTATGTTCCTGTAACCCTCCTGGACTCAACCTTCGTTAGTCACGGTCCTCACCCATCCAGCCCCTTCCCTGTCTCCATTCCAGCGCTACACAGCCATCACACCCTGTCTTATTAATTCTCTTCTTTTCTGCTAGTCCCCCTTCCCTTTCCACCTCCCCCCTGCCATTCATCTAACCTACAGCACTACACTGTCTGCCACCCCTATGATACTATACCTCCCCTCCCCACCCCAGCCTCCTCCTTACCCCTACCCAGTCGCCACTCCCATCATGCACCGGTGCTGCTGCTGCTGGTGGCAATGTGGTTTCAGTTGCCTGAGACTGCGGTCATGTGCATAAGTCACATTTGCATGCGCACACGTGTGTGTGAGTGTGTGTGTTTTCTATTTTTGACAAAGGCCTTACTAGCTGTAAGCCTATTTATTTGTTACAGTCTTTTGTTGTGCCTATCTGCGATACTGACCCTACGACTTGTCTTAGAAAATAGATTTAGGAAAGGCAAACCTACATTTCTAGCATTTGTAGACATAGAGAAAGCTTTTGAAAATGTTGACTGGAATACTCTCTTTCAAATTCTAAAGGTGGCGGGGGTAAGAAACAGGGAGCGAAAGGTTATTTACAATTTGTACAGAAACCAGATGGCATGAGTCGAGGGGCATGAAAGGAAAGCAGTGGTTGGGAAGGGAGTGAGACAGGGTTGTAGCCTCTCCCAGATGTTATTCAATCTGTATATTGAGCAAGCAGTAAAGGAAACAAAAGAAAAATTCGGAGTAGATATTAAAATCCATGGAGAAGAAATAAAAACTTTGAGGTTCGCCGATGACATTGTAATTCTGTCAGAGACAGCAAAGGACTTGGAAGAGCAGTTGAATGGAATGGACAGTGTCTTGATAGGAGGATGTAAGATGAACATCAACAAAAGCAAAACGAGGATAACGGAATGTAGTCGAATTAAATCGGGTGATACTGAGGGAATTAGATTAGGAAATGAAACACTTAAAGTAGTAAAGGAGTTTTGCTATATGGGGAGCAAAATAACTGATGATGGTCTAAGTAGAGAGGATATAAAATGTAGACTGGCAATGGCAAGGAAAGCGTTTCTGAAGAAGAGAAATTTGTTAACATCGAGCATGGATTTAAGTGTCAGGAAGTCGTTTCTGAAAATATTTGTATGGAGTGTAGTCATGTATGGAAGTGAAACATGGACGATAAATAGTTTGGACAAGAAGAGAATAGAAGCTTTTGAAATGTGGTGCTACAGAAGGATGCTGAAGATTAGATGGGTAGACCACATAACTAATGAGGAGGTATTGAATAGGATTGGGGAGAAGAGGAGTTTGTGGCACAAGTTGACGAGAAGAAGGGACCGGTTAGTAGGACATGTTCTAAAGCATCAAGGGATCACAAATTTACTTTTGGTGGGCAGCGTGGAGTGTAAAAATCAGAGGGAGACCAAGAGATGAATACACTAAGCAGATTCAGAACGATGTAGGTTGCAGTAGTTACTGGGAGATGAAGAAGCTTGCACAGGATAGAGTAGCATGGAGAGCTGCATCAAACCAGTCTCAGGACTGAAGTCAACAACAATTTGCAACTCGTCATCTCAAGAAAATAAGAATTACTTTTCAGTATACTGGAAAGTTAATTATGGAGTACTTCATTGCCCTCTGTTGGGCCTTTGGTTATTCTCACTTTTTTTAAATGATTTACATACGACTTGAAAGCAGCAGAACCATTGTCGTTCGCACAGTCTTCTTGAAAAGTGTAAAGATATTGCAAACGTACCCTTGTTTATATGTGTGTGTGGGAGGCGAGGGGGGGGGGGGGGGGTGCTATCTCCTCACCCTGCTGGTGAGGTTGGGTCAACAATATACTAGGCGAATGCATCACTGTAAATGAAGCAAAGAATATATTAGGCATGTGTCCCTAGAACAGAAAGGCAAATAAGGTGTGGCTGAGTACAACCTGAATGAAGAACATACAATTGAGTTTGAAAGCACAAAGTTACTGTGCCAAGGCAGGACTTACTGGGATGGCAAAATAAAAGAATCAATAAACATTAGGATCCATTGATCAACACAGACTAGGGTTATTAACTCAGTTTGGCGTGGGATCCTGTATAAGCATCTATCCACTCCTACTGTGTTGTGGCGATACCTGTAAGACACCGCTAGCCCACGCCTCTCGCGGTGTGCGTTTAACCCCATTTAAATGACGCGCCAAGCGCGCGCCCAGCGGCTGTACGATTAATTAAATAATCGGCATGCTAATCACAGTTGAAATCTCTGGTCCAGAGGGACGTGAAGAGGCTGTGGTCCAGAGAGAGAGTAGAGTCAGTCGAGTCTTGTTCAGTCTTAAGAGTCAGTCGAGCTAGAAAGTGTCTTGTGAAACGATCATTCTGTGGTTAATATTAGTGTGATGATTTCCTTTATATGTGTTGTGTTGTCTTCTTCGATGAGTAAAAAAAAAATATAGGTAAAATAAATTTTTGTGATGTCCGTCAATAAGTTCATTCCAGTAAAAATAGAACCACTTCCCTTCACCTTTATTCACCCTTTTTTCTTTCTTTCCTTTCAACAAAACAAAAAAACAAAAAATTACCACCCTCCTTTTTTTTAAATTCCGGACAGCGCATGGTGGATCATGCGCAGACTGAAAGCAGCCTCCTACTCTGGCCCAACCTCACACGACCTTGGCACCTATACCAAGAGGAAATGGTATTTTCACCTCTTGCATAACATCTGCAATATCTCGAGTCGGCAAGACACTTGTTAAAATGTTGTGGTTTTTAATATTCAACTGAAAAAAAAAAAGGTTTTCTGCCATCTGGCTTAAAAACAATGAGCTTGTCATCAACATGACTCATTGAAGAAATACAGTTAAGTCTTTAAACTAATTTGTTGGGATATTTCACAACTTTGCTAAGAAGACTGTGTAGAAAATAAAATTCTAATGTGGAGTACTAATCTGGTGCCCTCCTGGCTTGGGTAGAGCCATCTTTTCATAACAGAAAGCAGAGGAGTCACAACAATAACCAGCAAAGGAATGAGACCAACTCACAGTGAGAAAAAAATAAATGTGAAGTCTCAAAAAAAATTCTGTAATGTGGTCACTCCTCTTCTGAACCTAAAGAAATAACCACCAATTCCTTTAAAGTACTGTTCCAAAACTAATTTTAGCTGATGACAACTATATTAATCAATGGCCCAAACTGAACCAAATCAAACCCAATATATATTACAGCTGAGTGGGTCTACAAGTGGGTCAGTAAATGGGAAATCAACCAAGAGTCTTGTTATCAATATACAGGGTGTTTCAAAAATAACCGGTATATTTGAAACGGCAATACAAACTAAACGAGCAGCGATAGAAATACACCGTTTGTTGCAATATGCTTAGGACAACAGTACATTTTCAGGCAGACAAACTTTCAAAATTACAGTAGTTACAATTGTCAACAACAGATGGCGCTGCTGTCTGGGAAACTCTATAGTACGATATTTTCCACATATCCACCATGCGTAGCAATAATATGGCGTAGTCTCTGAATGAAATTACCTGAAACCTTTGACAACGTGTCTGGCGGAATGGCTTCACATGCAGATGAGATGTGCTGCTTCAGCTGTTCAATTGTTTCTGCATTCTGGAGGTACACCTGGTCTTTCAAGTGTCCCCACAGAAAGAAGTCACAGGGGTTCATGTCTGGCGAATAGGGAGGCCAATCCACGCCGCCTCCTGTATGTTTCGGATAGCCCAAAGCAATCACATGATCATCGAAATATTCATTCAGGAAATTAAAGACGTCGGCCGTGCGATGTGGCCGGGCACCATCTTGCATAAACCATGAGGTGTTTGCAGTGTCTTCTAAGGCAGTTTGTACCGTCACAAATTCACGAAGAATGTCCAGATAGCGTGATGCAGTAATCGTTTCGGATCTGAAAAATGGGCCAATGATTCCTTTGGAAGAAATGGCGGCCCAGACCAGTACTTTTTGAGGATGCAGGGACGATGGGACTGCAACATGGGGCTTTTCGGTTCCCCATATGCGCCAGTTCTGTTTATTGACGAAGCCGTCCAGGTAAAAATAAGCTTCGTCAGTAAACCAAATGCTGCCCACATGCATATCGCCGTCATCAGTCCTGTGGACTATATATCGTTAGCGAATGTCTCTCGTGCAGCAATGGTAGCGGCGCTGAGGGGTTGCCGCGTTTGAATTTTGTATGGATAGAGGTGTAAACTCTGGTGCATGAGACGATACGTGGACGTTGGTGTCATTTGGACCGCAGCCGCAACATGGCGAACGGAAACCCGAGGCCGCTGTTGGATCACCTGCTGCACTAGGTGCGCGTTGCCCTCTGTGGTTGCCGTACGCAGTCGCCCTACCTTTCCAGCACGTTCATCCGTCACGTTCCCAGTCTGTTGAAATTTTTCAAACAGATCCTTTATTGTATCGTTTTTCGGTCCTTTGGTTACATTAAACCTCCATTGAAAACTTCGTCTTGTTGCAACAACACTGTGTTCTAGGCGGTGGAATTCCAACACCAGAAAAATCCTCTGTTCTAAGGAATAAACCATGTTGTCCACAGCACACTTGCACGTTGTGAACAGCACACGCTTACAGCAGAAAGACGACGTACAGAATGGCGCACCCACAGACTACGTTGTCTTCTATATCTTTCACATCACTTGCAGCGCCATCTGTTGTTGGAAATTGTAACTACTGTAATTTCGAAAGTTTGTCCGCCTGCAAATGTACTGTTGTCCCAAGCATATTGCAACAAACGGTGTATTTCTATCGCTGCTCGTTTAGTTTTTATTGAAGTTTCAAATATACCGGTCATTTTTGAAACACCCTGTACCAAATTTGGATATTTTTTTGTATATTTGTAGTAGCAGTGTTTGCATGAAATATCACACATTAAAAATATTTTGACCATTCATTACATTACTAATAAATTTTTAAAACTTCCAAATTATGCAATGGTTGTTGCACTGAACCGCCAAATCTTCAAGACTGTACGATTTACAGACCTAAACTTTGTAAAATTTTATACAGTTTCTAGTAAGCTTTAAAAGTAGTTGCTATTTTATGATGCAATGGTGAATTTAAAATGTATGTTAGTCAAGTTCATGCCAAATATCATGGCGCTATGCTATTCCAGTGGGAACATGTTAAAATAAATTTTATTTTGCTGATAAGTGCAACATCTTGTGCATAGTCTGTAGTCCTTTGAACTTATTACTAAGTTTTACTGCAATCCTTCCATGCCTAAAACTAAACAAGGAGCTTAAATCATTATTAATTTTTATTCAGTGACAGTCAATATACAGGGTGTTACAAAAAGGTCTGGCCAAACTTTCAGGAAAAATTCCTCACACACAAATAAAGAAAAGATGTTATGTGGACATGTGTCCAGAAACGCTTAATTTCCATGTTAGAGCTCATTTTATTTTCATCAGTATGTACTGTACTTCCTCGATTCACTGCCAGTTGGCCCAATTGAAGGAAGGTAATGTTGACTTCGGTGCTTGTGTTGACATGCTACTCATTGCTCTACAGTACTAGCATCAAGCACATCTGTACGTAGCATCAACAGGTTAGTGTTCATCATGAACGTGGTTTTGCATCAGTGCCATGTTTCCAAATACGGAGTTGGCAGATGCCCATTTGATGTATGGATTAGCACGGGGCAATAGCTGTGGCGCAGTACGTTTGTATCGAGACAGATTTCCAGAACGAAGGCGTCCCGACAGGAAGACGCTCGAAGCAATTGATCGGCGTCTTACGGAGCACGGAACATTCCAGCCTATGACTCGCGAATGGGGAAGACCTAGAAAGACGAGGACACCTGCAATGGACGAGGCAATTCTTCGTGCAGTTGACGATAACTCTAATGTCAGCATCAGAGAAGTTGCTGCTGTACAAGGTAACATTGACCACGTCACTGTATGGAGAGTGCTACGGGAGAACGAGTTGTTTCCATACCATGTACAGCGTGTGCAGGCAGTATCAGCAGCTGATTGGCCTCCATGGGTACACTTCTGCGAATGGTTCATCCAACAATGTGTCAATCCTCATTTCAGTGCAAATGTTCTCTTTACGAATGAGGCTTCATTCCAAAGTGATCAAATTGTAAATTTTCACAATCAACATGTGTAGGCTGACGAGAATCCGCACGCATTTGTGCAATCACGTCATCAACACAGATTTTCAGTGAGCCTTTGGGTAGGCATTGTTGGTGATGTCTTGATTGGACCCCATGTTCTTCCACCTACACTCAATGGAGCACATTATCATGATTTCATACGGGATACTCTACCTGTGCTGCTAGAACATGTGCCTTTACAAGTACGACACAACATGTGGTACATGTACGATGGAGCTCCTGCACATTTCAGTCGAAGTGTTCGTATGCTTCTCAACAACAGATTCGGTGAGCGATGGATTGGTAGAAGCAGACCAATCCCATGGCCTCCACGCTCTCCTCACCTCAACCCTCTTGACTTTCATTTATGGGGGCATTTGAAAGTTCTTGTCTACGCAACCTCGGTACCAAATGTAAAGACTCTTCGTGCTCGTATTGTGGATGGCTGTGATGCAATACGCCTTTCTTCAGGGCTGCATCAGCACATCGGGCATTCTATGCGATGGAGGATGGATGCATTCATCCTCGCTAACAGAGCACATTTTGAACATTTCCTGTAACAAAGTGTTTGAAGGGACGCTGGTAAGTACTGTTGCGGTGTGTTTCCATTCCATGATTAATGTGATTTGAAGAGAAGTAATAAAATGAGCTCTAACATGGAAAGTAAGCGTTTCTTTCTTTGTGTGTGAGGAATTTTTCCTGAAAGTTCGGCCATACCTTTTTGTAACACCCTGTATTACTTTATTAGAATCACACACTTAAAATCAGATACAGCTTTCCCATGTTACATGTGAAAATATTTTAGCATACAACATAATAACAAATCATCAATCAAGACTATGAATAATTTAGTTAATTATGCCTTCATTTTATCATTAAATTAATGTAACCAATATTATTAAACAAACAATGGGGCACCTGTTATTATTTAACAATGCTTTATTTGAGTACAATGAGCAACATTTTATTATCTTCACCAAGTAAGACATTATAGTTATCCAATGATAGTCCTATTAATTTAAGCTGATATATTGCAGTTTTCTCTTAAATAACATAACCTAGTTCTCACAAGTAATAATGTCATATTATTAATTTAACAATATGTTCATTTCCAGTATAAACCTACATCTACATCTTCCACAACTCTTCATCTGATAAACTTTACACTCTTCCATGGCAGCAATATAATTTAGTTTACAAATTACGACTTTTTTCAGAACAGCCAATTTATCCAGCTTTCCTGGTTACAGAAAAGAAAGAGCCAGTCATGATGCATAAATTAAAGGTTTACTTCTCATTTTTATCTCTGGACAGGCAAGCCATCCACAAGTTACTGTAATAGGCACAAGCAACATGTCCTGCAATTTGTTTCGAAAACATGCTACCTGCATCTGGACTCACTTGAATTTTATGAACCCCAAAATCCTTAAAATCAGAAACAATTCTTGCTTTACCTGTGGAAATGCTCATAGGAATAAATGTTTGTTACTTCTGAGTCCGCGTGACTGCTATGGCTTCATAAAATCTTTTTGCCAAACCCTTTCCCACTTGCTGCATGTTCATAATCCGTCACAAACAAAAAAGTGACTTAAGGCATGCTTAGGGCCAACTGAAGTTTGCATTAACACATGTCTGCTATGACCCATGATATAAATGTGTTGTGTTCTGTGACATCATGGAGGCGTGGAATATTTGAAATGGATCACATTTGTAGAGGGTGTATTGATGCTAAGTGGTGATGCATTCTAGTGTGTGATATTTATCTTTCTAAATTGTTTGTGATATCAGTGACTCATTGGACTCCTTGAGTGCTGTTTGCAAGAATAATATCGAAGGGGTTTGTGGCAGTTTGCTAGAGAGTTATTTTGATGTTGGTAGTTCATTCTTGGGTGCGGAATTATTGGTGCAGTGTGTTGTTTATGGTACGAGATTCACTTTATGTCTCATTTCTTGTTAGTTGTGGATAACAAATTTTATGGGTAGGTCTCTGCATGCTTGAACTGTTGACCATGATTAAATTCCTGCAGTTATTAAGTTTAACTGTTAATTACAAGTGTTACATTTGTGCAGAAGGTATGAAATTGACCAAAGATTGAGAAGTCTATACCGACCATTCGGGAGATTGTGTTAATGGCACATTTTTGCTATCAATAGATGTGTGTGTCAGCTGACTTTTGTTGGCAAGTACATTTTTATGATTTCATTGTAGTAAATACGATACAGTGTGTGTGTGGCGGGCGGGGTGGGGGTTAAGTGTGTGTTTCTTGCATATTGAATATAGTGTTAATGCCATTTTCTTATGTATTTTTGAGTTAGGATGTTAGTTACTAGTAATTACATTGGAATGTGATTGGCAGGTATTGTGGAATTTGTTTTACCTGCATTAGTGATGTTAGGCTTTCTGGTACCTTGGACTTTGTTTTAGCTATGTACGTCAAGTGAAATATT
The DNA here is from genome assembly GCF_023897955.1 of Schistocerca gregaria. Lineage (NCBI taxonomy): Eukaryota > Metazoa > Arthropoda > Insecta > Orthoptera > Acrididae > Schistocerca > Schistocerca gregaria. Next base: position 1,166,868,116 of record NC_064920.1, read on the forward strand.
AGCTACTGGAATTATTGATTTTTGTGTAGTTTTTGTGGAATCATGGATTTTATTTAGCTTCATAGGTCAAGTGCAATTTAGGATACCAGGTTTTAAAACTATGTGTGGGTTCACGGTATTGTGGACTTCATTTCAGCTAGAAAGGTCTTGTGTGAAATATCCGATAAGAGTTTCTGCTTCATTTTTGGATTAGTATTTGTTTTAGTATGTCTCCAGTGTTATGATTGTCTTATACTTACTATGTCCCTGCTCAAAACTCCCTATTCCATCCAGCTGTCTTGAGTTTCATATTCTGCAATTAGAGTTTTTTTTTTAAATTATTTGTATTTGTTCATGTGTGTAGTGAGTGCCATCATGGTTGCCATAGTGAAACCGAGTGTCCACGCGCTTGATGACGCAGTGGGTCAAAGCCACAGTCTTTGATTTTGCCCATATTTCCTTTTCCCCATTTAAACAATTGGGAGGAGGTTAACATTGCATTTCCACAACTGATTATTATGAATGTTTAAGAAAACAACCTCAACTGTTATCTTAGGTGCATTTATTTAACTGGCAACAAAGTGGCAAAAATGTGCCAGTGCCATGATTTGAAGTGTTTAACAACCCACCAAAAAAGTGAAAGGCACATGTTGGAATATACACTTCCTGGGTGGCACTTGTCACATTCCAACGTGTGCTTTTATTGCCCTATTAAGCATTTCAAATTATCACAACAGCAGTTTTCTGCCAAATCCCCTGAGCATGCTTCATGAGTTACACATGTGTGCACCAACTTGCTCTCATTTGCCACACCAGTGCTTTGCTAGTTTTTTCCTCAACATTTCATCTCCTCTGAAGTGAATTACTGTCAATGGATGTGAATTTTTTTTGTTTTGTTGTATATTTGTAATATAAATTTCCTGCTATTCTTTCAATATGCCTCATTTGGAATGCTGACAAGAAACTTGGCACACACTGACACTGAACAAATAAAAAGGAAAATAATTCAAAATTTTAAAAAATGGCAAAATTTAGAATTTTAATGAATTTTATCAAATAGCACACATTTTAATGCTTCTAATAAACTGAATAAAATGGTAGGCATTTCAGCTCTGTGTGCAAAATAGTTTGGGATATGTTCAGTTTAAGATTTCAAAATGTGGCAGAAACTGCACACTTTTAGAAAATCCACAAACTAATAATTCAGAAATATACTGTCCAAAAAAAAATCTTAATTTGGATTTTAGCTTATTTTGGAAGAAGGAAAAAATTACGAAATCCTAAATCATCATGCTTCACATTTTTTTTTTTTTTTTTTTATTGGTCAACTTCAAATGGAATGACCTGATTGGTTTACAAAAACAGTGTAGGGTCTGGTCTCACAAAGATTTGTACTATACTGTTTCAGACAAATACAGATGACCAGTTGGCACCAGAAATAAAGATCAATTGTCACAAATTACACTTAGGTAAATGTCATGTGTGATGTACCCTAGCAGCAACATGAGTAAGAAGCTAAATCAGAGACAACACAATCAGTGCGAAATGTCAGAAGAAACCTCTGCACTGAGAAAATGTGTGGAACGGGTGAGGTTTCTTTGTGCATGGTGGCAGAGTAAAGGTAAATACTGTCCATGTTGTCAAGTCATACAAAGTGCATGCAACATTGAATAAAATAGCATCAGCAGCAAAGTACAACCAAGTCACACTCTACAGGAGAGCATTTATTGCCTCCTCTGTTACCCACAGCAAGGCATCTAGTGAAGGATTAAGTCTCACTGGTTGCCAGAGGCTATTGGAGGGTGACCATGCAAAACAGTTCAAAACTGAGATGCCCCCCTAATGTGATGCACACTATTTGACACCTACACTCTTGTGTATTTTTCAAAATAAACAGGGAAACCAGTTAAGAAAGTTTTTCTTCTTGAAGTACCCATCACTTTGTGTACTACTTGAACACTAGAATACTTAACATACTCACACTCTGTTATTTTATGGAATTATCTTCAGAAGCAGTATTCAATGAGCTGAAGCTTGTAATAAGAGCACCAAGTAAAATTAATAACCCCACATTTCCAGCACATTAGCAGTGTAGTGCTACTTGTTGTTAACAACAAAACATCAGTTATACTTAATCTGTGATTTACATACCCACAATACGAGGAACAATGATAATTTCGACTTCGGATTTTTGTCTTGGCCTATGAGTTAAAGTCTATAGTCCACTGTGAAGGCCTTCAGGAAGAGGGACGGGGAAGAGATGTTAATAATAGAAACATAAAGATTTAATGTACATGCTGGATGGCGATAGGCCGGTTAACACATGAATTTTCTATTAAACTGCTAATAAATGATGTGTCAAGTAAATTGATTTCATTGTTAATGATGGAGTTGAAACATATGGGGAAATCTATTTTGGGAACACGTAGCAAAAGCCACACAAAACACTACGGAAGCTAGTCAGAAGCCACAGCACCCACGAAAATTGGCATGGACAGAAGTGCCCCTTCCACTCCATCTATCACAGGAAACATAGGAATACCGTACCACTAACTCCGCATCACTATTAGAAATAAACTCTCTTATTAACATTATGTGCGTGCTTACTTAACAGTTTTAGTATTATGAAAGCAACTCCAACAAATAAACAGTTCTTCACTTACCAACAGCCACAGTCACAAAGCACACTTGCACCAACAATGCAAACCAACTCAATAAATAAAAAAACCACATTGTTAGTACACCTATATCAATGACATTATGATACACGAGAACGAATATGCATTTCGCTTTTCACTACAACTTTCCTAAACTTATCGATTTCTCTTTGGTTATGTTTATAGTCATGTTGACAAAATACTATCTGCACCAAAGTTGTTCCACAGCTGGCAATGTTACAGTTGTACCAACATTCCATACCTAATGTTGTCTGCAGGCGCTAAGGTTCGTATGAGCAGTTGCCAGCGGGCTCGTGCGCATGCGCAGAGCTGAATTCGAGTACGAGCAGTGCCTTCCTCCCGCTTCTGGCTACTTGAAGCGTGGCTGTTTGCTGTATGAGCAGTAGCAGCAAGTAGCTAGAAGTTACCCGCAAGCTGCCAGATTTGCGCATGCGCAGAGCAAGCGCTGTTATAGGGGGAAAGGGGGGTGGGGGTCATTCTCACCGTTCCCTGCATGTATATTTCGTGATATTTGCTAATTGCTAGTCTCTCTCACAGAACAGCTCACACGTCAAATGAAAACAAAACAGATTTCTGTGGCCGGGAGCCATGAAATGAATTAATACACATTCTCATAATCATGAAAGACTCAAAATAAGCTAGTAGTTTCAATTTTATGATTTTATATTATTTTCAAGTTATTAGCAATCAACCATTAATGTCTTAATGACGCCATTTCTGTCAGTTTTGTGGAGAAATTTGCTTCTGTTATTTCTTCCACTGAGGCAGTTAGTTTATTTGAAACGGAGTTTCTTAAACTATGAGTGTCTGGGAAAAGACGGCCGGCACTTGAATAGAACGTTAGTAAAATGTTCATAGATGTGTGTAAAATCCTAAGACGCAAGGGAAACTAATTCATTCTGATAGGGGTGACAATGAAAAACTCAAACTGAAAATAAAAAGTTTAGGCACCAAACAAGGGATGCACGTGAAATAACTAAAAGCAAAAATGATCTATTGATGTGCTGGAATATAAATGGCTTAGGGGCAGAACTCTCCCCCCCCCCCCCCCCCCCCATGAATCATGGACCTTGCCATTGGTGGGGAGGCTGCGTACTTCAGCGATACAAATAGCCGTACTGTAGGTGCAACCACAATGGAGGGGTATCTGTTGAGAGGCCAGACAAACGCGTGGTTCCTGAAGAGGGGTAGCAGCCTTTTCCATAGATGCAGGGGCAACAGTCTGGAATATTATTACAAGGGAGACAGGGCAACCAAGAGTACAGGATGATGGCATCACCATCAAAGTGAATGGAAACTTGGTAAACAACGAGCTGGAAGTCGAAAACATTTTGAATAATCATTTTTAAATGTTGTAGAGAAAATAGGATCTAAATGTTAATTAGAAGAAGTAAGGCAGTTAATGGAAGAGGCCTTACCCACACCATTTGATACAATTGAAATTCCACTCACCTCTCCTTCTGAAATTAAGAAGATAATAAACTCTCTCAAGAAAAAAGCTCACAAGGAATTGATGGCATTTCTAGAAGGATAATAAAAGCTTGTTCCCAAGAAATAAGTGAGATTCTTAACCACATATGTAATAGCTCAATGAAGCAGGGTATTTTCCCAGATAGACTGAAGTATGTTGTTGTTGTTGTCTTCAGTACTGAGACTGGTTTGATGCAGCTCTCCATGCTACCCTATCCTGTGCAAGCTTCTTCATCTCCCAGTATCTACTGCAACCTACATCCTTCTGAATCTGCTTAGTGTATTCATCTCTTGGTCTCCCTCTACGATTTTTACCCTCCACGCTGCCCTCCAATGCTAAATTTGTGATCCCTTGATGCCTCAAACATGTCCTACCAACTGATCCCTTCTTCTAGTCAAGTTGCGCCACAAACTTCGCTTCTCCCCAATCCTATTCAGTACCACCTCATTAGTTATGTGATCTATCCACCTTATCTTCAGCATTCTTCTGTAGCACCACATTTTGAAAGCTTCTATTCTCTTCTTGTCCAAACCAGTTATCGTCTATGTTTCACTTCCATACATGGCTACACTCCAAACAAATACTTTCATAAACGACTTCCTGATACATAAATCTATATTCGATGTTAAGAAATTACTCTTCTTCAGAAACGCTTTCCTTGCCACTGCCAGTCTACATTTTATATCCTCTCTACTTCGACCATCATCAGTTATTTTGCTCCCCGAATAGCAATACTCCTTTACTACTTTAAGTGTCTCATTTCCTAGTCTAATTCCCTCAGCATCACCCAATTTAATTTGACTACATTCCATTATCCTCGTTTTGCTTTTGTTGATGTTCATCTTATATCCTCCTATCAAGACACTGTCCATTCCGTTCAACTGCTCTTCCAAGTCCTTTGCCGTCTCCAACAGATTTACAATGTCATCGGCGAACCTCAAAGTTTTTACTTCTTCTCCATGAATTTTAATACCTACTCCAAATTTTTCTTTTGGTTCCTTTACTGCTTAGTAAATATACAGATTGAATAACATCGGGGACAGGCTACAACCCTGTCTCACTCCTTTCCCAACGACTGCTTCCATTTCATGCTCCTCGACTCTTATGACAGCCATCTGGTTTCTGTACAAATTGTAAATAGCCTTTTGCCCCCTGTATTTTACCCCTGCCACCTTTGGAATTTGAAAGAGAGTATTCCAGTCAACATTGTCAAAAGCTTTCTCTAAGTCTACAAATGCTAGAAACTTAGGTTTGCCTTTTCTTAATCTTTCTTCTAAGATAAGTCGTAAGGTCAGTATTGCCTCACGTGTTCCAACATTTCTACGGAATCCAAACTGATCCTCCCCAAGGTCTGCATCTACCAGTTTTTCCATTCGTCTGTAAAGAATTTTCGTTAGTATTTTGCAGCTGTGACTTATTAAACTGATAGTTCGGTAATTTTCACATCTGTCAGCACCTGCTTTCTTTGGGATTGGAAGTATTATATTCTTCTTGAAGTCTGAGGGTATTTAGCCTGTCTCATACATCTTGCTCACCAGCTGGTAGAGTTTTGTCATGAATGGCTCTCCCAAGGCCATCAGTAGTTCTAATGGAATGTTGTCTACTCTGGGGGCCTTGTTTCGACTCAGGTCTTTTAGTGCTCTGTCAAACTCTTCACGAAGTATCGTATCTCCCATTTCATCTTCATCTACATCCTCTTCCATTTCCATAATATTGTCCTCAAGTACACCACCCTTGTATAAACCTTCTATATACTCCTTCCACCTTTCTGCCTTCCCTTCTTTGCTTAGAACTGAGCTCTTGATATTCATACACGTGCTTCTCTTCTCTCCAAAGGTCTTGTTAATGTTCCTGTAGGCAGCATCTATCTTACCCCTAGTGAGATAAACTTCTACATCCTTACATTTGTCCTCTAGCCATCCCTGCTTGGCCATTTTGCACTTCCTGTCGATCTCGTTTTTGAGACGTTTGTATTCATTTTTGCCTGCTTCATTTACTGCATTTTTATATTTTCTCCTTTCATCAATTAAATTCAATATTTCTTCTGTTACCCAAGGATTTCTAGCAGCCCTCATCTTTTTACCTACTTTATCCTCTGCTGCCTTCACTACTTCATCCCTCAGAGCTACCCATTCTTCTTCAACTGTGTTTCTTTCCCCCATTGCTGTCAATTGTTCCCTTATGCTCTCCTTGAAACTCTGTACAATCTCTGGTTCTTTCAGCTTATCCAGATCCCATGTCCTTAAATTCCCACCTTTTTGCAGTTTCTTCAGTTTTAACCTGCAGGTCATAACCAATAGATTGTGGTCAGAGTCCACATCTGCCCCTGGAAATGTCCTACAATTTAAAACCTGATTCCTAAATCTCTGTCTGATACCTTTTAGTATCTCTAGGATTCTTCCATGTATACAACCTTCTTTTATGATTCTTGAACCAAGTGTTAGCTATGATTAATTTATGCTCTGTGCAGAATTCTACCAGACGGCTTCCTCTTTCATTTCTTAGCCGCAATCCATAATCACCTACTATGTTTCCTTCTCTCCCTTTTCCTACTGACGAATTCCAGTCACCCATGACTATTAAATTTTCGTCTCCCTTCACTACTTGAATAATTTCTTTTATTTCATCATACATTTCATCAATTTCTTCATCATCTGCAGAGCTAGTTGGCATATAAACTTGTACTACTGTAGTAGGCATGGGCTTTGTGTCTATCTTGGCCACAATAATGCGTTCACTATGCTGTTTGTAGTAGCTTACCCACACTCCTATTTTTTATTCATTATTAAACCTACTGCTGCATTACCCCTATTTGATTTTGTATTTATAACCCTGTATTCACCTGAGCAAAAGTCTTGTTCCTCCTGCCACCAAACTTCACTAATTCCCACTATATCTAACTTTAACCTATCCGTTTCCCTTTTTAAATTTTCTAACCTACCTGCCCGATTAAGGGATCTGACATTCCACGCTCTGATCCGTAGAACACCAGTTTTCTTTCTCCTGATAACGACGTCCTCCTGAGTAGTCCCCACCCGGAGATCCGAATGGGGGATTATTTTACCTCCGGAATATTTTACCCAAGAGGATGCCATCATCATTTAATCATACAGTAAAGCTGCATGTCCTCGGGAAAAATTACGGCTGTAGTTTCCCCTTGATTTCACCCGTTCGCAGTACCAGCACAGCAAGGCCGTTTTGGTTATTATTACAAGATCAGTCAATCATCCAGACTGTTGCCCCTGCAACTACTGAAAAGGCTGCTGCCCCTCTTCAGGAACCACATGTTTGTCTGGCCTCTCAACAGATACCCCTCCGTTGTGGTTGTATCTACGGTACAGCTATCTGTATAGCTGAGGCACGCAAGCCTAATAATGAATTAAAAAATAGGAGTGTGGGTAAGCTACTACAAACAGCATAGTGAATGCATTATTGTGGCCAAGATAGATACATAGCCCATGCCTACTACAGCAGTACAAGTTTATATGCCAACTAGCTCTGCAGATGACGAACAAATTGAAGAAATGTATGATGAAATTAAAAAAAATTATTCATATAGTGAAGGGAGATGAAAATTTAATTGTCATGGGTGACTGGAATTTGGTAATAGGAAAAGGGAGAAAAGGAAACATTGTAGGTGAATATGGAATGGGGTTAAGGAATGAAAGAGGAAGCCGCCTGGTAGAATTTTGCACAGATCATATATTAATCATAGCTAACACTTGGTTCAAGAATCATAAAAGAAGGTTGTATACATGGAAGGAGCCTGGAGATACTGGCAGGTTTCAGATAAATTATATAATGGTAAGACAGAGATTTAGGAATCAAATTTTAAATTGTCAAACATTTCTAGGGACAGATGTGGACTCTGACCACAATCTATTGGTTATGAACTGTAGATTAAAACTGAAGAAACTGCAAAAAGGTGGGAATTTAAGGAAATGGGACCCCGATAAACTGCCTAAACCAGAGGTTGTACAGAGATTCAGGGAGAGCATAGGGGAACAATTGACAGGAATGAGGGGAAGAAATACAGTAGAAGAAGAATTGGTAGCTCTGAGGGATGAAGTAGTGAAGGCAGCAGAGGATGAAATATGTAAAAAGATGAGGGCTAGTAGAAATCCTTGGGTAACAGAAGAAATATTGAATTTAACTGATGAAAGGAGAAAATATAAAAATTCAGGCAAAAAGGAATACAAATGTTTCAAAAATGATATCGACAGGAAGTGCAAAATGGCTAAGAGGGATGGCTAGAGGACAAATGTAAGGATGTAGAGGCTTATCTCACCAGGGGTAAGATAGATACTGCCTACAGGAAAATTAAAGAGACCTTTGGAGAAAAGAGAACCACTTGTATGAATATCAAGAGCTCAGATCAAAACCCAGTTCTAAGCAAAGAAGGGAAAGCAGAAAGGTGGAAGGAGTATATAGAGGGTCTATACAAGGATGATGTACTTGAGAACAATATTATGGAAATGGAAGATGATGTAGATGATGAAATGGGAGATATGATACTGTTTGAAGAGTTTCACAGAGCACCGAAAGACCTGATATGAAAAAAGGCCCCAGGAGTAGACAACATTACATTAGAACTACTGACAGCCTTGGAGGAACCAGTCCTGACAAAACTCTACCATCTGGTGAGCAAGATTTATGAGGCAGGTGAAAAACCCTCAGACTTCAAGAAGAATATAATAATTCCAGTCCCAAAGAAAGTAGATGTTGACAGGTGTGTAAATTGCCGAATTATCAGTTTAATAAGTCACAGCTGCAAAATACTAACGCAAATTCTTTACAGACGAATGGAAAAACTAGTAGAAGCCGACCTTGGTGAAAATCAGTTTGGATTCCATAGAAATATTGGTACACGTGAGGCAATACTGACCCTACAACTTATCTTAAAAGCTAGATTAATGAAAGGCAATCCTACATTTCTGGCATTTGTAGACTTAGAGAAAGCTTTTGACAATGTTGACTGGAATACTCTCCTTCAGATTCTGAAGGTGTCAGGGGTAAAATACAGAGAGCAAAAGGCTATTTACAATTTGTTCAGAAACCAGATGGCAGTTATAAGAGTCAAGGGGCATGAAAGGGAAGCAGTGGTTGGGAAGGGAGTGAGACAGGGTTGTAGCCTGTCTCCGATGTTATTCAATCTGTATATTGAGCAAGCAGTAAAGGAAACAAAAGAAAAATTTGGAGTAGGTATTAAAATTCACGGAGAAGAAATAAAAACTTTGAGGTTCGACGATGACGTTGTAATTCTGTCAGAGACAGCAAAGGACTTGAAAGAGCAGTTGAACGGAATGGGCAGAGTCTTGAAAGGAGGATATAAGATGAACATCAACAAAAGCAAAACGAGAATCATGGAATGTAGTCGAATTAAGTCGGGCGATGCTGAGGGAATTAGATTAGGAAATGAGACACTGAAAGTAGTAAAGGAGTTTTGCTATTTGGGGAGCAAAATAAATGACGATGGTCGAAGTAGAGAGGACATAAAATGTAGACTGGCAATGGCAAGGAAAGCGTTTCTGAAGAAGAGAAATTTGTTAACATCGAGTATAGATTTAACTGTCAGGAAGTCGTTTCTGAAAGTATTTGTATGGATTGTAGCCATGAATGGAAGTGAAACATGGACAATAAATAGTTTGGACGAGAAGAGAATAGAAGCTTTTGAAATGTGGTGCTACAGAAGAATGCTGAAGATTAGATGGGTAGACCACATAACTAATGAGGAGGTATTGAATAGGATTAGGAAGAAGAGAAGTTTGTGGCACAGCTTGACCAGGTAGATCATGTTCTGAGGCGTGAAGGCATCACCAATTTAGTATTGGAGGGCAGAGTGGAGGGTAAAAATTGTAGAGGGATACCAAGAGATGAATATACTAAGCAGATTCAGAAGGATGTAGGCTTTAGTACGTACTGGGAAATGAAGAAGCTCGCACAGGATAGAGTAGCATGGAGATCTGCATCAAACCAGTCTTAGGACTGAAGACCACAACAGCAACAACAATAACAACAACAGGGGCAGAACTACCAAATCGTAAATACTCAAAAATCGACAAACCAAAAATTCTGCTTTCAGAATCTGTAAATATTAAAATAATCTGCCTAACTGAACACTGGTTAACAGAAGATAGTATAAAAGTATTAAATAGTATTAATAATTTTAAGGTAGCTGCTAGCTTTTGTGGAAAAAGCAAATTTCATGGAGGCTCCTGCATTCTTGGGAATTCTTCTGTAAGTTTACAGTCAGAGATAATTTTAATTATTTAAATGAAGAGAGCGTGTTTGAATGTTGCTCTGTAGAAATAAGTGATCTGAACACACTGGTTATAGCAATCTACAGAATTCCTGGATGTGCGGTAAGAAAAGTGTTTTTAGCCAAATTCGAATGCCTCCTAGAAAAACTCCAGAAAAAAATTAAGAAAAAATTTGTTATAGCAGCAGACTTTAACCTAAATGTCTTAGTTTAAAGCAATGATTCCACAAAATTTCATGACTTAATTCAGAAATCAGGTTTCAAGCTAAGTTTTCTGAAGGAACTAGGGAAAACAGCAGATCAGTGACCTGCATTGATAATATTATTACTGACTACAACTTTAACAGTGGAAATAAGCTCAAATACTGGTGAGACTTGGGTATTTCAGATCACTCACCTCTGTTTATTGAGCACCCAAAAGCAAATAACCTAAAGCCTCCAGGAGTGTATATAAAAAGGGATCTCAGTAAAAGTAAAATGGATTTATTCCACAGTAAATTAAGTATAATAACCTGTCCTGTAGACCACAATAGTTCAAGCTTGGTCAAATATGACAAATTCTTAAATTGTTTCTTAGAGGTTTTTAATTAATCATTTCCTCGTAGATATAAGCAGAAGGAAGTAAATGGTGAACTCAAATGGATTACAACAGGAGTAAAAATTTCTAGTGCCAGAAAGAGAGAGCTCCACAATGAGTTAAAATCAAACATAAATTTGGAGTTTGTTAATTATGTCAAACAGTGTAAAGCTGTATTTAGGAAAGTTGTAGTGGCAGCTAAAAAAAGTACAAATAATAAATTCATACGAGAACACAGAAATAAGACAAAAGCAGTGTGGTCAGCTGTTCAGCCTGCATTAGGAGCCAAAGCAAAAATTTTGAAAATTAGACATGAAAATGAAATTATAGTAAACCCTGTTCAGATGTCAAGTTGTTTCAATGAATTCTTCCTAAATGTAGTAATATTGGAAGTAGATATGACATTCTATTAGGGCATCACAAATTTGGAAAACAGCCAGAAAACAGCTTTTAAACAATTTGAAAACATCACCCAAAGGGATGTGGAAAGGGTAATATTGTCTCTAAAAAACAAAACCTCACATGGGTGGAATGAAATAACAACATCTGTAATCAAGTGTTTGTACGGTTATATTTCTCAACCAATGTCAGTTACTATAAATCAATCTTTTGAACAGGGATGCTTTCCAGATGTATTGAAATATGCTGAGATCAAACCTCTATTCAAGAAAGGATCCACAGAGGATATGGGGAATTACCACCCTATCTCTCTCTTGCCGGTTTTCTCTAAAGTGTTTGAAAATATTGTAGCAAAACAAATTAATAAATTTCTTACTGTAAATGGTATAATTTTTAAAAACCAGTTCGGATTCCAACACGGTAAAAGCACTGTGAATGCTATAAATGAGTTTAGCAAAAAAAATATGCTCCACGTTAGAAAGGTCACAGGAATATAATGTGATCTAACTAAAGCTTTCAATTCAGTATACCATGCATTACTCCTCCACAAATTACATATGTATGTTATCAGGAACACTGCTTTAAAATGGTTTAGCTCTTACCTGTCAGGTAGGAAACAAGGAGTATTTTTAACTTCAAATGGAAACAATTATTCCTCAGACTGGAAAACAGTTCCCCAAGGAGTCCCACAAGGTTCGATATTGGGTCCCTATCTGTTTCTTTTTTACATAAATGACCTACCACTTGCTATTGTGTTTGGATTATGTTTCAACTGAGATGACAAAAAACTTGAGATTAGATTAATAGTTGTTCCATAGATCATGAATACAACACTTCGTAATGATGTGGAACGTGTCAGGTTAATGAAAGATGTCTGTACAAGATATTACATTACACAAAATATTGCATGACACTAATGCTTAAGTTAGTTTTTTTCCCTCCCTTAATTTATATCTAAAAATTCAGCCAATGAGTAGAAGGAGTTGTCATCTAGAAATTCTTTCAATTTATTATTAAATGTTGGTTGACTATCTGTCAGGCTTTTGATGCTGTTTGGTAGGTGACCAAAGTCTTTTGTGGCAGCATAATTTACCCCCTTCTGTGCCAAAGTCAGATTTAACCCTGCATAGTGAAGATCATCCTTTCTCCTGGTGTTATAGCTATGCACACTGCTATTACTTTTGAACTGGGCTGGATTATTAACAACAAATTTCATAAGTGAATATACATACTGTGAGATTACTGTGAGGATCCTCAGATCCTTAAATAGAAGTCTGCAAGATGACCGTGGGTGGGCTCCAGCAATTATTCTGATTACACGTTTTTGAGCAATGAATACTTTTCTACTCAACGATGAATTACCCCAGAATATGATACCATACGAAAGCAGTGAATGAAAGTAGGCATAGTAAGCTAATTTACTGAGATTCTTATCACCAAAATTTGCAATAACCCTGATAGCATACGTAGCCGAACTCAGACGTTTCAGCAGACCATCAATGTGTTGCTTCCAGTTTAACCTCTCATCAATGGACACACCTAAAAATTTTGAAAATTCCACCTTAGCTACAGACTTCTGTTCAAAGTCTATATTTATTACTGGAGTTGTGCCATTTACTGTACGGAACTGTATATACAGTGTTTTATCAAAATTTAAAGAGAGTCCGTTTGCTGAGGACCACTTAATAATTCTGTGAAAAACATTATTTACAATTACATCACTTAGTTCTTGGTTTTTGGATGTTATTACTATACTTGTATCATCAGCAAAAAGAACTAACTTTGCATCTTCATCAATATGGAATGGTAAGTCATTAATGTATACCAAGAACAGTAAAGGACCTAAGACCGAACCCTGTGGGACCCCATGCTTGATAGCCTCCCAGTTTGAGGAATCAGCTGTTGTATTAACACTACATGAACCACTTATTACAAGAATGAGATTTTCACTCTGCAGCGGAGTGTGCGCTGATATGAAACTTCCTGGCAGATTAAAACTGTGTGCCCGACCGAGACTCGAGTCTCGGTCGGGCACACAGTTTTAATCTGCCAGGAAGTTTCACTTATTTCAACTTTCTGCATTCTTCCAGTTAAGTATGAATTAAACCATTTGTGCACTGCCCCCCTCAAACCATAATGATTTAGCTTATCTAAAAGAATTCCATGATTTACACAGCCAAAGGCCTTTGAGAGATCACAAAAAATACCAATGGGTGATGTCCGGTTATTCAGAGCATTTAATATTTGATCAGTGAAAGCGTATATAGCATTTTCTGTTGAAAAGCCTTTCTGAAAACCAAACTGATATTTTGTTAGCATTTTATTTTTACATATATGGGAGGCTACTCTTGAATACATTACTTTCTCAAAAAATTTTGATAGAGCTGTCAGAAGAGAGATTGGGCGATAGTTGTTGACATCTGACGTATCCCCCTTTTTATGCAATGGTTTTACAATGGCATATTTCAGTCTATCGAGGAAAACACCCTGCTCCAAAGTGGTATTACATACGTGGCTGAGAATCCTACCTATCTGTGGGGAACAAGCTTTAAGTATCTTGCTGGAAATGCCATCAATTCCATAAGAGCTTTTAGTTTTCAGTGAGTTTATTATTTTACTGATTTCAGAGGGAGAGGTTTGTGGAAATACAGTTGTTTCAAACTGCACAGGTATGGCCTCTTTTATTAGAAGCCTTGTTTCTTCTAGTGAAGATCTAGACCCTACTTTCTCTACAACATTTAAAAAATGATTATTGAAAATATTTCCAATTTCAGATTGTTTGTTAGTACACTTGTCATTCAGTTTTATGGCACTAAAGTCTTCCTGTGCTCTTGGTTGCCCTGTTTCCCTTTCAATAATATTCCAAATTGCTTTAATTTTATTATCAGAGTTACTAATCTATGTTGCATGCATAGACCAGGTTGGATGTTCTAGTAACATAAGGACACAACCTGCTCAACTTTCATGCAGTAACAGTAGGTCATGACAACTAAGAAAATATGCAAAAAAAAGAAATGCCTAAAGTAGAGTTTAAAATATGCTACCTCAATATTCAGGGCATGGTAGATAAAAACTTAATTGTCAACGAATTTTCAAATGAAAACGTGATAGATATTCTATGTTTAAGTGAACATTGGTGTAAAGAGTATGAGCTTGGGTACAAAGTATTGGATGATTACATACTACTTAGTTGCTATTGCAGAAAACAGCACTTACGTGGTGAGGTAGAAATAAATGCAAAAACACCTCTTGCACCAAACTGTGGCAGGATAGATCTCAATACCTTTTGTGATGAAATGCATTTTGAAATATCAGGTCTAGTAATTGAGAGCCTTAAGCTAATGGTAGTAGTAGCATACAGGCCACCTAGTGGTGACCCCCATATCTTTCTGGAGAAACATGAGGAACTCTTAATATACATATGTATACCCAAATGGAAAAAATACAATGTTGTCATTGGAGGGGACATCAATTCAATTTTTGATGTCCTGCAGGACAGAAAAATTGCGACAGAGCTCAAAAATGTGCTTCGACATTTTAAACTGTACTACGTTAACTGCAAACCTACCAGAGGCTCATCCTGTCTAGACAATATATTTACAAACATTAAGAGAACTTGTATGTCCACTGATGTAATTAGTTTCCCTTTCTCAGACCATGATGTAGTATATCTTAGTCTTAATAATGTAACTTCAGACTACACTAAACCAGAATCTAAAACTGTGATTACTAGACCAGTGAGCAGAGAGAGGATGGATAGGTTTAGACATGCCTTCACTTATTTCAGTTGGCACACATATTTTATTAGGCTTCAACACTGTTCAGCTGATATTGTATTCACAAAGATTTTCTCCATCTTTTTAAATGTATTTGAAAATAACATCCCTCTAAAAAATGTACAGCGAATATTAGTAGTAATTACAAGAAAAGGAAAATGAAGGAATGGTATACTCCACAGTTAGGGCAACTGAAAAATACTGTTATGCTGTATTCTAGTCTGTACAAAACCAGTAAATCAGAACTGTATAAAGACCTGTATGCTAAAGCTAAATGCAAGTATAGGAAGGCAATAAATGAACAAAGAAACTGAATAACATGGTAAACATTGAAAAATCTAACAATAAATACAAGAAGGCCTGGAGTGTAATAAACTCCATTACACACACTAAACACAAAGTGGAAATTGCCATTACCCCAGAAGAATTTAATAAATATTGCATTCAGTCCATTGAAAAAATTAGTAGTTCAATAATCAAACCACCTGAAAATGCACTTAGTATTATGGACAGCTGCTTTGAAAAGTTTCTCCCAAGCACTTTCACTTTCACAGAAATGAGCCCAAATAATATCCTAAAAACAGTGAAAACTTTAAAACCTTTAGTTAGTGTTGATGATATGTCATGTAATTTGTTGAAAGATGTTATTGATTGTGTGATTTATCCTTTAGCCTATTGTGTTAACAAATTCCTAGTTGAAAGTAAGTTCTCCGACATACTAAAAATTTCTAGAGTTGTGCCCACAAAAAAGGGGAAAAGAACTGTCCCGCTAGTTACAGACAAATATCCATAACCCCAGTTTTTTCAAAAATTTTAGAAATGGTTACGTATGAGCAAGTTAGTGCCTACTTGGGTAAACTAAATATAATTAGTGATAAACAGTTTGGATTTAGGAAAGGTAAATCCACAACAGATGCAATGGACTCCCTCGTAAAATTAGTCCTAGATGTGTTCGAGGCTTGGGACTATGCCCAGGCTACATTTTGTGACCTGAGCAGAGCCTTTGACTGTGTAGAGCATGACACTGTGCTGAATAAGCTAGTTTACTATGGTGTCAATGACAACAGTATAAATATGTTCAGGTCTTTTCTAGAGAACCATCAACAAGTTGTGTGCATTGGTAGGGAGAAATCAAATTTGGTTAATGTTAGGTACGGAGTGCCTCAAGGGTCGGTGCTTGGACCTTTACTTTTTATACTAATGATTAATGACCTGCCCTTATTCATAAATTCTCATACAATATTGTATGCTGATGACACAACTTTTCTACATGAAAGCTCTGATCTAGGTACACTGAAAACACTGACCAAAAATAACCTTCCTCAGTCCTCATTATGGTTCAAAGCTAATGGCTTCTTGCTAAATGAAAACAAAACCCAAAGACCTTACTTTAGCGTCAAAGAGATTCCTAACTACCAGGTATTAGAAACTGATAAATTTTTAGGTGTTACTATTGACAATAAATTGACATGGGAACCACACATTAAAAATATATTGGCCAGGCTTTCAAGAGTTATTTATCTAGTTAGAAATTTAAAAAGACATGTAAACAATGACTATGTGAGATCAGCATATTCTGCTTTCTTCCAAAGCATCATCTCTTATGGAATTTTACTGTGGGGTAGTAGCTGTCATGTAAATGACATTTTACTTTTACAGAAGAAAGTAATAAGGATAATAACAGATTCTGATAAAACAGAACATTGTAAACCTCTGTTTATAAAATTTCAGTGTCTTACAGTAGTAAACTTATTCATCTACAATGTTTTAATGTACATTAGAAACAATGTGTCTAATTTTGTGTTGAGAAGTGATATTCATAGCCATAATACTAGAAACAGAACATCTGTAGATGTTCCATATCATAGATTATCAAAATCGCATAACTCTTGCCTAATTCTTGGACTAAGGATGTTTAATAGACTAAGTGCTGACTTTAAAGAACTGCCTGTAAATATCTTTAAAGCTAAATTATACAAGCTACTAGTGAACAATCCATTTTATACCATTGATGAATTCTTTGAAGATGAAAATACTGTATTCTAACGTGTACCTATTTTATGTAAACCAATTTACATCAATATAGTTGTTTATGTAGAAATATATGCTCTTGACTTTGTCTATTGCTGTAATCAGCTGAATGACAATAAAATTATTATTATTATTATTATTATTATTGATGTTAATTCAGTCTTATTTGCTGCTGATACATCAGTTCTAATTGAAAATGAGGTATCTGAAAATATTCCAGAAAAAGCCAAAAAATATTTCGAAAAACTCAAATCTTGGTTCTATCAAAATGGACTAAAACTAAATGTAACTAAAACCAAAATGATGCAATTTGAAGCTAAAGCAGTAGAAAGGATGGAAATAAAGATAACTTGCAATGATCAAGATATCACAGAAGCAAACCACATGAAGTTCTTAGGCCTAAATCTTGACAAAAATTTAAATTGGAAGGTACACATAGATTACTTAGCTAATAAACTGAACAACTTAGCATTTGCAATTTGTATTTTGTCAGCTGCCACAAACATGGATACCAAAAAGATAGTTTATCACTGTTACTTTGAGTCAGTTACTCTTTATGGCATAATCTTCTGGGGAAATTCAGCAAATGTCACTAGGCTTCTAGTTTTGCAAAAGAAAGAAATTAGAAACATGTGCATTGCAAAAAAATGTGAATCCTGTTGACCACCGTTAAAAAATTTAAAATACTATCTATCCCCACACTTTACATATATGAGATGGCATTGTTCCTATATAAAATCAATATACACTAGACACTTTCCGTTTTGACCACAACTATAGCACTCGCCACAGAGATAACTTCAAACTTCCAACACATCGTTTAAAACTTTATGCCCAAATGCCATAGTTTAGGGGGTTAACAATTTTCAATAAAATAAAAGGCATTAATATATTTAAAATGAAGCTTGGTTCACTGAAAGGTTGCTCTTTACTCTTCTGGTGGAAAAGTGTTATTATTCTGTCAATGAATTCATTGAGGACAACTTCACAGTCCGAACACTGAGATTGTAGTACATGTATTACTTTATGTACATGTGTAGCTGTGACTTAAAAAAGTAAAATATAATGTAAACTTTTGTATTTCTCTTTAAAAAAGATAGATAGAAAGATAGGTCCCTTATCATTTAACTACAAAATAGCAGGTCAGCAACTGGAAGCAGTTAATTCCATAAATTATCTGGGAGTACGCATTAGGAGTGATTTAAAATGGAATGATCATATAAAGTTGATCGTCGGCAAAGCAGATGCCAGACTGAGATTCATTGGAAGAATCCTAAGGAAATGCAATCCGACAACAAAGGAAGTAGGTTACAGTACGCTTGTTCGCCCACTGCTTGAATACTGCTCAGCAGTGTGGGATCCACACCAGATAGGGTTAATAGCAGAGATAGAGAAGATCCAACGGAGAGCAGCGCGCTTCGTTACAGGATCATTTAGTAATCGCGAAAGCGTTACGGAGATGATAGATAAACTCCAGTGGAAGACTCTGCATGAGAGACGCTCAGTAGCTCGGTGCGGGCTTTTGTTAAAGCTCCGAGAACATACCTTCACCGATGAGTCAAGCAGTATATTGCTCCCTCCTACGTATATCTCGGGAAGAGACCATGAGAATAAAATCAGAGAGATTAGAGCCCACACAGAAGCATACCGACAATCCTTCTTTCCACGTACAATACGAGACTGGAATAGAAGGGAGAACCGATAGAGGTACTCAGCGTACCCTCCGCCACACACCGTCAGGTGGCTTGCAGAGTATGGATGTAGATGTAGATGTAGAAAAAGTGAAAAAAGTTTCTTTTGTAAACCTTGACATGTCTCCTGTACATCAAATCAAATGATTTGAAAATTGTGTGTAATGAGATCAATAAATCACATATCATTCCACACTATTGGTGCTAACAGGTTTGAAGCTGACTAAGCAGGCAAATTTGGTCAGTGTTTTGAACTTAATATTTTGTTTCAAATATATTGACAACTGTAGCAGAATTTTACGAATCTGCCTTCCAAGAAACAGTGTTTCTTGATCACAATACACTTCGCTAGTACCTCCTCTAGCCCATAAGTTATTTCTTAATTTGTGTTTATAGAATGCCATTCTTTGCTAAATTGTAGAATGGCAGCATACTATGTCTTATCTGTTAGTTGTACAGTTTCTTTGCCTCACAGACAACCTTGTTAATTTTTTACACTTTTTGAAATAGGCATGAAATTTATTGTCCTTCATAATGGTGTAAGCTTCACAAGGAACTATTTTTCTTTTTAATTTGTGTTCCTTCTTACTAGCTTTTTGCGGTGCTGTGTAGATGTAAACCTGATTGGAAATGATTCATAACAATATTGCAGAGAACAAATTTAAAAAAAATAAAAATTTCTCAGAGTCACCACATAGCAAAATGTTATGGTACTTTGAGCTGTAGAGTCTAGTTTTGAAATGAATAATATGCCAAGAACTGTTTCCTTATTTGCATTCCTTATCTGAGTAGAACTGATAGAACAATTGCTCCAGGTGCAACTCCCTAGGTCCTCTCAACAACATGTCCCACCATGTACAGAAATGCGACAAAAAGCGGATGAGCAGAGCAAGCACCAAACACAGGCTGTCTACGTCATTGTAACTGTGCATACGCAGTGCCCTGTTGCCTGGCGCTCTTTGGAAACTGCTCAAATATTTAGCTATCGCTGATCACTATGCAGATAAAAGAAAGAAGGGCGGTGGCCCTACAAACTTTTTACTTTTATGCTGCAAGGTGTTTTAAAGCAAGAGTGGGTAGTGCGTGCCACCATAATTAACAGCCCTAAACATTAGCAGACTACTGTGTATTATTGCTTCTTGTTCATTACTTGTGTCGTGTACACGCAACAACTGTCTTGAGAACTAAAGTGTTTACACAAATAACATAGTGTAAGAAAAACAATTTCGAGCGTTTCTTTGTCTGGAATGCGTGATAGGTCTAGTAATACGACACATTTGGCCACCTTAATGTACCTTCTTTTTCTTGATATATTTCGAACAGCCTAGAAGGGATGTGACATGAAAAGGATGCTTTCATGTATGCCTATAAAATTGTGCAGTGAGACAAGAAGCAAGGCATGCTATTGCATCTTGTGCACTTAGAATTGCCAAACGTATGGTAATGAACATAACATTGAAAACTCAAATAATGACGTGAGGCAGCATGGAGGAGCATTACATAAGCACCCAGTTCAACCCATCTCTTTGACCCATGGTGTCATCAATATGGTGGAAGCGGATACTTCCAGCGTATACAAAATGGCGACATTGATGTCACTATTAAAAGACACCAACAAACATGAAAAAAAAAAAAAGACTCAATAACGTCGCATTCCAAAAACAAAATGAAACTAATGGGACAAACGTGGAAAATTGGGGGTTGAGAGGCAGGACAACCTAACTACACAACAACAAAAAAAGGCAGTGCACTATCTCAGAACAAATAATATCCAAAAAATTAAAATGGCAGCATTCTGCTGCACCAACAAAACCACAGAAAGTGAACATTACCCTTGACCTGTAAAGCTCAACTGCAGCTACTCATACAAAGAAACAAATACCTACAATCACAAAAAAGTGGAATCAGACATTTCCCTCAACCTTTGTAGCTCAACTGCAGCTGCCGACACAAAAAAATAAAAAAAATACCCCAAAGTGGAATCGAACATTTCCCTTGACTGTAGCTATCGATACCAAAAACCAACACTTAGAAATCAGAAAAGCAAAACCAAACCCCCTCAACCCAAATACCCCCCCCCCCCCTTCCCACATAAAAACTGTAAGACAGGCATCATATAATCACCCATCTCAGAATACAGTGACATATTCATGCACTTCAATCATACCTATACCTACAGAAAAAGCAATAAAAAAATTAATGCTTCTTTCTGCACAACAAACACCAAACTAATCAAACCTAATGAAAACACATAAACAAAAAACAACCTTAACCACTCACTGAAAACACTTCCACAACCCATGTTACCACATCAACTACCTAAATTGAAGACCACATTAGCACGATGGCAACCAAAACTCAAATGAATCCAGTACCACAGGTTACACTCAGCACATCAACATCCACCACCAGAGGCAATTATCAAATACAGCAACAAAACCAATTCAAAGGCTCCATGCCATAATGATGTCACACACCACACCAAGACAGCACGGGGTCAAAGCAGATAGGTGGAATCGTACATTTCTGTTAACCCCATAGAGGATTATAAAAGCAGATCCGGGTACAGATATAAATTATGAAGGAACCACAAGTGCTGTAAATATCACAGCAGATGAATTTAATCAATTTTGGCAGCAAACCCCACTACCACCCCAACTTCTGGTTGCAACATTTCCTAATCTAACCCAGATGGGATCAGGCATTAAACTGACCAGTTAAGTTGAAGGCCATGTCAGCTTCTCATAATCTTTTGTTTCTTGTATGACATAATGTACAATCTGCTACTGCTAAATGTATGCACTTACCCGAAAGTGATTGAGCAGTCGAAATTGGATAGTAATGTGGAATAAAAAATTGTGATCTCAACTCATATTTCAACATCAGTGTGTTACTTCCTACTCTAGACTTAATGTTATTTCTTAATATTAGAGTCATTTATGTTTTTAATTTATAGATTGTCAATCTTTTGTAAATTATGGATTGGTAGCATGTTGTTGTTGTTGTTGTTGTTGTCTTCAGTCCTGAGACTGGTTTGATGCAGCTCTCCATGCTACTCTATCCTGTGCAAGCTGCTTCATCCCCCAGTACCTACTGCAACCTACATCCTTCTGAATCTGCTTAGTGTACTCATCTCTCGGTCTCCCTCTACGATTTTTACCCTCCACGCTGCCCTCCAATGCTAAATTTGTGATCCCTTGATGCCTCAAAACATGTCCTACCAACCGATCCCTTCTTCTAGTCAAGCTGTGCCACAAACTTCTCTTCTCCCCAATCCTATTCAATACCTCCTCATTAGTTACGTGATCTATCCACCTTATCTTCAGTATTCTTCTGTAGCACCACATTTCGAAAGCTTCTATTCTCTTCTTGTCCAAACTAGTTATCGTCCATGTTTCACTTCCATACATGGCTACACTCCAAACAAATACTTTCAGAAACGACTTCCTGATACATAAATCTATATTCGATGTTAACAAATTTCTCTTCTTCAGAAACGCTTTCCTTGCCATTGCCAGTCTACATTTTATATCCTCTCTACTTCGACCATCATCAGTTATTTTACTTCCTAAATAGTAAAACTCCTTTACTACTTTAAGTGTCTCATTTCCTAATCTAATTCCCTCAGCATCACCCGATTTAATTTGACTACATTCCATTATCCGCGTTTTGCTTTTGTTAATGTTCATCTTATATCCTCCTTTCAAGACACTGTCCATTCCGTTCAACTGCTCTTCCAAGTCCTTTGCCGTCTCTGACAGAATTACAATGTCATCGGCGAACCTCAAGGTTTTTACTTCGTCTCCATGAATTTTAATACCTACTCCAAATTTTTCTTTTGTTTCCTTTACTGCTTGCTCAATATACAGATTGAATAACATCGGGGAGAGGCTACAACCCTGTCTCACTCCTTTCCCAACCACTGCTTCCCTTTCATGCCCCTCGACTCTTATTACTGCCATCTGGTTTCTGTACAAATTATAAATAGCCTTTCGCTCCCTGTATTTTACCCCTGCCACCTTTAGAATTTGAAAAAGAGTACTCCAGTCAACATTGTCAAAAGCTTTCTCTAAGTCTACAAATGCTAGAAACGTAGGTTTGCCTTTTCTTAATCTTTCTTCTAAGATAAGTCGTAAGGTCAGTATTGCCTCACGTGTTCCAACATTTCGACGGAATCCAAACTGATCCTCCCCGAGGTCTGCATCTACCAGTTTTTCCATTCGTCTGTAAAGAATTCGCGTTAGTATTTTGCAGCCGTGGCTTATTAAACTGATAGTTCGGTAATTTTCACATCTGTCAGCACCTGCTTTCTTTGGGATTGGAATTATTATATTCTTCTTGAAGTCTGAGGGTATTTCGCCTGTCTCATACATCTTGCTCACCAGCTGGTAGAGTTTTGTCATGACTGGCTCTCCCAAGGCCGTCAGTAGTTCTAATGGAATGTTGTCTACTCCGGGGGCCTTGTTTCGACTCAGGTCTTTCAGTGCTCTGTCAAACTCTTCACGCAGTATCGTATCTCCCATTTCGTCTTCATCTACATCCTCTTCTATTTCCATAATATTGTCCTCAAGTACATCGCCCTTGTATAAACCTTCTATATACTCCTTCCACCTTTCTGCCTTCCCTTCTTTGCTTAGAACTGGGTTTCCATCTGAGCTCTTGATATTCATACACGTGGTTCTCTTCTCTCCAAAGGTCTCTTTAATTTTCCTGTAGGCAGTATCTATCTTACCCCTAGTGAGATAAGCTTCTACATCCTTACATTTGTCCTCTAGCCATCCCTGTTTAGCCATTTTGCACTTCCTGTCGATCTCATTTTTGAGACGTTTGTATTCCTTTTTGCCTGCTTCATTTACTGCATTTTTATATTTTCTCCTTTCATCAATTAAATTCAATATTTCTTCTGTTACCCAAGGATTTCTAGCAGCCCTCGTCTTTGTACCTACTTTATCCTCTGCTGCCTTCACTACTACATCCCTCAGAGCTACCCATTCTTCTTCTACTGTATTTCTTTCCCCTATTCCTGTCAATTGTTCCCTTATGCTCTCTCTGAAACTCTGTACAACCTCTGGTTCTTTCAGTTTATCCAGGTCCCATCTCCTTAATTTCCCACATTTTTGCAGTTTCTTCAGTTTTAATCTACAGGTCATAACCAATAGATTGTGGTCAGAGTCCACATCTGCCCCTGGAAATGTCTTACAACTTAAAACCTGGTTCCTAAATCTCTGTCTTACCATTATATAATCTATCTGATACCTTTTAGTATCTCCAGGGTTCTTCCACGTATACAACCTTCTTTCATGATTCTTAAACCAAGTGTTAGCTATGATTAAGTTGTGCTCTGTGCAAAATTCTATTAGGCGGCTTCCTCTTTCATTTCTTAGCCCCAATCCATATTCACCTACTATGTTTCCTTCTCTCCCTTTTCCTACACTCGAATTCCAGTCACCCATTACTATTAAATTTTCGTCTCCCTTCACTATCTGAATAATTTCTTTTATTTCATCGTACATTTCTTCAATTTCTTCATCATCTGCAGAGCTAGTTGGCATATAAACTTGTACTACTGTAGTAGGTGTGGGCTTCGTATCTATCTTGGCCACAATAATGCGTTCACTATGCTGTTTGTAGTAGCTTACCCGCATTCCTATTTTCCTATTCATTATTAAACCTACTCCTGCATTACCCCTATTTGATTTTGTGTTTATAACCCTGTAGTCACCTGACCAGAAGTCTTGTTCCTCCTGCCACCGAACTTCACTAATTCCCACTATATCTAACTTTAACCTATCCATTTCCCTTTTTAAATTTTCTAACCTACCTGCCCGATTAAGGGATCTGACATTCCATGCTCCGATCCGTAGAACGCCAGTTTTCTTTCTCCTGATAACGACATCCTCCTGAGTAGTCCCCGCCCGGAGATCCGAATGGGGGACTATTTTACCTCCGGAATATTTTACCCAAGAGGATGCCATCATCATTTAATCATACAGTAAAGCTGCATGTCCTCGGGAAAAATTACGGCTGTAGTTTCCCCTTGCTTTCAGCCGTTCGCAGTACCAGCACAGCAAGGCCGTTTTGGTTAATGTTGCAAGGCCAGATCAGTCAATCATCCAGACTGTTGCCCCTGCAACTACTGAAAAGGCTGCTGCCCCTCTTCAGGAACCACACGTTTGTCTGGCCTCTCAACAGATACCCCTCCGTTGTGGTTGTACCTACGGTACGGCCATCTGTATCGCTGAGGCACGCAAGCCTCCCCACCAACGGCAAGGTCCATGGTTCATGGGGGGGATTGGTAGCATATAGTGTTTTATTATCATAATGATGTTCCTCTTAGTTTGGACATTTTATTTACAAATTTTAACATTGTATTGTGACGCTGCAGTTAACAGGTATAACTCGCTTTCTTGAAGAGCACTGTAGAGTGTTAAAGTGACAAGTAGGAATTGATTCCCATGTTTGGAATGCAGAGGATGAGACTGGCCACTCCATATACTACTAAAGTGCACCAGTGATGTGAGAAACTCTGAGTAAGCTGTAAGAGTGAATCCCAGATTAAATGCTGGAGGGAACCAACACATCATTAGAGCTTTACTACTACAGTGCTCCTATACAGTAAATTATTTATATAAGGAAACAAATGACCATTACTATTCTGCTGACAACACAGAAATAGTTCCAGTGTTATATGAAGTGTACTAAGAATTGGAGACCAGCATCAAACCAGTCTTTGAGTTGAAGATCACAACAACAATCACTTTTGTCGATATTAGGATGAAATTCAGATCTGTTCTCTCTATTGCCAACGCTCTCAATTTTCTGTAGGTTGCGGAGTCATTGTGAATTATTTGATGGTGCCTGTTAATAAATGTACCATGATGCCAACCAGGAATTTATTTAAAGTGAATTAGCTAGCTACATTTCCATTTATAGCCCCACAGGTAGACTATTTGCATCTCTTGATGACCACAAAACACTATGAGGGCTGCTCCAAGGGACTACATCAGCAAGAGCAAGACACACAGCAAATATGGAGAAGTTCTAAGCACCTATTCTCTACACTGATCAAGTGAAATGTTAACTTTTGCAGTCTTGAATGGGAAGGAACAACCAGCTGTATTGTTATAAAGCCGATAGGCACATGTCTTCCAATATTCGCATATTGCACATCTTGGCAGTGTCTACATTTTCAGAACATCTAATGAAAGCCTGTTGGGAATAATAGCAATAAACTGGTTGTCTGTAGTAAAGTCTAAAACATACAATGAATCTCCATGTTAATACTACAAAAACCATTAATTTTATAAGAATAGCCTGAAAATGAGTAGTAAATTTGGAAGATGGGCCCAGGTGACTCCTGTTTTTGCCACTGGAAAGCAGCACTGGTTGAAGATGAGCTCATATGAGCAGAGCTTGTCAAGTAATCAAGACGGGACGAGAGACCAGCGGCCGAAGCAGCAGGGTTGTGTCAGGAGGGCAGTTCTGTGGAAAAGGTTGCATACATTCGGCGGGAAAGCATGCATTCAGAGGCAAATTAGTCACCTCCCCTTAACCTAATGTTATGCTAATTGATGTATGACCCCCTGTGGATCAATTTATGACTCCATGAGGATAATCAGTCCTGAGAAATCCACCCACAGGTCTCAATCCTCTCTGAGTCCTCTGGCAAAAGGGACACAGTTCTCATCACCACTCCCCAATTCGAGCCACTTTTCAGCCTCCTTGTAAATCCCTTCCAGCCCTCCCCTCCCCTCTCCCAGTCCTCCCCCCACTCCCCTACTTGCAATTGCAATTGCAATATCAAAAATGGTGGGAAATACTCCATTTGCATGACCCTATCAAATTAATTGTTTAACAATTTACAGGAGTCAAATAGATTGCTTAAAACACTCACCACTAACGCACAATGATTCTTCTTTGTAATAAAACATATTTCCGATTTTTGACTGTCACACATTTTGCAAATCGATTAATTAAATTTCTGCCACAGATAGATTTTAGCACTAAATATCTCCCAGGTCTTGTAAGTGCCAACGTTTAAGAATGCAAGCACCCTCCTCCATCACAATATTTCCAACTTACACTAAACATATCTGGTCAAAAAGCCATCCAATCGCACACACTCGTGATCGTGAAGCATGTATCGTCTGCTGACTGCCGGGGAGCCGCAGTCACACCAGAAGAAGAGGGAACTAGCAACTCCCACCTGCACCAGCCAATCTGTCAGTTACACACACATCTACATCTGTACCGGATGCTCAAAGGCCAGAGAAACTGTCACCGTGTCCACCAAGCAGTCAACCAATCAGTTTACCCGGGGGGATAACTGTCCAGTGCAAGCACTTGGCATACTGAACCTTCTCTTGCAACACACATGTCCACTTCCATCGCTGCTCTACCAGCATACTGGTTGCTTCACTATTCACCCATCCAGAGGGTGCTGCCACTGGGACTTGTCCCTTCAGCTGTGGGCAAGACCTGATAGGTCAGAGTTTTCTTTGTACCCACAGGTCATACGAGGCTAAGCCACAGCTCTGGTCAAGCAAGGCCCCGTACCCACTCTTTCTGCTGGCTACTGCATATTGTGAGACAAGAAAGTGTGGCTTGTACATACTATTCCAACTGCAGTTCCATCCCCAGCACAGTCTCCCCATTAAAAAAAATCACTTTACCAATCCAAAATTTCTCATACAAAATTCCTGGCTTATGCATCAGTTATTTCCAAAGTCAGAAGAAATCTGAGCATACATACATTTTCACATCACTAAAGTATTGTTACTTGTGAAAATCCTGTACAGCAGTATGGATAGGCTATATTTCCTCTAGGTACTCGCTCATGAAGTAAAGAAATCTGTTCTTATTTGCTTAATATTTGTCACATCATGCATTGCACAACTAGTTTCGGCTCATGACAGAGTTCTAAGAGCTTGTTATACCTTTGTCACGGGACGCCTCCTCACTTTGAAACTCTTTTAAAGTAACCAAATGCCTTGTCTCCTACTAAGTCTCTTAATGTAGCTGTAGAGTTTTAAGTATCAGGTTAATACTATGTATCACTTTATAAATCTGGTAAGGAATAATGATAATTCACCACCTAAAACTTATCCCAACATTATAATAATACCTGCCGACTAAGGCTTGCCAGCTGGTGTGGCTGAGTGCTTCAGTCCGGAACCGCGCGACCGCTATGGTCGCAGGTTCGAATCCTGCCTCAGGCATGGATGTGTGTAATGTCCTTAGGTTAGTTAGGTTTAAGTAGTTCTAAGTTCTAGGGGACTGATGACCTCAGATGTTAAGTCCCATAGTGCTCAGAGCCATTTGAACCATTTGATTTCGACTAAGGCTCCACTGCTGTGTTATTGAACCAATGGAATTACCTGGTGTAGGGACACAGCCAGCTGTCAGATATTTCCACCTACAAATCCTTGAGGTGTTGTTCTCTTGTCTCACAGTGAGAGTCAAAAAAGTTAAAAGTTTCTCACGAGAGCAACTATAATTATCAATTTGGAAATTGTGCAACTTAGTACAATAGAACAGCTATGAGGATGTATAATTGTGCAGAGATGCACACAATGTGGTTCATCACAGGAAACCTATGTGCTTTTGTGCAACAATTTACATTTATCCACTCTTGTGAAGTTTACCTGCAGATGTGCATAGTATAAGGACAGTAAGCAGGCTGAAGTATATCGTCATTCAGAAACAGAAACCAATCAAATGGGCACAGCTTTAATTGCAAAATATTGCATCACATATTATGTGAGAGGTGAAACTGGCTATTTTATCACAGTTAGTGTTATTAAGTGTGGAACAAGTCACATTAATCACAAATTGTGTAGTGTACATTATTGGATTATTTCCCATAAAGCCAGTGTTAACAGGTAATCTATAGACTTATTTTGGTGAAACACTGAGAGCAGAATATAATTCACAGGGAGTTGATCTATCAGTACCCATACCATTTATGTATAGCCACCCACCATACTTTACTGAAGACCAGTCACCAGTATTTTGTATTGTTCAAAAAGCAGGGCCACACAAATGGCAGAGCCACACATGAAAGTACCTGCATTATATTTGAGTTGCACTGCAGTAATTATGCAGCATTCTATTTGGGTAAGATAAGCAACTAGCTGTCTATCTGAACAAATGCCATCTCTAAATTGTGGCTAACAGCAAACTCATTGGCCAGATTGTTGAATATACTGCACGCCATTACACCAAGTAGTTCACATTGTTCCATCCTATTTAAATAAGTATTTTCTCTCCCCCTTCCCCCCTCCCATCCCCATTAGCACTATGTTACCTGAATTACATTTGTGGTGGCAATGAAATCGACACCAACATTGACGCATCCATCGTTGAACTAAGCTAAGATTATCTTTGGCTTCTTCCGCCATGTCCAGTTCTTTGTGAGCCTAGCTTGTGTTTGGGTGAATAAATGAAGTACTACTAAATGGGGGTTGTTTGGTGTAACTAAACCAAACCTAGCCCTCACTGGTGGCGCCGAGTTGTAACATCTTCCGTTTTCGCCATTTTATTGTGTCCGTTACCACCACGTTGGTTATTTTCGCGTGTATTATGTCAACACAGCATTCGAACAATGACTTAGGCCCAGTGCCTAACGCCGGATTTTGTGATCGACATGCGTAGTGTTGTGGGCGATATACACCTGCCAGGACTGCAACACAATGCCACTTACTCGACAATTACGCCGATTTCGCCGGACGTTTTCGAGCCTGCAACAATAAGTGAGATTAGGAGTGTGCATAACTCCGGCTATCAAATGCCTTTGTTCCCACCACATGTGCCCTCCCTCATCGACTGTGCAGTTACCTCTTACGGGTCTCCATGCAGTGCGGGAGTAATGCCGATTTCTGCAAATGCTTCGTTGGACAACCTACCACCGGACAACGAATTGCCACACCGAAATCCATGCAGTACCATGCGGATACCTGCCACGTGGCCGGAACTGCCTCGTTCACAGGTCAATCTCCTCACCATCCGAACACGTCCGCGCCTGCCTCAGGTCAGCATCAGCACATGCCCTCCTACTTCAACACCTCAGCCTGCAACAGGAACAACTTGTCATCTGTGCCTGACCTTCTAACAACCCTACCACAACAGAGGTCAAAATTTAATAATGATTGTGGTGTTGCTCACGCTGCTAAATACTGCACTTTCTGGCAACAACAAAGTTGTTATGTGGCAGGTGTCATTAGAGCACAGTTATTAAAGTCATTTCATGTAATAATGAATAAACTAGGCACTCCCCTTTTCATGTTTCCAACGCTTGTCTCATTGTAAAATCATGGCTCAATCGTCAAAAATCTAGGTGGTGATGATTCCAAGCTCGGATGCAAAGAGTCCTAGGTTTTATTATGCAATATTCAAAAGTTTTGTAGGTGCGCTTAACAAACCATTCTTGGAGATTAAACCTTTCAAAGTTAGCACAATAGTGATGTAAAAAAAAATAATCAGCACTCCAAATTGTATTACTTTTGTTCAATATCACATGACACACAAACATTACTTCACAATACAAAACATACTTGAAAACATCTTCCTCAGAGTTGCTGTTAAATTTCACATTCTATAAGCTGACTACAATATGCGTCTTTCCAACATGATGTCCAAGACTTGACTTTTTCAAGGTCCGACTCTAACTACTGCTTACTCGCCCAAAAATCAAGAGTTACAAGTACTTCAAAGATCATAGTGACAAAAGAAAGAATACACATAAGAATAATATCATTGCAATGTAAACATATCGATGTATCAAAGTACCTCTACATTACTGAAATCAAATCTGAATGTTGTCTCAGAAATATGTTAAGTAGTTAACAGAAACACAGTAGAATATTATTGGTATTGAGAGGTTCAGGTGAGGTGCCATAATGGTTACGTAATTCAAGTACCATTACAACCTCCATCTCCATCTCACTGCTATGCCTCAGTGTTTTGTGCTATGACATTCTCCTTATCCACACACTGTTTTGAGTGGAGTGACTATAAACAGTGAACATTCACACATTCCGTCTCACCTTCAACATCATTTCCCACACAGTGCTTCTGGACAGCCCACGCCTCCGCAGACTCCGTGCAACACCTCTGATCATACGTTGAGCTTTCCGTGAACTAACATGCGTTCTCAAACTTTGAACTTTTTCTCACCTGTTGCCCCCATGCCAGCTCCCGTCGAGCTTCCACTACAGTTCTCAACATATGTCGGTGCCTCATCCACGTCGGCCTTCCGCGACACATCAATCTGAACACACCCACAATGTGTTGAGGTTCCGCAACTGCAATTGACACATTAGGGTGTCTCACCCACATCGGCCTTCCGCATCCCGACGGAACCACAGTGTGTCACCTTCACGCTACCACCCGAACAGCTGTCATTGCCGAATCCCCTGGAGGCACACTCACCTGGAATACTACAGCAACAACAGCTCATTTCAGGCAGTGACCCAACAAACTCAACTCAACCTGTTCTTCCGAACATTCTACAATGCTTACCGACACTGCCGCGGTTTAATCCCGACAGAGCTACAACCTGCTTCAAAATTGTGGACGAAGTGTTTGACTATTACAAACTCGACGAGTCAGCCAGGTTTCTGTGTCTCATCACCCACCTGCATGACCAGGAGGACTTGATTGCTGACCTGGTCGACGCCCCGGACTCACCTACCCGGTACACTCTAGCCAAAAAGACAGTTCTATGTTGGCTTGCATGTTCAACTGAGGCAGCAATACGGCAAGTGCTGCACATCGAGCAACTAGGAAACGACAAACCTTCCCAGCTCTGGAGATGGCTACGTGCCCTGTCAGCGCCAATCTACTCTCTGACACAGCTCTCCTTGCCATCTGGTCAGATAAACTATCTCCTCACATCCGCTTTGCTCTGGCTCAAAGGTCTCCCGAACCTGTCGAGCAAAGAATGACAATTGCTGACAACGATGCATCACTGCTCTATTTAGCCAGCCACTGCCTACCTGACAAGTCTCAGGTTCAGGCTCATCGTCCTGTGGCCAGGCATGGCTGGGGCCGCACTGTGCCGACCGTTCCATTTGCTCCAGGAAGTGGTAAACAAGCTACTGGGACATCACCAGCTCTGCCCATGGTCATGTCCCCTCCTGCAACTGAGCCTGCTATGGCTACTGAAACTCGGCCACCGCCACTGGCAACGAACTTTCTGCAGGAAATGCAACCACACTACCCATACTGTTACTTCTACACACGGTTTGGTGAGGCAGCACGGAACTGCAGACCACCTTGCTGCTTCCCAAACGCCAATCGCAGGTAGGTCCAGGTGCCGCCTCCTGTGCACAACATGACAGGCACCCCCAGTACTCCATTCTGTCCGGGAATGACCGGATAATTGCGGACGACTTTACATTAAATACATTTCGTCGGGATACCTTTTCCTAGTGGACACCGGCGCCAATGTTTCGCTACTGCCTATGTCCTATGTCCTATGTTGTCGAACATCCACCCTCATCATACTTCACAGCAGGTCGTGAATTCAACTAAACTACAATGTTCGGGTTCAACTTCCCACGTCGCCTCACTCTCCGCAAACTGCAAACTCGAGTGGAATTTTTTAGTGTGCGAAACTGACGAACTTATACCAGGCATTGACTTCTTGTGACACCACAAACTTTCACCAGACCTAGTCCAAAACACCGTGTTTCATCAGCCATCAAAGACTCACTTCCCCTGTGCTCCGTCAAGCAAACCCCATCCATACATGCTCGTCTCTGTCAATGACGTTACAAGAAACAATGCACAAGTGCCTTGTCGAGCTTGGAAACGCAGTGAAAACTTCGAGCTCTCCCTCCGACTCCATGAAACTCAGCTTGAGCTCTCCGATGCAGCAAAGGAATTACAGACACTACAGCAAGGACAAAGCAAGGTCAGTAAGTGTGCCGAATCTGCCTGCAGTCCCAGCAATGGAGCCTCCGTCTGTTTACCTCCCACTAACCCTCACAACTGTGCTATCAAGACTGCCATAACATGTACTGACAGCTCAGCAGGACCACACCAGTCTAAAATGGCAGCGTTTGACACATGATAGGACACAAGTGCGAAAGCGCGACAAGTGTCACGTGTTCCCAAACTGACGGCTCCTACCCCGCCCCTTGTGGACAGCACCTCAAACTATGCAACTTCGGCTCCTGCGGGATGCTGTGCGAGCGCCAATGACAACACAAACAGTGCACTCACGCCAAGCGTTTCGCCCGCGACCGTGCTGCCACAGGCCACGCCCTTGGACAATGGAGTCACCAACGGCTCACGAGCTCTACTGAGCTCACTCAACCATGGTGCCACTGCTTTGGGCCGGCGGCCATCTTGTCGCGTTGACTCCTGGGACACTTTGCCTGCCCTGCCCATTGTAAACAAACCGCCTCCCGTGCCGCCGGCAACATTTACGTCGTCACCAACGTCACAGTTCACGAGCTTCGCCTCACGCCAGGTCTCCTGATCTCCAGTAAACCACGTCAACTTTGTCCTGAGCGCCTCTCTGACCTTAAAAATCAGATTTCTGAACTACTCATCTCCGGTGTCATTGAACCCTCTGCCAGCCACTAGTCACCGATACATATGACACCCAAGAAAGATGGGTCCTGGCGCATGTGCGGAGACTACCGCCGACTAAACGCACGAACAATTATGGACACCTACCTCATACCCAACATTGCCAACTTTACCAGCTCCCTCGCAGGTGCGACCACGTTCTGTCATTGATTGCAAGCGGACCTAGCACCAGATCCCCATGGCACCTGAAGACATCGAGAAGACAGCAATCACCACCCTGATCGGGTTATTTCAGTTTCGATTCATGCCCTTTGGTCTGAAAAACACAACCCTGACCTGGCAACCCTACATCAACGAAGTTCTATTCGACCTAAAATTCTGCTTTGCATATCTTGATGACATTCTTGTGTTCAGATCCTCCATTGAGGACAACATGCGACATGTGCAAACTGTTATGACACTCTCGCGGCAGCAGGCATCGAGACCAACTAGGACAAATTGCAGCTACATCAACTCGCTGTCATTTTTCTTGGTTTTCGGGTCTCTGCCAACGGCATTTCACTGCCCCCTGACAAAGTAGAAACAATACTAAACCTACCCAGACCTTCTTCATTCAAAGAGCTCCAGCGCTATCTTGGGACAGTTAATTACTATCGCCAACATATACCTCGGGCTCTGGAGATTCAGGCTCCACTGACGGATGCCTTGACAGGCACCAGCACTTCTGGATCTCGGCCTGTTCCATGGACCCCTGCTATGACTGACTCTTTCACTGCCCTCAAAAATATTCTTGTCGAGGCCTGCACCATAGCGCATCCTCATCCCAATGTGCAGCTTTTCATCACCACAGATGTGAGTGATACTGCCATCGGCGCTGTCATTAGCCAGACAATTGACTGCCAAACTTCGCCTCTGCAGTTCTTCTCGCACTAGCTCACCAATGTACAACGGAAATATTCTGCGTTTGACAGGGAGTTGTTCGTGGTCTACGAAGCGATCAAGCATTTTAAGACTAACGTTGAGGGATGCCCTTTCTATGTTTTAACGGACCACAAACCCCTAGCTGCGGCCATTACAAACCTGCCAGCTGACCCGCCTCCTCACCGCTTCAGATACATGGACTTCATATCTCAGTTCACCACCGATGTCAGACACATAAAGGGTGCCGACAATATAGTTGCTGGTTTCCTTTCATGAGTCAAGGCTGTCCATTTGCTGTTAGACCTCTCTGAACTGCCTAACCTCCAACCAGCCGATGAGGAAACGCAAAACCTGATTTCAGACTCTACCTCTTCACTACACCTTGTCCGCACTACCTGCCCTGGCATTTCTGGTGAGGTCTGGTACGACGACAGTATGGGCACGTTACGCCCCCTCATCCCAACCACCCTCCATCGAACTGTCTTCAACGCATTGCATAAGTTAGCCCACCCTGGTGTTTGTGCGTCTGCCTGCCTCGTAGCGGAGCGCTTTGTGTGGAGAAATGTCAACAATGACTGCCTGCAATGGGCATGCTCCTGCATCACATGCCAACGCTGCAAAGTACACAAGCACACTTCACCTCCCCTCGGTGCCTTTTCGATCCCTCCTGGGCATTTTCAGCATATTCATATTGACATTGTCGACGCTCTCCCCCCTCTAATGGCTTTCGTTACGTTCTCTCGTCTATCGACCGCACAACTCGCTGGGTTGAGGCTGTCCCCCTCCCCAATATTACAGCAGAAACTGTTGCTTGAGCTTTCGTCGAATCATGGGAATCGCGTTTCGGATGTCCAGCTATCATCATGACTTACCAGGGCAGACAATTTGAGTTGGCCCTGTTCAACGAGATTTGTAACATTTGTGGCATCTGGCTCAACCGTACCACAGCATATCACCCGCAAAGTAAGGGGCTAGTTGAGTGCTGACACCGCGCTTTCAAGGTGGCCCTTCGATGCAATGACACTCTATGGACGGAGGCCCTTCCCCTTGTGCTACTCAGCATTCATACAATCCATAAGGAAGACCTTACAGGCACAATAGCGAGTTCGTATACAGCTAGAACATTGTCCTCCTGGGCGAACTTGTGAGCCCTTCCGCTTCTCTCCCACAGTCTGACTTACCTTCCTTCGTGGACCACATCAGACGCCACTTCATCAACCTCCACATCCCTCCATCCGCCAGCTACTCACACCCTATCGTTCACATACCAAAATCTCTGGACAACTGCGAGTACGTCATGCTCCGAGATGACACTGTCCGTGCTTCCCTCCAACCTCCATATACCGGCCCACACCGAGTTCTCCGGCGCTCAGCCAACACCTATGACATCCAGATGTAAGATTCAGCTGTTACAATCTCTCTCAACAGACTTAAGCCTGCTCATGTCGAGCCTTCTTCTACCCCACTTCAGGCCACGACCATGCCACTCACTGCTGTGGCTCACGGCACTCCAACCACTCCCTCCACGTCAGACTTACACACTCGGTCGAGTGACTTCCAGCTCCGATTGTCGAGCTCTCCTCCGACCTCGCCCTCTACTCTGGTCTCATGCACTCAGTCAAGTGACCACATGCTCCCCACGTCGAGCTTACCTATGATCAAGCCCTCGCCACCGGGCCCTTCGCCAGTCCCTTTGACCTCTCCACCGTCGCCCTGTCGAGGTTTCTCATGCCCCCCCCCCCCCCCCCATGTTGAACGTGCCTTTGCTCGAGGTGTTTTTGCCTGGCCCCCCGGACATAATCCACATTTGAATAATACTGCGCGATTATACATTGTTCGTCACGTGGTTGTCTTCATCCAGTGTTCATGACACAACCTCCGTCATTCCCTGCCACCTGGTGAAACGTGTTTCCCTCCCGCCCGACGTCAACCTGGACATGCTTTGTGTGTTTACAACACCCACTGGAGACATCGTTGTCATCACTCCGTTCCACCCACAAACCTGTCGCCGCATGACCAGCACGCCCAGTATGACGCCCGGCTCGCTTCAACGACTTCCAGGATTGGTGGCCGAACATTCCTTCATGACATCTACCCACACAGCTCCCTGATGATACTGTCGAGCTGACCGTGGTCCAGCTCCTGACGCCATAGTCATCCCCTCTCCCCCCATCCCCAGGCCTCTCAAGAGATCCCGGATGACACCCACACTTGTAATCTACCCCTCCCTCCTTTGTTATCGCGACTGTCTTTATGGCTAAGTCTTCTCATAAGATTCGAGAGAAGTAAGATTTACAATAAACTTCATGTCTAGGGTCTGATTCTTGAAGCTGAAATTTTCACATTTTAGTTTCTCAAGTTCCAACTGATGTAAATAAATTTGAAGAATGCCTGTGCAGACTTTTGTTTTTTTATGTTTGTTTGTGTCGCATTTTATCATATCACACTGTCTTTTGAATTTTACATTAACAAAGCCGAAAAACATGTCTGATCACATCAGAGGCATGCCCACTACTTCCTCACTCTGCAGTAATAACAATATTCCAAAGGGTTTACAATCTTTCTTGACAAATGAATTCCTAGTAGTTTGTATTAATATTTTATAAATGAGTCCATATATAAACGTAATAAACAGTACCAGAGTGCATAATTAATAATAGAAATTTTAAGTATGCCGAATATTTCATGTTTTCAAATGTGTCAAAAAAAAAGTATTCCAAAAAAAAAAGTAATTTTAATTGTACATTCAGAGCTAGTACATATTGATTGTATCAATGAAAATAAAGTAATTCTTTTTTATAGATTGTAGCTTGAAATATAACAGGTTGTTTATAAAATTATATGTAATTTTTCAGAAAACCAGCTAAGGTAATATTGACCAGTCTACAATTCGAAAATATTTCTGATATCGACTATTTCTGTTGAGGAATAGTCATGCTAGAGGATGGTGCCCCTTTGTAATGTAAATGGACTCTTGGATGGCCATTACCTAAGGATGGCAAGGATAGCACTGGTCAAGAGCATGTAAGGTGTCCAAGGAGTCGCTGCAAATGAGGAAGGCCTCCCCATTACAGGAACAGACGTTCAAGAGCGTCAAAGATGGCTACCACCTCTGCAATGAAAATACTGCAGCCATGTGCCAAGCAGCACTGTTGAGTATGTTCTGCATAAGCATAAGAGAATTCAGTGTGACAATCAATCATCGAATCATCCGCGTAAACTACGTCTGAACCCTGGCATGCATCAAGAATAGAGAGAAATAAGCAGTGGAGGGCTGAAAGATGAACTGAGTCTTTTGGCACTTGTGACAGGTCCAGATGAAGCTGTGGTTGAGGTATACACCATGGAGATATGTGTGAGTGAATCTGGAGGACAGATGGTAGACGAAAAGGCTAGAGTTCAGTGAGAAGGGTCTGGACACGGACTGCAATTGTAATCCCCACTTTGGGCCACTGTTGTAGGAGACTCATTTTCCATAACATGGCAATCTGACAGTAATTTGGATGTTTAGGTGAGTTGCAAATATGTGCAGAATAACTGACAGGCAGTTTTGTCCTCAATCCGCAATGGAGGAACCCCAGCTTCCATGAGTAGACTGTTCACAGGGCTTATTCAGAAAGCTCCCGTTGCAAGATCAACTCGACAGTTGTGTATAAGGTCCAGCATCTGAAATGTTGAGCGTGATGCTGAACCAGATACCAGGCTCCCATAGTCAAGACAGGACTGTACAAGGGCTTTGTACAGCTGCAACAGTGTAGGGTGATCTGCACCCCAGTTGGTGTGACTCAGGCATTGAATAATGCTAATGTGCTGCCAGCACTTTAGCGTAAGTTGATGAAGATGGGAAAGCCAAATTAAGCAGATGCTGGAAACCAGTCCTAAAAAGCGATAAGAGTCCAATACATTAAGGAGATGATCATCAAGACAAAGTTGTGTGTGCGGGTGAACTGTACAAGGGCGACAGAAGTGCACGACAAAAGTTTTGGCGGCTGAAAACTGGAAGCCATGAATGAGGCCCGTTACTGAGCCTTTCAGATGGCTCCCTGCAGTCTACATTCAGCCACACCAATCATAGATGAGCAAAGGCGAATACAAAAGTCATCATCATATAAGAAGGATGATACTGAGGAACCCACAGCTGCTGTGAGACCATTAATGGCCTTTGAGGGATGGTCAGTACAGAGCCCTGTGGGACCCCATTCTGTTGGATAGGGGGGGAACTGTGTGAAGCACTGACTCAAACTCTGAAGGTGCAGAGTGAGAAAAGTTCTGTATAAAAGTCAGAGTGGGCCCCAGAGACCCCACTCATGTAATGCAGCGAGTATGTGGAGTCGTCAAGTGGTATAATAGGCTATTGTCAAGTCAAAAAAGATGCCAATAAGGTGATGACGATGGGAAGAAGCCATTCATATGGCATACTCCATGTACACAAAGTTGTCAGTGTTGGAGCAACCTTGATGAAAACCACACTGGGTCAGAGCTAAAAAGCTCTGAGATTCAAGGAGTCAACACAACCACCAGCTCACCATACATTTGAGCAGATTACACAGGATGTTGGTGAGGATAAAAGGATGATAGCTATCCATATGTAATAGGGTCTTACAAGGTATAAACACTGGAATGATTATACTATCTCACAATTGTGATGGGAATTCGCCAACCCTCCAGATGCAGTAGAAGACGGCAAGTAGGTGGCAGAGGTAATCCACTGATAGATGTTTAATCATATGGTGTCAGGACAATGTCGAAGGGCACTGAGAAATTCCCACTCACTGAATGGAGCATTATATGGTTCACGGTGGTGTGTAGTAAAAGACAGATGTTGTCGTTCCATCTGCTGTTTTTGGGAACAAAAGGTGAGGTGGTCATTATCAGACACAGAGGTTCAAGCATAGTGCTCAGCAAAACCCTCTGCGATTGTATCTGGATTGGTATATACAGCTCCATGTGCAGAAAACCCAAGTATACTTGCAGGGATCTGATATCCATAAAGGCATTTGATTGTAGTCCAAACCGGGAAAGGAGAGGTTCTTGTTCCAGTGATGGAGATGTGCCATTCCTAGCACTCCTGCTTCTGTCTTGTAGTTGGCTGACAGATTGGAGCACAGAGCCGTTTGAAGGCAATGAGGTGCTCCATTGATGGGTGCCACTTCGATGTTGGAGGGCCCACCTACGATCTCTAATGGCTCCAGTGATATCTGGCAACCACCAAAGCACTGTCTTCTGCTGAGGTGAGAGATGCTGGGGGAGGGATAGGAAGAGCAGAAAGTTATCACTACCATGCAAGTTATCATGGGCCCTCCTATGTAGATGGTAGAAGGCCAGGACTGCAAACTGAGAGATCAATGGCCGAATATGTGCCATGTGCCACACAGAGAGCAATGGAGGCACCTGTATTTAGGAGGCATGGGTAGAGTTGAGTTAGTAGATCCTTGACATCTTTACCATGGCCAGTAATCTTGGTTCCACCCCAAAAAGGGTTATGGAACTTGTAAACACTCAAAAGTAGGAAAGGTGGAGGAAGGTAGAGGTTGCAGATGGTAATTTCCTGTGTTGTCCTGATCCTGGCAGCCACAGCTTCTAAAGGCGTTTGAAGGGGCACAGGTTTGCTACAGATGGAGGTAAGAACATATGCACATACTACACCTGACATCCTGTTACAGTGAATGTGGCTTTCGTAATGCCTCCAACAGCCACAAAGGGTGGGGGTCCACATTGATGGAAACCACGGTTTGTGAAGTACAATGCAGAAAGCATGTATAACGCTTAAGAGTTGTCGTAGCTCAGCCAGGCAGGGGAAAAAAAAACGCTGCAGTTCTGCTGATGCTTTCTGTAGTTTGGGAAGGCATGAAAGCAATGAGACAGTTTAAACCTCAGGGTCATCTAAGGCCAACAGTTGAGTGCTTGTATCTATGACCATCGCTGCTGAGGCGTCAGTGAGATCTAGGTCCTCGGAGGATGCTAAAATCTCCACCTTGTCCGCAAATGCAGAACTGGTTGGAAATGATGGTGTAGGGGGCCATCAGAGCTTCTTGTTTCTTAGCAGGCTTCTACTTTGTCTGTTTGCCCTCTCGCTTCTCTTTAGGGACTCGTGGGAAGGGATTCTGTGAAGTAGCTTCAAGTACTGAAGAAGACTGTGAAGCCCTTTGACCAGCAGTGTGAGGCAGCTTGTGGCACCTCCAGCT
Organism: Schistocerca gregaria; assembly: GCF_023897955.1. NCBI lineage: Eukaryota > Metazoa > Arthropoda > Insecta > Orthoptera > Acrididae > Schistocerca > Schistocerca gregaria. The sequence continues at coordinate 1,166,908,621 of NC_064920.1, forward strand.
ACTGGCTGGTGTCCACTTTTGCATGGGGGGGATCTTGGAAGGTAGAGTCCCAAGGGACCCCTGGCTGAGAGTAGGGCACTGATGTCCCCGGCATTTGGGTGGGCATTGCTCTCGAAGTACATACTTTGGGAGTGACAGAAGAAGAAGGGCCCCCAGCGACCAAGGTGGGGTGGGAGGTTTGGGGGCGGGGGTGTAGTCAGGCGGCCCTGAAGGGCCACTGTATGAAGCAGAGATGAGGGGTATTCTATTGCCAGGAAAGGTGACATCGTTGTAGCTGCAGCATAGGAGGATGTCAGTCAAATGAGGTTCAAGTTGTAATATTTCTTTTTAGCCTCTTGGAAATTCAGCCTGTCCAGGGTCTTGTACTCTATGATTTGAAGAACCGTGCAGTCTGGGGAGCACTGGTAATCGCGCTCTCCACAGCTGACAGGAGGGACACATGGAGTATTCGGATGCAGTGGACATTCATTATCTTTACGTCTGACACTGGAATTGCACTGGGGAGGGACTGCCTGAATTTCCAATGCTTAAAGCACTCCACAGGGGGAGGGATGTATAGTTATATGTCACAGCGGCATATCATCATGTTGACCTTTTCAGGTAATGAATCACCCAATAAGGGCAAGACAAAAGCAACAGTAGTAACCCTACTATCTTTTTCTCCCCCCTAGATGCACTGGACAAAGTGAGCAACCCATTGTCCTAAATCTGCACGTAGCTCACCACCGGACTGCTGCAGAAGGTCTCAATGAAAAATTATCCCCCAGATCATGTTTCGGGTTCTATGGGGAGTGGTCAACATGGGAATATCATCCAGCTTGTCACAGGTGAGCAGCGTCCATGACTGCGCTGGGGATCCTGTCTTATTCAGGACTGGCCTGTTTCTGATTTTGGACAGTGCCACCAATTATCCAAATTTATCCTCCATGTTTTCAACAAAAAATAGAGGCTTTGTAGCCAGAAAGAAGTCCCCATGTTCTGCTACAAACTAAATATTGAGGCAAATATAGCTCTCTTGGTTTTGTAGCCTTATGTTACTCCTGTGGTGTAGCTAAGGAGGAGAACAATTTGGGATCATACGAGGGTGGGTTGAAAAGTTCTCAGAATCACCACAAGGGGTCAGCACTAGCGCAATGTGTTGTTCAAGGGATATTCATTGGACTGTTGCCTGTAAATATGTGTCACATTAGTGCTCTTGGAAGAGAGCTGTGGCACTTATGTGGCTCTGTTCTTGTTCCCATGTAGTGATTTGCGAAGATGGGAAAAGAAAAAAAAAAAAAAAAGAAGAATCGAGACTCAAACAGTGATTAAGTACTCTGTAAAGAGAGGTATGAAAGCAAAGGACATTCATGCTGATTTCCAGAGTGTACTGGGGGACTCTGCTCCTTCATATTCAACTGTTGCCAAGTGAAATGAAAAAATTATCTGCAAGATCAGTGCCACGACTCTTGATGCTGGATCAAACATGCATGAAAATGGACATATCGAAACAATGTTTGGCCGGTTTTAGGAGAAATGGACAAGATTTTTTGCACCAGTTTGTGACCACAGATAAAACTTGGGTACACGTCTATACCCCAGAGACAAAATAAGAGTCAAAGCAGAGGAAACATGCTGGTTTGCCGGCACCAAAGAAAACAAAGACAATCCTTCAGCAGGAAAGATCATGCATCAGTGTTCTGGGATGCAAAGAGGATTGTGTTTGTAGATTATCTCCCCAGTGTGCAAACAATTACTGGAGAATACTATGTTAGCCTTCCGGACAAATTGCAACAAAAGATACATGATAAAAGGCCAAGTTTATCAAGGAAGACAGTCATCATCCATCAAGACAATGTGTGACCTCACACATGTGCCATCACTATGGCGAAATTACATGAACTAAGGTATGAACTGCTGCCACAGCTGCCTCATTCACCTGATATGGCTCCATCATACTTCCATCTCTTCCCAAAACTGAAAATTTTTCTTGGTGGATGAAGATTCACTTCAAACGATAGCCAGAGTTGACAATTATTTTGCAGGCCTGGAGGAAACTAATTTTTAAATGGGATCAAGGCACTGGAACATCATTGGACCAAGTGCATTAATCTACAAGGAGGCTACACTGAAAAATAAAAAAAAAAGTTTCAGTGATGTAAGTACATTTTTACTATTCCATTCTGAGAACTTTTCAAACCATCCTCGATTTTTTTGGCATTGACCTCTAGCCTTCCGTACTTAGAGACGGCTGGGACTATTCTGTCACCAGAAAAGACGACATGGTCTGATTCATTGTGGGTTATCCGCCCTGATGCCACCCACTCCAACCTCCTCCCCCCCCCCCCCCCCCCCCAAGCAAGCAATCCAGCCACAACAAAGGCCGCCCGGAACAATAGCCGTTGCCGGGAGTCCTGATGCCCCAACAAGACAGACATCTACTCCTTAGCATACATGGGGAATTTGCAGCTCAAGCATAAGCAATGTGATCCCTATGTTGCTACGGGGCTACAACCAAGAGTGTACATGATGACCCTTCCATGACCGACTGGCTACAGCGCTAGATATTGGGTGCGAAAAAGTTCATTTTTATCATACGTGCGGAAGACGACAGTGGACAACTGATGTAGATTACATATGTGTGCAGGCCTGGAGTCGGTTGTTCTGTATTACAAATCATCTGGTGGAAATTTTGAATTATCAAACTAACATGGAACAACAGGAACCAACAGACTGACACAGTGCAATTGTAAAGATACTAACTTCATATTCTGGAGGATAGAATTTGCTCTGTCTGGCCATCTTGAATCAGGTTCTACCGAATCATTTCAGGCAAATATGCCTGGATGTTTCCTTCATATTCTATAAGGGACAGATAGTGCATGCCTGGGTATAATCTTGGTTCCATAGACAACTGCAAACAATTTTTCATGGAAGGTGACTGTCTTGACTCACAGTGAGATAAATGTATTAACAGTTATGGCAATTTAAATATTTAATTTTACTTATTTTTTCCGTCTCTCTCTTTTTCATTTGACTGCCCCTTACTTGCAAATGTTGGCAAGGAACTTGAAAGATCTGCTGGATGGAGTGGATAGTTCTCCTTTGCTTTCTACTTTCTTGTGCTATTTCTGGGCATGGAGAGCTATTGACTTGTATTCTAATACTGGTACTACTAAAAATATAACTCAACAACCACAAAGTAAAGATATGTACTCTGGTTTTATAGGGTCTCCTGCAAGAAGCAATATGGTGACACAATGACATTTAACATTTTTTCATTAAACACACTTTCTTAAGACAAATGCAAAGTGAAATCATACTCAAGCTAAAGGTGGCAAGTTTGCTTGTAAGTGGTGAAGCCTGTTACACACTGCATATCCCAGCATTTAAATGACTGATGAATTAGAGCTCTCTCCTCTTCACACACTTTGAGACTTTGGCTTGTCTGATTCTCTGACAGGCAGAGTACACTACCCCTTTCTACAACAAATACTGTGCACATTTCTTGAATGTCATCCAATCTTTCCATCCTCTTAACCTACACCTGGATCCATTTTTGTACACAAGGCACTATATAGAGTGTATATTGACCACTACTATTTATTCTCCTTTCTATTCCATTCACAGAATCAATGTAGGAGGGTGAGGGAGGAAAGGAGAGAACGAATCTAAATCAAACATGTTCATATTATTTCCCTTTCTAAAGTCTTATTTCATTTATTGTTTTTGTGCGATAAATTTAGCGGAAGAGGAATGGTCAGTTAATTACACAAGGATAGTTACGATATAATACCTCATATCAAGGCCATCACCTTTACATGCCTTAATTAGCCCAAAGAGGTAAAAATTTGAGTGTGATTGTATGAGAAATGTGGCAAAACATGGGATGAAAATTTGCAGTTTACTGTTTCATACCTAAAACAAGTTATGGTCTTGCGTTGATACGGAAAAAAGTCAATGGTTTATTATTTTCTTTATGATTTGAGAACTAAGATGAGTTAAGAGTATTGCAATGTATCACTTACAAAAGAAACAACTCGTCTTCTTCACTGAAAGCAGACAATTCCAAGAAAAGGATAGATTGCTATTCACTATAGAGTGGAGATGCTGATAGAGGGCAGGGGAGCCAAAAAAAGAGAAGGGAGACAGCCCACCTGTGCAATTCAGAAAAGTTGGTGATGGCACAAGCTGTGAGCCAGTCACTTAAACTAAGACTGTTGGGCTGGGCAGCACGCTCAGCAACTGCGTAGTCCATCTATCTTGGCCATAGTTTGTTCGTGGCCATACATGCAGACAAATTTTGGTTGTCATGCATTGCTGCTCGCAGTCTGGCCTCAGCTGCCAGATACAGTGGTCAGGTGAGTGCATGTTGTGTGAATATGTCTGTATGTTGTCTAACACAGAGGAAGGCCTTTTGGCTGAAAGCCTTACTTGTTAGCAGTCCTTTTGTTGTACCTGTCTGCAACTCAGCATCTCCACCATACAGTGAGTAGCAATCTATCCTTTTCATAATACTGCCATTATTCCATCCTGGACTTCCCATTTTTTTCACTGAAAGCACACTTACAGACATTTTTCCTAACTTGTTTTAGAGCCAGAGTGGTAAGCATGGTTCATATTTGCTGTTGCATTTGCATATACATTCCGAAACTGTTCAGGGATGAAAATGGCATAATTATGCTTCTGTGATGGAATTTTATCACAGTTTTCTACACATCAATGTTTGTCTGTTAGACCTTAAGAGTACCAACTAACTACCCAAGGCCACCGATTTCAAAGGAGTGTAAGAAAAGGTTAGAACACGAAGAGCTAATTTTAATAGCTGTCTATAATGTGGCAATATTTGAAGGGAACGGTGAAAGTGTTTTTGACAGACATTCTGACTTTAGTATGTTTAATTCAAAGGAGATACTGGAATTTAAGGAGAACATAAAAGTTGCATTTTGGATGGTTTATCACTGGACACATTTATCAAAAGTTGTTGACTTCTCTCATAACAATTAAGAAATCTGTGGTTGATTTAAAGAGGATAGAATCTCTCTTCAGCATGCTTAAATGTTCATTATTTTATAAAAACCATTAAGAAAGTACATGCACCAACATACAAAATTTCACCAATATCCATAGCATATTGAAAATGCTTCAACTTCTGTAATAGAAGTACTCAGATATTGTGCATCAAAGATAAAGTTACAATATTTTTATCCCGTAGAAATTTATGATTACAGAAGTAGTGAATGACTTGAGGCTTTCGTACCATGAACCCTACAATAAAATATTCTCAAATATATAACTTAAAAGTACACAGGTAACACCTGTAAACTGTATCCAAGACATTTTCTGTTTAGTTTTAACTTTTTATATATCCTGTCTGTTCATATTAGATAGCCTTATTTGTCATGGACAACACACATTCATAAGAATATTCTATCTGATCACTGGGTATCCAACCTCCATTGAAACCTCTTTTCCTCTCTTTCACAGGCGAAGATTTGTTGAAATGAAAAGGGCCACTTTATACTGGTTTGAAGTCCACAGGCAGCAACTTTCTCCTTCGTGCAAGAATATATATAAGGTTAACTATCAAATAACCAGTGTCAGCCTTATTAATCTCTTCATAAATAGGCAATTATGTGATTAATACTTTAACCTTATTAATAGTTACTTGCCATGATAACACAAATTTTGTTAGGTTTTACAGTATGTTGAGGCACTGATTAATTTCACACAAAAATTCAGTGATTCCTTGTTTCTTACCTGCAACCTGCAGAGATGCATTCAATTGTAACCTGTCATTTGTACTATATACTGCCAGTCACCCTAACGAGTTTCAGTTGTGCTTTAGTACATTTATGTATTCAGGTTAGGGATATGAATGTTATGAAAACCCAGTCATCTCACCACCTTAACATGCACCCAAGAGTGTGTCGTGCATAAACGCAGGAAGAATTACAAGGTTTCTGTATTATTTTTCAACACCCTTAACCTTCATTGCAATCACCCAAATACAGCAAACAGTGGAAGGCAGTTGGCTGCAGTTTTTTTACTGCTTCACCAGCAGCTACTGAAGTTTCACCCATTGTAACTTATACCTGAAAACCCCAAGAGAAACTAAGGAAATGCTGCTGATCCATATGTAATACAATAACATGAATTTTGAGATTTCAGGTCTCAAATGTGTCTTACACTTTAAGTGACAATATCATGTGTATTACTATTACCACCTCAACACTTATAAAACAATGCTTATTACTTTTTTCCACCCCATAGCTCATCCAAAGATGAGCACTACAGGTACTGAACAGACTGCACTTTGAGGCACTGCAACTTTCATTCCTATTTACTATACTTTATCGAACTGCATAAAAATTTATCCAGCAGTAAATTTTATTAGATTCATATTTAAGGACATAAATTGCCATTGGAAGAAGAAGCCTGCCCACAATTTTTGATCCAGGCAAGCAAATAAGAAAAATTAGTTTCTGCTCTTTCTTTGCCCAATCCTTACACAAGTACATTCTTATCCTCTATAAGTTAAGCTGTGACACTATTGTTGCTCTTACCCATCCCATCTCTGTCAGCTGATACAATTATCCCATAAACATTCTAATGGAAATAAAGCAGAATTTCCTACAGAAATGGGAATAAATAGAGGGTGGTACCACCTGTTCACTGGGCATCAAACTATCTCAAGTAAGCATACCATTTCTAATTTTACAGAAATAACAGCTGAAGCCCTTTGCAGGTTTGTCAAAGGGCTAGAATAGCTTTCCCTGTCCAGCATTAGTCAACATTACTGAATTAATTACCTACTAGAACCAAGTACCTTGGATGTTTTATATACATTTGGGTTTACCTTATTGAACACAAAATTGAATAAAATCCTGCTTTTTACTTTTACAGCCATCTCTTAACCAAATGCCCCATGCATGCCATTAACATACATCACATCCTTACATATACTGGGAACTACTTTGCAAAACAATGAACAAAGTTTTCAAGCTCAAGAGCAATGTCTGACTAATAAGTACGCCCTTACATTTATTATTAAACACGTGTCATTGCAGCAAACTTCATAACATTATACAGATACTTGCTATAGCTTTGGTCAGGACAATGATTTCTACACAATAAATACTGTAAAATAATTACTTTATTTTACAAAAAAACAATAACAAAAATGACTAGCCTATAATGAACATGACATAAATAAGGCGACAGCTAATTACAGTCATCAATTACAGCATTCATAGAATGAGGAATGATATTCAGTCTTTAACAATTACACATGGAAACAAATTTAATCAACTTCCTCCATTCGAGACGCATCCTCACTGTCACCTTCAAGTGGTGGCATTTCAGCATCTACTTTTTCTTCTTCTGCAGCCTGAGGCTCCTCTTCATCAATGCCCAGACCCAGCTTAATCATTCGGTAAATCCTTGATGCATGTACTTGAGGTTCCTCCAGAGTAAATCCTGACGACAGAAGAGCAGTCTCAAACAGCAGCATCACCAAGTCCTTCACTGACTTGTCATTCTTGTCAGCTTCAGCCTTCTGACGAAGAGTTTCCATAACAGGATGGTCAGGATTTATCTCCAAATGCTTCTTTGCAGCCATGTAGCCCATTGTAGATGTATCCCTCAATGCTTGTGCCTTCATGATACGTTCCATATTTGCTGTCCATCCATACTGGGATGTTACAATACAGCATGGAGATTCCACCAGCCTGTTGCTAACAACAACCTTCTCCACTTTTTTGTCCAGTATGTCTTTCATGACTTTGCACAGGTTCTCAAATTTGGCCTTGTCTTCTTCCCTCTTTTTCTTTTCTTCTTCATCCTCTGGAAGTTCAAGACCTTCCTTAGTAACAGACACCAGTTGTTTGCCATCATATTCTTTCATCTGCTGTACTACATACTCATCAATTGGCTCTGTCATGTACACTACTTCAAAGCCACGCTTCTTCACTCTTTCAACAAATGAAGAGTTAGCTACCTGGTCCTTGTTTTCACCAGTAATGTAGTAAATGTGCTTCTGGTTTTCTTTCATTCTCGCAACATAGTCCTTAAGTGAACAAGTTTCATCACCAGATGCTGATGTTGCATACCTCAGAAGATCAGAAAGCTTCTTGCGGTTTGTACTGTCCTCATGAATGCCAAGTTTAAGGTTTTTGCTGAATTGCTCGTAGAATTTCTTGTAAGTGTCTGCATCTTCTGTCAATTCCTCGAACAACTCCAAGCATTTCTTGACTAGATTCTTCCTGATTACTTTCAGGATTTTGTTCTGCTGCAACATTTCTCTTGAAATGTTCAGTGGAAGATCTTCACTGTCCACAACTCCCTTAATGAAGTTCAAGTACTCAGGAATTAAATCTTCACAATTGTCCATAATGAACACCCTGCGAACATACAGTTTGATATTGTTCTTCCTCTTCTTGTTTTCAAAGAGATCAAAAGGTGCTCTTCGAGGAATGAACAGCAGAGCACGGAATTCAAGTTGTCCTTCAACAGAGAAATGTTTCACTGCAAGATGATCTTCCCAGTCATTTGTTAGAGACTTGTAGAATTCACCATATTCTTCCTGAGATATATCATCTGGATTCCTTGTCCAGATTGGCTTTGTCTTGTTCAACTCTTCATCCTCCAGATATTTTTCTTTGATAGTTTTCTTCTTCTTTTTCTTTTTGTCTCCAGACTCGTCTTCTTCATCCTCACCAACATCTTCAATCTTTGGCTTTGATTCATTATCACCTTCTTCACCACCTTCCTTCTTTTCTTCTTCTTCCTCTTCTTCGCTGAGTTCCTTGTCCCTTTCCTTCTCAACAACCAACTTGATTGGGTAGCCTATGAATTGAGAATGCTTTTTCACTATTTCTTTAATCTTCCTCTCTTCCAAGAATTCTGTCTGGTCTTCTTTGATGTAGAGTGTAATTTTTGTTCCTCTGCCCAATGGCTCACCAGGATCTGGGCGAATAGTGAATGACCCTCCAGCAGACGACTCCCACAAGTACTGCTCATCATCATTATGCTTTGAAGCAACAGTCACCTTGTCAGCAACTAAGTACGCAGAGTAGAAGCCCACACCAAACTGACCAATCATTGAAATATCTGCTCCAGCTTGCAATGCTTCCATAAAGGCCTTGGTACCAGATTTGGCAATAGTTCCCAGGTTGTTGACTAGGTCTGCTTTCGTCATTCCAATGCCACTGGAATAGAAAAACCAAATTAATATTTTACTATATGGACACTTTCCTATACTAAAGTCAGTAGAATATTTTGCAAATCAATGGTTTTGTAACCATCATTGTTTATGTGGGTTGCATACACTTCTGAAGTTTTGTTTAGTTCCATTAAACATCTTCAGATGTAATTACATCTGTTACAAGATAAACCAATTCTCCTTCCACGAAGGAGATCTTTTACCACAAAGCACCATGCATACTACAACCCACACCACATGCAGTGTAGCTTAATGGTGGGAGATGTCTTTTCTGCTGTGGGTTGCCAGTTAATACTGGATCAGCAGTTATTTGGTGTTTAGTACCACTTCTGAAAGGGTCTGCAGGTCTGATGCTTGTCCACATTCTGGCATATTCTATGTTTACTGCAGGTAATTAGCAGGTCCAGTGAGAATGCAGTGGATGTATAGAATACTGTCACATGTGTGGAGATGACAAAATACCTGACAACTGGGAAAGAGGCAATAAAAGGCTTCATAAAAACTAGAGGAATAGCCCTTTTGACTCATAGGAGAAGATTTTATAAAACAATTTTAAAAGTCAAATAAGTCAAAAGATATTTTACAGAGGAAAATTGGAACACCATTGGGGAACTGAATACTTCAAAATAAAAGGAGGACTTTAAAGACAAAGATTTTTGCAGGTGGTATGGCAATTGTTGTTGTGGTCTTCAGTCCTGAGACTGGTTTGATGCAGCTCTCCATGCTACTCTATCCTGTGCAAGCTTCATCTCCCAGTACCTACAACAACCTACATCCTTCATGAAAAAATAAAAAGGTAGATGAACAGTTACAACTTTATGCATAGGACAGATTTAAAAAATCAAGATAAGAGCGAAGTAATGGTATTTGGAAGAGAGAGGGATCAACGGGAATATTACTTTGAATGGAGAATCCTTCAAAGTGGTACAGTCACTTAGGGAACGAAATATATATTGACAGAAAAAAAACCCAACGAAATTAATGTTGAGGTTACAGAAGGGAGGCAATTTCTATGAAACAGTTAAACATCTCATTTGGAATACAGAACATTTCAGGAAAAGTTCAAACTCCTTATATATAGGCATTATCACTTCTTTATTGTCACCAATGGAGAGGAAATATGTACAATGACAAAAAGGGACTTGAGCAGCAGACCACAAGTGGGGGAAATAAGTTTCTAAGAGAAGGGGGGGGGGGGGGGGGGGTGATGGACAGAGTAAGGAATGTTGTTTTTGAAAGTACGTGAGAGAGACTCTAATATGGTACAGGCAAGTTGAGACATGAGTTGGAAGAGACTTCCAAAATTATGGAATAACTAAAGATGGATGGAAAAAAAGGCCTAGAGGGCACCGAAGAGCATTGGAAAATGGGAGTGAGAATATCTGTTAAGGAGAGGTGTAACCTGGCAGCAAATGGAGGAACAGGTGGGGGAGGACTTACACCCAGACCCTGCAGTTAAGTGGAGTGGGAAACAGATGCATCAAAAACAATTTGTTTATGAAAATTTATTGGGTCAATGTGCAAAGACAATAGCCAGCAAATACGAAGTTACTACAGCCAACAAAGAAAAGGCAGGGAATAGGCAGCGGTTTACTAATTTGAAGAACACAGGTACAAATTTTTAAAGAAAGTTTGTAAACAGTTATGTCATTAACGGTAGGACCAACAAAGCATTAGCACATGACCAGGTTTGAAACATACCCTGCATCTTTAGGTGGCATTTAGGAGCCGAAATAAGTGACAAAACTTTTCATGTTTTAATGTCATGTCAGTAAAGAAAGTGGACAACGAATTGTAATCCCAAAGCCACAATTTGTCTAATTTTTAACTCTTTGAGTTCTACAGGGCACTAGCATAGATTCTAATGTGCTCTAATAAATTTTTGGACAAAGTTTGTCATGTGAAGGTAGTACATATCCTTTCATTCTTGTTACATTACAGATTCAATCATTAAAACTCACTGCACTGTGTGTCATTATTACCTCAATGCTGCAGCTGTGCTATATTTTTATCCTGATCCCTGAACTTTAAAAAAAAATTCAAACTTGCAGATTAAATACTGCTAGAGAGAAATGGCAAAACTGGAAAGTTCTGGGAACTTTGACAAACCCTACAAACTATACTCTAAGGTGCTCAACCACCACCACCTGATAAATTTCTGCATGTTCAATGGTTACTGTCAGCTCTGAAACTAATTTGTTACTGCAAATGTTTCAGAATCCCCTTATACTGCCACTGTTTAAAAATGCATCATATTAAGACCCTGTTGAAAGCTTGGGTGTCCTGTGTGAGAGTAACCATGTCACTCTACAAGATGGCTGCTTAGAGCTAATCAGCCATTTCTATAAAACTACGTCCCTAACCTGAAGAATACTGTAGCTGGAGAGTCAGGCCATAAAATTAGGTTAATTCAAAATAAATCAAAAAGGAATGCTGTGCATGAAATTCACAACGGGAGGAATCTATATTCATAAATATCAACTACGAAGATCACCAGACAAATTCTTCGAATACACATGAATGAGCACAAGTGCATTCAACTATCATCAATAAATTAAATACGACTTTTTTTACATGATCAAGAACTTAACAGCCAATAAATAAATGCGGAGGAATGACTATGTGACTAACCATCCTAAATACAAACGCAAGTTTGCAGATTGAAATGAGTGAACAGAAGCCAGCAGTGATGAAGGGGTAGCATGTACAATTTATGATTGTGTGTTAGGAACAGGCCCTGGGTGAGATTCTGTGCCATTTTCAAGTTTTACTGACTCAGTTACAATTCTGCATACAAAGTTTCATGCAGACTGTTTACACTACACTGTTACAATTTGCAATAACTAATGTAATTCAACAGCAGTCAACGTTAAGGCCAGTCATTTTAATTACTCTAGTCTTAGAAAGTAAAGACTACAAATTTTTGAAAATAAAGTCAAACATTTTGTGTATTGATTTGTATGAAATAAAAGAAATATTAGGGAAACGTGGATCTCATTTTCTGCTGACAATAGAAGGTCACTGCTTCAGATTATCAGCCCTTAATATCACGACCATTTAATGGAACTAGCAACTTTAGAAGGAAGTAGAATCTAGACACTAATTCCTTACTACATAGAAATATATTAAAGTAATTTATGGATCAGGAACTTTAACTATCAGGAACTTTAACTAACTAACAGGAACTTTAACAAGATAAATGCACAGTGAATGTCAATCTGATGTAACCAGACCAGATGGTTTCGACCAAACTCAGTGCGAAGAGGCTTACGATTTATTTATTATGTATTTATGGACTAATTGCAACAAATTCAGAAACTACTTTTCAAAATCTTCAAGAATTACTTTGGTGCATACGATTTACAGGGCCTGACCTCTATGGGACCTTACAGAACTGTTGAAGAACAGCCCTCCCCTTCCTATGAAGACACTACAACCCCTGAAATACTGGTTTACGACTCCTGTAGCACAACCCTCAGGTAGGATCAAAAGGCAATTTGGCTTTAAGTTTGGAGAAACTTAACTGTTCAACCATATACAGATATTCTATGTTTACCTATCAGCTCTAATTACTGGATATATGGCACAAAATGGAAACATTAGGATCTGCTGCAAGTCCATCTTAGGCGATCACACCTGCTAACTTTACCAAATTACCTTCCAGCTTAATCCAGGCCTAGGCTATGCTACAGATTAGCTGTTCAGGGAGTCCACTTTCCAACTTTTATTGCAGGTTACCACTTCCTTCCACAACTCCTTCAATTCCCTATGAGGCAGCTCATCAGTAAGCTTTGATGAATTATAGTAGTTAAAATCTGCCAAAATAGTAACCTGGTTATTATGTGGCAGTAGCATCCATCTGAAAGTTTGCACTGAATTCACTTCAGGATAGTCCAGAAGTAAACGGCATGTACTTAACATAAATTAGAAAATTTATTCTTCCTAAGACAGCAACTTGAACAATGAAAACCCATTCCAAACAGTGCTATTTGGTGGAATGTCAAGAGATATGAACTGTACTTTGATCTTGCCACTCCCAAATTACATTTCCTACATTAACTTCAAGGTAAACTACAATCTCACAAACCTCAGACTGTTTGAACTAACGTAATTTCTAGTTAATAACACAGCATCTTCACTACAGTGCTATACCTTGAACAATAGCAACCTGTACTTTACAACGGAGTTCCATATTGAAAATTATGAGCAGTATCATCCCACCCACCATGACAAATTCGTCCACAATATAAGCACCCCTATTCTGGTAATGTAACAACTTAAATGCACCTTGCAGTTCCCGCTTTTTTGTTAACCGAATTTACATACTGAAAACTGTTACTGCTATCTAAATTCTTCAAAAAGTGATTTTCATTTATCAGTCCTGAATGCTATTTTGATTAGTAAGTCAGGCAGATATGTTTTCTTGCCATGTACCAAAGATGACTCAACAAGGCAATCACTGAGCAAATTCAAGTTAAAACTTAAAAATTGGCTAATGCGAGGGCACAACCCATGAATTCGATCTTAGCCTGAACGTCATCCTAACAACAAACTGACTCACTGCGCATTGAAGTGGAACATAGCTGGAAAGTTATGTCTACTCACATTCCGGTATACAATGTGATACTCTAGTATGTTCCGCTGACAATGTAACAATATGTGGCAATGAGCCCCACATTAAAATCAATATCTTCCCACTTGAAGTGAAAACCGTATGCAAGAGATGGAAATTATATAGCAACCACCGAAAACGGTCATGGCGACTGACCAAGCGCTATGTCATTATTACATGTAAATTACACCCAAATAACTGCAATAGAGTACAGAATTAATGTACAATAGCACAGGATTTTTTCCTACATGGAAGAACATAGCGACAGTTACATTGCCACTGGAACAATCACGATCTAATACAAAAAGTTTGATCAAATACTTACGTATCAATAATTGTCAGAGTCCGCTCACTCTTGTTGGGAACGATTTTTATCCACAAATCTTTGCCAGACTCCAGTTTCGAAGGATCCGTCAGGGATTCGTAACGAATTTTATCCAAGGCCTGTAAAGAAATGAAAATTAATCAAATTGTCACGGGGACCGAGTATGCAGTAACCATGTACCTCATGCTACTATGAACTTACATCTGATGAGTTGGAGATCAGCTCTCTAAGGAATATTTCCTTATTTGAATAGAATGTATTGATAATTAGTGACATCAATTGAGCGATCTCCGCCTGGAAGGCGAAGGTCTCGACTTCTGCCGCATCTTGCATCTGTACGTCCTCCGGCATCTGTAAAATAATGTTACGTATAATTAAATACGAAATTTACCTTACCAGAATTAACTTCACAACCAAGATAGCTAACAGACGGCTAATCCAAGATACCTTCAACAGCTCCTTCACAGCCGCGGTTCAGAAACTATAGCAACGCAAACAACAGCAACCTTCTCTCACGAGTCTCCCCGAGCAAAGTAATGCCGACCGGCACCCGTCTGACACTTATATAGACTTTGCCAACTCTCTGGAACATTCGACGCACCGGAAAGCAGAAAGTTCTGGCATGTTCTAGAACATTTGGTGTTCAAAGTGCGAATACAGTTTTTAAAAAAATTCAAAGGGAATCAAATGAAGCAATTATGTCAACGTAAAAGTTTTCAAAAGCTGTAAGGTACGTTGGTATGCTCACAACTTTTATTTCAGTTCCGTTTAGCTGTTTAGTCCCCAATGAAAATCGTTGCGAATCTGTGTTTTGACTAGTGTTGTGTAAACATCCTGCACGCCTTCGCGCCGGATCTAGTAATTTCCAGAAATATTTAGCTGTTTTCAGTATTATGCCTTTAAATAATGGTAATTTTAAGGCGATTATCAGTTTTTGAAGTGACTATACATAAAAACTTGATCGTGAAAGCAGTAGTATGTTTTCTTATAATGCATGTCATGCTGCTACCTTGTGCCGATTATAGATTTTGTGTGAATGGATCAATAGCGACTTTAAGTTGTTAGAATGGACAAAATATTTAATTTCAAGTTATTTAATGTATGTCGAACGAAATTATTTATGCCGAAGGTTGTCTGAAAGACCTGAATCGGTAATGTTAGTGTATTATGGTGTAGTGTGGGCTTTATTTTGTGTTAAAGAAATTAAATTGTAGACGTAATTGAAATAATTCCGACCGCGTTATGATATATTTATTGCGTAACTTTGCAACCTAATTCAGAAATGCTATATTCCAATCTCCAGGCATTTTGCTAACTTTTGCTAAATCGTTGCTGTTCGCTTAATTAGCCACAGTAACTTCATCGACATCCACGTCATGATATTTACATGAAACTTATTTTTGTACGCTGTCTCGAATCTGTGTCAAATGATCTGAAATCCATCAGTTACCGAGCACAAAAATAGTGCATGTTATACAACGGATATGCCCTGCAATAAATCGTGTGTTCATTTACCTATAATTTGAATGCGTTACTAATGGTTCATGCTAGCGAAGTGCAGCATATTCAGTTGATTAGAGGTTAACATACAGATTTACTGTTTGCTTTATTTGTAGAAATATTTTAGCAGCTGAGTAAGACTGTTCAGAGAGAATCAATAAAGGTCTGTAGCTTTCGAGAGATGCGTTGTAGAAATTTCCACATGTATTGATGCATTCGTCTGCGTTTGTGACCTAATAGGATAGTTTATGTCGACATTTAATTTTTTTAGATCTAATTTCTGTATTTTTCGCTAATGGACGATATGATTCACGGTTTTTAATGGACGATATGATTTACGGTTCTAGAAACCTCGATGCATTGCTCAAACCTTCCAGAAGCATTGATCGCTTGTCGTGAATTTCTGTACCTGTAATGGTTCCAGAAAATAGGTAAAATGTGATCCTCGCGGTAAAAGTTTTCCCTTTCTTTTGTTGTGCTATATATATTTTTTATTATGGTCACTCGATGAAGTGTGGGAGGAAGGTAGGTAGTATATTTCATGACCTTCAATATTTCCTGTTGCAGCTATTTTCGAAAGAGGACGGGAAGGTAAAGGACTTTTTCTAAGTTTAGTTGTCAGATACAGGGAAAAGCAAATGTCATTTATGTGCTGATATTCGTTACTATTTAAATCTAGTGTAGACGAAAGCAGTTTTGGTTTACGTCAAGTTCCGAAGTTTTGTTTCCGATCGTTATGGAATTTCATATTTAGCCGCGTATTTAAAGCGTTATTACATAGGATTGCAGCATGCCAAATGCTGGAAGTCTCTATTGCTGTTGACGTGCGCGAGTTTTCTAGAACACTTACTTGCTACCACACACAAATAATGGTTATGAGTTTGTTTAATTAAGCAGTTTTGTGAAAGTTTGTGCGATTTGAAAATTAATGATGCTTATACTTAAATAATGTCCTAAGAGGTTTACATGTATACTTGGCATTGTGGAAGCAGTGCCCAAGAAAACTGGGAAACTGTGCACTAGATCTGATTTCATGTTCAATAAATGTAAAAAGCAGGATACTCAGTTTTCAGTTTCCCTCTTGCAGAGTTTTCATGAATGTAACAGAACTTTCCTTAGTAACTATATTAATATTTAAGAGACATTAGGCTGCTAGAAATGTGACATACAACATTAAATTAGTTGTGAACATGAGTAATAGGAAGCACTGATCTGTGTATGCATTGTTCCTATTTTTCTGTGTGATCGAATCATTTTTACAGTGCGTGTACATAATTTGCACATAGGTCATGTCCTTCGTACTTGATCTAATACCCACAATAACACATTCATTGTGGGAAAAATCTGATATTCTGTAGAACTTTAATGGTCTTCTGTTGTCCACTTTGTCTTTATTCCTGCATAACATATGTTAATAAATGTAGATAAGTGTTTTAATGGTCATGGTTATATAGTTGTATATTAGCTCAGACAGGATAGGAAAATGCTCACTTGAAAGTAGGTGAGTTGAACAGAAACCTTAGTTTCACAATTATTAATACATCATCCCCCTCCCCCTCTCTCTCACCTTTCCCCCTCCCCCAGCCCATTAAGTTTGAGGTAGTTACAGAACATTTAACAAGAAATATAAGTATTTATGTATTATAAACTAGTAATACTTTCTGTGTTGTTTGGTATATTGAACTTAGACTGTTCATCTAACTACCTATCATCTCTCTGGAAGTACTTCCTTTTTTTATCACTCTTCATGAAAATTGCTCCTACTACAAAGAGTATGTGTGTATATAGTGAGGGTTTGGTAGCTTCTGTTGTTGCAGTAATTGTGCCTGCCCCTACCCCCCTTCCCCCTCCACAAAATGAGTGACATGATTGGTTGCTGTAGTCACATGGAGATGCTGTGTCTAGTACAGAGCAACTGTCAGGGATCTTTGTAGAGAGACTCAACTGTAGTTGAGATGTAAAAATCTTTGCATTTTCAAATGGTTGTATAGTAGTTTCTATTTGTTTTAGAAACAGCCAGGCTGTAATGTCAGTGTAAAGGCAAATCTGTTTGCCTGTTAATTTAGCATGGCAGTATTTCTAAATCATATAAATTGTCTTTTTTTTAAATGTGACAGCTACTAGTCTCTGAAATGATTGTTTTCAGTAGCATTACCTAAACTTCAGACACTGTATATTTGTAATAGCACATAAAAAATTAAACCAAGTGCTATGGCAGTGTTCATAAAGACTGTTTTTCCATGGAATGGAGACTTGTTACCACCTTTGAGAGAGGGGAGGGAAAAACAATTGTTCTGTCCAGTTATTTCATTATTGACGTAACAAAATTCATAAATCTTTTGTAATACAAAGTAAAAACCAGCAACATTTGTATACTCCCACAAAAGCAAAGACAAAAGAAAATATCCAATGACATGAATTTATGAGATTGATAGTTGTCAAGTGAATTAAAGTGTACATCAAAATATTAACACGGAAACTGTGTTCATCAACTAGGTTTACGATCTTGAAAATAATTTTTTATTAATTTTAGACTTATGTTATCAACAAGACGAATATTATGCAGGCATAGCACAAGCCTCAACTTTTTAGAGTCTTAAGTTTAAATTGCTTTACAAAGTAATAATGGAACAATGTTATGTATTGTTGCATCGTAAGTACATTTTCACATAACTCTGAAATAAGAATTGAAAGATTAAACAATGGTTGCTTATCTTTTGAAATGTTTGATTCCAAAGCTTTGCATTTGTTTTATATGTTTGCAGTTGCTACCAAATGAGAACTGGGCACCCAAGGTGTGGATGAAATGAGTGGTATGTTGCATAAACAGGTGCACTGTTCAGTCACTCTCTGATGCAATATGTCTCTCATTGAAGCTAACAGAAATATTTATTAATAAAATACAAAGTAAGAACTTAATATTGACTTTTCACTGCTGCCAAAACATTTCTATTTATGTTTGATTTTTGTAGTACTTATCCTATAATGAAGGAAAATTTCATGCATCAATAAATCAGTCTACAGCACTCTATAGTTAGCCAGCTTATGTCATTTGCAAACAGTTTTTTTGTGTCTAATTGTACATGGACAGTGCAGTTTGTCAATGTGACCATTTACTTTGTGTTCAGAAAGCAACACCCCATCCTCACAAGAACACCACCATTAATATTTCAGTTTCCTGACTAGAATTGCATCTACCAAACAACACAGGCTTTGGCACTAATATTATTATTTTTTGTTTAATTGGATAATTCTGCAAGGAATTCATTTGTAACATTCTCTCTCTCTCTCTCTCTCTCTCTCTCTCCCCCTCTCCCTCTCCCTGTGAACCCAAATGCACAGTCTGATGCAAATTTGTTGTGGGATACTTTCTAAAACCTTTCTGAGGGAACTTACATGTGAAATGAGTCGCCAATTGTGAATGATTTGCCTGTTTCCAGTTTTATGGGTGGGTGTAACTGAGGCATATTTAGATCCACCAGGAATTATCCTTAGAGTTGACCTGTACATCGAAATCTGAAACATTACTGATCATATTTTCACCTACATTGAGCAACTATTCAAAATATTCCCTCCATCTGCCCAAGGAATGCACAGGATTCACAAGCAGTTTTCCTGACCTGTCCAAAATACTTGTCATTTCCTTCTTACCTCCCTTTCGAAGACTGCTAATTACACTCCAAAATGGTTTTCCAGCAGCTTGACCCATAGTCTCCAACCTGTTTCCAAAGTCTTTCCACGATTTCTTCTTGGATGCTGTAATTATCTGTTTGGCTTTGTTTCTTTCTTCAACATAACTTCCTCTGTCTACCTGAGTTCTAGTATGTAGCCATTTTTGATATACCTTCTTTTTCCTTTTACAGGCTGCCTTGACTGTATCATTCCACCAAGCTGTTTGCTTAATCCTACCTTTACACACTACTGTTCCAAGACATTCTTTAGCCACTTCTAATATTGCGTCCCTGTACCATGTCCATTCCTTTCTCAATTACTGTAATTAACTACATTCAACTAACTGGTACCTTTCTGTGATCATTGTTATGTACTTGTGCCTGATTTCCTTATTCTGAAGTTTCTCCACTCTTATCCTTCTACATATGGACCTGACCTCCTGCACTTTCGGCCTCACAATACCAATTTCGCTGCAGATTAAATAATGATCAGTGTCATCAAAGAATCCCCTGAATACACATGTGTCCCTCACAGCCTTCCTGAATTCCTGATCTGTTATTACATAGTCAATGATAGATCTGGTTCCCCTGCCTTCCCAAGTATACCAGTGAATGTTCTTATGTTTAAACAAGGAGTTTGTGATTACTAAGCCCATACTGGCACAGAAATCCAAGAGTTGTTTCCCATTCCTGTTGGCCTCCACATCCTCTCCAAATTTACCCATAACCTTTTCATACCCTTCTGTTCGATTTCCAATACTGGCATTAAAATCACCCATGAGCAGAACACTGTCCTTGTCCTTTACTCTAACAACTACATCACTGAGTGCATCATAAAAACTATCTTATCTTGATCTGGCCCTTCGCAATACAAGTATACTGACATAATCCTAATTTTCTTGCTAGACACTGTCAAATCTATGCACGTCAGTCGTTTGTTTACATTCCTTATTGCAACTACACTGGGTTCCATTTCTTTCCTGATGTAAAGCCCTACACCCCATTGTGCTATTCCTACTTTGACTCCTGACAGGTAGACCTTGTATTCTCCCACTTCCTCTTCTTTCTCACCCCTTACCCGAATGTCACTGACAGCTAAAACGTCCAGCCCCATCTTACTTGCAGCCTCTGCCAGCTCTACCTTCTTCCCAGAGTAGCCCCCATTGATATTAATAGCTCCCCATCTCATTACCATTTGTTTGCCGAGTCGTATCTTAGGAGTCCCTGGTTTGTCAGTTGGAGGTGGGCCTCCGTCACCTCCAAAGGTCCGAGGCATTTTGCTCTGATTGTTGCCAGCATCATATTTAAAGTACCAGGGAAGCAAGTTGCTAGCCTTACTTGCCCCGAGTCCCATTGAGTTTTACCCCTAACGGTTGAGGGACTAACCGGTGGATTTGGTAGTCTTTGCCGTATGAGCACAAAGGTGACCACGAGATGCCCAGCCTTATTCCAAAGTAACTGGTATCCCGACTGTCGGGACCACTTAGTGGCCACTCATACGTTGCCCATGGTTCATGAACTAGGGCATGACTACAGGAACCCACACCATGAACCACAATCTGGAAAACTGCTTGTGAATCCTGTGGATTCCTTGGGCAGATGGAGGGAATATTTTGAAGAGTTGCTCAATGAAGGTGAAAATACGATCAGTAATGTTTCAGATTTTGATGTACAATGGGATAGGAATGAGGAGGGAAATAGGATCACATTTGAGGAAGTGGTGAAAATGGTCAATCGATTGCAGTGCAATAAAGCAGCTGGGGTGGATGAAATTAAGTCGGAACTCATCAAATACAGTGGAATGTCAGGTCTTAAATGGCTACACAGGATAATTGAAATGGTCTGGGAGTCGGGACAGGTCCCATCAGACTGGACAAAAGCAGTAATCACACCAATCTTTAAACATGGAAACAGAAAAGATTGTAACAACTACACAGGTATCTCTTTAATCAGCGTTGTGGGTAAAATCTTCTCAGGTATTGTTGAAAGGAAAGTGTGAGTATTAGTTGAGGACCAACTGGATCAGTGTGGGGTTAGGCCCCTTAGAGGTTGTCAGGACCAGATCTTCAGCTTACGGCAAATAATGGAGAGGTGTTATGAATGGAACAGGGAATTGTATCTATGCTTTATGGATCTAGAAAAGGCATATGACCGGGTTCCTAGGAGGAAGTTATTGTCTGTCCTACGAGATTATGGAATAGGAGGCAAACTTTTGCAAGCAATTAAAGGCCTTTACATGGATAGTGAGGCAGCAGTTAGAGTTGACGGTAAATTGAGTTCATGGTTCAGAGTAGTTTGAGGGATAAGACAAGGCTGCAACCTGTCTCCACTGTTGTTCATATTATATATGGATCATATGTTGAAAACAATAGACTGGCTGGGTGAGGTTAAGATAGGTGAATACACTTGTATGCAGATGATACTAGTTTAAGTGTTACAGTGCCTACAAACAATAACATAAGTAACTCTACCTCACTCAAGGTAGATATACTTTCTGACTGGTGTAATTCCAATAGCCTGTCTATGAACATAAATAAAACACAGGAATTAAACATTTCTTATAACAATATAATCACCTGAGAGACAGTTCCTGTAAGGTTTCTTGGCACTGTTTTGCACAATAATGTAGGATGGCAAGCACATGTGAATTATTTAACACCAAAAATTTCCAAAGGAATGTTTATGCTCAGAAAATTACAAGCAACAGTAGATAAGAAAATTTTGCTTTCTGTCTATTATAGTTATATTCACACTCATTTGACTTATGGGACATTCTTGTGGGGGAAATAATTGCTGGGTCTAGTATTTGGTTGCTGTGTTTGGGTAGAGAAGTGATATTTCCAGTTGAGGTTCTGGGTGAATGAGAGATCTTTAACCAGGGCAGTGTGGTTGAATTTAGGCATGGGGCTAAAGGTTAAGCCTTTTGATAGAACAGATGTCTCTGGAGGAGAGAGGGATCTGGATGAGAGGTTTAGAACTGAATTGGGACTGGTGATACGTGTCATTTGACTGTGGTCATAGTTGTGATTTGGTCTGTGTGGGGTATGTGCTGGGATGGGGAGATTGAGTAGGGCGGCTAGGCTGCGTAGATCCTGGTAGTGAGTGAATCACAAGGGCTGACCGGAGTGCCTGAGCGGTTCTAGGCGCTACAGTCTGGAACTGCACGACCGCTACGGTCGTAGGTTCGAATCCTGCCTCGGGCATGGATGTGTGTGATGTCCATAGGTTAGTTAGGTTTAAGTAGATCTAAATTCCAGGGGACTGATAATCTCAGAAGTGAAGTCCCATAGTGCTCAGAGCCATTTGAACCATTTTGAATCACAAGGATATGGAGCATGTCGTATTCTACATTGTTCAAATGATGTTGTTGTTGTTGTTGTCTTCAGTCCTGAGACTCGTTTGATGCAGCACTCCATGCTACTCTATCCTGCAACATTCATCCTTCGGTATCTTGGTCTCCCTCTAAGAGTTTTACCCTTCACGCTGCCCTCCAATACTAAATTGGTGATCCCTTGATGCCTCAGAACATTCTCTTCTTGTCCAAGCTATTTATCGTCCATGTTTCACACCCATACATGACTACACTCCATGCAAATACTTTCAGAAATGACTTCCTGACACTAAAATCTATACTTGATGTTAACAAATTCCTCTTCTTCAGAAACGCTTTTCTTGCTGTTTCCAGTCCACATATTATATCCTCTCTACTTCGACCATCATCAGTTATTTTACTCCCTAAATAGCAAAACTCCTTTACTACTTTAAGTGTTTCATTTCCTAATATAATTCCCTCAGCATCACCCAACTTAATTTGACTACATTCCATTATCCTCATTTTGCTTTTGTTGATGTTCATCTTATATCCTCCTTTCAAGACACTGTCCATTCTGTTTAACTGCTCTTCCAAGTCCTCTGCTGTCTCTGACAGAATTACAATGTCATCCGCAAACCTCAAAGTTTTAATTTCTTCTCCATGGTTTTTAATATCTACTCCGAATTTTTCTTTTCTTTCCTTTACTGCTTGCTCAATATACAGATTGAATAACATCAGGGAGAGGCTACAACCCTGTCTTACTCCCTTCCCAACCACTGCATCTCTTTCATGCCCCCTCGACTATTACAACTGCCATCTGGTTTCTGTGCAAATTGTAAATAGCCTTTCGCTCCCTGTATTTTACCCCTGCCACCTTTAGAATTTGAAAAAGAGTATTCCAGTCAACATTGTCAAAAATTTTCTCTACGTCTACAAATGCTAGAAATGTAGGTTTGTCTTTCCTTAATCTTTCTTATAAGGTGAGTTGTAAGGTCAGTATTGCCTCACGTGTTCCAACATTTCGACGGAATCCAAACTGATCCTCCCCGAGGTCCGCATCTACCAGTTTCTCCATTCGTCTGTAAAGAATTGGTGTTAGTATTTTGCAGCCATGCCTTATTAAACTGCTAGTTCGGTAATTTTCCATCTGTCAACACCTGCTTTCTTTGGGATTGGAATTATTACATTCTTCTTGAAGTCTGAGGGTATTTCGCCTGTTTCATACATCTTGCTTACCAGATGGTAGAGTTTTATCAGGACTGGCTCTCCCAAAGCCATCAACAGTTCTAATGGAATGTTGTCTACTCCGGGGGCCTTGTTTCGACTCAGGTCTTTCAGTGCTCTGTCAAACTCTTCACGCAGTATCATGTCTCCCATTTCATCATCATCTACATCACCTTCCATTTCCATAATACACTCCTGGAAATGGAAAAAAGAACATATTGACACCGGTGTGTCAGACCCACCATACTTGCTCCGGACACTGCGAGAGGGCTGTACAAGCAATGATCACACGCACGGCACAGCGGACACACCAGGAACCGCGGTGTTGGCCGTCGAATGGCTCTAGCTGCGCAGCATTTGTGCACCGCCGCCATCAGTGTCAGCCAGTTTGCCGTGGCATACGGAGCTCCATCGCAGTCTTTAACACTGGTAGTATGCCGCGACTGCGTGGACGTGAACCGTATGTGCACTTGACGGACTTTGAGCGAGGGCGTATAGTGGGCATGCGGGCGGCCGGGTGGACGTACCGCCGAACTGCTCAACACGTGGGGCGTGAGGTCTCCACAGTACATCGATGTTGTCGCCAGTGGTCGGCGGAAGGTGCACGTGCCCGTCGACCTGGGACAGGACCGCAGCGACGCACGGATGCACGCCAAGACCGTAGGATCCTACGCAGTGCCGTAGGGGACCGCACCGCCACTTCCCAGCAAATTAGGGACACTGTTGCTCCTGGGGTATCGGCGAGGACCATTCGCAACTGTCTCCATGAAGCTGGGCTACGGTCCCGCACACTGTTAGGCCGTCTTCCGCTCACGCCCCAACATCGTGCAGCCCACCTCCAGTGGTGTCGCGACAGGCGTGAATGGAGGGGCGAATGGAGACGTGTCGTCTTCAGCGATGACAGTCACTTCTGCCTTGGTGCCAATGATGGTCATAAGCGTGTTTGGCGCCGTGCAGGTGAGCGCCACAATCAGGACTGCATACGACCGAGGCACACAGGGCCAACACCCGGCATCATGGTGTGGGGAGCGATCTCCTACACTGGCCGTACACCTCTGGTGATCGTCGAGGGGACACTGAATAGTGCACGGTACATCCAAACAGTCATCGAACCCATCGTTCTACCATTCCTAGACCGGCAAGGGAACTTGCTGTTCCAACAGGACAATGTACGTCCGCATGTATCCCGTGCCACCCAACGTGCTCTAGAAGGTGTAAGTCAACTACCCTGGCCAGCAAGATCTCCGGATCTGTCCCCCATTGAGCATGTTTGGGACTGGATGAAGCGTCGTCTCACGCGGTCTGCAAGTCCAGCACGAACGCTGGTCCAACTGAGGCGCCAGGTGGAAATGGCATGGCAAGCCGTTCCACAGGACTACATCCAGCATCTCTACGATCGTCTCCATGGGAGAATAGCAGCCTGCATTGCTGCAAAAGGTGGATATACACTGTACTAATGCTGACATTGTGCATGCTCTGTTGCCTGTGTCTATGTGCCTGTGGTTCTGTCAGTGTGATCATGTAATGTATCTGACCCCAGGAATGTGTCAATAAAGTTTCCCCTTCCTGGGACAATGAATTCACGGTGTTCTTATTTCAATTTCCAGGAGTGTATTATGGTCAAGTACACTGCCCTTGTATAGACCCTCTATGTATTCTTCCACCTGGGTTTCCATCTGAGCTCTTGATATTCATACAAGTGGTTCTCTTTTCTCCAAAGGTCTCTTTAGTTTTCCTGTAGGCAATATCTATCTTACCCCTAGTGAGATAAGCCTCTACATCCTTACAATGGTCCTCTAGCCATCACTGCTTAGCCATTTTGCACTTCCTATCGATCTCATTTTTGAGATGTTTGTATTCCTTTATGCCTGCTTCGTTACCTGCATTTATGTATTTTCTCCTTTCATCACTTAAATTCAATATCTCTTCTGTTACCCAAGGATTTCTATTAGTCCTCGTCTTTTTACCTACTTGATCCTCTGCTGCCTTCACTATTTCATCTCTCAAAGCTACCCATTCTTCTTCTACTGTATTTCTTTTCCCATTCCTGTCAATTGTTTCCTTATGCTTTCCCTGAAACTCTGTACAAACTCTGGTTCTGTCAGTTTATCCAGGTCTCATCTCCTTAAATTCCCTCCTTTTTGCAGTTTCTTTAGTTTTAATCTACAGTTCATAACCAATAGATTGTGGTCCGAGTCCACATCTGCCCCTGGAGATGTCTTACAATTTAAAACCTGGTTCCTAAATCTCTATCTACCATTATATAATCTATCTGAAACCTGTCAGTATCTCCAGGCTTCTTCCAAGTATACAGCCTTCTTTCATGATTCTTGAACCAAGTGTTAGCTATGATTAAGCTATGCTCTGCACAAAATTCTACCAGGCTGCTTCCTCTTTCATTTCTTAGCCCCAATCCATATTCACCTAGTATGTTTCCTTCTCTCCCTTTTCCTACCAACGAATTCCAGTCACCCATGACTATTAAATTTTTGTCTCCCTTCACTATATGAATAATTTCTTTTATCTCATCATACATTTTTCAATTTCTTTGTCATCTGCAGAGCTGGTCGGCATATAAATTTGCACTACTGTAGTAGGCGTGGGCTTCGTGTCTATCTTGGCCACAATAACGCGTTCACTATGCTGTTTGTAGTAGGTTACCCGTATTCCAATTTTTTATTCATTATTAAACCTACTCCTGCATTACCCCTATTTGATTTTGTATTTATAACCCTGTATTCACCTGACCAAACATCTTGTTCCTCCTGCCACCGAACTTCACTAATTCCCACTATATCTAATTTTAATCTATCCATTTCCCTGTTTAAATTTTCTAACATACCTGCCCGATTAAGGCATCTGACATTCCACACTCTGATCCATAGCACACCAGTTTTCTTTCTCCCGATAACGTCATCCTCTTGAGTAGTCCCCGCCTAGAGATCCGAATGGGGGGACTATTTTAGCTTCGTAATATTTTACCCAAGAGGACGCCATCATCATTTAATCATACAGTAAAGCTGCATGCCCTCGGGGAAAAAGTACGGCTGTAATTTCCCCTTGCTTTCAACCCTTCGCAGTACCAGCACAGCAAGGCTGTTTTTGTTAGTGTTACAAGGCAAGGTCAATCAATCATCCAGACTGTTGCCCCTGCAGCTACTGAAAAGCTGCTGCCCTTCTTCAGGAACCACATGTTTGTCTGGCCTCTCAACAGATACCCCTCCGTTGTGGTTGCACCTACAGCACGGCTACCTGTTTTGCTGAGCCACGCTAGGCTCCCAATTAGCGGCAAGGTCCATGGTTCATGGGCGGGAGTGTACTGTTGCACCTACGGTACTTGCATCTGTATCGCTGAAGCACGCAGCCTCCCCACCAACGGCAAGGTCCATGGTTCATGGGGGAGTTCAAATGTAACTTATATAAATACAATAACAAGATACAAAGTAAATAAAAATCAACCAAACAACAACACATTCAATTAACAAAATATTGTTTTTACATGTTAAGGATATGTAATGTATACAGGAGTCAGGATAAACTAAATATTCCAAGGGAAATGCAGAAACAGCAATAAATAATTGTCATATATTACAGAATAAAATTAATTATACTAATTTTGCAACACTTACAAATTTAGTGATTATATACATTTTCTTCCACATATTCATCAACTTTTTTATAAAAATTTCTCTATCAGGTACTCTGTGAGAATATGTTTGAATACTGGCAGTCTTTTGTGAAGGCATTTGATGTGTGGTGGGAGAGCCTTAAACATCTTAATGCTGGAGTAATAAGATCCTTTTTGAACCATAGTTAGGCTTTTCAGTTCAATGTGCAGACTGTTATTGGTTCTTATGTTATAGTTATGAAATTGGCTGGTATCTTTGTAGATAGATGGGTTTTTACAGACAAAGATCAACAAGGAAAATATATATTGTGAGGTGGGTAAGGATCCCCATCTTTCGAAACAAGTGCCTGCAAGAGTGCCTGTGATGGACACCACTCATTATTGTAATGGCTTTTCTTTGTGCCGTGAAAATTTTCTTTGCGAGAGGCTGGTTCCCCCAGAATATAATAGCATATGACGTTAATGAATGAAAGTAGCCGAAGTACAAAGCCTTAATGATGTCTACTTTAGCCACTGAAGCAATAACCCGTAGTGCACATATTGCTGAGCTAAGTGTTTTATTAAGATGAAGAATGTGTGCTGACCAGTTACATTTGCTGTCTATGTAAGTACCCAGGAATTTTGTAACCTCAGCTTTTTGTATTTCTTATCTCTACACTTAAAATGTTAATTTCTTCCAGTATGGAATCTCATATAAAGGATTTTATCTGTATTGAGTGAGAGACCATTTGAAGAAAACCAGTTTACAATATGATTGAAAAGCTAATCTGCTCAAAGCCTTTAGGCTACAAATAAGATCTGAGCCATGCTGGGCATGTATGTAAAAAAACTGCACTCCATTTGAGTCCATAGATGTATCATGGCACTGCAATGAACAGGTATTTGAAAGGTGTGCATAGGCAGTTGAATTTAGTGAAACCAAACTTCTCATTGTTGTTTTTTATAGGTCTTCTAACTGTGACTTCAGAGCATTTCTGCCCACTAGAGAGGGTTCACTGTCTAGGAAGTACAAAAAATTAGTTATATGTGGTGACTTTTACAAAGGGTTTTCAAAATGTTTTGCACAGTTGTCCCTTTTTTTATTTTTTGCAGGAGAATAATGAAACTTTTTGTGAATATACTTGGAACATTTAGCTATAGAGTGAGGCTACTCAATGTAGCCACCATCAGCTGTGACGTGTCTGGTCCAATGTTCTTTCCATGATGTAAATGCACTTTTATAAAATTCAAGGGATTGACTTTTACATCATTGCTTGACACAGGAAATAAGGTCTTTCTCACTATCAAATGTTTTACTGCGCAGTTGGGGCTTCAGATGACCAAAGAGAGAGAAATCAGACAGAGCCAAGTTCGGACTGGTTGGAGGATGAGGAACAATTTTCCAACCCATTTTCCTGATTTTCTCCTGCGTCATAAGCGCTGTATGGGGTTTGGCATTGTCATAATGTAGTCTGATGAGCTGACCCTGAAGCCATGGTCTGTTGGTCTCATCCAATGACAAACAGTAACGATCTCACTTAACTGTGGAGCCAGGTTGCAAAAAGTAAATGAAAATGACACCACACTGAAAAAGTCTTCGTGAAAGTCTTGGTTTCTTCTTCCGAGGGGAACCCGGGTGATGCCACTCCATGGATTGGATTTTTCTCTCGGGTTTGGAGAAAAACAACAACGTTTCATCCTGGGTAATGACGCCATCAAAACACTGTTTCCACTGAATAATCTAGACACCCAACATGCACAGATTTTTCTGTACCCTAGTGACTGTACCAGTGATAACACACTACCCAGTGACGAATGAGTCATTTCAGCAAACTATTGTGTCGTCACACATCTGTCATTTCAGATAATTTGATCTGTGGTCTCCTTATTCACATCACTCACGGCCATCGATGGTCTACCGCATTGTGGATTGTCTGCAACCACCGCTGCATACTGCTGTGATCCACTGTGCCCTCCCCATAAACAGGGAGCAACTTCCTGTGAATCGACGTGGCAGTCATCGCCAGTCTTGATGAGGAACTCCATCACCGACTGTTATCGCAGCCTGACATTTACTTCATGGTCCATTATGGCTCACCTGTAAATAAAAGGAAATACTTTTATATACCAACCTATAGCTAAATGTTCCAAGTATGTTCACAAAAAAATTTAATTCTCCTCCTCAAATAAATAAATTAGAGACGACTGTGTGAAACTTTTTGAATGCCCTTTGTATAACTGTCTTGGAAAATGCCTTTTCAAGATTGATATTTGAAATACTCCTCTGTGATAATGACAAGGGGGAGATTGAATGTATAATTAAATCCCTAAAACTAAGGACTCTGGATATGGTGGTGTGTCTAGCAGAATATTACCTGTGCTGCACATGTTAGCTGTGTACTTAGCCATATTTGTATTTTTTCCTTTAAGAATGGTCAGTTTCATGAATGATTAAAGTACTCAGTAGTAAAACAGATTTATGAAAAGTGAGAAACGGGTAATGTAGAAAATTTTAGACCTATTTATATGCCATCAGTGCTTGCTAAAGTTATTGAAAAGCCTGTGCACGTAAGGATAATTGATCATTTTATATCACATAATTTGCTGTCAAATGTACAGTTTATCTTTAGAAGTGGTTCAACAACTGGAAACGCTATATTCTCTTTTCTCTGGGAGGTATTGGTTGGATTAAACAAAAGGTTTCAAATTGCTAGGCATGTTTTTTGATTTAACTGAGGTGTTTGATTTTGTTGATATGATCCATAAAAGCTTAACATTAGTACAAAAAGGAGTCAAATACATGGGTTCTCATATATTCAATAACTTACCAGAGCATATCGAAGGTCTTTTAAGTGATTAAAGATCGGTTTCAGAGTGAATTAAAGAACTTCCTGTTGGCCAACTCCTTCTACTCCATCGATAAATATCTTTACAAGGATTATAGCTCATAACTCTGTTTGCATTAGAATTGTACAATACACATGTATCTGAGAAGGGGGAAAAAATCCTCTTGACTCTTTCCACACCCAGAGAATCCTCTCCAAGGAATCCATGGAAAAAAAAAGTGGTGTGCCCTTCAATATTACAAGTAATTCTAAATTATTTCTATTTGCTGATGACGCCAGCCTGATAGTAAAAGATGTGTGAAACATTGGGTCTGTTTGAAATAGTGCAGTTCGTGACATAAGTTCATTGATTGTAGAAAATAAAGTAATGCTAAATCGCAGTAAGACTCAGCTTTTACAGATTTCGTCACGTAATTCAACAAAACCTAACGTTTTATTTTCACAAGAATGGGCATATGATTGGTGAAACTGAACAGTTCTAATTTCTAGTGTTCATATAGGTAGTAAACTGTCATGGGAAGCCCACATTCAGGGCAATGTTCAAAGGCTTAACACTGCTATTTTTACTATTCAAATGGTATCCTAAGTACGTAATTGTTTGGCACGAAAATTAGTCTACTTTGCTTATTTTCATTTGCTTATGTTGTATGGTATTAGATTGTGGAGTAACTCTTCCCATTTTCAAAGGATATTTTTGGCTCAGAAATGGGCAGTTCAGGCAATAACTGGTGCAAGTTCGCGAACGTCTTGTCGACCCCTGTTCACTAGTCTGGGTATTCTGACATTGGCATCTCAATATAGACAGGGTGTGCCAAAATAATGTATGCACATTCTGAAACTGAATATTTCTGTAGTTAAATGAGGTAGAAATATAATTTTTGTGGGCAATAATGCAGAAGTTGATGGAAAACATAACAACACTTTCTTTTGTTTCAGGAATATAAACAAACATGGCGTTTGGTTGGCTCAACGGAAATGGCTGCTCAAATGTTACTGGAAAACAGGATGTGAGTGTGATGACGTTGGAGGGTTTAATTTGGAACACTGCCACCAACAAGGGTAACAATTACAGAAATCCATGGTAAGTTTGGTGTTAAAGGAACGGTGCATGTCTTGAAGAAGGGATGTTGCGGAAGAAACAGACATTCAGCAGACAATGGAAGTGTCTATGGCATAACAGAGGAAAGGCATGTCAATATACAGGGTGATTAAGAAATGCATGTAAATATTTTAAGGGTGTATTTGTGAGGTAAATATAAGACAAAAATGTTCTATAAATGTTTTTCCATAAACGTTTAATTCCAGAGTTATCGTTAAAATACGAAAGTCATGTCTGTATCAAAACGACATCAGTGCAAGCAGCAGGATGCCATATTCTGGTACGTAATGCACATACGTGTCTCCCAACAGTTGATTCGAAACTGCATGAATAGTGTTTGTTTGTGTTTGCAATTGCTGTTTACTCCTACTGTACAGAAGATGGCGCTGATGTTGTTGGTAACGGAAACGTACTTCCTGTCGTTCATTCATCGTTGGAAGGCTACAGGTTTTGTGCACATGATGTACTCAAACAGTGAGTATGCTGATATGCACCTTGTGTATGGTGCAGCAGATGGAAACGCACTTGCAGCAAGACGAAGGTACAGTGAGCTGTTTCTAAGACGACGGTTACCAAGTCATCAGACGTTTGTATCTGTGGACAGACGTATGCGGGAGTATGGCATTCGTCCTGGGCCACATTCAGGTCGACCACTTGAGCATGCAGTGAACGTCGAGGAACATGTTTTGGACCTGGTAGACCAAGATCCAGCCATCAGTACGAGACAAATTAGTGCAGCTGTACGACTTCCACAATCTACTGTATGGCGGCTGCTTCGGAGACAACAGTTGCATCCATTTCACCTGCACAAAGTGCACGAATTGACACCTGCAGACTATCCTCACCGTCAGCAATTCTGCCAGTGGTTACAAGAGCGTCATTTGAATGATCCAATGTTCATTCGGCGGATATTATTCACAGATGAGGCCATGTTTACTCGGGCGGGTGTAATCAATTCGCATAATATGCACCAGTGGACTGTCGAGAATCCTGGCGCGAGAATTGTGCGTGGATATCAACATCAATTCTCCATAAACATTTGGTGTGGTATTGTGGGGAATGACTTACTCGGACCTCATGTTCTACCTCCAAGGCTGACTGGGCACGCTTACCGCGAATTTTTGGAGGGGGAATTGCCTGGATTGTTACAGGATGTCCCTCTTGCAACACGAGCCACCTTGTGGTTTATGCACGATGGTGCTCCTGCCCATTACAGCCGCAACGTAAGGGCGTACCTCAATGATGCGTATCCACATCGATGGATAGGTCGCGGAGGACCAATTGCTTGGCCAGCCAGATCACCTGACCTGAACCCTTTAGACTTTTATTTATGGGGCCGACTAAAGACATTGGTGTATTCTTCTGCAGTACCGAACAGAGAAGTGCTACAACAAAGAATTGAAGGTGGTTGTGAAATTATTCGTGGAGAGTTGAACGGACTGTGTAATGTGCAGAGATCATTGTGGCGACGAGCACGGGTCTGTCTGCAAGTTCAGGGACAGCATTTTGAACATTCATTGCATTAAGATTTGTGCAAATACAGTACAGTACAGTCTGTAAATTCTTCACGTATTTTCCTTAGTTATTTTGCATTGATTTAGTTCAATCAACAGGAACTAAAGTAATACAGTATTCGCGAGGAATTGTTTCAGTTTGTTACGTCACGTTTATTTACCAGTTTGCGTTTTTAGTCCAAATGCACTGTAATTAAACTGTGAACTCTGTGAAGTAAATACTTTATGTTGTATTGAATGTATTATCATGTTTTGTTCATAACTCTGTAATAAGCCAAGTATAGCAAAAATTGTATAGAACATTTTTGTCTTATATTTACCTCACAAATACACCCTTAAAATATTTACATGCATTTTTGAATCACCCTGTACATTATTTTGGGACACCCTTTATATTCTTTAGTGTCGTTTCTTGTTAAAAATATCAGCTTATTCTCAATTAGCAGCTTTCACTCACTTAATACTAAGCAGAAATCCAATCTGCATTTGGATCACACGTCCTCGACTCGTGTGCAGAAATGTGTGCGGTGTAATGCTGCATATATTTTCAGTAAGCTACCACAAGAATCTAAAAAAATATTAGGAGGAATCCATATGCTTTCAAGTGGAAACTGGAGTTTCCTCATGGGTCACTCCTATTCAGTTGAGGAATTTCTTGAAAAATTAAGCTGATTCCTATGTTACAGTGTTGATTATGTTAGATTGTTGATTGTGTTAGCTGTGTTGCAGATTATGTGGTACCTACCCACAGACTCAAACTATATGAAAAAATCCACACTGCATGGCATGAAATTTCTAAATAAAATTTGTAAGGGGGAAAGTGATCCAGATAAAAAATAATAATAATAGTACTGAAGGAGACCAGGAAAAATATTTTAAAAGTAAATGCTATTATAGTGTAGAAGATTTGTTGAGTGATGACCATGTAGTATAATATCTCTCAACAACAGTAACACCATTTCTATTATGACCATAGATTTAAAAAAATGATAACCATGTAAAGTAATACATAAAGTAATAAATAAATGAATTGTCACCTTAGATTAGTTCATTAATCTGTATGTTGGTCTTTGACTGTATGAGGCTGTTACGTGAGAATAAAAATTTGATTTGGATGGAAAATACTTGATAGCATGTTAAATTTGTCATCTGTACTGTTTGGTTATATATGTATGATCATAGTATTCCCCATATGTTGTCTCTTAAACTTAATAAGCCATTAATTAAGATTGTGATTTATTGGAAATTGTTACATCGAAACACAAACTATGAGAGGGGTATAATAAAAGCAACAATCCAAAACAAGCATTCACATACTGACTGAGGAAACTGCATTCAACCACTGATTATAACTGTTTCTGGCTAACAGGACCCCTTTGAATGGTGACTCAGAACTTGTC
Organism: Schistocerca gregaria; assembly: GCF_023897955.1. NCBI lineage: Eukaryota > Metazoa > Arthropoda > Insecta > Orthoptera > Acrididae > Schistocerca > Schistocerca gregaria. Next base: position 1,166,942,934 of record NC_064920.1, read on the forward strand.
GTGAATGTTTGACAACTGTAAGAAAGTGTCCAAGGATCTGTCTCAAACTGCAAGTCATATATGTGCACATACAATAATGTAGATGATTTCTTGAGTGATGACCATGTGATATAGTATCTGTCAAATAAGTAACGTAATATCTGTTAAATCTATAAGATTTAAAAAAAAATCATAACCATGTAGAGCAATATATATTTGTTGTCACCTTAGATTAGTTTATTACATGTTAGGCATAAGTTTCGTGTGAGTGTAGATCTTTATTTTTTACTAGACTTAGTTTTTCAACGTTTAATTCATGTATGTCACATAAAGTTTATGTTGTTAATTAAAACGTTAGTTAAAACTTTTGAAAGTAAGTTTAAAAGTTAATTTACATTAGCGTTATGTATTAGTACAGGTTACATAACTTCAGTGCTCTTGTGCCAAGTTATTCTCTGCTTCTGTGTAAATTTTTCCATCAAACCACAAGTGACAAATTTGGTGGTTGCAATAGAAATCTGAAGCAGGGGCTGTTCTGTGAAGACTGTGGGTTATGCTTTTGTTGGGGCGAATGTAGTGGCAAGAAAGTGGGGGTAGATAATGAGACTCTTCCATGGTTATGTGGAAGAGACAGAAAAATTGCTAAACAGGAAGCTAAAATTTGTGCCCTTAAGGCTGAATTAGAAAACACAAATTTAGAATTATATATACTAAAGGAAGAAAAAAGAGACGGGGTGCTGGGAAAAGGTAGCAAGCAAAGGATGAAAAAGGGGTAACTGTTGAAAGTACTTTAGAAATTGAGTTACTAAATAAGTTTTGCTTGCTGTCTGAAGTAGTGGAGAAAAGGCCTCATCCATATATAGTTGAATGTAGATTGAAGCAGAATATTAGCTTAAAGAAAAAAGACTGGTTGGGATAAAATCAGAATAGGAAAAGAAGACTTTTGCTTCTAGGTAGCAGTCATGGTGGGGGTGTAGGCTAGCAGCTTTAGGAGAAATTAGGTGCTGGTTACCAGGTCACAAGTTTTGTGAAATCAATTGTTAGCCAAATGGCAGAATACTTGGTCAACTATGCAGAGGCTTTAAGAAGGAAGATCAGGTAATTATAGTTGGGGAGCAGGTAACAGCCTGGCTATGAATTCAAGATATAGTGTTAGAAGTGACATGGACAAGATAAGGACAGAAAATGGGCACACAAAAGTGGATAAACGCTACTGTGAGGCATAACACTGAGCTGAACAGGATGCTTCAGAAACCAGCAAAATCTGACATGAGTGTTGTTCCAGTTGATGCTATGGTTAGGTGGGGATACACTACACATGGCCTGCATCTCAATAGGAAGGAAAAAGGTAGCAGATACTGTAAAGGGGGCCACAGCTGCACAAGGTATGATCCCTGTGGCTAATGAGACCAGGCAGACATGCTTTTTAGGTTAAAACCAATCAGACAACAGTAAAGAAAAACAGAATAAAAAACCTTAATGTACACTAAATAGGGAAGAAGCTACAGGTAGCACCAACTTAATTCATCAAAATATAAATGGAATAAAAAATAAAGTAGCTGAGCTGTTAGTGTGATTAGATGATATGAAAAATAAGAATGAGATTGATATACTTTGTCTTTCTGAACAGATGTTACTGTGACGATAGAATGTGTTACTGTGAGTGGGTATAATTTAGTGTCCTACATTTGCAGATCTAGCATGGATAAAGGAGGAGTTGCAATATACACAAAACAAGGATATAAATACGAAACTGTAGAAGTAAGAAAAAAAGGGGTCCATTAGCACGTGGGAGTTTGTGCATGTGAACTACAGCTAGATAATGTTGATATTAGCAACAGTGTAGAGGTCCCCTTTAGGAGATTGGGAGTTACTCATTCTTATTATGCTGTCTGTCAGACAAAAAGAAAAAGTTATTAATCTGTGGTGATTACAGGGTAAACTTCCTACACAATTCTGATAATAAAAGTGAACTATAAGTGTTATTAATGGCATATAATTTAGAATCCGTAATCAATTTCCCTATATGTATAGCTCAAGAGAGTAGCACTCCAATAGATAATGTATTTGCACAGCAAGGGGATGTAAAACGTAACATACTTCCCCTATAATAGATGGATTATCAGACCCTGATGTATAATTGATTAGCTTACAAAACCTAGTAGGGTTCAGAAACCATTAAGTAAAAGTGTAAGGTTGCTCAACCCAGTATCTACAGAGCACTTCAGAGAAAGTTAAAATGTTAATTGGGGAGAGTCATATAATGAGCCAGATGCTAATGATAAATGCAATATACTACTTGATAAATTTATATCCCTTTTTTAACATTATTGCCTTAAAAATTACTAAATGTAACACCAAACAGTTTTCAAATAAATCTTGGATTACTACAGGTAAGTGTCTTCAGAAAGAAAAAGAAAACTGCATGAGACAGCAAGAATTAGTAAAGGCCCAGAAGTAATCTTACACTATAAAAATTATTGTAACACACTGAGAAAAGTTGGCAGAAAAATCAAGACATATGTGTATAAGAGATGAAATTAACAATTTGGGCAGTAAAATGAAATCAGTATGGAATGTTGTTAGAAAGGAGACAGGAAAAGTAATCACTGGGGTAGGTAGTGTTACTATTAAAGAGAATGAGACCATCTTAAACCAACAGTACACAAGTAGCTAATGTATTTAACAACCATTTCTTAGGTTTTGGTGAAGAAATTAGTGAGAATAGTTTAAAAAATCAAGCAGTACATGGAAGAGTCAGTTTTGAGAAATCTTAGATTAATTTTCACCTAACAATGTCTTTCGAAATAAGGAAAATTGTTAAATCTTTGAAAAATAAATGGTCTGTTGTAGTAAATGGCATCTCTAACAAGATACTAAAACAATGTAGAGCAGTTCCAGGTGATGTTCTGTATCACATATGTAATCAGTGTTGCCACAGGTTGGGGGAATCGGGGAATTTCAAATATGTCAGGGAAATCTGGAAAAAAAACCATTGGAAAAATCTCATTTTTGTCTCAGTAGATGAAATGTGTTGTTCACTGAGGTGTCATGCATTGTTGCTGGCTGGGTGCAGCTGATTGCGTGTTCTGCTTCCCTACTCCGGCATTCCTACTACTTATCCCCTTCTTGCCACTACCCTCAGCTTGCAGTCAGTGCTGCCACCACTCCTTGCCACTAGCCTAGCAGCTGCTGAGGAGAGTCAAGGAGGCATGAGGAGTGGTTTGTTTGAATCTGATTCTCAGAGATTGTAGGTGCAGCAGCCAGAGACGGCGGTTGTGTGTTTAGGTTGTCTCAGTGATTGTGTGTTTGCTCTTGTTTTCTGACAAAAGCTATGGCTGAAAATTTAGTTGTGAGTGAGATTGTCTGTCTGCCTGTCTGCAGCTCAGCAATCAACTTTACTGTAAGTTGCTAACTATCCTCATTATTATTGATTCTCAGAGTATTTGAAAAAGTTATTTCTTGCATGGATTGCTGCTCACCATGGTCTCATTTTATCAACACACTGTCTGTGGCTCTTGAATAGCTGAAAAGTGTATTTCCATGCCGGGCTAAAATCAAAGGTGTTTTTTGCGGGTATCGGTAATTGGCCGAACCGGCTGATCTGAAGCACATTCAGTTCCCACTGATGTGCAAGCCCTGCTTGTCAGATCTATTCTCACTGATCTGTCTGCAGGCTGTGTCTGTTTGTGTGTGGCATAATGCAGTGGATTTTCATGGTTTATCCATGGGCCCAGGACTGAGGTGCTCCTCAGCAGGCCAGAGACTATGGGCGATGGAGAGGAATGTCGACTGTCACTCCACAAGCACATTGAACAGTGTGGCGTTTTATAGACATTTTATTTGTTCTAGTACATTTTGGCACTTCAAAATAGTTCATATGTTAGAAAATATGGACAATAAGAAGAAGAAAATTGTCTGCCACTGATGGTTTGTACGCTATGTACTCATGTATTTCTCGAAAGAAGAATCACACAATACCTGTAAAATAACGGATATAACACAGTGGGTAATAACTGACAATAACGAACATAGTAGAACCAACATTTTATTGGTGCTCACCTACAGCTTTGGTTTACCCAATTCTTCCCCACCTTATACACTTCTCTCTTGGCTTACTTTTTTACTGAGGTTATTTCTGAAATCTGTGAAGGTATTTTTTATCCGTCTTGTGACACCAAGGAAATGCATATTTTTGTCGCCAGATGTATTTCGTTTATTGAAATAAAATAACATCAGTGGTCTTAATGAAACACACACGTCATTTGGCTTCCTTTCTTCAGTTCATTACAAAAGATGTTATGTTGTTAGTACTTGAAGATTTTTGTTCACATTAGGAAATGCCATCTGCTTGCAAGTTTTATTTAGATATTTCCTTTTGTGTTTCTTGTAATGTAGCTGCAAAGACAGATTGGCAACTTACATCTTAATTCATCCTTGAGATCTCAAAATTTGTCAGGGAAAACTGCTGAAACTTAACTGGAAATTGGGGAATTCCACTTGGGGAAACTTGTGGCGACTGTGGTAATGCATCACTAACACAAGATATTTTTCCAGACTGGTTAAAATGTCTCATTGTCAAGATTCTCTACAAAAAAAAGGGGACAGCGCAGATGTCGATAATTACCAGCAAGTGTCCTTGCTTACAGCATTTTCAAAAATTGTTGAGGAAGTAATGTACTCGAGTGGTTAGCCATCTCGACAGTAATGGGGTACTTCCTAAATTACAGTTCGGATTTCAAAAATGCTGTTCCACTGAAACAGCCATATACAATTTCACTACCCACATAATAGTCTTTAAACAGTAAATGTCACAAGTAGGAATTCTCTGTGACTTATCCAAAGCATTTTATTGTGCGAACCATGACATTATGTTTCAGAAATTACAATTCTGTGGTATAAATGGAACAGCATATGAGTGGTTTAAGTCAATCTACAGAACAGGAAGCAAAAATTTTTTTAAATATGGTTTAAGTGATTTAAGGAAGTTTTCCACTTCATCTAACTGAGGTGAAATTATATTTTCCACAGGGTTTGGTAATAGGCCCCCTTGATACTTGAAACCGTCCACCTGTTCTAAATTTGTTCCTCCTATTTGGCACTCAATCCGTTTATATTTCTTTCCCACTGACATTACTTTAGTTTTGGAGATGCTAATCTTCATACCATAGTCCTTACATTTCTGATCTAGCTCCAAAATATTACTTTGCAAACTTTCAATCGAATCTGCCATCACAACTAAGTCATCCGCATATGCAAGACTGCTTATTTTGTGTTCACATATCTTGATCTCACCCAGCCAGTATATTGTTTTCAACATATGATACATAAATAATATGAACAACAGTGGAGAGAGGTTGCAGCCTTGCCTTACTCCTGAAACTACTCTGAACCATGAACTCAATTTACCATCAACTTTTAACTGCTGCCTGACTATTCATGTAAAGACCTTTAATTGCTTACAATAGTTTGCCTCCTATTCCATAATCTTGTAGAACAGACAATAACTTTCACCTAGGAACTCGGTCATATGCCTTTTCTAGATCCATAAAGCATAGATACAATTCCCTGTTCCATTCATAACACCTCTCCATTATTTGCCGTAAGCTGAAGATCTGGTCCTGACAACCTCTAAGAGGCCTAAACCCACACTGATTTTCATCCAATTGGTCCTCAAACTAATACACTTTCCTTTCAACAATACCTGAGAAGATTTTACCCACAACGCTGATTAAAGAGATACCTGTGTAGTTGTTACAATCTTTTCTGTTTCCATGTTTAAAGATTGGTGTGATTACTGCTTTTGTCCAGTCTGATGGGACCTGTCCCGACTCCCAGACCATTTCAATTATCCTGTGTAGCCATTTAAGACCTGGCATTCCACTGTATTTGATGAGTTCCGACTTAATTTCATCCACCCCAGCTGCTTTATTGCACTGCAATCGATTGACCATTTTCACCACTTCCTCAAATGTGATCCTATTTCCATCCTCATTCCTATCCCATTGTACATCGAAATCTGAAACATTACTGATCGTATTTTCACCTACATTGAGCAACGTTTCATAATATTCCCTCCATCCCCCCAAGGCATCCACAGGATTCACCAGCAGTTTTCCTGACCTGCCCAAAATACTTGTCATTTCCTTCTTACCTCCCTTTCGAAGACTGCTAATTACACTCCAGAATGGTTTTCCTGCAGCTTGACCCATAGTCTCCAACCTTTTTCCAAAGTCTTCCCAAGATTTCTTCTTTGATGATGCAATTATCTGCTTGGCTTTGTTTCTCTCTTCAACATAACTTTCTCTGTCTACCTGAGTTCTAGTATGTAGCCATTTTTGATACGCCTTCTTTTTTCCTTTTACAGGCTGCCTTGACTGTGTCATTCCACCAAGCTGTTTGCTTCATCCTACTTTTACACACTACTGTTCCAAGACGTTCTTTACCCACTTCTAGTAATGTGTACCTGTACCTTGTCCATTCCTTTTCCAATGACTGTAATTGACTACATTCAACTAACTGGTACCTTTCTGAGATCGCTGTTAAATTCTTGAATAGGAATAAATAAATCTATAGGTATCTATTCATTACCTTCTCATTAGTTACAAAGTGTACACCTCAAAGATTAGATTAGATTAATACTTGTTCCATAGTCATGAATATTGAGTACGACACTTCATAATGATGTGCAACGTGTCAGTTTAACAGGTTTCTTTACATGCCATAATTCAGCTCTCTCTCTCTCTCTCTCTCTCTCTCTCTCTCTGTGTAAGTGTGTTCATTTATATCTAAAATTTGTCCTACAGAAATTCTTTTAATTTGTTTTTAAATGTTGGATGGCTATCTGTTAGACTTGTGATGCTGTTTGTTAAGTGACCAAAGTTTTTTTTTTTTTATCAGCATAAATTCAACCCTTTTTGTGCGCTAGAGTTAGACTTTACCCAAAGCAGTGAATGTCACCTTTCTCCTAGTGTTGCAGTGATGCACATTGCTTTTGCTTTTGTGTTGGAGTGAGTTATTAATAACAAATTTTGTGAGTGGTGACAGAACATAAACATAAAAGAAGGTTGTAATTAGGCAAGCTTTCAGAGCCAGTTGCTCCTTCTTCGGGTAGAAGGGGAAGGAAGAGGGGGACTGGAGAGGTCTAGGAAAAGGAGTAGATTTCAGGAAAGTCTCATGGAACCGCGTGTCAGGGGAGACTTACTGCATAGGATGGGAAGGAAAGATTTGAAAACCTGAGAGCTTAAAGGTGGAAGATGGTATAATGTAAGGCAGAGATTACTCTTAAACATTATGCATGAGTTAATAAGAGTGAAAAGGTAGGAGCATTGTACATAACAGAGGTGGAAGGGGATAGTGAAAAATATATGGGTAAGACAATGAAAATGAACAACACTAAAACAGAGTAAAGAAAAGAGTAGTTACTGTGAAGAATGCTGAAATAGAAGAAATTAATGTAAATTAAGACCAGGTGGGTGGTGAGAACCAAGGACATGTTGTAGCACTAGTTCCCATCTGTGGCGTTCTGAGAAATTGCTGTCTGGGGGAAGAATCCAGATGACGAGTGTGGTGAAACAGGCGCTGAGGTCATGATTGTAATGTTGTAGAACATACTGTACAAAAGGATATTGCATGTTGTCAGTATACACCCTCTGCCTATGCTCGTTCATCCTAATTGATAATTTGGTGGCAGTCATGCCAATGAAAGGCCAAACAGTGTTGACAGAGCAGCTGGTATATGACATGTCGTTTCACAGGTGGATCTCCCTTAGTATATGTTTTACCAGTTACAGGGCTGCTATAGGTGGTGGTAGCAGGGTGCATAGGGCAAGTCTTGCAGTTGGGACAGTCACAGTGGTAGGTGCCAAAAGGTAGGGAGATGGGTGCAGAAGGAGCATAATGTCTGACAAGAATGTTGTGGAGATTGGGTGATGAAGAGCTATTCTAGGTTGTTGTGTAAAATTTCAGACACAATGGATCTCATTTCAGGGCACGATTTTATGAAGTCATGGCCCTGTCGAAGTAGCTGATTAATACATTAATGAGTCACCAGTGATGTTCTCCAGAGCTGTTTTTTTGGGAGGGATCAGCAGTACCAGGATTGGATGTGGTGGCCTGGGAAATCTGCTTTTGATCTAGACTGATGGAGTAATTATGTACAGTGAAAGCTGAGGTGAGAATGGTAGTGTATTGCTGTAAAGAGTCTGCATCCAAACAAATAAATCTCTCTCAAATGCCAAGACTGTTTGGGAGGGAGCGGATGGCAACTGTCAAAATGTAAGTACTGTTATTTGTTTTTAGGTTTAATGTGGACTGAAGTGTGTAGCTAGCCTTCGGTGAGGACGAGATCGACATTGGAATAGGACAATGTGAAATTTATTTGGGAGAAGATATTCAGAGATTCCAGGAATTTTAACACTTCAGCCTCACCGTGAGTCCATATGGTAAAGACGTCATCAATGTATCTAAACCAAACCAGGGGCTGAAGACTTATGGATCCCAAGAAAGCCCACTCCAAGTGACCCATGAAAAGTTTGTCATAGGAAGGAGCCATCCTGGTTCCCATGGCTGTACACCTGATCTGTTTGTTTGTCTGCCCCTCAAAGGTGAAGTATAAACTGGATTTCGGTGAGTAGGAAGAATGTCATAGGTTTGAAATCAGGGGGGCACTCACTGAGGAAATGTTCAGCAGCATGGGGGATGTTGGTGAGAGGGAGGTGGCATCAGTGGTGACAAGCAAGATGTTTGGTGGGAGTGGATAGGTATGGATTTCAGACGGTCTAGGAAATGGTTGGTATCTTTGATATAGGAGAGGAGTCTTTGTACTATGGGTTGCAGGTGCTGATCTACTAAGGGAGATATATTTTCGGTGGGTGCTTTGAAGCTAGCAACTGTAGGACGGCCAGGATGATAGGGTTTGTGGATCTTAGAAAGAAGGGAAAAGGTGGGGGTGCGTGGTTTGGGTGGGGTGAGGAGTTCTATGGATTGAGGTGTTACTCCTTGTGAGGGGCCTGAGGTTTTAAGGAGGGACTGCAGGTCAGTTTGCATCACAGGGATGGGATCTTGATGGCAGTTGCTGTATGTAGAGGTGTTAAGACAGCTGACGTAGACCTTTACTGACATACTCCTGTCAGTCAAGTCTGCTTGGAGGATAATGATGCAGTCATCAGCTTTAGGGAATGTAGAGCCTCAAGTTCTGCAGAGGACAAGTTAGGGTCATGTTGTAGGGACCTAAGGAAGGTTTTGAAGCAATGTGGATGCGAGGAATAGGAAACATTAGTGACAGATAATTGAAGGGTTTTGTCGGAGGAGAGAAGTTTGGTGAAGTGGAAATTGGCTGATCAGACACATAGATCACAGATTCGCTGGGTAAGAGGAAGAGATTGCTGTATTTGAAACTGTAAAAGAATCTGAAGTAGAGTAGGACTTTCAATGTCAGACATATTCGAATAACTCCAAGAGACAAACAGGTTTCAAGAAACAGCATGTGGGACCCTAGTTTTGATAGTGCAAAAGCATGTTTTAGATGTAATGTGAGATGGGATTCATCATGGCAAGAGAGGATGATTTGAAGAGCTAGAAATTGTAAGAGTGGCGAAAATAAATAAATAAGCAGAAGGTGGAAAAGATAGAAAAATGGAAGAAAAGCATGGAAAAAAATCAGAAAAATTTGCTAATAAGAGGTAATGAGTGTGTGATCTATATGATATGGAAAAATGATTGGAAAAGAAAAAGAAAAAAAAATTTGATTGGATTATCCATCCAATTACATTATTTTGTCAAAAAAATTTGAGACAAGAAAAGAACAGATGCTTTTGAAGTGTAGTGCCACAGAAGAATGCTCAAGAATATTCCATATTTTTGGGTTTATACACTGATGAGAGATTGAACTGGAAAACACACTGATGGTCTGCTGAAACAGTTAGGTTAGTGCAAATTTTGGTGATAAACTATGCCTACTTTTATTCATTGCTTTTGTGTGGCATCATATTTTGGGTTAATTCACCATTAAGGAAAAAAATATTTATTGCACAAAAGCCTGTAATCAGAATAATAGCTCTGGCCTATTCTGATTACACACTTTTGTGCAATTAATGCATTTTCCCTGAATGGTGAATTACCCTAAAATATGATGCCACACAAAAGCAGTGAATAAAAGTAGGCATAGCAAGCTAATTTACCTATATTTATCACCAAAATGTGCAGTAACCCGAATAGGATAAGCAGCTGAACCTAACTGTTTCAGCAGACCATCAATATGTCTCTTCCAGTTCAATCTCTCATCAGTGCATACAACCAAAAATATGTAATATTCTTGAGCATTCTTCTGTGTCACTACATTTCAAAAGCTTCTGCCATTTTCTTGTCCAAACTACTTATCATCCAAGGGTTTGCTTCTTTATGTGGCTGCACTCTAGACAAATACGTTTGGAAAACTGTTTATAACACTTCTACATCTACACTCAATTCATATGAGATGTTAACAAATTCCTCATTCTTGGAAATGCTATATCCAGTCTGCATTTTATAACCTCTCTACTTCAGCCATCATCAATTATTTTCTATGCAAATAGTAAAACTCTTCTACTACTTTTACATTTCATATCGTAGTCTAATTCCCTCAGCATTTTCTGATTTACTTCGACTACATTCTATTACCCTTGTTTTACTTCTGTTGAAGTTCTTATAATCTCTTTTCAAGACCCGATCCATTTCATTCACTGCTCTTCCAAGTTCCTTGCAGTCTCTACCAAAATTACAATGTCATAATCAAATTTCAGGATCTTCTACTTGAACTGTAATTACTGTCCAAATTTCACCTTGATTTCCTTTACTGCTTCCTCAGTGTGCAGATCGAATAACATCGGGTATAGTCTACAACCCTGTATTACTCCCTTCTGAACCACTGCTTCCCTTGCATGTCCTTCAGCTCTTATAACTGCAGTCTGGTTTCTATAACAGTTTAAGATAACCTTTGTATTTTGTAGCATCTACCCTCAAACTTGGAGAGAATGTGGTCCAGTCAACATTCTCAAAAGCTTTCTCTAAATCTACTAATGCTATAAATGGAAGTGCACCCTTCCTCAACCTACCTTCCAAGATAAGTTGTAACAAAAACTTTAGGAAATTGTCACACAGTAAAATAAGAATATGTTCACAAGAGATATTTTGTTGGTGATTCTTGCCAGATATTATACAAGAAAAGGACTGGTGGGTGGGTTTTGTATGCTGAAGTGGGAGCAGGGAAGGGAATAGGTAAGCGGAGGACAAGGACTACCAAAGCTTGAGGCCATGAGGGCTTACAGGAACACGGCATATATTGCAGTGAATAGATGATGGTAGGAGGATGTAGGGGACGGGTCTTGCATCTAAGTGCAGGGATGTGAGCCAGAAGGCAAGGGGTTAGGAGTGGGGATGGGCAGTGGTATCACGTACATTTGGTAGGTGGCAGATTACCACTGTGGGAGGGGAGGGAAGGATAGTGTGTGGGATATTCCTCACATATGTGCAGTAGATTTAGATGCAAGACCTCTCCCGTACATCCTCCCATCACCACCATCTATTTCAGTCCAATCACAGGCATCTCCCAGATCACCAAGGCAGGGTGAAGTATGAAACCAGCATGTTAGATTAGATTAGATTAATAGTAGTTCCATGGATCATGAATATGATATTTCGTAATGATGTGGAACAAGTCAAATTTTCCAGTACATGACATAATTAAGTTAATTTAATAACATAATTAATGATATGAATATAGTAGAGGGAAACATTCCACTTGGGAAAAATACATCTAAAAACAAAGATGATGTGACATACCAAACAAAAGTGCTGGCAGGTCGATAGACACACAAACATACACACAAAATTCAAGCTTTCGCAACCAACGGTTGCTTCTTCAGGAAAGAGGGAAAGACGAAAGGATGTGGGTTTTAAGGGAGAGGGTAAGGAGTCATTCCAATCCTGGGAGCGGAAAGACTTACCTTGGGGGGGAAAAAGGATATCCATCTGCACATACACAGACACAAGCAGACATTTGTAAAGGCAAAGAGTTCGAGCAGAGATGTCAGTCGAAGCGGAAGTACAGAGGCAAAGATGTTGAAAGACAGGTGAGGTAAGAGTGGCAGCAACTTGAAATTAGCGGAGGTTGAGGCCTGGCGGATAACGAGAAGAGAGGATATACTGAAGGGCAAGTTCCCATCTCCGGAGTTCTGACAGGTTGGTGTTAGTGGGAAGTATCCAGATAACCTGGATGGTGTAACACTGTGCCAAGATGTGCTGGCCGTGCACCAAGGCATTTTTAGCCAGAGGGTGATCCTCATTACCAACAAACACTGTCTGCCTGTGTCCATTCATGCGAATTGACAGTTTGTTGCTGGTCATTCCTACATAGAAAGCTTCACAGTGTGGGCAGGTCAGTTGGTAAATCACGTGGGTGCTTTCACACGTGTCTCTGCCTTTGATCGTGTACACCTTCTGGGTTACAGGACTGGAGTAGGTGGTGGTGGTGGGAGGGTGCATGGGACAGGTTTTACACCGGGGGCAGTTACAAGCGTAGGAGCCAGAGGGTAGGGAAGGTGGTTTGGAGATTTCATAGGGATGAACTAATAGGTTACGAAGGTTAGGTGGATGGCGGAAAGACACTCTTGGTCGAGTGGGGAGGATTTCATGAAGGATGGATCTCATTTTGGGGCAGGATTTGAGGAAGTCGTATCCCTGGTGGAGGGCCACATTCAGAGTCTGATCCAGTCCCGGAAAGTATCCTGTCACAAGTGGGGCACTTTTGTGGTTCTTCTGTGGGAGGTTCTGGGTTTGAGGGGATGGGGAAGTGGCTCTGGTTATTTGCTGATATACCAGGTCGGGAGGGTAGTTGCGGGATGCGAAAGCTGTTTTCAGGTTGTTGGTGTAATGGTTCAGGGATTCCGGACTGGAGCAGATTCGTTTGCCACGAAGACCTAGGCTGTAGGGAAGGGTCCGTTTGATGTGGAATGGGTGGCAGCTGTCATAATGGAGGTACTGTTGCTTATTGGTGGGTTTGATGTGGACGGGCGTGTGAAGCAGGCCATTGGACAGATGGAGGTCAACATCAAGGAAAGTGGCATGGGATTTGGAGTTGCCTTTACAAATGTGTGTGTGTGTGTGTGTGTGTGTGTGTGTGTGTGTGCGTGCGTGCGTGCGTGCGTGCGTGCGTGCGTGCGTGCACCTGTCCTTTTCCCCCCCCCCCCCCCCCCCCAAGGTAAGTCTTTCTGCTCCCGGGATTGGAATGACTCCCTACCCTCTCCCTTAAAACCCACATCCTTTCTCTCCTTCCAACCGTTGGTTGCGAAAGCTTGAATTTTGTGTGTTTGTTTATGTGTCTATTGACCTGCCAGCGGTTTTGTTTGGTAAGTCACATCATCTTTGTTTAGAGATATAATAACATAATTAAGTTAACATAACAACTTTTTTTGTTTTTTTATTTTTTTTTCATTTTTTATTTTTTTTCATTTTTTCATTTTTTTTCTTAATTTATATCTAAAAATAGCTCTATGGAGTAGAAGGAGTTGTCATTCAGAAATTCTTTTAATGTGTTCTTAAACACTTGTTGGTTATCTGTCAGACTTTTGATACTATTTGCTAAGTGACCAAAGACTTTAGTGGCAGTATAATTCACCCTTTTCCGTGCCAAAGTTAGATTTAATCTTGGAATAGTGAAGATCATCCTTTCACCTAGTATTGTAGTTATGCACACTGCTATTACTTTTGAATTGGGTTTGGTTGTTAATAACAAATTTCACAAGAGAGTACATATACTGAGAAGCTACTGTGAATATCCCTAGATCCTTAAATAAATGTCTGCAGGATGATCTTGGGTGGACTCCAGCTATTATTCTGATTACACACTTTTGTGCAATAAATACTTTATTCCTCAGTGATGAATTGCCCCGAAATATGCCGCCATGTGCAAGCACTGAGTGAAAATAGGCATAGTAAGCAAATTTACTAAGATGTTTATCACCAAAATTTGCAATGACCCTTATTGCATAAGTAGCTGAACTCAAATGTTCCAGCAGATCATCAATGTGTTTCTTCAAATTTAATTCTCATCAATGGACACACCTAAAAGTTTTGAATATTCTACCTTAGCCATATGCTTCTGATTTAGGTCTATATTTATTAATGGTATCATACCATTTACTGTACGGAACTGTATGTACTGTGTTTTATCAAAATTCAGTGAGAGTACGTTTACAAGGACCCACTTAATAACTCTCTGAAAGACATTATTGACAATTTCATCAGTTAATTCTTGTTTGTCAGGTGTGATTACTATACTTGTATCATCTGCAAAGAGAACTAACTTTGCCTCTTCATGAATATAGAATGGCAAGTCATTAATATATATTAAGAGCAACAAAGGACCCAAGACCAATCCTTGTGGAACCCCATTCTTCATAGTTCCCCAGTTTGAGGAATATGCTGATCTTTGCATATTATGAGAACTGCTTATTTCAACTTTCTGCACTCTTCCAGTTAGGTATGATTTTTAATAACTTTTCTTAATATAGCCCTGTAGTTTTATAATCTTTGATAGTTTCTGGGTCACTACTCTTTCTTGCTGTCAGATACATTTCCCTTTTCCGGTTACAAGATATTTTTATACCCTTAGTAAGCCATGGTTTGTTACATGGTTTCTTACGAGTATATTTAACTATTATGTGATCTGCAAACTGAGCTGCAACCATTGTGCTACTTACGACTAACAAGCTGTCTGTCCACATGAATGGCCACTGACATACAGTGGCCAAGAGACAGCTGGACCACCCAGTCACACAACATGCTGCCCAACAAAATGTGCTTCACTTCATTGAATGCTTCATAGTATGTGCCATCTGAATCCTTCGTACCTACACTTCCTTTTCTGAGTTGTGCAGGTATCAACTCTCCTGTAACCCCCCTGTCCTTAACCTTCGCTACACCCAGCCCTCTGCAACATTTGCAATTGACATATTCATTTGATGTTGTAAGAGTAACACTAGGTGTGAGGTGCAAATCAGTCGCAGCGCCGTAATCACTGTCGGTCATGACATGCTGTGATGTTGAAGCTCCTGTGTCACTGGCCTTGTTCTGTGTGAAAATAAACAATTATGTGTCGTGTATGTTTTCTACCGTGTGCTTGTACGCACTGTGCTGTGTTCTGCTGGGTTAGAAAGCTCTAATATGTGGAATATGCAAAGCTCTGATACATGGAATGTGCAAAGCTCTGACACATGAAAATTGCCACTGATTTCATTGGCCCAGTGACATTGTTTCATGGCGGGGTGTACTGCTAAACGGTCAGGCATTGGAGTTGCTATGGAGAACTCTAGAGTTTTGTGAGCAGGAGAAAGAATATATAAATATTCATGGACAGCCATCAGTTGCTGACAATAAAGTTGTGGAACAAACATCAAAAACATTTGGAATTAGTGTCATTGCAAAAGTTGAGAGATATATACATGGGCTATAATTATTTCGAGCTGTCTGGATCAGATAATATATTTTTAGGGGCCACTGGAAAGAAGAAAAAACAGTCTCTGTCACCAACTTCTGTCTTTCCAGACTGATGCAATTAATAGGCATGTTTATGCTTCCTGCAGCAGGAAAGATTATCCTATCCTAGCAAAGTTATTAGTGATTTTAAAACAAAGTTGACTTTTCAGGTGTGGGGAAAATGTCACTAAAAATGGTGCTGAAAAG
The DNA here is from genome assembly GCF_023897955.1 of Schistocerca gregaria. Classification (NCBI taxonomy): domain Eukaryota; kingdom Metazoa; phylum Arthropoda; class Insecta; order Orthoptera; family Acrididae; genus Schistocerca; species Schistocerca gregaria. The sequence continues at coordinate 1,166,958,633 of NC_064920.1, forward strand.
TATGGGTTCCCATTACAAAATGCTAGATGAGCTCAAAGTCCTGTAGGAAAAGAAGCTTTTTGTTATGGTTCGAAGCATTTTCGTGCACTATACTTTGGGCAGAGACACTCATTCCACAGTATGGCTGAAAGAAATGTGGGTAAATGCTGGGGATACTGTCAGTAAGTGTAAATGCTGGACAGATGGCACTCCAAGCAGTAGCTGCAATATTGCAGTGCCTGTGGTATTCAGAATTACAATGCAAAGTTCCTTCAAACATGCTTGCATGTCCGAAGGAACAGGCACAACAGTAGTGATCATCAACTGATGGGAAGCAGAGCTATATTAATGGTGAGCAATGCAGAATCTTCCATTGATTTTGTCCCTGATGGATTTCTTGTTGTTCGGTTCAAAAAGACGTGATTACCACAAAGGCATGGACTACACACAATTTTTTGAGTAGTTCAAGAGTCTTATAAAAGAGTTTCCCGTCTCTACAACAATTATAATGGACAATGCTCCATATCATCCAGTGATATTTAAAAAAAAAAAAAAACTGCAATTGCAAAGAAGTTATGGTGTTGTGGCTGCTGGCTCAAAATATTACTGCAGTTATTAGTGTGACGAAGATTCTTTATATTCCCTTTTAAAGAAACTAAGCCTATGGCGCATACATATGTAGTAGATCAAATAGTCAAGGAGCAACGTGGTATTGTAACAAGGCTGCCACCAAATCGCTACCATTTCAACCACATTTAGTAGTATGGAGAAATATAATGATGCACATAAAGAATGTTGTTGTTGTTGTTGTGGGCTTCAGTCCCGAGACTGGTTTGATGCAGCTCTCCATGCTACTCTGTCCTGTGCAAGCTTCTTCATCTCCCAGTACCTACTGCAACCTACATCTTTCTGAATCTGCTTAGTGTATTCATCTCTTGGTCTCCCTCTAGAATTTTCTAGGACATAAAGAATAGAAAATCCTTTACAATGGCAGAGGTGGAAAGGCTGTTGCGTAAAGCCTCATAGAAGAAAAGTGTCAGGCATGTCGCAAAACTTATTCAAGCAGCACAGGTGATGGAAGAGATCATCAGTGACTATGTACAGCTAATGATCTGTCTTGGTGATGATGACAGTGAAGATGGTTTTGGTGCTGATATTGACAATTGTGATGATGAGGAGCTGGATTGAATTGTACTGTTGTCATTGTAAATTCGTGCATGAAAAGTTATGAAAGTTGGTTATTTATTGCATTATTGTCATTTTAAAACTTAGAGTGAGAAATTTACAATCTTAGATATTGTTTGTTTTGTAAACTATGTATTGTATTGTTTTCAAGGTATTGGTCATCGTCGAATGCATATTATCTGTATAAATAATTAATGGAAAATCTCATATAAAGATGTGAAACAATTACTAACAAAGAGATAGAGGGGCTGGCCAGTACTTACCTCAGCTCAGTACAGCCGATAGAGACACATAGGAGCTTAAATTTTCGGTTGTTTTTTGTGTCTCTATCGGCTGTACTGAGCTGAGGTAAGTACTGGCCAGCCCCTCTATCTCTTTGTTAGTAATTATTATCTGTATAACTTTGTTTCATTATTGGAAGCATTTGAGGCCATTTATATGCTGTCACTGTGGTAGCAACTCGGAAACGAATTCTATAGAAACTGTTATTGCTGTATAGCTTAGATTTATGAGATGAAATGGAAAACCATATCAGCTGTTACATGTCTAGTGGCTGCTGTTGCAACATAATTATTGCAGTATAACGAGCCTATCTTAAGGAATGCAAACTGTCAAATGAAATGTTTCGCCAGCACATGGATAGTCCCTATCCTCCCTATGACCTATCCCCTTTACTGCTCCTACTCAAGCATAACACAGCCTTCTACACCACCAACACACCTACAAGGAGCAGTACACCTTTCCCCATCCTTCTCCTACTTGCCCCATGCCTTCTCCTCGCCTCTTATCACTCGCACGGGATTGGTGCTCCCATCAACTGCAGTTACTCGGCCAGGCCACAGTGGGCAGAGATACTGGTCATTTGTGTGTGAATTGTGCTTCTGTGAATGTGTGGGTGTTTTCTTCTTCAGAAGAAGACCTTTTGGCCAAAAGCTAAAATGTGTGACAATTTTTTTATTGTGTGGCTCATTCCATGTCAAATCATATGGAAATTTAAGAAAATGAAATTTTTCCCCCACAGAAAACTTAGAAACTTTGTCTGACAAAATTTTAGGAACCACTATGACAGATTCCAAAATGTTATTGAATTTGGTTAAATTATTGCAGTGCTATAATAAGAGTAAGTTAAGGGATTTTTTAAACATATTTTAGAATTATTTGCCTGTCATAGAGAACATACTGTTATAGTTCCTATAATTTAGTAGAAGTTGGTATCAGTTTAGTGCAGTTTGTTTACATCCTATTGTCATGAGTCAAGAAAGTAGAAGTCTGTGTGTATAGAATTGGATAGATAAAAAATCTCATGCATAAAAGGAGGTTACAATTAGGCAAGTGGCTCCTCCTCAGGCAGAAGGGTTGAAGGAGAAGAAAGAGGGGTAAAGGAAAAGGGCCAGAGAGGTCTAAGAAAACGGGTAGATTTCAGGAAACTCACCCAAAACCGCAGGTCAGGGAAGACTTACCAGATGGGATGAGAAGGTAAGTCATTTCCTACACCCCTCTTCCTTCCCCATTCTTCCAGAATGAGGATCCACTGACTCCAAAAGCTTGCCTAATTCCAACCTCCTTTTATGTGTGTGTTCTGCCACCACTTGGTGAGTAGATCTTATACCTATCCAGTTATATAATTTTGTCAAAAATTAATTTATTTTCATTGCTATGTTTTGTTGCAATGAAAAGCAATCAATTTTTGAGACAGATGGGTGGATGTCCATAAAGCTTTATGTATTCTGGAAATATTGGAAATATTTTCTTGTTGTGAAATTGTTTCCTTGGAGGAAAATATCTACCAACAATAGACAGTCATCAACAATAATAGTAATAATAAAAATACACCCCAGCTGTGAAGCTGAGGGGATTTTGTTGTTGTTTTAAATTTACAGTATATTTATTTTTCATTTATTTTCATTGGATTGACAACATTCCCTCTGTTGTTAAGTGTTCTTTGTCCTGAGAAAGTCATGAATGCTCATGATATCACTATACATTAGTGAGTTTATTGACGGGTTTGAGCAATATTGTAAATATACATAATTTTACTTCCTTCCTAAGCCTTCATTAACAGACTGAAAAAATTACTGGAGTATTATTTCACTAAATTAAAACTATAGCATTCCAGTTTTTTCTAGGTTAAATACTGAAAGGATGCTCATGTAGAGGATGTTCTCAGAGATGTTACATTGCAGATGAATGTGATGGTTCCCTGACAACTATTTCTGAGTTAACTGAAGAAGAGGGAGAGTTAAAGTAGTTTAACTGAACTGTACTTTCTATAGAAACAGAGTTTTCGTGAAAAGAAAGTAGAGAGTTCTACATTTGCTCACCTTTGGCCAAAAAAGTGAGTACTATGAGTACTACCAGGAGCATCTCATACACATTCTGTATGTCTGTGTGCTATTTATCAAAATGTTCAGTTTCTGCAACATGGCATTAATCTTTTTTTTTTAAAAAAAAAACCTACAAAGATCTATAGGAGTAATAACTTGCAACATTAATCACAGAACCTGTGTGCTTCATCTCTGTGACAAATGTTGTCCTACATTCCTACTTCAGGAATGCCTGCAAAATCAGGTAGAATATTTTAAGCCTGATGAAAGAGTTTAATAAAGCCAGTGGATTTCAGTGGATAGGATTAATTTGATTCTCCAAGCAAATACACTGTCAGAAATTTGTGAACTGCTGGTATGGTACTAAAGATGAGAAACTTGCACCTCATTCCTTCGGCCTAAAATCTCGGAGTAATTATTTGAAAATGACGAAATAAACTCTTCAGGAAGGGTCTGTTTTAATGTTGATAGGCATCAGTGAAAATTTCAGCTTTTTTGTCCAAGGAAAAGCACAAGGTTATCTCTGGAATAATGGCAGTTGTATTCTTCACACAACTTGTGCATGCTATAAGAAAGACCAAAGTTTGCTATCTAAAAGCTACATTATTTCTGATGCTTTAGAGCATGATGTAGCCATGGTTCATCAAACACAGAAGACTGTATTGGAGTTCTTGAAACAAGAACTTGAATTGCCTGTAAGTGACACTGAATTTTTCACAGATGGTTGTGCTGAAAAGCACAAAAACTGCAAGAATTTTTGAACACGTGCAATTATGAACATGACTTCAAAACTAAATGTCTGTGGTCATTTTTTGCAACTAGACACAGTAAACCACCCTGTGACAGAATTGGTGGCAATTTGAAAAGGCTTGTTACAAAAGCAAGTCTGCATAGAACATTTCATGGACAAATAGCACTGGACAAGTTTTTCAATTTTGTCAAGAAAACGTGAAATAAGTGTCAGTTTTCTTTGTTTCGAACTAGGAGCTAGCGGAAGTTTCTAGTTGTATTTCTGCACATTTTTCATCTGCAAGAACTGTTCCTGGGACCAGATCCATGCACCAGTTCTTTCCACCTTCAGCAACTCAGTTTGGAGTCAAAGGCTTAAGCTGTGACACCAGTTTCAGTGCTACTTTTGGCTGCTCTCGAAGTGTGCTGTTGATGCCTGAAGTTCATGTACATGCTAACTGCTATGTTGCTTGTATGTATGATTCTTTCTGGTATCGAGATATTGTTTTGAAAGTGAATGATAGAAGGAAAGTGATGCAACAGTTAGATTTATGCTTCGACATGGGCCATCATCATCCTTGTAGTGGTCTGAAAATGACACTTGTACTGTTCCATTCTCCCATATTTTATGTCAGGCAGAATCAACACAGTGGCTGGATGTACTTATACTCTAAGTCAGGTCTCTGCTAAATTAGTGGAAACAACTTGATGCTTTTTTAAGAGAAAACTCAATGTGCGGTGAGACGCATTACAGATCACAGTGCTGTTAATTGTTTGTGTGGTTTTATTGTAAAATTAACTGACAGTTGACTTGAAACATGCCTAATCAGGTGTGATTATTGCACTGACACGTAAGTTAAGACTTTCTGCCTGCAGTGATTAGGTTCTGGTGAGTGGCATATCTGAACAGTATGTGAGAAGGGCTTGGAGCTAGATAGTGACAAGCCACATTTTTGACTTGCACATGATTTTTTGTATATGTACCTAGACAGGCAATCACAGCTTACAATGCAATCTCCTGGACAAAATTTATATTTTGCGGCATGTCAGTGTCTTTCCCCCAGCAGTTCATATTATAATTTTTTTTTAAATTTATCCTGTTAAAAACAAAATTTAGCTCTGAATAAACTCATCTGTTTGCTGTTGTGCATCTTTGGTAGACATACGTGTTCTGTTTATTTGTCCCCTTTTCAGTTTTCTGAATAAAACACTGTTGCAGAACAAGCTAAGTAGTGCAGTCACCATAGTCTAGTGGCGCTGGCACGGTTGCTCAGCGTATTCGGTCAGAGGGCTGCATGCTCTCTGTAATAAAAAAACTGAGGCAAAGAATCAACGATCAGCTTGTACGGAAGTCTTGTGACGTCCGGCCAGACCAAACACTATGACCAGTATGGAACAAAATTAATAAAAAAAAGTGATTATGAAACTAGATTTTTGCATTTAGGGTCATGAGTTGAAAACTCGCCTGAACTGAAAATTTTTAATTTCTAAATTCGGTTTGAGAACATTCTAGAAGTATCCACAAATGGCAAGAAGCATTGTACTGGAATGTTCTGTAGCTGTATATATACCCTATGTGTTATGACTGGAGGCAGTTTGCTCCATGCTCTTGTATGTACAAGTGCTGAAAATCCTTCGTTAAGTGAAGTTACTGTTCGTCACTCATCTACTCACACCTTCCTCTATGTGACATTATATCCTCTCATTTCTCCATCTTCAATTTTATTCTGTAAGATGTGTGCTGTTTTCCATACTACGGGTTGGCTATAATTAAAGTGCAGCTACTCATGAAGGTCCAGTGTAGACTTTAGTTACATGACACCGAAGTTTGGTAGTTATGTTGACATGTTAATTCAGAACATATTTAAGCTGGAAAAAAATTACTTCAAATTTTGGTCAGCACATATTGGTACTCATATTGAACAAACTGTGTAAGCAGTGGTTAATAATTAAATCAACATTATGCCTTTCGCACTCCTTTGACCTTTTCCATGTACATCCTGTCAATAATGCATTATGCATGGAAACATTTCTGTGTATCTTTCTTGCTTGATTTGCACCTAGTGAGCAAAATTGGAACCAATTTTTTTTTTTCCCCCAGTGTGAATTGGTTCCACTTTAAAACAATAGAATGTCTACCACATTATGACACACTATGATTACAACCCACACTGAACCTCTGTGAGTAGTTGCACTTCAATTGTACAGTGATTTATATGTTTTAAGTTGTAGTAAACACTGATAATCAACATTAACAATACCAAAGAAGGAAAGTTGCTACTCACCATATGCTGAGTCGTGATAGGCCATTAAGGCCTTTGACAGCAGTAGACACCCATACACACATGGGCACGTGCACCCCCCCCACCCCCCCCTCACACACACACACACACACACACACACACACACACACACACACACACACACACACACACACACACACACACGTAAATGCAACTTGCACACACGTGTGCAGTCTCAGAGAGCTGTGTGTGTGTGTGTGTGTGTGTGTGTGTGTGTGTGTGTGTGTGTGTGTGTGTGTGTGTGTGTGTGTGTGTGAGTGAGTATATTAGTATGTGTGTCTGCTGCTGACTACGTTAGTAGTGTGGCTTGGTCTGAAGGAAGCCCAGGGATATAAGATGTTCAATAGCCACAAGGGAGGGATAGACATTATCGAACATCTCTTTACAGACACCACGAAGATGTCATAACGTTCGGGTATTGGTTCTATATAAGATACTTCGATGTCCAGAATTTCTGCAAATCTTGACTAATCAGCATTCTTAAAATTAAACTTTCTCTGAAAAGATACCTTCTGTGGTCTGACAGCAGCAAATAATTGACACACTATTGGTCTCTGTGTGAGTTGGTTATTGGGGAGCAGACAGATTTTACACTTTGTTGGCTGATACTGCTGCTACCAAAAATTAGGTCAGGATTGTAAGCTTGCCGCTGTTAAAAGATCCAGGCAGTTTTGCATCATGGATTAAATTCAGGTGACTTGCTTCTGTGCATATTTGTACTGCTGTCCCATTATCATCTTCATGATCATAGCCTCAAACAGTACTATGGCTGCGTAAATCGTCGATCACAATCTGCACACGTTTATTCAGAAAATTGGGTGGTTTGTTAACAATTAATTCAGCACTAGGTGGTTTATAAAACGATGTAATGGTACAATTAACTGTTTCTAGAGTGAGAATTTCAATGTTGTTTCCCTCCATGAATCCTGTGGATAAGATCTGGATATCTGGTTGAACAAAGATAGCACTTCCATATTTATCATGTTGTCTTTCAATGGTGAGACACTTTCCGTCTATTTTTGGTCTGCACATCTCACAACTTCTGTGTGTCTCCTGTATGCGCAGTATATGACAGTGCTGCTGACTGCATAGTTCTCATAGAATTCTTTAGCTGGTGTTATGCCTTCTATGTTAATAGATATAATTGTTAACTGTGGCCCTGAAAAGGGCTCATGTATATATGTTTCTGGTGTGAAAGGATCAGCAGTCAGATTATTTTGAATCATATTCTGACGTTGCCCAGGGTAAGCCCGAAAGCTTTTATTGTCCTGATCACAGGTCGTAATCTTCTCAGAGGCTCCTTTCGTGTACCACAGTGGTACTGAAAGATGCACACAATGGTTCTCTAGTTTCAGGTTTTTTTAATCAGCTGTGGTACCACAGATTGTAATATTCGTAAATTACCTATCTTGGTAGACTCCAATTTTCTTATGCCATAAGGTGTGTTAATTCATTCATTGAGTTATTTTTCAGAGTAGGCTGCAAATCACTACTGATCTTCCCAGGTTTCAAATCCTCTGAACAGATGGCTTAATGTTAAGGAAACTTCTGGTCCCTGGAAGAATCTGAAGTTCTGCAGACAAGTCTGCCAATCTGAGAACGTGTTGGCTTTAGTAGCTCCCGAAATAAACTAAAATTAACTGTGGTGATAATAGAGCTGATTCAGAAAATATGTCATTTTCTCTAAAGAAACTCTCTATTGTGCTAGCAAAGAAACTAAGAAACGAATTAGCAAGAAAGTGTGACTGTCTCTGCACAGACAGCTGTGCAGAAGCTATCTACTCTGTATTTCGTGCTTGTTTACACTTGTAACATGGTTTTTAAACAAAATAGTGTGCATTGGAAAGAGTAGTAACAAAGGCCAAAATTTCAAATATATGTTTACAGTTATTTGATGCCCCCTCATTTTCATAGGACTTTACTAAGATCTTTGAAGAGATCCCTGCAACATGTGTGGTTTTCTACTTTAACAGTTTTCCTACTACTCACTGTTCCTGAATTAATACCTTATGAGAATTTATGGTAGCTTCCCCACTTCCACAAAATAGAACTGAGTGAAACCAAACAAAATAAACTAATACCTTGGTCATAAAACAAATGTTTCAAAGATAATTAGAAGTGCAATATATGCTTAATTGAGCTTATTCATAGAGTATAATCTCTCAATTATGGAAAAGGTCAATCTGGTCTTGACACTGAAATCCAATTTGGCAATAGCGCAAGCTGAATCAGAACAGCTGAGAGCAGTACATCACATTAATCCTATTCTGTGGATTCCATGGATAGGAGGATGTGAAAAAAAATCCAAAGGTGTAAATTTTATTTTGTTTAAGTACAATTCAATGAAATGGGTTAACATTGCGAAGGACTGTTATATTACAGTGGTAATTCTAATTATAAAATAACCTAAACCATTTAAATTTAGAGTTTGTGAAGATACTCTGCTATACAGTAGAAGCAGTTGCCCAACAAAAAATTCTTTAAATCAGTATTAAACGCTGCCTCATTATATACAATCTACATACTTCTAATATGCACTGGCAGGTTGTTGAATATATGCTTGTACAAAACCACCAAAATAGGTAATAATCCAAACAACTTCTCCATTTTTCTTCAAAACATAAGGGGAATAAGAAGCAAACTAGATCAATTAGAAGTTAACATAAATAACAAAAACTTTATGAACAATGCTCAGATCTTATGTTTCTCAGAACACCATATTACAGAAGGAATTGAAATGTTACATATAGACAGTTATAGCCTTGCCACCTACTACTGTAGAGATAGCATGAGAAAAGGTGGAGTAGTAATTTGCATTAAGAATAATTTAACTTTTAGATCTGTAGATGTAAGGAAATATTGCAGTGACCAACAGTTTGAAGTGTGTGCAATAGAAGTGACATTAAACAGTTCCAAATTAATAGTAGTTACAGTGAACAGGGCACCAGGAACCAATTTCACAGTCTTTATGGTTCAGTTAGAATTGTTACGATCAACCTTATTTTCTAAAAATAATGACATTATCTTACTTGGGGACTTTAATGTCAACTTCTCAATGGAATGCAACAACAAAGTAGAGCTCCAGAATTTGCTGAGTTCCTACAATCTTACATCAGTGGTTGACTTTCCTACTAGGATCACACCTGACTGTCAATCTCTGATAGACAATATATTTTTAGATGTAAATTTATACCAGAACTTCACTGTCACTGCAATAGTAAATGGCATATCAGACCATGATGGACAGCTCCTCACTCTACATGACTACAGACCTGTCAAGAAAGCAGTCCCATCCTGGAAGGCAATCAGACTTATGAACAAAGAGACCCTGGAATTTTTTAACCATAAGCTGCAGCATGAAGATTGGAATTCAGTTCGCAGAGTAGATGATGTTGATACAAAGTTCAACATATTCATAAATGAATTCCTATCCCACTTTGAAGAAGCTTTTCCTAAAAAGTTTGTTAGGAACAATATTTCCTCGTCCTTAAAGAAGCCATGGATCACAAAGGGTATTCGAGTGTCATGTAAATATAAGAGAGAACTTTATGTTGCAACCAGAGGGTCAAGGGACAGAGAATTAATCAGCCATTATAACATGTATTGTAAAATCCTAAAGAAAGTTATTCAGACATCAAAAGCACTGTATTATGTAAAAGAAATTGATAACTCCAATAATAAAATGAAGACTGTCTGGCAAATAGTTAACAAGGAGACAGGGAACAATAAAAAAAAGAGCGGTAGAAAACTTCATAATCAAACATGAAGGGAACCTTGTGCAAAATCCTGAGATAGCTGAAATCTTTAATAAACACTTCCTGTCAGTGTCTGAGCAAATAGGCTGCAAGGGTTCTGTGAATGATGCCCTGACCTTTTTGCGAAATGCTTTCCCTAACAAAATCATCCAAATGCATATTAGACCTGTTACAGTATCAGAAATTGAAAGAACAATTGCCTCCATGAAAACCAAGAACTCCTGTGGAGTAGACAATATTTCTAGCAAATTGTTAAAGCAGTGTTGTACTTCTGTAAGCAATATACTGTGTCATATTTTCAATGCCTCTTTGCAGCAAGGAATTGTTCCTGATAGACTAAAGTATGCTATCTTGAAGCCTCTCTTTAAGAAAGGGGAGAAAACTGATGTTAAAAATTTCAGACCAATATCTCTCCTGACTGTGTTTTCAAAGGTACTAGAAAAGCTCATGTATTCTGTAATTTTAGAACACCTACATAAATTCAATATTCTCAGCAAACATCAGTTTGGTTTCCGGAAAGGTCTGTCAACTGAACAAGCAATATATGCTTTTATAGATAAGGTTTTGGAATCTCTAAATGAGAAAATGGTGACAACAGGGTTATTTTGTGATTTATGTAAAGCCTTTGACACTGTGAACCATCAAATACTGTTACTGAAGGCAGACCATCTAGAATAAGTGGTGTAGCAAATAACTGGCTTCAGTCATACCTGACAGAGAGGAAACAGAAAGTAGTCTTAGACAAGTCAGACAATTTGTGTGGTGGAATGATTTCATCGGAATGGAGAGACATAAATTGTGGACTTCCACAGGGCTCTATTCTTGGTCCTTTACTGTTCCTGTTATTTATAAATGATTTACCTTATTCTTCAATGATTCAGTGCAATTTTACCATCTTTGCAGATGATACTAACATAATGGTTAATGGTCTTAAATGTGAAAATGTTCAAGAGTCTGTTAATACTATTCTTATAGATTTAATGAAATGGTTTACTGCAAATGGTCTTTCACTTAACCTTAGTAAGACTAATTATATTCAGTTCACCCCAACTGCCAAAACTGAGGAAGAAATGACTGTTAAATATGCCACACAGGTCATAGAAAGAGTGGAAGTAACAAAGTTTCTAGGCGTGAAGATTGACTGTAGAGTAAACTGGTTCCATCACATTTTAGATCTTTACAAGAGACTCAGTTCTTCAGTTTTTGCAATGCGAATCATCTCTGACAGTGCAAACTTAAGCACTAAAAAAGCTGCATACTATGGTTACTTCCATTCTTTGATGGCATATGGAATTATTTTCTGGGGAAATCAACCTCTTGCAAAGAAAATATTTATTGCTCAGAAGCGTGTTGTAAGAGTGATGTCTGGTGTAGATCCTAGATGCAGCTGCAGAAGCCTATTCCGGAATCTGGGAATTCTTACAACTACTTCTCAATATATATACTCACTTATGTGTTTCATAAGTAAAAATACTGATTTATACAAATGTAACAGTGAATACCATCAGTATAACACAAGGAGGAAACATGATTTCCACACTGAAGGTAAAAATTTGAAGATTGTGCAGAAGGGTGTACAGTCCTCTGGTATAAAGATATTTAATGCTCTTCCTCCAGAAATCAAATGTGAAATTGCCAACAAATCTACATTTAAAGATCTTCTGAGGCAATTTCTTTTAGCCATGTCATTTTACAGTTTGGAAGAGTTTATGAAACACAGTGAGAAACGGCCTTAAAATAAGATGTATTATCATATAAATCGAACATTAAGCTGAACATTCTTGTCACATATGTAACTCTTTTAGTGTTAACTGCTTATATTTAACAGTCTGGGTTATATGACCTTTTCAGGTTTAATTTACTTTGTTTTATACCTGTAATCTGTAGGTCTAAGGATTCTCATTCCATTATATTGTGTTATGGATCATTGTAGTGGTTAAGTAACTTTATATTCTTTACCTGTAAACATAGTGTATAAGTACTTGTCATTGACAATGTAAAAATTGACACACACTACATCTATGTGAAATTGTCACAGTTGGATCCATGGTGTAAGAAATAAATAAATAAATAAATAAATAAATAAATATGTATCTGACTACTTCCTGTGTTAATGTTACACCGTGAAGTTTTTGTAGTGGTCCTTTGTGGCCATACCATTATATTTATTCAGGGTGAATACAATCCGGGAAAAACCCGGGAATTTTTTCATCCGGGAGATAACCGGGAATTTTTCATTGTTTTAGTTTTCGGTTAAATTTTTGTAATTTTGACTGGTAAGAAGCGATACTCTAATAAAGGATATTACTGTATCCCAGCATAATACTTCAACAATAAAACATAAACGAGAGAAAAAAACGAAAATAACTTAAATCGCAAAGGAAGTGCGCCATATATAACGGCACACAGTGCTCATGCAATGGTCTGCCAACAGCAAAAAGTCAAAGGCTTTAGGAAGACTATGCAATGCTTCATAACAGCAGATTATCTCCGATGAGCGTGAAGTCACAACTGTTTACATTTGATTGGTTTTAGCAGTTACGAGCGGGCTCATGCGCCATGCACAGTTATAATAGTCGCGTTTGAGCAGTAGATTCTCCGGCTTCTGGCTACCGGAATGTGGCTATTGGCCGTGCAAGAAGACGCAGCAAGAAGCTAGATGCTACCGGGAAAAGGCGGCGCCAAATTCATATTCTGGAGGGAAAAAAAAACTTTTCACAAATCGTCTACCATCCAGCGCACGTTTGACTATCGATGATTTTGAAACGCTTCCCTGTTGGTTTTTGAACACATTTTAAGTTGGTTTCTGAATGAATCATAAGTTGATTTTTGAATGCGTGCATAGTGTGCGACTGTACCTGATGTCTCTGTCAGGACAATCCTCGTCACATCTAGAAATAAACTTTTCGCAGTTTCGAAAGGGGTCGGGACTATACGAGCTGAGCAAAGTAAAGCCGAACGGATGAATGTCCAGTCGCTGTCTGATTATGTGGTTGATTGGGTTTGTGAATGATCAGCGTTGTTATAATTACTAGCGAAATCCATAGATTCAGACTACCAGAGTGGAAATAAACAACTGACAGGAATAACAGGTGAGAAAGATTACGTATTATCTTCTCGGTGTACCCAAGAAAATGAAATTTTGACAGAAAATTTTTGTCCAGGTCGCCACACTAGTAAGGATCTGTCGTACAGCCCCGGCTAGCAGCCGCTGAAGTTCAATTCTAGAAGTAACGCGGAAAACGTGTTGTACGAACACGTTATAACGCCTAATCGGAAAACAGTCGCGGGATAACTAAACCTGTGATTCTGGCAGGGTTAGTGAAATTAATCTGCGAACAAATTTTGACAATGGCAGGAATAGCTACAGAATTGGTGATGACAAGATTGTTTGTTAGAACGAGGAAGGGCAAGAAACGGCGACATCACACAAAATATGGAAGAATAAGACGATTCCAAATTTATATAAAAATTTCGTAATATCACGTTTCGATCTAATGCTTAAGAAGCTGGAGCGTATGAATGAAATGTGAAACTATTTCCTAACATAAAACATTTTGCTTGTAGTAGCCCTAATAGGCATTTGATATTGGCACTTCGTGAATTATATTCTGTCGTGTTATAAAAATGGCCATTTGTGCCAAAACAGTCATGTTTATTTGGTGTGTATTACAAAATGTCTTCAATATTAGAAAGGCCTCTTTTGTTTTATCTAGCAGACAGTGACAAAATAGACGTAATCAGATCGAGAAACACCAGTCTTAGGTACCGTAATTGTGTTAACAGCTTTTTCAGTATTAGATAACATTTCGATTTTTCATGTAGTGAAGTAATAGATTCTTTCGCAGAAAGGAAAGCATGCCATGTAAAGCTGTAGCAAGAATAGAGAGAAAAAAATGCTAGGAGCTAAGGATTGAAAAAATGTCTCTTTTCTTTATTGGTTTTGTATATCCCATATTTAGTTTTATGTCACACATAACAGCAAGTTATTAGCTAATAGGCAATAAAGAGTGCAAATTTTCTGAAGAGTTCTGGTTCTCCCGATTACAAATAATCCCATTCGCTATTAATTGCGAGAATTTAAGAGGGACAGGCTGTCAAACCGGCCGACTGGGAGCAGGAGAGGCACCACAGGACATTTCAACTTCCACTGTCCTGAATATAGTTTGATGGCATTCAGGAAAAAATATACACGTTTCATTTCCACGGAGCGAAATACAGTGACGTGCGATAGGAGAATGCTTTATAAAGGGGCGTGACACTGCACTTTGGCGCACTTAACACCAAATAACACGTCTTACATTTCCTCGAACATATATACTTTATGTTACAGACTTTTCGGAAAGATGTGCGCTACAAGATGAACATATTTATGAAAATTCGATTTTTTAGTATTGACCCGGTTTGCTAATATCTTAGATGCGCAGAGCAATCTGAGTTAATAGTGGAGAGTTTTCACGTGATCCGAGTTTATATTTAGCGATTTTGCTGTTTCCCCTTCTTTTACTCTCACGTCAGATGAAAACAAAACATATCCGGGAACTATCAAGTGCATTAAAGTACATTCACATAATTACGGAAGACTAAAATATGTCATTAGTTTCAGATTTTATTTTATTTCCTTATTTCCGACTGTCAAGCAGAACAATGAAGTTATTTTTGTCTGTTTGTTAAAGAAATTTGACTTTTATTAACCTTTTCCGCAGAGGCAGTCAATGTATTTGAAACGAAATGTTTAATTCTACAGTACTGGCTAGTTTCAACTGTTCGCTGCATTTCAAGTGCACGTTTTCATCTTCTAGCACGTATGGCGTTATGCCATAATAAAGAACCAAACATGATATAATAATGTACTGGTGCTCCAAGAAAATTTACATCCAGAAAACCACACTGAAAAGCTTAATATCAGGTCGAGGTCTACTTGATTGGGAATCTGGACATACGAATGTGCACATTTTAGTTATGGTTCCCAAAATTCCGATGCCCTTGGAGTACCCTCTGATGTCTTGTTTCTTTTACGACGTAGTGTATAATCTTTCAATGTTTTTTCAAAGTAAATATCCTTTTACGTAAGTTGAACTATGTGCGAGAATGTACCATGAATTTCTTAAATCACGGAGCTTTTGACTCTCATTTAAAAATCGGCTCTTTGATGACGAGTCGTTTAGAAGAATTTCGAACCCTGAACATCAGACATTTGTCATTATTGAAAATTTTACTTGCACATTTGTGTGATATATATGTTAAGTGTAACACGCGGAAAAAAGATAAACATTAAATGCGAAATCGTAGCTTCTCTTGCAGCTTATTAACCTTAGAGACCAATATTATGTGTGAAAGCTTCTCTTTGCTTTTCTTGTAGCAACACTATGTATATTAATTTAAACTATCAACTTTACATGTTTGTGTGATCGTGCTACGAAACAGTGATGTTGCTGTTGGCTGACTACATCACGTGTCTATGCTCTGAATATCCGCTGTCATCGGCTGCCAAGGTCACATGACATGAGCTATGACTGGCTTACAGAAACGCATCGCAATCTCGATTTCAAATGATTCGGAAAGTAACATGCGGTGTTTTGTGGAATTCCAATGCATACTTTCTTAATATAAAAATACGCCACGTACATGTTGCTGCACATAAAAGATATTTCCAAAACGCGTCTATTTCTCTGACTTTCGTTTTCTGAAGTGCCGGGAAATTCTGCGCCCTTGTATAAGACTTTAACCATTCAAAGGATTGATACGGGAAAATATACTGTCACTTAGCACGGAAAAAGCGTGATTTCACCCGGGAGAAAATGTATTTTTAACTGGGAAATCCGGGAATTTTTCTTTCTTGTCCACGCATACACCCTGTTTATGCTTTTCACCATCTTTTGAGAAAAGAGAGATACTGATACTGACAAATATAAAAGAAACCACACCAGACAAAAAAAATTTTGACGCCCCCCCCCCCCCCCCCCCCCCGCCTCCTCCCATTCAACATCACTCATTATGATTAGGTTCCACAGAGCTACCAAATTTGAGGATGTGGATTTTATAAATTTCACCCACTGTTGCAAATATCCTCAGACTTTTTTTGGGCGCGGGGGGGGGGGGGGGGGGGGGGTGTCATTGGGATCTAGTTAAGTAGCAGGCCACTCAAAGTGTAGTAGAATGCCTGACTGTGAACATGGCTGTTGTCCCAAGTTGTGGTATGAAAAACACCCTCAAAACATCATAGACACATTTCTGGCCTGAAATACACCCTACACAGATTGTATGTTAAATGTCTCATAGGGCCACCTTGTATAATGTGAAAAGAAGCAAAATTATGCTTCACCAGGCTGCACTAGGTGCCTAGTTACCTATTGCCTGTTTTATGTGTTGTTTTCCTCACTAACGACAGGTAGCTTTGTGAAACTGTGAGCAATGGCATTTTGTGAAGTACATAACTCCAAATGTCCATTTTATACAATTCCTTTCACGGACAAGGCTTGAAACTTATCTCCAGTCTATTTCATTCATAACTTTTTCACTCACTTTTCTCATCCAGTGTCATGATTGGTCCACCATTCCATGTAGACAGCTCATGATGGGCAGCCCATGTTGGTAAACCGAGTGAGGTGGCACAGTGGATAGCACATTGAACTTGCATTCAGGAGAACATCGGTTCAAATCCAAGTCCGCCCATCCTAAATGTCTTCAAGCAAATGATGGATGGTTCGTCTGACAAGGGCATGGCTGATTTCCTTCCCCAATCTGACTGGACACATGACCTCACTGGGATGAAATTTTCACTCTGCAGTGGAGTGTGTGCTGATATGAAACTTTCTGGCAGATTAAAACTGTGTGTTGGACCAACACTCAAACTGGGGACCTTTGCCTTTTGTGGGAGAGTGTTCTACCACTTGCCTGCAAAAGGCAAAGGTCCCGAGTTCAAGTCTCGGTCTGGCAGACAGTTTTAATCTGCCAGGAAGTTTCACGACCTCACTGTTTGATCTGCTCCCCCAAATCAACTAACCAACCATGTTAGTACATCAACTACTTCATTTATGGTGCTACCATGGGTGTGTGAAACACAAATAAGTCCTTTCTGCCATTCTGTTATGCCTCCATGTTAATCCACCTTAATGCACTGCATTCAAACAGCCGACTGGCACATACACAGTACTTCACTGTCATGGCTTAGTCAGTATTACCTGGTGAGATACTGCTGGGTACCAATTTTACACCACCTACAGTACTCCAAAGTTATGAATGAACTCTTTTGAAGTGATGACCAATATCTTTTCCAATGATTTTATATAGTGATGTAGTTGTAAAAATGCTAAGTTTTCTTGAAGCAACCTCCGAAAGATGTTCTAGACTTAACACCAGATAAAATTCTTAGAACACCCTTCTGTGTTCTAAAAATATTGTCCTTCTATGTTGAATTTTTCCATGAAACACTTCCAAAACCCATTTGTGAAATGAAATATGCAGAATAAACTAGCTTCTACATTTTTAAATAAGCTGCAACAGTAATCACGCAGATTTAACCGAAATAAGATTCTTCCTTAATTCTAGAAATGAGTTTTCCAGTGAAGTTTGTGATGTATCTACAGTTCCTTTAATATTTCATAGTTTGAGAAGACTATTTTTACAGTGTATGAAGCTCCACGAGAGATAATGAACTGAATATGTAGAGTCTAATTATAATTTAGTGATAATCTATTTACTTTGAACCATCTGTTGATATTTTGAAGTACTTCATTAGTTGCCATTTCATTTAGAGGAAACAGCAAAAAGGACAACATTTACATTATCTGAAATTGCATGTGGAGGATCATTCAGATACAAAACATAGGGTTGTAACACACCATGTCAAATTGTTTCAAATTCTGATTGCCTGTTGTTATGGTATTGTTGTGAAAGTGATTTACTGTACTTTATGTCATTCAAATGAGATGAAACCATGAATGTGCTCCTTGGTATTTTACCTTTTCCATGAGGATATCTTGATTATCGCAATCATACCTTAACCAAGCTAAAAAACATACCCAAAGATAGTAATTTTGGATTTATTGGTTCTGCTACGTCTTCAGGATAAATGCAGCTACTTCAGCTGACAGTTGTCAGTGCTGCAGAGTATGTTTTACTGTACAAAGTGTTTTGTACAAGACCTTCTTACAAAATATTGGCAGTAAAGAGATGGATCAGTAATTCTTTACCAACATTGTGTTTCCTATTTTGTGAAGTGGCGTGATAACACCATATTTAACACGTTGACTGCCACGAGGGGTGTGGACACAGTGGAGGTTCATGTCTGATACAATGCACCAGCTAGGGCAACAGGCTCTACTCCGTTTAGTAACGTTTATCTTTGAATGCTGTGTAGTGGGATCTTCTGCCACTGTATGTATCAGGATGACCAAATGTAGTGGGAAGAGGTAGAAGGCACCATATTAAGTCTCGTCCGAGCTTTCCAAATGATTTATTGTTTCCAACCACCGTGCCCTCATACACCTCAGTCTTCATCACAGGACCCTGAAATGCTGAGGAAGCACCCCAGCGGCCCATGCAATGCAATGCTGTGTCGAGCTGGCCTTGGCCAGCCATGGAAGTGCATCATCGTCAGGATGCACCGGCTGCCGACTCAGCTGTCCCCGTCCTCTTTGCCTCAGTGACACCCCAAAGAGCCGCCGAGCAGCCCGCTGACAACTGCATGATGATCCGCACTGTGTTCCCTCACTGGCATGGCTTAGGACGCAGCGACAACAAGCACCTGCAATCCGTAACTGAATCTGCGGTCCTCAGCTCGGGATGCTTCTGGCATGCATTGGAAGCCAGGACCCCTCCCACGGTAGCGAGCCATGGAGTGGCCTGCCGCTGGCTGGCTATGGACCCTGCGTCAGCCTCAGAGGCTTGAACCAGTGACCTGCTGTGGACTGGAACACTGGCACCCCATCTTCTGCTGCGTGTAGCTGGTGGTGTGACACACACTGCCATCCAGGAAAGCTGCCACACTTGAATGAATCTCGTTAGAAACCCGCACCTATTTATACATGGCTGTGCACCTCTGTTTTGCCATATGCGCCGCTTCATGTCATGTACTCATAACACACTAGGTTGGCCAGTGGGCCTCTTCTGCCTGTGATTTGCAACATGCAAAACCGCTACATACACTCTTTCAACAATTTGATGGCCTTGTGGCCTCTATTCTACTTTGCAACTGTTAGTATGCACAACTCACTGCAATCTGGCCCACACCTGGCTGTAACTTGTGCTCAGAATATTGCACAAAACTAACTTTCCCTATCCTCTTAACTTTTTTGTGTTGGCACCTATGGCATATTTCCTTACTACTAGAAAACTTATATGTGGTTTAGTGCCCCTTAAAACCATGACACGACATGAAACAAAATATAAAATTCCTTTCTGGATAACCTCTGCTCGATCAACGACATACCTACTTGTCTCACGTCCTCGGTATCAAATCCACTGGGTCTTGGACTACCCTTTGTTCCCTCTTGGAATTAGCTCTCCACCTGATCAGAAAGAAAACACCACATAACAAAGTTAAGGGTGCAGTGACACTTGGCACAGGGGTGCTCAAAATGATTATTATTTGCCCTCGCCTTGCCCTATACTGAGCGACATGTTGCAGAGGCTGTTCGGCTGATATGCGCTCCTCTTGCTCTAAAATGAACTGGTTTACGGATCTCAACAGACCTGGCTCCAGAGTTTGATTTAACAAGGTCAGATTCTGCCTTGGCAAAAACTCTTAAAGTGGCTTCTGGCCAAAACAGCTGTGGCTGTGTAACATTCAATTGCGTGACTCCTGAAATTGGCACTGGCAGGTCGTAGGTTGGTCCTATTATGTTACACTTAGTTCCATTGATTAAAATCTATATGTTTTGCTTCTGCAAATACTCCCTGCTCAAAACAACTTACTACTACTACCAAATTCTCATAGGTGGAGAAGATCCACTGCATCCTGACCCGCTGCAAGCTCAATTTTGGCTCTACGATGTCCCTTAGGCAGTCTATTCCTATCCCCCTGGCTAAAACTAACTGCCCCGTGCATGTGTGCCATATTTGTGGCTTCACAGATTTCCCTCCAACATTCAATATTTTTGATCCAAACCCAACACCGATTGTGTGACTACTTTCATCCTTAAATTTATATTATATGATTTGGTGCAATAAACACGACTTTCCTGACCCAGCACTGTCGGTAACTAAAAATTTGAATAGGAAATCATACGATTCTGACATTGTTCAACACATATTTACTATGGCTTTGCCGCAAAATTTACTCTGGCACATTTATTTCTTCATAACTGAGTTTGATTTCTCCTCCTACAACACTCCACATACGTCAGACGCTACACTTCCTTTTCCAGTGACCTGAGGACAGGGATCACCATCACCCTTCCTCCCTCTTCAAAAAGACTGCTGCCCCTAGCAGGCTCACAATACTCGAAAATACGTATATAAAAATACAATGCCTAATTACTCTATGCACACCCAATGATTCATAACAAGAAAAGCAAAATCAAATTCAAATACTCTACTACATTTTGGATCGCAAAGCATACGGTACTTCATGCTGAACTCTATCTTCCTGGTTTTCTCTGTGCTTAGCACCTCTCTCACTCTCTCTTTCTTCCTCCTTCCTTCTTGTGACACACCTGGAATCATAAAAAAAAAGAAATAAAAAACAAGGGTACATGTTCCACATCCATGTTCCAAAGCCTCAACACGGATCTATGGGGGAGGGGGGGGGGGGGGAAGAGAGAGAGAGAGAGAGAGAGAGAGAGAGAGAGAGAGAGAGAGCCATAAATGGCCGTAACCGCCCTATGTGTACTATCGTTGTTCTAGTTGGCAGCTGAAGCTTAACATTTATGGGAGATGTGGTTCTACAACTTGGTATGGCCCTTGATACCTTTTGAGGAACTTCTTCGTTTTCTCTTTTTGCGTATAGGGGCTGGAGAACATTACTCATTGCCCCACTCTATACTGCAGTTAACTTCCTTTCTGCTTTACTGAATCTTCCTGCCTTTCCAAAGCCTTTGTATTTGCCTTTTGTACCCACTTCCAAACATCCCGTATTGTCCTTGCAAATTGACGTATAGATTCACTGGTCCTTCCTTTCTGTAGCCTCACTAAATCAAATGATGACAGCATTTTTTGCTCGTACACTACCTCATATGGAGACAAACCAGTATCTGTATGGCCTTTTGCATTGTACGCGCATACAATATGCTTCAAATACTCGTCCCACTGATGCTGATGATAATCCACATAAAACTCAGCATCTTCCCGATTGTTCTGTGTACCCGTTCTGTCCTTCCGTTGGCCCATGGATACAACGCACTTGTCCTCAACTTCTTTACGTTCAACAGCTTGCACAGTTCCTTCATTAACTCTGACATGAAGTTGGTCTCTTGGTCAGTAATTATTGTCTCTGGTACATCAAACTTCAAAATCCAGTTGTTTACTAACACTTGCACGAACATTGCTGCCTGTTGATTTGGCATAGCCACCATATCCACATACCTCGAAAAATGGTCTATTATTGTGAGAACAAATCTGTTGCCTAATGATCAATCTCCAACAAAGAAAATGGACATGTCACTTCCGGTAATCTTTGTAGCTGTATGTATTTCCGACTCAAATCTGCTCTCTGTGCACATGATTTACAATTCTTGACATATTGATCCACATCTACTTTCCTACCTCTCCACCAATAACTCTGTGCCACTCTCCTATTTGTCACTCTACTCCCTCCATGACCAGATAACACATGGTCATGTGCTTCCTTTAAAACCTCATCCGTCAACTTTGCTGGCAGTACTACCCTTGGCCCTGACTTCATTTCCCTGCACAGAAGACCGTTGTATATATTAAATTGTGGCTGTGTCCGATACAGTTTACAATCATTGTCCACGTCCTGTAATACTGGGTCATAACCTTTGACTTCTACTTTTGCCGCCTTCCTACTTTGTGCATCTGCATTACCGTGCTTCTTCCCAGGCTTGTGCACCACCTCGCAGGCGAATTCACTAAGCCTCACAGCCCATCTTGTGAGTCTAGTGGACGGATCCTTCAACCCCAACAACCACTTCAATGCAGCATGATATGTCACTACCTGAAATCTTCTCCCATATAAACAACATTTAAAATATGTGATGTCATAGATTACGCTAAACATCTCTTCTCAGCTGTTGAGTAATTCCTCTCCACTGCATTTAATTGCCTAGACACATAGGCTACATGATGTTCTTTCCCATCAATTTCCTGGCTAAGAACACACCCGAATGCTTGATTTGATGCATCACACGCTAGTATAAACTTCTTTTCAAAATGTGGAAACACAAGAACCAGACTTGGTGTTAACACTTCTTACAATTTGTCAAACGCTTTCTGACACTCTTCTGTCTACTCAAATTTCACACCCTCCCGTAACAATCGCATTAATGGCTGTTCTAAATCTGCAAAACCCTTCATGAACTTTCGATAGAAATTGCAAATTCCGATGAATGACTGCACTTCCTTAACTATTTTCAGTTCCCAAAAATCCCTTACAGCCTGTACCAACCTCGATTCTGTTCACACTCTGTCCTTACTGATAATATGGCCCAAATACTTTACTTCTTCTAATGCAAAATGGCACTTCTCCAGGCTCAATGTCAAACGAAGTGCTCTTAACCTCATAAAGACTTCCCTTAACTGCTGTCTATGATGCTCCATACCACTTGAAAACAGGATGGCGTCAGTTGCGGAAGTATTGAATATAGAAGTTCACGAAAATAGTGTTATACAGTGTCAGTCTTGCAAAAAGTGCACGAAACCTGTTAAAAGTGGCTCGTCTGTGTCCAGTGTAACCATAAATTTAATTTTCGTTGCGGAAAGGTTGATCTTTCCCTGAGAAGCAACGATAATTGTGCGACTATGTCCAACTGTGTGGATTGTAAACAAAAGGCTGCATCCCTTAATGATCAAGAAAAGAGTACTTGTGATGCAGCAAGGAAGACCGACAGTATCAAAAAGGAAAACCTATATATTACAATTATTGGACTCTTACAGGACGAATTAAAAAAACTGTACGAGAAATATGAAATAAATCCACACAAGTCGGAGCAATGGCGTGGTAAAACAAAAACCAAAGATGTGAAAATCGGTGCTTCATCCTCCGAAAATGATCTGTTGTTAATTATTGCTGAGCTACGAGAGGACACAAAAATTCTGAGTGATGAAACAGAAGACTCAAGCTTAAATTGGAAGAGAGTGGTCATCAGGTATGTCCAAATATCCCCAAACCTATGGAAGGATTGCCAGAAAGTGAAGCTACGACTAAAACGGCTCACAACATGCCTAGCATTAGATGGGTAACTGTAAAATCGAAGGGGAGCGCTTACAAACGTATTAACAATAAACATAGGCAGGACTTTGTGTTACCATTAAATAACAAATATAATTCGCCTCAAAACACAGATGACATAGAAACTGTATCAGCACACTCGTCTGATAAGGTGGTGCGGGACTCTCAAAACTTAGCGAACAGCCAAGTAAGGTATAAGAAAAAATGTAAAATCAAGATTTATTCAGACAGTTACTCCAGAGGATTAGCAGCTATGTTAACGGAAAGCGGACCTCGTGTGGTTAACGAGTTTGAAATAGAAGGTACCGTTAAATCAGGTGCTTGTTTACGAGATGTTTCAACACCAATCAAGAAAGAAAGCACAGTCCTCGTGGACAGAGGCTTTGTAGTGGTAATGGCCGGAGCAAATGACGTCAGCAGAAACGAAAGGAAGATTGCTACTTCAACACTGAAGACGTTCGGAATGTTAACCCACACCAACGTGATTGTTGTTAATGTGCCACATCGACATGATTTGCCCCAGTGGTCATGTGTGAATAAGGAAGTGGAGCAGACAAACAAGGAGTACAAATCTATCTGTAAGCACTTTAAGAATGTTTCCTTAATTAACACCAGTAGTTGTAGCAGAGAATGGCATACCAAGCATGGTCAACATTTCAGTTATCTAGGTAAATGTGTTTTAAGAGATACAATTATCGGAATAGTGTTGGATAAGCTCGAGAAGGAAAAAAGTCCAGTAATGTGTTTGGATTATGTTTCAACTGAGATGACAAAAAACTTGTATGCATAGACCAGGTTGGATGTTCTAGTAACATAAGCACACAACCAGGTCAACTTTCATGCCGTAACAGTAGGTCATGTCAACTAAGAGAATATGCATAAAAAGAAATGCCTAAAGTAGAGTTTAAATATGCTACCTCAATATTCAGGGCATGGCAGATAAAAACTTAATTGTCAACGAATTTTCAAATGAAAACATGATAGATATTCTATGTGAACATTGGTGTAAAGAGGATGAGCTTGGGTACAAAGTATTGGATGACTACACACTACTTAGTTGCTATTGCAGAAAACAGCACTTATGTGGTGGGGTAGCAATATATGCAAAAACACCTCTTGCACCAAACTGTGGCAGGATAGATCTCAATACCCTTTGTGATGAAATGCATTTTGAAATATCAGGTCTAGTAATTGAGAGCCTTAAGCTAATGGTGGTAGTAGTGTACAGGCCACCTAGTGGTGACCCCCATATCTTTCTGGAGAAACATGAGGAACTCTTAATGTACATATGTGTACTGAAATGGAAAAAAAATACAATGTTGTCATTGGAGGGGATATCAGTTCAAGTTTTGATGTCCTGCAGGACAGAAAACTGTGACAGAGCTCAAAAATGTGCTTCGACAATTTAACCTGTACTATGTTAACTGCAAACCTACCAGAGGCTCATCCTGTCTCGACAATATATTTACAAACATTAAGAGAACTTGTATGTTCACTGATGTAATTAGTTTCCCTTTCTCAGACCATGATGCAGTATATCTTAGTCTTAATAATGTAACTTCAGACTGCACCAAACCAGAATCTAAAACTGTGATTACTAGACCAGTGAGCAGAGAGAGGATGGATAGGTTTAGACATGCCCTCACTTCTTTCAGTTGGAACACATGTTTTATTAGGCTTCAACACTCTTGAGCTGATATTTTATTCACAGAGTTTTTCTCCGTCTTTTTAAATGTATTTGAAAATAACATCCCTCTGCAAAAATGTACAGTGAATATTAGTAGTAAGGAAAACGAAGGAATGGTATACTCCACAGTTAGGGCAACTGAAAAATACTGTTATGCTGTTTTCTAGTCTGTACAAAACCAGTAAATCAGAACTGTATAAAGACCTGTATGCTAAAGCTAAATGCAAGTATAGGAAGGCAATAAATGAAGCAAAGAAACTGCATAACATGGTAAACATTGAAAAATCTAACAATAAATGCAAGAAGGCCTGGAGTGTAATAAACTCCATTACACACACTAAACACAAATTGGAAATTGCCATTACCCCAGAAGAATTTAATAAATATTGCATTCAGTCCATTGAAGAAATTAGTAGTTCAATAATCAAACCACCTGAAAATGCACTTAGTATTATGGACAGCTGCTTTGAAAAGTTTCTCCCAAGCTCTTTCACTTTCACAGAAGTGAGCCCAAATAATATCCTAAAAACAGTGAAAAATTTAAAACCTTTAGTTAGTGTTGATGATATGTCATGTAATTTGTTGAAAGATGTTATTGATTGTGTGATTTATCCTTTAGCCTATTGTGTTAACAAATTCCTAGTTGAAAGTAAGTTCTCCGACATACTAAAAATTTCTAGAGTTGTGCCACAAAAAAGGGGAAAAGAACTGTCCCGCTAGTTACAGACCTATATCCATACCCCAGTTTTTTAAAAAATTTTAGAAACGGTTACGTATGAGCAAGTTAGTGCCTACTTGGGTAAACTAAATATAATTAGTGATAAACAGTTTGGATTTAGGAAAGGTAAATCCACAACGTATGCAATGGACTCCCTCGTAAAATTAGTCCTAGATGTGTTTGAGGCTAGGGACCATACCCAGGCTACATTTTGTGACCTGAGCAGAGCCTTTGACTGTGTAGAGCATGACACTGCTGAATAAGCTAGTTTACTATGGTTTTGATGACAACAGTTTAAATATGTTCAGGTCTTTTCTAGAGAACCGTCAACAAGTTGTGTGCACTGGTAGGAAGAAATCAAATTTGGTTAATGTTAGGTACGGAGTGCCTCAAGGGTCGGTGCTTGGACCTTTACTTTGTATACTAATGATTAATGACCTGCCCTTATTCATAAATTCTCATACAATATTGTATGCCGATGAGACAACTTTTCTACATAAAAGCTCTGATCTAGGTACACTGAAAACACTGACCAAAAATACCCTTGCTCAGTCCTCATTATCGTTCAAAGCTAATGGCTTCTTGCTAAATGAAAACAAAACCCAGAGAATTATTTATCTAATTAGAAATTTAAAAAGACCCGTTCCCAATGACTATGTGAGATCAGCATATTTTGCCTTCTTCCAAAGCATCATCTCTTATGGAATTTTACTGTGGGGTAGTAGCTGTCATGTAAATGACATTTTACTTTTACAGAAGAAAGTAATAAAAATAATAATGGATTCTGATAAAACAGAACATTGTAAACCTCTGTTTATTAAATTGTTGTGTCTTACAGTAGTAAACTTATTCATCTACAATGTTTTAATGTACATTAGAAACAATGTGTCTAATTTTGTGCTGAGAAGTGATATTCATAGCCATAATACTAGAAACAGTACATCTGTAGATGTACCATATCATAGATTATCAAAATCGCATAACTCTTACCTAGTTCTTGGGCTAAGGATGTTTAATAGATTAAGTGCTGACTTTAAAGAACTGCCTGTAAATATCTTTAAAGCTAAATTATACAAGCTACTAGTGAACAATCCGTTTTACACCATTGATGAATTCTTTGAATATGAAAATACTGTATTCTAACGTGTACCTATTTTATGTAAACCAGTTTACATCAATATAGTAGTTTATGTAGAAATATATGCTCTTGACTTTGTCTATTGCTGTAATCAGCTGAACGACAGTAAAATTATTATTATTATTATTATTATTATTATTATTATTGTTACTATAATGTCATCCAAATAGGCCAGACAATGCCGTGGTTGCAAACCCCTCAAGACATTATCTGGCGACCTCTGAAATGTTGCTGGAGCATTTTTAAAACCGAATGGCATTCTGATGTACTGGTAATGGCCTCGAGGAGTAGAGAAAGTAGTTTTTGGACAATCCTCTGGAGTCATCTCTAACTGATGATTACCACTTGCCAAATCCATCACAGAAAAGTACTGGCACTGTCCTAAATGATCCAAAGTCTCCGATATGTTTGGAATGGGGTATGCGTCCGTTACTTTCTTATTATTGAGGTATTGGTAGTCACAACAGAACTTCTATTTCTTAGTTCCATCCATAGATTTTTTAGGCACAATGACAATGCCTGCTCCCCAGCAACTATTACTATGCTCCATAATACCATCTGCAAGCTGCTGATCAATGAAATCCTCCACAATTGGCTGCAAATACCTCGGTATTCTGTATGGTTTACAGTAAACAGGTTCTCTGTTGGTATCCTAGTTGAACTGGTAATGGCCCTTGTGGAAAAAACAAATCTTTAAATCCCCACAATAATTCTTCCATATGCTCTCTTCCTCCTCCTTTCAAATGCTTAATTTTTTCACACAATGCAGTTCTTACGGCAGTTAGTGGTTGAACACTTTGCCTACCTCTCGAACACGAGTCTGTGTCATCTGGCACATCCAAATTTGCTACTAAAACTCCTTTTCTCAAATTCACGTCTACAAGTCTAAAATTATCCATGTTCACGGTAACTACTCACCCGTCGTTCCCCGCCTGTATGTGTACAATACTACGTTTCACAAAACAACCCAATGGAACCAAAAGTTCATTATCCTGCAATGGTTCAGTAACACATACTGTACCCACAGGTAGATTCAACTCCACAGTTACTCAAAGCGACTTCCTGGTTCCACTAGACACACACTTATGCTAATTATGCCTTATGCTAATGTCCATCATCTCCCCCTGTCTCTTTGACACTGTACTTAACCTCTCTCTAAAGTACCGGGCGCTTTTTTTTTAACCTTTGTAAAAGCCCTTCCTTTTAACTGCTTAAACTGTCTTGCCTTCTTTAAGACCTCAGAACACCTTACATTTGTTTTCGCATCACCCGTTAATCTAATCTTAGCTATATGTAACAACTGCTTATCAGACCAACCATTCATCACCGCTGATGTCTCCAAGTCCTCCACAAACGAATGCACATCCTCAGATGCCTTGCCAGAAAACTTAATAATCAATCTTGCGGCAGCTGGATCAATCTACTGCACCTAGGCAACAATGACTGCTCAGATGCAATTTCCCTCTAGCTTCTAGATGTTAATTCGTTTCTCAACTGCATATTGCCTGCTGTTAATTGTGCTACTTTTTACAACAAAAGCTGTACCGCTTCTGGTTTTGACACACCTCGTGTCCCTGCCTCTGCCAATGTGTTGCTTTCGTTTCCAGTTAGTCCCGAAACAAAACATTTAAGTACAATAATAACCCGACTCCCTACTCCTCAGTATCATCATACTCAGTATTATAATACTCAAACAAATACAAAAGTAATTAAATGCCCTCCCCCCACCCCTCCCCCCAAAAAATAGTAAATATTACCACCCCAAATACACTAACACTTATTCTGAGAAAAGAAAAAAAATAATATGCCGACACAAAACTTCTAAAATTTGGCTCCTGGCAAGCCATACTTAAGACACAAACAACAAAGAAAACGTCCAACACTCAAAAGAAAACTGGCCAAACTCACCACATCTTGTGACTGTAATGTGGGTGATGGGCTCGAACGTCATACTGGACAGATGACGTCCTCTATTCTGACACCAAATGTAGTGGGATCTTCTGCCATCGAATATTTCAGGATGACCAAATGTAGTGGGAAGAGGTAGAAGGCACCAAATTGAGACTGAGTTTTCCAAATGATCTATTTTTGCCAACCACTGTGCCCTCGTACACCTTTGTCTGCATCACAGGACCCCACAATGCTGAGGACGCACCTCAGCAGCTCAGCAACGATGAGGAAGCACCTCAGCGGCCCGTGCAATGCAGTGCTGTGTCGAGCCGGCCTTGGCCAGCTGTGGAGTTGCGGCATCGTCAGGATGCGCTGGCTGTCAACTCAGCTGTCCCCGTCCTTGTTGCCTCCGCGACACTCTGAGGAGCCTCCGAGTGGCCCACTAACAACTGCAAGTTGGTCCGTGCCATGTTCCCTTGCCAGTGTGGCTTAGGACATGGCGACAACACATGCTCGCAATCTGCGGCCCTCGCCTCGGAATGCCTCCGGCGTGTATTGGAAGCCTTGATGCCTGCCTGCGGTAGCGAGCCATGGAGTGGCCCGCCGCTGGCTTGCTACGGATCCCTCTTCAGCCTCAGAGGGTCAAACCAGCGACCTGTCGTGGTCTGGGACGCTGCCGCCCCATCTGCTGCTGCGTGTAGCTGGTGGTGTGAAACACCCTGCCATCCAGGAGAGGTGCCACACTTGAATGAATCTCGTTAGAAATCCGCACCTATTTATATGTGGCTGTGCGCCTCTGTTTTGCCATATGCGCTGCTTCGCGTCATATACTCATAACATGCTAGGTTGGCCAGTGGGCCGCTTCTGCCTGTGATTTGCGACATGCAAAACCGCTATGTATACTCTTTCAGCAATTTGATGGCCCTCTGGCCTCTATTCTACTTTGCAACTTTTGGTATGCATAACTCACTGCTATCTGGCCCGCACCTGGCTGTAACCTGTGCTCAGAATGTTGCACAAAGCTAACTTCCCCTATCCTAAACAGTTGTGCTGCTGCAGCTGAATGAAGTTTGAGGAAACAAAGTTTCAGAAATTTGACAAGATATTGTACCAGATTTGATTAACACCAATGGCAACTCAATCAAGAAATACAAATTAATGCAGAGTTATGCACTAGATACAGTAGAATAGGTGACATTCAGTAGGCAAATGGCAACCTCTGCTACATCAGCCAGTGATGTAATGACAGTCAGTTTGTCAGGTCTCTCTGAGCAAGAATCATTGTGAATAGATTCATTATGTAATTACAAAGTTCAGTTGAACAATATTTCATGGTTTTACTACTGATTTCATGATAATCACTTGAATTTCTATTTTGGGGAGAGTTGATAACATAAAACATGTTTTAGAGGTGTAGCAGAAAGTTGAATTTATCAAATTTCTGTTGCAAGACTTCTCTTAGAAACTATGGGCTATCTACTAAGAAAATGTTAAAACCTAAATTAGATGCTCCTGACAGACAAATGATACTAAAGTGTGTACAATTTTGGCGCCACATATGATCATCTCACTATCTGCATTTAAAGAATTTTCTACATCTACATTTATACTCCGCAAGCCATTCAACAGTATGTGGCAGAGGCAAAATGTGCCACTGTCATTACCTCCCTTTCCTGTTCCAGTCGCGTATGGTTCGCGGGAAGAATGACTGCAGGAAAGCCTCCATGCACACTCAAATGTCTCTAATTTTACATTTGTGATCTCCTCGGGAGGTATAAGTTGGGGGAAGCAATATATTTGATGCCTCATTCAGAAACTCTCCCTCTCGAAACCTGGACAGCAAGCTACACCGCGATGTAGAGCAGAGTCTTGCAGAGTCTGCCACTTGAGTTTGCTAAACCTCTCCGTAATGCTGTCATGCTTACCAAATAACCCTGTGATCAAATGTGCCACTCTTCTTTGGATCATCTCTATCTCCTTTTATTTATTTATTTCATTTTCCGTAGATCTTGTATTGAGAGTATGTCACATGAGATGTAGAACGAGTCAAACATACAAAACAACAAACATACAAAAAGATACAAAACAGTCTTCATTAAATATATAAAAAATGTTCTACATAACTGCATATAGTTAATACAAAGTTTAGAGGAAAAACAGATATTGTACATATTATAGCAGATTTCTTTGAGTGTTAATACAAAATTTCATGTTTTAATTTGGAGAAAAACTGCAAGCACATTTCTTTGTCAACAAGATGGATAATTCTATCTAAATGCTATTTCCCTTTTTTGCATCATAAAACTCTTCTAATGTATAAACAGACATATTTAATAAATATTCCTTTAGTTTTGCTTTAAAAAGAGATTCATTTTCTCTTAAACATTTTATCTTGTCAGGGAGATGGTTATAAATTTTTGTTCCTGACCATTTGACACCCCTCTGAACAACTTCCAGGTTCTCAAGTTCACAATGAGGATTTTCTTTCCCTCGTGTTTTATATTTGTGATAGTTCTTATTTGATGGAAATTGTGCGGGGTTCTTAATTACAAAACACATCAGCAAATATATGTACTGGGATACAGTGGTCATTATTTGCAGCTTTTTAAAAAGGTTATGGCATGATGTCCTAGGGGGTACTCTACACATAATTCTAATAGCCCTTTTCTGGGCCACAAAAATTTTCTTTGCCAAAGCTAAATTTCCCCAGAAGATAATTCCGTAACACATAACGGAGTGAAAATACTCATAGTACGCGGACTTCATAGTGGTTAAATCACCAATGGAAGACATCATTCTTATAGCATACATAGCCGAGCTCAATTTTTTTAGGGTCTGTTGTATATGGAAGGACCATTTCATTTTGCTATCAATATGTACTCCAAGAAATTTAGACACATCCAATCATTCTATTGGTTGATTTCCACAAGTTACATTTATTTCTCTCACTTTTTTTGTTTTTGTATGGAACTGGATAAAATTTGTCTTACTTGAGTTTAGAAAGAGACCATTAACACTGAACCAGTTAGTCACTTCAGAGAGGATGTTGTTAACTGACTCCTCAAAATTAACATCTGATTTTCCACTCATGAAGATGGTGGTATCATCAGCAAAAAGAGTAAATTTGCAAGGCAGGGTTGCACACAATGGTAAATCATTTATAAACATCAAAAACAGTAGTGACCCCAGAATTGAGCCTTGAGGCACACCACAACTAATAGAAGTCCATTAAGACTGAGCAGAGGTATCCCTTGACTCATCTGAGCTGTTTAAAATTACTTTCTGTTTTCTTTCCTGAAGATAACATTGCAGCCAGTTACCTGCGACACCCCTTATTCCAAGTAGTTTGGCTTTCTGCATGAGAATGTGGTGATCTACACAATCAAATGCATTTGATAAGTCACTGAAAACACCAATTCCTATCATTTTTTTATTTAGACATTCAAGTACTTCATTTGTAAGTGCATACACTGCATCCTCAGTTGAACAGCTCCTTTGAAAAGCCAAACTGGCTCTTGTTGATAAGTCTGTTCATTGTGAGGTGTTCAGTAATTTTATTGTGCATTAATTTTTCTAGAATTTTAGAGAAGGCTGTTAACAGTGAAATAGGGTGGTAGTTAGTGAGCTCAGCTCTATCACCCTTCTTGTGTAGGGGCTTCACAGTGGCATACTTGAGTCTTTCAGGAAAAATGGCTTGTTGAAATGAAGCATCAAAAATATAGCACAGAATATCACTAATACATGTACATGAAAATTTCAATAAATTATTGGATACATTATCTACTCCTGCAGAGTTCTTACACTTTAAAGACCAGATGACTGTTTGAATTTCCTCTACAGTGATAGGATTAATGTACATTTCTGGATACATTATCTACTCCTGCAGAGTTCTTACACTTTAAAGACCAGATGACTGTTTGAATTTCCTCTACAGTGATAGGATTAATGTACATTTCTGGATACATTATCTACTCCTGCAGAGTTCTTACACTTTAAAGACCAGATGACTGTTTGAATTTCCTCTACAGTGATAGGATTAATGTACATTTCTGGTATTATGTTCGAGTATGCATCCTGACATAAAGTCATAGCTTCCTCAACACAGGGCCTACAGCCAATTTGTTGGGTTACTGACAGGAAGTGTTTGTTAAAAATTTCAGCCACACTTTTTTGATTTTCTATTAAGTTACCCCCGTGCCTGATTTTTAGGTCATCTGTGCCTCTTGTTTTTGTCTTTGTCTCACTTTTTATAATGTTCCAAATTGTTTTCATTTTGTTATTAGATTTATCTATTTTCTCCTTATAGAAAAGGACTTTTGACTTCTCTATTACTTTCTTTAAAATTTTTCAGTACAATCTATAATGATTCCATTTTTGTTAGTTGTTCTGATTTTAGCATAAATTTCTCTCTCAGTTCTGCATTACTGTTTAATACCTTCTGTGACCCAAGGCTTACTTATGGAATTTGGATTAATATTTTTGACCCATTTCTTTGGAAAAGATTCTTCGAAAAGGGTAGAAAAATCATTTATAAAATAGTTAAATTTGTCATTAGCATTATCAATGTTGTAAATAAAGGACCAGTCCATTAGCTGCAACTTACAGTTGAAGGATTCTTTTGCCTCTTTGTTCATTATTCTTATACATTTCCACTGGGGAGATAGTTTAACAAGAGGGTTAACACTGTAAAGAGTGATTAATTGACCTTCATGGTCTGTGAGACCATTCATAACCTGGTTTACATTAATGTTCTGGTATCTACTTATATTTAAAAATACATTGTCTATCATAGTTTGGGAATCTGTTGTGATTCTAGTGGGACAATTGATTACTGAATTCAGATTATAAGTGGACATCACATTCTCGAAGTTATTTCTGTTGTTATTATCAGTCAGACAGCCTACATTAAAATCACCTAAGGCTACAATATCCTTTGTTTTTGAAAATAAAACTGACAATACTTGGTCCATGAGACTAAAAAAACGTTTTTATATTTCCTGATGGTGCCCTGTAAACAGCCAGGACTATTAATGAATTGAGATTAGTTTTTATTTCAGTAGCACATGCTTCAAAATGTTGGTCCATACAGTATTTTGTAATGTCAATTACTTTATAGTCAAATTTTTCCTTAACATATGTTGCCACTCCCCCCATTTCTTTATTTACTCTACAGTATTGGGTTGCTAAGTTGTAACTTGGTAAAAAGGGCATGATGCAGTTGCTAGTAACATGGTGCTCAGTGAAGCACAATGTCTGGGCATTATTTATACAGTCTTTCTTGTTAATGTCGATAAGCAATTGGTCTATTTTGTTAGGGAGGCTTCTCACATTTTGATGAAAAATTGATAACCCTACCTTCTTGTCAGTGCTCTTATTTCTTGACTGAGATTCCAGAGGAGTCTGCCTAAAGTCATGTGGTAGTAAACATTTGACACTGTTTAGGGTATTGACTTTTTCTTCTTCAGGCCTGCACATAAAAAATCATTGAAATGGGAAAGCAGCTTGACATTTCTTCCACTAACACCATTCTATCTGTTGTAGTTGTCTTCTCATTTGTGGTTGCTGGTGATACTATTGGCTGTCTGGGTGATTCTGTCATTGCTGGAACTGATGCTCCTGTTAATGTAGCCTTTGTTGACTTCACCTTTTCAGGTAGACCTGCTGCTTCTGTCATTGTCCTCTCTGTTGGCATGTTAGCAGGAGTTGTATTTACAGTACCATTGCTTTTTAAGTGGTAATCAACTGATAGTGATAGCTGCTCGACTGTTTTTGGATACATCATTGGGATGGCTGTATTGTGAGCACTGTTATCTTGCAAACTGAGTCTTTCTAGTGTACATATAATTTTTTCACTGAGTAACCTTTTACCACTTCTGTTCAGATGCATTCCATGTTTTATGTAGTTGCACCTTTGAAGAAAGTCCACACTAAGAAAATGCGCAGTTGGGTACATTTTGCAGATCTTGTGGAACTGCCTGTTTGCCTTTTTAATTTCGAAATTTATGCAGGAAGTAGTCATCAGATCGTGTCTGTGAGGTTTTCCAGTCACAATTACGATGCTCTCTCTTGCAGAATGTAAAACTTGCTTCAGGTTACCGTTAGCAGATGCTAGTTCATTTCTATAAACATCATTGGCTCCCCCAATCAACACAATACTTCTGTTTTTGTTTTCTAAATATTCCTGGTCGATACTTTCGATAACTTCCGTCATGGGTGCCCTAGGTTTAACAAAGCCACATGCTTTCACATTGAGTTGATAACGAAATATTTCTGAGAGATTTCGTCCATGACTGTCAGAGTAAATAACTATTTCTTCACTTTTACCAAACATCTGCGACTTCTTACACTTTTCTTGTGCTAAATTGTTCACTTCATATTTTCTACAGCTGTGGTGTTTGCATCTGAATGTAAGTTCTCACAGCCAGTACAACTTAATTAGTCTGGAGATAGAGTCTCATCATTGTATAAGCGTTTTTTATATTGGCTGTTTTTCTTTTATGGGTTCTCACATTTGTTATGTAAAGCGCACATTTCACTTAAAAGCACTGCATTTACATCGTCTTTACTGTCTCTTTTGTGTATACTGAGAGCAAGATTTGCATTGATACATTTCAAACAAAGCCATGTCTTTAGATTGGGATTGATGTTTACACAGTTAAAATGGTACACAGTTCTGCAATTCACGCACATTATATCTTTTACAGCACGCTTCTTTTAATGGCATACCTTCGAGATTCGCGGAACTTCATGAATTGACGAGCTAGTTGCACACGCAATTTTTCTATCACATTTTTCTGCTCTAAAAGTGCTTCTTTCTACTACTTTTGCGACAATGTAGCACGCCACACATAGCTGATCACAATATAAACCAAAATTATTGGAAGACAAACACTTTTCTTCATTTTCCGAGCATTTATTTTCGGAACTCACAAACTCACTTTCCACCACCACTACCATCTTGCTCAATTGTCAACGCAACCTGGTACGGATCCCACACTGATGAGCAATACTCAAGTATAGGTTGAACGAGTGTTTTGTTAGCCACCTTCTTTGTTGATGGACTACATTTTCTGAGGACACTCCCAATGAATCTCAAACTGGCACCCACCTTACCAACAATTAATTTTATATGATCATTCCACTTCAAATCATTCCGTACACATACTCCCAGATATTTTACAGAAGTAACTGCTACCAGTGTTTGTTCCGCTATCATAGAATCATACAATAAAGGATCCTTCTTTCTATGTATTCGCAATACATTACATTTGTCTATGTTAAGGGTCAGTTGCCACTCCCTGCACCAAGTGCCTATCTGCTGCAGATCTTCCTGCATTTCGCTGCAATTTTCAACTGCTGCAACTTCTCTGTATACTACAGCATCCTCTGCGAAAAGCCACATGGAACTTCCGACACTATCTGCTAGGTCATTTATATATATTGTGAGAAGCAATGGTCCCATAACACTTCCCTGTGGTATGCCAGAGGTTACTTTAACATCTGTAGATGTCTCTCATTTGAGAGCAACATGCTGTGTTCTTTTTGCTAATAACTTTTCAATCCAGCCACACAGCTGGTCTGATATTCTGTAGGCTCTTACTTTGTTTATCAGGTGACACTGTGTAACTGTGTTGAAGGCCTTCTGGACGTCAAGGAAAATGGAATTTTCTTAATGTTTGTGATTTTTTTTTGTTCTATTACTGTTTTCCAAACAGCTCTTGTCTTGTTGCTGGAGCAAGTTGACGGTGTGAGCAAAAAGTCATGAAGGGATTATTAGTGTTCAGAACTTATTTATTTATTCTTGGCTCCTTTCGTTTCAGATTCTGACAAAGAAGGGAGATTGATAATGGAAAAATCCAGCACCATTCAACACAGTGGAGCTTAACTTTGAAAATCAGAGTTTGATTGTTGTTGCACAATGAGTATATCGCCACCATTTCAACACCAGGACTAGAACATCACAATATATGATCCATCACTTGATACAGTGCTTCAGATAACAGGTTCACTTAAGCAGCTTACCACATTGTGGGAGACCAAGCTTGGCTGTTCAGTGGGCATCATCCAATCAGTGCAAGATGCTGTTGATGAGGCTCCATGCTACTCTATCCTGTGCAAGCTTCTTCATTTCCCAGTACCTACTGCAACCTACATCCTAATGAATCTGCTTAGTGTATTCATCCCTTGGTCTCCCTCTATGATTTTTACCCTCCATGCTGCCCTCCAGTACTAAATTAGTGACTCCTTGATGCCTCAGAACATATCCTACCAACCGATCCCTTCTTCTAGTCAAGTTGTGCCACAAATTTCCCTCCTCCCCAATCCTCTCCTCATTACTTATGTTATCTACCCATCTGAACTTCGGCATTCTTCTGTAGCACCACATTTTGAAAGCTTCATGTTTAAACTATTTATCGTCCCTGTTTCACTTTCATACATGGCTACACTCCATATAAATAATTCCAGGAACGACTTCCTAACACTTACATCTGTACTCGATGTTATCAAATTTCTCTTCCTCAGAAACACTTTCCTTGCCATTGCCAGTCTACATTTTATATCCTCCCTACACCGCTTTAAGTGTCTCATTTTCTAATCTAATTCCCTCAGCGTGACCCGATTTAAGTTGACTACATTCCATTATCCTCGTCTTACTTTTGTTGATGTTCATCTTATATCCTCCTTTCAAGACTCTGTCCATTCCATTCAGCTACTCTTCCAGGTCCCTTGCTGTCTCTGACAGAATTACAAATTCATTGGCAAACCTCAAAGTTTTTATTTCTTCTCCATGGATTTTATTTCTACTCCAAATTTTTCTTGTTTCCTTTACTGCTTGCTCAATGTACAGATTGAATAACATCGAGAATAGGCTACAACCCTGTCTTGCTCCCTTCCCAACCACTGCTTCCCTCTGATGCCCCTCAACTCTTCTAACTGCTATATGGTTTCTGTACAAATTGTAAATAGCCTTTTGCCCCCTGTATTTGACCCCTGCCACCTTCAGAATTTGAAAGAGAGTATTCCAGCCAACAATGTCAAAAGCTTTTTCTAAGTCTACAAATGCTAGAAATGTAGGTTTGCCTTCCCTTAATCTATCATCTAAGATAAGTCATAGGGTCAGTATTGCCTCATGGGTTCCAACATGTCCACGGAATCTAAACTGATCTTCCCTTAGGTCGGCTTCTACCAGTTTTTCTATTTGTCTGGAAGTCTGAGGGTATTTCGCCTGTCATTCCCACATAGAAAGCGTCACAGTGTAGGCAGGTTAGTTGGTAAATCACGTGGGTGCTTTCACACGTGGCTCTGCCTTTGATTGTGTACACCTTCC
The DNA here is from genome assembly GCF_023897955.1 of Schistocerca gregaria. Classification (NCBI taxonomy): domain Eukaryota; kingdom Metazoa; phylum Arthropoda; class Insecta; order Orthoptera; family Acrididae; genus Schistocerca; species Schistocerca gregaria. Next base: position 1,166,997,020 of record NC_064920.1, read on the forward strand.
GGGTTACAGGACTGGAGTAGGTGGTGGTGGGAGGGTGCATAGGACAGATTTTACACCGGGGGCGGTTACAAGGGTAGGAGCCAGAGGGTAGGGAAGGTGGTTTGGGGATTTCATAGGGATGAACCAAGAGGTTACGAAGGTTTGGTGGACGGTGGAAAGACACACTTGGTGGAGTGGGGAGGATTTCATGAACGATGGATCTAATTTTGGGGCAGGATTTTAGGAAGTCGTATCCCTGCTGGAGAGCGACATTCAGAGTCTGATCCAGTCCCGGGAAGTATCCTGTCACAAGTGGGGCACTTTTGGGGTTCTTCTGTGAGAGGTTCTGGGTTTGAGGGGATGAGGAAGTGGCTCTGGTTATTTGCTTCTGTACCAGGTCAGGAGGGTAGCTGTGGGATGCGAAAGCTGTTTTCAGGTTGTTGCCAGCTTTTGACATACAGAAAGATACTCTGCCTGTAGTAGGACCTAAATTTGTATCAATAGCTTAGGATAATGACATAGTGTTATCAACATGTATATGATAATGACATAGTGTCATCAACGTGAATACTCCCTGCTTAATATAAATCTGTATAATGGTTTCCTCTTTATTGTAAAATAAATAATATATAAAATTCCAAATGTGTGCCGTTGTACTACACTAAATTTCATATGATTTATTTATACATTGTTATGAGAATATAACTATCTTTATACTGTAATTGAACTTATTGATGAAGCCCATTGTATAAGAAAATACTGAAGAGCTAATAAAGATTCTTCTTCTTATTCTTAATCTTAATGGAATGTTGTCTACTCCCAGGGCTTTGTTTCGACTTAGGTCATCCAGTGCTCTGTCAAATTCATCACGCAGTATCATACCTCCCACTTTATCTTCATCTGCGTCCTCTTCCTTTTCCATAATATTGTCCTCAAGTACATTTCCCTTCTTTGCTTAGAACTGAGTTTCCATCTCACCTCTTGATATTCATACAAGTGGTTCTCTTCTCTCCAAAGGTCTCTTTAATTTTCCTGTAGGCAGTAATTATCTTAACCCTAGTGAGATATGCCTCTACATCCTTACATTTGTCCTCTAGCCATCCCTGCTTAGCTATTTTGCACCTCCTGTCGATCTCATTTTTGAGATTTTTGTATTCCTTTTTGCCTTCTTCGTTTACTACATTTTTATATTTTCTCCTTTCATCAGTTAAATTCAATATTTTTTTCTGTTACCCAAGGATATCTACTAGCCCTCATCTTTTTACCTACTTGATCCTCTTCTGCCTTCACTACTTCATCCATCAGAGCTACCCATTCTTCTTCTACTGTACTTCTTTCCCCCATTCCTGTCAATTGTTCCTTACACTCTCCCTGACACTTTCTACAACCTCTGGTTCTTTCAGTTTATCCAGGTCCCATCTCCTTAAATTCCCACCTTTTTGCAGTTTCTTCAGTTTTAATCTACAGTTCATAACCAATAGATTGTGGTCGGAGTCCACATCTGCCCCTGGAAATGTCTTACAATTTAAAACCTGGTTCCTAAATCTCTGTCTTACCATTATGTAACCTATCTGATACCTTTTAGTATCTCCAGGGTTCTTCTATGTATACAACCTTCTTTCATGATTCTTGAACCAAGTGTTAGCTATGATTAAGTTATGCTCTTTGAAAAATTCTACCAGGCAGCTTCCTCTTTCATTCCTTACTCCCATTCTATATTCACCCACTACTTTTCCTTCTTTTCCTTTCCCTACTGTTGAATTCCAGTCACCCTTGACTATTAAATTTTTGTCTCCCTTCACTATATGAATAATTTCTTTTATCTTATCATACATTTCATCAATCTATTCGTCATTGTGGAGCTAGGTGGCATATAAACTTGAACTACTGTGGTAGGCGTGGGCTACGTGTCTATCTTTGCTACAATATTGCATTCACTATGCTGTTTGTAGTAGCTTACCTGTGTGCCTGTTTTTTTATTCATTATTTAACCTACTCCTGCATTACCCCTATTTGATTTTGTATTTATAACCCTGTATTCACATGACCAAAAGTCGTGTTCCTCCTGTCATCGAACTTCACTTATTCCCACTTACCTAACTTTAACCTCTCCATTTCTCTTTTTAAATTTTCTAACATACCTGCATGATTAACGGATGTGACATTCCATGTTCTGATATGTAGAATGCCAGTTTTCTTTCTCCTAATAACGACGTCCTCCTGAGTAGTCCCTGCCCAGAGATCCGAATGGGGGACTAATTTACCTCCAGAATTTTTTAACCAAGAGGACTCCATAATCATTTAACCATACAGTAAAGCTGCATGCCCTCAGGAAAAATTACAGCTGTAGTTTCTCATTGCTTACACCTGTTTGCAGTACCAGCACAGCAAGGCCATTTTGGCAGTCTCTGTCTCTCTCTCTCTCTCTCTCTCTCTCTCTCTCTCTCTCTCTCTCTCTCTCTCTCTGCTGACAGACATCTATAATCAGTCCATGAAGTATTCATCTACCTGTGTATTTCTTAAGCAAGTAAGTCTGTGGCACATGAAAAGAAGTGAATATAAATTCTGAAGAGCCAGTCCTGTGAAAAGTATGTCAGTAAATCATTTTTATTGAAAAATAAGTAACAAAGTACATTCGTAGTGATAAGAATGTTAACAAAATAGAAAATTTCATACAAAAGCTACTTCATAAAGTATTCATCCACTATCAGAATACAACTAAAATTCATGCCCAGGGACAAAACATCAGTGCCACAGTGCACTGTAGCATCAACAGATTGCAGCCACTGTCGGGCCACCAGTTGCTGTTTTCAGTGGTGCCGGGACATAGCAGTTTACAACTTGGGCCAAAAGGATAGTGAGATGACCCTAACTGAAAGAAAGTGTCTTCTACACTTCCATAATCAATGCAAATATTGTTAAGAGATTGTTAAATTAGTCAGTAGACCTAAATCGAAGTTTCAGTTGATAATAGATTGCTTTTGTGTCACCAAAACTTTGAGAAACCAGCTGTAGACTAGGCATCCTCACTCATTGGTTAATGCAAGCATGAGGTTTATCATTATGGAAATTTAAAAAATCGTAAAATAAGCTCTCCTAACATGATTGGGGAGTTAGAGTCAAGGAGCAAGAAGGTGTGTGCTAATGCAATCAGAAACACCTGCAAGAATCGCGGGTATAATGGCTGAGTAGCTCACAAGAAATTTTGGGTCAGTGAACAGAATCAGAAAAAAATGATTTGATTTTGCCAAGGAGCATAGAATCCAGAAGGAAAACTTTTAGAATAGAGTTATCTTTTGTATTTTTGAAAGTAAATACAAAGGTGCCTGTACATGGAGCGAATGAGCAACAGTGAACAGAGCACACTCTTTAACATAAATGGGTGGCAAGCAGCATTTGTTCATGTTCGTTTGGTATGTACAAGTGTTCACTCGTGATCCACCCATTGTCAGTCTTGGAGCAAATCATCAAAGGAAGTTTTCATTCTCTCCATTAGTGCTCAGTTTGGTGTAAACACTGCAGAGAGCATTCGCTTTTGCAGTCTCTTTTTTTTCCCCATTCGCGAAACTGAAACTTGTTGTAGCGAATGGAGTAGACAGATGATTGTTATGTTTCTCATTCAAGAATATTGGTCTCAAAGGTGCTTTTAGGATCCAATATGTAAAATTTTTAAAAAAGAAAAGAAAAAAGAAAAAAAACAGGTGCTTGGCAAGAATTTGCTGAGACACTTGTAATTCCACCTGAGGAAGCAGAAAAGAAAATGGTATCTATACTTAATAAAGAGTGTACCGTTTTGGGTGTGGGTGCTGGAGAAGCATAACTCTGTAAGTGGTTTGCTTTTAAGACCATTTCTTTGTGGTGGATAAATTTGACATTAGAAAAAACAAATGCACAGAAGTAAGACAATCCATAAAATTGTATTAACAATACTTCTGTAATTTTCTTTTATAGTAAGTTTGTAATCACTTGTCTGTATAGTGTAGTGTAGGTTTATGTTCAAGTGATCAATTTTTCTATAATGAAACATTTTGGGTAATGAAGCAGACAGTGAAACTTCTTTTGGTTTGGGAGAGGGACCAAATGGCGAGGCCGTTGATCCATCAAAACTTTTGTATAACATCTTACCATCCAAATTGCATTTATGTAAATGGAATTCTGTGGGATACAATAATGTGCTGATCTGTTTATGACTCAATCTCCTACTCTTGGTCGGACAAGAAGCAACCCATATATAAATTAACTATAAAAAGGACTGTGTGACTTCCCACAGATCTCAAAATAGCTTGATGTCCTAAGTCAACCCATTACAAGATAACAGATTTGAATTATTGGTAGCATATATCAAGGTGTCTCCCTGTTTTATTCACAAGTGGAGTGTGGAACAAATGGCTGTTTAGTCCAGTTTGTGCATGCTTTTATGTCTGTAATTTTGTTTTTGTGGTCTGTACAATTTTGGACATCAGGAACATAATTTGGAATTCTCTACATAGTTTCTTGTTATATAGCTTCTGCCAGTAAATATTGTTAGAGAGTTCTCATCACAATATCTTTATCTTCTTGAGTGTGACTAAATAAAAGTAGTGAATTACTCCCAATGAAAATAAGTAACCATTTTTGCGTGTGCATTAACAAGTAAGTATGACAAGTTTAGCATTCAACAAGGGCATTATGGATTTCCAACTGCATGAAAGGTTACATGTTTTCCACAGCTGCCTACATTGGCTTACCCTCTAAGCATAGTCACTTCTTTGTGTCCATTTGTACTTCCATGAATTAAGAGATATTCAATTGTAGATTGTATTTTCTTGGCCCTGTTGTCTACATAGCAGCTTATGCATAAGACATTGGACAAGTCAAGTTATAAATATACAGGCTGAAAGTAATTTCAAGGCATACATATGTAAGCTTACAATAATACACTTTACACGTAAGTAAGTATTTATATAACACATTTCATAAATTTAAATATTCTTCAATGGAGTAAAAGCAGTGATGCTGTAAATATGACTTTAGAGATTTTCCAAATGTATTGACCTCAGTGATAGCTTTCATGTTTTCAGGAAGTTTGTTATAAAGCTTAACTCCCATGTGAAAAGTACCTTTTTGGCACAGTGCTGTGCTGATTTGAGTCATATGTAAGTTTCTGTTTTGTCTGGTAAAGTGCTCATGTATATCACAGTTTTTTTGTAGTCTCCGGTCCTTGCCTATTACATTTTATTTAAAGAACAAAAGGGTTTCCATAATGTATACACATGGTAATGGGGGAATACCAGATTTCTTAAACAGGGGTTTACAAGAGTCTCTAGGCTTGCACCCAAACAAGATTCTAATGGCCCTTTTTTGTAGTTTAAAAGTGCTATTAGCTGTTTTAGAGTTTCCCCAGAAGATGACCCCATATCTAAGACGAGAATGAAAGTACGCATGATATGCATTCAATACTGTTGTCTCACTACAGCATGATTTTAATGAACAAAGAAGATAACATGTTTTGCTCAGTTCAGAATTGAGATATTCAATATGCTTATTCCATCTGATGTTACTCTGCAGCCAAAGTCCTAAGAATTTGGTTTCAGTACTGTTACCAACTGGCTCATCATTGATAGAGACTGATGGGATAAACATGTCCTTGTTAGGAACATGGTGGAATTTTAGAGCAACGGTTTTCGTACTGTTTATTACAAGGCGATTACTCTGTGCTCAGTTACTAAGTTGTTTCATGACCGTGTTTACTGTCTGCTGTAACTGTTCATCGTCGCCTCCTTTTAGTAGAATCGTGGTGTCATCTGCAAATATGATTGTTTTGTGTGTATCAATATTTAAGCTTAGATCATTTATGTACAGAAGAAACAGAAGGGGTCCCAATACGGATCCTTGGGGTACACCACATTTTATTTGTTTATAGTCAGATAAGTGATTAGATACAGTTTTTAGTTCAATATTTGTGTGCTTGACGCACACTGCCTGCATACGATTTGTCAGGATGGAACTGATCCACTTGTTGGACAGACCTCGAATACCATATCTTTCTAACTTTGATAGCAGAATTTTATGGTCCACCATGTCAAAAGCTTTTGACAAGTCAATAAAGATTCCTATTGTTTCCTGTTTTTTGTCCATCAGGCTTAGGATGGAATTGATGCACTCATAGATAGAAGTTGTTGTTGACCTCTTATTTCTGAATCCGTGTTGTTCATTACATAGGTTGCTGTTTTTATTAATAAATTTCATAAGTTTCTCATACATCACTTTTTCCAGTACTTTAGAGATGCAGGAGGAAATTGTGATGGGTCTGTAGTTATTTACATTGTCTTTATCCCCTTTTTTATATACAGGAATAACTTTTGATGTTTTCAACACATCAGGGAAAGTGCCTGCCTGAAGTGAGCAGTTGCATAAATGTGTGAGTACTTCAATCAGGTTTGATGCGCTCTTCTTTAACATTGTTGCAGGTATACCATCAATACCTGCCGATTTGGAATTTTTTAGTCCTTTTATTGCTTTAGCTACTTCATCTTGTGAAACAGAACTGATGTACATTGATCCTCTACATGCACTTATTTTATATTCATTTGCCTGGGTGCTCTTAAAGTTTGACTGTAACATATTTTCAGCAACACCTGTGAAAAAGTTGTTAAATGTGTTGGCTACTTCTAAGAGGTTTGTTACTTTTTTATTTTTATGTGATAGTGTTATATTTTTCCAAGGTTGTTTGTATTCTCCGCATTCTTTTTTTATAACACTCCACATAGCCTTTGATTTATTAGCTGAATTATAAATGATTTCATCATTATGCATTATTTTTGCTGCTTTTATTACATTTCTTAATATTTTGGAGTATTTTTTATAGTATGCGCGTACTACAGGTGAGGAATTTTTTGAGTTACATATTTCATTAAGTAGTCTTTTCTTCTGGCATGAAACTCTTATTCCCTTTGTGATCCAGCTGTTTGTTATAGAGTTTCCCCGTATGGTTAATGTTTTCAGTGGGAATGCAAGTTCAAAGAAATGGGTTAATACATCAATGAAAGTGTTGAATTTTTCATTTATGTCATTCATTTTGTACACTCCTAGCCATTTTTCTTTCTGTAATAAGTTGTTGAAGTAGTTCACATTATGCTGATTATAACTTCGATATGCTGTTCTGAAAGACATGTTGTTAATAATACTGCCTTGTACTTTTATGCTTAATATTTGAGCAAGATGATCACTAAAACCTGCATTGAAAATTCTTAGTGAGGTGTTGTGTAAACTCTTCTTGACTAGAAACTGATCAAGAGCTGTTTGGCAAGTTTCTGATACTCGGGTAGCTGCTTTTACTTCAGCCTTTAAATTGTAGGACGTTGCAAGGTTCAAAATGGTCTCCCTATTTCCACTATTCGTGAGGAAGTCAATATTGAAGTCCCCACAGATTATCAATTCACAATCCATTTTATTTACTTTATTTAGTAGTGACACCATTTTGTTTAAGAAAAGTTCAAAATTCCCGGACGGTGATCGGTAAACTGTAGCAATAACCAGGTTGAACTGAGTAATTTTTATAGCTGCAATTTCATAATCCTTTTCGACATTTGCCTTAGTTAAGTCAAGTAGTGTAATAAAATCTACATTATCCTTTGTGTAAATTGCTACCCCACCCTGCTTGCTGTTTTTCCTGCAGTAGTAAGTAGCCAAGACAAATTTGTTTATTTTCGTATTCTGGATTAATTCTGGGTTAAGCCAGTGCTCAGAAATGCATAACACTGAGGTATCATTAAGTTCGTGTGTTAATAGAACGTTAATTTCATCGATCTTATTACACAGGGATTGCACATTATGGTGATAAACTTTTAGTTCGGGCGTATTCACTGTTTGGTAATTGGGAATCATATTTACAGCATCACATACCTCGAGTTAAAATTAGGAACATCAGCAGTGTTGTATTTTCGTTCTTCTTTTTTGTTTATTTTGTTTTCCTCGCTTTTGGAAGGTTGTTCAGGAAGCTGATAAATTGTTCTATCCCTTACAAGTATTTCTTTAATTATTTCACTAACACGATCACAAACAAATCTTTTCCCTTCATAGTTCAAATGCATTCCATGCTTAGTGTGCAGATTTCGATGCAGCTTGCTTATATTCAGTACATCGCACTTAGTGTTTGAGAACACAATTTCCTTATTTTAATGTTTGTTTCCCGAATTTCTTTGTTTACACACGGACTATAAATCAGATCATGCCTATGAGGAAGTGTGGCAACTACTGTGTTTCTGCATTTATTAGCTTGTAAAAAATTCTGTAGCGTTTTCACGCAAACCTCTGCTTCATTTTTTGCCACATCGTTTGAACCCATTATACAGACGATAAAGTCATTTTCTTGCATTAATTTCGTCTGAGAGTTAATGTCTGCAACATTTTTACATACCGCTCCCAGTTTCACTACACTAGTCACTGCTATGTCGCGATTTTTCTCACGGAGCATGCTGGATAGATTCCTGCCATGACTGTCTGTTAGTAATAGTACATTACTCTTTTTCCCTGATGACCTGTGTTTGTTGTCTCATATAGCACAATCACTCAGTCATAAAACATAAACTATTAAAAATGTTTGACAGAGAATGTACACTATTAGTGAACACTACCCAACAAAGAAAGCTCTAAAAAGAGAGTATGTAACTGCGGTAGCAGTAGGAAGCACAACAGGTCATCTCACTTGCAAAATAACAAAACTTCTTCTACACCCCATCAGAGATGTAGTCAGTATTGGAAAGTGGTGTGGGCTTATAATTAATACCCGGTGCTCAGGCTCAGATAAAGCAACTGAATCAATTTATTTGCTCATGGCGGCGATTATATGGTGAGGATGGCCAGGAGGATGAGAGAAGATTACTCCAGTAGCCCCAGATCCATTTTGAAGAAGGGGAAAATTCAAAGTTGAAGGAACAGCCATTTAGCGTATGCTCCAGGCAGTGATTCAGATCAGAAGAGAGAGATATTTTTCTGTCATGGCTTTGGGAACCCTCAGTCTCACCAGTCAGTTGATGTGATTTGATTGGAAAGCCATCTTTGCTGATGATGATTCGTCCTATTCCGGCAGGACCCGGTCAATTGTTGTCGTATCAGCTTAGAGGTGATGGTCAACATAATTGTTAAAAGTTAAATAATAAAAATTACTTGCATTTAGGGCCTGGGGGCACCTTGTACATCTCCCATCTCCCTGAAGAAGTTCACCATGAGTGAACTCTACAATCTCAGTGGGAGGTAACAATACCTGATTTTCATTTGGGAATGCAATTTCATTTATCCTTGCATTGCTACTGTGTTTGTTTGTATCACCTTCGCGATGATAGGGTCTCTTAGACCCAGTATGCTTTTTTTCTCCTATTTTTTTAATGATTGGGAATACAGAAGGGCTTGACATTGAATTTATGTAGGGTTAACATCTCAGGCTTCATTCCTTCTGTAGTTGCTTTGTTTATTTTTAGTCATGGTTCACAGTAATCAATAGAATTATGCACTTGCTCATCTTTGGTATGTAACTATTTGGCAATATTTCTGAAAGCCAAAAATGCTTGTCAAACTACCTCTTGTATTCACAAATTGCAGGGGAATTCTTTCTTGTTCTTTTTCATTTGTCCTCAGAGTTGTTAGTTGGTCTTTCAGAAGTGTCATGGCCAGTTCTTAGCTTGTAAACTAGTTATCTTGGGTATGTTTCTTGATATTGTGGAAATATGTCTATACAACCTTTTCACAAAATCAGCTGCACAGTTTCTCAGTGTACTAAGATCCATGTGGTAGCTCTCCTAAATAAACTTCCAAGTTTGAGGTGTAATCAATTGGATCAGCTAGATTGAACAGTTTAGTCCTCATGTCCCAGGTTTGGAAGGAATGTACATTCAGAAACTACATCCGTTTTACAAGCATTTTGTCTACAGTCACATATTCTCCAGGGCAATAGTGAACCATGCAGTTTTTAGTGCACAAATCAAGCTGTTTCATATAGAAGCTAGTTTATCCACTTTTAATCTCTCAGACCTAGACGACTTACCATCAAGTCTTAGACACTGTGCCGGAAACCTGAGCCTATGTAGAGTTGTCATAGAGTAGACTGTTTCTGTCCTGTACCATCATTGTCCCAGAATTGTTTTAAATTTACTCAATTAACCTTGTATATGATCCCAGATACATCATCCAATAAAGGCTTCAATTTCAACTCAGTCTGTGTCATGAATGAAGGACTGAGAAGCTGAGCATCTGAAATCAGCAGCCTTGATGCGTAGGTTAGTAGATATTACTTCATCAGTGAAGAACAACTGCCATATTTCTATTTCTGTCTTTTATTCATCACAATTCCCCTCACAGACTATGTTATATAATGTTGTGATGACTAGTTCTGATATGAAGATCACAAACATCTTTCATACATTTAGTATGATTGGACTTACCAAAAAAATATTTATTATCGTTCTGGTTTGGATCACTTTCATTCCCACTATCTTCTAGTTCATCCATTTTAGCCCTTTCCTGACATAAACTGGCTGCTTCAGCACTTTGAATGTGTACTACAATTATATTTGTGTTATAAAAAAGAAGCCACTGTTGCTACTCTGGGCCATGTGGAACCAAACAGTACTTAACCTGCTTGCTGCTGTTGGTTCTGCCAGACCCAAACATGCTAAAATCACTCATAGGCAATGGAAAATCAATAATCGAATTTCACATACATGAAAACTAATCACCAACTTACCTCTGGGTACACGAGACCCAACAGTTGCAATGGCAGGTTAACAATGCAATATTTTAATTTCATTTAACAATTAAAATCATGGAATGTGAGTATAATTGTTACATCAGTGTGGCAACTACAGTTGTCGATCAAGAACTGTGATGGCGGTGGGGCTACAAAGATAGCCAAAGCTGGTTTCAAGAGTCAGGTTTGAGGGGTACAACACTTGAAACTTTGTGGCAGATTAAAACTGTATGCCGGACCGAGACTCAAACTCGGGACCTTTGCCTTAAATCTGTAAGGATGGTTCAATAGTCATGCTTGGGTAGCTCAGTTGTTAGAGCAGTTGGCCCACAGAAGGCAAAGGTCCCAAGTTCGAGTCTCAGTCTGACACACAGTTTTAATCTGCCAGGAAGTTTCACATCAGCGCACATTCCACTGCAGAATGAAAATTTCTTCGTGGAAACATCCCCCAGGCTGTGGCAAAGCCATGTCTCTGCAATATCCTTTCTTCCAGGAGTGCTAGTTCTGCAAGGTTCGCAGAAGAGCTTCTGTGATGCTTGGAATGTAGGAGATGAGGTACTGGTGGAATTAAAGCTGTGAGGACAGGTTGTGAGTCATGCTTGGGTAGTTCAGTTGGTAGAGCAGTTGCCCGCAAAAGGCAAAGGTCCTGAATTTGAGTCTCGGTTCAGCACACAGTTTTAATCTGCTGGGAAGTTCCACATCACTGCCCACCCCGCTGCAGAGTGAAAATTTCATTCTGGAACTGTGACACTTGTTGACAAGCATTGGGATATAACATAAAAATAATAAATCCATATTTACAGGTTGAGGTTTGTTTACCTTTTAATTTTTTTTTTAAATAAAGGAAGTGAATGTTTCATTCCTAGCATTACAAGAGGAGCTAACTGATTCAATGTAATTTATAATAGAATAGGGGCCACAGGACATTGAAAGACCTCCTCGTCAGACAGTGGTCGATCTGTTGTAGAGTTACATGAACACACAGGACCCGATGTCCTTTGATGACCAGTTAACCACTGGGATGGCACCAGTTGTGTGACAATAAAGCAGATCGTCAAACTCATGGAACAGAATTTTTAAACACAATAGTTTGTTTTAACTGTAATCAGGGAGGGTGAAAGTATTGTAAGGTAAATTTATTTTGAGTTTATCACTACCAATTAGATTCTCAAGTAACTAACTATGTAATTGACTCAACAGAAGCTGAAGAAACTGAAAATATATTAATGTGTGGAAGGCATGAAGTCAACTATGTTATTAAATCTTTCTGAGCAGTAACCAGAATGATGTACAAAATTAAGTAGGTTTGACTTATAAAACTGTAAAATGACAACTGCAAAACATGACACTTCTCAGTGTACTCTTATGTCTTATGAACGGATAATTGAGGCATTTGCAACAAGCAACTGAAGGATGAGTCCTTCGATCCAAATGTACCTGATGACTAAAGCAAGGTAATTAAGCCCGGTTAACCCTAGAGGTGTACACCAGGGTCACTCTGATCCTGGAGTTGTTTGTTTGTTTGTTTCTGTGCATGTGTCAGTGCACATACATAGCCTACCGCCACCAATGTAAATCCAGCATTGAGTGAGATCTGGTAGAGGACGGACATTTGAAGTTGTGAGACATTATTGTTCAGTTAATTTTACAGAAATATTTTTAAAGGGTCACTGTGACTCTGGTGTGCACATTCTGTAACTGTTGTGCAGCTGAGTGTAAAGTTCATTTATATAAAAATGGTATGTAGGAATGACATTTCACTAACGGAAGATGCTGTACAGAAAGCACAGTTAGAACAATTTGATTGTGAAAGTGACATAAGTGACTTTTGTGATGAAAATGATTCTGAAGCTGATGCTCCTACAGCAGTTATGGACAGTGGCAAGACCGATCAGTCTTCTGAATATTCAGACAACAATGAAGAGAATACAGTTATCCACAGTATTGGAATGGTCATTGTTTGAACACAGCTGCTCCTAATAGGCTTCCCAACTGTTGATAAATTGCAGTCCTCATTCATATGGAAATAACAAATGCTCAAATTTATAAATAATTGTGAACACCTCAAAACATTCATGTATTTTGTGCATTTCATTAAATGAATAGCATCTTTATCTAATTAAATTGCAAACAAAGTCTTTACATCCAGATCACATTCAGCTTCCTTCATTGAAAAGTTTCCATGACAGGTTTTACTTTGTCTCAAATTTTGGATGTATTAATACTAATATTGATTGAAAAAGTACACAATACAGGTGAAATAAAATGAGTTTAGTACATGTGACTCCAATGTCATTGTAAAATATTCTACTTTCTGTGATCTTGGTGTACACTTCGTCTCACAGTTTCAGAGGTGTACAATACTAGGGTTAAACTGAATAGACAGATTGTTAAAATAACACATCACAGTAAAACAATATCAAATAAACAGATGAGTACAATAAGAAGACTACTGTTCGAAAGTCACAAAAACAAACAGTTCATAAGACAAATGCAAAATAATAGTTGTAGTTAAACAAAACAGTCCTAAGCGAGATTACAAATTTACAGTTTGTGACAGTATGAACTTAAAAGTAAGCCATATAACTTTTGCACTTTGACTTGATCTACACATGTTTTCAGCTTGAATAGCTGTATGTGGTCTAGTACATAAACTGCGTGTGAAACACTCAGTATTAAAATAGTGGGCAGGGGGGGGGGGGGGGGGGGGAGTCATTTTGGGAACAGTTTACTTATAAAATATGGTAGAAAGCCAATATATGGGTGACAGCTAGTGAAATTTGTTCGTGCTCCTGTGCCGTCTACTGATAGGAGGACTTCGTCAATTCAGCTTTGAACTGATGAGGTAGGATGTGCACTGACACTGAGGGAAAAGCTAAATTCCAGGGTGAGTAACAGATATGCTATGTCTCAACATAGCAAAATAATGCAAACATATGGCAAAATATTTCAATAGTAGAGGCAGATAATAAAATAAAGAGGAATAAGTAAAATAGTGAAGCTAGGCTGAAAAGGGCACACCGGGTAATTTTGTGATAACAGTCAGTGTGTAACATACAAATGTAAAAATAGTGATGCTTCAGTAGCATAGGGCAGCAGACAAAATCTGTCAGCTGTGTGACAGGCACTGTCTAGATGGCTATAATGGACAGCCTATTTTCCATAGTAACAATTCAGTCTGGAAGAACTGTTCTATGGGCAGAAGTGATAACAAACTACATGTTTAAAAGAGTTAAGACACAGAGGCAATTTTACAAGAATGTCACTGATGCAACACTTAGCACAATATTCTTGCTATCAGGGCCTGGTGGGAAATGGGGTCGTCAAGATGCTGTTGAGCTGCATGTAGTGGTGTGGTGGCATCTATGTTTTGTCTCCTTAGTTGTTCATTGTTGAGGCGTGACCTTGTTGTCATGATGTAATAGTGAGTACTTGGATGCCTTTAAGCATAGCTGGTTGAAAAGTGCTTCACTTTGTAGTGTCAGATCGAGTAGTGTTCAAGCAACCGCAGTGTGACCGAGGGTGTTATTGTGCTGGCTGGTAGTGTGTCACTGACCTAACCACAGATCAGCTGCTGGCCATCCTGTTGCAACAGTAGGGCATGATTTAAATCCAGTAGTAGTTAGTTGTGCCAGAGGAAATCTGCTCTCCAGACTGCTTCAACTGTTATTGCCACTAGATATATCCAAGGTATTTGCATATCTGTTCTGAGGTCGAGCATGATGTGTGCAGTTCCAGCTACTGCGATTACAGTGTCATTGGATGTGCACAGTTGCAGCAGTGACAGTGACTGTAGCAGACATGAGAGCAAGTGGTAGAGTGCTCTCATGAGCCCTGGTATCAGTGACGAAGTATGTGTCCAGGAGCCTGTGATGGATGAATAGTTGGCAACCATCTGTCTTTTCAAACACTGCATCTGTTTTTTTTGTCATGGTATGCAGAGGCATCTTGTTGATGAAGAGCGATCTGGTGCACCTACATCAGGATACTGATCTAGTTTGGATTGGTGCAAGGTTGTCTGCAGTACTGTGCATCCTGCTGGAATCTGGTGCGAAAGCAGCAATAGCCTTGCTGTGAGTTGGACGTGAAAGCAGGTGATGCACTTGATCAGTACGGCTTTTGTTTATAAACACTTGGGGTGGTTGCCAGCTAGGGGGGCAACAACCTCAGCTGTCACGGTAGGGGACTGTTGTATGCCAGAGCCGTGAAAGGCACATGGGGCGGTAGAGGTGGGGGCCATAGCCTGATTCGGGTCAGTCAGGCCATCATCTGGCAGTCTGTGGCTGCACAGAACATTGGGGCAGGCTCAGATTGTGCAAAACTGGTTTTGGTGCCTCCTTGCCTCCTCATGCTCTAGCATTGTTGTCTGGTTGTTCTCTGACAGTTTTAGGAGACAAAGTACCCACAATGAGCTATCAGGTAGTAGCATTGAATTAATTAGAACTCAATGGTGGCACCAGAGCGAAGATGGCGAACTGTTGCCCAGAGTATTCTCGTTAATGATGACATGTACCTGCTGTTCAGGCGTGTAAATTAGTCATCGTATATCTAGTGTCTTGGCAGTTATGTATATGTGAGAAGCCAGAATGTCCAAAAGCAAATCACTAATAAAGTCTATCCTGTCTCCAAGGTAGTTAAGAAGATTGGCGAACTTCTCGTCATGCTCAATGATGCCAGTGGTTGACATCAAACACTCATTGAGGGCAAACCACATCACAGGTGAATCTGCATGGAACAAAGTTAGTTTTGGTTGATGGTGGATGGTATGCTGGCTGTCAGTGGTTTGACTGTAAGTCAGCATCACGAGGTGGGCATGGGCATGATGTGGGAGGTGCATGAGCCTCAGTGTGTGAGACTGGCAGGAAATGTGGCTCGGTGTATGGAGATGCATGATGAGGCGATTCATGTTGCAGCATGGGTGTCATTGGCATTGCATGATGATGTGCGCAGAACTTGGATGGCTGTTCAAAGAATGGCCACGTGTGTGAATGAAGTTCCATGGCTGACATAGTAGGTATGACTTTCTCAATGTCAGATGTCTGAGACGGCAGAAAATGTATGTGAGAGTGCGCTTGAGGTCATGACACCATAAAGAAGGAAGATGTCTGTTTATTATCCAGCAGCACAGGCACTGTCTCATCGAGTTCACACGGATGTGCAGTCCTTTGCAGGTGTGACGTCATTTGAACTGGGAGACAGTGAAATCTGACCTTGCCCAGTCAAGGTCGTGAAAAATGCATTCTCAGAGCACATAGTGCAGGGTGCAAGTGATGCACATGTTAAGCACGATGCTGAATAGTAAACTATTCGGTTGTGATGCCCAGCACAGTTGGCACAGCTGGGATATGAGTAATGTCATAGTCTGTCTTGTGGAACTCACGTTTAGTCACTATGGTTGGAACTAGATTTGGAAAGTCGGAATGCACAGGTACTGAAGGATGATGTAAACCTTGATCCCATAGCCAACTAGCAGATGGGTAACAAAACAGAGCTCCAGAGTGGTGTGGTGCAAGTGTGCAAGCCGTTGTTGTTCAACCATAATGGGACTGTGGGAGGTGACTGTGTTGTTCAGGTTGTTAAAGTGATTGTCATAAAGCTCATAATCACTAACACTGGTAAGTGTGATGTTTTGTCCTGTGCAAAGGTGCAGTGCACTTGGACTAACGTTTGTTTCTGGGGCGAGCGGTCATTGTTGATTGTGATTCTCTGTAACACTTTTGTCTGAAGTACTAGTAATAGATTCACTCAGTGTCCAATATGTAATTTTTATCATGAAATCACTTAGTAAATTCCACACTTTTTGTGGCACAGTTCACTGCTTAACAGCAGTGGCGATGTGAGGTTGATCGGAAGATGTGGCAAACAATGAAGGCATTATCGTATTGTCATTCGGCACTGTAGTATCGTCCAAACCTTGGTGGATATTTAACAATTTTGCTCATGGAGTGTTCGTGGAATTCATGAGCACTTGTTGAGAGATGGTTCTGAGATTGCCAAGGAAATGGTGAGGTTGTACAGCAGCATTTTCGATGGTGTAACCACTGTGGCAGATTTTCGACTTAACAACAAAACATTGGTGGGACATGATATGGAAATTTGGGTTCACTGCTGTGGGAAATGGGGTGCTGAAGGTGTGATAGCAGAATAGTGACACACCATAGAGGTAAAATTTCCTCAATATTTATTACTGAGTACGATATACATAACTCGTATAATTATTATAAGCATAAAGAGCATATTAAACTCTCCTTGCCTCCCAGGCAGCGATATTCCTTTTCTCCAGTCAGAGATGTTCCCCTGCCACAGTCTGATTGAGGTGAAAACACAACATAATCAGGAAAATACTAACTCTATTGCCATCTAAGACATATGGAGTGGTGGAGCATACATAATAGCGACGAGAACTCATCGGTTGCTGTATAACAGTTTTAGTGCACATTGGCTTTTGCACCAAATGATTCGTTCTGAGTTTTAACAATACAGGAAAAGACAGATTCCTACTTACCATAAAGAAGACACTTCAAATAGCAGACAGGCACATTTAAATTTAATTGTGCCCGTCTGCAACTTGACATGTCTTCTTTACAGAAGCAGCAATCTGCCTCTTCCTACATTGTTGATATTCCTATGTGGAATTTCCATTGTTTGATCTTCCTGGGTTTTGATGGATCCACAACAGGATGTACCTTTATACTTGATTAAGTGATCAAAATGGACTACAATCTTCCAATCTGGGAGCTGTAGTTCGACACTGACAGGTGACGTGAAACGAAATATCTGTACTGGTCCAGTCCAGGGTCATGTAAATTTCTTAGTTCTGCCTGGTTTCACAGCAGTTTGTGGTAACATTACATAATCTTGTACTTGGTATAGTGCCATCCTAGCATTCTTTTGACTATAGAGCTGTTGCCTGCATGTTGCGGCTGCATTGTTCTATTGAACTCTCTCAAATAAAACTGTAATCAGTAGCTAGCTACTTCACTTTGCTGAAATTTATTCCAGGTGGCAACTTTTCTATTTCCAACGGAGAACACATTTTGTGGCTGTAAACAACCTTAAAGTGATCAAACCCATGTATCCTGGTGTTGTACGATGAAATTACAAGTGGTAGTATCCTACTCCAATCTGAGTTTCAACTGTTCACGTAATAAGATAGCATTTTTACACTTGTTTTATGAATATGTTCAACTAGGCCTTACTCTTAGGGTGAAATGGCTTAGTTTGCCACTTGTAGTCAACACACCAGTACCATAACACTGGACATAAAGTTTTCACTTTGATCTGTTATAATAGCCTCTGGATTTTCACATGATAGTACTAAATGGTTGATGAATGCTTTTGCAACTGTCTCAACAGTCATGTCTTCAGTAGGTATCATCAAATATTGAGAGAAATAAATGAAGGAAACACACCACCACAGCTATATTATCAAAGAAATTTATTTTCAATGCCTAGTTTTGGCACAACACTTATGTCATGTTCTGGTCCACTGTTAACCAAAAGAGAACTTTTATTCCCAGGCCTGTGTATCGTAGAACCCATATAATACTATTTGTTGAGGATTGCATACAACACTAGTTTATACTCAACAACACTAGAGTATACACTACTGATGTATGCAATCCATGAAAAGTACATAGAGTGCAATGCAGACATCATTCGAAAACTTAGTGTAACTTTTGGTAGGTGAAATGTGCCCTATGTGTCAACAGTATAGATACTTGTAAGGGAATTTGAAGATACAAGGTTGACAGTGAACATCAAATCACCTGGACATCCTTGTTCTCAATAATTGGTACGGAATGTTGTTCTCATCAGTGAGAGCATTGATATGATTCCAACCAAGGGTCACTGCCATTTTCAACAGTTGGCCATTCTGAGCAAAGTTTGCAAGAAATTTTAACAAAAGATTTGCAATTGCATCTTTTTACTCCTGACTAACACAGGAGCTGAAGCTGATGGACCACTTGAAGCATTGAACATTTGTCGACTGGGTACTCACAAAACAAGAATTCGATAGTGATATTCATAAGAAAATAATCTCAAGTGACCAGGCACTTATCCAGCTTAATTTTATGTGAATGAATAAAATTGCCAGATTTGTGGTGCAGAGAATCCTTGTATGGCCCATGATAAGTGTCATTATCCAGAACGAGTCACTAATTGGTGAGGGTTATGGGCTGGCAGACTAATTGGCCATAGTTTTATGAAGACAATATTGGAAAAGCAATGACAGCGACTGGTGATTGTTATCAACGCATGATAACACAGTTTATGTGGCTGCAATTGCAAGAATTGAAAGTGGAACACATGTGGTTTCACAGGATGGGCCAACCTGCTACCCTGCCGTTGAGACAACAAGGTTGCTGGGAGAGATTCCCCATTTGTCTCATCTCTTGCAATGGCTGTCAGAACTGGCATGTGATCTGAAGTCATATGACATTTTGTGGGGGGTATGTTAAATCTTATGTTTATGTGAACAGTCCATGAACCATCCTTCAACTCAAGGCAGAATTTAGACGTGTCATGTGTCAAATTCAAGCAGAACTTTGCTCTAGAGTCGTCAAAAATTTTGTCCACAGAATGGATGTGTGCAGTTATTAAATTAAAAATTTTGTTCTTTATGGAACACCCTATAGTATGCATGGAAATACTCATTTGGTGTGCAGCCTGAAGATGAAGTTAAGTGCTGCACCAAAGCTAGTTGTTTGAAATAAATTTCTGATGACATGGCTGTGGTGGTTTGTTTTCTTCATTTATATAGTCAGCCACTATCCCACAGCCAAGAGAACATTGGACTTCCAGAAGATCGAAAAAAATGGTCAGTGGTAGAGAAACGTATGTTATTTTGGGCTGTTTTGGGGAACCTTTAAGACTAAATCGAGTGATAGCATTTGAAAAGCCCCTATTGCCTCAGGCAAAGTTTGATGAGATATTGTTGGCTCTCATCTTTGAACTACAAAGTGCATGGGAGACAATATTTAATGTATTCTTGAATATCTTTCTTTTGCTGTGGCTCCCAATAATGGCCTGCAATGTGTAACTGTGTAGCACTTTTTCCATTAGGACACACGTGTATGCTATCGTGACACTGTTACAATATTTACGGATAACCTTTGGCACTACAAACCATTCTCCAAGAGACATTTTCTTAGATAAAGTGCCCTTTCTTCTAACAAAATCTGATGTTGTGCCTCATTTCTTACACTCAGCATCAGATTCTCAAGACCTTTCTTAACTCCTTTGCCAGGCTTGTGTTTGACTACATAGTGATAATCACTAAGTTTTAAGGGTCGCCTGACAAGTCTGCTGCTGGGATCTTTTAAATCCAAAAGCCATCTTAAAGCTGTATAATCTGTGATTACCATGAACTGTCATCTGTACAGAAACAAAAAAAAACTAATCTGTGCCAAATGCAAGTGCCAGAAGTTCCTTTTCAGTGGTGCTGTAGCTTTGTTCAGGTTGATTCAGCTGATGTGATAAGTAACTAATTGGTTTTTCTTCACCATTTATGTTTGATTTGAAATGCAGCCTACAGCTGCACTCCTAGCACTCCTCAGGGGCTCAGCTTTCATTTGCAGAGTACAAGCTTGGCATCACCATGGTTTTTGAGATGGAGGCTGATAAGTGCCATCAGTCCCCTGTCACCGTAAGCTCTTTGCATGCTTCAGTGACCACTGTGTGGTGCGAAGGTGGACATTGTGTGCTATAGGGGACACAGATTTTGGCTTGACCACCTGGATCACAAGGATGGTAAAAACTACTGTAAAAAAAGCCTAAATCTTAAGGTGTGCTGTGGGCCAATGAGGTGCACTGCTTGTGTGACTGGGATGGATCCTTTGAAGTTTTCTCTTCCTCCCAGCGGAAAGGGTGGGCTGCTGGTAGGTATCAACACCCAATCAAACAAAAGGGCTCATGTAGCCAGTCCTGATTCAGAGTGGTGGTATTTATCGTAACAGAACACATACTGCTGGCCAGAATGTGTTTCTCATAGTCAAGTGGAAAGAGGGCCAATGAGGTGCACTGCTTGTGTGACTGGGATGGATCCTTTGAAGTTTTCTCTTCCTCCCAACGGAAAGGGTTGGCTGCTGGTAGATATCAACACCCAATCAAACAAAAGGGCTCATGTAGCCAGTCCTGATTCAGAGTGGTGGTATTTATAGTAACAGAACACATACTTCTGGGCAGAATGTGTTTCTCATAGTCAAGTGGAAAGAGGGTAGTTCTGAAAAGATTTTGCCCTTCTATATCCAAAAGGGGTTAGAGAGGCTCTGTAGCTCTTTAAAGTCAGTCAAATGCTTGCAGAATGGACCATTGTTAGTGGAAACTTCTGATTCCCAGCAAGCAGATAACTCCCAAAAAGCTAGATGTCCTGGGAATGGCGTACAAAATATAGTGAAAACAGTGTATGGCAATTTACAGAAATCAGACCCTTTCATAAATATGTTCAACAGTACAAAACTTCCAGAGCATGTCAAAGCAGGTTTCCTTCACATCAGTGTGAAGCTGTATTTCCTGAACCCTATGTGTTGTTTTAAGTATCAACACTTTGGGCACACTATTGTTGGATGTATGGGAGAACCAACATGGGGCAAATGTTGGTAGGCCACACATGAAGGAGTTGGTTGTTTATCTACTGTGAAGTGTGTCAACTGCTCTGGGGATCATTCTGTCTGAAGTAGGGACTGCAGTATCTTTCTTAAAGAAAGGAAGGTGCTGCAAATAAAAAAACACTGAATGTATCTCGTATGGAGAGGCCAAAAAGACCTTTAAGGCAATGCAACTCCTGAAGTTTGCTACTTTGTGTCAGTTCTTAAAATGCTGGTCCCTAAAACCAATGCTGCTACACAAAAAGAGGTTGCCAGTGTCAGCTCTAATGCCAGTGCACTTATTCTGCTGCAGCTATTTCAAAGCCCATACCTCTACTCAGGACTTCGGACAAAGTTGTGGTTGCCACTGTTGCAGAGTTCCCTGCAACTCCGAAGGTTCAGTCTGGTCCACTGTACAGTGCTACTGCTACCACAGCCACGGCTGTGCCCTCAAAGCCCACTCAAGGCAAAAAATCCAAGACAAAGTGTCAAACACTGACAAAGTTGGGAAGTCAATTGTCCGAAGATGTTGAACTTGTCTTCTCTGACATATCTCTTGAATCTTCCTCAGAGATAATGGACATTGATGTCAGAGTGGCCAGCCAGTTGTACAGTCTTAGGTTAAATCCAGGGATAGCAAACCAAGGAATAGGCTAACCAATGGTTAACTTTGAGTGTGTATTATATGACACCATTTTAATCCTCAGTTAGTTATTCCCAGAATAGCATTCTCATCCAGTTAAGTTGGCAACAACTTAAGGGCACACTGGGTATTTTTGTGTACCTCATTTCATATGTAAATTAGCCATTGTGTGCAGAATAGTGATAAGCATTCCAGGTCACAAAATTGTTTGTCTGAGAATATTTTGAAACTGGTAGATACTGAAGACGGGTTCAAAAGTGCAGCAGAAAACAAGAAAACTTCTGCGGTCACATTCAGTGAAGACATTAGTGCGAAACATTTAACTAAGTTTGTAGGGTACTTGCATGTATAATGGTATAACAGTCTATTATGTAGCAGGAGTTACAGATCGGTAGTGCCCCATATGTGGAATGTATGTTCCAAGTTATGTACACTGAAATTTCAATTTGATAAATTTGTCAAGAGAAGGGTGCCAAAGTCCAAATAGGGACATAATGTAAAATCTACTGTGAAATGTAGTCTGCTTTGTGAAATAGTTGGTCTTTTCAAGAGTCTCCAACTGTGACAACACAGACATCATTCAGATTGATTTGACTGACAATGCTGAGAGGTGTTACTGGCTAACTTGCTGTTGTATTTATGCCTTAGAATGATTAATTCATCACAGCAGCAAGGAGTTTCTACATAAAGTACATGTGCTGAATTACTTAACACTGTGCATTCCCTTTTGCAGTTATTGGGCATATATAAATCTTGTTTCTAGGATATGGTTATTAATAATTATATTGAACATATATATGAAGAATAAGAGGCCAACATTTACAATAAACAACCATAATTTTTTATAATCCTTGGGTAGAAATATGGCACATATTCAAACTGGAAGCTGTCATCGTATATCACCCTAAATATTTCAGGAAAGGTAACTAATTTTGGCTTTTGCAATCATCTTTAGCAGTTATATGTAACCTGGGAAGGAAGAGGAGGTAACTGGGTGTGTGACATCTTCACTGTGTTCTTTGTTTTCTATGGTCATCTCAGCGTAGAACAGTCAGTTCTGTTTGCAGAATAAAAATACTTGCCCTTAAATGTGGAAGAATGAGCAGAGTTGCAGCTGGTGCTGCTTCAAAAGTAGCATGACAAGAACCATACAAGGTAGGAGGAACTGTATTGGTAAAAAAATAGCATAAAGTCCTAAATTAGGATCAGGAAACACAAATTAAACAAATGGTTTCAGAATAAAAGGTGTTATTCCACATATACATGTTTATTTTATTTGCACTTAATTACATTGAGGACCTGAAACAATTAACAAAACTGTCCCCTGTATATGTTTTCCAGTGTTACGCAAATAATTTTAATAATCCTGCTGGCTGTCCCCTTACCAATACCAATTAAGTCTCCAATGCACAGAAAAAAATCACCAGTTGCAAAATATTTGAGTGTCAATAGCTGCTGCTTTATTGGTGGAACAGTCATTTCTGAAAGAAAGAAAAAGAATGACATGAGACAATTTGTGTGACAATTCAAGAGAAATTTAAAAAAAAGACCATTACTTGCTAGCCACTCCTTCCAGTGTTATGGTTATATAGATTTAATAACAAAAGATTCCCTGTTAGCTGAATGCCAAGTACCTATGCTTTTATGACACACAGACAACAATTACTCTAATATAGATGTGGCTATGTGGATTATACTAATAACCCAGAAACACAACAGCAATATCCTATAGCTTTTTTGAGTAAACACAAATAATTTACGAGGTTATAGGACTAATTCTGGTGGGGCATACTTTTTTTACTTTGAAGCATCCACTAAAAGATGGAAAGTAGTTGTCCCAGTGGGAGATAAGAGTGAACAATATTTTCTGCTAGAGATGTAGCTGAATGAACTCTGGACATTAGTATACTATCAAACTTTTTGTTGCATTAAACAGTCATAATAAGCTATCAATATCAGAAAAATTGTACATCACAGAAGTGCAATATAAGATATCAGTTTAAGCTACCTTCAGCTAACTACATTCTGAAATAAAGGAGGACACAGAATATAATTTGATATTCAATGAAAGATAAAAATATAGCATTCCGGGCATTTCGGCCACATGCTATGACTACGTAGCTTTATTTACTAGCTTTCTGTTCTGCTCCTCATGCACACTGAAACACCAAAGAAACTGGTATAGGCACGCATATTTAAATACAGAGATAGGTAAACAGGCAGAATACGGTGCTGTGGTCA
This sequence comes from Schistocerca gregaria, assembly GCF_023897955.1. Classification (NCBI taxonomy): domain Eukaryota; kingdom Metazoa; phylum Arthropoda; class Insecta; order Orthoptera; family Acrididae; genus Schistocerca; species Schistocerca gregaria. The sequence goes on from NC_064920.1 coordinate 1,167,021,195, forward strand.
GAAACGCCTATAGAAGACAAGTGTCAGTTGTACTTGTTAGATTGGCTACTGCTGCTACAATGGCAGGTTATCAAGATTTAAGTGAGTTTTAATGTAGTGTTATAGTCTGCCCACGAGTGATGGGACACAGCATCTCAGAGGTAGTGATGAAGTAGGGATTTTTCCACACAACCTTTTCATGAGTGTATTGTAAATATCAGGAATGCAGTAAAACATCAAATCTCTGACAAACTGTGGCTGGAAAAAGATCTTGCAAGAATAGGATTGACAACGACTGAAGAGAATTGTTCAACATGACAGAAGTGCTATCCTTGTGCAGATTGCTGCACATTTCAAAGGTAGGTGATCAACAGGTGTCAGTGTGGAAACCATTCAATGAAACATTGTTAATAGGGGCTTTCAGAGCTGAAGGCCCACTCATGCACCTGTGATGACTGCACAACACCAAGCTTTACACCTTGCCCTGGCCCTTCAACATTGACATTGGACTGTTGATGACTGGAAACATGTTGCCTGATCAGATGAGTCTCATTTCAAATTATATTGAGCAGATAGACATGTACAGGTATGGAGACAAAATCACGAATCCATGGACCCTGCATGTTAGCAGTGGAATGTTCAAGCTAGTGGAGGCTGTGTATTGGTATAGGGTGTGTGCAGTTGGAGTGATATGGGACCTCTGGTACGTGTAGATATGACTCTGACAGATGACATGTATGTAAGCAACCTGTCTGCTCACCTGCATCTATTCATGTCCATTGTGCATTCTGACAGACTTGGGCAATTCCAGCAGGACAATGCGACACCCCACAATCCGGAATTGCTACAGAGTGGCTCCAGATGTGAACATTATTGAACATAGAATGAGATTTTCACTCTGCAGCGGAGTGTGCGCTGATATGAAACATCCTGGCAGATTAAAACTGTGTGCCCGACCGAGACTCGAAATCGGGACCTTTGCCTTTCGCGGGCAAGTGCTCTACCATCTGAGCTACCGAAGCACGACTCACGCCGGGTACTCACAGCTTTACTTCTGCCAGTATCCGTCTCCTACCTTCCAAACTTTACAGAAGCTCTCCTGCGAACCTTGCAGAACTAGCACTCCTGAAAGAAAGGATATAACGGAGACATGGCTTAGCCACAGCCTGGGGGATGTTTCCAGAATGAGATTTTCACTCTGCAGTGGAGTGTGCACTGATATGAAACTTCCTGGCAGATTAAAACTGTGTGCCCGACCGAGACTCGAACTCGGGACATTTGCCTTTCGCGGGCAAGTGCTCTACCATCTGAGCTACCGAAGCATGACTCACGCCCGGTACTCACAGCTTTACTTCTGCCAGTATCCGTCTCCTACCTTCCAAACTTTACAGAAGCTCTCCTGCGAACCTTGCAGAACTAGCACTCCTGAAAGAAAGGATATTGCGGAGACATGGCTTAGCCACAACCTGGGGGATGTCTCCAGAATGAGATTTTCACTCTGCAGCGGAGTGTGCGCTGATATGAAACTTCCTGGCAGATTAAAACTGTGTGCCCGACCGAGACTGCACGGTTCGATCACCCCAGTCCTCTGTGATGTTTCTAAGGGCTCCACCCACCCCTTGGTGCCATCTGCTCTTTGCTGCAGGATCTTCGATGCTTTACACAATCTGGCCCACCTCAGAACGTGGGCAACAACAAGACTAGTCACTGAATGTTTCATCTGGCCCAGCGTGCCTCATGATTGCTGTTCGTGGACCCAAGTGTGTGTCTCTTGCTAACGTAGTATAATGGGCAGACTTACGCAGCCTCCTTTAGGACAGTTTGATGTCCCCAGATGTCCCCTTCAGCACATCCACATTGATGTGGTCAGTCCTCTCCCCCCTTCTGCCCCCTTCCGAAGGGTACCAATACATATTGTCTATGATCGACATTGCAACCTGTTGGGTTGAGGCGATCCCTCTCCTTGACATAATGGCAGAGACCATAGCCTGTGCTTTCCTATCGGCATGGGCTGCAAGATTTGGCTGCCCCCTTTCCTTACTACGGATCAGGGATGACAGTTCGAGTCCACGCTTTGTGCTCGACTGTGCACTGTGCAGAGAAGCAAAATTCCACACTACGATCTGTCACCCACAAGTGAATGGCCTGGTTGAGCGATGGCACTGAACTCTAAAAGCTGTTTTCGTGTGCCATGGTGGGGTTTGGTCCAAAACACTTCCTTGGGTCTTACTCAGCATCCGTTCTGCCCACGAGGACCTGAATTCTTTGCTGGCAGAGGTCTTATAGGGAGAACCCCTCCTCCTGCCAGCTGAATTCATTGCGGATGCAGCCCCGACTGATGCAGTTGACCTTCCGACCCTTGTAGAATGAGTGCGTGTGCACGTCACCCACCTTGATGACCACCCCTGCCTCACGGTCATTCCTTGCTGCCAGTGTTTGTCCTCAAGGACCTGGCATTGCACAAGTTTGTAATACTGTGCAACAACTCCGTATGTGCGGCCTTGCAACCATTTTACTTGGGTCCGCACCATGTCTTACATGGTGGATTGAATATTTTAATGATACTTCTCAATGGATGATCCAATACGGTTTCAGTTAACCGATTAAAACCAGTGTGATCCCTTGCCAAATCATGTTCTGTCACCTCCGTTCCACTGATGCCACTGATGTGACCTCCAGCGACACTCCACTGCCTGCACAGCAGTCCAGCACACGTGACCCTGTCAGTGCAGCTTCCGAGGTGCCCACTTCTCATGCTGGACGTTGCCTTCAGCCGCCACACTGGCACTAAGATTTTGCATTCAAGTGAGAAAGCTTCCTTCCGCCATGCACCACAGAGCCGGGGGGGGGGGGGGGGGCTTAAGGTGGTGTGGTGGCTCTGTGGAACCTCTCACATAAAGTGCCATATCTTTGGACCTGAGGATCTTTGAATTACTTTTGTCCTTCTCTTCGCAGCACGGTACGTTTGTACAGCCATGTTGTATTCACCTTGTTCTTTGCTTAAATAAATGTTCATTCAGCAGCTAAAGTATGTTATTACCAATCTATGACACATAATATCCACAAGCATAATCTGAATATAAATTCGGGTTCAGCATTGTTTCATTGTTTTTTTCCTTCCTCATTCTGATGAATGGTTCAGGGAAAATCACATCATCGGTGTCTGCAACTGCACCTGTCACTATTCCTGCCATTTTGAAAACTTATTCCCCAGTTAAGTTTGCTAACCAACCAAAACTTGCTTGTCAAGTTATCTCAAGTTTATTCTCCGGTTAGGAGTTACTCTGACAACTGGCCGTGGGGCATTCATCACACCCCAAAGGTGAGCGTCGTCATACGATAGGCTCCCCTTCCAGGAGAAAAGACAGGGTGAAAGTACAACCCCCTTTGGTGGAATGGTAATGAGTTCAGTACACGTGGAGGAAATGAAGCTCCTCACACAGGAATGTTCAGTATGGATTTATTTGCAGGAAACACATTTTAAAGCACCTGATGCCCCTGTCCTAGGGGGCTGTACAGTCTATTGCAAAGAGGACCTGACTGGGAAAAGGTTAAAGGGAGGGGTTGCTGTGTTTGTAAATAATGCACATCACTCCTCTGCTCTTTTGCTGGTTACTAATCTGCAATTAATTGCAGTTGAAATTCACACTTGTAGCATAATCACAATTTGCTCCTTGTATATGTGTCTGTCTGACACAGTAGACTCTCACAGGTCTTATGGAACAACTCCCCCATCCATTTCTTCTCTTGGGAGACTTCAATACTCATCATGTCATCTGGGGCTCAACCTCCACTTGCTTTTGGGGTTGGGTTTCGGACAGCCTCATGATATCTGATATGCCAAGAGCTGTGCATCTTAAACATTGGTACTCCCACTCATTTCTATGCTGCTATTGAGTCATTCTCAGCCATCAACCTATCTCACAGATGTTCAGCCCTTTCAGGCTCAGTTCAGTATGGATTTATTTACAGGCCTTCTGCCTCAATAGAACCCACTGAACTGGATGATCAGCAGGGCTAACTGGACGCTGTGCAGCCATCTGACTGCGTTTGAACACCACGACAGTGTCCAGGAATTGGTAGACCACATCATGTGAGTGATCCATCATACCGCTCTGACTTATCCTTCCAGTGTCTTCAGATCATCTTAGGAGGTGACTTGTATCTTGGTGGACTGATGAGTGCTGTTCAGCAATTCAACATAGGTGTGCAGCTCTTCAACATTCTAAATGCTGCCCAAGTGGAGACAACCTGCTAGCCTTTCAAATCATGAGAGCCAAGACTCAAAATGCAATTAAGGAGAAAAGGAAAAGATTGTGGCAATCATTCCTGAACTTGGTCAACTGTTCCACTTGTTCTAAGAAAGTATAAGAAGTCATTTTTGTCCACTGTAGACAACCTGCCCCTGCTAGAGGCAGCCATTTAACAGTCTTTCCTATGTAAACGTCATTGTATTGGTGTGTTCTTCGATATCAGTAAGGCGAACAACACTACATGGAGAGACAGTATTCTCATGCAGCTGCATCAGTGGGGCTTTTGTGACCACCTCCCCATCTTCCTATGGTATTTTCTGTCTCAGCAGTTTTTTAGAACTTGAGTCGGTGACACGCTGTCTGATCGTCTTGAGCAGGAGAATGGCGTCTCTCATGGCAGTGTTTTAAGTGTTGCCCTCTTTGTCATAGCCATAAACTGTCTCACTTATACAGTAAGGAGTCCTGTACACTGCTCCTTAATTGTGAATGATTTTGCTGCTTTGTGTTCCTCATCCTGTTTTGCAACTGTGTGTATGCGTGCGTTTGTGTTAATTTTAATAATTCTTGTTGTACTTTTGACTTACTTGACTTGAATTTGAGGGATACCATACTACATTTTAGAGACTCAGCGAGGTTTCTGGGCCTAATTTTTGACCCCAGATTGTCGTGGTTGGCATGCCTGAGAGATCTGAAAGCCATACGTTAAAGTGCCTTAGCCACAGGCCTTGGGGCAGATAGAGTGCTTTTGCTCCAGTTTTATAGGGCTTTTGTGTGTTCATGCCTGGACTATGGGTACATGGTGAATGGATTGGCTAGGTCTTCTTATAGGAAGATCATTGATGCTGTCCAACATGAGGGGAATCAGCTGGCAACGGGTGCTTGTAGAATCAGAGTCCCATATGCAGTCTCTGTGATGAAGCCAGGGAGCTGCCACTCACTGTCCAGTGGCAGCTCCTCATGATGCGTCAAGCTTGTAAGTTCCTTGCAGCTCTGAGTTTACCTGCATACCATACTGTTGCTGGTCTGCCTCTGGGAGGCTTGTCCTCCAACCATCCATGAACCATAATGCCGTTTGGGGTCCGAGTGCAGTGTGTTCTGAAGTCATTATGTGTCCAACAAGTACAACCATACGTCCACTGTTTTAAACATGTGTCACCCTGGTTACTGCAAAATCCCAGAGTAATTTTATATTTTATGCAGTAAAGGAGAGAGTGTCCTCCCACTTCAGTTTTCCATGCAATATTTTCTGACATTTTATATGAGTAACACAACAATGTAGCAGCCTTTATGGATGGCTCTAACGAGGGGACATTAATTTGTTGCTCTGCTTCTGGATCATGTCCTCAAGGTCTGACTGCCTCAAGACTTTACTGTGTTTGATGCAGACCTATATGTGATTTTGTGGGCGCTGTAGCAGATGAGACATTCATCCAGTGCTAAATTTCTTGTCTCTTCCGATTCTCTGAGCGCCCTTCAATCTCTGCAATGTTTGTACCCAGCAGATTAGACCAAGTGAGGTGGTGCAGTGGTTAGCACAGTGCACTCGCATTCGGGAGGACGGTGGCTCAATCCCACATCTGGCCATCCTGATTTAGATTTTCTGTGATTTCCCTAAATTGCTCCAGGCAAATGCCAGGTTGGTTCCTTTGAAAGGGCATGGCCGACTTCCTTCTCCATCCTTCCTTAATCCAGTGAGAGTGATGACCTCGCTGTTTGGTTTCCTCCCCCAAACAACCCAACCCAGCAGATTAAGTACTCCAGAACATCCAGGAAGCCCTCTTCGAACTATGATGACTGGGGAAGGAGGTGCTTTCTGCTGGGTACCAGTGTACATGGGTATTGTGGAGAACAAAAGGGCAGATCTAGCAGCCAAGGAGGTGTGTTGTGATCCACAGTTGTTTGTGTGCCATCTGCCTGCATGCTATAGCCTTGCTGTTGAGCTCCAGAGTCTTGCGTTGGTGGGAGGATGAGTGGCTGGAAATAACAGACAATAAGCTCCATCTAGTAAGGCCCACAATGCGGCAATGGGGTACCTGCTTCCAGCCACGTCTACAGGATGATCTCATTCTTACTTGCTTTTGCATAGACCACAGCCCTATGATACATGGCTTCTTGCTCCAGTGAGAAGAACCTACAATGTATGGTGTCTAAACTGGAGTCCTTGCCTTTACCAGCTATACTCAAGGTTCATTCACGTGCACTTCCATGGTGTAAACCTAGGTCAAAGCTTTGCCTGGACCTTTCACAAGGCCCTAAGGACACAGTTAACCCCACGGCTCTCCTCTGTCACTTTCTCTCCATTCTTGACAAGTGCTGGGGCCATGAAGTGGTTTATACCAATGGCTCAATGACTGATGGTCACGTTGGCTTCACATATGTTCATGGAGGATGTACTGAATAGCACTGCTTGTCAGGTGGCTGTAGTGTTTTCACTGCCATATCTCGTGCTTTTGAGCACATTCACTCATGTCCTGGGGAGTCGTTTCTTCTCTGTAATGACTCCTTGAACAGCCTAGAAGCTATCGACCAGTGCTCCCCTCGCCGTCATTTGGTAGCGACCATCCAGAAGTTCATCTATGCCCTAGAATGGTTCAGTCATTCAGTGGTGTTTCTCTGGACCCCAGGTCATGTCAGAATCCCAGGCCAACAGGCTGGCCAAACAGCTTATGGAGATCGGCATCCCCATAACTGACCTGCGTTCATTGTTATACTGCAAGGTTTTTCGGCTTTGGGAGACAGAATGGCATAATCTCAGTACGCACAACAAACTGCGTGCCATTAAGGAGACTATGAATGTGTGGAAGTCCTCCACGAGGGCCTCTCGCAGGGACTCTGTGGTTTTCTGCCAGCTCCAGATCGGCCACGCTTGGGCAATCCGTGACTACCTTCTGCATTGTGAAGAACTGCCTTAGTGTCGGTTTGGCGCCACGTTGACTGTGGCCCATATTCTTTTGCACTGCCCTACTTTGGCTGCCCTGCGATGACGTCTTCGGTTATTGGACTCATTGCCATTAATTGCAACAGACAGTGCCTCATCGGCTGATTTGGTTTTACATTTTATACGTGAGGGTGGGTTTTATCATTCGATCTAAGTTTTTGTGCATGGCCTTTGTCCCTCTGTGTCCTTCACCCTAGTGCTTTGAGGCTGTAGGTTTTAATGTGTTGCAGAGTTTCTGCCTTATCCTTTTTATTTTCGTGGTCAGCCAGCCACGGTAATCTGCTCACCCATTTTACTCTCTTCTACCTGTTTCTTGTGTTTCACTGTGGTTTTTGTCCTATTTTGTTCCTTGTATGTTGCTCTTGTGTTGTTCTTGTGGCTTTTCCTCCCTCTCAGTTTTGTGTTGTAAGTCTCTTTTGTTTTATTCTACCCCCAATTGCTGTAATTGGTACAAGGAACTAATGACCTAGCAGTTTGTTCCCCCCCTTGCCTTTGAGCCAACCAACCAACCTTTTCTTTCCTGGAGTATCTTGAGACCATTTGCAGTTGTTCAACTGGAAGTGCATGTGAGGCAACAGATACTACGCTGTTGTCATTCCACTTTGTTATCACATGGATGCATTCTTTGCCATTTGGGATTGATAGTATCATCGGGGCTTATTTATAATTTATTTTTTAGAATAAGGGGACACTTTGATGATCTGTTTTCTTGTCTTGTTCCTATCCCCCATAATTTATGGTTCTTAAATTCTTCTAGAAGTGGTACAGTTGTGAAGAAGTTGTCAAACACTAGGTGGCCAACAAAAAGAAATTTTTAACATATCTGTAAATAACCCCAATCCAAAAATATCTATTTCCTTAACTATGATTCTAAATTCCTGTCTTCTATGTGTGTGTGTATAGTACAAAAGGCCTGGAAAAGCAAAACAAACACAAACAAATTTAACAAAATCACAATAATTTTTGTCAGTTTTTTACTTTTTTTTTTTTTTTTTTTTTTTTTTTTTTTTTTTTTTTTTTTTTTTACAGTTTGTCAGACCAGAAAAACTTCCTTATTTTGTTCAGCTTATTATGCACACCACATTGTTTGCAATCAATCTATTCACTTTGGAACACATATTATCAATTTGTTTCACAATCACTATCACTTCTCACTGCCTAAAATGTCTTCCAGCGCTGCCCCCAGACTAGATATGGTGTCTGTCGCTATTTTCTGTCCTCCCACTAGCCAACTTATGGAGCACTACCAGAGAACACACAAAATCCCCAATGAAAATCTCATATACACAAAAGTTTTCCCCGTTTACCATAGAGGGGTCCAGCCTAAACCTATCCTCATGCAATCCAGAGCTGACACAGCTAAGACAGGATTTCAGGGCAAACCATAATTAAGAAACAGGATAGAGCAACAGCTGTGTAGCTGTGCCCAACAATCTGTTCAATACTGGATTAGAAATGCCCATGTCATTGAGGCCATACTGCTGGGCAACAAAGCCTCCTTAATCAAAATGATACTGGTGATGTGGCAGGAATCAAACAGACTTTAAATAATATCTGACTGTTGTCGTGGTATGACAGAAAGGGGGGGGGGCTGTACTTGGTAATTATAGACCATGAATTATATTCCAGGGTTTGGCAATGTTTTCTAAAAAAAAAGACTTAATCTACTTTTAAAAATCTCTATTAAAATTCACCTAGATACTTTGTTAAAATTATCCTCTATTCATATCATCTAGCCCAGACTGATATTACAAGCAGCAAAATGAACTAACTTTAATTTTACAATCCCCATGCTGGGTTGCTTACCCTAACATTCAGTCCTCCCTATGCCTAAAGGGATTTTGGTGTTTCTACATACAGAACCCTGTGCAAAATATGTTCAAGTTAGTAATTATGCACCCAAATTTCTCAAACAACATAAAACCTTGTGCTGGACCCCCCCATGCACCAAAAATTAAGCAGATTATAAGCCCGATAGTTATTCAGATACCACAGCACATAGTGTTTACTTCTCCAAAAATTCTTATTGCTAACGTATCTAAGATCTCTTCAAGTATATGTACATATAATTCTATCTTAGGCTGCCAATGCCCTGTGTCCCTTGGTGGACCACTGAGTGCCACTCAGCCATCCGCGCCCGCCGTGCAGCACTGCGCCGCTTCAAGTGCCGTCCCTCAGCTGACAATCTTGCGGCCTTTCGGGTGGCAAGGGCCAGAGCGCGGCGAGTGATTAAAGAGAGCAAACGATGGTCATGGCAATCGTTCTTGAATTCCACCTCTTGCTCCACTAGTTCTACGAAAGTATGGGAAGCCATCAGGAGGATTTCCGGGAAACTCAGCCAGCTCCCTGTCACGGCATTGCTGCATCAGGGATGTCTCCTCACTGCGCCGAGAGACATTGCCCAGACACTGGCCATGCATTTTGTGGACTCTACCGCCACTATTAACTGTGATCCAGATTTCTGCCGCTACCGCACTGCCATCGAAAGGGGTCACTTGGACTTCCGGTCTCTAAATTCTGAACCCTTCAACTGCCCCTTCACAATGTGGGAACTGGATTCTTCGCTGTCTGTGGTTCATGATACTGCGCCTGGTCATGATCAAATCCGGTGCAGCATGCTGCAGCAGTTGTTGCTGCCATCCAAGGAAGTTCTCCTGAACTGTTTTAATATGATATGGTTATCCGGCACGTACCCTGACTCATGGAGGGAGGCGATTTTGATTCCCCTCCTCAAACCAGGGAAGGACCGAACGCATCTCAGTAGTTATCGGAGTATTGCTTTGACGAGCTGTGTTGGGAAGACGTTGGAACGCATGGTCAGCTGCCGCCTAGTTTGGCTGCTCGAAACCAGGCAGCTCCTTAGCCCCTCTCAGTGTGGCTTTCGGAGATGTCGTTCCACTATAGACAACTTGACCCTGCTTGAGGCCGCCATCCAGCAGGCCTTTCTACATAACCAGCATTGTCTAGGGGTCTTCTTTGACATTAATAAGGCGTATGACACTACTTGGCGCTGCCTTATCCTCAATCATCTCCATGAGTGGGGCTTTCGTGGCCGTCTCCCCATCTTCATTCGGTCCTTTCTTTCTCACCGCCTCTTTCAGTATCGGGTTGGTAATGTGCTATCGGATTTGTACGTGCAGGAGAATGGTGTTCCTCAGGGCAGCGTTTTAAGTGTCACCCTCTTTGCCGTTGCTATTAACAGTATCACGTCCACTATCCGGAGTCCTGCCCAATGCTCCTTGTTTGTGGACGATTTTGTTGTTTTCTGTTCTTCGTCCAGTCTTGTCACTGCTAGTCGGCAGTTGCAGCTTACGATAAAGCGCTTAGAGGCATGGACTGCAAAGACGGGTTTTACCTTTTCTGCAGACAAATCTGTGTGTGTTCATTTTAATCGTTCTCGGCGTCTTTTTACCTCCCCTGAATTGCGTCTGAGGGACACCGTTCTTCCTTTTAGAGACACTGTGAGGTTCCTGGGCCTCACTTTTGATTCCAAGTTGTCGTGGTTGCCTCACCTTAAAGACCTCAAGGTGCGGGCCCTGAAGGCACTGAATATTTTGAAGTGTCTGAGCCATCGGTCCTGGGGAGCAGATCGGGCGTGTCTGCTGCAGTTTTATAGGGCTTTTGTCCGATCGCGTCTTGACTATGCTTGCACCGTGTATGGGTCAGCAAGGCCTTCGTATCTGAAGATCCTTGACGCAGTACACCATGAGGATATCAGGCTGGCCACTGGTGCCTTCCGTACCAGTCCCATCCCCAGCCTGTGTGCTGAGGCAGGGGAACCGCCGCTCGCCATCCGGCGGAAACTCCTCATGGTGTGACGGGTGTGTCATTTCCTTGCCTGTCCTACCTCCCCTGCGTACCCTACCGTTGCCCGACCGCCTATGGAACGTCTCTTTTCCAGTCGTCCCAGGGCAACGAGGCCATTTGGGATTTGTGCCAAGCATTTGCTTGAGTCTCTTGGTGTGGAGCGTGTGGCCCCCCAACGACAAGGTTTTACTCGCCTGCCTCCCTGGTTGCTCCAGAGGCCCAGCATCCTTCTAGACTTGTCGGAGAACCGGAGGAACTGCACTCCGGGGTTTGTTTTTACCTCCTTATTTTACGATATTTTAAACCAGCATCCGGACCATGTACCTGTATTCACAGATGGTTCTAAACAGGGGGACTCTGTTGGTTGTGCTGTTGTTTTCCCTGATCGAGTCGTCAAGTTACGGCTTCCTGCGGCGTTTACCATCCTCGATGCCGAATTGTTTGCAATCTTGCGGGCATTGGAGCAGATGAGATGTGTTCCCAGTCTTAAGTTCCTCATCTTTTCTGACTCCCTGAGGGCCCTTCAGACCATGCAACACTTGTACCCAGCGGATACGGCCGTCCAGAACATCCATGATACCCTACTCCGCCTGCAACGGCAGGGGAAGGAGGTTTCTTTCTGCTGGGTGCCGGGGCACGTGGGTATTAGGGGAAACAAACTGGCTGATGTGGCTGCCAAAGATGCGTGTTCCCTCCCTCACGTTGTTGAATGTGCCGTCCCCCTCCATGCTGTAACCTCCCTTTTGCGTTTTCGTGTTATGCATCAATGGGAAGAGGAGTGGTATGGGAAGAGGAGTGGTTGGCAGTTTCTGACAATAAGCTGCGTCTGGTAAAGGCCACTACGTGACCATGGCGTTCGTCCTACCAGTCATACAGGCAGGATGAGGTTCTCCTCACTCGCCTCCGCATTGGGCACAGTCCCTTCACGCATGGTTTTTTACTCCGGCGGGAGGACCCCCCAATCTGCAGTGCTTGTGGCGTCCAGATTACTGTCCTCCACATTTTACTTGACTGTCTTTTATTCTCTGACCAGAGGGCGGTGGTTTCTTTGCCACCGGATTTGCCCTCTATTTTGCAAGACGACGCAGCGACTGTGGTTAAGGTCTTACAGTTTTGTGTCCTGTCCAGTCTGTTGCCACAGATTTTAGGGAGAGGGTTTTAATGTGCTGCTGGGTGACTGTCTCACCCAGGTTTTAGGTAAGAGGTCCGCCAGTCACGATAACCTCCTTGTTTCCCTTCGGTATCTGTTCTCTTTTCCTTGTGTTTCCTTTCCTTTTTTAGTGTGTTTCTTCTCCTCTTGTTTTGCCTCTGTATGTGAGCATTTGGAACTGCGTCCGGCCTGTGTCTTTTAGCCGTTCTCCTTGTTCGGTGTCCGTCTTCGTCTCTTCACCGCAAGTGTTCCTGTTTCTATGCGTTTGGGCGCTGATGACCACGCTGTTTAGCGCCCGTAAACCTCAAACACACACACACACTCATATACATCATCACAATTTTGGCCATGCTCCTCTCTTCCTCAACTTCTTCCTCACCTTGATTTGGCAAACGTGAGAGCATGTCAGCAACTACATTGTCAGTTCCTTTAATGTACTCAGTCTTATATTGGAATTGATGTAGAATGAGCGCCCACTGTGCCAGCCTACATTTCAACAGCTTGCAATCCTGCAAATAGCTTAGAGCCTTATGGTCAGTCATAACTATGGTTTCATGTCCTAACTACACCCTAAATTTCGGAAAACCCCATAACACTGCTGACAGTTCCTTCTCTGAGATCCCATATCCTTGCTCATGCTTAGATAGCACTCTACTAGCAAAAGCTATGCTGCGGTGTTCAGGCCTCCCATCTACTAGTTGTCATTTGGACAGTTCAATATCTATGCTGCAGTCTCAGCTATCTGTCGCTAGATAGAATGGAAGTGACAGGCCAGGATGATACAATATCTTGGTGTTACACAAACTGCTTTTTATCTTTTCTAAGTCCCTGTTACATTCCTCATTCCATACCCATCCCACATTCTTTTTCAGTAACCATGACAGATTTGGTGAATTCAAACTCAAGTCATTTACAAACTTCCAGTAGAAACTGGCCATGCCGAGGACTGACTTTAATTGTTTCCAATTCCTGGGTCTGTCACACTCAGCTATTGCACTGATCTTATCTCCATTGGGTATTATTCCCTCTGAAGACAGTACATGGCCCAAAAAATTTATTTTTGCCTTTACAAAGTCACACTCCTTTAGTTTCAGTTTCATCCTCCCTTTTTGCAAAGTTGTTAACACCTCTCTCAATAGCAAATAATGTTCCCTCCAAGTAGTAGTAGCCACAACGATACCATCCACATAGATGCTTAGCCTCCTCATCAAATCATCTCCAGGCACATAATTCAGTGCTCTAACAAAGACAGCAACCAATATGCAGAGGCCGAATGGGGCTACTGTATATCGGTAAGCTCTACCTTCAAACAGGAAAGCAGTGAATTTCCTGCTTTGTTCTGCCAAAGGAACTTGCCAGAAACCAGTTGTCAGGTCCATATTGGTCATTATCTTTACGTTTTTGTAGCCTTGGACTAGTTTTTCCATATTTTCAGGGTGGCCAGTTTTTGGTATTATAATTTTATTTAATTTCCTAGCATCTAGAACTAGTCATACTAACATGTCCCTCTTTTTGACCACCACTATTGGGCTACAGTACTCACTCCTGCATTTTTCAATCAGCCCCCAAGCCTCCATACACTTTATTTCTGACCTAACAGCATCTTTGTCTGTTATGACAATAGGATATGGCCTAACATTAATAGGCTCATGAGGCTTCACCCTGAGTATATATTCAAAATTTACTACTCTCCCAGGTCTCTCTGAGAACACATCTTTATTCTCTACCAGTAAATTATACAGTTCTTCCCTCTCACTGTCACCAACACCCTCTGTCTCGTAGACCTTCCTTTTTATCTCCTCCTCAATCCCTGCTTCATCCAACATGCACTGGGACATGTGCAAGCTTGCCACTAAATCATCATCTGTTGCATTTACAAATTTTGTCTCCTTTATACGTCCCTCAACATTCAATTCCAATACCTATTACCCACATTTAATATTTGCCCCATATTTGTTTAAAAAATATCTACCCAGAACCATATTTATACTTAAATTTTGAATCACCAGGAATGGATGACTAAACAACTCTCCACCAATGTTCACATCTAACAAAGCCTCCTCCTTCACTGGCTTGCTGTAATTACCAGTAGCATTTTTTATTCTAACACCTGTAACTGGGAATTCTACCATTTTGTCATTCCCGATATAATTGTAGAAACTCTCTGCTATCCCACTGACTTTATTACCTGTGTCCACCAAGGCTTCTTCACTGACTTTACCTATCTGAACTTAAACTAATGGTTGCACCTTCCTAAAATATTCCTGCTTGAGCTCTACTTCTGCTAAAAGATCCTCCTCCACAACATTAGCACAGTACTTTTCCATAGTGCATACCTGCCCCCCATTGAATGATTCTATTTCATTATCCCTTCAAATTTTACTTCAAAAACATCTTTGTGTTCTTTATTTTCGAAGCCCAACCATCCTAACTTTCTGAAAAAACTAAACTTCTCCTTCTCTCATACCTTTGGTCCCAACTTCTGTATATACTTAGAAAAATCCACCAATCACTTGCATCAAGATCACATTCACTCTTCCCCATCGAACCAGTATTCCATTCAGCCTCTTCCATACCCCCATACTGCTCATCCTCATGCACTACATAATTATTCACCTTTTCAACTTCATCTCCCTCCTCACACACTAACTTTCCACAATCTGTAACCCTGCAGTTACTCTCCACAGCACATTCTACCATTTCATTTATAAAATGCCCCCTTAAAGCATCAAACTCCTTGTCCACATAAAATATTTTTTTGAGTACATCATAATATGCCTTATTCTCAACATTTAACTGCTTTAAACTGTTCATATAATTATATTTCCCTACTGTCCAATTTTTCTGGAGTATATTTTTGCAACCATTATGCCCTTGCTACCCAATCATTTAAGTTCAATTCAGCTTCCTCCTTAGTTCTCCACTGTTCATCATTCTTAGTTTGCTGTTTAATGCCATGCATGTAAACACTAGCACAATTTATTTCGCCATATTTCATGGAATCAAATATGGCTTTCCCCACCAAAATATCACATTCATTACCATCCTGCACATTACAGACACCTCAGAATCTGGCTGCTCAGTGCTGAACTCATGAATTTCACCACATTCACTCTCTGGTACATATTCATTTCTCACTCAACAATAGGTACTATGACCCCAACATCATTACCATCATCTACAAAACCATTAGTTTTAGGCACCTTGGCCCTCTCAGAATTAACATTGTCATCCACTGTATCTGCTTCCATTACAGACATCTCAACGAATTTCTTACTATTACTTTCACACACACTTTGGTCATCACAACATCCATCTATACCTTCAGAAAGTGTCTTAGTCCCTGACCTGTTAATAATGCTCACCAAACCAATACTATCTTTCTCAGAATTCATGTCCCCAAACTCTTTACAAAAATATTCTCAGCATTGATTTCTTCCATTTGGACCTTTAAATGCCTAACATTCTTCCTCTTAAAAGCTCTCCTTTTGCCATGCTCCATGAAAGAGCTCCCCAATACATTTTCATTATTTAAAATGGCCTCCATACCACAAAATCTTTCCTCTCTCCTACTTCTCTCATTATTGTCATACCCCCTTTTAGAATAACCACCCCTAGTCTGATTATAATTATTATGGTTCCATCTCTTGGCCCTATTGCTTCAACTTGTCTTGTCCCAAAATGGACCCCATTTGTGACAGCTCCTAGGTTAAAGGATGCTGTCCCCGTTGTGTGTTGTTGTTCTGTCCCCCTCTTCCAGGTCCGTTTCCCAGCATAGGCCTTGGTTCATTTCTTACATCACTGCCCCTAAAATCCCTTTGACTGTGGCTCTCTTTATTACATCTTCCCCCATTTCTTCTCCAATGTTTTTTTTTATATTTCTGTTCCCATGGTGGCTCTGATGATTATTTCCCCAATTCCCATTTCTGTGACCATTTTGATGATTGTTACCCCAATTCATATTTCTTCTCTCCCCCAGATCCCTATGGTTATTCCCTAGATTGTTTCCCTTTGAGCCAGGCCTATAGCACATAGCCTGTCCATCCTCTCAACAAAGTCTAAAAATTTCTCCACAGAATCAGTGGGGCAATTTATGAGTTCCCATTGTAACTTCTCAGGTAGTCCCCTCCTTAGAGTAGATATTTCTGTTAACACACCTAAAGGCTGATCCAGATCTACTAATTTATTCAACTCTTCCTGGCAAAATTTCCTCATAGTTCGTCTGCCTCCTCTGTACACAGGTCCATTCAAAAACTCATTTTGCAACCTACACTGCTTATTTTTACTCCAGTATTTATCTAGAAACATTCATTCGAATATTTCAAATGAAATGAACTGATCCTTAAATTTGTTAGCCCATGTCTAAGCCGAACCTCCCCACATTGTCTTTACAAATTTTACTTTTGCCTCATCTGACATCCCAGGCAGAAAACAGTCCTTGCAATTGGCCAAAAAGTCCACGGCATGATATCCGTTTTCACCTGAAAATGGCTTTCCACTAGGTGCCTGCATTACTGGACACCCAGCACAACCCAAAACATTATACAGTTCTATCCAGGTAATTTTGTCGTTTACTTTTGAGGTGACAGTTGCCATTTTCTTTCTGAGATCATCAGCTGTGCTGTCTAATTTATTTATCAGCAGAGCTTTTGTCTCATCATTGCTAGGCACTATTTTCACATTCACTTCAGCCAAAGGTTGCCTTGTCACCTCTTCCTTATCTTCACAATCAGCCTTCCAGAATCAATTTCACTCCTCAGCTCAGCCTCAACTGTTTCAACCTTGAAATGCCAGCACTCTTCTATTTTTTCTAATCTATTATCTAATTCGGTCACAATTTCTTGTTTCATTGACCCCAATTGACTATTTATTTCACCAATATTAGTTTTAATACAGCCAATTCATTTCCCACATCTGTCTTCAGTGAATTTAATTTAGTTCCAAAATTATTGTCTAAAGCACTTAATTTATAATCCATGTCAGTTTTAAATGAACCTATTTGGCTACTCATATTTTGGAGAAGAGCAATTAGTTATTTAGACATTACAGGGATACCGATTTCCTCCTGTCTCTGAGGACTTTGTGGTTCACTACCGCTCCCTACTGACCCGCAATCACCAAGCGATTTTTTAATTTTGTGCGCCATTGCCCTGGCTAGCACAAGAACTGAAAACAAGAAAAACAAAAACCAAAATTCTGCCTGCTGTGATCACTTATCTTTCTGGAGGCACTGCGTCAGTCTCGGAACTTCTGAAGAGGCTGCATTTCAGAGCGTAGTCACGGCCACTTGTTGCAGGTCCGCTGGTCGCTGGACACCTGGCTGCTGAGAGCCCGTCACCCCATTGAGAATCAGCCGTGCCCACACTCTGCTGGCGCTGGCTACAGGTCCGCCTATCCCTGGCACACTGTTCGATCCATTCCGTGTGGCATTGTCGAACAGCGATAGTAGGCGCGTACGCGATTATTAACCGAAACACACGTTTCCGTGGATGTTCCTGCTTCGCCTAGTTCCACTAGTCTTCAGGCCTAGTTGCCTAGCACACTAGTATCCCAGATGAGCCCCCAATTGTGATAGGATGGAAAATAAGTGTGGTTAAAGAGTTCACATGAGTATGCATATACAAATGTTCATTAAAAAATGTTAGTGCAAATGTTGGCTCTCATGTAAGTCTAAGGGGATGATTTCCACACTTGGTGCATTAGTACACTGTTCCATACCCACGCATTAGTTATAGTTTTTTAATTAATTTTTACTCAGACATGAGTACAGTTCATGCTAGGGAACAAAAATTAGGTGATTATCATAGCAAAATCATTTTTCACGACACAGTTCAATTAAGTTTTTATCATCACTATTTATTGGCATCATCTTTTTCTTTCACACAATTAAATTAGCACTGGTGAGACAGTTTACAGTGTTACTTTAATAATAATTTGCCTCTGAGCCACCAATAGCAGTAATGTAGGCTGCTATAATCGAGAGTTACTCAATCAACTCGAACAGAACCACAAGTCCCACTGTCCTCTTTGTTTTAACAGTTTTGGCACAAAATCACAGATAGCCACATGTTCACTTACGCTGATAATTCATACTCACACAAATGATCGTAGCACTTCCAGTTCACCAAAGATATGCTTGCACACTTGCACTATTAAACAATAATCTTTGTCAAAATAAATCGGCATTCAAACGACCACATGAGCCACCCTCAAGTGGGGCATGCTCTCCACCCACTGGCCAACTCTGACACCCATATGCTCACCAACTCCTGAACAACTGACCCCCAGCCAAAATGGCTGCTTGCTTATATAGGCTCAGATGTCTACCCCCCCCCCCCCCCCCCCCCTCTCCGGGTATGCAAGTACCAATCTCACCAGGTTAAGGTCACAAATTTTGACACATACATCCCTCAACAGAAATAAGTACACCATCAGAACCATGCTAAAAAGTACATCTTATTTACTATGTTACATTAATTTCTAGGATTATTTTTTGCCCTTAAATCAAGTTTTAGTTTTTTGCAAAATTTTGCCACTTAGTGCAAATTTGTTTGTTTACATGTGTGCTGCAAAGTTTTAACATAGAACTGCATATAGCACTGTTTTTAGAGGTAATCTATACCGATCTACCCATTGTGCTGCTCAAAATCTTTGTATCTATAATATTTAATTAATTATGGTTGATTAATGTTAATTATAATTTGCAATCAATGAAAACTATTGCAAGTGTATGGTATAACTTAACTAGTTTAAAACGTGTGATGCCACCCAAAATATTATATAGTGCCGTTCTTTATGTCAAGAATTTTCTATTGAATTTTGTATACAATTGCCCATCAAACTTTGTTTATTGCTCTTTACGAGGTTAATTATTTATGAATCTTAACATATGACTATGGCACTTGATCCTCTATGACAAAATATTTTCAGTGAGCACTCCCTCATCTCTGTAAGTTGTTATTTACAATTTTTACTAATTTCTCAGTATTTGTGATGTTAAACAATTTTCAAGTTACTATAACTTTTGCATCTCGTGACTTAAAATAAACATCGATCTTTCAGAAGGTGCATATTGCTGACCACAATCCACTGTCACATTGCTCTTCACTGTAAGTTACATACTTTTCATGTAATGCGCGAAAAACCAAACAATGCCCCAAGCTGCGGGCTACATGACCGCCTGGTGGCGGAGGCATTCCATCGACATGCTGCAAATCTCGTGCGGGCACACCACGCACTTGTGTGAATAGCGCACCATGTCGTGCGCTCTCTCTCAACAAAGCAATCCTTGCATACTAGACCTATTCATCTAATAACAGAGGTTTGTACCATCACAGATGAAATGTCTTCATCCTTCCCCTCAGAAAAACAAAGAGCTTCATCAAGTCTTAAATCTCTAAAACAAACTTATGAAATCATATGACTATGAAGTCATAATTTTCTGTACTGTTGAAATAGTGCTGATACATTTGTAGGAATGTCTCTTGTCCTTTGAAAAGGATACCATAAAATATTTGTTGTGTGTAACAGAACTATTACAACTGCAAATATCCTTTTACTTTGAAAACATAATTGTGTATTTGAAAATTAACAGAATTATAGTAAAGCTCAATACTTCAAGACAAATACAAATCAAATTACCTATCAAACCATATGACATTGCAAACAGCCATTTGAAAACAGCCAGTCAACAGATGGTTTATTTGCATCTGTGATCACTTCCAAGAAATCAAAACTCAAGAAAACCAAACCTTGAGAACATCTAGCTGAGATTAACATGTGTCCCAACTGTTTGCAACTGTTATAATAAAATTTATCAATTTTACCACTGTCCTTATAGAACAGTAGGCAGATCTGTATTAAATAATGGAAATTACTCACATTTGAGGCCTGGAGGCATCTTTGACATATTTGTATTTTGAATAAAAAGTGATTTGAAATTTGCCATTCATGTTGTATAACTGAATTCAAAGCTGAGTGCTGGCTGTTAGGTTTTAAGGACTTTGAAATACTTCACACTTTCAAGCTACATTAAAAATTGATCTGATATTTTGGAGAACTCTCCTTCAGTATTTTTTGCATTGGCTTGTCACGTGCTGCCAATCCTCAAAGCTCCATATTCAACCTCTTTGTCAATTGTTCCTCTTGGTGTGTACAAGTGTCTCTTGAGCTCTCTTACAATGCTATTGCGTAAATGTAAGCACATGTATGTCAACTACATTACACGCACATACTCTCTCTCTCTCTCTCTCTCTCTCTCTCTCTCTCTCTCTGCAAAAGAATTATTTTAACGGTTGATGTTGGTGCAGGTTTTTGCGATGTATAGGATTTAGCTGCTTTTATTTAACCGTTTTGCTGCTACAGATGTGCTCTTTGCATTCCGTGCTGAAGTGGCTTTTGTTGTACTGCCATGAAAGAAGACTATTCTGCTCGAGGTCTGGATCACAATAGAGAGAGGCAACTGTGTTGTGCATTGCAGAATCCTCCAGAGTCACGCACACAACCTGTATCCCTCACATGCTATTAGCTGAAACCGATGGTGAGAATTCGCTAGCAGTTTCATGAGGGCTCAAGATGTTTCTTGTCAGCAGCTTTAACAGGACAGAAGTTTTGTCACATTGGTACAGCTGAAGTTGCTCTGAGAGAAAACTTGTAAAGATCTGACTGGGACCTTTCAAATAAAATTTCAAATAAAAAAATAAAGTTGCCTAAAATATTCCTTGACTGGTGCCACCCTGTGCTATATGGTTCATTTTAGCTCATATATTGCAGTGAATGAAATGTGGGTAAGCTATCTAAATTTTATTTAAAATCGAAGGGAAATGATGTCTCATTTTGTTCTCAAGTTATTGGGTTTTATATCTGAAAGACAGTCAATCATCACATGCGGCATTCACGTCCTTGTGGATCATGAATTATGTGGTCATAAACAATCTGCATATCTCATATATGATTCAATATATTGGAATGAGGGTTTTTGCAAGTAATAGCATGCAATAAGGCACATGTGTTGTATCATAAATACTCTGAAATTTTTTATTCACCTAAAAATGCCAGGATGTTCAGTGAATCTTGAAAACCTGGAAAAAGCCACTGATTTTCAAAATTGGAAAAAATGGTGTCACATAGGGAAGCAACCACCACAAAATAGAAGACTTAATAAATCAGAAGTAGCTATCAGCAGTGCTCTTGATGTTATAAAAACTGTGAGCAGCAACATTGTTAAAACATCTGATGCAGAAAAGCCTAAGACATGAAGCGATACTTATGGAGAATATGTGGCAGCAAAATTAAGAGGGTACACTATGATTGTACAAAACATTGTACAGTATAAACTCAATGAACTGTCGTTTCAAGCTGACATGGGCAACATTCATAACAATTCGATTTAGTTCAGCAAACTTACGTTTATCATATGTTCAAATGCTACTGTAGATTCAAACTAGCATGAAAAAAATTATTTACAGTTCAGTTAATTTCTTTAATTGAACCTTTGCACATAAATATAAAGGGTAACAATAATTGTCTTCTCAGGTGACCTGACCATCATCATTGTTAAAATGTGCAAATTCATTTCAAATTTTTACACTATTATTTGAAGATTTTCGAGGCAAAGATCTCATACGAAAAAATGAACTACTGTGTTATTTGCTTTGCCACCAGCTGCCAAGAATCACACTTCCAAGGTCAGCTTCATCATGGAGAGTTTTTCTTGGTATGTACAAGTGTCTTGAGCTCTGGCTGCTTCATTAAAAATTATGCAGATATCTGCATACTTGCACAAATACTATGCATTGTCTACACCCAGAAGCATAGGTTTTCTATGCAGACATGTACCGAATGTGTTCTCTATAACCTTCCTACCTCTGCTGAGTCTGCAGCTGAACACACTTTCAGCTGACTGTAATGCATGTTCACACGGGTACGATTTCAACATCTGTTGATGTGTTAATGTGTCAGGATTGGCGAGGAGGGGAAAGCAGTAGGCACATGTTGAGGTGAAAAATCAGCATATTTTTAACTGCTTGAATGTTTAATACCATAAAAAGCAAAGGCAGGCCTAGAGAAGCCACCAAGACTGAATGGGCTTCCGCCCAAGAGAGCAGGAGAGAACATCTGGTCGGGTCGGAAGCTGCCAGCAGAAGGGACTGGATGGCGTGTCTGCTCCCAGCAGCTGGCCACAGTCCCACCTGCATTTGACCACCTCCAAGCCTCCCTATTGCTCGGCCAAATCAAAGATGCACAGTTCAGTAGCGTTTCCTCGTCAGCAACACGTGAACTTAGCTGCTGATGGTTCAACACGTGAGTTTCAAAGTGGTTATGTCCAGTTTCTTGCAACGTGACTGATCTGCTGCAATTAGACACCAGGCAGAAGGCACTGGTGAACATTGAGTGAAGAATAAAAATCAAATTTTATACTATTAAATCCATTCAGTAATGGCCTTCACTGTACAGAGGCAAGGCAAATACATGATCTCCGATGAATGTATAACCCAATTTTTGTCATTGTCCCTGCTAGTGGTATCTCCTCTGGTATACTTAACACATTAGCATCAACCACTTTCCAAATTGAAATATTTTTCAGAATACCATCTGATATACATCCTTCTAAATGGATACTTGCATACCGTATTTGAGGGACTATAAGACACTACGGACTGTAAGATGCACCTTAATTTTTAAGAAATTTTTTTAAACAACATTTATACCACTTTTATTATTAGATTGCAAAGCCAGACTGAAGAAAATAATCTTAGTTCATAAAACCAAATTGACCTTTAGAATAACTGAAAATCATCATCTGAACTTCCTTCTTCTTCTTCCTCTTCCTCTTCATCAGCATCATCATCCTCTTCTTGTATAATGTGGTCTTCAGTGCAATTGAGAGCATTACTTATGCTGTTCTTCCTGAAAGATTTAACAATCTCTCTCTCTAAACCATGACTATTTTATCCACTGCACACTTGTTTGATTGTAGGTCATTTTAAAGCTCTCTTCGGGGTGAATTCCTGTTTATTTCAGTTATCATCCATTTGTTCCATTCGTATCTCATGTACACATTCAATGGTTTATTTATCAATACATCAAGAGGTTGCAATTGTGAAGTAAGTCGTCCTGGAAAACAGCAAGCTCTGTATTTCTCTGTCTCAATTTCTTTCACAGAATTTTTCAAATCACAACTAAACTGATCTAGAACAAGAAGAGAACTCTTCTTCAATAAAGCCCCTTTCCTTCTCTCCTACGCTCTGTTAATTGGTAATTTCATACCAGCTTCATCCATTTTAAACCAAACAATGGCAATTTTTATATTAATTTTGAGCATAAGATGCACCTAAATTCTGGAGGCAATTTTTCGAAGAAAAAAGTGCATCTTTGTGGTCTGTAAAATACAGTATATAAAGCATATTAAAAACAAAGATTCCAAGACTTACCAAGCGGGAAAGCACCGGTAGACAAGCACAATAAATAAAACACACAAACAGACACACAAAATTTCTAGCTTTCGCAACCGACAGTTGCTTCTTCAGGAAAGAGGGAAGGAGAGGGAAAGACGAAAGGATGTGGGTTTTAAGGGAGAGGGTAAGGAGTCATTCCAATCCCGGGAGCGGAAAGACTTACCTTAGGGGGAAAAAAGGACAGGTGTACACTCGCACACACTCACATATCCATCCGCACATACACGACACAAAAGCTAGAAATTTTGTGTGTGTGTTTGTGTGTTTTATTTATTGTGCCTGTCTACCGGCACTTTCCCACTTGGTAAGTCTTGGAATATTTGTTTTTAATATATTTTTTCCCCTGTGGAAGTTTCTTTCTATTTTATTTACAGTATATAAAGCAATATTGTGCATGAACAGACTTAAACAGAAATGCAATGAAAAATACTTCATAACTGTAAAACTCAGTTCCACTATTAGCAAATGCACAGCTTCAAGGGAATATAGAAAGTTCCACAGCTCTTCAAATCTCTTCATAATGTGCAGCCATTCTTTTCTTTGGTACAGAAGCTGAAACAACAGGTATAATTAAATTGTTTTACTGTTTTGTCCTTTAAATCTGCAAATTACACTTTTTTAGCAGAAATTGGACACACAATGCTTCATACAGCAGTATATATAACTGACTAGCTCATTGCACTATTCTGTAGGTGTGTGTAAGTATGCATGAAAGTGTAAGTTTTTATCTTCCTCACATTATATTATCCCATAAAACTACAAAGCAGATTTTATTACCTGAAGTACTGGTTCCCAAACTGAAGGTAATTACTCCTGAGGTGTAAATTGAAAATTTCTGAGGGCTAGAAACCAAAAGGGTTTGTTGTTTCTCAATCACGAAACTAAATTATTTTTGAAAGATAGTTATTATTAGCACCATAATTTTGCATTACTGTATTGATTACATAAGATACACCTTGTGAAGCAAATGTCTTTTCACATAGTCCAGTCACTAAACATGTATATTCTGTTTTGTACTGCACAGCTTTAACAGTGAGACATGCAAATAACAGAAGCTAAATATATGAAAATGTCTTCTCTGAGTTGCATGTAGTTTTACAATGGACAAAAAATTCCTTCACTATTCAACTTGAAACAGATAACGAATTAATTGACAGTAAAACAGACAGTAGCTACATAATGGGTTCTGTAGTGCTCTACACATTATTATTATTATTATTATTATTATTATTATTAGTAGTAGTAGTAGTTGTAGTAGTACTGGCAATGCTCAGATATGAAGCACTGGAATGCTGAAATATTTTAATTTCCACCAGCTCAGTAGTGAGGAGGTCCAGCAATCAAGCAATTTACAAACAGTAAGTATAGTCAACACATTTGTGTTGATTATAATTGACAGTACAGGGTGTGGAAGAAGCAAGCATCACTAGGTACTGCAGTGATGCAGCTTTCTATTCAGAGGAGGAGTTGTTGACAGCACTAGTGATGTGCCAGGAATTGCTTCATCATTCATTCTAGCACACGACTACCAAAAGACAGAACAGGAAAATGAACGTTGAGTTAAAGAAAAAAATATTTTTAAGTATGTTTTTAATTATGATATCAATAAAAAAAACCTGAATAGACTTGGAGCATGATTTACGATGTGCACTGCCTGAGAAGAAACCAAACATTAAAAAAAAGATTAGAAATAAGCAGTACCACACTGCCACTGGCTCCCTACTTCTTGGTTTAATAAAATACAAACAAGAGCTAAATATTAAACTTCCTGACAGATTAAAACTATGTGCCAGACCCAGACTTGAGCTCGGGACTTTTCTTTCAGGATTGCTAGTTCTGCAAGGTTCGCAGAAGAGCTTCTGTGAAGTTTGGAAGGTAGGAGACGAGGTACTGGGAGCATTAAAGTTGTGGGGACGGGTTGTGAGTCGTGCTTGGTTAACTGAGTTGGTAGAGCACTTGCCCGCGAAAGGCAAAGGTACCAAGTTCGAGTTTTGGTCTGGCACACAGTTTTAATCTGCAAGGAAGTTTCACATCAGTGCACACTCCACTGCAGAGCGAAAATCTCATTCTCATATTGTTTATCTTCAATCCTTTTATGAAATTGATCAAATATATTTCTTTTTCATTTTAAGTTTAAGTTTGGCAATAATGTTGGTGGTGTGGGTAATGATATCTGAATGGTTGGGAACCACAGACATAAAGTAATAGATATTTTATCAACTACTGCAGGTCATTTGTGTACTTTTACTGTACATTATTTATATTTACTGAAATTATTTTCATTCTCTTAATCTAATTCTTGAGTGCTTCACCTAAAGCACAGCAGACTTCAGGAACTACCTGTGATATAGCTGTTGTCGAAACACAAAATACGTACTTTAGACTAGCATATGTATCTCATAAATCGTAGAGTGAGACCAAGAGATGAATACACTAAGCAGATTCAGAAGGATGTAGGTTGCAGTAGGTAGTGGGAGATGAAGAAGCTTGCACAGGATAGAGTTGCATGGAGAGCTGCATCAAACCAGTCTCAGGACTGAAGACAACAACAACAACAACAACAACAACAACAACATGTATCTCCAATTGTTAAGAACTGAAGCCTAAGTGCAAGCTTCTCTTCAGCTGAGATTGCTTGCCTGTATTTGGCGCCCTTCTTTGTAATTTTCCCAACTATATCAATAAGCAGACAGTGAAAATCGCCCACTGACAAAATTTTGAGACAGGCCTAATGGAGACGGGAGCTGTAATTCAGTGACTAGTGCACTACCACCACATATTTGATGCTTCGTCTAAAATTCAGACACCCATATTTTGCTCCCCCCCCTCCCCCCCCCCCCCCCCCTATGTCTTCTTGTTGCACTTCCAGCCTCACATGTTGAGATTGCAGACGCCCATCGCATCCCAATACTCCATGTGCCCCACCTCCCATCTGTGTCAACTGCAGGGAGCACCATTCACCTTGCTCGCCAGACTGCCGAATTTTCCAGAAAGAGCGTAAAATCATGGAATACAAGACCCTGGACCGACTAACCTATACTGAGGCCAAAAGGAAATACGACCGACTCCATCCTGTGAGAATGACATTTCCCTACGCTGCTGCTACAACACCTGTGCTATCCCCGTCTGTTTCTCCAATTGTGGCCGGATCGACAAGTAGTACAACTCCTCCTGCCCCCTCGCCAGTGGGGGGCTCTACCCACCGGGTTGCTCCTGCGCCACCTACCTCAGGAGCAACACCATCCCACCCATCAGGGACGTCTGTCCCCACTTCTAAGCTGCAGAAGTGTCCAACTTCTTCGGCTTCTCAGGCTCGCAAGGGGTCCCTTGGGTCCCTCCCTTCCCAGGTTTCCGCCAGCGAGAAGGCTGACGACCGACAGTGGTGTAAGTGCCCGCAATCCGCTGGTCGTAGGGCTTCACAATCCTCCTCCGTCCTGGAGACTGAATCGGTGAAGCCCTCCCAGCCGGTGCGACCCAAGGAACGGCGTGAGAAACCCAAGAAGAGCTCTCAGCCCAAGTAACTTGCGGTGGCAGCCATCCCACAGCAACCTTCCAGCTCTGTGTCTGAGGATGCGGTGGAGATTCTGGCGTCCGCTGAGGACCCCAATCTCGCCGGTCCATCAGATGCCATGGAAAGCACTATCAGAGGTGCTAAATCGGAGGCAGCAGGTGACCCAGCGGCGTAATCTCCCTTCCCAGTCCCGTCACGCCTTTATCAGCTATGGACAACACCATCCTCCAGTGGAACTGCAGCAGTTTCTTCCACCATCTAGCTGAGCTCCGCCAACTTATCAGCCTTCATCATTTCCTCTGCATTGCTCTGCAGGAAACTTGGTTTCCGGCAATGCGAACCCCCACCCTCCATGGCTACCGGGGTTATTATAAGAACCGGGCAGCTTATGAAAGGGTGTCTGGTGGCGTCTCCATATATGTCATGAACTCTCTTCACAGCGAGTCTGTACCTCTCCAAATAACTTAAGAGGCTGTCGCTGTTCGGGTGTGGACGCCACAGGCTGTTACCGTCTGCAGTCTTTACCTTCCACTGGATGGTGATGTCGCGCAGCATGTCCTGGCTGCTCTGATAGCCCAATTGGCGCCACCTTTCTTGTTACTGGACGACTTTAACGCCCATAACCATCTGTGGGGTGGGTCGGTGGACACAGGTCGAGGCGCCATCGTTGAGCATTTATAGGCGCAGCTCGATCTCTTGATATTAAATGATGGTGCCTTCACACACTTCAGTGTGGCGCATGGCACATACTCCGCCATTGACCTTTCCATCTGTAGCCCTAGCCTCTTACCGTCTGTCCAATGGAGAGTGCATGACGACCTTTGTGGTAGTGACCACTTTCCGATCTTTCTGTCACTACCACAGCGTCAGTCTTCTGGGCGCCCTAGCAGATGGGCTCTGAATAAGGCTGACTGGGACTTGTTCTCCTCCACTGCCGCTATTGAGCCTCCTCTAACGATGACATTGATGCAGTGGTTCAATTGGTCACCACCGGCATTGTTACTGCCGCCGAATCTGCCATTCCCCGTTCTTCTGTGTCCCCTCGGCGGCGGACTTTGCCTTGGTGGTCGCCTGAGATCGCTGAAGTGATTACAGCTCGCCGGCGGGCGCTCCAGCGTTACAAGCGATATCCCTCAATCGAACACCTTATCGCCTTCAAACGGTTGCGTGCGCGAGCCCGCCGCATTATCCGCCAATGCAAGCAGGAATGCTGGGAGCGGTATGTGTCCACCATTGGCCTCCATGTCATTCCATCGCAGGTCTGGGCCAAGATTCGCCGCCTCTATGGCTATCGGACCCCTGTCAGCGTCCCTGCGCTCTCACTGAATGGAGCAGTTTGTACTGACTCCGACGTCATTGCAAACCGCTTGGCAGAGCACTTTGCTCTGAATTCCGCTTCTGCCAACTACGCCTTGGGCTTCCGCTCCATTAAAGAGTGGATAGAACGTCGGAGTCTTTCTTTTCGCACCCATCATTCTGAATTGTACAATGTTCCATTCAGTGGGTGGGAATTCCGCAGTGCCCCCGCCGCTTGTCCTGATATCGCTCCTGGCCCAGATAGCATCCACTCTCAGATGCTGAAACACCTTTCAGTGGACTGCCAGCGACGCCTCCTCGACCTTTACAACCGCATTTGGGTCGAGGGTGAGTTTCCGTCGCAGTGGCGGGAAAGTCTTGTTGTCCCCATTCTGAAACCGGGGAAGAACCCTTTGGAGGTGGACAGCTACCGTCCCATCAGCCTCACCAACGTTCTTTGCAAGTTGCTTGAACGGATGGTGAGCCGGCGCTTGAATTGGGTACTGGAGTCTCGGGGCCTTCTGGCTCCGTCTCAGGGTGGGTTCTGTAAAGGCTGCTCCGCCGCCGACAATCTGGTGAGCCTGGAGTCGGTAATCCGTACTGCCTTTGCCCGCCATCAGCATCTGGTCGCTGTCTTTTTCGACATGCGGAAGGCGTATGATACGACATGGCGTCATCACATCCTTTCTAAGCTTTATGGATGGGGCCTTCGGGGCCCTCTGCTGATCTATATCCGCAATTTTCTGTCGTATCGTACCTTCCGTGTGCACGTCGCGGCCTCATATAGTTCCTCCCAAGTCCAGGAGAATGGTGTGCCACGGGGTTCTGTTCTAAGTGTCTGTCTGTTTTTAATAGCCATTAACGGGCTCGCTGCAGCCATGGGAAATTCTGTCTCCGCTTCTCTGTATGCTGACGACTTCTGCCTTTACTGCAGCTCTATTGGCATTGCAGCTGCTGAACGTCAGCTACAGGGCACAATCCGCAAGGTGCAGTCTTGGGCTGTAGCGCATGGTTTTCAGTTTTCGGCAGCCAAGACCTGCGTTATGCATTTCTGCCGGCGATGCACTGTTCATCCGGAGCCGCGGCTTTATCTCGACGGCGAGCTTCTTACAGTTGTGGAGTCACATAGGTTTTTGGGGGTGGCTTTGATGCCCGGTTGACTTGGCTGCCTCATATTCAGCTACTTAAACAGGCGTGTTGGCAGCATGTAAATGCTATTCAATGCCTGAGCCACACCGGGTGGGGCGCCGACCGATCTACTCTCCTATGGCTTTACCAGGCGTTAGTCCAGTCCCGTCTGGACTATGGGAGTCTGACTTATGGCTCAGCATCCCCATCTGCGTTGCGGGTGCTGGACCTAATCCTCCACAGCGGGATACGCCTTGCCACTGGTGCCTTCCGGACCAGCCCTGTGGACAGCATACTTGTGGAGGCAGGTGTCCCTCCACTGCGGATACGACGCCAACAATTACTGGCTGCTTATGCTGCCCATGTTTTTAGCTTGCCCGGGCATCCAAATTATTGTCTCCTGTTCCCGCAGTCCGTCGTTGATCTGCCAGAATGTCGGCCCAGGTCGGGTTGTCCGATTGCCGTACGCGTCAAACAGCTTCTCTACGGGCTTGGGCGTTTCCCTGTACCACCTCCTTTCCGGGCCCCTCTGCGTACACCCCCATGGTGTGTGCCTCGCCCTTGCCTTCGGCTCGACTTGGCACAGGGCCCGAAGGACTCAGTCCCTCCGGTGTCCTTCCGACGCCGCTTTTATTCCATCCTGGTCACTTATCATGGCTCTGGCGTTGTCTATACCGATGGTTCAATGGTTGCTGGTCGTGTCGGTTATGCACTAACTCTAGGGGACCATTCTGAACAACGTTCGTTGCCAGCTGGCTGCAGTGTTCACACTGCTGAGCTGGTCGCCATCTTTCACACCCTAGAGTATATCCGCTCCTGCTCAGGTGAGTCCTTCGTTATCTGTAGTGATTCCCTGAGCAGTTTACGAGCTCTCGACCAGTGTTTCCCTTGTTCTCGTCTGGTGATGGCTATCCAGGAGTCCTTGCATACTCTTGCCCGTTGCGGCAGATCTGTGGTCTTTGTTTGGACCCCGGGCCATGTTGGGATACCCGGAAATGAAACTGTTGACCGCCTGGCGAAAGAGGCCACTAGTGCACCATCTCTGGAGATTGGCCTCCCGGCGACTGATTTGCGGGCACTATTACACCGCAAAGTTTTCGATTTATGGGACACTGATTGGCACAACCTGCCCGTGCCAAACAAACTCCGTCGTATAAAGGAGATGACTACTGTGTGGCGGTCATCCATGCGAGCTAACCGCAGGGAATCAGTCATCCTTTGTCGGCTCTGCATTGGCCACACCCGACTCATGCACAATTATTTACTGTGTCATGAGGATCCCCCTCTTTGTCATTGTTGGACGTCCTTGACGGTGGTCCATATTCTGTTGGAGTGTGCCCTTTTATCTGTGCTCAGGCAGACTTTTGCGCTGCCTGATACGCTCTCTGCTCTTTTATCTGACTACTCTTCCATAGCGGACATAGTTCTGCATTTTATTCGGGCAGGGGGATTTTATCGCTTAATGTAAGTGTGTGAGTTTTTGTGTTGATTCTGGCCTATGGCCTACGATTTGTCAGATTTTTTTTTTCATGTGTTTCACGGTGGTTGGCTTTTCTCTTTTTGTTTTTATAGTCGGCCAACCACTGTCACATGCAGAAGTGTCACGAAGACAACCGCACTGATAGTGGCACCTTCATTCTAGCTTTCAAGGGGGGGGGGGGGGGGGGGGGGATACATCTACAGATGTGATGTGAAGCCATACGTCCCTCCACCTAAACAGTGCTTTTGGTGTTTGCGTTTTGGGCATATGTCTTGCCACTGTATGGCGGACCCTTTATGTGGTGACTGTGGCCACCCACTCCATGAGGGAAGCCCCTGTGTTCTGCCACCTGTGTGTGTCAATTTTGCTAACTGCCTCTCCCCTCACTTGCCAGATTGCACGGCTTACAAGAGAGAAAAGAAAATCCAAGAATATGAGTCCTTGGATCACCTGTCTTATGCTGAATCTTGCCAAAAGTAAGAGAGACTCCATCCTGTGTCACTGTCTTCAACTTTTGTCTTTGTTACTTCATTTCCTCCTCCTCTCTCGTCCTTACCCCAGCCCCTGTTTCTCCCCTCCCCCTCCCCTGTAGATCCCACGACCTCCCATCAGGGAGCTGCTCCCCCTTCCCGGTCGAAGAAGTGCATCCCCTTCTTCGGCATCTGCCAGTGCCTGGGCTCCATCCCGGGATCCTTATCACTGGCGTCTGTCGGGCCAGAAGACTCTGACCACCACTCGGCCACTCAGCACCATCTCTGCACCCCAAGGCCAGATCTTGCATTAGCCTGTACTCCCCTGTGTCCTGCCCTCCTCCACCTCAGAAAGAGAAGAAGAAGAAGAAGAAGAAGAAGAAACATAAATCCCAAGGCAAGGTGCCTCTCAGTGCCCCTGGAGGTGCCATCTCCCCTGTTGCAACCTGAGTCTGAAATCTTATTTATAGATGTAACCCCATTCTTGTCGGTGATGACTACTCACCGGGTGACCTGACCTCCTCCTCGCCTTCTTCAAGTCTACCTTGTACTCTCGGCACACGATCATCTAGTGGAATTGCAAAGGATACTATTGTCACCTACCAGAAATGCGGATATTGTTGTCACCTACCAGAAATGCAACGTCTTGTATCCTATTCTGCATTCTGTCTTGTTCTTCAAGAAATGCATTTCCATGATGACCACTCTCCAATATTTTGTAGTTATTGGATGTTCTGTTGGAACTATGCTGGCCCCTGGGTAGCATCTGGTGGGGTCATTGGTAACTGGATCCCCCTACATACCAACTCGGAAGTGACAGTGGTTTGAGTGCAAACAATGCTTGCAATCACCATTTGCAATGTCTACCTCCATCCAGGAAGGCCACTTCCTTACATTGCACTGTCTACCTCAATCCAGCAACTCCATCCCAGATTTCTCCTCCTTGGGGACTTCAATGCCCATCATCCACTGTGGGGGAGTGTCAGTACAATGGGTAAGGGTCTCCTAAATGAACAACTTATCATGGACCTTGACTTGTGTCTCCTCAATGATGGTTCCCCTAGCCACTTCAGTGCCACCCATGGCTCCTTCTCTGCTATTGATCTCACAGTCTCCTCCCCTGCCCTTGTGGCTTCCCTAAATTGGTCATCCCTTGATGACCTTTGTGTCAGTGACCACTTTCTGATGATTCTATCATTCCCCTGCTGCTGCCAGGCAGACAGACCCCCACATTAGGCATTCCGCAGGGCCAGTTGGCCTTTATATACATCTGCTGTGAAATTTGACACCCCCTCTCGAATTCCATTCATGTAGTTGTGTAAGGCATATCTGCCACTATTCTTCATGCTGCTGGCACTGCTGTTCCCCTATCCACAGGTCTCTCTCATCATCGACCGGTTTGTAGTGGACCAAGGATGTCGCAGTCACTGTCCACTGCAGCGACTTAAGCTACACCCTTCACAGGACAATCTCCTCACTTTTAAGCATCTCCATGCTAAGGCTTGTTGCCTTATGAAGCAGAGTAAAAAGGAATGCTGGGAGTGCTATGTTTCCTCTCTGGGGATGTATGCCTCTTCATTGCAGGTTTGGTCCAAGCTCCATAGCCTTCTGGGCCGCTATGACAGTCCACTTTCCAGGGTCTGAACTTCCAAGATGCTGTGTACACAGATGCATTGGTTCTTGCAGAACATCTCATGACACACTTTGTGATGGCATTTTCATCCTATTCCTACCCTACTACCTTTCTCTGGCAGAAACACAGAGTTGAACAGAGCTGCCTGTGTTTCATGCCGCACCATGTTGAGCCCTATAATGCACCTTTCACTGAATGGGAATTGGTGCAGGCTCTTAGCTCTTCACGAGACACAGCCCCAGGCCCAGATTTCATCCACTACCAGGTGATCCAACACTCGGCCATTCCACAGAGGCAACAGCTCCTCAGGGTCTTCAACGACATTTGGCTCATGGGTGCCGTCACAATGGCGAGACAGTGTAGTTATCCCTGCCCTTAAGCCTGGGGAAAACCCAACATCTCTAGACAGCTACCACCCAATTTCTCTGACGAATGTACTTTGTAAACTGCTTGAAAAGATGTTCAGCTTCAGATTATCTTGGGTACTTGAATCTCAAGGCCTTTTGTTCCCGTATCAGTGTGGCTTCTGTGCAGGGCGATCTCCAACTGACTATTTACTCCGATTGGAATCAGCCATTTGACAGGCTTTTACTCACCACTGGCACATTGTTGTCATCTTCTTTGACCTACATAAGGCGTTTGATATGGCTTGGTGCCATCACATTTTAGTTACCTTCCATGACTGGGGCTTCTGTGGTCCCATTCCAATTTGTATCCATGACTTTTTATCCCACTGGCTCTTCCGGGTTCAAGGTGGTACTTCACTCAGAGCCTCTCAGATTCAGGAGAGTGGTGTTCCACAGGCTTCTGTGCTAAGTTTCTCACACTTACTCATTGCCATCAATGGGCTTGTGACCTCCTTTGGGTCTTTGGTTACCCCATCATTATATGTCGACAATTTTTGTGTCTGGTGCAGCTCCCACTCAGTAGCATTTGGTAAGCGCCAGTTCCCAGGCACCATTCGATGGGCCTCTGTGTAGGCTACTGCCCATGGCTTCCAGTTTTCTCCCTCCAAAACGTGGGTTATGCATTTTTGTCATTGACCCACAGTGCACCCCGATCCAGAACTTTATTTAGGCAACCAGCTCCTCAACGTTGTAGCACAGTCCCGTTTCTTGGGCCTGATTTTTGATAACAAGCTGACATGGCTGCCCAACATTCACCACCTAAAGACTACTTGTATGCAGAAGATTAATGCACCCCATCTCCTGGTCCACACATTTGGGGTCCAGAACATTCCGCTCCTCTTTGTCTCTGCCCCCACTGAGAGAATCTATGCTCTTGTAGACCAACACCTTCAGTCTATTAACTGCAACCTACCTTCCTATATAAAAGATACCAATCATTTCCTCCACTGACTCTCCACAGTTCCTGTTCCTTTACAATATGGGGTGTTGCTCGTCGATACTGATGCCACCTCCCTTTACACTAACATCCCTAATGCCTATGGCCTTACTGCTATTGAACACTACCTTTCCCAATGCCTGATGGATTCCAAACCAACCACTTCCTTCCTAGTTGCCATGACCAACTATATCCTCACCCACCATTACTTCTCCTTTGAAGGCAATACCTATGCCAACCTATTCATGAGACATCTAGAGGAATCCTTCCTAAACACCCAGAATGCCAAACCCCTTACCTGGTTCAGATTCACTGATGACCTCTTCATGATCAGTATCCAGGGTCATATTCCTCCAGGACCTCAACACAGTCGTCTCCATTCCCTTCACCTGATCCTAATCAACCCAACAGGCCACCTCTCTCAATGCTGACCTCCTCCTCACAGATGGCTATATCAGTACCTCTGACCATATCAAACCTACCAACCACCAGCAATACCCCTACTTCAACAGCTGCCACCTGTTCCCTACCAAGAAGTCCCTTTCACACAGCCTAGCCATCTGTGGCTGTTGCATCTGTAGTGATGAGAGGTCGAAAAGTCCCTCTCGAAATATACCAAAGGTCTCACTCTTCCAAGTCTTATCTTTCCAGACACACAACACTTCCCAAAGTCTCACCGTACGGCCACAGAGGAGCATTCCCCTCATGACTCAGTACCATCTAGGACTGGAGCAACTGAATTAAATTCTCCGCCAGGGTTTCGACTACCTCTAGTTGTGCCCTGAAAAGAGGAATATCCTATC
Source organism: Schistocerca gregaria (assembly GCF_023897955.1). NCBI lineage: Eukaryota > Metazoa > Arthropoda > Insecta > Orthoptera > Acrididae > Schistocerca > Schistocerca gregaria. Next base: position 1,167,056,443 of record NC_064920.1, read on the forward strand.
TACTATCTTTCTCACTCCTCCCACAGTGGTATTCCGCTGCCCACCAACCCTATACAATATCCTTGTCCATTGCTACACAACTGCTGCTGCCAATTTGTGGCCTCATGGCTCATAACCCTGTAATAGACCTAGATGCAAGACCATTCCCATAGATCCTCCCACCACCATCTACTCCTGTCCGGTCACAAACTTCACCATTCCCATCAAAGGCAAGGCTACCTGTGAAACCAATCTTGTGATCTACAAGCTAAGCTGCAACCACTGTGCTGCATTCTACGTGGGCATAATAGCCAACAAGCCGTCTGTCCGCATGAATGGTTGCTGATAAACTGTGGCCAAGAAACAACTGGACCACCATGTTACTGAGTATGCTGCCCAATGCAACATTCTTCATTTCAGTGACTGATTCAGAGCCTGTGTAATCTGGATTCTTCCCACCAACACCAGTTTTTCTGAGTTGCCCAGATGGAAACTCTGTCTGCAATATATCCTACGTTCCCATAACCGTCCTGATCATTGTCCTTACCTATCTAGCCCCTTCCCTGTACCTATTCCAGCCCTACAAAGCCCTCTATTCCACCAATGAACCCAGGTTTCTTACTTCTCTCATTTTATGCCAGCCCCCTCTCAGCCTCCCACCGGCTAACCTCTGGATTGCACCAAGCTGCTGTGCTCTCCACCTTGTCTCTGCATGCTCCTAGCAGCCCTTCACCAATCCCCACCATTGCCCTGCTCACTCGCCCCCTCCCCATCCCAGCCTCATCCTTACCCCCACCACCCAGTTGCCTCTCCCATAATGCGCTGCTGTGTGTGTGTGTGTGTGGAGGGGTGGTTGGGGGGGGGGGTGGTTGCAACCGTTCTTTTCTAAATATTGGAACCACTCAAAAGTTAATAAAAGTTAGTGATATTAAGTTTCACATATATTTTTGCAAGAATTTTTGCATAGAAAACATGCATGACTGGTGAGAGCCAACACCAGAGTGTACCTACCACAGCTCTTATTGATGGGCTTTCTAAATGCGAACGGGCAATTTTGTGAGCAGATGGTCTTTTAATGGCTGGTGTGAAAACAAGCTTATTTTGAAAATTACATAATGCTTTTAAAATGGCTAGATTGGATTTTAATGTTTTTTGAACTACAGGACTAATGTGGCTTGTAGCAAATGTTGCTGGTCAGAAATTTAGAAAAATATGGGGACACTATTATTCTTGTGCAGTGTGAAACCCCTTGTTTGCTTGTGTGAGTGTCATATTACAAACTGGGCAAATTACAAGAAATTATTAATTAATGAGTTAATTAACCAACACTATGCCACTGTGTACAGAAACATTAAAATAACAAAAATATGCAGTCAAAATTGAAAATCTAAAAATATTTACAACAAAATTTGCAACTAAAACTTTCAGTGGCTAAGAACTTCAAGTTTAATTATTTCAGAAGATATTTAGTTTCAGGTGATTCAAGATACATTACTGGAAGCTTGCGTCACTTACCTTTTGAACGGTGTAGGCCATCTCTCTAAAATATGCTGATTAGCTCATAAGGTTCTGCTTCTTGTGAACTGTTATGCCATTATCAGTTTTTTGTATGGGGTTCTAATTAAATCAGTGTAAACAGAACAAGTGATAACCTGAACAATAAATTAAAGTGAAAGTAAGTCTAAATAAAATATTCAGATGTTTGCATATTTAGTGTCACATGCCAGTAGATAAATCTATTGAAAATCACATGAAATTAGTGAAAAATGGTTTTTTTATCGGAGCAAAAAGAACATAACAGATGGGAAGAATTCGCCCTGCTACGCGACAGGCAGAAGATTGTGAATCTGACGTGACTGTATCAGACAGAAGAGACCTATGGAATGTTTAATGTAAGGAAAATTTAGAACAGTGTTAAACACTCTATAGAAAATTGTTGTTATTGTGGACACCAGCATAACTAATGGAATTAAAAAATGGGATGTTAAGTGATCTGTATTATAATATGAAGGACAGGCACAGCATAGTACCCATTACTGAAAAGTGCCAAGTAGTGTTATGAGACATGTTATAACAATGATTACACTAAGAAAATAGAGTGCCCTTGAAACAACATTAACTTCACATCAGAGCCGAGTGTAGTTGTTCAACACATCACATCTACATCCATATTTTGCAAAACACTGTGAAGTACATGGGAGAGGTTATGTCTATTGCATTGTGCCAGTTATTAGGGCTTTTCCTGCTTTCCATTCACATATGGAGTATAAGAAAAATAATTGTTTAAACTCCTCAAGTGTGCATAAATGAATCTAATCTTGCCCTCACATCTTCTCTGTGGGACAATAATACTATAAATAACATTACTCAACAGCCATTTTGTATCTGGGATGTGATGTCAGTTAGCATGTCTTCTGACAATATTATGAAAGGATAGATTGCTACTCACCATATAAAAGAGATGCTGAGTTGCAGACAGGCACAGTCTGTGACTTGACATCTTCAGTATATGGTAAGTAGAAATCTATCCTTTCATAATATTGTCATTATTCCATCCTGGATTTTTCACTGTTAGTATGTATTCTGGTGTGTAGAATCTCCATCTACAATTCAAAATGTTGTAGCAAGGAAGATCTTTCAGTTTTTATAGTTTATTTTTCTTGTTTAACTGTTTATTGTTTCATTGTCCAATGTTCTAATTTTTGTTGCTTTGATGCAGGAAGATGTACAAATTGTCACTAGATGGCAGGTGTGATAAAGATTCTATACTCACCTTACGGCAAGATAATCCATGGTGAAAAAGAGTCTCTTTTATCTAATGCTTGTTGATACATATGTGGTGCAATTCTCATCATTCTTACCTTGGCCCTACAATCTTGTGAGTTTTTGTTTCCTCACTGAGCATTTCTTGTGAGAGAGAGTTGAATGTTGTGTTCAAAAATTACGCTTAGCAAAAATGGCAACTGATAAATGTTGTCATTTTCTAATCCACCCCAACAACTTTTGCTATATATGTGGCAAATTGACCTGTAAGTTTCAAAGAAAACCAGTAACTGTTTCATTTAAAAAGGCATATACCCTGTATTTTGATTATCCTGTTCATGATAAATATGTACCTCAAAGGAAAACTCTGAGCCATGCAGTTTGCTGTTAAAGTCATATGGTGTGAACCTAAAAACCATCATTTTTCAGGCTGTTATTCGCTTCATTAATACTGTAGGGCATTCAAGTGAAGCCAGATAAAGTGTTCAGGTACCAGAACTCACATAAAGTCCACTTTTTACATTACCACACTGATTTATTTCCACAAAATTTAGGAGCCACAGGTGATGAGCAAGTTGAACACTTTCACCTAGACATCTGTATGATCAACACTGTTACCAAGGTCACAGGCACCCTGCAATGGTGGGCAACTACTGCTGGGGAGAGTGATGAAATGGCAAACAAAAGAAGTATATCATTGTGACATTTTTTGTATGCCAAAGGAGATTAATGCTGAAACTGCATTGTGAACTGATTTAGATCTATTGGCATCACGTCCATACACTGATATTCTATCTACATCTACATCCGTACTCCGCAAGCCACCTGACGGTGTGTGGCGGAGGGTACCCTGAGTACCTCTATCGGTTCTCCCTTCTATTCCAGTCTCGTATTGTACATGGAAAGAAGGATTGTCGGTATGCTTCTGTGTGGGCTCTAATCTCTCTGATTTTATCCTCATGGTCTCTTCGCGAGATATACGTAGGAGGGAGCAATATACTGCTTGACTCTTCGGTGAAGGTATGTCCTCGAAACTTCAACAAAAGCCCGTACCGAGCTACTGAGCGTCTCTCCTGCAGAGTCTTCCACTGGAGTTTATCTATCATCTCCGTAACGCTTTCGCAATTACTAAATGATCCTGTAACGAAGCGCGCTGCTCTCCGTTGGATCTTCTCTATCTCTTCTATCAACCCTACCTGGTACGGATCCCACACTGCTGAGCAGTATTCAAGCATTGGGTGAACAAGCGTACTGTAACCTACTTCCTTTGTTGTCGGATTGCATTTCCTTAGGATTCTTCCAATGAATCTCAGTCTGGCATCTGCTTTACCGACGATCAACTTTATATGATCATTCCATTTTAAATCACTCCTAATGCGTACTCCCAGATAATTTATGGAATTAACTGCTTCCAGTTGCTGACCTGCTATTTTGTAGCTAAATGATAAGGGACCTATCTTTCTATGTATTCGCATCACATTACACTTCGCTACATTGAGATTCAATTGCCATTCCGTGCACCATGCGTCAATTTGCTGCAGATCCTCCTGCATTTCAGTACAATTTTCCATTGTTGCAACCTCTCGATACACCACAGCATCATCTGCAAAAAGCCTCAGTGAACTTCCGATGTCATCCACCAGGTCATTTATGTATATTGTGAATAGCAACGGTCCTATGACACTCCCCTGCGGCACACCTGAAATCACTCTTACTTCGGAAGACTTCTCTCCATTGAGAATGACGTGCTGCGTTCTGTTATCTAGGAACTCCTCAATCCAATCACACAATTGATCTGATAGTCCGTATGCTCTTACTTTGTTCATTAAACGACTATGGGGAACTGTGTCAAACGCCTTGCGGAAGTCAAGAAACACGGCATCTACCTGTGAACCCGTGTCTAAGGCCCTCTGAGTCTCGTGGACGAATAGCGCGAGCTGGGTTTCACACGATCGTCTTTTTCGAAACCCATGCTGATTCCTACAGAGTAGATTTCTAGTCTCCAGAAAAGACATTATACTCGAACATAATACGTGTTCCAAAATTCTACAACTGATCGACGTTAGAGATATAGGTCTATAGTTCTGCACATCTGTTCGACGTCCCTTCTTGAGAACGGGGATGACCTGTGCCCTTTTCCAATCCTTTGGAACGCTTCGCTCTTCTAGAGACCTACGGTACACCGCTGCAAGAAGGGGGGCAAGTTCCTTCGCGTACTCTGTGTAAAATCGAACTGGTATCCCATCAGGACCAGCGGCCTTTCCTCTTTTGAGCGATTTTAATTGTTTCTCTATCCCTCTGTCGTCTACTTCGATATCTACCATTTTGTCGACTGTGCGACAATCTAGAGAAGGAAGCACAGTGCAGTCTTCCTCTGTGAAACAGCTTTGGAAGAAGACATTTAGTAATTCGGCCTTTAGTCTGTCATCCTCTGTTTCAGTACCATTTTGGTCACAGAGTGTCTGGACATTTTGTTTTGATCCACCTACCGCTTTGACATAGGACCAAAATTTCTTAGGATTTTCTGCCAAGTCAGTACATAGAACGTTACTTTCGAATTCATTGAAAGCCTCTCGCATAGCCCTCCTCACACTACATTTCGCTTCGCGTAATTTTTGTTTGTCTGCAAGGCTTTGGCTATGTTTATGTTTGCTGTGAAGTTCCCTTTGCTTCCGCAGCAGTTTTCTAACTCGGTTGTTGTACCATGGTGGCTCTTTTCCATCTCTTACGATCTTGCTTGGCACATACTCATCTAACGCATATTGTACCATGGTTTTGAACTTTGTCCACTGATCCTCAACACTATCTGCACTTGAGACAAAACTTTTGTGTTGAGCCGTCAGGTACTCTGTAATCTGCTTTTTGTCACTTTTGCTAAACAGAAAAATCTTCCTACCTTTTTTAATATTTCTATTTACGGCTGAAATCATCGACGCAGCAACCGCTTTATGATCGCTGATTCCCTGTTCTGCATTAACTGATTCAAATAGTTCGGGTCTGTTTGTCACCAGAAGGTCTAATATATTATCGCCACGAGTCGGTTTTCTGTTTAACTGCTCAAGGTAGTTTTCAGATAAAGCACTTAAAAATATTTCACTGGATTCTTTGTCCCTGCCACCCGTTATGAACGTTTGAGTCTCCCAGTCTATATCCGGCAAATTAAAATCTCCACCCAGAACTATAACATGGTGGGGAAATCTACTCGAAATATTTTCCAAATTATTCTTCAGGTGCTGAGCCACAACAGCTGCTGAGCCCGGGGGCCTATAGAGACATCCAATTACCATGTCTGAGCCTGCTTTAACCGTGACCTTCACCCAAATCATTTCACAATTCGAATCTCCGTCAATTTCCTTCGATACTATTGCACTTCTTATCGCTATAAACACGCCTCCCCCTTCACTGTCCAGCCTATCTCTGCGGTATACATTCCAATCAGAGTTTAGGATTTCATTACTGTTTACGTCTGGTTTCAGCCAACTTTCTGTTCCTAGTACTATATGGGCGTTGTGACCGTTTATTAATGAGAGCAGTTCTGGGACCTTTCTATAGACGTTTCTGCAGTTTACTATTAGCACATTAATATTGTTATTCCTTGTTGCATTTTGCCTACTCCTGCCTTGCCGCGTCTCAGGAGGCGTCTTGTCGGGCCTAGGGAGGGAATTCTCTAACCTAAAAAAACCCCATGTGCACTCCACACGTACTCCGCTACCCTCGTAGCCGCTTCCGGCGTGTAGTGCACGCCTGACCTATTCAGGGGGACCCTACATTTCTCCACCCGATAGCGGAGGTCGAGAAATTTGCACCCCAGCTCTCCGCAGAATCGTCTGAGCCTCTGGTTTAAGCCTTCCACTCGGCTCCAAACCAGAGGACCGCGATCGGTTCTCGGAACGATACTACAAATAGTTAGCTCTGATTCCACCCCGCGAGCGAGGCTTTCCACCTTCACCAACTCCGCCAACCGCCTGTACGAACTGAGGATGACCTCTGAACCCAGACGGCAAGAGTCATTGGTGCCGACATGAGCAACAATTTGCAGTCGGGTGCACCCAGTGCTCTCTATCGCCGCCGGTAGGGCCTCCCCCACATCTCGGATGAGACCCCCCGGCAAGCAGACAGAGTGAACACTGGCCTTCTTCCCCGACCTTTCCGCTATTTCCCTAAGGGGCTCCATCACCCGCCTAACGTTGGAGCTCCCAATAACTAATAAACCCCTCCCCCCGTGTGCCTGCTCGGACCTTGCTGAAGGAGCAGCCACATGTCCACTCACAGGCAGAGCGGGCGATGCCACACGGCCAGCCTCCACATTGACCCTCCGCCTCGTGCGCCGCGAACGCCGCTGAACCCGCCACTCCCCTTGGGGAGAGGGTGGCCCAACCGCGCCCGGTACCCGCGAAGATGTCTCGACAGCAGGGACAGTGGGTGAAGCATCTAACACCTGGGGTGCACCATGCGATGCACCAGACTCCCCACTGCCGCTACACTCCGAGGCAGCAGCCTGAAGACGGCTGACCGCGGCCATCAACACGCTCAGCTGTTCGCGAAGAGTGGCCAGCTCCTCCTGCGTCCGTACACAGCAGCCACACATCCTAGCCATCCTAAGAAATCAATTTACTATAGAGTGTTAATCAGCTTTTAACTAGACTGCTAATTCACTAAAGGCGGTTGATTATTGACTAAACTGTGATTGCTAACCACTTCTTGTAGAAACAAGGAAAATAGCACTACCTGTCTCTGGACGGTATTGAAAACAAACACTAGCACTACGAGCACTATGGCTGACTAAAGGGACTCTCTGACTGTATTCGAAACACACACGAGATCTATGGAACACTTAATAGCACTCTACTATTAAAGCTTCCTAAAAGCAAAAACACGCAGAAGAAGAAGTGACAAGTAAGAAAAATACAGATAATACTTAAATTAAGGTAGCTCGCTGCACAGCGGACGTGAAGCAGACGGCGGTTAGGTTAAATAGCACTGAGTTCTAAAGTTCTGAATATATATTTCTTGTTTGTTTTAACCATGTTAGTGTCCACCAATACTGTTTTTGATTCTGTTACATATGTGGGAAATGTAACCTGATAGAGAAAAACTGATTTTGCCAGAGAATTCAGCACCCCAAAATTAATACACCCATTTACGAACCAGATGTTAAAAAAAAAGTTTAATTCTTTTGACTAGTGTAATCTAACAGAATTGTGCAAAGATATTTAATAACTGTTTCCAGTCAGTAGTTGGCAGATTAAATCTTTTTTTAATGAAATTACAGAGCAGAATTGTTGACCTATACTTATCTTAGGCTTTCAGATTTTTAGTACTTAGAAACACATTAGTCAGTAAGCTGGAGTGAATGGGAACAAAATCAGGGAAAAAGTAATGAAATGACACCTTGCACTCGTTTTTTCATCTAAGATGTTGGCACCAGAGCAGTTAAGGTTGCCAGTATGTTGTCTAAAAAATATTTTGGCACCAAAATTGCATTTTTATATTTATCATTTTGGCAAACAATATATTCAGCTGGTAATCAACACAAAATTTTTATTATCACTTAAAATACTGTGGAATTCCAGCTAGTGACCAGATGGATGTGTTATTAGATTTATATTTTCAGTTACAGTAGTTTGATGAATATTTGCATGTAATAAATGTTTAATTATAATCAACTTGAAAGCAACAATTCAATTTGTTTATTTTAAATCTTGTTTGTATAGTTATGCTGGGATGAGTAGGGATAAGACAGAAAATACCAGAAGACCTACTAGTAACATACTCATGTCAAAAATATCTGTTTAGATGAAAAACAAAATTAATTTTTAACACTTTTAGTTACTTATTTGTTAACATCACCTCAATATTGATTTCTTTCCAGTGAGTCATTATGCCTAAGACACACAAAAGAATCCTTGATTGAACATACATTGTTTTGTTGATGAAAAGATGGTGACACAAGCTGTCCAGGCAGTTGCTCATGGAGTGTCCATAAAGAAAGCAGAAAAAAAAAAGACTGAAATTTCTAAGTCAGCCCTACACCATTAAGTGAAGCAATCAAGAGACACTCCTGGCCAGAATACTGAGTTCAAGAATAAAGGTGGTCAGACTACTCTTTCTAAAAATCTTGAAGAAGTTGTTGAATGCCCTATAATTCATATAGAGCAGAGCTATCCTTAAGTGCCTTTCATTTACTTTGATTCGTAAGGGCATGTAAAAAGCTGAATTTGAAAGCAACATGTGTGGTTATGAGTGTACATGTAGCTTCCTGACTAAACACAAAACTAAACTCTCTCAATGCTGGTGTCAAAATATTAAAAGGAGATGAGCGAAAGTCTCCCCAGCAATTATCAAAACTTTCTTTGATGAGCAGACAGAATCACTGAAAGATACTGGAATGGTATTACTCAAGCAGAGTTAAAAAGTGTGTAAGTGATTCAGATCCATTATTCAGTGATGTAGAAGAACCTAAACCAGACGACTTACGGAGACTGGGTTGTGGTCAGGTTTCCTTACTATAAGTGTGTGAAGGCAGTTCAGGTTGATAAGGAAAATTGTCAGAACAGTGGAACTTTTCTTTGCCAACCAACCAAGTGCTCAGATGTACCTGTTTTTCCTTATGAGGGGGATGAGAATCATTTCTCAGAAGCTGATGTCCTTGCTATTTTGCAAACACAAACTATGCAAAGAGGACATTAAACCTTCAAACCAAAACTGTTTTCATAATGAGAGATTTCTTTGGTTAATCAATTTGCTAATTTCATATTAGCCCAGCTTTTTATTATTCTAAATTGTGATGTAAAAATTTTAGTTACGGTTTAAAATAAACAGTTTTATTTATTGCAAATACACTTATCTGCAAACTGTAAACAATGTTTCATACACATCCAATTCTCTGGCAAACAAAAGTTCCTTTGACGTATTGTACTTTTGTAATACGTATGATCAAGACTTTTAAAAAAATGTTACTAGAGACTGCATTGTATGTTTGTATAGGGAACAAAATTATAAATTAATACCTGTCCCTTTTCAACCTGACAATAGATGGGGTGTGGGGGGATTAGAGTCACAGATAAACTAAATATACATACATTCAAGAACAAAAAGCGCAACAAATTTTCTGTTTTAGTTTTTTGCAAAGGGTAAAATAGTTGATTTATATGGATTTGAGTTTGCTGAAGTTGAAGATGACACTTAAAAATCTATGAGGGGCATTCAGTAAGTAATGCAACACATTTTTCTTTGAAAGCAGATTGGTTTTACTCAGGATTCCAATACACCATATTATTCCCTACCCTTTTGGCTACAAAATTCTATTTTTCAATATAATTTTTGTTCAATGCAATGGCCTAATGCCTCCTTACTGGGAGGGCCTGTATGCCTGCATGGTACCAATAGTACCACATAATTGGTTGACATCAGAGCCAACATCTTGCTGCATCAATAACATCCCCATCATCCACATACTGCTTCCTGCAGAGTGCATCCTTCATTGGGCAAAACAGATGGAAATCGGAAGGTGTAAGATCTGGACTGTAGGGTGGATGAGGAAGAACAGTCCATTGAAGTTTTGTGAATTCCTCTCATGTGCACAGACATTTGTGATGCCTTACATTGTCATGGAGAAGCAAAAGTTTGCTTGCATTTTTGTGGTGACAAACACATTGCAGAAGTCACAGCTGTGTGCAAACAGCCAGCACACAGGAGATCAGACAGGTTTGCATGACTTTGTTGTGATGATGACAGATGCATTGGCCAAAGAGTCACCATGCTTTTATTCACTGCCAGGTCTCTGTAGACATTCTGAAAGTGAATGTCTATGGTGCTCCGGTTTTCTGACAAAAGAAACTCAATGATAGCACTCTGCTTGGAATGCACCTCTGTTACAGTCACCATTTTGAAGGCTACATATACTGCTGCCTTGTGTTGGAACTTCATGAAACATAGGGGTTGAAGTGGGAATTTTCTATGATGTCCGACAACAATTTCCGCATTTTTTCAATCGAAATTGGCCAAGAAGAAAAAGTGTTGCATTACTTTCTTAGTTCCCTCGTAGATTAGCTCATGTGTGGAAGTTCTTTTGTGTTCTTCACATATTATAATGGGGCATAATCTAACAAGCATAGCACTTCCCAAGACACATTTAACACATTTACTTACCAAACATTTGACAGCAGTTTTGATCATTAATTCAGTGCACTGATCTCAAATATAGAGTCCTTTCTTCTAGAATGGCTCTAGTTTTTTAGATACAGGATGCTGAAGTTCATGTTTTTACTGAAATACTGATACATATATTTTTCACATTATATTCAATCCAGATGTATTTATACAATTTAAGGGGTGCTGAATTCATAGGTCACATCATTTTCTTCAGTTAGGCTCTAGTTTTTTTGGCATTTAGTAGACTATGTCACTAAAATATAAAAGCAATACAGAATTGCAATGTCTAACCTATTCATGCATCATATGGAAAAAAATCAAAGTGCTTTATGCCAAGTACATGAAGAGCTATAGTCAATTTATTTGAAAGATACACTATTAACAGGTGCATTGCTTACAACACATTTTCTCTTGACCTCCCACTTATGGAGAAGAGGTGAATCTTCCTGTAAACTCCAGCTGAAATCTGCCAACATTGAAGCACTGAATCATCCTTGGTATTGATGTTCCATTACAGAGATTTGTTGGTGAAATCTCTCACCACATTCATCTCTAAATGCCTCACAATCTTCAGGGAAAACATCATTATATGAGTGAATGAAGTGCATTTTTAGTGACATGTTGCATTTCAATTTCTCAAAGGCATCTATAAGGTCATTCTTGAGTTTAATGTAATTTTTGGCCCCCATATTGCCCAAGGACAATGATGTAACTTTCTGAAAGTATTGTCACGATTTACTTCATCAGGACTGAGGATACACTCTAATAGCTGGTCTCATGGACCTTACATATTTGTGGACCAATGAATCTCCCAGCATGATCTTCTGAGCACTTGGTTCAAGGAGTTTTCCATGCAGGTACTGAAATGCATGTTCATTTCTGTTAGTCATTGTTTTTGCAGATAACTTCATCAATCCTAGCCTCAAGTGTAGTGGCGGTAACAGGATGATACTGGAATTTACAAGTGTCTCTCATTAGAAATGTTTCTTGCCAGGCAACAAAGCTTTTCATCATGGCTAGTCCTGTTTTTAATGTAAATGCTTAGCATGACTGTCCCACCCACAAATGTAGCAACAGTACTTAATGTACCCACCTTGTAAGCCTACACACATCATACCAATGACTTTTTAAATTAGCACATATGAGCCATTGAGGCAGCAAGAAAACAAGAGCTAAAACAGAAATAAGGACATAACAAACTTCATGTAGAATGAGAATGGGAATTAAAAAACAAAAAAATATTGTCATGTTTGAATTCAGCTTACCAGAATCTCTGAAGAATGAGTATTTTTCTTCATGTAAAGATTTTGTGGTTGAACAGTGAAAAGAGCAGATTTTCGTAGTATGTTATGGACAGCCTGCACGATGTTACACAATGTAACAATATTACCTTCTGTACAGAAGATATTTATTGGTCAGGAATACAGAAAAAGCCATAACTATCCCTATTCACTCCAGTTTATGGTACAGGAAACTATCATATCTTCCACAGAGTGGAAAGAGGAATTAGTTGGATAAGGTTAAAAAGGAAGGGTGGGTGAAGTCCCTGGGCTTTTCTCACCTTGAGGTGCTTGTTAGTCATGCATCATCAAAATGAGTAAATGGTAAATGTGGTTGATCATATGCATGAGGCCCTACCATCCAAGGACATTCCATAATTGTTATCCATTTTGGGGGGGGGGGGGGGGTATATAGGACCCTGTATAGTTTACACAATGTTTTTTTTATAATTAAATTGCAGCTCTCACCGAGATCCAGTGTGGACTGTAATTATCATACAGCAGCGAAACTTGGTAGATATGCTAATGTGTTAATGCGCAATCCATTTATGCTGGAAATCAAATTAGTCTCATTTGTGGCCACCAGGAGCAAACGTGGTGCCGTACACAGATTGTACGACAGTATGACATCCATGCTATAATATTTCACAAGCCATAATGTGAGTGAATAGTGTGGCTATCGAAAAGACAAACCATGTGCTGTTAGTGGAATTATTTTATGTGAACAGCAGCAATTACAGTGCTGCATTGAGAGAGTATCACCAACTGAAAGGTTTGAGGAGAGTCCTGATGTCATTAAATGTTTTAAAGAAGATGATAATGAAATTAAAAAACATGGGTGAGTTTGGTGTTGCACCTGGAAGAGGAAGGCGTCCTGTCCCACTGGAAGTTATTGACAAAGTTGTTGCTGTAACTGATCATGCAGCACATGCCCTGAGTAGTGCAGTGTCACAAAAACTGTCCATTGCATGGTCAACGGTACAGAAAGTTTTGTTGTCTATTTTACACTTGTATCCATACAAGAGCCAGACAGTGGAATAACTGAAACCTCATGGTTCACAGCAACATTCTAAATTTGCTATTTGGATTCTGGCACAAATCAAAGTTGATGACATGTGACTGTGCAATATTCTGTGGAATGATGAAGTACAATTTACACTATAGGGGGTAGTGAACACACAGAACTGCCCAATTTGGAGTGCTGTTAAACCGCATGTTGTGGACGAGATGGAGGGGACCCTGTGCCACTACTTGTCGCTTCCTTCCCTGTTTCATTCACAAACAGAGCAAGGGAGAAACAAGTCTGTATGCTTCCACATGAGCACTAATTTCTCATATCTTATCTTCATGGTCCTTACATGCAATGTATGTTGGTGGCAATAGAACTGTTTGGCAGTCAGCTACAAATGCCGGTTCTCTAAATTTCTTCAATAGTGTTTCTTGAAAAGCAAGTTGCCTTTCCTCCAGGGATTCCCATTTGAGTTCCCAAAGCATCTCCCGTAGCACTTACGTGTCGTTTGAACCTACTGGTAACAAATCTAGCAGCCTGCCTCTGAATTCTTCCAACGTCTTCCTTCAATCCAATGTGGTTTGGATCCTAAACACTCGAGTAGTACTCACTAATAGGTTGTACCAGTGTCCTATATGTGGTCTCCTTTACAGGTGAACCACTATTCCCTAATATTCTCCCAATAAAGTGAAGTCAGCCATTCAGCTTCCCTACCACAGTTCTCAAATGCTCATTTCATCTCTTATTGCCCATATATTTAAACAACTTGACTGTGTAAAGCAGGACACTATTAATATTGTATCCGAACATTGCAGGTTTGATCTTCCTGCTCATCTGCATTAACTTACGTTTTTCCACATTTAGGGCTAGCTATCACTCATCACACCACCCAGTTTTGTCATCTTGTATCTCCCTACAGTCACTCAACTACGACACCTTACCATACACCCCAGCATCTTCAGCAAACAACCGCTCACCCTGTTCGTTGAATCATTTACATATATACAGGAAAACATTGGTCCCATCACACTTCTCTGGGTAGCTCCTGGCAATACCCACTGTGTTCTATCATTTAAGAAGACTTAGAGCCACTCAAATATCTATGAACTTATTCCATATGCTCATTCCTTTGCTAACAGCCTGCAATGGGGCACTGCACCAAATATTTTCCAGAAATCTAGGAATATGCAATCTGTCTTTTGCCCTTCATCCTTAGTTCACAGAATATCATGTGAGAAAAGGGCAAGATGAGTTTTGCATGAGCAATGCTTTCTAAAACCAAGCTGATTCATGGACATAAACTTCTCAGTCTCAAGAAAGTTTATTATATTAACCTGAGAATAAGTTCAAGGATTCTACAGCCAACAGAAGCTAGGGATATTGCTCTGTAATTTTGTAGGTCCGTTCTTTTATACTTCTTATATACTGGAGTCACCTGCACATTTTTCCAGTCACTTGGAAGTTTGTGCTGGGTGAGAGATTCATGATAAAAGCAAACTAGGTAAGGAGTCAATGCCGTAGAGTACTCTTTGGAAAATCAAACTGCAATTCCATCCGTACCTGGTGATTTATTTACTTTCAAAGCTTTAAGCTGTTTCTCTATGCCAGGGATGCTTATTACTATGTTGTCCGTACATGAGTTTGACGGTCAAATGATGGTATGTTTGTACGATTCTCTTGTGTGAACAATTTCTTGAATGATAAATTTAAAACTTTGGCTTTTGTTTTGCTATCTTCAATTGGAAAACATAGGCTGTTTCCTTTTAACCATTTGTGACTTTATTTACCTATCATGTACTATGCCTGAGACATTTGGCATTGTGTTAGGCAGACTGAGAGGCTAACAGATTGGTTTTGATTGGAGTCAAAAGAGTGTGTATTTGGAGTGGTTTGTGTATCTCCATTTCTATACATGAATGTCATTACTGTTCATTAAAATCTATCAGGAAGTTTCATTTGAATCGACTGATTACAAAATTGAAGGTCCAACTGTACTGTAGTAGAATCAGCAAAAGAAAAGACCTGTCAGCTGGCAGTGCCATTGCCAACTTTCATCTGCAAAGTGCAGATGGCTGCAGGCATAAACGATAGTGGTTTGTAAAGACAACACTTAGGCACTGCCATAGATGTGTGTATACAATTGCTTTACATAATTAGTTGAACTAGACATGTGAATCAGCCATGCCAAACCGACTGTAACTGTCAAGGATCTTCCTTGACTTACTCTGCTATAGAGCAAGATTTAAATACTCTGCTAGAAGCATCACCATAGTGACAAAAATTATACATTCTTAGGCACATGATTATTCTGTAATCCCTTTGGAGTTATGTTTTTGATATTAATCTTTTTTGGTTGCTCAAACATTGTCTGTTACAATTAAAGTAATTCAATTCTATTTGGGTGTTTATTAGTAGGT
This sequence comes from Schistocerca gregaria, assembly GCF_023897955.1. NCBI lineage: Eukaryota > Metazoa > Arthropoda > Insecta > Orthoptera > Acrididae > Schistocerca > Schistocerca gregaria. Next base: position 1,167,072,045 of record NC_064920.1, read on the forward strand.
GTGATGTTTGCTGGATCTGCCATAAATATAAAATATGTGACCACTGATTTCTGTCACTTTTGGGAGACTATCCGGGAATTCCATTTCATTTGTTACACTGTCACATCCTGCTGCTTTCTGATTCAATCGTAGTATGTATGTTTTACCTTATGGGATTCTGGATACGGATCACAATATATACGTAATAAACAGTTCCCAAGTTTTCTATATACACATATATTTTACTATAAAGACGGATACACATGAACACTGCATGAAGTACAAAGGCGGACTGAATTAAACATGGCAGCTCATCAGAGCAATTAATATTCCGAAGATCGTAATTTGTGTGGTCGATGTGACCTATCAATGCCACAACTTCTTTGGTGGAGGACATCTCTCAACTAAAGTTGGCACAGTGATTCCCAATGTAATCTGACTGTCTCTCTGCCACCTGCTCCTTCATTGTCTGCATTTGTCCTCATTACAGGTGAATGTCTCTCATCTTGGGGTCTGAATGACTTGCCCTTTCTTTGTAACCTACCTGCCTTCTTTCCCTGATAAGGAGCTATTAGTTCTGAAAGGTGGATAACGTCTCTGTTTACCTCCCTCTCTTACATTTATGTGTGTCTATTGACAGTACTACACATTTTGCTTTCTGAAGGTAAATACTGGCTAGTAAATCTGTTTCATAATTTATTAGAGCTACTTGTGGTGCCTCTGGCATAAAGTGCAATATCTTTGGATCCAAGGATCTTTGACTTACCTTTGTCTATGTCTTCTCAGTGTGCTACATTTGTACAGCCATGTTATATTCGCCTTGTTCTGTGCTTAAATAAATGTTCTTTCGATAGCTAAAGTGTGTTATTACCGATCTACAACACATAATATACACAGTGGTGACTCCAACATTGTAGTCGTGTGTTTGGTAATTATTTTGTGCTTCATTTAATCATTAACAGACTTCACGTGCTGGTCCACATTGTATTCAGAATAATTTATCTACCAGTGTTCTTTTGTGCTAGTGCCTCGCACCCTATTAACTGTGCTTGTGTATTTACTAGTGCACCTAAAGTGCATTTGGTGAAAAGTGAACAATTACCTGGGCCCAGCCATGTCGGTGGCCACTTAACCATAACCAGTCCAACATGGCCACCGTCAAGTGCAACTATGTAGCAATGGCTGCTACACGGACAGTTCACACCACTTAGTGACACTGAACGATAATCATGTGATGGACATAGTGGTTCACCCCTCAGCTAAGCAGTTTCTTTGATTTGGTCTGATGCGCCGACAAAATTCGACGATTGTAATTTGAATATTCATTTGCACAGGGTCACACAGTCTTATATGTCTAACATCATAGCACCACCCTCACACTCCCTCTCAGTGACCCTGGTTACTTCGACCACCGACCGCGCTGGTTGCATGACCGTCGCTCCATGGTCACACCACAATAACCTTCTACCTGCTTTCATAATGGCACCAGCCATCCAACCCATGCCGGTTACCATATCAGCCCCCGCGTGGCTGCACCATAACCATTTTCCACCTGCTGTTGCAATGGCACCGGGCGTTACACCCATGCCACATTTGCCTTTGGGCCTGTAGTTGGAACACATTGTGCCGTCAGTTGCACCAGCTCACTCCACATCATGTGCTGCTTGCAACCGCTCCCCCACACAGACCTCGGGCAACACATCATCCATCGTTACTGCGGTCCCGGTGTCGGGGCCTTCCTACCCTGCTCACACAAATCTTCGCCTCCTAGTGCTGCATCAACATGTGTTACCAGGCAGGTTTCCTAAGCTGCCTGTGTTGCAAAAGGAAAACCTTAAGGCTAGGTTCACATTGGTGGACCATCTACCGGATATCCACAGGATTTTTGATACAGTCGACCACAAGATTCTATTAAATAAATTAGAAGCATTAGGAATAAGAGGGGTAGCTAATGACTGGTTTTGATCATACCTAACAGATAGGGTACAAAGAGTAGAGATAACACATACTTCAAATAGATCTAAACATTTAGTAAAATACTTATCAGAACCAAAACACATTAATATAGGGGTTCCACAAGGTAGCATATTAGGACCAATACTATTCCTGATATACATCAATGACTTTCCCAGTAGTGTTACTCATGGTGAGAAAATTCTCTTCGCTGATGACAGCAATATTATAGTCACTGAGAGAACAAGAGAACTCCTTACCGAGAAAGCAAATGAAACTCTCAAGGAAGTTTACGATTGGTCAATAAGCAACAAATTGACATTAAACATAAAGAAAACTAATGCCATGAACTTCAGTTTGAAGAGGAAAAATGACAATGTTAAACTAAATGTAGGTGGCACCTCTATAGACTGTGTAACAAATGCAAAATTTCTAGGAATGAATATTGACTCTCAGCTGAAGTGGTGCGAACACACAAAGGTACTTGCAAACAGAATGTCATCAGCATGTTATGCCCTTAGAATTCTATCATCTGTGTGTAACATGCAGTGTCTTTTAGTTACATATTATTCATATGTACACTCAATTCTTAGCTATGGCATTCTTTTTTGGGGAACAAATCCACAAAATATGAACACAATTTTCAAACTCCAGAAAAGAGCCATAAGAATAATAACCAGAAATAGTAGTCGAGCTCATTGTAAAGATCTGTTCAAAACACTGGGAATTTTAACTGCTCCATGTGAACACATTTACCAGTCAGTTGTACACATCAAAAGTAACATTGGCAATTACTGCACAAACAGCTCTGTCCATGACCATGCAACAAGAGATAGACTCAACTTACATTTACCAAGAAAAAATAAACATAAAACTCAAAACAGCATTTTCTACCAAGGAATAAAACTGTACAATAAATTACCAAAAGAGATTAAAGAAATTTCAAAAATACACTTATTTAAGAAGGCAGCTAAAAAGTACCTGTTATGCAATACATTTTATACATTGAAGGATTACTTAGATAAAGCAGAGTAGGGGTTTGATAAAAAATGTTATAAAAACAAATAATAATAATAATGATGATTATAAAACATCCAATATTCCACATAACACCTTCACTTTATTATTTTTCTTCTTTTTTCCTTTCTAGAGACACTCTCCCCTCAAGCTATGCATAGCACAATACTAACACCTCTTCCTCTTTCTGAGCTCAACATCTCACTCATTATGAAGGGATGCTGACTCAGTTTTTCAGGATAGCAAATGGGAACTTGCAGTACAGAAAATGGCCCAAGGATCACCTGTGTGTGTGTGTGTGTGTGTGTGTGTGTGTGTGTGTGTGTGTGTGTGTGTGTATGTAGTGAGTGAAGTGTTATGAAACAATGTGTGTATAGTGTGTGCAGTGACTGATAGTGAAATATGAGTGAATAGTGTGGCATTACATTAATTTAATGAGTTATTTGTAAATAAATTATTGTATACCAGGAGTAAAATCTAATGATTGTCTCTAACTAGAAGTCTGTAAATATATGTGTATACGAATTAGCTTATTGTAAATTGATCTAAGCTTGTAAATACTTTGACATGTCCTATATCCTTGTAAAAAGAGATCTACGGATGAATAAAACTACTACTACTACTACTACTACTACATTGTCATCACCTTCAGTTGGCACACCTGCACCTTCAGTTCCACGCCCTGCCGGCAGGGGCCAGCATGTACACCTCAGCAGCTCAGTGGCCTGTCAGGAGCTGCCACCTAGCAGCCTACAGGAGGTGCTGCCTGCTACCTCCTGGCAGCAGCCATTGCCATCCAAGCAGCAGTGCGGTCTCAGGCAACCCGACCAATCCACACCGCCTTGCCTCCAGGCTTACCCAATATGCTCGTATCATGCCACTTATGGGGACACTGCTCACAACTGCTGTGTGCCTTGTGTGTACCCAAACGGTTCCGGCGGGCACATTTAGGCGCCACATCCCACCATGATCATCCATGGTGCCTACCTTATGATGCTGCACCACTTGCTCCAGGGGCACAATGCCTCTGTCATGGACTTGTGATCAAGCACTCACTTTCTCATTGACACTAGCGCCAATGTCAGCATTATCCCTGCCAAGCACGCGGGCCAATTGCTTTCTCCTGCTAACCTCACTTTGATCATGGCAAATCAATCTCCTATTGTGGTCCTTGACTCAATAAAGATGACCTTCGATGTCGCCGATGTGGATTAACCTCTGATCTGGTTGGACTTTCTACTGCATTACAAATTTTTTGCATAGACTTGCAGGCCACAACACTCTGCCATGCATCTGGTTCTATTGTTCTGTGTTCAAACAAGTTTGGCATGAGTCTGCTCTCCAACCCCTTGGCTACACTTTCCACATGTGCATCTCGGCTTGAGGATATTACTACACAACTCTCTGACTTATCGGACATGCACACACAGATCGACGAGCTCCACACACACATAATAGAGCGTTATGTTCCCACATTGCCACTGCCTCTGCTGAATTGGCTCTCACACGGAGTATGATACGCAGTCTGTCTTCAGAGTTGCATCATTTGGAACCATCATCTGCTTCTGCTTCATGAGACCCTTCACATTGCTTGGCTACCGCACCATGTCCTTCATGGTTGTCTGCTGCCGACGTGCTGCCCATGGCATTCCGGTCTGGCAAGTTCAGTGAACCGCTCTGGCTCCCCCCTCTTCCACCCCTCCTGCCTGTCTCCCTTTGCAGGTGTCAGCCATCAACAATGGCACTTTTCATAGAATCCTCACCATGGACAACCCACCAGTATGTTATAAAACTAGACATCTTAAGGCTTCCATACTTATTTGGATGACATCCTGATTTTTTCCTCATCTGCTGAGGAGCACCAGTTTCACCTCGATGCAGTTTGTTCAGCACTCGTGGTCAACAGTGTGGTGATCAACCATGACAAGTCTCAACTCTGTTCTACATCTGTTACATTCCTTGGCCATATGGTCTCGGCTGACAACCTCCAACCAATGGATTCTCATGTCGAAACCATTCTTGCACTGCCTGTTCCTGAGGATTATGATCAACTCCGTCGTTTTCTGGGTATAGTAAACTTTTATCGATGTCATATCCCTCTGGCTGCCTCCATCAAATTGCCCCTTACCAAAACCCTCTCCTGTAAAAATACCATGGGGAAGCAAAAGTTGGACTAGACTAAGCCCATGCTTGATGCATTTGATAATTTGAAAACTGCAATCTTGAAAGTGGCCACTTTCACCCACCCCAACCTCGAGGCCCATATTTCTATTACGAGCAACTCTAGCGAATCAGTTTGGGCACTGTCTGACAACAGCACACCACGGACTCCATCCAGCCGCTCCGTTTATTTTCAAAATAACTAACCAGGAATCAGTGTAACGGTTTTGACCACCAGCTTGTCACGGTTAATGAGGCAGTCAAACACTTCCAGGGCGACCTGGAGGGGCGTCCTTTCACTATCTACTCGGACCACAAACCTCTCATTGACGCAATACGCAAGGGCAAAGGATCTCCTGCCGCGACACTTCTGTCACATGGACTTTATTTGCCAACATTCCGGACTCTTGTTACATCCACAGTATGGAAAAGGTTGTAGCTGACTATCTATCTCATATCTCAGTGCTGTCTGTACCCTTGAAATTAGACGACCTCACCCGACTCCAGACTGAAGATGCAGATACATAGCGAACCTGTTGTCCTGCACGGTTCCACCACCCTGGTCCTCTGCAACATTTCTAAGGGGTCCCCCCACTCCTCGGTGCCGTCCACTCTTCAGCACAGGATCTTCAACACTTTACACAACCTTGCCCCCCCCCCCCCCCCCCCCCCAGAACACGGGCAACGATGAGACTAGTGACTGAGCTTTTCATCTGGCCCGGCGTGCAGCATTGTTGCATAACTGGTCCTATCAATTGGAAACAACTCTGATATTTACTGTATAGTTCATTACATACAAGACATAGTGCAAAGTATTATTAATATTAATAAAGACATCAAAGCAAAAACCAGCCATTACAAATAACTATAGTAGTATAAATATCACGTATGAAGTAATGTCCACCACAAAATCTATAGAATAAAAAATTATAGTAGTTTTGATAAAACTACAGCAGATTTAATAAACATGTGTTGTTCTGATTTAAGTAAAGTTTTGAATTATTTGTATAGCCACTTGTTTGTCACTAGAATATTTCTCTGGTTAGCCAAATTCTGCTGAAGTTAAGACTCATCATGAGAAAGGAGATAAATAAATATCATTAGATTTCTGTTGAATTAAGCTCTTTCCACCATTCTTTAAAGTTTTAGAAAGAGTAATACATGAGTGGCTTCTTAACAATGTAACTACAAATAAATATACCTCACTGTAACAGTGTGAATAGATTTACTGAACTTTCTTCAAAACTACTGAATCTGTCAGAGAACTCAACTATCACCCAAGTTGGACTTATCAAATACTTATTCTCCTTCTCCTGATCCCTACAGCGGACACACTTATTTACCACCAGTCCCTAGAACCAAAGCGAACCTAATCCCAACATTGAACCCTGCCTCCCCCACCACATGCCACCATCCAATAGTGATCCCCCCCCCCCCCCCCCTCTTCTCCCATCTAAGCACCCTATGGTCACCTTCCAGGAATTCCTTACCTCCAACTTGGCCTCACCATCCTTCACTAGTTCTCTTCCTAAGCACACCAAACTTTCAGCAGAAGAAAGGATAATCATATACAACCTAAAAAGAAACCCTGACCTAATCATCCTATTTGCAGCCAAAGGTTTCACCACTTGTGGCAAAGCAAGTTGTGATAATTTTAATACCCCTCATGTTTTGCCATTTGCCTCCTTAAATTCACTTTTCACTTTTAGCTATTTACCATTAGCATACATGAATAAAATCTGCATTTTCATAAAAGAGAAAGTTGACCCCCAGTTTTAAAGAATATAACACCAGATCTAATTTTGTACTTAGTTTTATGTATGTAATTGGTTTTCTAATTGTTTTGACTACTCCTAGTTAGTATCTTTCATTATAGGGTGAAATCAGTAATTGTTTTGTAACTTAAATTCTATTGTTGAAATATAAGCAAATATAAATTCTGCACTGATTATAAACGTTTGGAAGATGAAATTCGAATAATCATATAATATCTATTTAGCTATATTCAAAAACATGTTAGCAAAACCAACCCTGAATTAATTTCAAAGTAATTAACAGTTTTGTCAAAAGTATTGTTTGCATAATGATATTTGTTAGTTTCATGATTTAGCAAATAATTTGGCTTAACCCTCATAGTAGAAGAAACTGTTAAAAAGACAGAATTTTTCAATGTATTCAATTAATTTAATGAGTTAAGTTTTAATTGTAATTTCTGTAAATTAAACTTCAAACAGTGTGTACTTTCAGTACCTATTATTGTGATGATTTTTGGTCGCGAGACAGTCAGTCCACTGCCGAGTTTCAGATGAGTAACCTGTGCTGGTTAGAACATCAACAATGCTGCAAATTAACTGTGGAATAAGTGTTAAACAATTAGGCCATGTGTCTGTTCCATACATACCTGATTATTCTTCGAGAACTGTGAACTTTGTGGTTAGGTTTTACTGCTTGTAGATGTTCAACAAGAAATTATTGTAGCAGTATGTGGAGTTTTGCCTGATAACTATTAATGGGGATTATCGAAGGTTTCATAATAGTACACTGGCTATATAACAATCTAATATTGGGGGTTGTGCAAACTGAAAATTAAAGTACTGTGAAACACAACTGTGCCCTGTTCAGCTACATGATTTAAAGTAGTGTGTGTCTGAATCCACAACCCATTTTTAAGCCAGTGTAGGAATGCAGTATTTCAACACTGAGGACAATCAACAAACAAAATAATTAAAGCAGGTGGAACTGCCACAACTATCATTGTGAACTGCAGTGACTTCCTGGCAAAAGACCTCTGCCAATTATCTGACTCTTTACCATTTATAACCTCTGCCAGAGTTCTCCCATCCCGGAAGTTCAACATAACATCCAATCCCTACTTAACGCTTTGGGCCTTCTCAGAAGCTCTCCACTGAATCAATTTTCCTCCTAACACTTATGACAACCTGAACACCCACCTTCTCTGTGTGCCCCAAAATCCACAAACCGAACATCCTGGATGCCTCCATTGTAGCAGGTTATTGTGTCCCCACTGAAAGAATTTCAGCCCTCACTGACCAACACCTCCAACCAATTTCCCACAATCTGGCCTCCAACATTAAAGATACCAACCATTTCCTTCACCATCTCTCCACCATCCCCATCCCTTTACTTCCTGGATCCATACTCATCACTGTTGATGCCAATTCCCTATACACCAACATCCCTCATGCCTGAGGTATAGTTGCTATCAAACACTACCTTTCCCAATATCCTTCAGACTCTGAACCTACTACCTCATTCCTCACACACCGTACTAACTTTATCCTAGCTCATAACTACCTCTCCTTTGGAGAGGAAGTATACAAGCAAATCTGTGGCATAGCCATGGGGACCCATATGGCACCCTCCTATGCCAATCTGCTTATGGGCCAACCAGAAGGGACCCTCCTATCATCCCACAATGCCAAACTCCTAGTCTGGTTCAGGTTAACTGAGGATATCTTCATGATATGGAGTCAGGCCAATACATCCTATCCTCATGCCTTCACAGCCTCAACCGCTTCTCACCCATCCACTTCATCTAGTCATCCTGAAATCAGTGTGCCATCTTCCTGGACACTAACTGCATTTTGTCAGTGTCATTACTTCCACACCAGAAAATCCTTCCCACGCAGCATTGCCACCTGCTATCTTCAGTGAGAAGAATTCCCTTGCACAATGTGCTGAGGGTGTCACCAGAGCCTTCACATACAGTAGACAGTCACTACCCCCGGACCTAGTCCGCAAACATATCTCCCATGCTCTTTCTCCACCCCACCCCCCCCCCCCCCCATCCAGCCCCCCACCCCCAATCCTCTCATCACCCCCAAGAACCAGCTACAATGGAGTGCCCTCTTCATCATCCAGTATCATCCCTGACTGGAACAACTGAACCACATCCTTTGTCATAGCTTCGATGATCCGTTATGATGTCCTGAAATGGGGGACATACTACCCAAGAGCCATCCCACCCTTCCTAAAGCGGTTCTTTGTCACCCACCCAATCTCCACAACATCCTAATCCACCCCTATGCCACTCTCAATTCCAGTTCCTTGCTACAGGGATCATGCCCCAATGGGAGACCCAGGTACAAAACCTGCCCAGTCCACCCACCCAGCACTTCCTATACCAGTCCTGTCACAGGATTATCCTACCCTATCAGAGAGGCCACTTGTGAAAGCAACCATGTCATATACCAGCTCTCCTGCAATCATTGCACAACTTTTTATATTGGTACGACTACTTACCAGGTGTCCGCTAGGTGAATGGCCACTGCCAAATTATGGCCAAGAGCAAAGTAGACCATCCAATGGCACACATGTGGATCCTCTCCTCCACCAATAGCTTTTCTGAACTGCACAAATGGAAGTTACATGATCTCTGGTTCATTTAGTTATGGTTATTCCGAAATTTGCAAACATTTTTGTATGTTTCTTAAGACAAGACAGCTAATTATTTATCTCATTTTATTTAATGCATATAGGGGACACAGATTTACTGTCACATTCTCATTACTTCAGGTCTTGGCTCAAGTATCTTTGTTATGCTTATTTGCAATTTCAATTATTTCATTTAATTCATTTACCCAAGGAGTTACTGCTGACACTGGAGTCAACACCCCATTCTATTCTCAGCCTCAGGTACTTGCGTTCTTACACCATGGTAGGAATGAAGTCAAATTCATTAAGCATAATCCACCAGGTCCAAACCCCATTACTGTATTCTGGAGAACACTTCTTTAAAATGAGAATACTTCCTATGCATGTTTACACCTCATTCTACAGTGGATACTTCTCAATTTCATTTCCATCTGAGATGCCAGTGTTCCTTTACAACTATATCTTCATGAAAGCTGTACAGTTGCTTCCTTTTGCAGAGCCACCTGACAGAAGGCATAAGTCATCCTTTCCATAGGCCCAGTTACCCTTTATATCTTCCTAACTTGTTGCTTTCTGGTATACCACACCATTTTCAATTCCTATATGAAGTACCATACCCTGCTTAATATACCATTGTAGAAGATGTTATTTCTTGCTTCTATGTTTGACTCTGGTGATCGCTAGAACTATTAATCATTATTGTATGCTTTACCTTGTGTGGTACTTTCCGCCAATAGCTTTGTTCCACATGGTCCACTTTGTTATATGTATGTTTATCTTATTCTATGATCAACATATTTGGACTTCCTTCTCATTATTCCCTATTGTTAATCTTCTATGAATTGTTGACCTCTTGTAGGTGCTTAGCGAGATGAATACTAAGTGGCAGATGTAAATCTCTCCTAATCCTCACAATACTTATATTACAAAGTATATTTGTTTGATTACCCATCAGTTCTCAAGTCTTTTAATTCTTAACCTCACTGTAATTCATGTAATACTTACATTACAAAAGTATATTTAGTTGACTACTCATCAGTTCTCAATTGTCTTAGTTCTTAACCTCGTCCTAATTCTTATAATACTTGTATTAAAAAGTATACTTACTTGATTTCTTATCAGTTCTCATGTGTCTTATTTCTTAACATCATCTTTTAATGACTGTAGTTCAATTTTTTGTATTTGTGATTTTATTTCCACATCAGAACACTGTCTTTATGACAAGTTGATTCTGAATAATTAATTCCATTTCTCCGTTGTCAAAATAATTGATTGCTGAATGTATGTCTATCATGCTCTCAGCTGATGTGCTACATGCACTAGAAGGTTCCCCCCCCCCCCCCCCCCCCACAACACATGACATGGCTATCATGTGGCACAACACCTAATTCTACCATACCTGTAAACTTAAAATTCTGTATGTAAGTACTAAAATAATACAACATTCATACAAAATGTATAAAAGATAAGTTCTGAATAAATCATAGGTTTTGATCAGTATAAATGCTAGTGTGAATCTTTTTGTTGTACCTATTGTGACTTAGCATTTCCGCTTTGTGGTGAGTAGCAACTTTCTTTCTTAATATTGTTACATTCCATAAATGCCCGTCACTTGTATTTGAGGTACCAGTATATGAGTAACTATGTGTACTCTTACACAGTACATATATATTCATATACTTGAATGTTCCATAGACCTAATTCTAGGAGAGCATAGTTAGAGATGATATTTCTCAAAAGATTATAGGATAGGAAAAGAGTGAAGATACTGTTCCACAGAAAACAAAAATGTAAATAATAGAACAGTTAACTCAGGGCCTAACAGACGCCACCCTGCCAAACTTGCTTGTACTGGAACTGTGACAATGATCTTGAACAAGCACTAACTCGTCAGTACTAACAATGTAGGAATAGATAGATTGATGCTTACAACAAAAAAGACATGTTGCAATGCAGACAGGCACAATTAAAAGATACTCACATATAGCTTTCAGTAGACAGAGAGAGAGAGAGAGAGAGAGAGAGAGAGAGACACACACACACACACACACACACACACACACACACACACACAAACACATACACACACACACATAGGGTGGTCCATTGATCGTGACAGGCCAAATATCTCACGAAATAAGTGTCAAACAAAAAAGCTACAAAAAAATGAAACTTGTCCAGCTTGAAGGGGGAAACCAGATGGCACTATGGTTGGCCCGCTGGATGTCACAGCCATAGGTCAAACGGATATCAACTGCGTTTAAAAAAAAAAAAAAAAAAGGAATGCCCATTTTTTATTACATATTTGAGTAGTACATAAAGAAATATGAATGTTTTAGTTGGACCACTTTTTTCACCTTGTGATAGATGGCACTGTAATAGTCACAAACATATGGCTCACAATTTTAGATGAACAGTTGGTAACAGGTAGGGTTTTTAAATTAAAATACAGGACGTAGGTACGTCTGAATATTTTATTTCGGTTGTTCCAATGTGATACATGTACCTTTATGAACTTATCATTTCTGAGAACACATGCTATTACAGCGTGATTACCTGTAAATACCACATTAATGCAATAAATGCTCAAAATGATGTCCGTCAACCTCAATGCATTCAGCAATAAGTGTAATGACATTCCTCTTGACAGTGAGTAGTTCGCCTTCCGTAATGTTTGCACATGCATTGACAATGCGCTGATGCATGTTGTCAGGCAGTGTCGGTGGATCACGATAGCAAATATCCTTCAACTTTCCCCACAGAAAGAAGGCCGGGGCATCAGATCCGGTGAACATGTGGGCCATGGTATAGTGCTTCGACAACCAATCCACCTGTCATGAAATATGCTATTCAATACTACTTCAACCACACGCGAACTATGTGCTGGACATCCATCATGTTGGAAGTACATCGCCACTCTGTCATGCACTGAAACATCTTGTAGTAATCAGTAGAACATTACGTAGGAAATCAGCATACACTGCACCATTTAGATTGCCATCGATAAAATGGGGGTGAATTATCCTTCCTCCCATAATGACATGCCATACATTAACCCGGCAAGGTTGCTGATATTCCACTTGTCGCAGCCATCATGAATTTACCGTTGCCCAAAAGTGCATATTATTCCGATTTAAGTTACCGCTGTTGGTGAATGATGCTTCGTCGCTAAATAGAATGTGTGCAAAAAATCTGTCATCATCCCATAATTTCTCTTGTACCCAGTGGCAGAACTGTACACAGTGTTCAAAGTTGTCACCATGCAATTCCTGGTGCATAGAAATATGGTATGAGTGCAATCGATGTTGATGTAGCATTCTCAACACCGACGTTTTTGAGATTCCCAATTCTCGCGCAATTTGTCTGCTGCTGATGTGTGGATTAGCTGCGACAGCAGCTAAAATACCTACTTGGGCATCATCATTTGTTGCAGGTTGTGGTTGACGTTTCACATGTGGCTGAACACTTCATTTTTCCTTAAATAATGTAACTATCCAGCGAACGGTCCGAACTCTTGGATGATATTGTCCAGGATACCAAGCAGCATATATAGCACACAACCGTTGGGCATTTTGATCACAATAGCCATACATCAACACGATATCGACCATTTCTGCAATTGGTAAATGGTCCATTTTAACATGGGTAATGTATCACGAAGGAAATACCATCCGCACTGGCGGAATGTTACGGGATATCACGTGTTTATATGTTTGCGACTATTACAGCGCCACCTATCACAAAGCGAAAAAAGTGGTGCAACTAAAACATTCATATTTATTTATGAATATGTAATAAGAATGGGGGTTCCTATTTTTAAAAATGCAGTTGATATCCATTTGACCTATGGAAGTGCCATGTAGCGGGCCAACCATAGTGCCGTTTGGTTTCCCCCTTCGAACTAGACGAGTTTCATTCTTTTTTGTTTTTTCATTTGATGCTTATTTCATGAGATGTTTGGCCCAGTTACTATCAATGGACCACCCTGTATATATACACACACAAGCAAGCACACCTCATGCACACAGAACCAGTGTACCCACATACCTGCATATCTATGTAAACACCATTCTACTGTCTTATGTAGGCTGTGTCTCCCAAATAATGGTTCCCCAACAAAGCTTCCATTCATGATTTTTATTGGAAATAATCCATAGTCATGTGTGGTAATTTATTTACTGTCACCAGAAATTCAGGAATTAGTTGTGCCCGTGTAGTATGTTCCTCTGAACAATACATTCTACATAGTCCTCCCAGTTCTTCATTACTCGTTCACATGGGCTGAATTGTGGATGTTATCTTTATGTTGCTACATCTCTCACTCTTTTCCTTGGAAGAAACTCTTATTGATTATAGTTGGACTCACCAATAGAAGTAGGTGTAAAGCTAGAGGTATCACTTCTTTCTTGTACTTATTGTTCTACGAACTTTTGCTGTTGTCCCTTGAAAGGATTCAATATTTTATTGACTGCCCTACCTTGTTTAAGTGCATCTACCCTTTCTTTGGTATCTGAGATTTCTTTGTTTTTAAGTTTTTATGAATATCTTTAAAATGTTTAAACAATGAGAAATTGGCTTCAGGATCTCTCTCTCTCTCTCTCTCTCTCTCTCTCTCTCTCTCTCTTTGTGTATGTGTGTGTGTGTGTGTGTGTGTGTGTGTGTGTGTGTGTTTTGAATAATTCTGATGAAGGTCTCTTTGGCCAAAACCTTTCTTGTTTGACAGTCTTTTTGTCGTTCCTTCTGTGGCTCAACATCTCCAATATATGGCGAGTAGCAATCTATGTTTTTCATAATATTGTCCTTAAAATGTTCATCAGCTCCTATATGAACTAAGTTGCACTGATCATTTCTTTCTTTTTGTAACTCTGTGGTAAATTAGTGATTACAGTTTCTAAGCTGGAAATTTAATTTCCCTGTGTTGTAATTGTACAATGCATGTTCAGCACAGCTTATTCTGTATAAATTATATCTCCTTGCATTTGAAGAACTTCCTCTAATTCTTATTAGACATTTCATCTTTAAATTTAGCAAATAAAGCTGTCATATATCTATTTCCTGTGTCACAGGTGCCATTTTATATGTGGTAAATGGCATAGAATACTTTGTAAATTATAATTCTGAGTTTGCCACTACCTGAAAATTGTCACAAATTTTATAATTTTAAACACAGTTAATCTATGTCACTTCTTAATAATGTCCACTCTGAACAAGTTATAAAATTCTGGCCCCAATATGACTAATGTAGCTCATCAGACATCATAATTGTGATGCGGAAAGCAACATATAACTGTGTGGCACCGTAAACTGTGTGCTGAGTTGAGCTGTTCTTGCGAGGTCTGTCAGTTGCTATAATGTAGGTTATCTCTGAGCCCAGTGTAAACTCTTCCATTTAATAAACTCAGCTGTACATGTATGACTTCTACATCTACATCTACATCTACATCTACATGACTACTCTGCAATTCACATTTAACTGCTTGGCAGAGGATTCATAGAACCACAATCACACTATCTCTCTACTATTCCACTCCCTAACAGCACATGGGAAAAACGAATACCTAAACCTTTCTGTTTGAGCTCTGATTTCTCTTATTTTATTTTGATGAGACCAACCTATATAGGTAGGAATGATCAACAAAATATTTTCGCATTCGGAAGAGAAAGTTGGTGACTGAAATTTCATAAAAAGATCTCACCGCGATGAAAAATGTCTTTGCTGTAATGACTTCCATCCCAACTCGCGTATCATATCTGCCACACTCTCTCCCCTATTACATGATAATACAAAACGGGCTGCCCTTTTTTGCACCCTTTCGATGTCCTCCGTCAATCCCACCTGGTAAGGATCCCACACCGCCGGTCCAAACATCTGTAAACATGCATAATAATGTAATTGTTGACTCCATTAATAAAGACAATAGAAATTTATATCTTCCAGTTATCCAATGATTTCTTCTATTTCCCTCTGAGATAAACACAGACATCTTCTTCTGTAATATTTCGATAATTTAACTACGACTGTGTAACATGTGCAGTGCTAGACATTCAATTTTTGACTCTTGTTGTCCTTGATGATGACGTATATTGTCAAAAATTTTCATGAAATTTTTCTTTAAAATCTTCTTTTAATCTCTTTCTTTGCACCTTATCTTCACGTCCTGTTACAGTTGCCAAATGGAATGTTTCATAGCTGATTTTCCCACTGAGGATAATAGGAATGGGCCTTTGAACAAGTTGTGGAGCCCTTGAAGTGTGAACCAGCTACTCCCCCATGTACTTCATCTGCAGCATCTATGATGCTGAAAGAGACTTTTTCTTCTTGAATTCAACAGCTTCAACAAAGTCTTTCTTTTTTATCCCGTACGGTACCTCTCGGCTGATCTGCTGTTTGGGGTGACCTTCTCGAAATCTTTCCCTTCTCCTGCATCTCTCCAGTTCTTTTCCTACAACCCTCTTCTTTCACCTCAACCCCTTCTGCCTGAAGAAGGAGCCATTGGCTCTGAAAGCTTTCAAATTACAACCGTCTTTTATGTGTGTGTTTTTCCACCACTTGGTGAGTAGATTTTGCATCTATCCAGTTAAATAATTTTGTCAATAATTGATTGTTTTCATTATTATCTTTAGTAGATTTGTTGCACCTCCTACGTGTTCTACCAATGCAGTCTTTGACTGGTATTCTACACAACAGTTTCTATGTAATTATTCCAGTCAAAATTGTTCTTTATTGTAATCTCAGAATGTTTAGATGATTTGACAACTTTTAAATTTGTATGAGTTATTATGTAACTGAAAGTTAACTTTCTTAATTTTTTTATTTGTTAGTACTCACATGGAGGTCTTCACACTTTTTAATGTTATATTCAATTGCCACTTTTTGCTGCATACAGATATCTTATCTGAATCTTTATGCAATTCCTTTTGATCTTCTAATGACTTTATGGGTTTAGCGTTGTAGGATTGCCGAATCCAATGATGCACGCTACACCACATGTAATAAACACTATTTTATTTCTCGTAAGCACACATATACAGTTGTTTACATTCTGAATTCTCGGTACACGTCTGTACTCTTTCGCGCGCGACCACAGACTGGTGCCAAGATCTTGCCAAAAACAAAGATACTACGCGTGACCTGGTATAGTTGCCACAACTTTATTAGACAGTAAATGACAGTATTATCTGAAAACAATCTAAGAGTGCTGCTCAGATTGTCTCCTAATTCATTCATATAAATTAGGAACAACAGAGAGCATATAACTCTTGTTTCACTCTGTTACTTCTTGTTGGCTACTACAAACTGTTACCCTTCTAAAAAAATAGTGACTCCAATTGTACTGAGATGATACTTCATAGGGATGAAATTTAGTTAGAAGAAATTCATGAAAAATGGTGTCAAAAGCTGTCTGGAAATCTAGAGAGACGGATTCAACCTAAGATCCCCTAGATAGCACCCATTACTTTGTGTGAATAAAGAGCCAGCTGAGTTTGACAAGAATGATATTTTCTGAATCCATGCTGTTTATATGTTAGTAGCTCATTTGCTTTGAGGTATTTCATCCTAGACTGTATATATTCCAGAATCCTACAGCAAATTAAGGTCAGTAATATAAGTCTATAATTATGCGAAATACTTCTGCTTCCGTTCTTTTCTAATGGTGTGACCTGTGCAACTTTCCAGCTTTACATGTGAATCTTTTATTGAGCAAATGAGTGTATATGATCACTAAAATGGTGCTAGTTTTTCATGTACTCAGAAAGAAATCTAATTAGTATACAGTCTAGACTGTAAGACATCCCTTTATTATGTGACTTAATTTGATTTGCTACACTGAGGATATCTACTTCTGAATTACTCATCTTGGCAGCTGGTCTTCAGCCAAATTTTGGAATATTTACTGCATCTTCTTTTGTAGAGGAATTTCAGAAATCCATATTTAGTAACTCTATTTTACTGGCACTGTCATTTGTAACATTGCCAATGCTATTGCACAGTGAGTGTACTGATTTTGTAGTGCTGCTGGAATATCTCTCGATTTTCTGCCAGATTTAAAGAAAGGGTTACATTATGTAAACTATTGAAAATGTCTCACATTGAAGTCTGTGTTAGGTTTTAAACTTCTCTAAAACACTGCCAATCTTGACATTAGTTATATGATCAATCCAAGTATGAAACAAAACAGAAGAAATGATAAACAGAGTTTTTAAAGGTATCATTGACTGATTTTCTCCAAATTGTCTCACTCTCATTTTTAAAAAGACAACAGATTCAGTTCTGCACATCTACGGGTACCACACCAATGGTATATGTAACACATGGCAAGGTGTCACATTTTGGTACTCCTAACTAGAATCGTGCTGGTACTGCGAACGGCTGAAAGCAAGGGGAAACTACAGCCGTAATTTTTCCCGGGGACATGCAGCTTTACTGTATGGTTAAATGATGATGGCATCCTCTTGGGTAAAATATTCCGGAGTTAAATAGTCCCCCATTCAGATCTCCGGGCGGGGACTACTCAGGAAGATGTCGTTACCAGGAGAAAGAAAACTGGCGTTCTACGGATCGGAGCGTGGAATGTCAGATCCCTTAATCGGGCAGGTAGGTTAGAAAATTTAAAAAGGGAAATGGATAGGTTAAAGTTAGATATAGTGGGAATTAGTGAAGTTCGGTGGCAGGAGGAACAAGACTTCTGGTCAGGTGATTACAGGGTTATAAACACAAAATCAAATAGGGGTAATGCAGGAGTAGGTTTAATAATGAATAGGAAAATAGGAATGCGGGTAAGCTACTTCAAACAGCATAGTGAACGCATTATTGTGGCCAAGATAGATACGAAGCCCACACCTACTACAGTAGTACAAGTTTATATGCCAACTAGCTCTGCAGATGACGAAGAAATTGAAGAAATGTACGATGAAATAAAAGAAATTATTCAGATAGTGAAGGGAGACGAAAATTTAATAGTAATGGGTGACTGGAATTCGAGTGTAGGAAAAGGGAGAGAAGGAAACATAGTAGGTGAATATGGATTGGGGCTAAGAAATGAAAGAGGAAGCCGCCTAGTAGAATTTTGTACAGAGCACAACTTAGTCATAGGTAACACTTGGTTTAAGAATCATGAAAGAAGGTTGTATACGTGGAAGAACCCTGGAGATACTAAAAGGTATCAGATAGATTATATAATGGTAAGACAGAGATTTAGGAGCCAGGTTTTAAGTTGTAAGACATTTCCAGGGGCAGATGTGGACTCTGACCACAATCTATTGGTTATGACCTGTAGATTAAAACTGAAGAAACTGCAAAAATGTGGGAAATTAAGGAGATGGGACCTGGATAAACTGAAAGAACCAGAGGTTGTACAGAGTTTCAGGGAGAGCATAAGGGAACAATTGACAGGAATAGGGGAAAGAAATACAGTAGAAGAAGAATGGGTAGCTCTGAGGGATGAAGTAGTGAAGGCAGCAGAGGATAAAGTAGGTAAAAAGAGGAGGGCTGCTAGAAATCCTTGGGTAACAGAAGAAATATTGAATTTAATTGATGAAAGGAGAAAATATAAAAATGCAGTAAATGAAGCAGGCAAAAAGGAATACAAACGTCTCAAAAATGAGATCGACAGGAAGTGCAGAATGGCTAAACAGGGATGGCTAGAGGACAAATGTAAGGATGTAGAAGCTTATCTCACTAGGGGTAAGATAGATACTGCCTACAGGAAAATTAAAGAGACCTTTGGAGAGAAGAGAACCACGTGTATCAATATCAAGAGCTCAGATGGCAACCCAGTTCTAAGCAAAGAAGGGAAGGCAGAAAGGTGGAAGGAGTATATAGAAGGTTTATACAAGGGTGATGTACTTGAGGACAATATTATGGAAATGGAAGAGGATGTAGATGAAGACGAAATGGGTGATACGATACTGCGTGAAGAGTATGACAGAGCACTGAAAGACCTGAGTCGAAACAAGGCCCCCGGAGTAGACAACATTCCATTAGAACTACTGACGGCCTTGGGAGAGCCAGTCATGACAAAACTCTACCAGCTGGTGAGCAAGATGTATGAGACAGGCGAAATACCCTCAGACTTCAAGAAGAATATAATAATTCCAATCCCAAAGAAAGCAGGTGCTGACAGATGTGAAAACTACCGAACTATCAGTTTAATAAGTCACAGCTGCAAAATACTAACGCGAATTCTTTACAGACGAATGGAAAAACTGGTAGATGCGGACCTTGGGGAGGATCAGTTTGGATTCCGTCGAAATGTTGGAACACGTGAGGCAATACTGACCTTACGACTTATCTTAGAAGAAAGATTAAGAAAAGGCAAACCTACGTTTCTAGCATTTGTAGACTTAGAGAAAGCTTTTGACAATGTTGACTGGAATACTCTTTTTCAAATTCTAAAGGTGGCAGGGGTAAAATACAGGGAGCGAAAGGCTATTTACAATTTGTACAGAAACCAGATGGCAGTCATAAGAGTCGAGGGGCATGAAAGGGAAGCAGTGGTTGGGAAAGGAGTGAGACAGGGTTGTAGCCTCTCCCCGATGTTATTCAATCTGTATATTGAGCAAGCAGTAAAGGAAACAAAAGAAAAATTTGGAGTAGGTATTAAAATTCATGGAGACGAAGTAAAAACTTTGAGGTTCGCCGATGACATTGTAATTCTGTCAGAGACGGCAAAGGACTTGGAAGAGCAGTTGAACGGAATGGACAGTGTCTTGAAAGGAGGATACAAGATGAACATCAACAAAAGCAAAACGAGGATAATGGAATGTAGTCCAATTAAATCGGGTGATGCTGAGGGAATTAGATTAGGAAATGAGACACTTAAAGTAGTAAAGGAGTTTTGCTATTTAGGAAGTAAAATAACTGATGATGGTCGAAGTAGAGACGATATAAAATGTAGACTGGCAATGGCAAGGAAAGCGTTTCTGAAGAAGAAAAATTTGTTAACATCGAATATAGATTTAAGTGTCAGGAAGTCATTTCTGAAAATATGTGTTTGGAGTGTAGCCATGTATGGAAGTGAAACATGGACGATAACTAGTTTGGACAAGAAGAGAATAGAAGCTTTCGAAATGTGGTGCTACAGAAGAATACTGAAGATAAGGTGGATAGATCATGTAACTAATGAGGAGGTATTGAATAGGATTGGGGAGAAGAGAAGTTTGTGGCACAACTTGACTAGAAGAAGGGATCGGTTGGTAGGACATGTTTTGAGGCATCAAGAAATCACAAATTTAGCATTGGAGGGCAGAGTGGAGGGTAAAAATCGTAGAGGGAGACCGAGAGATGAGTACACTAAGCAGATTCAGAAGGATGTAGGTTGCAGTAGGTACTGGGAGATGAAGAAGCTAGCACAGGATAGAGTAGCATGGAGAGCTGCATCAAACCAGTCTCAGGACTGAAGACAACAACAACAACAACAACTAGAATCACTGTAAATCTTAGGGAGAGACAAACCATATTTTGCATATTTTCATTCAATAATGTTGTGGAATAATATCCAGGGTAACTCATTTTTAAGAAAGAAAGTCTTCATTGGGCACAAACGTGTTCCCCCTCAGTACTCCTTTAGTCATATGCTTAAGAAGTTGAACATTCTGACTACTATTTCATGGTATAGTTATTCCCTCATTAAGTCTGTTGTAAATAATCCACTATAATTCAAAAGAAACAATGATGTACAAAATTACAAAACCATAAGGAAACATGACACTTGTTACTCCATATTAGGGTGTCTTTAGCACAAAAAGGGGTGTACAGTGCTTCAACTACAAGTTTTGATCACTTACACAGTAATACAAAATGTATGACAGACAGCAAAGTAAAATTTGAAAACAAACTGAGAAAGTTTCTCCTTCGGAACTCCCTCTATTTTGTAGAAGCATTTGTGTTACTGTAATGTGTAAAAGTGACGTATAGGGCTTACTAACTCACAATATCTGTAAATCTTTTTTAATTTTGAAAAAAAAGAAAAAACCAGAAGTGTTCAGAGTCTAACCATATGTACAATTTAATTTGTGACATGAATATAAACTGACTCCTTCCACATAATTACAATCTATTGCATAGAATAATCCATGGAACATGAAACTAACTAGCTGACTAACTCAGTGTCAGAAGGACATCAGGTGTCCATGATTACTGATAACCATTTATTATTCTCAAACAATGGAAACTCCCCGTTCACCACAGAAGACCTAGGATTGTATCTTTTAGGATTGTGCTGAGTTCTTGTGCAGATCTTTTATAAAAACTCCAACACATATGACCCTTAGATTTTCCAGATATATTCATAAAAAAACTGTGACAAAAACTGCCAACATTAAGCCAAGGCTGACCAAGTACGACCTTGAATTGTTCCTGTGGCTGCAGACACAGTGATTTATGTAACCTTTTAGTAAAGAAATTAGTGTTTACTTGCTCGTCTTCTATGCAATACATGGGCAACTAAGTGCTACATTATTGCTGCCACAGTAGTTCCTAGCTGGACTCTGGGAATCACAGAAATATTTTATAACGGAGCTAAGGTATAGCAGTACCAACTAAGGCCAATTTGGTGTGGTTTGACAACATGTCCGTAGTCGAAGTGAGCACAGGTGGAGCGATATTGCATGCGTTGGTAGGTTTACTGGTTGTAGGCTTAAATGCCCAATTCAGTGTCGGATTGAACACCATTACCCAGTGCAATGGAGCACAGTAGGGAAATTCGTTCAAGTATACACCAGCGAATTACTAATAATTTCAGAAAATGAGGAAATTTATATTCTGATGTCCTTGGAAGAGCTACAGGGTTGCCAACAAGAGAGTATCATGGTCTGTCCAACCAGGGTGGTCTGGATTGACACACAGGCATATGTGGTACAATTGTTCCTGGAGAAATCTGAAGTAAGAGAGTGTCAGAGGGAAGTATTAAGCCTCTATCCACACTTTCAAAGAATGGGTGTGCACTGGATTTATTTGATATACCCTCCAGAGGTTATGATCTCGAATTGTTACAAAAAAAGGAAAGTCCCTGGCTAATTCCAAGATGGAGCTAAGAGACAGTGGTGTCCTAATAAATGATAAATTTGTGACATAGCTGTGACAACATTTTGCCTAACAGTCACAATTAGAAGTACAACAATGACCAAGATGACACCCCCTTTGCTGATTTATCCAAAAAAGCCATTACAGATACTACAAATCCAAAACCTGACATTTCAAAACTATACCTTAAACCCAGATATCTGTCGCTCACTAGACCAACTAACAGCATCACTGTAGGGGTGGATTTCTGCATAACAGCTTTTGCAACACTTCCAAGAATACTGCTAGAAGCAACATAACCATGTTATGAACATAAACATTTCAGCCACCAGTACTGTAATGATTCTGGTTGCCATTTGTGTAATTTATATTTATTGCAAGTGAAGAGCTGTACAACAGCCAGAATTATCTGCACATCAGTTACCTTTTGCCTGGTTTAACAATATGACATGAAGTACTAAAGAGTAATCAAGTTGAATCATAAAGCTAAGCACTGTTGTTGTTGTGGTCTTCAGTCCTGAGACTGGTTTGAGCAGCTCTCCATGCTACTCTATCCTGTGCAAGCTTCTTCATCTCCCAGTACCTACTGCAACCTACATCCTTCTGAATCTGTTTAGTGTATTCATCTCTTGGTCTCCCTCTACGATTTTTACCCTCCACTCTGCCCTCCAATGCTAAACTGGTGATCCCTTGATGCCTCAGAACATGTCCTACCAACGGATCCCTTCTTGTAGTTAAGTTGTGCCACAAACTTCTCTTCTCCCCAATCCTATTCAATACCTCCTCATTAGTTATATGATCTACCCATCTAATCTTCAGCATTCTTCTGTAGCACCACATTTCGAAAGCTTCTATTCTCTTCTTGTCCAAACTAGTTATTGTCCATGTTTCACTTCCATACATGCCTACGCTCCATACAAATACTTTCAGAAATGACTTCCTGACACTTAAATCAATACTCAATGTTAACAAATTTCTCGTCTTCAGAAACGCTTTCCTTGCCATTGCCAGTCTACATTTTATATCCTCTCTACTTCGACCATCATCAGTTACTTTGCTCCCCAAATAGCAAAACTCCTTTACTACTTTAAGTGTCTCATTTCCTAATCTAATTCCCTCAGCATCACCCGACTTAATTCGACTACATTCCATTATCCTCGTTTTGCTTTTGTTGATGTTCATCTTATACCCTCCTTTCATGACACTGTCCATTCTGTTCAACTGTTCTTCCAAGTCCTTTGCTGTCTCCGACAGAATTACAATGTCATCGGCGAACCTCAAAGTTTTTATTTCTTCTCCATGGATTTTAATACCTATTCCAAATTTTTCTTTTGTTTCCTTCACTGCTTGCTCAATACACAGATTGAATAACATCGGGGAGAGGCTACAACCCTGTCTCACTGCCTTCCCAACCACTGCCTCCCTTTCATGCCCCTCGACTCTTATAACTGCCATCTGATTTCTGTACAAATTGTAAATAGCCTTTCGCTTCCTGTATTTTACCCCTGCCACCTTCAGAATTTGAAAGACATTATTCCAGTCAACATTGTCAAAAGCTTTCTCTAAGTCTACAAATGCTAGAAATGTAAGTTTGCCTTTCCTTCATCTAGCTTCTAAGATAAGTCGTAGGGTCAGTATTGCCTCACGTGTTCCAATATTTCTATGGAATCCAAACTGATCTTCCCCAAGGTCAGCTTCTACCAGTTCTACCATTCGTCTGTAGAGAAGAAGCGGTAATATTTAGCATCCGTGACTTATTAAACTGATTGTTCGGTAATTTTCACATCTGTCAGCACCCGCTTTCTTTGGGATCGGAATTATTATATTCTTCTTGAAGTCTGAGGGTATTTCGCCTGTCTCATACATCTTGCTCACCAGATGGTAGAGTTTTGTCAGGACTGGCTCTCCCAAGGCCGTCAGTAGTTCTAATGGAATGTTGTCTACTCCCGGGGCCTTGTTTCGACTCAGGTCTTTCAGTTCTCTGTCAAACTCTTCAACGCAGTATCATATCTCCCATTTCATCTTCATCTTCATCCTCTTCCATTTCCATAATATTGTCCTCAAGTACATAGCCCTTGTATAGACTCTCTATATACTCCCTCCACCTTTCTGCTTTCCCTTCTTTGGTTAAAATGGGTTTCCGTCTGAGCTCTTAATATTCATACAAGTGGTTCTCTTTTCTTCAAAGGTCTCTTTAAGCTAAGCACTAGGAAGGAAGAATAAAGAATTGATCAAGAATTTCTGTAATAGTTCAAGGGGATTAAGGCTTGTGACATTAGCTCCAGTTCAAAAAAGAGATAGCCCATGAAGGGTGAAGTAATAGAACATGTACACCAGTTAGGAAAGTACAAACATGCAAGGCAAATTTTATACAGGATGTGGGAATGTTGTACAGCAGAATAGTAATTTAGTGGGGAATAAATTTATGTTAAAAGTGACTGGGACAAAGCTAAGTGGAGCACACACATTGAGTTCACAACAACAGCCTAACCAGTGTCATCACTTGGAAGAACCAAAGTACAAAGAAGCAGGCAGCTCACTGCCTCAGACTGTGGTAGAGAGAGCATCAAAAACACCTGACTCAGCTTCACAACAAAAGCACAGAGCAGACATAATGCTGTTCCATCAATGGGGATATGTTTTTAAATACACCTAAGTACAATGCAGGAGTGCCTTTCATGCTGCAAACTTAATGGTATAGAATGCTCTTCAGTAAACATTAGACCAGCCAAGAACGCTAACAGGCTTGGAAAACAGGAGCACATTCGGTCAACAGTATGTGGACATCACAGTATCAACTGCCATAAAACCCTTGTCTTCCTTCCACTCATTCTCAGAGTTTGGTCACCCCACCTGCATCACTGATACCAATGGAAGGCCAGTTCTACTAGTTGTAGGATGACTTGGTGAATACAGATAAATTTTACCACCTGCTGCCAACTTGGAGTCTGTTGCTACAAGACTGCAGTGACCCAGCTGTTGAGGGAACTTCAACTCTCCCAGCTGCATTCCTGCCAGTCATACCCAGTGACTGAGGATGAGGGCTGAGCCAATATTCCATGAATGAAGAAGTGATCTACATGATTGCGAGCTGTTCATCTTGGGAGCAGGGTGCCTGTACTGCCACTCCTGGGCCATAAAAGTTGCTTCTTACCAGCTGTATGCCGGGACTGCCTGTCAGGCTGTCCTTTGTGTCAGTGTTGGAATGTATGGTATTGCATACTTCCGCTGTTATTTATAGAGCCAAAAGTTTAAGGTAATGATGAATCACACTACTCTCAAATGGTTATTGGATTTAACAATCATTGCAGCAGATTAACAAGTGGGTACTCCATTTGAGTGAAACTGATTACAATGTAGTACACAAGCTCCACAAATATGATTGAGAATTGTGATAAAATGTGTGTGATTTGTGAAAAACTCAAAGCTTACTGTGACAGTAAGTGCATATTGTGTTATATCATTAAAAAAAGTTGTGGAAAACAATGCGGAAATAAGAAAACACGTTGATAAGATTGCCTGTTTACCTTCCACGTCATTTTACGATCAAGCATGTGTAATTCAGGATTTGAAACCAAAACACTGCTACTGCACAAAGCCTGTGACTAAATGCATTCAAGTGCATTAAATGCAAGACCATTTATCATTTGACATGTGCAAAGGCAAATTCGAAGCAAAAAATCTGGCTCTGTCATCAGTGCTGCAAAAATGATTTAGGTCTAAAACTAGAAAATGTCGACAGCAAAAGCATTGTCATCTCCATACTAAAAAGGCAAGACAGAAATTTTGAATCATAAATATGACGTATTATCGGAGAAAAATGGACTTAATGAACAGTAAAGAAGTGTAATTTGCAAGGTGTTACCAAACACTGATCGTGTAATTTCAAACTGGCCAAAGAAATAAATAGCTGTACACCAACGAAAAACGTAAATGATGCTGCTAAAGGCACAGCTGATATCATAGAGAAAACAGTCGGCTACTTCACAACGATGACTAAAAACGTTGCGGATAAAACTAGTAGAACTCCCAAGAATATCAAAACTATGGTAAACAAAGTAGTGAAGTCTAATTGTAGTAATAAAATACTTACGCTGACTGATAGCCACAGATGTGGCTGTGCATCAGTCATTAATGAGATGTTAACCTTGGACTACAAAGCATCAGCGATAGTTAAACCAAATGCATGTTTTGAAGATGTTGTGAAGGAAGCAACTGAACTCACTGGTGACTTCACAACGAATGATTCAGTGATTGTTGTAGCAGGCACTAATGACATTAACCAACAAAGAAGAAACTTCAGTGCTTCTGCTCAGAAGCTAATCTCTGTGATGAACCATACACAGCTGATACTATGTACAATACCATACTGATATGACAAGCCATACTTGAACAAATCTATATTTAATCTCAATAGCATTCTAATGGATGTTATGAGTGATAAAGTCCGAGTAGTGGATATCAACTATCTTCTACAGAGGTATGTTTCACAAAACATGGGTTACATCTCAATGCAAAGGGAAAACTTAATTTGCGCAGAAGCCTTGCTGTTTCAGTTAAAATGCACACGGAATAGAACAGAGGTAATGAAAACAGTTCCCAGTTCAGAAAATGGGTTTAAATCAGACCTGAGGCAAAGTACTCAGTTGATGGAATGCAGTAGGACTACTACCTAGCCCCCTGGTTCATTACAGAACTCCCGACAGAGGAGGATGTCTGCAAAAGCCAACACACAACCTGCAAATGTTAACTGTGATACATCTTTATTCTTTGCTCAGGTTGTGCAAAAAAGAAGCAGCTGGACCATGTGTAGCATGAAACAAACTGCAGCACGGTTGTCCTCTAGGGCAAGAAAGGTACCAAAGAGAAGCAACGATTTTTTATGGTTAGCTCCAGGGAATCTGCATCACCAGCGCCTGGATCCAGCACCAACAAGGAGTTAGCAGCATGTGTGAGTAAGCCAACTCCAAGTAAAAGAAGACTTCACAAGGCAAGTTCATAAACTGATGTACAATTGCAGAACAATTTAGAGCTACCATCATGTAACAATGAATCCCTTTTATTCATGCATGTAAATATCATGTCTTCAAGAAATAAAATTGATGACTTGAATATTCTCTCAGGAAAGAACAAAACCACCATACTATGTGTTAAAATATATTAAAAACAAAGATTCCAAGCCTTACCAAGCAGGAAAGAGCCGGTAGACAGGCACAATAAACTAACACACAAACACACACACAAAATAACTAGCTTTTGCAACCAACGGTTGCTTCTTCAGGAAAGAGGGAAGGAGAGGAAATACGAAAGGATGTGGGATTTAAGGGAGAGGGTAAGGAGTCATTCCAATCCCGGGAGAGGAAAGACTTACCTTAGGGGGAAAAAAGGATAGGTATATGCGCACGCGTGCGCGCACACACACACACACACACACACACACACACACACACACACACACACACACACACACAGATATATATCCATCCATACATATACAGACACAAGCACACATATTTAAAGGCAAAGAGTTTGGGCCCAAACTCTTTCCTTTTAAATATGTCTGCTTGTGGGTGTGTGGGTGTGTGGGTGCGCGTGAGAGTATATACCTATCCTTTTTTCCCCCTAAGGTAAGTCTTTCCGCTCCCGGGATTGGAATGACTCCTTACCCTCTCCCTTAAAACCCACATCCTTTCGTCTTTACCTCTCCTTCCCTCTTTCCTGAAGAAGCAACCGTTGATTGCAAAAGCTAGAAATTTTGTGTGTGTGTTTGTGTGTTAGTTTATTGTGCCTGTCTGCCAGCTCTTTCCCACTTGGTAAGTCTTGGAATCTTTGTTTTTAATATATTTTTCCCATGTGGAAGTTTCTTTCTATTTTATATACTATGTGTTAATGAACATTGTCTAAGTGAAGGTCAGTTGGATTTGTATGTACCACCGGGCTTTGATTTAGTTATTACAGGATTCTGTAGAAAAACACAACAGCATGGTGGAGTTTCAATTTATATTAGTAGTGATCTATATTTACAATATAATGTCTTTAACATTGCTAAATACTGTATAGAGAATGTGCTTGAAGCTGCTGCAATGCTGCTTCCATCACTAAAACTCATAATAGTGTCAGTATATCATACTCCAGATACTGACAGTGAATTATTTACACAGGTCTTAGAAAAACTGATCTTACACTTTGAAAAGTTAAGCAAATATAGAATATTAATATTTGGAGTCATAAACATTGATATAAGGCTAAAGACATCTAAGCAGCTTTGTCTACAGAATATGTTAAGATCACATGATCTATATTGCATTAATAACAGTCCAACAAGGTAGTTATCCTATCTTGATAATGCTATCACCAATGTTGAAAAAGATCTGTATGAGATAGGGTTGTTCAGTACTTATTTTCTTTCTGACCATGAGGGGATATGGTTAAAATTAAAAATCAATAAACCTATATCTAACTGCCCCAAAGCAAAGCATATCAGGCTACTGTATGATCAAAATATTGACAACTACAGGACACAGTTGCAGATGGTTAGATGGAATGACATCCTACTTGATAGTGGAAGTGTCGAGGATGCATTTACAGTTTTTATCAATATACTCGCAGACATTTTTAAGACATGTTGTCCAAAAGTTCTGAAAAGTGATAGTGGGTGGGGCGGGAAACAGTTTGGACAGGGATGGGGCATATGAAATAGGTGGTGACCTGGACAAGATAGCTTCCCTGACTCATGGCACCAATGTACACTTTGTTGAGCTGTTCCGGCGTCATGATCAGCCATGCCTTGATGGAGCTGTGAGGCGAATCAATGTGGGGCTGGGGATGGCTCTGAGGACGGCCAACTTTGCTCATGTTTCTCTGGTGCCCGTCGGGACTATCAACAGATGGGGTTTCACTAGGCATGGCCTACACCTAAACAGGACTGGGAAGGGAAGATTGGTACAGCTGATTCATGAAAGTATAGGGGGTGGATCTCGGGCCACACATGGTCAAATACCTGTTGTCATAGGTAGGAAAAGTAGGTCTTTTTTAGGATAAATCCAGACAACAGGTTCCCCTGCCTAAAGAGTATCTCTAGCAGTTCAAAAAATACTGAAACAATCACTCACAAGACAGATTATAACACTTCAAAAATCACACATACCAGATGTCACAAAGAAAAACAAACCATCGGAAAGAGTAACATGGGGCATTTCACAGACTTAACAATCCTCCATCAAAACATGCAATCAATAAAAAATAAAATACAAGCATTAGAAATTGAGCTCCAATCTTTGAACTGCACAGTAGTTTGTATTACTGAGCACTGGTGTAGAGACACAGAAATCCAACATGTAGTATTATCATTGTATGAAAGGGCAAACTCTTACTGCAGAACTACTTCAAAGGGTGGAGGATCATGCATTTATATCAGAAAAGGAACACAGTTCAAATCTAGACATGACCTCAGTACAGTAAGTGAAGACAAACACATTGAAATATCAGCTATTGAATTATCAGGGCTCGATATCACCAAGAAATTAATCATTTTGTGTGTGTATAGATCTCCCAGTGGTAGCGTGGACACTTTTTTCAATAAATTAACAGAAGTTCTAGATAAAGTCTCAAGTACAAAGGTCAACATAATTCTGTGTGGGGACATAAACATCAACACTAATATCATAAATGAATCCAGCAGCACCTTCATAAATATCCTTCAAAGTTTTGGCATGTCCCTATTGGTCAATAGTGCAACAAGGGTTACTACAATGACTGCATCAGTAATTGACCATGTGGCCACAAATATAGACAGGGAAAAATGTGATGTAGCTGTAAAAGATCTCGGACTATCAGACCATCTCTGTCAAATAACAACAGTAAAATCAGGCATCGAATCATTCCCTAAACTACAAGCCTATAAACGACATCTATCAGAAATCAAAATAAAAGATTTTTCAAAAGAACTAGAAAAACAAAGCTGGGATGAAGTGTATAAGGAAACCAATGTGAATATGAAATTCTCCAAATTCTCCACATTGTTTAAATTGAACTTTGAAACAGCATTTCCAAAAGTATGCATGACTGTATCAACATCTCACAAAAACAGATGGATAACAGCAGGTATTAAGAAGTCCTCCCAAACACTTAAACACCTCAGTTCCATGAAAAAGATTCACAATGATCCAGAATTCTTAAATTTCTATCATAGATACAAAAAGATTTATAGGAAGGTGCTGATTGCTGCAAAAAAGTCATTTAATGACAAAATAATATATAATGCAGAGAATAAAAGCAAAGCAGTCTGGGATGTTATAAAAAAGGAAACGGGGAGAGGCAAACAAACGCAGAATAACATACTGCTAAGGGAGGGGGATAAGGTAATAAATGATCCACAACACTTAGCAAACTATGTAAACGAGCATTTTTTCAAGTATTGCAGAGAAGTTACAGCAAAAATTCCCCAAAACAAATATAACACCTGCAAAAATTGTTGCACTAGATACAATGATGTTACTTCCAACCACAGAGAATGAAGTCAATAAAACTGTTCAAAAGCTAAAAAATAAAAAGTCAGAAGGCTTAGATCATGTACCAATGTGTGTACTGAAACAATGCATAGAGATTATACAAGGCCCATTAACAAATATAATAAATGAATCCTTCACATCAGGGACATTTCCAGAGCAGCTAAAACAGGCAAGAGTTGTACCTTTGCTTAAGAAAGGTAATGCAGAAGACATAGAAAATTACCGGCCCATTTCCCTGCTGTCAGCATTCTCAAAAATAATAGAAGCAATTATGAAAGACAGATTAATGAATTATCTGAATAAATACAATCTTTTAAGCAAATCACAGTTTGGTTTTCGAAGTGGCAAAAATACGGAGTCAGCCATAGTAGAATTCACAAAAGTTGTACTTAATGCTCTTGATAAAGATGAGTGTGTCACAGGCATATTTTTGGATCTTTCTAAGGCTTTTGATACAGTCGACCACAAGATTCTATTAAATAAATTAGAAGCATTAGGAATAAGAGGGGTAGCTAATGACTGGTTTCGATCATACCTAACAGATAGGGTACAAAGAGTAGAGATAACACATACTTCAAATAGATCTAAACATTTAGTAAAATACTTATCAGAACCAAAACATATTAATATAGGGGTTCCACAAGGTAGCATATTAGGACCAATACTATTCCTGATATACATCAATGACTTTCCCAGTAGTGTTACTCATGGTGAGAAAATTCTCTTCGCTGATGACAGCAATATTATAGTCACTGAGAGAACAAGAGAACTCCTTACCGAGAAAGCAAATGAAACTCTCAAGGAAGTTTACGATTGGTCAATAAGCAACAAATTGACATTAAACATAAAGAAAACTAATGCCATGAACTTCAGTTTGAAGAGGAAAAATGACAATGTTAAATTAAATGTAGATGGCACCTCTATAGACTGTGTAACAAATGCAAAATTTCTAGGAATGAATATTGACTCTCAGCTGAAGTGGTGCGAACACACAAAGGTACTTGCAAACAGAATGTCATCAGCATGTTATGCCCTTAGAATTCTATCATCTGTGTGTAACATGCAGTGTCTTTTAGTTACATATTATTCATATGTACACTCAATTCTTAGCTATGGAATTCTTTTTTGGGGAACAAATCCACAAAATATGAACACAATTTTCAAACTCCAGAAAAGAGCCATAAGAATAATAACCAGAAATAGTAGTTGAGCTCATTGTAAAGATCTGTTCAAAACACTGGGAATTTTAACTGCTCCATGTGAACACATTTACCAGTCAGTTGTACACATCAAAAGTAACATTGGCAATTACTGCACAAACAGCTCTGTCCATGACCATGCAACAAGAGATAGACTCAACTTACATTTACCAAGAAAAAATAAACATAAAACTCAAAACAGCATTTTCTACCAAGGAATAAAACTATACAATAAATTACCAAATGAGATTAAAGAAATTTCAAAAATACACTTATTTAAGAAGGCAGCTAAAAAGTACCTGTTATGCAATACATTTTATACATTGAAGGATTACTTAGTTAAAGCAGAGTAGGGGTTTGATAAAAAATGTTATACAAACAAATAATAATAATAATGATGATTATAAAACATCCAATATTCCACATAACACCTTCACTTTATTATTTTTCTTCTTTTTTCCTTTCTAGAGACACTCTCCCCTCAAGCTATGCATAGCACAATACTAACACCTCTTCCTCTTTCTGAGCTCAACATCTCACTCATTATGAAGGGATGCTGACTCAGTTTTTCAGGATAGCAAATGGGAACTTGCAGTACAGAAAATGGCCCAAGGATCACCTGTGTGTGTGTGTGTGTGTGTGTGTGTGTGTGTGTGTGTGTGTGTGTGTGTGTGTGTGTGTGTAGTGAGTGAAGTGTTATGAAACAATGTGTGTATAGTGTGTGCAGTGACTGATAGTGAAATATGAGTGAATAGTGTGGCATTACATTAATTTAATGAGTTATTTGTAAATAAATTATTGTATACCAGGAGTAAAATCTAATGATTGTCTCTAACTAGAAGTCTGTAAATATATGTGTATACGAATTAGCTTATTGTAAATTGATCTAAGCTTGTAAATACTTTGACATGTCCTATATCCTTGTAAAAAGAGATCTACGGATGAATAAAACTACTACTACTACTACTACTAAAAGAAATACGGCAACAACCAGAAAACATGACTCTACACCCAAGTGGTACACACCCACTCTGCAGAGGCTTAGAGCATTGGTTATGATTTATTATGATAAATATAAAAATCATGATGCAGACAAAGCTAGTTATATTAAGTTAAAGAATAAATACAGATAAGAAATCAGGTTAGCAAAGTGTGAGGGAAATGACAATTACATTAATAATTCTGACAACAAATGTAAAGCTGCATGGAATGTTGTAAAGAATGAATTGGGGACAAGTAAGAACTGTAAAAGTGATGATTGTAATGTGAATATCACACCAAAGAATTCAATGCCTATGTCATTAATGCTTGTGACCTAAGATCCTCTGCTGCAGTTGAGTCAAATAATAATTGCCAACAGGACCTAAAGGAAGCTGTATCTTTCCTATAACATTTGGAACACATTTCTCCTACATGTGAATGGACAGAGGTCCAGTTTAGTGATATCATGAAATCAATTGCAAAATTAAGAAGTTCAAGAGCAAAAGACATTTATGGTCTTTCTAATTTTGTAATTAAAAAAATAGGAGCTATAATAGCATTTCCACTCTGTGTACTTGAAAATTGGATGTTTGCTAGTGGTTGTCTCCCAACATGTTTAAAAATGACAATGGTCACACCACTACACAGAAAAGGAGACAAGTCATGTTCAAGTAATTATCGACCAATTTCTCTTATACCCATTCTATCAAACGTAATAGAGCATTGCATGCAACTCCACATCCATAAGCATCTATCTGCCAACAACCTCCTTAGTGATTCTCAATATGGATTCAGACCTATGTTATCAACTGTGAAGGCAGTGGAAAATATTATTTCTTTCACTTTGTCTGCATTCGAATCCAAACTTTCTGTAAATGCCACACTTGTAGATCTAAGTAAAGCTTTTGATTCTGTCAACTACAGAATTCTGTTAAATAAGCTCTGCTCGTATGGTTTCGAAGACAAAGTACTATCTTTGATTACTTCTTATCTGAGTGAGAGAAAACAAATAGTACATTTTAACAGAAACAAATCAAACACATTGGGTATAGCACGAGGTGTGCCACAAGGGTTCGTGCTTGGACCCTTGCTTTTCATAATTTATGTAAATGATTTGTCCAATATGATGCCTTGTAAATCTGTACTATATGCAGACGACACCACCTTTCTTACAGTAGATAGTGCCTTGGACATACTCAAGCACAAAAGTGCAGAACAACTCAGAATATCCAGTGTATGATTCGGAGCAAATGAATTACAAATTAACCACTCTAAAACCGTAAACATTCTATTCAGCCTATGTAACAATGACAACTGTAGTTCCTCAGTTAAGCTTCTTGGCATTCATCTGAACCCAAAATTAACATGGGAAACTCACACCAATTATGTACGGAAAAAGTTATCCCAAGTCACCTATCTGATAACTAAGCTCAGGACTTGTGTGATGGACGAGCTACTGCTAAATGCCTATTATACCTTTTATTATAGACACCTCATGTATGCTGTGCTGTTATGGGGCAAGGCCTCTGGGGCAAAAAGAATTTTTCTTTGGCAGAAAAACGCCATTAGGTGTATTGCTGGAGTGAGAAACCATGTATCATGTAGAGACTATTTCAAAGAGTTAAAAATACTGACACTTACATCACCGATTCTTAGTTGCTTAGTGCCCATAAAGGAAAACCAAGAAAGCTATAAACTGTGCGAGTCTGTACATAGCCATGACACACACCAAAGGCAGATGATGGACATCCCAGTTACTAGGCTTAAAAAAACCCAAAACAGTTACACATACACAGGGATACAATTATTTAACATGCTACCACCTACAGCACGCAGTGTATCACTGAATGTCTTCAAAAATATTACAAAAAGGTGGCTTGGACAAAAAGAATTCTATAAAATAGAAGAATTTAAAATATGTAATAAAAATGATCTGATTTATTAAAACTGCTGTATGACATGAGCACCATATTACATGAGCACTTCTGAAAATGTTATTGTATCATGCGGTTGTGCTTTATTTACATAATGTAAATTTACTCAATAGTTAACTGCTGTATGAGATGACCACCCTACTACATAAGTTCTTCTGAAAATGTTATTGTACCATGCTGTTGTGCTTTATTTACATAATGCAATCTTCCCAACGGTTAACATGTATTAAGCCTGTCTCATTTATATTTGTTAAAATGTTTTTCTTAGCATGTGTATTTTGTTACACATACAATATCTCCTTTTGTCGTTCTGCATGACACATATATGTTTAATGACTACCGAAACTAAACATGTGCAGTATAAAACATATTTACTCATTCAGAATGTTAAAAATGTATGACTTATTTTGTAATTATATAATGTATGTAAAATGACATCAATTGCATAAAAAATGCTTAAAGATGGATCAATAAATCAATCATGGAAAAGGCATGCTAAAGACGACAGTTTGAGTAAAAAAACTGGGCAGGAGTGTTGCTGAATGGCAAAATGCTAAAGCTGCTGATGTGACTGTCAACAGTTCAAGTCACAACCTCAGTTCATGACACAGATGGCTTGCTGTGCAGAACAAGTCCAGATTATGAGTGGTAATACCTATATTTTTCTGGAACAAAGTCTTGACACAAGCACATGACATTGTGTTATCAAGCCATGGTGGGCGAAGAGCAACTGATAGACGAATTGCTGAAAAATTTTGAAGGAGGACTATATAGGAAACGAAATGTCGAGCAATACTTTGGGAAGTGCGTACCTTGTGCGCAGCAAACTGATCTCAGCGACTGACCAATTCCGTTTCATTTAATAAAACAACAGGAGGATAAATACATATTGACTATAACTGACCATTTGTCATGGTGTATAATAATGGCTGCAATCTCTCAACAAAGAACGAGAACAGTTGCGCAAACATTAGTAAATAATTGGTTGCTCACGTTTGGCATACCGGATGTGTTAATTACAGACCAGGATATCAACTTCATGCTCGATCTTATGTAGCAGTTGTGTCGATTGCTCTGAATTCACAAGCTGCAAACAAGCCCCATCTACCCTCAAGCTAATTGGAGGACAGGGAAAGTTGATCGTAGCATTTCAAAGATGTTGAGCTATTATGTGAGCAGAAATCCTGAAAATCGAGATGTTTATTTAAAGTTTGCAACAAATGCCTTCACCTTTCTAAGTGATTAAGCCAAAGCTTGGATCTGATGTCAAATCAGTAACAAAATTTGCTATAAAATTACGAGACATTTGGTAACAAGTAAAACACGCAAATAAGAAAGCGTTAGAATGACAAGAGCAGTTGGAACAAGTCCGGGG
Source organism: Schistocerca gregaria (assembly GCF_023897955.1). Classification (NCBI taxonomy): domain Eukaryota; kingdom Metazoa; phylum Arthropoda; class Insecta; order Orthoptera; family Acrididae; genus Schistocerca; species Schistocerca gregaria. Next base: position 1,167,108,572 of record NC_064920.1, read on the forward strand.
GGTGAGGTGGATGGTACAGTACTTCTCATTGACCGAACAGCCACAGCTTGCGCTGTATGCGCCCGGGCAGTCCTGCAAAATGATGGGTGGGTTGCGCAGAAAGTGTCACCGCTTCTTCCGCAAAGCTGGTCGAAGGTGATGCTCCAAAACGAACAGTAATACGACTTAAGTCGTTGTGACTGATTTGATTCCGAAGATGAAGGAACCACTTCGTGGCATTCGCTTCAAGACTGTTCCAGAGATTCGACTGGCAGTAGACCGCTCCATTCGCACCATCAACAGAACAGGCTCTGCTAACGGCATACTATTCCTTCTACATCGCTGGCAACGGACTCTACACAACGCTGGTGACTGCTTTGAAGGACAATAAGAGGTGCAAACATGTAACTCTTTTGTATTGGTTGTGAGTAAATAGTTGCCACTATTTAAGTTCCAACCCTCGTACATGAAGTAAGAAATATGCGCCAAACTGAAACCCGAAACCATCTGAATGAAAAACTGATCGAAAGATTTAGAACTGCTCGTGAGTGGCTATGCACCGTTACTGATGGAGATTTACTATACTGGGCCCTCCGAATTGTATCTGACATAAACATTGCTAATTTCCAGACTTCGTCGATCTGGCTACGCAGGTCGATGAAATCGTGCAGAATAGGAAGTCGCAAAATTACCAAGTTTATGTCACGTAAATGTGCACAGCAGCTGCCAGTGATAGACAGTGCTATACAGAAATTCTTAGCTGACATAAAGACGAAACTTGCTGTTATCCCCACAACGCTATGAGTCAGGTTTCGTGAAAGGCTGCGGGCACACCGCACTTTATCATTTCGTGATGAAAAAAAGACGGAGTCAGCTGCCCAATCAATGAATACCATGACACATTCGTATATGATAATGCCAGTGATAACTATGAGTGGTTTACTGTTTCCGCAACTGTATATCTGTCTTCAAGAACCGCAAAGCACATTAGGGCCAAAAATTAAAAAAAAATGGGTTGTTTAGTTGCAATAATCTTATATCAAAATCTGGAAAAATGGCTAAGAATAATTTTCATTTCGTTCGAAACGTATTCCTACCAGCTGCAGAAACTAATTCATTGCTTTTGTTGGATTCATGGTCAGGACACAACGACGCCTCTGTTTTTGTGGAGGACGACGAAGAATCTGTGGATGTAGCGTGGATTCTCCCTGGAACTACTAGAACGATTCAACTTCTCGCTATATAATTTTTTCAACAGTGGAAGGCATTTGTCAGGAAATTATCATGCAACATAATTTCCGACACCTCTCTCTCATTTCAGGTGTATCAGCGGAGCAGTATTCTTAAGCTCCAGTCATTTGTACATTACCAGTTTTCTTCGCCACTCTTTACGAATTTGATCAAGTGTGCCTGGTATGCAGCGCAATATGCAGAACAACGGCCGTGGCCATTTCTGACTCCATCCCAGTTCTCAAAAATTTTCAAATTTGTGTGAATTTCCAAGGGGCTAAACTGCTAAGGTTATCGGTCCCTAGACTTACACAGTACTTAAACTGACACGTGCTAAGAACAACACACACACCCATGCCCGAGGGATGACTCGAACCTCCGGCGGGAGGGGCCGCGCAGTTCGTGACATGGCGCCTCAAACCACGCGCGGTCATTCCGCGCACCCATCGCAGTTCTGTCTAAATAAAACTAGTGGTTACAGCGAAGTGCCTGACTGTAGCAATTTTTCCTTTGTCCAGTGTGCCTTGGGCTAGAAAAATGTTTTTTTTTTTCATTCAATAGACACTTCGCATTTTTGTGACGACAATAGGGAATAAACAAAGAACTGTTTCACTGATAGTCAAATGAACAACATTCAAACATCATTGTAAGGAGTGGCCCACAGGAATTATTATAAAGTGTAATACTGCAAGACATATTTCATTCCAACAAATTACAAGTCCTCATTGATGGAAGTCGTCTGTGACATCAAACACTGCCACGATTTTATTTTCTCTGCTAGCCACTTTTATCGGAATTACATGTGCAAGAAAAGAACTGTCGATATGAATTTATTAAAAAACGTCCGTGTAGGTTAAGCCAGGTTTTGACCGGAGCAAACAAGCTAACAAGCACGAGCGAAAGAGAACTCTGTCTGGCCTACTCAGTAGGCCTCTTGCAGGTCTTTCAGTTGGACGTCACTTCAACCACTTATGTGTCCCTATCTTTCCCCAGTTATCCAATTGAAAAACGGAGACCTGAAGTTTATTGTGGAATCCGAACAACATGTCTTTCATAACCACTCCAACATCTGTAAGAAGTGAATGCTCGGTTAAAAACTATTGTGAAAAAGTTGTGGTGTGAACAGGATTTGATCCCGCACTCTCTGAATCACGAAGCACTTGCTTTCCCACTAGACTTCTTTAGACCCGAACTTCTAATTACTATTTACTATTTTTTAGCTTCTTACATTGTTAAGTTCAACCAGTGGTATTTTTCTGTCTTGTGGCCGCTAACGCCCCAGTTACCTGCCGTGGGGGCTAGTGTATGTAACGCAGTGTGCATTTCCTCGCCTTGCCGCCGCTGTCTGTGAGGCGTGCAAGTTTGACAGCTTCTTGATTGTAGGTTGGGTGGCGTTCCTTTACTTTAGGGGGAAGTCATTCCTTCTTGTTCCGGGCGCTCTTAAGCATAGTATTCTGTGGGCGGAGCCCAGACTGCTGGTTCAGGCTTTGGCACAATTTCACATCTTGCATTTGTTTTGTTGGATGTCAGGTAGCCTCACCAAGATTATCATTAGTCGCTCGGTAGACTGCCACTAGTCCGAGTTACCATCTTGTGACCTGAATGCTACTCTTGGCTGCCTCTCTCATCGCTCGCGAAAGTGTTTTTGGTGTGACCTACTCAGAGGTCGATTCCTGGAGCATCGTCTGTCACTGCTCCTTGTGTTTTATTATTGTATTATCAAGTTACCATCATTTGTCTCACCTGTTTGGTGATCTGTTGTTTGTTTTTTAAAACTATCTTTTCCTATGCCATTCTCCATTTGACAATATATTTGTTAAACTTTTTATAATGGCGTTAAAAGGCCTTCAGCCGTGATTGTGGTGACTTGCTTAAAAGTTCTGATTTGCGACCTCATTGCCTTGTTTTCAAAAATTATTTGCTGCCTGTAATTTTATGTATGTTTGCCAAAATTTTTAATAATTCTATTTCGGGCGTTAAAGGCCTTCAGTCGTGGTAGGGGTTACTTGCCCTAAAATTCTGATTGCGACCACATTGGCTCGTTTTACAAAATTATTTACTGTCAGTATTTTATATATGTTGTTTAATTTCTCATAATTGCCATTCTGGCGTTAAAGGCCTTCAGTTGTGATTATGGTTATTTGCTTTAAAATTCTGATTGTGATCACATTGGGTTGTTTTCAAAACTTATTTGCTGTCCGTATTTTATGTATGTTTGCTAATTTTATTTTAATAATTGCCATTTTGGGCGTTAAAGGTCTTCAGCCATGATTGTGGTTACTTACCTTAAAATTATGATTGCGACCATTTTGGCTTGTCTTCAAATCTATTGGCTGTCTGTATTTTATGTATTTGTTAAATTTTAAATTAATGCCATTTTTCGCGTTAAATGCCGTGATTGTGGTTACGCTCCTTAAAAGTCTGATTGCGACCTCATTGGCTTGTTTTCAAAAATTATTTACTAAAATAAATGAGTGAAATTGCAAAGAAAACCAATAGTAATTGATTCGGGCTCCGTTCACAATCGTAACCCAATCCTGCCATCCTTAACTACAAGGTTTCAAATATGACCATTAGACTACACGCGTAGTAGAAACGCTAGCCGTGTTCCCTCTTGAGATAATGCCCAGCGTCGGTGTTCTGTTTATAAATTTCTCCTCAATGGAAATGAGAAGCCAGGGAGAAATGGCAGCCGACATAGAAGGAAAATTTTGGACCAGTGCTAAGGAGAGATGGAGATGCAGTTCCGTGTAAAGTGTACGATCTCCAAACATGTCACGCTTCCATACATCATTTCCATGCATCATTTTGCATACTCCGCCAAGAACAGTGCGCTGGCCATTCAAAATCATCATCACTGAATAGCAAAGTTTCGCATTGTGGCTCTAACAAGATAGAGTTGTATCCTGTATGCGCAATATTAGCGCCAAAATCTAAAAACTAACAACACAGCCTTTATAGGCAATGTTCGCTACTTCGTGTTCTCTTCCTTTCCCTTTAGTATAAACGATTCTACCCATATACAAGCGAATGGCAGTGAATTTTCTTCAGATGCCAGTCCACACGTGTTCGCTTCCATTTGCTCCATAGCAAACCAGGCTTTATGTGCTTAAAATTGGTGTTTGTGAACTGTGGATGATTCTGCTACGCGACGTTGTGTGAGTGATTCGTCAAGTCGCGCTAGGCTGGCAGAGCTGTATATATCACTGTTATAAGCCGTTCTTTGCGTAGCAAAAATGTGTAACTTCAACATTTTTTCAAAATACTTGTAGTGCCTCTTAGCAGCTAAAATTTTGGCAGTGCATTTCTTTCGTTGTTTTTTTTCTTGTGTAAAAAAATTCAAATGTTTTTTATTCCAGTCTTTGATCACATTCTCAATTCTTTAGACGATGACCGGTTTCAGTCCGTAATGATCATCCTCAGATCTACAATATACAAATATATACACCTAGTGAGCAGTGTGTCTTTCAACATAAAATAGCAATACGTATCACAATATACTATCATACAATCAGGGAAATGTACAGATAAAATACCGTAAAGCGTACCTTTTTTGCACCATGTCCTAAAGAGCTAAGGCCATATTGGCATCGTCAAAACATATAAATATAATCAGCACAGCATCGTCATATATATCTAAAAAAGGTGTGGAATAGGTCACATCGTCCACACAATGATTGTTGCAACTGGCTACTGAAGTAACAGTCGCTACCAGAAATCTGTTTGACTACATCCTCCCTAGATGTCGCTTAGATGAAGTCATCATTTAATGCAACAAACATAATCTGATAATGACACATTATAAAAATACATGTAGCAGGCCTTTAAAACTGATAACTATAATGGAAACCAATTGTGATACATTAAAAAAGGAATACAGTTTCCCACATAAAATTATTAAAAGGAAATATATGAAGAGAATAGGTCCGACCCTTTTTATGGTGAATTTACAGGGTCAAGGTCATCAGTACCCTAAGCTTACACACTACTCAATTTAAATCATCCTAAGGACAAACACACACACACACACACACACACACACACACACACACACACACATGCTCGATGGAGGACTCAAACCCCCGCCGGGACCAGCCGCACAGTCCACGACTGCAGCGCCGTAGACCGCTTGGCTAATCCCGCGCGTCACAGGTTCTCTTCTAGCATACGACGTTACAATAGTTACAGATGAACTGTCAATCAGTCTTGTGACAGCAACGCCTTATATTGACGTTACTACTGAAGAACTGCCGCGTGCTTTCTTCTGCAGTTCTTTTCCCGACTTCTGTTTCCTTTCTGCTCCTTTCAGTCTGTTATTACGAATGGTAGCAACATACCATACGTTTAACTCTTTCAGTTTTAGCACCATGGGAATGCTACTGAAGAGACTGTCGGTGTAAACGTTGTGGTTCTTTCCACGAATGACGTGACACAGCAGGAACACAACGTCTTCTGTTACGGCCCAATGAGATACATTACTGTGTCCTCCTACAGCGCGTTGGAAAAGTTTGGAACAATACACATAACCAGACGCACTGCTCGCATCTACATTTTGTAACCCCATTTCTTCAGCTACTTTGGCAGGTACTGCTTTAGTGATGACCTCGATTTGAATGAAACACCATCTCATCTGCACTGAAATTCTTCAGATTAGAGAGCTTCGTGGTAGTTATGACACAGTGCTTCCGAAATGGTAGGCTGTCTGAAAGCTTCGTCGACACTGTTCTGAGGAATGTAGCGAACGGAGCAGTTCCTCATATCTCCTGCAGAACAAGGCTTCTGCAGTCAAGTTCAGCGTGAGCCAGTTTCCTCGGACCACTATTGCCGTATTCTCAAAAATCACAAGTAAGTCATTACCAGTGCTGTACTAAAATATATCTTCAGTTCAGAAACGGAAGTGGAGAAATATTGTTTTCCATTTTGGTGAGTATATGAGTTGGTCTGTACAAGTATTTCAGCTAGGAGGCTGTTAGGAAATCCGTATTAAGATTATAAATGCGAAAGTAACTGTCTGTTAAGCTTTCACGACTAAAACGCTGAAGCGGTTTTGGTGAAATTTGGGATGGAGATAGTTTGAACGCTATGGAAGAACATGGGGTACTTTAGGAAGTATGTAGTACAATTCATTTACTGATTTTATGAATATAAGCGCCGCGGGATTAGATGAGCGGTCTGAGGCGCTGCAGTCATGGACTGTGCGGCTGGTCCCTGCGGAGGTTCGAGTCCTCCATCGGGCATGGGTCTGTGTGTTCGTCCTTAGGATAATTTAGGTTAAGTAGTGTGTAAGCTTAGGGACTGATGACCTTGGAAGTTAAGTCCCATAAGATTTCACACACATTTGAACATTTTTAATGAATATAGCGAGAAATGTGGAACAATAATCACTCTTTGAAAAAGCTGTATACTCCTTGACTTTCGAACATTATTATATTAGTAACAATTCACATGGAAAATGCTTTCATTGTTTGACACGGTCTATATAATACAATCCAACGTAATGAGTAAAATGCCTGTACAATCATATACATGTTTAATCCGTACTTCCATACTAATAGCAGTCATTTGAGCCCGTGAGTCTAAGCGTCTCTTACACCTTGTACCGTCGCGTACTAAGATTTGTCAGTTGGTGGTGGTCTTGTGTTTAGCCTTTTTGACCTTCGTCCGTGGGATCCCGGGTTCGATTTCCGATCGGGTCGAATTTTTTCCGCTCGCACGTGGGTGCGTATGTTGTCCTCGTCAATTTTAACATCGAAGCGCAAGCCGCAGAAGTGGCGTCAGTAAAATGACCTTCACCAAGCTCCTGAACTTCCCGAACGGGAGTCCGGCCAGTAAGGCCAAACACACATTTCATTTCATTTTACTGACATGCGGGCGCAGCTGCGGGTAACAACTAATAACTTTATAAAAGAAATCAAAGGAACTTTCTCCAGGAACGCACTCCGTCGCGTTTCCAGTGAATGGCTTCACAGTAACTAAGTTGTGTGAGTAACTGAACCAAAGCACATTGCTTTTAGTAGATTTTTTTGTTGATATTCCTAGTTGTATCAGAAGTACATGGCTGGGGAAAGGAGCAGTGGGATGTCTGCGGCACGGGAGTGGTTCAACTAAATTATTTACACTACTGGCCATTAAAATGGCTACACCAAGAAGAAATGCAGATGATAAACAGGTATTCATTGGACAAATATATTATACTAGAACTCACATGTGATTACATTTTCACGTAATTTGGGTGCATAGATCCTGAGAAATCAGTACCCAGAAGAACCACCTCTGGCAGTAATAACGACCTTGAAACGCCTGGGCATTGAGTCAAACAGAGCTTGGATGGCGTGTACAGGTAGAGCTGCCCATGCAGCTTCAACACGATACCACAGTTCATCAAGAGTAGTGACTGGCTTATTGTGACAAGCCAGTTGCTCGGCCACCGTTGACCGAACGTTTTCAGTTGGTGAGAGATCTGGAGAATGTGCTGGCCAGGGCAGCAGTCGAACATGTTCTGTATCCAGAAAGGCCCGTAGAGGACCTGCAACATACGGTCGTGCATTATCCTGCTGAAAAGTAGGGTTTTGCAGGGATCGAATGAAGGGTAGAGCCACGGGTCGCAACACATCTGAAATGTAACGTCCACTGCTCGAAGTACCGTCAATGCGACAAGAGGTGACCGAGACGTGTACCCAATGGCACCCCATACCATCACGCCGGGTGACACGTCAGTATGGCGGTGACGAATACACGCTTCCAATGCGCGTTCACCGCGATGTCGCCAAACACGGATGCAACCATCATGATGCTGTAAACGGAACCTGGATTCATCCGAAAATGGACGTTTTGCCATTCGTGCATCTAGGCTTGTCGTTGAGTACACCATCTCAGGCGCTCCTGTCTCTGATGTAACCGCAGCCGTGGTCTCTGAGCTGATAGTCCATGCTGCTGCAAACGTCGTCGAACTGTTCGTGTAGATGGTTGTTGTCTTGCAAACGTCCCCATGTGTTGACTCAGGGATCGAGACGTGGATGCACGATCTGTTATTCGAAAAATAATACAGTTATCGACTAGTACTGTTGAGGAAAAAGTAATGCTAGAGCAGAATGTTCCGTTACACACACCAATTAACACCACTGACTGAGAAGATTCAAAATCATGAAATAGAAACATCTACCCGGAGAAATTAATCTTCAGCAAAGGCGTTGAGTCAACATTGAATCACGTCTTCATGGTTTCCGGTTTCATAAAATATAAAAGGGGAAAGGCACTACCACTACGAAACCACATATACCACACACAGAACAGACATCTGAGAACACAGGTAGTACCAGTACTAGCCGGCCGTTGTGGCCGAGCGGTTCTAGGCGCTCCAGTCCGGAACCGCGCTGCTGCTACGGTCGCAGGTTCGAATCCTGCCCCGGGCATAGATGTGTGTGATGGCCTTAGGTTAGTTAGGTTATATAGTTCTAAGTCTAGGCGACTGATGACCTCAGATGTTAAGTCCCATAGTGCTCAGAGCCATTTGGACCATATGAAGCAACAGTACTGGCCACACATCAATAGTCAGTAAAACCAACACAAGCTGCATAACTAGAGTGCTCATTGGTAACGTAGCCTGACTTAACACTATCCCAGTAGCATGGGTGTACAAAGCATTTGGTTAGCGATGTGACAAAACTAAGGAAACTCGATAAGAAGTAGCAACTGAAAATATTTATTCGTTTAAGTTATTAACGAATTTCACTTCAACAGTAAACTGCGAGGGTTCTGGCACAATCAGGTTAAGATTTCAATTTCAAATTTCTTTTGTCCTTGTAGAACCCTCCTTCTATGCAGATTCATAGCAGAGGTCGACAAGACGATCTAACGTCGTTGTCGAACGTGACCCAAGTCTTGACTCTTCGTAACGTACTTAACGATCTTTCGATGGTACATGTTCTGCAGGGCTGCGCAAGTGAAACGTGGAGCGCTTGTTTCATGGCTGGGTAAAACAGTTGTGTTTCTTTAACTAGTACAACAAGCTTTATTCCCTTCAGTTCGTTCTGTGTCACATATTTTTGTTTCCACATGTTGTACCACAGTTCAGTATCACCAAGAAAATCGCTTAAATTGTAATAACTGCGAGCAAAAAGTCCCGATACGATATTTAAACATTACGTGAGCAAGCAATATAAGCAGTGGGAATGCTGGTAAATTACTCTCGAAAAATCGCTGCTCTAGAGACATACTGCAATTGAAGAATTTAGGTAGGGAATCATTAAAGATCCCTCCCAAAACTCTCTAGTTTCCTTTGCACACTGTAGTTCTTTAGTGGATACAGGAGCGAGGAACAGAAGCCGTTTGTGTACAGAGAATTCACATATTAATTTATTCTGCATCTAATATTAAATTAGTAAAGATAACACATAACATTGTTACTGACGTTGCAGCTTCAGTTGCTAACAGTAGATTTGACTATAGTAATGCATAAAGATACAAGAGATTAATAAGGCTGTCACTCTTCAATATAATGTCTATTCAGAAAATGTTGAGCACTGGCCACTATGAAAGTCTGTTCATGTTATTCAACTGGAAAAACACCCAAAATCGGCTCAGTGCATGAATGTTCGAGCTTAAAAGCACACCCACCGCTGGAGCTCCGGAGAGATGTTGCTGGCCTCTCATCGGCAGTTATCATTCGTGGCACCGCCCTCGTGCTGCGGTGGCGGTGGTTCGAAGCCCGGCGGCGTAACTGGCGGTGCGAGTGTTCGAAAGTTTGGCCGACCGGAAAGCGGCCGATACGACTTATCTTACAAAACAGATTAAGGAAAGGCAAACCTACGTTTTTAGCATTTGTAGACTTAGAGAAAGCTTTTGACAATGTTGACTCGAATACTCTCTTTCAAATTCTGAAGGTGGCAAAGGTAAAATACAGGGAGAGAAAGGCCATTTACAATTTGTACAGAAACCAGATGTTAGTTATAAGAGTCGAGGGACATGAAAGGGAAGCAGTGGTTGGGAATAGAGTGAGACAGGGTTGTAGCCTGAGGGCTTAGCCGGCACGGTAGCTCAGCGTGTTCGGTCAGAGGGTTAGCTGCATGGGCGTACCCAGCGCCCCCCCCCCCCCCCCCCCCCACCTAGAAGATATTCGCAGTTTTTCACTAGTTTACTGTTTTATTTAATAAGAAATGCTGCATGTTTTCTCGGATTGTACAAATGCATTCTTGCATTTAAAATGTTTATTAAAAGTAGTTTTTCACCGGTTTACTGTTTTATTTAATAAGAAGTGCTGTATGTTGTCTCAAGTCCTTGTTTCCTGAGACTAGTATGACTTGCCCCCCCCCCCCCCCCCCCCCCCCCAGTTCAGGTCCTGGGTACGCCCTTGGTTAGCTGCCCTCTGTAATGAAAAAAACTGAGCTAATAGATCAACAACGAACTAAACAGGGTGTCTTGCGACGTCCGCTCCGAGCAGAAACAACGGACAAAGTGAGATAAAGAAAAGTGGTCAGCGCGACAGACTGTCAATCCTAATGGCCCGAGTTCGATTCCTGGCTGGGTCGGAGATTTTCTCCGCTCAGGGACTGGCTGTTGTGTTGCCCTATTCATCATCATCATTTCATCCCCATCGGCGCGAAAGTCGCCGAAGTGGCGTCAAATGGAAAAACTTGCACCAGGCGAGCAGTCTACCCGACGAGAGGCCGTCGTCACACGACATTTTTATTAATACTAACTCGTCTTATACTAAACGACGCTGTTGTTGTTGTTATTGTTGTTGTTGTTGTTGTTGTCTTCAGTCCTGAGACTGGTTTGATGCAGCTCTCCATGCTACTCTATCCTGTACAAGCTTCTTCATCTCCCAGTACCTACTGCAACCTACATCCTTCTGAATCTGCTTAGTGTATTCATCTCTTGGTCTCCCTCTACGATTTTTACCCTCCACGCTGCCCTCCAATGCTAAATTTGTGATCCCTTGATGCCTCAAAACATGTCCTACCAACCGATCCCTCCTTCTAGTCAAGTTGTGCCACAAACTTCTCTTCTCCCCAATCCTATTCAATACCTCCTCATTAGTTAAGTGATCTATCCACCTTATCTTCAGCATTCTTCTGTAGCACCACATTTCGAAAGCTTCTATCCTCTTCTTGTCCAAACCAGTTATCGTCCATGTTTCACTTCCATACCTGGCTATACTCCATACAAATACTTGCAGAAACGACATCCTGATACATAAATCTATATTCGATGTTAACAACTTTCTCTTTTTCAGAAACGCTTTCCTTGCCATTGCCAGGCTACATTTTATATCCTCTCTACTTCGCCCATCATCAGTTATTTTGCTCCCCTAATAGCAAAACTCCTTTATTACTTTAAGCCTCTCATTTCCTAATCTAATTCTTGCAGCATGACCCGATTTAATTCGACTACATTCCATTATCCTCGTTTTGCTTCTGTTGATGTTCATCTTATATCCTCCTTTCAAGACACTGTCCCTTCCGTTCAGCTGCTCTTACATGTCCTTTGCTGTCTCTGACAGAATTACAATGTCATCGGCGAACCTCAAAGTTTTTATTCCTTCTCCATGGATTTTAATACCTACTCCAAATTTTTCTTTTGTTTCCTTTACTGCTTGCTCAATATACAGATTGAATAACATCGGGGAGAGGCTACAACCCTGTCTCACTCCTTTCCCATGCACTGCTTCCCTTTCATGCCCCTCGACTCTTATGACTGCCATCTGGTTTCTGTACAAATTGTAAATAGCCTTTCGCTCCCTGTATTTTACCCTTGCCACCTTCAGAATTTGAAAGAGAGTATTCCAGTCAACATTGTCAAAAGCTTTCTCTAAGTCTACAAATGCTAGAAGCGTGCGTTTGCCTTTTCTTAATCTTTCTTCTAAGTTAAGTCGTAATGTCAGTATCGCCTCACGTGTTCGAGCATTTCTACGGAATCCAAACTGATCCTCCCCGAGGTCCGCGTCTACCAGTTTTTCCATCCGTCTGTAAAGAATTCGCGTTAGTATTTAGCAGCTGTGACTTATTAAACTGATAGTTCGGTAATTTTCACATCTGTCAGCACCTTCTTTCTTTGGGATTGGAATTATTATATTCATCTTGAAGTCTGAGGGTATTTCGCCTCTGTCATACATCTTGCTCACCAGCTGGTAGAGTTTTGTCATGACTGGCTCTCCCAAGGCCGTCAGTAGATCTAATGGAATGTTGTCTACTCCGGGGGCCTTGTTTCGACTCAGCTAGCATAACTTAATCCAAATTTATAGATTATAAGAGGGAGTAAACATCACACGGGCGCTAGCCTGACCACTGGCATTAAACCACAAGCATAGGGCTTTCTTAAGCTAATTCATCACTAAAAAATTTAAAACTCGTCACACTGTGATTTTGGTGTGACAGATCACGGTCAGGACTGACAACAGCATCCAATCTCAACCATGAACGCACGTTCACTGTTACAAGGGAACAACATAACAAAATGCAGGCAAGTGCGCACGATAACAAAACCAACACGTTTACAGAAGTTCACATAACGCCAGACACATGGACGTCGTTGCTTCCAACCAACCAACACACGCCAAATTCAAAGCAAACTGAAACACACGGCGTCGACTTAATTGCGCAACCGTGTGTTCAATACACAAGCAATACCAAGAGACCAATACTAATAGCCAGACAGAGTACTAATAGCCAGCAGCAGCAAAGGACAACATAACTAGATGCACTCACACAAACAGTGGAATTTGACTCTGTCTCGGACAAGGCCCTCGCTAAGCACCTGTTCGTATGTTTGCCAGCCGTGTGACAACCGCCGGCCGGAGTGGCCTAGCGGTTCTAGGTGCTACAGTCTGGAACCGCGCGACCGCTACGGTCGCAGGTTGGAATCCTGCCTCGGGCATGGATGTGTGTGATGTCCGTAGGTTAGTTAGGTTTAAGTAGTTCTAAGTTATAGGGGACTGATGACCTCAGAAGTTACGTCCCAGTGCTCAGAGCCATTTGAACCATTTGTGACAACCTAGAAAACAATTTGAAATACACCACTTAAGTACCAGGAGATTACTACATAACAGGTAACTTGGTGCACATTTTATTGTACATCACTAAGCTGGCTAAACCAACGTTCAATCACTGCCACAGAAAAAAATACTTCATTACCCTAAGATTGTGCAGCCAGACAAATCTGTATAAACAGCTGATCATACTAAACATCGGCAAATACGTATGGAGGCCCAAACCTCCAGCATTTCAAACGCTCAGCGAACGTTATTGTTCCATTCGCAACCACATGTTGCAAAGGAGTCATCAACAGTTTTCCTAGACGTGGTTCCTAAATCAAACTGGAACACCTACTTTGACGGGCGCACAATTTTTCAACTGACTAATACTGCTGACCTTGTAACCTCACACACGGTTCGCATACGAAACAAACATGTTTGTCCTATTCCACAACTTCTAGGCACTTCAGTCTGGAACCACGCGACCGCTACCGTCGCAGGTTCGAATCCTGTCTCGGGCATGGATGCGTGTGATGTCCATAGGTTAGTTAGGTTTAAGTGGTTCTAAGTTCTAGGGGACTGATGACCTCAGATGTTAAGTCCCATAGTGCTCAGAGCCATTTGAAATATTTCACAACTACACGACATTACGGAAACAGTCACAGAGGAGCCAGAACAAAATTCGGAATTCGTGATACATAACTGACTAGGGACAGACATACGGACACTAAACCCGCTGCGGCACTACGGCAGGTGTCAGCATGCCGGGTGCTACAATACGAAACACTGACTATGGCTGTTAGAATGTAGCAACTATAACGGATGCTCAGTCACTTTGTCGCCAAGCAATCAAAGAAGCAAAACATTGAGGAAAATACTCAAGGCGCTTCCGCTCATGAAACAAACTGAAGAGTTTGCTACTGGACTCTGCTGCATATAACGGCGCGATGGAAACCTGTCACAACAATTACATCTGGGACTGCACGCTTCTGTGACACAACAACGAAATCTATCGCTCGAGGTGGTCCATACTGCTCGCTGATTCCGTACTGCACAGCTCGCTGTCACGAGAGAGAAGACCTCTTCTCTGGCCGTTGCACGTCTCAGGTCCTGGAAACAGCGGCCAGAGAGCTTCACTTTGACATAGAGCTCGCCAAGACAGGTGGAGGGATTTAAAACACGTAGGGGGACAGAACCACTCGGCACATAGCTCAGAATGATCCCCCGAATTTCGGTTGCAACGTCAGTGTTATCCCTAGCATTTGTTTCATTGTTGTGAATATCATTGTTAGTATCATTGGTTTCTGAAGACATATTACAAGCATATGTGATTGGCGCCACTTCAAATGATGTATCATTATCAAAATTGCACCAGGCGAACGGTCTACCCGACGGGAGGCCCTAGCCACACGACATTTCATATTTCATCATTCCAACCTAAGTAATCACCTGACACAGCCTCCAAAATTTGTATAATCTGGTGATAGTGGGGAGTCTGGTGTGTCGCATGGTACACCCCAGGCGTTACATGCTTCACCCACTGTCCCTGCTGTCGAGACATTTCGCGGGTACCGGGCGCGGTTGGGGGCACCCTCTCTCCAAGGGGAGTGGCGGGTTCAGCAGCGTTCGCTGCGCACGAGGCGGAGGGTAAATCTGGAGGCTGGCCGTGTGGCATCGCCCGCTCTGCCTATGTGGCCGCTTCTTCAGCAAAGTCCGAGCAGGCACAAGGGGGGAAGGGTTTATTAGTTATTGGGAGCTCCAACGTTAGGCAGGTGATGGAGCCCCTTAGGGAAATAGCGGAAAGGTCGGGGAAGAGGCCAGTGTTCACTCTGTCTGCTTGCCGGGAGGGTCTCATCCGAGATGTGGAGGAGGCCCTGCCGGCGGTGATAGAGAGCACTGGGTGCACCCGACTGTAAATTTTTGCTCATGTTGGCACCAATGACTCCTGCGGTCTGGGTTCAGAGGTCATCCTCAGTTCGTACAGGTGGTTGGCGGAGTTGGTGTAGGCGGAAAGCCTCGCTCGCGGGGTGGTCAGGCGTGCACTACACGCAGGAAGCGGCTACAAGGGTAGCGGAGTACGTTTGGAGTACACATGTGGGTTTTTTAGGTTAGAGAATTCCCTCCCTAGGCCCAACAAGACGCCTCCTGAGACGCGGCAAGGTAGGAGTAGGCAAAATGCAACAGGGAATAACAATAGTAATGTGTTAATAGTAAACTGCAGGAGCGTCTATAGAAAGGTCCCAGAACTGCTCTCATTAATAAACGGCCACAACGCCCATATAGTACTAGGGACAGAAAGTTGGCTGAAACCAGACGTAAAGAGTAATGAAATCCTAAACTTAGATTGGAATGCATACCGCAGAGACAGGCTGGACAGTGAAGGTGGAGGCGTGTTTATAGCGATAAGAAGTGCAATAGTATCGAAGGAAATTGACGGAGATCCGAAATGTGAAATAATTTGTGTGAAGGTCACGGTTAAAGCAGGCTCTGACATGGTAATTGGATGTATCTGTAGGCCCCTGGCTCAGCAGCTGTTGTGGCTGAGCACCTGAAGGATAATTTGGAAAATATTTCGAGTAGATTTCCCCACCATGTTATAGTGCTGGGTGGAGATTTTAACTTGCTGGATATAGACTGGGAAACTCAAACGTTCATAACGGGTGGAAGGGACAAAGAATCCAGTGAATTTTTTTTAAGTGCTTTATCTGAAAACTATCTTGAGCAGTTAAACAGAGAACTGACTCTGGTGACAAACAGACCCGAACTATTTTAAACAGTTAACGCAGAACAGGGAATCAGCGATCATAAAGCGGTTACTGCATCGATGATTTCAGCCGTAAATAGAAATATTAAAAAGGGTAGGAAGATTTTTCTGTTTAGCAAAAGTCACATAAAGCAGATTTCAGAGTACCTGACGGCTCAAAACAAAAGTTTTGTTTTAAGTACAGATAGTGTTGAGGATCAGTGAACAAAGTTCAAAATTATCGCACAATATGCGTTAGACGAGTATGTGCCAAGCAAGATCGTAAGAGATTGAAAAGACCCACCGTGGTACAACAACCGAGTTAGAAAACTGCTGCGGAAGCAAAGGGAACTTCATAGCAAACATAAACATAGCCAAAGCCTTGCAGACAAACAAAAATTATGCGAAGCGAAATGTAGTGTGAGGAGGGCTATGCGAGAGGCATTCAATGAATTCGAAAGTAAAGTTCTATGTACTGACTTGGCCGGAAATCCTAAGAAATTTTGGTCTTATGTCAAAGTGGTAGGTGGATCAAAACAAAATGTCCAGACACTCTGTGACCAAAATGGTACTGAAACAGAGGATGACAGACTAAAGGCCGAAATACTAAATGTCTTTTTCTAAAGCTGTTTCACAGAGGAAGACTGCACTGTAGTTCCTTCTCTAGATTGTCGCACAGATGACAAAATGGTAGATATCAAAACAGACGACAGAGGGATACAGAAACAATTAAAATCGCTCAAAAGATGAGAGGCCGCTGGACCTGATAGAATACCAGTTCGATTTTACACCGAGTACACGAAGGAACTTGCCCCTCTTCTTGCAGCAGTGTACCGTAGGTCTCTAGAAGAGCGTAGCGTTCCAAAGGGATTGGAAAAGGGCACAGGTCACCTCGGTTTTCAAGAAGGGACGTCGAACAGATGTGTAGAACTATAGACCTATATCTCTTAACGTCGATCAGTTGTAGAATTTTGGAACACGTATTATGTTCGAGTATAATGACTTTTTTGGAGACTAGAAATCTAAACTGTAGGAATCAGCATGAGTTTCGAAAAAGACGGTCGTGTGAAACCCAGCTCGCGCTATTCGTCCACGAGACTCAGAGGGCCATAGACACGCGTTCACAGGTAGATGCCGTGTTTCTTGACTTCCGCAAGGCGGTTGACAAGGTTCCCCACAGTCGTTTAATGAACAAAGTAAGAGCATACGGACTATCAGACCAATTGTGTGATTGGATTGAGGAGTTCCTAGATAACAGAACGCAGCATGTCATTCTCAATGGAGAGAAGTCTTCCGAAGTAAGAGTGATTTCAGGTGTGCCGCAGGGGAGTGTCATAGGACCGTTGCTATTCACAATATACGTAAATGACCTTGTGGATGACATCGGAAGTTCACTGAGGCTTTTTGCAGATGATGCTGTGGTGTATCGAGAGGTTGCAACAATGGAAAATTGTACTGAAATGCAGGAGGATCTGCAGCGAATGGACACATGGTGCAGGGAATGGCAATTGAATCTCAATGTAGACAAGTGTAATGTGCTGCGAATACATAGAAAGAAAGATCCCTTATCATTTAGCCACAATATAGCAGGTCAGCAACTGGAAGCAGTTAATTCCATAAATTATCTGGGAGTACACATTAGGAGTGATTTAAAATGGAATGATCATATAAAGCTGATCGTCAGTAAAGCAGATGCCAGACTCAGATTCATTGGAAGAATCCTAAGGAAATGCAATCCGGAAACAAAGGAAGTAGGTTACAGTATGCTTGTTTGCCCACTGCTTGAATACTGCTCAGCAGTGTGGGATCCGTACCACATAGAGTTGATAGAAGAGATAGAGAAGATCCAATGGAGAGCAGCGCGCTTCGTTACAGGATCATGTACGAGGTGCATTCAAGTTCTAAGGCCTCCGATTTTTTTTCTTACTAACTACTCACCTGAAACCGATGAAACTGGCGTTACTTCTCGACGTAATCGCCCTGCAGACGTACACATTTTTCACAACGCTGACGCCATGGTTCCATGTCAGCGGCTTAGGCTCCTTTAGGAGTCTGTTTTGACCACCGGAAAATCGCCGAGGCAATAGCAGCACAGCTGGTGAATGTGTGGCCACGGAGAGTGTCTTTCATTGTTGGAAAAAGCCAAAAGTCACTAGGAGCCAGGTCAGGTGAGTAGGGAGCATGAGGAATCACTTCAAAGTTGTTATCAGGGAGAAACTGTTGCGTAACGTTAGCTCTATGTGCGGGTGCGTTGTCTTGGTGAAACATCACGCGCGCATCCCTTCCCAGACGCTTTTGTTGCAGTGCAGTAAGGAATTTGTTCTTCAAAACATTTTCGCATGATGCACCTGTTATCGCAGTGCCCTTTGGAACGCAGTGGGTAAGGATTACGCCCTCGCTGTCCCAGAACATGGACGCCATCATTTTTTCAGCACTGGCGGTTATCTGAAATTTTTTTGGTGGCGGTGAATCTGTGTGCTTCCATTGAGCTGACTGGCTCTTTGTTTCTGGATTGAAAAATGGCATCCACATCTCATCCACTGTCGCAACCGACGAAAAGAAAGTCCCATTCATGCTGTCGTTGCGCGTCAACATTGCTTGGCAACATGCTACACGTGCAGCCATGTGGTCGTCTGTCAGTGTTCGTGGCACCCACCTGGATGACACTTTTCGCATTTTCAGGTTTTCATGCAGGACTATGTGCACAGAACCCACAGAAATACCAACTCTGGAGGCGATCTGTTCAACAGTCATTCGGCGATCCCCCAAAACAATTTACTCCACTTTCTCTATCATGTCGTCAGACTAGCTTGTGCGAGCCCGAGGTTGTTTTGGTTTGTTGTCACACGATGTTCTGCCTTGATTAAACTGTCGCACCCACGAACACACTTTCGACACATCCATAACTCCATCACCACATGTCTCCTTCAACTATCAATGAATTTCAATTGGTTTCACACCACTCAAATTCAGAAAACGAATGATTGCACGCTGTTCAAGTAAGGAAAACGTCGCCATTTTAATTATTTAAAACAGTTCTCATTCTCGCCGCTGGCGGTAAAATTCCATCTGCCGTACGGTGCTGCCATCTCTGGGACGTATTGACAATGAACGCGGCCTCATTTTAAAACAATGCGCATATTTCTATCTCTTTCCAGTCTGGAGATAAAAAATCGGAGGCCATAGAACTTGAATGCACCTCGTAGTAAACGCGAAAGCGTTACGGAGATGATAGATAAACTCCAGTGGAAGACTCTGCAGGAGGAGCGCTCAGGAGCTCGATAGGGGCTTTTGTTGAAGTTTCGTGAACATACTGAAATGTCCCCTTTGAACAATTTATACACGACTGTACTTAAACTGAGACACAATATTTTTTTAGCGCAGCGCAATCTGACTTTCAATAATCCCTACAAGAGAATGGCCCTGACTAACATTAACCTATATGTTTCACAAATCACTTATCTCACAAAAATCTTCGTTACTCGAACTACTGCAATACAGCGAGCGCCACTACTGGCAGCTAACTAAAAGATTCAAACTACGGAAGTCACTAACTACTGATAGGCATAGTTAGCAAATGAAAGATTTTAACAGAGACAAACAATGTATTTACCTCACTAGTCATAATATATATAGCAGTTCTTGACACCAATTCTTACAAATTTCAAAACTCCGCCATCTCTCTCCCCACGTCCACCACTGCTGGCGGCTCACCTCCAACTGCGCAACGCGACGCGCTGTTAGCATCCAGCTGCCGCTGTCCAACACTGCAATGGCAGACAACAATGCAAACTAGCCACCGACGTGGCGTTACCAATAAGAAAACGTAAACAGCCTACTTACATAGCCCCCATGCTCCCCACAAAAAAATTACAAATTGTTTTGGGCAGTGGCCAATACAGATTTGAAAATTTTTTTTTTCATAATTATGATTACAATAGCAAAGAAATCAAATGCACACACTTATTGATACTATGTTGGTCAAAAGCTAAAATTTTCTCACAGTCCATATAGACAGTCCTGATCATTCATCACAGTAAAAATGCAGTGTTTTTTTTTTCAAAGTCTGAGCAATAAAAGAAATTGCACTTGGAAGTAGTGGATTTGTAAGCAGTCTTGAAGAAGTAGTGTTGTCCTTCCAACGAAAGGCAGTGCTGAGTCTTGACATGCAGACAGGTAATGGGCCACAACAGAGCAAACCCACAGCAGAGTCAGTCGACATTAAAGACTATCGGTAGGTAGGTCATCACAGAGCAGACCCACTGTAGTCCTGGTAGAGATTACTATTGGTGGGCCACCAGAGGTGCAGACCCACTGCAGTCCTTGTAGAAATAATGGTATTGGTGGGTCATCAAAGGTGTAGACCCACTGTAGTCCTTGTAGAGATGGCCAACAGCCATCTGCTTGACTGTGCAGGCGCACAATCACCTTTGAAGAGTCTTGCGGATAATATAGCAAGTCCATAACCACCACTTGTGCACTCACAAAAATTGTTTTTGAAATGTCCTTACAACCAGCAATGCTGTTATCCAGTCCCTTACTGAATTATTAACACACGTGCAAACACTATCAGTCCCTACTTCTCACATATTGTCCATATACTATGACCAACAGAAACATGTGCAGTGAAATGTAATTTACAAGTTACTTAATTTGATGAACTGGTGTCAATTACAATTTTATAACATAAGAATACAATAACAAAGGTACAAAATATATCATTAAAGAACATAACAGTACAGATAACTTTTGCAGTAATACAGGCTTTACAAAAGAATCAAAATAACAAATACATCAGTGTTACAAAAATTATGACATAAGTACATACATAAAAGATCAGAATAACTTTTGAAACATCAACTTCACACTTGAGCATTAAAACAAAACTCAATAAATAATGTCTGAACATATTTACAAAGAAAATAACATAGTATTTGAAAAATTCTACTACATAAATCTCATTAGCTAAACACATAAAGACAGGAAAAAGACAAATACACTGGGGTACATAAACACATAAAGGGGTAATACGAAAGGAAAGGACAGGGTTTGTTTTACTGCAGTATTATGCATAGAGATCTCCCTTAGTTCATCATTATTCCCAAAAAGTCCTATCTAAACCTGCTTTCTGTATTCTGTTCACATCCTCTTTCAAAAATAGTTTTTCTCCACTGTACACTGCTTTATTGGCCATACCATTTTCTTATAGCTTCTCAATGCTTTTCTTCCAATTCATCATAGTTAGTTTCTTATATAGTCTACCCCCTCTTAAGCTAACTTAAAGCTACTGAGCTCAGATGCTAAACTAAGGGACGACGCAATGCAGCAGCACAAAACAATTAACACAAACAACAATGACAAAAAAGTGCAAGTAACCAAAGCAAGCAGCAATAAATGTAATAACTTATACCTAAACATGACAAACCCACAAGCAGAAAAAATAGTACACTAAAGACAACAATGCAGATAAGACAAATGTATATTCACATCTTAATGTCTATGAAATTAAAGTGGCACACTACAAAAACTAATTCTAAAAAAATTAGCAAGTACCGGAAAAGAAAATTATATATGCAGTTACTGTTACTAGTCCCTTCTTATTGTTCTTTCCTTTCCAAGTGCTCCTTTTTTTGAAGAATGTGGATCATAAAATTATTATTTAACATATCTGTTGACAGAAAGTTTTCACATTAGCAAATGCATTTAATTTTATTTTATAAAACCAATGCTGTAACACAGCTGGAAAACAGATATTAAATGAAACAAGCAACTATGAAAGGCAAAGCATAAAAATATCATTCAATAGTCATGTGACATTTCATAAGTTAGTACAAATTCTCTCAACTCTTGTAGAAAGACGTTTGTTATAATCAGGTGTCAGATGTAAGTATCTTTCTCAGTAATGAGCGTGTCGTATTTGCGGTGCTTTCTACAAAGGAATGTCAATAGCGAGGATAATGGCCCCCTTTTTTTTTTTTACCTGTGCCTCTGAAAGGCACACACTAATGGCTCTCTTTTGTCAGGTGGTTGTCGCGCAGCTGGGTGCCCACGACGCATTACGTGCAGGTGGTCACTTAATTGTCTTACCGAAATATTTACGACACCAGTTTCCGCTACAGTGGCAGTCTCATATAAAAATATTTTCACAGGTTGAGAGTTTGCGTTACAAATGTGTAGAAAATAAAATCCTATAAATATAACAGTGTCAAAAAAATTTTCGTCGGCATTGTAATACATTCAAGCATTTACATACATTTCATAGCTCTTAAAGTACGATTCTTGGTTTCCAACAACCTTTTTCACAAACCAGAGTCCCTAACCTCTACCTTATTCGTCGACACTTCTTCAATATTCCATCATAACAGATAAGTAGCATAATCAAATAACTCATATAGCATCAGCTTATTGATCATAAACATACCGCAACAGCGTAATACACATAGTCATCGTAATAATAACATCATAACACCTCAGTCAAATTCTCAAAATCGTCGTAGCTTCCTCCAATAATTTCAAAACCTAAAAAAATTCTCTGCTCATATAAAAAGTGTCATCTGCCTCAAACGTACTTTAAAAATCATGATCCCATACCAAATACATCATTCAAACCTCTCATAGTATCACAATGGTTCTGAAAAAATATGAACAATTCACAAAGTACAGACAAAATACAAGCTCGTAAGTGTGAAATTATCCAACTGTGTAATTACGTAAACATCTGTCACTGTTGTAGTAAAATAAATGTTTGTCTCTCCCAGTTAAATGATCAGATAGCTGTGTAATTTATGTGTTAGAGAAATATGGTACCGATGTGTAAAGTTGTATAAGTAAATACCATATTAGCTAGGGCTCCTTGTGCTTGCCAAACACATGGTACACAAAGTAGGCGTGTACCCCCCTGAGGATTAATGTAATTATACCCTCAGGTGTTACAGATTACAGTAATGGAATGAAATGTATCGCAAAAAACTTTCTTTTTAATTCAACAATATTGATAAATAAATGGTTTAAGTACCAAATTAATCACTCAAATGCGTGCCCTGTAGTGCTAAACTGTGTGTCTTATTGTAAGATAATCTCTGTGGAAATGTCGTAGTTATCGTCCTCCGAAAGCTAAGTTCTGCAGAAGTCAATGTACTTACGTCATGATAAACAAAAGTGAAATGCTTTGCGTATATATATATCGTAGTTACTACGCTTATTGCTGTGATGAAGTAAGTACTGTACTGTAACGTATTGTTGTGCTACGCTAAAGGCTGTCTCATTGTAGCTATACCACAAAAGTTAC
The DNA here is from genome assembly GCF_023897955.1 of Schistocerca gregaria. NCBI lineage: Eukaryota > Metazoa > Arthropoda > Insecta > Orthoptera > Acrididae > Schistocerca > Schistocerca gregaria. The sequence goes on from NC_064920.1 coordinate 1,167,131,783, forward strand.
TACTAAAACATGTTTTACTTTCCAGAATAATACAGAAAAACTGTGCAGATATAAAACAGCAACAATGTAAATCGTGTCACATATTAGTAGCGTCGTGATATAATCGTGTAGCTATCAGAGAAACCAAATGTTAAGTCATCTTTAATCTCACCGAATGAACTTCAAATAAGGAATGTGTTTTCGAGTAAACCAAAATGTTGCATTAAAATCTCATTAGCAGTACTGGTAAATGTTCTAAGTATGTAACCCTTATAGTCGTTACGTAATCGTGCAACTAACAAGCAAGAATGTACACACACATAACACTGTGACGTCTGTTCACTATAACAATGCACTCGTAAATACTGTCTAAATAAGTTATCTAAGTTCTAGACTGGATAGTTAACTTCAAAACATTGTTGCATGTTAACAGATTCTTAGTCTGTCAAAGTATACTAGAAATGTAAGTGAAAAGTTTTATGGCAAAGACTAATTTAAAAAACAGATTATCTCTCAATAAATGGTTTTACATGTGAAATGTAGTACAATCCTTTACTCTTCCTAGTGCTCAGAGTTAACTTGAACGCAATTATCATGCGTTATACGACGGTAAAGAATACTGGAATTTTTCTCAAGGTTAGCTTATATTCTTTTTCTCTGAGCCAGCTGGCGCACGCGGCTGCCTGCGGTGTGAGTCATTGTCTGTCTCTTTGTTGGCGCGCGCCGTTATTGGGATTAGGAGACCTAACTTCTACAAATTCACCTTGACGAGAAGGCCCTGCCCTGTTTGTAGTTCGCCAGTTCTGATGGATTTCAGGTCTGTCGTTTTGTGTCCAACTTATGAAGATTTTGTTCCATTGTGTCTAACTTTTGAAGATTTTGTTCCATTGTGTCTAACTTTTGAAGCTTTTGTCCCATTTGTTGCATTAATTGTAATAACAATGCACTGGTGTCTGAAACATGTTCCTTAGACCTATTCGGCAATGCATTTGTACCGGCAATATTCGTAGTTTGAAAAACAGAAAATTTGTCTTGACTTATTTGAAAAAACGGTGAGGACGCAAAACCTGAATCTACAGTATTTGCAATATTGTGTCCTGTCATTTCAGAATCCTGAGGCGAGCTGTTGCCGACCGATCGATCGATAACGCTTTCCTGTTCACTAATTGTTTCACTGCCTACACCATTATTTGCAACCCGCTCTATTTCCCTATGCCCAATTACCAAATTACTACTTTGAACATTAGTTAATTCATTACATGGTGGCGCTAACACACTGCTTTCGTCTTCACTGTCATTTCTCAGTTTACTTTGGAGCCTAGTGTTACGTTTTTCACACGCCATTATTGTCACAATTTTTCACACGACAACACAGAAAACACAATTTGAAGAACAAAAATAAGAGAACACATTAACATAGCACTGAAAATAATAACTAGTTAATTGCAAGCGCAGCTGCGAAATACTTCGTGCAAAAACTACATGCAAAAAACTACATGCATGCCAAAACTGTTTTACTGCACAACAATGAAAATCTGCAACTACAAAGGAAATTCTCTCTATGATTACGCGCTAGCAATAAACAAAATCTACACTAATTACACAAACTACAAGGGAAAAAATCAGAAGATTCCAGTGAGGTATCCTCGGCTAAGGGTCGACATATGAAACGTCCCCTTTGAACAATTTATACACGACTGTACTTAAACTGAGACACAATATTTTTTTAGCGCAACGCAATCTGACTTTCAATAATCCCTACAAGAGAATGGCCCTGACTAACATTAACCTATATGTTTCACAAATCACTTACCTCACAAAAATCTTTGTTACTCGAACTACTGCAATACAGCGAGCGCCACTACTGCCAGCTAACTAAAAGATTCAAACTACGGAAGTCACTAACTACTGATAGGCATAGTTAGCAAATGAAAGATTTTAATAGAGAACAAACAATGTATTTACCTCACTAGTCATAATATATATAGCAGTTCATGACACCAATTCTTACAAATTTCAAAACTCCGCCATCTCTCTCCCCACGTCCACCACTGCTGGCGGCTCACCTGCAACTGCGCAACGCTACGCGCTGTTAGCATCCAGCTGCCGCTGTCCAACACTACAATGGCAGACAACAATGCAAACTAGCCACAGACTGCGCACAGCACAGCCAGTGATTTTTCATACACAGCGCTACGTGGCGTTACCAATAAGAAAACGTTAACAGCCTACTTACAATACCTTCACCAAGGATTCAAGCAGTATATTGCTCCCTCCTACGTGTATCTCGCGAAGAGACCATAAGAATAAAATCAGAGAGATTAGAGCCCACACAGAGGCATGCCTCCAATCCTTCTTTCCACGAACAATACGAGACTGGAATAGAAGGGAGAACCGATAGAGGTACTCAAGGTACCCTCCGCCACACACCGTCAGGTGGCTTTCGGAGTATGGATGTAGATGTAGATAGTTCTTACGAAGTAACTGCACGAAGAGATGATTCTGGGCTAGGAACATCAACAAAATCTACTAAAAGGAATGCGATTTGGTTCAGTGATTTATAACTCAGTTGCTCTGAAGCAAGTTACTGGAAAATCGGAGTGCGTTTCTGGAGAAATCCCCATTGATTTATTTTTTGGAGTTATTTACAAAGAGTCTCATAGCTGAAACAGTTCAACAGACCAACTTACACGCTACATCTGTTTCTGGACTGAAGATATATTTTGTTATAGCACTGCCAGCCATTGTGGGCGAGCGGTTCTAGTCGTTTCAGCCCGAAACCACGCTGCTGCTACGGTCGCAGGTTCGAATCCTGCCTCGGGCATGGATGTCTGTGATGTGCTTAGGTTAGCTAGGATTAGGTAGTTCTAAGTCTAGGGGACTGATTCCCTCAGATGTTAAGTCCCATAGTGCTCAGAGCCATTTGAAGCAGCACTGGTAAAAGACTTACTTCTGATGTACAGTACATGAAATGGAAATTAATAGTTTCGAGTTGAACGATGGTGCTTGTTGCTACTAACTCCGCATCAGTTCTCATAGACCACTGAAAATTAAAAAGAGCCAATAGCAAAACTTATATTGTGGCAATAAAATGAATGATTAAAATTTTGGACATTTATTGACGTAAGTAACCTTAACTTGCAGGCACACACGCATCACACAGAATGAGTCTCATTATATACTTCATCTGTGCATAACTCAGTATTATCGTCGCTATTTCGCGATTCAGCAGTGTAAATTATAATTTCGTTTATTGCGAGTTCGGCAACAACGTCGCGCCTTCAGTTGTTGGACCTTCCTGCAGTACATTTCCTGGCCATCAGCAGTTTCGAACAGTAGTGATTCACTGGCAACCTTAAACAGAATGTAATTTTTCATGCCCCATGAAACGCTGCACACCCTAAACAACCTCTTTCACTTTTTCCTATGCCAGTTCCACCGCATTTAATTACGGAGCAGCAGGTTGACAGTCTCCTGGCTACTCTCTGCAGTCATTTCGTCAACCACATATCAGCTTTAGCATGTCTACGTTCTTATTCATACTCACAATGCAGCGACAGTTAACTCAATGAAAGTAATCATGACAGTCGTTTCTTTAAAATGTAAAAAATTGCTATCTGACAGGACATTCTTTAACACCTGAACCCCTCGTAAGCACACCAGCCAAATAACTTAACCACTATGCTACAGAAAGAGATCAAACATCGACGTTATTATTGCAGCTTCAGTCATCTAGCCAATTACAGGAAACGCATTTTTGTTGATTACTCTCGAACGAGAGTCCACCAGGGCTTGATTACAGAATGCAATATAACACTAGGGACCCTATCCTGCTTAATCGAATAAGTGGTTTGAAAAAATCGATCCCACACTTGTAAGTGAATCAGTTCCAAGAGGTCCTACAATAAATGACTGCTTTTACAGACGCAAACAAAACGAACATTTGAAAGTAGTTTAGTCGAAGGAGAAGTCAGTTTCCAGTCGCTGTCGAACTGAAAAATATCAACTGAAATTTACCCCCTTTTTTGATGGGAGTTTCTGGTGATTTTCCAGGGTTACCTTTGCAAAAATACCGAATTTTCCTCAAAGAACGGACACTTGCTTTTGCGTACGACACTATTCTTCTCAAGAGCTCATCACAAGATGCATTAATTTGCGACTCAACACAACATGGCACAACAATCAGTTTGCATTGGCTACACAAAACGTTCTGTATTACATTGCTGAGGTTGACAGCGGCTAGACACCAAAAAGCAAAGGGCAGAAGTCGACTGACGTCGACGTCTGGGTTCTAGCTCAGCTCACGCCAATTGTAGTAATTGATTTTGTACTTTTCCGTCTTCTTAATTTTTATTTTGTTGTTTACATGTTTTCTGCCACACTGCGAAGGTTGAAAAGGGTGTGGTATTTTTCCTTCCTTTCTGCCACAAGAAAGACGAAATATACGCAAGCAAACAGCTATTTTCGTTTTGAATTATCTACACAGAGATGAAGTCTCTACTTTGCATAAATAGGAACATAAATAAGAAAAAGATTTTTAATAAAATTAGCGAACTAGGCAATGTTTTGCAATTGCTAAATATGTATGGAAACTTGAAATACATCCTGATCTTCTTCTCCTCACTTCTCTCTGTCCATCATTTCCTCCCCCCACCCTGAGCATTCCTCCTCTTCTATCTCTCTCCACCTCTTCCTTCATCCTATCTCTCTCCATCTCCTCTGTTCCTTTCCATTTCCTCCGCCCCCCTTCCTACCCCCACTCCCTGTTGATCTACTCATCCATCCTCTCACTGACCTTGAGTCTAGTTTATTGAAGCTGAATTTGCTGAAAACAAATTAAGAGGTCTATTGGAATCATTAATGTACAGGATATGAGAGATCTCTCCTGCTACTGGATCTGTGAGGATAGTAGCTTCTGTGACAGTATTTCAAGTAGTTTTAATCTTCAGGCGGCTAGGATTACAAAGTTTCGTATGATACAGATTCCATAGTACACTCCTGGAAATGGAAAAAAGAACACATTGACACCGGTGTGTCAGACCCACCATACTTGCTCCGGACACTGCGAGAGGGCTGTACAAGCAATGATCACACGCACGGCACAGCGGACACACCAGGAACCGCGGTGTTGGCCGTCGAATGGCGCTAGCTGCGCAGCATTTGTGCACCGCCGCCGTCAGTGTCAGCCAGTTTGCCGTGGCATACGGAGCTCCATCGCAGTCTTTAACACTGGTAGCATGCCGCGACAGCGTGGACGTGAACCGTATGTGCAGTTGACGGACTTTGAGCGAGGGCGTATATTGGGCATGCGGGAGGCCGGGTGGACGTACCGCCGAATTGCTCAACACGTGAGGCGTGAGGTCTCCACAGTACATCGATGTTGTCGCCAGTGGTCGGCGGAAGGTGCACGTGCCCGTCGACCTGGGATCGGACCGCAGCGACGCACGGATGCACGCCAAGACCGTAGGATCCTACGCAGTGCCGTAGGGGACCACACCGCCACTTCCCAGCAAATTAGAGACACTGTTGCTCCTGGGGTATCGGCGAGGACCATTCGCAACCGTCTCCATGAAGCTGGGCTACGGTCCCGCACACCGTTAGGCCGTCTTCCGCTCACGCCCCAACATCGTGCAGCCCGCCTCCAGTGGTGTTGCGACAGGCGTGAATGGAGGGACGAATGGAGACGTGTCGTCTTCAGCGATGAGAGTCGCTTGTGCCTTGGTGCCAATGATGGTCGTATGCGTGTTTGGCGCCGTGCAGATGAGCGCCACAATCAGGACTGCATACGACCGAGGCACACAGGGCCAACACCCGGCATCATGGTGTGGGGAGCGATCTCCTACACTGGCCATACACCTCTGGTGATCGTCGAGGGGACACTGAATAGTGCACGGTACATTCAAACCGTCATCGAACCCATCGTTCTACCATTCCTACACTGGCAAGGGAACATGCTGTTCCAACAGGACAATGCACGTCCGCATGTATCCCGTGCCACCCAACGTGCTCTAGAAGGTGTAAGTCAACTACCCTGGCCAGCAAGATCTCCGGATCTGTCCCCCATTGAGCATGTTTGGGACTGGATGAAGCGTCGTCTCACGCGGTCTGCACGTCCAGCACGAACGCTGGTCCAACTGAGGCGCAAGGTGGAAATGGCATGGCAAGCCGTTCCACAGGACTACATCCAGAATCTCTACGATCGTCTCCATGGGAGAATAGCAGCCTGCATTGCTGCGAAAGGTGGATATACACTGTACTAGTGCCGACATTGTGCATGCTCTGTTGCCTGTGTCTATGTGCCTGTGGTTCTGTCAGTGTGATCATGTGATGTATCTGACCCCAGGAATGTGTCAATAAAGTTTCCCCTTCCTGGGACATTGAATTCACGGTGTTCTTATTTCAATTTCCAGGAGTGTAGTATTCTAATCAGAAGGCGATAAGCCACACATACAACTTCCGTGTTTTCCGTTAAAATACGACTGTAAAGAAGAAAACAAAGCAGCCCATCGACGCGTATACAATGGTGTATAAGAAGGAAAATATACGTGGAAGAAACAATTTGTCTAATGGACTAAATATGCCCTGTTATCGAAGTTAAAAGTAACTGTAAGAAACTAAACGAAACCACAAATTTTCACAGCATAGCGTAAAACAGCGTTTTCTTCCTAGTACTCTACATCTCTCTCATATATATATATATATATATATATATATATATATATATATATATATATATATATATATATATATATATATATGTGTGTGTGTGTGTTGAAACGTTTATTTCAGCTGTCTGTAAATACCCAAAGTAAATAGTTCACAAATTTTTTGAAATTTTTGCCAAAAACCTTTCCCTTTTGTATGGTTTATAAGTATTTACATACTGTATATATAAAAATAAGTAGTCTATGTCTATCGGAAGATTTATGAGCGTGCCGTGTAAAAATCTGATGTAAATCAGTGAAGAATTTTTCGATATTTTGCCAATAACGTTTCCTTTTTATAGAGTAAATATGAGTTTAAATACCATATATATTACAAATATTTCACTGGAGTCCCTCCAGACCTTTATTAGAATAAAAATCTGAAGTAAGTTGGTCAAGTAGTCTTCTAGACTTCTGGTAATAACGTTAAAGAACAGTTTGTCGTTATGTAAGAGTACAGATATAGTATCAACAGTGAAAAAATTAGTTTTATGTAGTTAAAAAGTTAATTTTCGAATAATGTGGCATTTAGAAAGAAAAATGGTACAAGGGATAGAGAAAAAAGGATCTGTTTACTGCTTTCTAAACATTATTGCAATGTGTTTGTAGCGTATTTCTTCAGAAAACGAATGGAGATGTTATGAAATGTTTGGATGGCACTTCTCATGGGTGTTTACCACTCCACCCTTGTCAAGAACATCCTCTACGAATTTTGTTTTGTTCATTAATTAACTATTATCATTGCTTGTTTGTACATTTTGTTTCTATATTTTGAGGTTTTTGTAGCCTCACTTTCACCATTTGGCTCTCACAACATGCACAGTTTTGACGCTAACATATAAACAACAACGATCATTCGTTACAGGTGAGAGAGAGTACAGTAATAATACGCCCAGTGGATTCACTTCCCATGAGTGATCGAGGGAGACAAGGAAGTAGCTCATTGTAAACGGGGCTTAAAGTCGATGATTTGCTCGACATGTACCGTCTACGTATGTCTTTACCGTTCGTTGGTTTTGCGATTGACGTTGTCGTCGACATGCCTATCGGATGAGAAAATGTTTTGAAAGTAAAATACAAGGTAACAGGGGCAGAGCCATGCCTGTGAGACAATGATTCTTAGATCCGAAGAGAAAGTCGGATGCCAGAGTAATCTAGTGACGGTCAGTGAATTAGAGCAATGGTAAAATAGCGTACTCTGGGCAGTTATCGTAGAATCAATAGACGCTTTTACTGCTGAGTGTGGCCGTGGTGACACTGTGTCCTTCTCGGAATGTGGTTGACCAAGTTGCTACGATACGGCTTGCAGATGCGGCAAGCCGTCCGGCCGCGTTTGCGGTGGTGGGGGCCTCTGCTATTGACCCGGTAGTGAGCAGGGCCGCCGCCGCAGCGCCACCGTCTGTCCGGGCCCCGCTGCCCGCGGCGATATATCATGCTGAAATATTCAGCGCCCTGCCCGCCATCTGGCGCCACGCGCCGGAGCCAGCCGCTGCTGACGCGCCCGCACCAACTGGCGAGGGCGAACCCTTTACATACAGTTGGCTGCTGTGTTAATCTGGGCACAAGAGGCACGACGGGCGAGTAATATTGTCCATGCAGAGATATTAACCTTAGCGCTCCTACTCTGTTCGAAGAATGCAGGTTGGCTTTCTTAAGCACCGCAGTTGCCTCGTGATTTGCGTGCAACAGTTGTGTTATTTTACCGCAAAATCGCTTCATACCTGAAGTGAGCCGTGGAAAGGAGTGTCTAACAAAATTAAATATTTTTATAGTTTTGGTATACTTTCAGTTCAGCACATGATCGACATCTACCGGAGAAAATACGTATATACTGGGTATATTGCCGACTTTGCGACAGGAGTCAGAACTTTCTACATCTGCATCTACATCCGTACTCCGCAAGCCACCTGACGGTGTGTGGCGGAGGGTACCTTCAGTACCTCTATCGGTTCTCCCTTCTATTCCAGTCTCGTATTGTTCGTGGAAAGAAGGATTGGAGGTATGCCTCTGTGTGGGCTCTAATCTCTCTGATTTTATCCTCATGCTCTCGTCGCGAGATATACGTAGGAGGGAGCAATATACTGCTTGACTCTTCGGTGAAGGTATGTTCTCGAAACTTCAACAAAAGCCCGTACCGAGCTACTGAGCGTCTCTCCTGCAGAGTCTTCCACTGGAGTTTATCTATCATCTCCGTAACTTTCTTGCCATGCAGAGTGCAGCACATCATTCTGAGTTGATAGAGGAATAACTTCTCGTGTGACAAAGGAGGGAAAAATCACTATTTGTAATTGTAAAGCGTAATCAGAAAGTTTTAAATCATCATCTCGAAGACATCAAGTCAGTTCATTCATTTTTGGTTTGACAAGTACGTGTTTACTGCCCTGATACACAGAGTAGCGTGCCTACCATGTCAGCGCCCCTTCAGTTTTGTAAATGAGTGACTCTTTTTACTACCACTCAGGAAAATATGGCAAAAGCAAGATCTGTATCACATAACAATTATTTATTATGTATCTGTTACTATGTCTTAAATACAAATTATAAGAGATTAAGGAATTTTATTGGACTTGGCCTTTTTTAGCCATAATGTTTCACGACCTTACGTATTTATAGGATCACGACAAATTTTACATCTCTCAACTGCTTTTTAACACAAAATAATAAAAAAAGTATGTCCTGAGACGTAAATGGCAAAATGTTACTAGCTATTTTTCTCGTGCCTTTACTCGGGTGACTTTTAGTCATATATTTAAATTTTAATATTTAGCTCATATAACAAGTAAGATTGAAAAGGTTCATGCTGCTAGAAAATCTGAACACAGTTACACAATATCAACTCTTCTAACTTTTCTGTTTCCAAAGCCCTTAATAATGTTGTGAAAGTCTGTGTTATCTACATTGTTCCCTTCTATCGATATTATGGTCGAGATGAACAGTCTTTTCTCACTCATTGTTAAGAGCTAATAATTTTTTATTAATTATAATTTTGAAAAGGATTTTTGTGCACATGCTGCTGTAACCTCAACCGTTTCTGAATTTAGTAATGAGTTTATGAGGTTAGGGCATATAGCTGTTAAATTATTTAAAAATGTAAACTCTAGAATTTTTGTTACTTCATTGTCTAAATCTTTAAAAGGGTGGTGATATGACATTATTTCTTCGCACAACTCTTCAGCATCTATATCTGAACACCATCGTTCACAGAAAGTCTTTCCTTTATATGATTACAGTTAATCAAAAGCTGGCTTTTATCTTGAAAATCACTGAGTTAAAGAACAAAGTAAATAAATTTTTGCGACTAAATAACAAATCAGACCTTTCTTTTACTGACGTTAGAGCCTGGTCAAAATGTAAAAGCAAACAATAACCTTGAAAGAGGTTTTTGAGCCCATTTGTGTTGCCTGGTTTTCACACTCATAATCACTAGTTTTCGGAGTTTTTTCGGCGCCTTAGGGGTCTCTCGGTTTCAAGTATCTATTTCTAATTTTTCTGCATTTTCTTTGGCATTATTTACAGCTATTTAAGATTTTTCGTCAGTTCGACAGCCGATCAAGCAGTATTTATTAAAGCAGCTAAAGCGATCTGCATATTCACATTAATAGACTTAAGAATTTTACCAATGAAGTTTACTTTTATCGATACATCAAGCCATAAATGATAACGTACGTATTTTGTCTGGTAGATACTGTGGGTCATAGTTTGCTTTTTGGTGAAAAGAAGTGTTGGTTATTTCGTATGTAAATCAAATCTCATAGACCATTATGTAGCGGTCTTACGGCATCTTTTCTACTTATCTTTCTCTTCCCAGACACTGGTTTTAAAGTTAGAATAGTAACGTGTTTCTTTAATAAGTCCCATCAAAAAACCTGTAGTGTAGTAATTTAAATTAGCTGCTTAGTTAACAACTAAATTTATGATGTGGGCCGCACACTGTACACAAAAAGACCGCGGATTTAGCTCCAACAACCGCTTTTTCAAACCATTTTTTTACGGAATATGTTTGAACCATTGTCTTAGACCTCCCACCTTAAATTATTTATATCAAAATTATATTTTGGTAGCTTCTCTGTATAAAAAAGGGGTCAACCGGCGCCAGAAGCATCAACACTTAGACGAAAAGCTAAGAAGTCCTCTCTCTTTTAACTGTCGTTAGGTGATTGTTGAATTTAACAAATCTAGTAACAATACTAAACATGTGCATTATCTGGAGTGCAGTCAAATATAAATGAAAAATATTTATTAGCTCAGCATAAACTTAAAATATGACTTTGGATTTGGAAGTCAAAAATTATTTTATTTTGAATTTTGTCTCAGAGACATACCAGCATACACGTGGGACTTGCATCAGTCATCACGTGCCTTAAGTGTTCGGTAGTACTTGGACCAATTTCTTTTACCACTTCAATGCATTTCAGAAAATTTCCATTGTTCCGATCATATAGTTTTCCGGCAAAACGCCATTTTTTGTGCATTCAAAAACAAAATCACATATATAACCATTGCACCAGAGCTCCTTTTCAGCATCTTTTGTTTCTTAAAGATTTACTCAGCGCATATCATTTTTTTAAAAAATTACTGAAATGCACAGGACTTTTTTCGTTTCTGTTTAAATACAATGCTAAATGCTGTCAGTGTTACATGTTATATTTTGTTTCGAAAAGGTTATAACATAAGCAGAAAACAGCTGTTTTCGAATCTGTATAGAGTAGCCATTCTCTGTGATACTCTTCGCCGTTTCCTCAATGCCTTTCGTGAAAGTAAATCGGAAACCTTCGATTTTAAGTGTCACGTGGATAATCATGCTTTCTGATTTGTTTAGGTGTTTTTCTTTATAAAGTCCCTCACCACTTCAGAGTTAATAACTGCATGCGAAAGTCCAGGATCATCTTTAGAAATACTTGGTGTCGATGTTGGTATCCTTGGAGACAGTGGTTTGTGACGTTTGTGATCTTACACAAGCCGCAGACCTCACTCCAACGGCGTCGACTTCTTTGTTACCTACGTCAGTAGTCAGGAAATCTACAATATTAAAAAAAAACAGTATTCCACTTTACTATTTAAAGAATTCAGTGTGCTGAAATTGATAGGACGAGAGAAATGTGGCCCAATATCAGGTGACACAAAATATTCTGGTACAATCTGCGACAAAACCACTCTCGTTCTTATTTGAAATTTAACTAAGTGTTAGATGTGATATTCAAGCAGTAAAAGAAACAAAAGAAAAATACGGAGTAGGTACTAAAATCCAAGGAGAAGAAATAAAAACATAGAGGTTCGCCAATGACACTGTAATTTTGTCAGAGACAGCAAAGGACTTGGAAGAGCAGTTCAACGGAAAGGTCAGTGTCTTGAAAGGAGGATATAAGATGAATATCAACAAAAGCAAAACGAGGATATTGGAATGTAGTCGAATTAAGTCGGGTGATCCTGAGGGAATTAGATTAGGAAATGAGACACTTAAAGTAGTAAATGAGTTTTGCTATTTGGAGAGCAAAATAACTTATGATTGCCGAAGTAGGGTGGATATAAAATGTAGACTGGCAACGGCAAGGACAGCGTTCTGAAGAAGAGAAATTTGTTAACACCGAGCATAGATTTAAGTGTCAGGAAGTCATTTCTGAAAGTATTTGTATGGAGTGTAGCCATGTATGGGAGTGAAAGATGGACGATAAATAGTTTGGACAAAAAGAAAATAGAAGCTTTCGAAATGTGGGACTACGAAGAATGCTGAAGATTAGATGGGTAGATTACATAACTAATGAGGAGGTGTTGAAAAGAATTGGTGAGAAGAGGAGTTGGATCTGTAGGTAGGACATATTCTGAGGCATCAAGGGATCGCCAATTTAGTATTGGAGGGCAGCGTGGAAGGTAAAAATCGTAGAGGGAGACTAAGTGATGAATACACCAAACAGATTCAGAAGGATGTGGGTTGCAGTAGGTACTGGGAGATGAAGAAGCTTGCACAGGATAGAGTAGCATAGAGAGCTGCATCAGACCAGTCTCGGGACTGAAGACCACAAAAGCAAGAACAGATGTGAGTATTTCAAGAAAGACAAAGAAAACAGAAAGTCAATACCGCACTCATTTGTGTGTGCTTGACCGACCAATGTTAATATAGTGGCAAAGGGTCTCGACTCGACTCGCATTTGAGGGATCCGGGTTCAATCCCCGGACCAGCCACCAAATTTGAGTTTTCCGTGGTTTTCTCTACTATTTTCAACAAATGTCGGGATGAGTCAATGAAACGTCTACGCACACTCGCTTCTCTTCCAATAAACAAAACTCCGTTTCTAATTGCCTTAGCTGTCGACCGGACGTAAGACTTCCTTCCTTCGTTCTTTATGCGGGCATTGGATAGTTCGTATTATACTTCATTATAGCTTTTGACAATTCAGCTGCAACAAATTAGCTCCAATCGTTGAACAGAGCATATTTCTCTCTCTAAAATGAGATTGTACCATCAAGGAAGCCTGGTAGGATACTCAAGCTTGCATTTGGAATTCGTAACATAAATTGTTGTACCTCTCGACGTTCTCGGTGCATTTTAACGACTATTTGACTATACACGGTATTTATGTTAAGCAACATTTGTATAAATTTTCATGGTTCTAGGGTTTCAGATCCAAAATAAAAAAAATAATAATTTGTCTTTAGGTACAATTTTCTCAAAAAGTATAAGAAGTTATTTTTATGGTACGTTGCATGCGGCTTTTGTGGTACAGTCCTGAGAAGTGTGGAAAAAATTGTGTGTTGGTTCAAATAGTTGACCTGTTTAATATTTATTATTTGCTAAAGGGGGTATTTGAAAACTTTATACTGTTTTCCGATCACATACGCCTCATAATTCCTGAGTGCCGTGCGGGGTAGCTGCGTGGTCTTAGACGCCTTGTCACGGATCGCGCGGCTGTCCCCGTCGGAGGTTCGAGTCCTCCCTCGGGCATGGGTGAGTGTGTGTGTTGTCCTTGGCGTAATTTTGATTAAGTTAGATTAAGTAGAATGTAAGCGTAGGGACCGATCACCCCAGCAGTTTGGTCCCATAGTCCTTACCACAAATTTCCAAAATACCTGAAGTATGAACTTCGGTATTAGGCATTAGAATTCGCAGGACAGTGTATAGGCTAATTTGTAAGAGATAAAGTGTCGAACTCTTCCTCATCAGTTTAAAGCTTTTAGGCCTAATGCTCCTTTTTGTTTCTTTGCGGGTTACATGATGAATTTGATTAATTTTAGGAGTTAATACGCTGTCGTACGCAAAGGTGACAATTGTTTATGGCTTTAATCATAAAGATCACAAATGTAAACGCACGTAAGAAGCAGATTTGTCCCCAAGACGTAGTGTAAGCACATGAAAATGCAGCCGATTGCACCAGAGGGATGGCGTGATGCAGTGGTACGGTAGCGAAGCCGCTAAGAAAGGGAAAGAACGTAGAAGTGCAAATGATTACTTCGGCGACGTCTGGAATCTCTAAGGCCGGCCGTTTCGGCTACACGCGTACAAGATTATGTTATGTGTCGTACGCGGAAGTCAATTTAGTGTGTTGTTCGTCCTCTAGGAGAGGTGTGCTACCTTGTGTCTCTACACTATATTTTTGTTTTTCTTTTGTTATATTATAGACACTTCATATGTGGATTTCTTACGAGATATTCACAATTAGCCAGATACTTATTTTTATATCAAAGATTTTTCAAGTTTTTGGTTCGGAACTGCTGTGTTAACCGAGCCTGTTACATCGCGAGTCTCAAGGCAGTGAATAATTTCTGCATCCAATAGAATTGTTCCCTCCAGATCATTACCTGTTTACGTTTACAGAACATGTGAGGACAAAGGAAGGCCGGACACGTTGATCCTACGTGATTTGAACACGCAACCTTCTGTTTTCAAGTTTTTGGTTTAGAACTGCTGTGTTAACCGAGTCTGTTATATCGTGAGTCTCAAGGCACTGAAGAATTTCTGTGTCCAATAAAATTGTTCACTCCAGAACATTACCTATTTATGTTAATAGAACACGTAGAAGCACAGAACAAGTTTATTCTTCTAACGATACAGCGAGATGTCAGAAGAACCAAACGTTTCTTGTCTGGCCGTCCGCCTACCTCCTATGTTTCGCAAGCTTCAATTACGACGGAGCCGAAATTACTACAGACGCGACGAAATTCGCGCTCTTGGTGAACCAATTTAACCATCGTCTTTCAGCTGAAGTGCAGGACATTACCATCACGCCCCCACAGGAAGCTGAAGTCCTAGCTGTTGCAGCTTTACAAGAGGACCAGATACGCCATGTGCTCACAGGACATAGGAGATTGGAAACTCTAACAGTATTTACGTCATCTCCGGAGTAAGGTGGATACTGACACGGTTCCAGAGTCTACTGCGAACGCTGTGGAGCAGCAGGTTACCGTCACAAGTTAAGGCGATTATAATGTCTCAGAAAGACATGCCGTTGGACGCAGCGGCGCAACTGGCTGATAGCGTGTAACAAGTCACCGTTCCAGCCCAAGTTAGTTAAACCGCAGCGCAGTGCAACAGGGCCACAGCATCATGGGCGACTGTAGGGCGTGCCGATTACCACACTGACATTCAGGGCAAAAAGTCAGCACAACACGCTATACAAACGGGAGTACCCTAAAAAGGTACGCTGTCCAAGATGCGACGCAGACTAGCGACTGCGACGGGTTGCTACGTGACGTCAAAAGTTGCCTGTTGGCGCATGCGCAGTTCGAATTTGGGATGAGACGCGCGACTGCTGCGGCAGCTGCCGCAGCACTGCACCAATGAGCAGACGTCCGGCTGCCAGGAAGATGTCGAGCCAGTCACGGAAAACTGAAATGAGCCACTCACAGGATGTGATGCTCTGTGAACTGGTCTCGCAACATCCTTGCCTTTACGATTTGAAGAACCCTAAATATAGGGACACTTTGTTCAGAGACAGAATATGGGAAGAAATTGGTGCACAGTTCAAACTGGCAGGTGAGTGAAATATATATTATTTTCCCATTAATGCAAATTTTTCAGTCCTGTTATGAAAATCAGTATAATCCATGCAGATGTAGAATTAGAATGATAAAAATGAACTTGCAGGTCTCTTTTCGCATTAACCTTTTTTTGTGACGATAAAAATTGAAAACGGCAAGTACATTATAAAATGAACAATGTAAAGTTCAACGAGAAAGTTGCATTTTACAATACCTTTACTTTGAAAGTAAACAGCAGATTGGTGTCTTGATATTAAACTAATTTGAACGTTTTTTCGCTCTGTTGAAAAACGTAAATTTTTCACATTTGTTGGTTTCTGCTTGGGTATCCTTGTCCAGGTTCAGAAGAAAATACTATAGGTGAGTAATTTATCCTCTTCCCAAGAATGAGAAGAAAATATATAGAAGGCAGCATGTCTTTACTTTTAAGAAACCTACATTTCGTGGCATTTTAAAAGAAATTGTCAAGAGCATATGGAGAAAAATAAGTAACTCATACCGGAGAAATATATGACATAAAATGGTTTCATTAGGTCCAAATGTGTCAGCGAAACAAAACAAATGCATTCTCTATCGTGTGATGGCCACACGATTCACGTTGCGCGTCGACAGAACTGGCGGCTAGTCGCGGCGCTCCCAAATCTCGGAAACGGAGATCGATATCATTTTGATCTCAACTTTAAAAGTAATTTCGATATGTTAGCTTCTTTTGATCGGCAACGATGTATGACCTAACGTGAACCATACGCAAAGTAGCCAGTGACCACATTTTTCACTGTACACAATTCAAATTTTATGCAGTAGGTTACTTGTAAATTAAGTATCGGAATAACTGTGACGAATATCGGAAAAATAGACACCTCATTATCAAGCTGTGATGTGAAACTGTAAGATACGCAAACATCAATTTTTTGTGCCTTTTACTTTCCTCACAATCGATAGAGAAGTAATATACAGCGAAAAAAACACGCAAAACCGGAAGAGATACTTTTCAATATTTAAAGTAAAAGGAGAATCTGTATCGAAAAACTAACTATGGGAGCCGATGTAACCTTGTTCCATTAACATACAGTATTTTTTACAGCAAGAAAATCGGAATTCTTATTTTTCTTATGTATTTGAATTAGCCGCCGCCGACCAGAGCTTGGGGAACAGCGACGACTCCTGTCACTTTGGGCCCTTGTCGACGTTTGCCAGGGTGGGAAAAGCGGAGGGGGCAGCGTCGCAGTCTCAGCCAACTGTCGCGTCTTGGACAACGTAACTTACGGCGGTATCGTTGGACTCCTCTTGTTTAACCTCTACGTCAATGACTTCCCAGTTAGACAGAACACGGCGGTAGCCTACGTGGATGACACAACCACATCTAGCACAGGACTGGAATCCATCAAACATTAACTCACGATTACAGGCAGCACTCATAACTGCCGAGCCTTGACTGGAATGATGGCATGTTAAAGTAAATGTCGACCAGTGCGAGACCGCTCTGTTCACACGCAAACCGAAACATTCGCACAGAGTCCAAAACTGCAGACAATTAACACTATTCATACGTCCTATACTTTTCTGTAAGGAGGTCAGATACCTCGGTTTCTGGCTGGACCAGAAACTTACATGGTGGGAGACCATACTGAATACGTGACCAACCAATACGTGACCAACCGAGCAAACGCGAGACTCAACAGCTTTACCCTATGCTCGACAAGCAAAGCACACGGAACAGGAGGGTGTTGAGATCCACTGATGACGTATGCAGCTCCATTGCGGGGATAAGCGGCTCCAACACGTCTGCGGCGCCTGCAGAGCATACGGAACAAAGCGCTACGTATCACAAGCAACGCTCCACTATACACATGCACCGCGGACCTTCACCCAGAATACCGTCTTGAGACTCTCGAAGAGATGTTCAAAAAACTCGCCACACGACTGCACAGGAAAATGAGACATTCGTCCTTCACCTAGAAAACTACAATCGAAACCAAAGGTGGAAACATAACACTACTAGTTAGAGACAATTAACTACCTGTGGGCAGCACCAACACACTGACATAACAAATACTGGTGAACCCCTGAAGCACAACAACTGCCGCTGCCAGCTGTAAACCACCGGATTAACCGCAAACAAACCCAACCAAAACCCTTACACAGTGCTATCGGTTTATAACTAATGGACCACTCATATAATGACTTGGCTTGTTACAGGTACAGAGGCTGCAGCTGGCCCAGGAGACTCATCTACTACATCTACAGGGTTACTCTGCAATTCACACTTAAGTGCCTGGCAGAGGGTTCATCGAATCATTTTCATACTACTTCTCTAGCATTCCGCTCTCGAATGGAGCGTGGGACAAAGGAACACCTAAATCTTTCCGTTCGAGCTCTGATTTCTCTTATTTTATTATGATGATCATTTCTCCCTACGTAGATGGGTGTCAACAAAATATTTACGTATTCAGAAGACAAAGTTGGTAACTGAAATTTTGTAAATAGGTCTCGCCATAAAGGAAACCGCCTTTGCTTCAGTGACTGCTACCACAACTCGCGTATCCTATCAGTGACACTCTCACCCCTATTGTGCGATAACACGAAACAAGCTGCCGTTCTTTGCACTTTTGCGATGTCCTCCGTCAATCCTACCTGGTAAGGATCCTATACCGCGCAGCAGTATTCCAGCAGAGGACGGACAAGTGTAATGTAGGCTGTCTCTTTAGTGGGTTTGTCGCATCTTCTAAGTGTTCTGTCAACAAAGCGCAGTCTTTGTTCCGCCTTCCCCACAATATTATCTATGTGGTCTTTCCTATTGAAGTTGCTCGTAATTGTAGTTCCTAGGTATTTAGTCGAATTGCTAGCCCTTAGATTTGTGCGATTTATAGTATACCCAAAATTTATCGGATTTCTTTTTGTACCCATGTGGATGACCTCGCACTTTTCATTGTTTAGTGCTAATTGACTCAGAGTCGCCCAGCCTAGCAGTACCCCTCCTCGATAGGACCGATACTCTTCATGACGACCTAAACTATGACAAAGGTACTGAGCACTTCACGGTACCCGAAACTAACAACCACCTCAGTCGTGCATGACCTGTCGCAGATAGCAAGAAAACTGGAGCTGCTCTCACTACCTGACCAAGCAATCCCAGAGGTTTTCTTCCCTTGGACCTTGCCTTGGACTTTTTTACCCTCTGCCCTTGAAACCGCCACCCTTAGTTCGCTTTTTGTCCACTATCTCTCTCCTCGATGAGACCGTATTGATGGGTAACCCTACCCTGACGTACGGATAACATCACGGTCCCACATGCCATGAGCCCTCGATTAGTAACTAACAATTACAGAGGTGACAGTAAATCTTTTGAGATGGTCACCACGTCAGTACGGGAGTGGGGGGGGGGGGGGAAGGGGAAGGCTCGCCCATTTGAAGGAAAAAAAAAAAACCATTGTGATGCCCTCGTGAACGCGCGCGGTCGAGCACGTTATTGTCACCGAACACTGCAGAGCATGACCTCAGGCGCTATTGTAGAAGTTCTGAAGCTGGTCTGCCAACAGACCAAGTCATCTTGTCGAGAACAGCTGGAGTGTTAGTACCATCATCGGTTCGAAGAGCAAGCGAGGAAATGAAAGCAGCTACGCAAAATGCCCGCAACAGATGTCAGCTCATCGTCATCGAATCGCCTATTCATTCGTGACCGCGACTCCTGTTTGAAATTTCTCGTTGATCCTGGATCTGACTTGAGCATTCTTCCAAGATTTTCGAGGCATCGCTTCAGGCTATCCACCGCACTCTTCTTAATGGCAGCCAACAATTCGACCATAGCTTCGTTCGGGCTGCAGAGTTTGGAACTGAATTTAGGACTACGTCATCCGTGCAGGTGGAACTTTACCGTCGCAGAGCCGATCATCGGCGCTGATCTTTTGGCTCCTTACAACCTTCTGCCGGCTGTCGCGGGTGCCCGACTGGTCTATGGGTCCCACTGCTTGTTGCGGTCGAATTGTACCTCGGTACCACCTGTCACAGTGCGAAGTTAGTCCAGACCCAAGAAGGCGAGTGCACCGCTCTGCTTAGCAATTACCGGAGCCTAACCAGGTCGTCTGGCACTCCGAATGGGATACTGCACAATGCCGTACGCCATATAGAGTCAACGGCGCCTGATCGACTCACCATAGCGAAAGCAGAATTTAACACCACGTTGCGCAAAGACATTATCAGACCATATACACAGTTTATGGCCCTCCGCTTTGCATCTTGTGCCTAGAAAGAATAGGGCTTGGCGTCCTTGTGGAGACTACTGAGCAGTACATGCAAGAACGGTACCTAATAGGTATAACGTGCCATTGTTGCGAGATTACAACCACGCTCTGTGCGGCGCAAACATCTTTGGCGCGCTGGATTGCGCTAAAACGTAAACTCAAATACCAGTGGCCGGGGGATACCTTTTGTACGTTTTTAGAGTACGTCCATGACATTCAGGCTGAGGAACGCGGCTTGGAGTTGGCAGAGATTTGTGAATTCGATGCTTCAAAGCCTTCCATTCTGTTTCGCAGATCTAGATGCTGCGCTAGAGTTATCGACTGACAAAGGAGCAACACCGTCAACACCTGCAAGATGTATTTAGTCACCTGGAATATTACAGCTTTGTTCTTAAGACAGCCAAGGGGGTTTTAGGTCTGCTCTTTTGGGGCATTAGGGCTCTGCATCTGGTTTCCTGTCTTTGGTGGAAAAAATAGATGTAATAACGCACGTGCCTAAGCCCTGTTCAATCAAAGAAACACGCATGTACTTATATATGTTAAATTTCTATTGCCGTCGCCTGCCACACAACACTGAAGTGCAGAAGCAAAAGGGAAAGGCACTTGTCCGATACAATGGATAGGCCGGCCGGTGTGGACGTGCGGTTCTAGGCGCTTCAGTCTGGAGCCACGTGACCGCTACCGTCGCAGGTTCGAATCCTGCCCCGGGCATGGATGTGTGTGATGTCCTTAGGTTAGTTAGGTTTAACTAGTTCTAAGTCTAGGGAACTGATGATCACAGATGTTAAGTCCCATAGTGCTCAGAGCCATTTGAGCCACAATGGATAGCGTAACAGCGTCAAATATAATACAACTAGCGCAACACTGCTCGCACACACGTAACTTGACGCGTTCTTAACTTTGGTTGTTGACGCGAATCAAACAGCTATCAGCGCGGTACTTCAACAATAGTAGAATGCGCCTGGCAGCTCCTGTCATTCTTTTCAAGGAAATGAAATGGAACGCTTTAAGACCGCTAGTTGTTGGCAGTGTATAAAGCCTTTAAGTACTTCCTACCACAGGTCGAGGCTCAGGAGTTTACTATATTTACTGATCTTAAGCCCTTGTGCACGCATTCAAACGGAACAGCACGAATTGCTCCCCACGTCAATTCAAACAGTTCGAGCCGTGGCTCAGTTCTGCGCAGATATTCGACACACATCTGCCGCAGGCAATATCCTAGCAGACTGCCTTTCGCCCGTCAGCAGCTTGACAAATCATATAGATTTTACGGCATTGGCGCAGGCGCAGCGAACTGATGATGGCCTTCGTTCTCTCTTCGTAACTCGAATTGTGGTTGGCCGACATCCATGGGACAGAGGTGAAACAATACGGCGACGTTTCCAAAGGAAGACCTCGTCCATTCCTTCCATCGGGATTCTGCACCCAAGCGTTCGATCATATTCACAGTTAGCCGGCCTGTGTGAAAGAGCGGTTGTAGGCGCTTCAGTCTGGAACCGCGCGACCGCTACGGTCGCAAGTTCGAATGCTGCCTCGGGCATGGATGTGTGTGATGTCCTTAGGTTAGTTAGGCTGAGAGTTGGCAGTACTCTCTTAGGATGTAAAAGTTGGATACAGCGCGCATACACGAGCTCTGGAATCTAAGATATTGTCACGCTTCGCAGCGCATGGATTAACTAGTGGCAGTTTTGAAGCCAGTGTAGGAGCCCACTTGCTGTGGTGGGCACGTGTGTTGGGCGAGGGGGTCGTCGCCGAGCTGCTGAACAGCCGTGTCCGCTGGCAGCGACACAGGATTTGGTATTGAGTTGATATTTTTTATAATTTGCAGCGCGCTTATTAATTTTAAGAAAAGGGTTTGTGTATGTACGTAGCAGCAGACAGTAATTTTGATAATGATAGGAGTTGAATTCTTAATGGAAACCAATATTAGGCGAATAGATTCAAATGGCTCTGAGCAGTATGGGACTCAACTGCTGTGGTCATTAGTCCCCTAGAACTTAGAACTACTTAAACCTAACTAACCTAAGGACATCACACACATCCATGCCCGAGGCAGGATTCGAACCTGCGACCGTAGCAGTCGCGTGGTTCCGGACTGAGCGCCTAGAACCGTAGGCGAATAGATTAAGTGTTGATTTTTGTCATTGATTTCTTTTGTAATTGTCAGGGAATTGTTTCACTATGTATTTAATTGAGAAGTATTTCAGTCTGTCTCAAGAGTTTGATTAATTTGTAATATTGCTTTAATGCCACTGGAGGCAGATTTACATACGAAGCGATTGTTCAAAGAGCTTCTAGCGTTTTTTTAATTGAATGAGAAAGAATCGCTTTCAGGATATAGTTTAAAAAAAGGAATTAGATTTGACCAAACCCTTTCTCTTGCATTATATGTAGTTGTAGTAAGCAGCAGCAGCCGCAGCAACAGCAGGAGCCGCCATACAGAACATGCATTGCACTCAGCATGAATAATAGGTTTTATAATGTTTTTGTTAAATAATGGAATGCAGCAGATCAAGCAGTGGCAACAGAAAGACGAAGTAAGTTATTTGTTGCACACTGGAGCAATTAAAAAAAATGAAGTTTAGGCGCTCTCTGTAATAGTAAAGTTAACAAGAGTACAAGCATGAGATTTTTCGCCCGCATCTCGTGGTCGTGCGGTAGCGTTCTCGCTTCCCACGCCCGGGTTCCCGGGTTCGATTCCTGGGGTGGTCAGGGATTTTTTTCTGCCTCGTGATGGCTGGGTGTTGTGTGATGTCCTTAGGTTAGTTAGGTTTAAGTAGTTCTAAGTTCTAGGGGACTGATGACCTAAGATGTTAAGTCCCATAGTGCTCAGAGCCATTTGAACCATGAGATTTTCAGTAGAAAACACGAGATAAAAAGAAAGAGCTCGCCCTGAAACGGCAGCAGATATCAGTTCGCGATGATCGTTCGGTGTACACGGTAGCCACAAGCAGTTCCTCTACATAATATTAGGCGCGAGGCTTAAGCTTCCACATTCGGCCCCAAGAGTTCCAAGGTACAAGCTTTGGTGGATAAAATTGATGATGAATGCTCCTATGGTTTTGAATTACTTTGACTGATGTGTACAGTAAGATATAGGTTAACAAGAGGCATCCGAATACAAGCCGTAACACATTAATTAGATTAAGCTTATTCATTATGTGTATATTAAAACCCGTGACTGCGTACTGAATATAAATACAGAGAACTGGGAGTAATTTCTTTTTAAATATTTGTTTATTCCCATAAATTAGTATGCGAACCACATCTTGCTTATCTTCAGATGGGGCACATTTGCGATTTCAGTCTTTCTCGGCGCATTCCACTAATGAATTCTTCTCGGGTTATCAGCCGAGTGGTGGCGTCGTCTTGTCCCAACGTTTCCATGAGTTTCATACCCATCATCTTCTGGCAAAGATGATGGGTACGAGTGGTGCCGTCGTCTTGTCGCAACGTTTCGACGGGTACGAAACTCATTGAAACGTTGCGACAAGACGACGCTACCACTCAGCTGATAACCTGGGAAGAATTCATCAGGGGCAAATCATTCTTTAGAGACATGTTGGGTACTTGGTTGCAGGAGAATGGTTAGTATCCTTCCGGCAGCTTCCATTTTAACTGCCTATTGGCCACTGATTAATCACTTTCCACTAAGTACTGACTGCCACCATAAATCCGTTACCATTTGGGATGTGTTGCACAGCTGTGAAAACAAATTGTGAAAGTGGTTAATGCGTTGCCAATAGGCAACTGAAATGGAAGCTGCCAGGTGGATACCAACTGCAGTGCCGCCCATGTTGCCGCAAGCGAGTACCCAGCTTCATGCTGCGGAAATACGGGTGTATAAGGGGCAGTCAAATGAAAACCGAACACTCACCACAACGGGATCGTGGAATGGTACCATTCAAAAACAATGATCACATGCGTCAAGACGTTTATCCCGCTGGGAGACGAGGCGATCAATCCCTGTTTCGCAGAAAGCGGTCAGCCGCTGACGGATCCACAATCGCAGGCATTCTTGCACTTCCTCGTCCGACTGAAGCCGACGTCCATGTATGGCCTTCTTCAGGTCACCGAAGATGTGAAACTCACCCGGGCTATACGGAGCATGTTGCAGCCTTACCCAACCAATAACCACCTTCGTCCCATTTGTAGTGTGATGTCGAGTGTTATTGTGCGACAGGTTGATTCGATCCGACAGCAGTCCTGGGCGTTTTGATTTACTGGCGTGTCGCAGTTTCTGCAAAGTGTCTTCATTGCGCTGAGCACTGATTCTAATTCCATGCTCGAGGAACTCTACGAGCAGAAAGCCCCTGCAGTCGAAGAAAAAGTACGGCAAGTTGAAAAAGAGAAGAGTTAGAGAGAAGCGAGGCAGAGTGATATTTATGCGTGCGTATGACAAACCTATCCCCTCAAAAATATTACTCTTCTTCATAACTCCTCTGTGTTATTACAGGTGACGTGTCACTGATCTCATTTGTACTTAGATTGCAGTACATGTGAGGTGCCTACTTGCTTCCACCGCCCTGTGTGGAATGCGTATGTTCTAATAAATGATCACCAACATGCAGTCTTCTGTAGTAGTTGTCCCCTGCGCAGAAAACTGCATGTCGTGAATCCGTTATCTTGTGGCAGTAAGAAACTCTTAGCGAGGAACTGTTACTTAAGAAGTAATTAAATTTCCAAACAGTTAGTTAATACGGGATTCCACTCCCTTTTAATTAACAAAACCGAGAAATTGCACAGTTACATACCACTTTAGAGTCACAAATGATTTCTATTCTTCAACAAATTAGTGACTTGCGTGTTTCTGCAGTTACAATCACACTGTTCTCATCCACAAGTCCATATGACCACACTTGCTAATAAAGTCTGTAAGGTGGCTATAATTTCGCACGTTACAAGCACTCATCCACATACTTTGCAGTGATCTACACACACATTAAGTAGTGATGGTGTTAGGACAGCAACCAGCCACAAATTTACTTTCAGTTCCTTTATTCAAAGGGTACCGTTAACGGTTTCGAATCGTTGTGATTCATCCTCAGACGGGTTACACGCTTTCTTTATGACATGTGGTGTGTTTTCTAGATTAATTGTCCTAAAATATAAATAATACATAATTATAAACACGCCACACACAGATGGTTGCGTTACAGACTTTCGTTGCATGTGACTTACGTGAAACGTCGGTTTCGAGTGTTTGTTTTCATAACATTTGTTCAACAGATGTAAATTCATTCCCACTGCATTCTTATTGTTACACATGTAAATTGTTCTCACTGAACACTTTAGATTTGTCACTGAGAAGATTTCTACCACGCACCACATGTTTTGATACATACAAAGAGCTTACAAACATAGGAGTATCACAGGTGCTATGATATAGCCGGCCGGAGTGGCCGAGCGGTTCTAGGCGCTACAGTCTAGAACAGCGCGACCGCTACGGTCGCAGGTTCGAATCCTGCCTCGGGCATGGATGTGTGTGGTGTCCTTAGGTTAGTTAGGTTTAACTAGTTCTAAGTTCTAGGGGACTGATGACCTCAGAAGTTAAGTCCCATAGTGCTCAGAGCCATTTGAACCATTTGCTATGATATATCGTAACATGTGACGATGATGTCCTGTGTTAGGAAAGGATCATATATTCATTTACGCAACTGTAATGCCTTTTACACTAGTCCAGAGACTGACATTGTCACGTACGCCTTGTAAATAACTGTTAACGCTTATTGCATGATAGGTGACGGAGTGTCTTTGTCATCATACTGGTGAAAGTTGGAATGACAGTGGAAATGAAACGGCAGACGGAACCCAAGCTCTGGATGGAAGGCCCACGCAGGTGTGTTGGTCCTGTTCAAACACAGGAAGTAGCAAGACAGATGTTCGGACACCTGAGTGCTGAGGCACAATAGAGTCGCGACTGGCCGGTAGGTAGCAGGAAAGAAAGGCTTATACTTCGAAAACTGCGAAAACATTGGACGCAGCCGTGAGGAACGAGGAAACGTCACCTCAGGAACCACGCAGGCTGGGTTATTTCCTAGGATTTTTACTCAGACGCGTACCATAGTACGAGTATAGGATTTTCATCGCAAACATTCCGCGCTGGACGACAAAAGACTAAAATATGGTTGGTCGGCGTTCAGAAGAATATGTAGAGAGGGAGAAAAGTCCGTGGTTTCGGGAATATTATTCGTTTTCGAAATTACGACGGTGGGGGGGGCCAAGCCTTGCTGGGAATTCAGCGCTGGAGAGACATGGTCTTCCGTTGTGAGCACCCGTGTGTGACGGTCGCTCGGTATCATCTTCGTTGGTATAGACGGACTTGCTGTCGTTGCTATTAGGAGAGTTTATAGTCAGAACAGTCAGGCACTGTACTGATGCGAACCTATACGATTCTGGACTTCACCTCTGGGTTGGAAGTCGTCGTTGAATAATGAAGTTCAGTAATTGAGACTACTCCCACTGACTATACTTACGTTGAGACGTTATCTGAACACTGTCCTTCTGGCTGGGAGTTGGCGTTTCTCGTCTGTAGAACACATAGGAGACGACAGTTTTAGAGTATATTAGTCAGAGGACCGCGTTCTGCCGTCCTAGTGCTTGAAAGAGTTTTATTTTGTGGCTGGCGCTCTTCCATCGACACAGACGTGTACGAGAACCAGCATGTCGACGCACCGGAACGTAGTGCATACGGTGATATCGCAAATTGCTCCTGCTTGTTAGCGCTATCAAAGCTTAACAGCTGTGATCACGTTAGTTTATTTCATCTGAGATTCCACACCGCCGTATATCATCTTAGAAAGTAGTTGCTTCTAGTGTTTGGTACGTAGAAGATGTCAGTCATTTCGCGTCATTGACATTAGACTGCGCAGTCATAATAAGGGGCAGAGTTGGGCAATTTATTAGCAATTTTACTTAGGAAATGTAAACTTTGTAATATAAAGGTTATTTTTAATCTACAATAAATATATAAGAAGGAACAAGGTTTATCATTTAGTAGTATTGGTTCCCTTCACTATCCATTTATGTTTAGATTGTAATTTGTAGAATTCAGAGATCCTAAGGTCTGCTTCAGGGGGTAGTCAGACAGGGCCAAATCATCATTTTAGCGTTTATTATTTGCCGTTGCTCACATTCTTTTGTACCTGCCTGGAGTAGCATCTAGGAAATCTTAACCTGACACCGTGACAGACAACATGTCTGTCCTCCGAGCTCTGTTAACAAATATAGATTGCCAACAAATTAAGTCTTAACTGATACCGCGGCGGACAACATGTCCGTCCTCAGAGACTGCCGAACGAGCTCTGTGCTCTTACAGCCGAACCACTTCGGCCGCCTTCCAAGTAAGGCGCGATCCGAAGTTCACCGAAGTGTTTCGTCTGCCTTTTCGTTTTGCAGTTCTTGATTATTCTGCTGGTTATTAATACTTGTGAAATAATGCAGTGATGGCACACTATTGAGAGATGCTTCAGTTTGAAATTCAAGTAAATACGCTGTTTAGTTTGTTCAATATTAATAATAGAAGATTGTCATTTTGGTGCGTAACTTCCGAATGCAGCAGCCAATTGCGGATAAGGATAACAATTTGAGCGCTCTCTCCCGCGTTACCTGTACCGAACAAACCATCTGTCTTCGGTACCTCACACCACATTACGTCACCTTGACACAGGTGCCTCCTCAAGTAAAAAGAGCTGCTTGTAGACGACTAAGATGACTGCGCAGCCAGAGATATTACAGACGGTCATCATGATCTTAGCGAAATCTGTGTGAACAGCTCTGGATTTATTTGACTTGGGAAATGTAGGATGTTTCCACTGTTGGCTTTGCCGCTTGCCCCAGCGTTCGAATTGAGTAATTATGTGAGGTTGCGCGATAGCATTCACCCCTACACTGCCAATCGCGCGAAGACTACGCTTCAGCGATTTGGTTGGGAAACAATGTGACATCTTGCGTACACTCCGGGTCTTTCACTGTCTGATTCTCATTTCTTTGACTAACTGAAGAACGACATGCGTGGACGTCGTTTCCAGTTGGACGGCGAACTCCAAGAGTGGGTGCGGGTGTGGATCTGTCACCGGGCGACCGCGTTGTACGAAACAATGGGGTAAATGTCTTAACGCGTATGATTACCTTTAAATGGAACCATTCCATGGTCCCGCTGTGGTACGTGTTCGGGTTTCGCCGGCCGCTGCGGCCTAGCGATTCTAGGCCTTTCAGGCCGGAACCACACTGCTGCTATGGTCGCAGGTTCGAATCCTGCCTGGGGCATGGATGTGTGTGATGTCCTGAGGTTACTTAGGTTTAAGTAGTTCTAACTCTAGGGCACTGATCTCAAATGTTAAGTCCCATAGTGCTTCGAGCCATTTGAACCATTTATTCGATTTTCATTTGACTGCCTCTCATATCTTCCATGTGTCCCAACTAAAGATGAGGCTGAAAAGGCTCGAAAACAATTTTATGGAAATAAATAAATATTTCGGAAAAGACCGGACACGTTCTTCTGTAATTATGTTTATGGACACGGTTCATTAACTATATTTTTTGCATAAAGGTCGATATAGATTTGAATTCCTATGCCAATCTCTTCATCTCAGAGTTGGACTTGCACCAAATGTACTAAAGTATTTGTTGGATGAATGCCAATGTCTGTGTTCCCATGCAGTTTTTGTCCTCTACAGTCATCAAAACTGCAAAACGATTTAGAAAAGATATCTGAATGGTGCGAAAAGTGGCAGTTGACCCTAAGTAACGAAAAGTGTGAGGTCATCCACATGAGTGCTAAAAGGAACTCGTTAAAGTCCGGTTTCACGATAAATCATTCTAATCTAAAAGCCGTAAATTCAACATAATACCTATGTATTACAATTACGAACAACTTAAATTGGAAGGAACACATAGAAAATGTTGTGGGGAAGGCTAACAAATGACTGCGTTTTATTGACAGGACGCTTAGATAATATAACAGATCTACTAAGGAGACAGCCTACACTACGTTTGTCCATCCTCTTTTAGAATATTGCTGCGCGGTGTGGGATCCTTAACAGATAGGACTGACAGAGCACATCGAAAAAGTTCAAAGAAAGGCAGAACGTTTTGTATTATCGCGAAATATGGGAGTGAGTGTCACAGAAATGATACAGGATTTGGGCTGGACATCATTTAAAAAAATGCGTTTTTCATTTGACTGAATCTTCTCACAAAATTCCAATCACCAACTTTCTCCTCCGAATGCGAAAATATTTTGTTGACACCAATGTTCATAGAGAAGAACGATCACCACGGTAAAATAAGAGAAATCAGAACTAGTACGGAAAGATAAAGGTATTCATTCTTTTCGCGCGCTATACGAGATTGAAATAATAGAGAATGGTGAAGGAGGTTCGATGAACCCTCTGCCAGGCACTTAAATGTGATTGGAAGAGTATCCATGTAGATGTAGATGTACCATGCCATAATTCATTAACTGACGTATTAACACATGTCCTATCATCCATTCCCTTCTTCTTGTGTGTATTTTCCATATATTCCTTTCCTCACCTATTCTGCGAATAACCTTCTCAGCTAATTTTCAGCATAGTTGTGCAGCACTACATAGCAAACGTTTAGATTTTCTTCTGTTCTGGTTTTCCCAATGTCCATGATTTCACGGTTTACTTCCATACAAAGCTGTACTCAAAATGTACATTTTCAGAAATTTCTTCCTCAAATTAAGGTCGCTGTTTGATACAAGGAGACACCTTTCGTTTTGGACTGACCTCTTTGCCTGTTCTAGCCTGCTTTTTATGTCCTCCAAGCTTCGCCTATCAGGCGTTATTTTACTTTCAAGGAAGCAGAATTCGTTCTCTTCGTCTTTTGGTGGTCACTAAATTTGTTGTTGAATTTATTGCTGATCGCCTTTCTGTTACTACTCATTACATTACTCTTTTTCAGTTGACTCTCAATCAATATTATTTACTCATTAGACTGTAATTCTTCTTCACCTTCACTGAGCGTAGCAATTTCATCAGAGAAACTTATCATTGGTGTATTTTCACTCTGAATTCTAATCCCACTCCCGAACCTTTCCTGAAACGTGTAAGGTTTTAAAATACATCAAACACAAAAATATCAAAGTTATTTGCGCATCACTTATCGTAATTTAGATATTATTGTCTTTCTATAAGTCAACAAAATTTACACTCATAAGATATTAATTCAAAACAGCGTTGGCTTCGGAGAGGCATTGACTTAGGAAGGCAAATGACACCGCGTCCGACACGGCTGGTTAGTGAAAAAAATACGAACTTAACATGTATCGGACCAAATTTTTTACAGGTTTCAAGACTTCCTTGCCGCATAGAATTCTACGCGGTGCCCTAAAAGGAGCAAAATCGACAGATATAGTTTCCAGAGTACCTCAAGGAAATGTTATGCGAAAGTTGCTTTAAGTTCAGGGTCAACTGTCAGAGCCTGCCTCTTCAGATCATTATGCAAATCGTTACTATCTTATGTGTAGAAAGCGTCGGATGCTCTTTAAGACTTTTTTTTATTTTATTTTTTATTTTTGCGGATGATGCGATTGTCTACAGCAGAGTAGCAACTCGGGAAGACAGTAACGATTTGCAGAATGATCTACAGAGGAGTAATCAATGGTGCAGGCTCTGACAGTTGAAGCTGAACGTGAATAAATGTAACGTAGAGCTCATACATAGGAGAAGAAATCCACTACTACGCAACCACAGTAACGATGACAAACAGCTGGAAACAATCTACCTTAAAATGTGTAGGATGAAGTATCCAGAGCCACTTTAAGTGGAATGATCATATAAAACAAATAACTGTAGTAATAAAAGCGGATGCCAGATTAAGAACCGTAGAAATCATCTTAAGGAACTGTAACTCATCCACGAAGGAAGCGGCTTATAAGGTACTTGTAGGACAGATTCTTGAGTACTGTTCATCAGTATGGGATCCTTGCCAGGTAGGTGTGGTAGAAGAGAGAGAGAAGATGCAACGAAGAGCGGCACGAGAGCGTTACAGGTATGGTCAACAAGCTCCAGTGGGAGACGTTACAAGAGAGGCGTTTTGCATCGCGGGAAGGTTTTACTACTGAAATTCCGAGAGAACGCTTTCCGGGAAGAGTAGGACAAAATATTACTTCCTCTTACGTGCATCTCGAGGAACGACCATTACGTCATGAAAAATCGAGAAATTGAAGCAAATACGGAGGTTTACAGACAATCATTGCCGCCCTGCGCCATTCTTGACTCGAAGAGGGAAGGAAGATCAATTAGTGGTACCAGAAGAACCCTCTGCCACGAACAGTTAGTTATGACTTGCGGAGTACGATGTGCATGTACGAGGGTCACTCCAAAAGAAATGGACACTATTTTTGTAAAAATACAGTTTTCATTCGGCATGTGTGAAAGTTTTACAGTGTGTAGATACACCCTTTCGTCAGAAGCAACGTGCTGTCATAGAATTCCTGTGCTGTGAAAACGAGGCAGTGGGAAACTTCCACAAGAGGTTGAAAAAGGTGTATGGAGATGCTGCTGTCGATCGCAGTACAGTTAGTCGGTGGGCAAGCAGGTTACGTGATGAAAGCGGGCACGGCAATGTTGAGGATTGTCCTCGCAGCGGCAGGCCTCGTACTGCACACACTCCAGACAATGTGCAGAGAGCTAACGAATTGGTGACTGCTGACAGACGCATCACAGTGAACGAAGTGTCACGCTACGTTGGAGTAGTGGAAGGAAGTGTTTGCAGAATACTGAAAGTGTTGGCGTTAAGAAAGGTTTGTGCCAGGTGGGTTCCCAGGGTGTTGACAGTGGCTCACAAAGAAACAAGAAAAAGTATGCAGCGAACTTTTGGAACAGTACGAGAATGGTGGAGATGAATTTCTTGGAAGAATTGTGACAGGTGATGAAACATGGCTCTATGATTTTTCACCAGAGACGAAAAGGCAATCAATGGAGTGGCATCATGCAAATTCATCCAAGAAAAAAAATTTCAAATCCACACCTTCTGCTGGAAAAGTAGTGGATACGGTGTTGTTCGATTCCGAAGGACTCTTGCTTGTGGACACCTTGCCAAGTGGAACCACCATAAATTCTGATGCATATGTGACGACACTGAAGAAACTTCAAGCTCCACTGAGTCGTGTTCGACCACATCGGCAAAAGCAGGATGTTTTGCCGTTGCACGACAATGCACGGCCACATGTCAGTCAAAAAACCATGGAAGCGGTCACAAAACTCGGATGGACAACACTGAAACACCCGCCTTACAGTCCTGACCTGGCTTCATGTGACTATCATCTCTTTGGGAAACTGAAAGGCTCTCTTCGTGGAACAAGGTTTCAAGATGATGACTCCTCTGTGCACGCTGCCAAACAGTGGCTCCAACAGGTTGGTCCAGAATTTTACCGTGCGGGTATACAGGCGCTGGTTCCAAGATGGCGTAAGGCAGTTGAGAGGGATGGAATTATGTGAAGAAATGAAAATATTGTTCCTAAAGGATGTATCTACACACTGTAAAACTTTCAAACATGTGGAATAAAAGATGGATTTAAAAAAATAATGTGCATTCCTTTTGGAGTGACCCTTTTAGCTGTTAGGAACTGGTGACCGTTCTCTTGAAATATAAATTAAAATCGTACAGAATACCACTTGTATAGATCTCTAAAGCATTGCGCTAGTCTCTATCCTTGTGTTAGCACTAATGTGATACATTCATTCAATTGGAAAATTACAACAGGGTCTTCTCCACTTAAGAGAGATATACATTTTCAGACCGCCTCTACTTTAGTTCACACATGTCAAAAGCAGTTGGGAACGTTGCATAATACTTTGACGCTTAAAAGTGTGAAGGTTACCCCGAAGAACGCGATAATGCTGAATCTGGAGCAGAGACGGAAGGGTTATCGCGTTGCTGTTGTAGACGCGGCACCTGCGAGCCGAGAACTGCATGTATCTGACACGGCGCGCCAGTCGCAGCCTGCAGCTGGCGTGACGTATTTGGCGCAGTATTTCAGCCCCGAAATATTGTGACAAACGCCACGATATGGCACTGTCAACACGAGGCGCGCAAACACGCCGGAACGCATCCATCACCGGCTTGAGAAATATGGGGGCCGAGGCGTGGCGGCGAGGTGACGCGCTGAGTGCAGTTTCAGTTTCGACGCCTCTGCATGACGTCCGGTAGACCGGCGATTCCGGCTGACCCTCCAGTGGCGATCCGAGAGGCGTTCAAACTACACGTGCCGGGAAACCTCCCGCACAGTAGCGAAGACGGCCACCTTCCAAGTTTTTACATAAATGTACAACGCCTTCTATGTCCATACTGCGCAAACCACGGTGAAGTGCATGGCTGAGGGTACTTCCCATCTTACCAGTTATTGGCGCTTCTTCCCTTTCCGTTCATGTACGCAGCAGCGCAAGAATGAACGTGTGCACTGCAATTAGTCTAATTGAAATCCCCTGCTATACCTGCAGGACAGGACAGATAGTTTAATTTATGGAAAGGGGCCAAAATGAGTGTCTGTCACTTGCACTCGAACATACTGCTTTATTCACTTGACAAAAAATACAAGAGTAAAGAAAACATTAAAAACAGAGCAAGCTAAACATTAATTTTAGAACTTAAATCCCGGATAATGGCGACATTCAATCTCACGCCTCAAGGGCAAAAAAACTAATTTAAAACCAGTTGGAGGCCAATCACTTAAAACTCAAAAATAAGAATTTGAATTTTAAAAGGCAGAAGGCCTCATCTTAAAACATTTCTCTAAATTAGGCTTAAGGTCCAAACAATCTCACGTCCTAAGGGCAAAACAACCTTAACTTAAAATCGGCTGAAGGCCTATAACTTCAGGCTCAAAACAGGAATTTGAATTTTAAAAGGCAGAAGACCTTATCCTAAAATGTCTTTAAATCAGGCTGAAGGCCCAAGGAATCTCACGCCTTAAGGGCAAAACAACTTTAATTTGAAATCGGCTTGAAGCCATACATAAACAAACAACAAGGACGAATAAGAAAAGGCAGCACATCAAAGGGCGCTCAGAAATTTCCAAGGGTCGGCCTGAAATTCAAACACTAACATTCGCCAAGGTGAGAGAGGCAGTCGGCCCAATAATTCTCAATCCGACGGCAACCCAATCGATAGACAGTCAACGGACCAAATGACACTATAACTTCCGCTCCACCCAACCAGCACACAACAGGGAGTTCAATAGAACGACGCAGAAGGTATCGGCGCCCACAACGAATTACACATTCTGCTGTCAAACTACACGTGGTGCTGGACAGCCACAACACGACGAGAAAAATCCACTGTCTGAATTTATGTCAACGGCCAGGGCAGGTAACCGGAGCGTTAACGGCCAAAAGGCAGAAGATTCCGCTGGTGCATTTAAATTAAAAAATAATCAAGTTATGTTAAACTTCACACGAGGGCTGTTAGAATTTCACTCACTTGAAAATACACGATATTGCTCGAGGGAATGTCCCAACAGCGCAGAACGAAATTCAAACGACACAGTGTGAACAGTTGGGGCAGGCTGGTAGGTTAAGTGAAGACTCAACTTTCGTGTCCGGGATCGGTGAGCCACTGACCTGGGAGCAGCCCCTCACACGCCGCCAGCGGCCCTGGCCACTGACGCGCCACGGAGACTTCCTCGCTGCTCCACGCCAACCGACCAACTGCTCGCACACGGCACAGCCGGAAACTATAAGCGCGAGGCCAAAGATAGTACAAGGGTTCGAACATCGATACACGCTGCTGCTGCCACTCTTGGAGAGAGAGGATAACAGCATAATCGCGATAACCGCGGGAGACTAATAACAGAACTGCAACCAAAGTTTATTGCAACGCATAACAGGAGTCAGCCACGGCTCCCTGGTCTTGTGTCCTCCCTCTCCAGTGGCCCGTTTCGTAGCGGTCTGTAGTATATTCCTAGATTCATCACTGAATGTTGGTGCTTGAAACTTGTAAGAATGCTTTCTCGGGATAGTTTACTTCTCTCTTCAAGCCACTACCATTTCAGTTCCTTCAACATCTTCGTAGCACTGACCAATGGATTAAACAAACCAGTGCCATTCCTGCTGCCCTTCTTTAGATACGTTCACTTCTTTTTATTATCTGTCCCATGCATCAGAGCAATATTCTAGGATGGGTTCCACGAGGGTATTGTAAGTAATCCCCTTTGCAAGCTGATTACATTTTCCTACTACATTAGCGACGAAGTCTCCCACCTGCTTCGCCTATGACTCAGGCTGCTTGATCCTCCCATTTCACGTCCCTTCGTATTGTTACACGCAGGTATTTGTACGAGTTGACCGATTCCATCTGTTAAGTGCACAATTTTTTATTTCTGAACATTTAAAACAAGTAATCAATCAGTGCACTGCTTTTAAATCTCACCAAAATCCGACTGAATATTTGTTTAGCTTTTTTCATCACTACTTTTTATAGAGAACTGCACCATCTTTGAGAACTCTGATATTGGCATTAATATTGTCTGCAAGGTTATTAATATCCAATATGTACAGCAACGGACACCGATCCGACAGAATATTTCTTCAGTTTATTTTATTTTTCCAAACAGCACTCCACTACAGATAATCTCATCGTCAGTGCAAAGTCTGAAGTTACTGTTAAGAATATCTGCAAGGTCATTAATGTACGACATGAACAGTAAGCGTCCCAACACACTTCCATGAGGCACACATGAAGTTACTTTTACATAGATTATTTTCCATCCAAGACTGCCTACAAGTAGTCCTCAATGCAGTCACAAATTTCGCTTCATTTTCCATATCACAAGACAGTACGGGTAAGTGTGGTACTCAGTCACAAACATTGAAAGGTAAACTTTTTGGATGTTGTTGTGTTCTTCAGTCCAGAGACTGGTTTGATGCAGCTCTCTGTCCTGTGCAAGCCTCTTCATCTCCGAGTTACTACTGCAACCTACATCCTTCTGAATCTGCGTAGTGTATTCATCTCTTGCTCTCCCTCTACGATTTTTACCTTACACGCTGCCCTCCAATGCTAAAATGGTTATCCCTTGATGCCTCAGAACGAGTCCTACCAACCGATCCCTTCTTCTAGTGAAGCTGTACCACAAATTACACTTTTCCCCAATTCTATTCAGTAACTCCTCATTAGTTACGTGATCTACCCATCTAATCTTCAGCATTCTCTGTAGCATCACATTTCAAAAGCTTCTATTCTCTTCTTGTCCAAACTAGTTATCGTCCATGTTTCACTTCCATACATGGCTACACTCCATACAAATACATTCAGAAACGACTTCCTGACACTTAAATCTACACTCGATGTTAACAAATATCTCTTCTTCAGAAACGCTTTCCTTGCCATTGCCAGTCTACATTTTATATCCTCTCTACTTCGGCCATCATCAGTTATTTTGCTCCCTAAATAGCAAAACTCCTTTATTACTTTAAGTGTCTCATTTCCTAATCCAATTCCCTCAGCATCACCCAACTTAATTCGACTACATTCCATTATCCTCGTTTTGCTTTTGTTGATGTTCATCTTATATCCTCCTTTCAAGACACTGTCCATTCCATTCAACTGCTCTTCCAAGTCCTTTGCTGTCTCTGACAGAATTACAATGTCATTGGCGAACCTCAAAGTTTTTATTTCTTCTCCATGGATTTTAATACCTACTCCGAATTTTTCTTTTGTTTCCTTCACTGCTTGCTCAATATACAGATTGAATAACATCGGGGAGAAGCTACAACCCTGTCTCACTCCCTTCCCAACCACTGCTTCCCTTTCATGCCTCTCGACTCTTATAACTGCCATCTGATTTCTGTACAAATTGTAAATAGCCTTTCGCTCCCTATATGTTACCCCTGCCACCTTCAGAATTTGAAAGAGAGTATTCCACTCAACATTGTCAAAAGCTTTCTCTAAGTCTACAAATGCTAGAAATGTAGGATTGCCTTTCCTTAATCTGGCTTCTAAGGTAAGTCGTAGGGTCAGTATTGCCTCACGTGTTCCAAAATTTCTACGGAATCCAAACTGATCTTCCCCGAGGTCGGCTTTTACCAGTTTTTCCATTCGTCTGTAAAGAATTCGCGTTAGTATTTTGCATCCTTGACTTATTAAACTGATAGTTCGGTAATTTTCACATCTGCCAACGCCTGCTTTCTTTGGGATTGGAATTATTATATTCTTCTTGAAGTCTGAGGGTATTTCGCCTGTCTCATACATATTGCTCACAGATGGTAGAGTTTTGTCAGGACTGGCTCGCCCAAGGCCGTTAGTAGTTCTCATGGAATGTTGTCTACTCCCAGGGCCTTATTTCGACTCAGGTCTTTGAGTCCTCTGTCAAACTCTTCACGCAGTATCGTATCTCCCATTTCATCTTCATCTACATCCTCTTCCATTTCCATAATATTGTCCTCAAGTGAATCGCCCTAGTATAGACGAAGGTAACTAAGCACCTTGGTCCGATCGATAAGTGACTGTTACTCGTCAGTGCGGGACCCTACTAGACAGAACTGATAGAGGAAATAGAGAACATACAAAGAAGAGCTTTTCGTCACAGGGTCGTATAGTAAGCGTAAAATAGAGGTGCTGCTTCAGATTGAGAGACAGACGCTACCAGACAGACGTCTTACATCACGGAGTGACTTAGTGTTAAAATTTCGAAATCGTATTTTCCTAAGAGAATCAACCATTATATTGCAGGATTTGGACAAAAATATCGAAAAGAAACGAGCGAACATACAAGTAAATGCAGGTGCTAGCGAAGTCTGGAGGTAACACTGTTGCTCTCAATACGTTGCAACCAACACTCGTGGTCAGATCTGTCTTCTGTGTAGATGTGAGTGCATTATGTCGGAGCTATAGTGCGTTTAAAATCAGTTGCGATTTTTGACGTTTGGCTAACCAGAGAGGGACGTGACGCCGTTGCCCGGGTAACACCATTGGCGAGACGGCTTTCCCTACCAAGCCGCGTTTCGGCTGGTAAAGCGCCCCAGTTGCCAAACCATGCATAAACAGCACCACGTAGTTTCATGCATAAGATGCATCGTTTGTCAGCTCTCATAGGAAAGTCGTATTTTCTGGTGTTGAACAAGTGTTTTGTGCTGACGTTGCATTGATGACAACAGTAGAGTACATTTGGATACGCTATTTGCAATAAAAGAGTCGTCCAGGGACACGTTCATCGGCTGGGAAGATAACGTTCAGCTTCAAAATATTCCTCGGAATTCGATAATAGTAATGGACAAAATGCCGCACCACTTGTAACGCCGGAAATGCATATCCTCCTATTTCCATCTATTGTACTAGAATTTTTTTTCCTTATTTTGTTACCTGAAAATGTGACATTTCCGTGTCTTTATATATTGTAATTGTTCTACTGTATATATATGCATTTATGTCGATGTATAATTGGTTTGTTTTGTAAATATTATTTGTATTTTACGCTGAGTCTGGCCTAGGGAGAACTATGCTATCGGACGATTACATCGATAGGTCGTGTGGAGAACCAAAGTGTTTAGGATCTTTGGTAGTGTTAACTCTGCCGCGTGGAGCGCGGACAGAGCGGGGTCTGGCAAATTTAAAGGGTAATTGAAAATATTATCTACATTTAATACACAGCAACTTCTAACCTAACACGAATCAAAGACAAATCCATAACGGCACCTATTTTTCACAGCAATACCTGCTACCGAAATATCACAATAACTATGAGCATTGACGAAACGATAAGTGGTTGGTCATGAAGCTAACCACTTAAACTATAGGACGTATGAGAATAAGAGTTTCTTCAAAATCGTTTTAGGAAGGTCGCAAATGGGCCAGCTTGCTGATCACGCAGACAAGTGACCCTGCCAGCTTCTGCGCCGCGTAGGACTGGCATTATACGGTTGGTCATCTGCTGAGGCGCGGTACACACGCTGCCAACTACGTTTCCCTCCACTCGCTCCGTGTTGAACTGCCAAAAGTCGCAACTTATTTTAAACGCACTATAAGTGAATTCGAGCGCGGGCCAACTGTTGGTGCCCGTATAGAGGGTGCTTCCGTAACCAAGATAGTCATAGTATTTGGTGTTTCGAGAGGCGCTGAGTCTGTGATTTATACTGCGTATAGGGAAAGCACAGAAACATCACCTGTCTGCAAACAGTGTCAGATATTGTTCGTACTCTGTCAGGTATGTACTTCTCTTTCTCAGTGCGTTTGTAACTGTGACTATATGACGCTAGCATGATATACGTCACCCTTCCCTAACAACCGAACCTTTAGTTCTGTCACGGGAAGCCGGCCGGTGTGGCCGTGCGGTTCTAGGCGTTTCAGTCTGGAACCGCGTGACCGCTACGGTCGCAGGTTCGAATCCTGCCTCGGGCATGGATGTGTGTGATGTCCCTAGATTAGTTAGGTTTAAGTAGTTCTAAGTTCTTGGGGACTGATACCACACATGTTAAGTCCCATAGTGCTTAGAGCCATTTTCTGTCACGGGAAAAGCCACATATAACGCACACTTGCCGCGTATAATGCACAAGCGTACCGTGAAACAAGCTAATGTTACCCTCTGAGAGGATTTTGAATTTTTGACTGTGCGTGTGTCTAATGGGTAAAGGTATCGGATTACAATTTTGAATATGGTGAAATCAACAGAAATAACTACACGGACTTTAACCTTGGAAACTAATGAAAGTGGTAAAAACCATATGTGAATGAAAAAAATGAAAGGTCGCCAGCCCAATTAGGCACATTAATTTGGAAATATAAGTTTCAGAAAATTGAACATTGGTTACAAAAGTTACTTACGTTGATATTTCCCTTTGAATAGTGCACAGGATACAAACAGACACAGGGAACTCTGAGCTGTGTGTAGCATCATTTATCAATAACGCACACACCAGTAATTATGGAAAGCAAATTTTTACCGAGCTCATACTAATAACAGGTACACTCAAGATCGTTACTTAAACCAATACTGAAATGAAACTGCACGAAGTGCACATCTAAATTTGTACTTGAGGGGCTTCTATCTTCACTGACTGGTAAAAAAAATAAAGATAAATAATATCATAAATACACTGTTTATACTCCTCTGCATTTATCAGTTTTTCTTAGCAGCGGCAATAGACCAATTATCTTTCTAATATGTGGAGAATATGATGGGTACCCATAAACTATTACAAAGTCACTAGGCAAATTCTATAATTTTTGAAGTAAAAAAACTAATTAAAAAAGCTAATTCTTCACTTCGCTTGGAGTAGTTTATAATCCAAGACAAAAGGTTCAACACTGAGCTCAATTAACTTCGAAAAAGGAACCATTCATGACAGAAATCTTAAATTCCCACCTTTTTGCAGTTTCTTCAGTTTTAATCTACAGTTCATAACCAATAGATTGTGGTCAGAGTTTACATCTGCCCCTGGAAATGTCTTAAATTTAAAACCTGGTTCCTAAATCTCTGTCTTATCATTATATAATCTATGTGGAATCTCTCAGTATCTCCAGGCTTCTTCCATGTATACGACCTTCTTTCACGATTCTTGAACTAAGTGTTAGCTATGGTTAAGTTGTGCTCTGTGCAAAATTCTACCGGGCGGCTTCCTCTTTCATTATATATATATAGGGTGGTCCATTGATAGTGACCGGGCCAAATATATTACGAAATAAGAATCAAACGAAAAAACTACAAAGAACGAAACTCGTCTACCTCGAAGGGGGAAACCAGATGACTTTATGGTTGGCCCGCTAGATGGCGCTGCCATAGATCAAACAGATATCAACTGGTTTTTTTAAAATAGGAACCTCCATTTTTTATTACATATTCGTGTAATATGTAAAGAAATATGAATGTTTTAGTTGGACCACTTTTTTCGCTTTGTGATAGATGGCACTGTAATAGTCACAAACGTATAAGTACGTGGTATCACGTAAGATCAGGTTACACGGTATTTGCTTCGTGATACATTACCCGTGTTAAAATGGACCGTTTACGAATTGCGGAAAATATCGATATCGTGTTGATGTATGGCTATTGTGATCAAAATGCCTAACGGGCGTGTGCTATGTATACTGCTCAGTATCCTGGTCGACGTCATCCAAGTGTCCGGACCGTTCTCCGGATAGTTATGTTATTTCAGGAAAGAGGAAGTGTTCAGCCACATGCGAAACGTCAACCGCGACCTGCAACAACATCGATTGCACCCGTACCATATTTCTATACACCAATAATTGCATGGCGACGACTTCGTACGTCCTGTACAGTTCTGCCACTGGGCACAAGAGAAATTACGGGGACGATGACAGATTTTTTGCACGCGACGAAGCGTCTTTCAGTAACAGCGGTAACGTAAACCGGCATAATATGTACTACTGGGCAACGGAAAATCAACGATGGTTGCGACAAGTGGAACATCAGCGACCTTTGCGGGTTTATGTATGGTGCGGCATTATGGGATGATGGATAATTGACCGCCATTTTATTGATGGCAATCTAAATGGTGCAATGTATGCTGATTTCCTACATAATGTTCTACCGATGTTACAACAAGATGTTTCACTGCATGGCAGAATGCGATGTACTTCTAACATGATGAATGTCCGGCACATAGCTCGCGTGCGGTTGAAGCGGTATTGAATTACATACTTCATGACAGGTGGATTGGTCGTCCATGCAACATACCATGATCCACACGTTCACCGGTTCTGACGTCCCCGGATTTCTTTCTGTGTGGA
The DNA here is from genome assembly GCF_023897955.1 of Schistocerca gregaria. NCBI lineage: Eukaryota > Metazoa > Arthropoda > Insecta > Orthoptera > Acrididae > Schistocerca > Schistocerca gregaria. The sequence goes on from NC_064920.1 coordinate 1,167,173,391, forward strand.
AAGTTGAAGGATATTTGCTATCGTGATCCACCGACAACGCCTGACAACATATGTCAGCGCATTGTCAATGCATGTGCGAATGTTACGGAAGGAGAACTACTCGCTGTTGCGAGGAATGTCGTTACACGTATTGCCAAATGCATTGAGGTTGACGGAATCATTTTGAGCACTTATTGCATTAATGTGGTATTTACAGGTAATCACGCTGTAACAGCATGCGTTCTCAGAAATGATAAGTTCACAAAGGTACATGCATCACATTGGAACAACCGAAATAAAATGTTCTAACATACGTACGTTCTGTATTTTAATTTAAAAAACGTATCTGTTACCAACTGTTCATCTAAAATTGTGAGATATATGTTTGTGATTATTACATAGCCATCTATCATAAAATGAAAAAAGTGGTCCAACTAAAACATTCATTTTCCTTACGTACTACGCGAATATGTAATATAAAATGGAGGTTCCTATTTAAAAAAACGCAGTTGATATCCGTTTGACCTAGGGCAGCGCCATCTAGCGGGCTAACCATAGCGCCATCTGGTTTCCCCCTTCACGATAAACAAGTTTCTTTCTTTGTATTTTTTTCGTTTGACGCTTATTTCATGAGATACTTGGCCCGGTCACGATCAATGGACCACCGTGTAAATATATTTACAAAAATAACTTACAGGGTCATTTATACAAAATATGTCTCAAGGTTATGTTTTCCTCTACAAATGATGTACTTTTCAACACATTTGCCCTCTCCAACAGCGTGTAATATCTGTAGCACAGCAGGAAGACTTACGCGTTTAACTACACTTGACATGCAATATTAATTTACAACTTCCTCCTTGTGAGACATAGCTCTAAACCAAATGCAATCTCTTCTGGTACGGCCAGCAACAGCAAAACGTAAGTCATTGTATAGACAATACACACGTGGTGTGTAAAAAACAATAAACGTTGCACACATAGTATGCACTCGCACATATGATGTACAGAAGACAATATAACTCACGCAAGAGGTGTGCAAATGACAAATTGACACACACACACACACACACACACACACATTCACTTATTTACACTCTGACACTCTGTTGCCCAAGTGAATAATATGTGTGAATGGTATGGTTTTTATTCCATCAGCACAAATGACTCGCTTATCGCCATGTCACGAGAGGCCTATTCTTAGTTGCATTACAGTGTCCAATTTATGTCTTTGTAATTGAGTGCGGAACTTCTGCACCATATGTGGAAAGGGATGCAGAACAACACCAACACTGTTGCGCAGGCGCTTCAAATATTCTTCAATCATGAGAGCCATTTATGCTGCATGCCACACAACGTTAGCCACGCTAACGGTGGCACTGTATCTGTATTATATGTGTACATTTTCAAGTGTAGACCTTCAGACTCTTCAATCAGTGACCCATTCGCCTGGTCTTTCACTGGGCCAATAACCTTACTGTTAGTTGGCATTAAACCATACAGATTTCCTTACCAGACAGCACCATAACCCTTCTACAGGGAAAGTGGCATGGTATGCCCATATAAGTTGTTTACATGTAAGTAAATGATGTGACATAAATCATCAGTTGCATTTAACTGTTAATTCGTTCGTCGGTTGTTTGCCATAGCATGCCCACGGACACAGTGAGAAAGCCTGCTGCGAATTCCTCGTTTTAAAATCAACAACATGTCAACGTCAGTCAAGAGTTCAGTGTCGAAAATGTCTTTTTCGACATAGTGTAAGGTGTCAGGCAAATCCAACACCTTCCATGAAAACCCTGACATAATAAGCAAATCCAGTAGTATGTCACATAGCTCCGAATAAATCGTGACATTAAATTAACCAAAGTAATACGAGTAACGAGTGAGCAAATGGAATACCACAGACTAACACAAGAATGCCTAAATGCATGTCGTACCTTCCTACCGTGAGACCAACGCAGTTCCGAGGGGAGAAACGAGAACAGAAGCAGAGAGCAGAACCGTGTTAAGCTACAAGGCCCTACGATAAGGTACGGACTGGACACCCACGTCGCCAGCCTACCTCTAAGACTACCACCCGCACGTTTTAGTGTGAGACTTTTTTGCGTCTCTGTTACGTTGCAAACTTTAAAGACATTGCCCCACCACGAAAAGTATAACATTTTTCATTGGATAGACAGAATTTTTGTACGCGGAGCTTAAGGTTAACATTGAGACCCTGATTGGTCAGATGAAAACACAGCCAGATAGTTTTTTTTTTAAACGAACTTCGGTAAATTGTAGTAAGGAGAAGTTAGGAGATGGCGAGGTGAGCGGAGCTGTGCTGCCCGCCGCTGCCCTGACGCTGCCTAAACACCGACAAGGTAATGAACGCACGCGATGCTGCATTTTTGAGCGCATAAGGCTTCACTCAGAACTGCAGAAGTCTCATCTGTTACACCCCTTTTTTTTGTAATACTAGTGTCGATCGTTAATTAAAACTCATGGTGTTCACATTCGCCACTTGAAGTAAAAATCTGAAACGCGATGATTTCTCTGTTATATAATTATTGAGAAGCCACATCAGCCACTGTACGACAAGTTAGATAAGTAATTAAAGATAATTGAGGGTCACTGTATACCATTGTGATAGCTTTTCTCTCTTTTGAAACTTAATTTAAACCTATGTTGTAGATGTGATATGGCATAGGTCATCCTTCGATCCATTGTAGAACTTGGAAACCCACTCAGGGAATATTCGTTCACATTTTGGTTGAACGCAGTTGGTTTTTACTATCCTGTATTGAAACTTTTCCTTTTATCAATAGTGCAATTTATAAACAAGGTTTAGTGAGTAGAATAAAATTTCCAATGGTAAACTTAACTGCTTTTTCGACGTTATTTTACCAGCTAACTAAAAATAGGAAAGCCTTGAACCCCTTCCACTAAATTTAGTTAGTATTAAGATTCTTTTACAGGGAGTGCAGTGGAGCTGACACTGAAATCATTAAGTATTTGGTTATATCATCGCTAGTCTCACTGAACTCTTCTGAATCCTACATGTCATATGTGGTCTGGCATCTCCTTACCAGCAACAGGTCCCAGGTTCAAACTAGTTAATTCCCTAAAACACACGCTCAGAGCGTCGTTGCGCGAAAGTGGTAGGGAGACACGATATAGAACAAACAGACACCACCATGAATGTTTAGAATAGTGTCCCACAAAAGTCCTGGCACGGTATAGTAGTAGAGAGGATCTGGATTGAATGTGTCCAGGCATACACCGGAATAATTCGTAAATGTCTGCATGTAAGTTCATAAGTTCACATCTGTGTTCATTTAAAGTTTTCCATACTCCTCTAACTTAGTGATGTCGACCTCCTGCCCTACACTCACAGTATACGCATACTCCACATGTGATATGGCAGTGCCTGAAAGATTGCTGGAGAACGCGGTTATGTCAGGCAGTGTGGCTTTTTAGAGTTTCTGCCATGAGTCCAAATATTCTTGTACAAATACCCGATTATTCGTTATTAAATGGAACTTAGCATGATCAGGAAATCCAACTCGAATAAGATATACACTGTCCTAAGTCCTCATGATGAATAATTTCAACAAGTTTCTGCAATGGTGGTGAATGAATCGAGTGAGTCAAGGAATCTCACTTTAACGGTCTTGGCGATTCTCTTTGAAAACGAAAGGTATCTCTTAATAGTGTCGGTTAGGACAATAACTTGATCCCTACTCATACTGTAATCAGCAAGGGCTCTACTAGGAGGTGGGCAACGTACTCACTTAAATTGTAGATGAAAACAGGTATGTGTCCTGGGAGCGGTAGCTCAGTTTGCATACCAAAGATCCTATACACTTTGGTTGTCCACATGACCTATCGATGTAATCGCTCGATAGCATAGTTTTCCCTAGGCAAGACCCAGCGCAAAAATACAAATAATATTTACAAAACAAACCAATTATACATTGACATATATATATATATATATATATATATATATATATATATATATATATATATATACAAATAGTAAAACAATTAGAATATATAAAGACACAGAAATGTCATATCTTCAGGTAACAAAATAAGGAAAAAATTTATAGTACAATAGATGGAAATATGAGGATATGCATTTCCAGCATTAAAGGCTATAACTGTTGAAGATGTTGTGGTTGAGCAATGACGGGATTGCTTGCGTCGCCTTTTGAATTCCTGGCGCCACTAGCTCGATTTTTAGCGTGATGTACCTCTGGTTTTAGGCCACTAACATCTTTGCTCGAGGTTGTTGATGGAGACGAAGCGGGTTGTGGCGTGGCGAGTTGCTGAATGGTAAAGGAGTGAGGAAGAATGCGTGATACGTCCACCCGGCGAGTAAGGCGAGCACTTGCACAAGCGTCTTGGGCACGGAGTCGGTCGAATGGTTGCTGGGCATATTTGTGAGCCGATTGCAGTCCCGGCTGAATTAGAGCGCCGCCTTCGTGCGTAGCCTGGCCATCCAAGCGTTCATGGTTGGTGTCTGTGGCCACATTGTTGCTCTGCAACTTTTGCGCCGTGGATTCCACACGATTTGTTGAACTGTAGATTTGATCGGAGGATCTTCAAATAATGTGCGCGGTCGTATACACCTGCTTACTAAATGGAGACTGTTCATTTATGTTGAGATGATTCAGGAAAAGTAAATCAACAATCAGTACAATCTATTATTTTATAGAAATTGTCCTGCAAGCAACAGACAGAAAACAAAGAGCCACTGGCTAGACTTAAGTAAGCCTTTGACATTCTGGACCACAACATACTGTTGGAGAAGCTGCAAGTAAATGGCATTAGAGGCACTGCACTAAAATGGTTTGCTTCGTACTTGACGAACAGGGGAAAAAATATACAAATAAAACATGAACTGAAGGAAAACAGCAGGACATGCTTCTAAGATGAAGAATGTCTAAATAAAGAAGTCCCTCAGGGATCCATTCTTGGGCCAATCCTCTTTCTCCTGTGTATAAATGATCTAGACCTGAGCACTGGGTCACAAACAAACACTTTTCTTGCAGATGATACAAGCATTCTGATTACAGGAAATGCCCCAAGTCAGCTTCAAACAGCTGTTAATAAGGTTACAGAACTGCTAAATAGATGATTTGAGGGGAATAAACACCAAAAAAACATTTCTAAATTTCTGTTTAAAAGGTGGTGCATGCTGCACCATTGTGACAATAAACTCCAACAAATCATCATCAAATGGTTCAAGTGGCTCTGAGCGCTATGGGACATCTGAGGTCATCAGTCCCCTAGACTTAGAACTACTCATCCTAACTAACCTAAGGATATCACACACATCCATGCCCGAGGCAAGATTCGAAACCTGCGACCATAGCAGTAGCGCAGTTCCTGACTGTAGTTCCTAGAACCGCTAGGCCAATGGTTGGCTAAATTTCATCTTCTCCAGAAACCAAGTTTTTAGGCTTATGACTTCTAAATAATTTCAAATGGCACACATATATAAACAAAATTAATGGAACACTAAATAAAATATGTTACAGTCTGCGTTTACTCTCTGTCAAAGCAAGTTATAGAACTGTCCAAACTGTCTACTTTGCCCAGTTCCACAGCATTTACCGTACGGAATTATATTCTGGAGCAATACACCAACTAGTTCAGTCATCTTATTAACTCAAAAAAATTACTGTAAGATCAATGCAACATACTCGACAAACAGATTCTTGCAAACCCCTCTTTCAAAAGTCGTCAATTCTCCCTCTTCCCTGTATGTACACACTAGAAATTTGAAATTCATTAGAAAGAATTTAAAAGATGTAAATGAAAACTCTAATGTCCGTGAACATGATACAAGACAAAAGGAAAAGTTTCATGTCCAGTCAATAAGGACATCAGCTTATAAAAGCTCCACAGTAAACAGTCCTATACAAATTTACAATAGTCTTCCGTACAAAGTAAAACACATATCCTCATTCTTACTTTTTTGTAAAAGTCTAAGGGCATTCTTAGTGGATCACTGCTTCTATTCAGTAGCAGAATTTAAGATAATTTAAGATACAAAACACTTGAAACAAGACAGTGCAGCTACTGCAATAATCTTTGTGGATAAAGCTAAAATTCATGTATCTAGTAGTAGTAGTAGTAGTAGTAGTTTTATTCATCCGTAGATCTCTTTTTACAAGGATATAGGACATGTCAAAGTATTTACAAGCTTAGATCAATTTACAATAAGCTAATTCGTATACACATATATTTACAGACTTCTAGTTAGAGACAATCATTAGATTTTACTCCTGGTATACAATAATTTATTTACAAATAACTCATTAAATAATGTAATGCCACACTATTCACTCATATTTCACTATCAGTCACTGCACACACTATACACACATTGTTTCATAACACTTCACTCACTACATACACACACACAGACACACACACACACACACACACACACACACACACACACACACACACACACACAGGTGATCCTTGGGCCATTTTCTGTACTGCAAGTTCCCATTTGCTATCCTGAAAAACTGAGTCAGCATCCCTTCATAATGAGTGAGATGTTGAGCTCAGAAAGAGGAAGAGGTGTTAGTATTGTGCTATGCATAGCTTGAGGGGAGAGTGTGTCTAGGAAGGAAAAAAGAAGAAAAATAATAAAGTGAAGGTGTTATGTGGAATATTGGATGTTTTATAATCATCATTATTATTATTATTTGTTTGTATAACATTTTTTTATCAAACCCCTACTCTGCTTTATCTAAGTAATCCTTCAATGTATAAAATGTATTGCATAACAGGTACTTTTTATCTGCCTTCTTAAATAAGTGTATTTTTGAAATTTCTTTAATCTCTTTTGGTAACTTATTGTACAGTTTTATTCCTTGGTAGAAAATGCTGTTTTGAGTTTTATGTTTATTTTTTCTTGGTAAATGTAAGTTGAGTCTATCTCTTGTTGCATGGTCATGGACAGAGCTGTTTGTGCAGTAATTGCCAATGTTACTTTTGATGTGTACAACTGACTGGTAAATGTGTTCACATGGAGCAGTTAAAATTCCCAGTGTTTTGAACAGATCTTTACAATGAGCTCGACTACTATTTCTGGTTATTATTCTTATGGCTCTTTTCTGGAGTTTGAAAATTGTGTTCATATTTTGTGGATTTGTTCCCCAAAAAAGAATGCCATAGCTAAGAATTGAGTGTACATATGAATAATATGTAACTAAAAGACACTGCATGTTACACACAGATGATAGAATTCTAAGGGCATAACATGCTGATGACATTCTGTTTGCAAGTACCTTTGTGTGTTCGCACCACTTCAGCTGAGAGTCAATATTCATTCCTAGAAATTTTGCATTTGTTACACAGTCTATAGAGGTGCCATCTACATTTAATTTAACATTGTCATTTTTCCTCTTCAAACTGAAGTTCATGGCACTAGTTTTCTTTATGTTTAATGTCAATTTGTTGCTTATTGACCAATCGTAAACTTCCTTGAGAGTTTCATTTGCTTTCTCGGTAAGGAGTTCTCTTGTTCTCTCAGTGACTATAATATTGCTGTCATCAGCGAAGAGAATTTTCTCACCATGAGTAACACTACTGGGAAAGTCATTGATGTATATCAGGAATAGTATTGGTCCTAATATGCTACCTTGTGGAACCCCTATATTAATATGTTTTGGTTCTGATAAGTATTTTACTAAATGTTTAGATCTATTTGAAGTATGTGTTATCTCTACTCTTTGTACCCTATCTGTTAGGTATGATCGAAACCAGTCATTAGCTACCCCTCTTATTCCTAATGCTTCTAATTTATTTAATAGAATCTTGTGGTCGACTGTATCAAAAGCCTTAGAAAGATCCAAAAATATGCCTGTGACACACTCATCTTTATCAAGAGCATTAAGTACAACTTTTGTGAATTCTACTATGGCTGACTCCGTATTTTTGCCACTTCGAAAACCAAACTGTGATTTGCTTAAAAGATTGTATTTATTCAGATAATTCATTAATCTGTCTTTCATAATTGCTTCTATTATTTTTGAGAATGCTGACAGCAGGGAAATGGGCCGGTAATTTTCTATGTCTTCTGCATTACCTTTCTTAAGCAAAGGTACAACTCTTGCCTGTTTTAGCTGCTCTGGAAATGTCCCTGATGTGAAGGATTCATTTATTATATTTGTTAATGGGCCTTGTATAATCCCTATGCATTGTTTCAGTACACACATTGGTACATCATATAAGCCTTCTGATTTTTTATTTTTTAGCTTTTGAACAGTTTTATTGACTTCATTCTCTGTGGTTGGAAGTAACATCATTGTATCTAGTGCAACAATTTTTGCAGGTGTTTTATTTGTTTTGGGGAATTTTTGCTGTAACTTCTCTGCAATACTTGAAAAATGCTCGTTTACATAGTTTGCTAAGTGTTGTGGATCATTTATTACCTTATCCCCCTCCCTTAGCAGTATGTTATTCTGCGTTTGTTTGCCTCTCCCCGTTTCCTTTTTTATAACATCCCAGACTGCTTTGCTTTTATTCTCTGCGTTATATATTATTTTGTCATTAAATGACTTTTTTGCAGCAATCAGTACCTTCCTATAAATCTTTTTGTATCTATGATAGAAATTTAAGAATTCTGGATCATTGTGAATCTTTTTCATGGAACTGAGGTGTTTAAGTGTTTGGGAGGACTTCTTAATACCTGCTGTTATCCATCTGTTTTTGTGAGATGTTGATACAGTCATGCATACTTTTGGAAATGCTGTTTCAAAGTTCAATTTAAACAATGTGGAGAATTTGGAGAATTTCATATTCACATTGGTTTCCTTATACACTTCATCCCAGCTTTGTTTTCCTAGTTCTTTTGAAAAATCTTTTATTTTGATTTCTGATAGATGTCGTTTATAGGCTTGTAGTTTAGGGAATGATTCGATGCCTGATTTTACTGTTGTTATTTGACAGAGATGGTCTGATAGTCCGAGATCTTTTACAGCTACATCACATTTTTCCCTGTCTATATTTGTGGCCACATGGTCAATTACTGATGCAGTCATTGTAGTAACCCTTGTTGCACTATTGACCAATAGGGACATGCCAAAACTTTGAAGGATATTTATGAAGGTGCTGCTGGATTCATTTATGATATTAGTGTTGATGTTTATGTCCCCACACAGAATTATGTTGACCTTTGTACTTTATCTAGAACTTCTGTTAATTTATTGAAAAAAGTGTCCACACTACCACTTGGAGATCTATACACACACAAAATAATTAATTTCTTGGTGATATCGAGCCCTGATAATTCAATAGCTGATATTTCAATGTGTTTGTCTTCACTTACTGTACTGAGGTCATGTCTAGATTTGAACTGTGTTCCTTTTCTGATATAAATGCATGATCCTCCACCCCTTGAAGTAGTTCTGCAGTAAGAGTTTGCCCTTTCATACAATGATAATACTACATGTTGGATTTCTGTGTCTCTACACCAGTGCTCAGTAATACAAACTACTGTGCAGTTCAAAGATTGGAGCTCAACTTCTAACGCTTGTATTTTATTTTTTATTGATTGCATGTTTTGATGGAGGATTGTTAAGTCTGTGAAATGCCCCATGTTACTCTTTCCGATGGTTTGTTTTTCGTTGTGACATCTGGTATGTGTGATTTTTGAAGTGTTATAATCTGTCTTGTGAGTGATTGTTTCAGTATTTTTTGAACTGCTAGAGATACTCTTTAGGCAGGGGAACCTGTTGTCTGGATTTATCCTAAAAAAGACCTACTTTTCCTACCTATGACAACAGGTATTTGACCATGTGTGGCCCGAGATCCACCCCCTATACTTTCATGAATCAGCTGTACCAATCTTCCCTTCCCAGTCCTGTTTAGGTGTAGGCCATGCCTAGTGAAACCCCATCTGTTGATAGTCCCGACGGGCACCAGAGAAACATGAGCAAAGTTGGCCGTCCTCAGAGCCATCCCCAGCCCCACATTGATTCGCCTCACAGCTCCATCAAGGCGTGGCTGATCATGACGCCGGAACAGCTCAACAAAGTGTACATTGGTGCCATGAGTCAGGGAAGCTATCTTGTCCAGGTCACCACCTATTTCATATGCCCCATCCCTGTCCAAACTGTTTCCCGCCCCACCCACTATCACTACATGGTCCTCTTTTGTAAAATCCTTACATAAAGACCCTAGGTCCTCTATCACATGACTTAGCCCTGCATTTGGTTTGAAGATACTGGTGGCCTGGTACGCTGCCCCTAAACTTTCCTGTAACTGAGGGCCTACACCTCGCCCATGGCTACTACCTAGCAGCAGCACTTTCTTCTTCCTAACACTTTGTACATTCCTAGGCTTCTTGGCCTCGGTTGAAGTGTGCTGCACATTTCCTGCTCCTCGTTCTACCTGAGGCTCTTCTCCACTTAACTCTGGCAGTGGCAGATACCTGTTTTTGGTGTTGATGATAAAACTATCAGATCGCATTCTCTTTCTTCCTATCCTCCTACCAGCTGCCAGTTCCCAACCACCCTCCTCCCCCCTATTTCCCTTGATCCTTATCAGTTCCTTCCTTGCTTCCTCCAACTGTGCCTGAAGGGCACAGATTTTCCTTTCCTGCTCCCCAATCAAAATGTTCCTACTGCATACTCTGCAGTTCCAGGAGAGAGCCTCTTCTGTTCTCCCAACATTCTCCCCACTGCATCCCCCGCAGTGAAAATATTTCCTACAAGATTGGCAACAAATCCCTCTACTCACTACCCTATAACAGCTCCCACATTTCTCACTCATGGTCAGTTTCGAAAGAATAGTTAAGTTTAAAGAATGTTTTAAATTTGTCAAGGTCGCGAGATTGTATGTCTGCAAGCAAAAAAAAACGACACAAAGATCTTATGTGCGGTGGTTGTTGTTTTTCTACTGATTTAGAGATGCAAAAACAGAAGAATGAATTTGTAATTACTTTGCTTTTAGAGAATTTAAGTTATCAGGCGTGTTTGGTCAGGTTTTTAAACGTTTATAACTCGGAAAATTTAGACCTAGATCGCGTCTATCTAACTAGTAAACAATACGAAATGTGTTAGTTAAATACGATTTAGAAATGTTTAATTACACTTTTATTGCGACAATAGACACTGATGAAACTAGTAGCTGTCTTTTTTAAACGATTTTTGCACTATCAAGAAAACTTGAATAGAATTTGTTGTGTTTATGTCACGCAAAATTACGGGTTATGTCGCGATTATCGGGACCTCAGCTAAAGAACAAGTTTTTTCAAGAACAAGCTCTGCTTGGACGCTAATATTCAGTTGTGTGACAAGAACGGACACTACAGCAAGTAATAAAAACAAAGAATATTTAAACTTGGCACTATTTCCTCTTAAATAAGTTATTTTAGCGGACGAAGAAAATACCTGTGATCTCACTCGGCGGTCATCTTGATTTGCTGGAATAATTGCTGTATTCTTACACGCACACACACACACATAGACACACACACACACTCACACACACACACACACACACACACACACACACACACACACATACACACACACACACACACACACACACACACACACACACACATATATATATATATATATATATATATATATATATATATATATATATATATATATATATATATATTCCTGGAAATAGAAATAAGAACACCGTGAATTCATTGTCCCAGGAAGGGGAAACTTTATTGACACATTCCTGGGGTCAGATACATCACATGATCACACTGACAGAACCACAGGCACATAGACACAGGCAACAGAGCATGCACAATGTCGTCACTAGGACAGTGTATATCCACCTTTCGCAGCAATGCAGGCTGCTATTCTCCCATGGAGACGATCGTAGAGATGCTGGATGTAGTCCTGTGGAACGGCTTGCCATGCCATTTCCACCTGGCGCCTCAGTTGGACCAGCGTTCGTGCTGGACGTGCAGACCGCGTGAGACGACGCTTCATCCAGTCCCCAACATGCTCAATGGGGGACAGATCCGGAGATCTTGCTGGCCAGGGTAGTTGCCTTACACCTTCTAGAGCACGTTGGGTGGCATGGGATACATGCGGACGTGCATTGTCCTGTTGGAACAGCAAGTTCCCTTACCGGTCTAGGAATGGTAGAACGATGGGTTCGATGACGGTCTGAATGTACCGTGCACTATTCAGTGTCCCCTCGACGATCACCAGAGGTGTATGGCCAGAGTAGGAGATCGCTCCCCACACCATGATGCCGGGTGTTGGCCCTGTGTGCCTCGGTCGTATGCAGTCCTGATTGTGGCGCTCACCTGCACGGCGCCAAACACGCATTCAACCATCATTGGCACCGAGGCAGAAGCTACTATCATCGCTGAAGATGACACGTCTCCATTCATCCCTCCATTCACGCCTGTCGCGACACCACTGGAGGCGGGCTGCACGATGTTGGGGCGTGAGCGAAAGACGGCCTAACAGTGTGCGGGACCGTAGTCCAGCTTCATGGAGAAGGTTGCGAATGGTCCTCGCCGATACCCCAGGAGCAACAGTGTCCTTCTAATTTGCTGGGAAGTGGCGGTGCGGTCCCCTACGGCACTGCGTAGGATCCTACGGTCTAGGCGTGCATCCGTGCGTCGCTGCGGTCCGGTCCCAGGTTGACGGGCACGAGCACCTTCCGCCGACCACTGGCGACAACATCTATGTACTGTGGAGACCGCACGCCCCACGTGTTGAGCAATTCGGCGGTACGTCCACCCGGCCTCCCGCATCCCCACTATACGCCCTCGCTCAAAGTCCGTCAACTGCACATACGGTTCACGTGCACGCTGTCGCGGCATGCTACCAGTGTTAAAGACTGCGATGGAGCTCCGTATGCCACGGCAAACTGGCTGACACTGACGGCGGCGGTGCACAAATGCTGCGCAGCTAGCTCCATTCGGCGGCCAATACCGCGGTTCCTGGTGTGTCCGCTGTGCCGTGCGTGTGATCATTGCTTGTACAGCCCTCTCGCAGTGTCCGGAGCAAGTATGGTGGGTCTGACACACCGGTGTCAATGTGTTCTTTTTTCCATTTCCAGGAGTATATATACAGGGTGTTTCAAAAATGACCGGTATATTTGAAACGGCAATACAAACTAAACGAGCAGCGATAGAAATACACCGTTTGTTGCAATATGCTTGGGACAACAGTAGATTTTCAGGCAGACAAACTTTCGAAATTACAGTAGTTACAATTGTCAACAACAGATGGTACTGCTGTCTGGGAAACTCTATAGTACGATATTTTCCACATATCCACCATGCGTAGCAATAATATGGCGTAGTCTCTGAATGAAATTACCCGAAACCTTTGACAACGTGTCTGGCGGAATGGCTTCACATGCAGATGAGATGTACTGCTTCAGCTGTTCAATTGTTTCTGGATTCTGGCGGTACACCTGGTCTTTCAAGTGTCCCCACAGAAAGAAGTCACAGGGGTTCATGTCTGGCGTATAGGGAGGCCAATCTACGCCGCCTCCTATATGTTTCGGATAGCCCAAAGCAATCACACGATCATCGAAATATTCATTCAGGAAATTAAAGACGTCGGCCGTGCGATATGGCAGGGCACCATCTTGCATAAACCACGAGGTGTTCGCAGTGTCGTCTAAGGCAGTTTGCACCGCCACAAATTCACGAAGAATGTCCAGATAGCGTGATGCAGTAATCGTTTCGGATCTGAAAAATGGGCCAATGATTCCTTTGGAAGAAATGGCGGTCCAGACCAGTACTTTTTGAGGATGCAGGGACGATGGGACTGCAACATGGGGCTTTTCGGTTCCCCATATGCGCCAGTTCTGTTTATTGACGAAGCCGTCCAGGTAAAAATAAGCTTCGTCAGTAAACCAAATGCTGCCCACATGCATATCGCCGTCATGAATCCTATGCACTATATCGTTAGCGAATGTCTCTCGTGCAGCAATGGTAACAGCGCTGAGGGGTTGCCGCGTTTGAATTTTGTATGGATAGAGGTGTAAATTCTGGTGCATGAGACGATACGTGGACGTTGGCGTCATTTGGACCGCAGCTGCAACACGGCGAACGGAAACCCGAGGCCGCTGTTGGATCACCTGCTGCACTAGGTGCGCGTTGCCCTCTGTGGTTGCCGTACGCGGTCGCCCTACCTTTCCAGCACGTTCATCCGTCACATTCCCAGTCCGTTGAAATTTTTCAAACAGATCCTTTATTGTATCGTTTTTCGGTCCTTTGGTTACATTAAACCTTCGTTGAAAACTTCGTCTTGTTGCAACAACACTGTGTTCTAGGCGGTGGAATTCCAACACCAGAAAAATCCTCTGTTCTAAGGAATAAACCATGTTGTCCACAGCACACTTGCACGTTGTGAACAGCACACGCTTACAGCAGAAAGACGACGTACAGAATGGCGCACCCACAGACTGCGTTGTCTTCTATATCTTTCACATCACTTGTAGCGCCATCTGTTGTTGAAAATTGTAACTACTGTAATTTCGAAAGTTTGTCCGCCTGAATATGTACTGTTGTCCCAAGCATATTGCAACAAACGGTGTATTTCTATCGCTGCTCGTTTAGTTTTTATTGCCGTTTCAAATATACTGGTCATTTTTGAAACACCCTGTATATAGAACAGACATAAACACACGCATATATATATATATATATATATATATATATATATATAACAGACATATATACATAACAGACACACACACACATATATATATACAAGAGACATAAACACACCCACACACCCCACACCCACACACCCACACACACCCACACACACACACACCCACACACCCACCCACCCACCCACCCACACACACACACACACACACACACACACACACATATATATATATATATATATATATATATATATATATATATATATATATATATATTGTGTGTGTGTGTGTGTGTGTGTTTATGTCTGTTCTGTATCCCACAATCTGGAAAGGTTTATAGGATGAATCAATAAATCAAATCAGCCAATCATTGGCTTTGTGTCGTGATACAGGTCTGCTATTAAGGGTTTTCCTGCAGTGACGTCGCCGTACTTTGTGGTAGTTTTCCGTAGACACACTCCAGTCGGTGAAATTGTGAGTGGCGTACGGGTTGAATTTTGTTGAATTGTTGCTGTTACTGCAAGCTCCTTGGCTTTGCTGTTTTGGCGATTGTTTACTATTGCTTAGAGAAATAGTCTTATAGTGAAAAGACGTGCTGTTGCATGTGTAGTGATCAAGACGAATTCTAAGGTGGGCAGGAGACGTCACTAACTACGAACTTCGTGCGGTGGGTCTTGTGCATCAACAACAGGCGCGGAGCAAGGTCAGCGTTGTTTATGTCTGATGCCACGTCCTAGCCCTAGCTAGGAGTGTATCCCATGTCACTTGTTCCGGCCTTGTCGCACGGTATTGCTGTTATTCTGTGTGGGGCTAATAGTAAGTAGTGGGTCATTCATTTTCTACTTGTGTGTGTTCTTTGCTATAAGTTACGTTCTACACTCCTGCGGCGGAACGTGATTACTGATTTTACGCATGTGTGCTGGTCGTGGAAGAATGTATTTTATATCCTTGTTCAGACTTGTTTCTTTGGCGTCACGGCGATAAAAGCGAAAGGCTGCGCCATTGGTCGCGGTGCCTGTGAAAGAATTTCACGCCGTATGTATCTTCGTGAAATATACCAGGAGGTGTTTGCCACATGCAGTGTGAGCAAAGAACCGCTGATTTGTAATTTGATGGAGAGTAATTGGCGTGGCCTTTTGATACTGTCTGCCTGTGCTGTTGTCTTGTGTTGGTTGGTGGCCAGAGGTTCATTAGCTGTCGGATGTGGTGTAAATTGTTATTGTCTGGTAGTTCTCGTCGACAAAATTAGCTGATTAAAACTGGAATTCACTTCTGCTTGAGTGTCTTAACCTTTGAAAACTGATGCCAGGTTTTGGTATTTATCAAATTGCATACGTATTATCATGTGTTTAATCTTTCGTGTAAATAAGGCTTGCTTGTTTTGCGTTTGGTAATTTTGCTTAACTGAAGCTGTTATCGTCGAAGGCCTGCCTGTTTTCTAATTGGTACTTTTACTTGATTGAAGCTGTTATTATTGAAGGTCTCCCTGCTCCCCTTTTAATTAAATTAAGAGCTGTTTCATATTTGGGTTAGCTGATACTCTTATTAATCAAGGCCTACCTGTTATTATTGCTCTGTTATTGATTCCTGATAACTTACTCAATCAATGTTATGTTAACTGAAACTGTGATTCCTGAAGGCCTACCTGTTTCGTAAGTATTGTCAACAAGGTAGTAACACGAAATTGGACATGATGCTATATGGGCCCTAACCTTTCGCCTTACATCCCTTTATCTATAATTGTAGGTTTCAGTGGTAGCTAGCCCATAATTTCTGAAGGCGAAAAACGCGATGTTCTTAAATACAAATCCCCATGTGCATCAAGAAATCGTCACAGAACGATTAAAATGTTAGCAGTTAATTTATAAGAGTCTCTGCAGAATTCTGGTAAATGGTCAGTAGTTGATGATTCAGTCGTTTAGTATTAATGCAAATGATATTGTTTTCTGGGAAGTTTTTAGAGCCTTCAGATTCTGTACAAACCTCAATAGGTCTTTCCTTCACTGATTCATTCTGTTTGGAGACATCTATAACAACAATTGGAGGTAGTTCCTCTAATTTCCTTTGACTGAACAGCTCTCATACAGTGCAGGACGAGACCTAATGCACATGTCAAAAAGCAGACTATATACATTATTTGGCCAATGTTGTTGTCACTTATCGTATTGTTAACTTTCAGCATTTAAGTATACTCGGACATTTGTTAAGTTATCGATTTCATTTAAATCATATTTGGGATTCGCTTTCCTATTGATAAGATTCTGCCATGGGACTCCCATACTTTTCATGAGTTTGCCTACCAAGTATAGGAAAATCCTGCTCGAAATTGTCAAAGCATCCTGGTGATGGATCACAACGCAGATCTCATCCTTGCTGTCGAACAGTGATGAAGAAAACTTTCGTTCATCATACTCGACTGGAGCAGTTATGTTGAGTGATTATATTGTTCTTGCATGGTTTCAAGCACAGCAGTTCGGTACTGATGGTTCTTAGGAGTTACTGCGTATTTCGTTTGCTTCTGGCTGTGTGTGCTGGTTTTATACGGTGCACCCATCCGGCTTCAAATGAAGGAATGATCCCTTCACCACTAAAATCGATGAAATGATCTTTCAGGTCCACAAAACTCACCTCTTTTTAGTCACTGGGAGGTAAATCACGTTACTTGGCATGTCCACAATTTTATCTACCTGCAGATAACACGAATATGTTGTTGAGAAATGAGTGAATCGCTATATTGCACTCGACCCGAATTGTACTAACCGATAGTATATCCACTGAATGAAATGAGTCGTAAAATTTATTCGAATATTTTTGCTGAATTTTATCCTTTGACGAACCTCGTATTGATTCTATTGAATTTTCCTTTGTAAAGTGTGTTATGTGCGCATTCGGTTTTATTCCCGTTTTAAGTGTGCTGATGTTCAAATGTAACTCAAAACCAGGTACAGCCCATTTTAAACGCTCATTTAAACCAGTAATGTTATATGCACTGTGTTGTACACTACTGGCCATTAAAATTGCTACACCACGAAGTTGACGTGCTACAGACGCGAAATTTAACTGACAGGAAGAAGATCCTGTGATATGCAAACGGTTAGCGTTTCAGAGCATTCACACAAGGTTGGCGTCAGTGGCGACACCTACAACGTGGTGACATGAGGAAAGTTTCCAACCGATTTCTCACACACAAACAACAGTTGATCGGCGTTGCCTCGTGAAACGTTGTTGTGATGCTTCGTGTAAGAAGGAGAAATCCGTACCATCAAGTTTCCGAATTTGATAAAGGCCGGATTGTAGCCTTTCGCGATTGCGGTTTATCGTATCGCAACATTGATACTCGCGTTGGTCGAGATCCAATGACTGTTAGCAGAATATGGAATCTGTGGGTTCAGGAGGGTAACACGGAACGCTGTGCTGGATCCCCACAGCCTCGTATCACTAGCAGTCGAGATGACAGGCATCTTATCCGCATTGCTGTAAAGGATCGTGCAGCCACGTCTCGATCCCTGAGTCAAGAGATGGGGACGTTTGCAAGACAACAACCATCTGGACGAACAGTTCGACGACGTTTGCAGGCAGCATGGACTATCAGCTCGGAGACCAATAGCTGCGGATACCCTTGACGCTGCATCACAGACAGGAGCACCTGCGATGGTGTACTCAACGACGAACCTGCGTGCACGAATGGCAAAAAGTAATTTTTTCGGATGAATCCAGGTTCTGTTTACAGCATCATGATGGTCGCATCCGTGTTTGGCGACATCGTGGTGAACGCACTTTGGAAGCGTGTATTCGTCATCGCCATACTGGCGTATTACCCGACGTGATGGTATGGGGTTACAGGTCTCGGTCACCACTTGTTCGAATTGACGGCACTTTGAACAGTGGACGATACATTTCGGATGTATTACGACCCGTGGCTCTACCCTTCATTCGATCCCTGCGAAACCCTACATTTCAGTAGGATAATGGACGACCACATGTTGCAGGTCCTGTACGGGCCTTTCTGGATACAGAAAGTGTTCGACTGCTGCCCTGGCCAGCACATTCTCCAGATCTCTCACCAATTCAAACCTCTGGTCAATGGTGGCTGAGGAACTGGCTCGTCACAATACGCCAGTCACTACTCTTGATGAACTGTGGTATCGTGTTGAAGTTGCATGGACAGCTGTACCTGTAAACGCCATCCAAGCTCTGTTTGACTCAATGGCCAAGTGTATCAATGCCGTTATTACGGCCAGAGGTGGTTGTTCTGGGTACTGATTTCTCAGGATCTATGCACCCAAATTGCGTGAAAATGTAATCACATGTCAGTTTTAGCATAATATATCTGTCCAATGAATACCCGTTTATCATCTGCATTTCTTCTTGGTGTAGCAAATTTTAATGGCCAGTAGTGTATTTTCGCAACTTTGGCACTTCCCAGGTGTGGACTGCAGTTTGATGCAGTGATAATTGCAACTATGTCGTATGTATCTAAGCTTGTGAGCGCACAACTCCAACACCCTTTGCTTAGTTCGACTGGTGGTAAGTAATATGTGCTTCGTACTGATGATCCACCATTTAATGTCAAAGTATATGACATCACTCCTCAAACTTTCCTGTGCGGCTTTTAAGTAAAATGCTTTCCACACAACCACAACGTCCATGAATCTATTGTTCCTTTTAGTTTCGTTTAGCTGCTGTGCGGGTTCCTCATTTTTCACTGTTCTGGCGATAGCTTCCACACCTCTGGCTTGGGAACAAACTGCTGAAAGCCATGCCAAGGCTGGAACTAAGAATGGAAGGATTAGACATTACGTGTTTCACAGTAGTAGGACTCTATCGAATTTCAACCATTTTTCCTTTTGAGCTTTCTTTAGCTGCAGCCAATAGTAAGTGAACACATACAACATTCTTCTTCTACTACTACTACTACAACTACTACTACTTCTTATTCTTCAGCAGACAACGAATGGAGTTCATAAATGGACTGAAATTTAATCCCACTCCCAATTTAAGTTTTTCGCACATTGCTTTATCTACTAAAAGTTCATCGATATGCTGACCAGTACTGATTCTCTTCTGGAACGTATTGCCATGGCTTGCTCAGTAAATTATACGATATTATGACGTCTGTAGGCCTCGTCTAGAAGATTGATTCTCTTGTCACCACGCGCGAGTCATTCTTCAAGCTTAGTTCCAGGTCCACAGAAGTTACGAGGATGATTTAAATTAAAACCTCAAAAGTGCCACAATATTATTAACTGTAACAATCAGCTGAAAACCTACATGCTTTTTTTCGACATTTTCTCCCTGACATTGAATGCACATATTCCACCACTTCGGAAGAGCATAGATATCATGAGTGAAAGAATTCTTTTAGTCGTGTTTGTAAACCAATTGTGCACTGCAGTTTGTGCACTTCTTCATCACTTCTGAAATGTCTCCCTGCCATTGTTTATTTGATTGCATTGAACAGCTGAAAGTCGCTAGGAGCGACATATGGTGAATAAAAAGCATGTACCATAAATTGTATTGCCAAATGTCTTAAGGGCTGTATACAATCAGAAGTTGTCATGTTATAGCAATACTCATTATGTCAGAAGTCGTCGTCGTTTACACCTGACTGCAAGGTGAAGTTGATTTTTCAGCATATCTGAATTAGAAGTACTGGTTACCGTCACGCCCCTATGCATGTAATTCTCCAAAATTACTCCATTTGCGTCCCAGAATAAAATGAGCACAACTTTCCGAGCAGACAGATGAGTGTGAAATTATTTTTGGTTTCGGTGATAGGCTGTGGCATCATTCCTTGTCTGACCTTTTCGTTTATGGCTGGAAGCCAAGTCTCCTCGTCTGTAACAAGTTTTTTCTTTGTGGCTATAGGGATTATTACAAAAACCGTAGTGTCAGGTGGAGTTTGCGTCTATGTCCTGTACTCAGTATGTAGTGAACATGTGCCCCTTCAAATTCCTCTTGAAGCTGTGGCTGTCAGGATAAGGACGACATAGGAACTAGCCATCTGAAACGTATATCTTCCTCCAGATGGTACGGTACCCCTGAACATATTGGCTGCACTGATTCATCAACTCCCTAAACCCTTCCAACTTTTGGGAGATTTTAACATCCATGACCCCTTGTGGGGTGGCAAAATGCTTACTGGCCGAGGTAGTGATGTCGAAAATTACTGTCTCAACTCGACCTCTGCCTCTTAAATACTGGGGCCATGTTTCACTGTGGCTCGTGGTACTTATTCGGCCATTGATTTATCACTTTGCAGCCCAGGACTTCTCCCATCTGTCTGCTGGAGAGCCCACGATGACTCGTGTGGTTGTGACCACTTCCCCATCTTCCTTTCATTCCCCTGGCACCATTCCACTGAACGCCTACCCAGATGGGCCTTAAAAAGGCAGACTGGGAAACTTTCAGCTCTGCCGTCACCGTTAAATCTCCCCCACATGGTAACGTCGATGCGACGGTTGAGTGAGTGATCGGGACGATCGTTTCTGCGCCTTGTTCCTTAGGGTGCCGCCGAAGGCAATACCTTGCTGGTCGCCGGAGGCCATTAAAGAGCGTAGGCGGGCTCTACAGCGACATAAGCGGCATCCCAACCTGGAGCACCTAACAGCTTTAAAACGGCTTCATAATGTATTCGCCAACTTATAAAAAGACAGAAACAGAAGTGTTGGGAGAGGTACATATGAACCATTAGGCACCATGCGTCGCCTTCACAAGTCTGGACGCAGATCAGACACGTCTTTGGGTACCAGACGCTGACAGGTGTCCCTGGCATTCATATAAATTATGTGTTATCTATCGACACATAAGCACTTGCCGAGCACTTTGCTATGCACTATGCTCGGGCCTCTGCATATGAGAATTACCCCCCCCCCCCCCCCCCAGCCTTTCGTAGCCTCAAACGACGGATGGAAGGGAAACTCCTCTCATTCACTAAACGCCACAGTTAACCATATAACGCTCAATTTACTGAGTGAGAACTCCTCGCCATCCTTCCTGATTGTCCCGATATAGTTCCTGGGCCACATCGGATCCACACTCAGATGATTAAACATCTCCCATCGGACTACTAGCGATATATTCTCGTCATCTTCAACCGCATCTGGAACAAAGACATATTCCCGTCGCAATGGCAGGAGATCATCATCGTTCCTGTGCTCAAACCTGGTAAAAACCTGCTCGATGTGGAAAACTATCGGACAATCAGCCTCACCAACGTTCTTTTTAAGCTGCTAGAGCGTATGGTGAGCCGGCAGTTGTTGGGTCTTGGAGTCATATGGCCTACTGTCTCCATGCCAGGATGGTTTCCGTCGGGGTTGCTCTGCCACTGATAATCCAGTATCCCTCGAGTTTCCCAACCAAACAGCGTTTTCCACACACCAACACCTGATTGCCATCTTTTTAGATTTACGAAATGCTTACGATACGACCTGGAGACATCACATCCTTGCTACATATGAGTAGGTGCCTCCCCATAGTCCCCCCCCCCCCCCCCCCAATATCCAGGAGAATGGGGTCCCACAGGGCTCTGTGTTGAGTGTCTCTCTAGTTTTAGTAGCCATTAATGGTCTAGCAGCAGTTGTAGGGCCGCCCATCTCACCTTCTCTATATGCAGACGAATTCTGCATTCCCTACTGCTGCTCCAGTACTGGTGTTGCTGAGCGGCGCCTCCAGGGAGCCATCCATAAGGCGCAATCATGGGCTCTAGCCCAGGGCTTTCAGTTTTCAGCTGCAAAGTCATGCTCTTCTGTCGGCATCGTACCATTCATCCGGAACCAGAACTTCACATTGATGACGATCCACTCACTGTACTCGAGACATATCGCTTCTCAGGACTGGTTTTCGACGTCCGATTGACTCGATTGACTTGGCTTAATCACCTTCTACATCTACGTGATAACTCTGCTATTGACAATAAAATGCCTGGCAGAGGATTCAGTGAACCACCTTCAAGCTGTCTCTCTACCGTTCCACTCTCGAAGGGCTAGCGGGGAAAACCAGCACTTAAATTTTTCTGCGCGAGCCCTGGTTTATCTTATTTTATCGTGATGGTCATTTCTGCCTATGTAGTTGGGTGCCAACAGAATGTTTTCGCTATCGGAGGAGAAAACTGGTGCTTGATATTTCATGTAAAGATCCCGTCGCAACGAAAATACCTTTGTTTTAATGATTGCCACTCCAATTTACGTATTATGCCTGTGGCACTATTTCCCTACTTCGCGATAATACAATACGAGCTCCCCTTCTTTGTACTTTTTCGATGTCATCCGTCAGTCCCACCTGATGCGGATTCCACACCGCACAGCAATACTCCAGAATAGGGAGGACAAGCGTGGTGTAAGCAGTCTCTTTAGTAGATCTGTTGCACCTTCTAAGCGTTCTGCTAATGTATCGCAGTGTTTGTTGCCTTTACCCACGACATTACCTATGTGATCATTCCAGTTTAGGTTATTTGTAATTGTAATCCCTAAGTATTTACTTGAATTTACGCCCTTCAGATTTGTGTGACTTATCGGGTAATCGAAATTTAGCTGATTTCTTTTAGTACTCATGTGAATAACTTCACACTTTTCCTTCTTCAGGGTCAATTGCCACTTTTCTCACCACACAGATATCTTATCTAAATCATTTTGCAACTCGTTTTGGTCATCTGATGACATTACAAGACGCTAAATGACAGTATCATCTGCAGATCTCTCCACTGCAGATCAGGCGTGCGTAACTACTTGCCAGTTTGCCAGTTAAGTTGCACACATTGGTAGCTCTCCTGAGCATCCAAATTACCATCACCTTTTTCGAACCGTGGCCGTTCTTCTCCGATATCGGCGGCCCAGAACAGGGCTTACAATCGTGGTTCCCGCCTGATCACTTCTGTATGAACTAGAGTCCTTTCTGCGATCTGAAGTTTTCCCGGCGTATTTCCAATTTGAGCAATTCTCGGGTATCCGACCGGGTAGCGTCGTAATTTCTCCACAATATTTTGGCAGACGTAGACGCTGCCATCTTCAGGTGGTCCTTTTTATTACCACCTCCCCTCCGGGTCCATTCGTATACACGTCCATGTAGTATACCTAAGCCGCAGCTTTGTCTGCTGAACCTTTCGCATGGCTCTAAGGACTCAGTTCTTCCCGTGTATCTCCGCCGTCACTTCCTCTAGCTTCCTGACGTATCCTGGGCTCTGGAATTGTTTACACCAATTCCTCGATGGCAGATGGTCACGTTGGCTTCGCCTATGTTCACAGAGGACATACTGACCAGTACTCCTTGCCAGATGTCTTGTGAGCGTACAAACTGTGGCAAGAGGCTGGAGCGGCAATTTCCCGCAGCAGACCACGTGGCTGGCGGTTGCTACGGGACCGTGGCGAGCGGCTAGCGTCTACGCGGCGTTGGAAAAACCCTAGTGGACGTTTGACAGGGGCGCATATGGCCGTGTTTGGGCTCTTGGAAAAATTTATATGCCAGAGAAAAGTTGATAAAAACAATACTAAGAGTGATACGGAGGTGCGTGTTGGCACTCATGGACAGAAAACTATGAAAAGCTAAATTATCTAGACACGCTGCAAAAATATGTAATATTTTAAAAGTTATTGTGTCTAAAAATTGTAAATTTATGAAAGTTCAAAGGCTAATACTTCGGCAATGCTTTGGCCAATTAATATGAATAAAGTGTCTACGGATGTGGCTAGTAGAGCTTCATGGAGCAATCGTAGTCGATTTAGCATAATTGCACCATTTTTCAATGAGAAGTCGGAATTTGGGATTCGACTGAGAGCGACTGTGTTTTTGATAATCAGTCAATTTAAAGAGACGAAACAAGCGGTAGCATTCTCAAGTTGAAGGAGATACATGAGTAATAAAGTATGATTTTTATTTGTTTGTTTATCTTAAGTAAAAAAAAATCCAGGAAAAGCAAAATCACGCCACAAGAACATTATTTGCGAACAAAACAGTAGCAGATACAGAAAACTGGACCTTAAGTTGTTATTTCCCAGAAAAATTCCATATTTTGCAAAATATCATATATGTTTTTGTGTTTAGTTTTAGAATATTCGTAATTTTTGAGTTAGGCAGTCGTTTCGAGGGTGCATAGGACGGCCATCTTTGATGACTGGACAGTGGGCCGGATGTGACGCGTATCTGGGGGTGGTAGCCACGTTCGAAAGCGATCACGTGGAGCGCAATATGGTGGTTTAGGACGACAGACAAGAGTGTATTTCGTGAATTGTGAACAGACTGTCGTGTGCCGTGATCGCGACATATGAAGTTTATAGTGAAATGTTGTAGCATCAATTGTTAAAGGCCGTCCTTACGTAAAAGCCCCTCAGACTGCATTTAAGTGTTAGTGAGAACATTGAAGAAAAATAAACCACTTGTTCAAATTATAAATCAGCGTGAGTGACACAATATTTTAAATTTCACCGCAATACATGCCTGCATTGTTTTTTATATTTTATTTCAACTTAAAAGTTGAGTTTACGACAGCTGTGATGTAGCACCCTATGATGAAAAACGTAGCCAGATATTGAGACCAGCCATATCTCTGGAGGCTCAGTTAAGCTGAGTGTAACAAATACACTCCTGGAAATGGAAAAAAGAACACATTGACACCGGTGTGTCAGACCCACCATACTTGCTCAGGACACTGCGAGAGGGCTGTACAAGCAATGATCACACGCACGGCACAGCGGACACACCAGGAACCGCGGTGTTGGCCGTCGAATGGCGCTAGCTGCGCAGCATTTGTGCACCGCCGCCGTCAGTGTCAGACAGTTTGCCGTAGCATACGGAGCTCCATCGCAGTCTTTAACACTGGTAGCATGCCGCGACAGCGTGGACGTGAACCGTATGTGCAGTTGACGGACTTTAAGCGAGGACGTATAGTGGGCATGCGGGAGGCCGGGTGGACGTACCACCGAATTGCTCAACACGTGGGGCGTGAGGTCTCCACAGTACATCGATGTTGTCGCCAGTGGTCGGCGGAAGGTGCAGGTGCCCGTCGACCTAGGACCGGAACGCAGCGACGCACGGATGCACGCCAAGACCGTAGGATCCTACGCAGTGCCGTAGGGGACCGCACCGCCACTTCCCAGCAAATTAGGGACACTGTTGCTCCTGGGGTATCGGCGAGGACCATCTCCAACCGTCTCCATGAAGCTGGGCTACGGTCCCGCACACCGTTAGGCCATCTTCCGCTCAAGCCCCAACATCGTGCAGCCCGCCTCCAGTGGTGTCGTGACAGGCGTGAATGGAGGGACGAATGGAGACGTGTCGTCTTCAGCGATGAGAGTCGCTTCTACCTTGGTGCCAATGATGGTCGTATGCGTGTTTGGCGCCGTGCAGGTGAGCGCCACAAACAGGACTGCATACGACCGAGGCACACAGGGCCAACACCCGGCATCATGGTGTGGGGAACGATCTCCTACACTGGCCGTACACCTCTGGTGATCGTCGAGGGGACCCTGAATAGTGCACGATACATCCAAACCGTCATCGAACCCATCGTTCTACCATTCCTAGACCGGCAAGGGAACTTGCTGTTCCAACAGGACAATACACGTCCGCATTTATCCCGTGCCACCCAACGTGCTCTAGAAGGTGCAAGTCAACTACCCTGGCCAGCAAGATCTCCGGATCTGTCCCCCATTGAGCATGTTTGGGACTGGATGAAGCGTCGTCTCACGCGGTCTGCACGTCCAGCACGAACGCTGGTCCAACTGAGGCGCCAGGTGGAAATGGCATGGCAAGCCGTTCCACAGGACTACATCCAGCATCTCTACGATCGTCTCCATGGGAGAATAGCAGCCTGCATTGCTGCGAAAGGTGGATATACACTGTACTAGTGACGACATTGTGCATGCTCTGTTGCCTGTGTCTATGTGCCTGTGGTTCTGTCAGTGTGATCATGTGATGTATCTGACCCCAGGAATGTGTCAATAAAGTTTCCCCTTCCTGGGACAATGAATTCACGGTGTTCTTATTTCAATTTCCAGGAGTGTATATACAGGGTGGTCCATTGATAGTGATCGGGCCAAATATCTCACGAAATAAGCATCAAACGAAAAACTACAAAGAACGAAACTCATCTAGCTTGAAGGGGGAAACCAGATGCCGCTGTTGTTGGCCCGCTAGATGACGTTGCCATAGGTCAAACGTATATCAACTGCGTTTTTTAAAGTAGGATCCCCTATTTTTAATTACATATTCATGTAGGACTTAAAGAAATGTGAATGTTTTAGTTGGACCACTTTTTTCGCTTTGATAGATGGCGCTGTAATAGTCACAAACGTATAAGTGCGGACGGTATTTGCTTCGTGATACATTACCCGTGTTAAAATGGACCGTTTACCAATTGCGGAAAAGGTCGATATCATGTTGATGTATGGCTATTGTGATCATAATGCCCAACGGGCGTGTGCTATGTATGCTGCTTGGTATCCTGGACGACATCATCCAAGTGTCCGGACCGTTAGCCGGATAGTTACGTTATTTAACGAAACAGGAAGTATTCAGCCACATGTGAAACGTCAATCAAGACCTGCAACAAATGATGATGCCCAAGAGGGTGTTCTAGCTGCTGTCGCGACTAATCCGCAAATCAGTAGTAGACAAACTGCGCGAGATTCGGGAATCTCAAAAACGTCGGTGTTGAGAATGCTACATCAACATCGATTGCACCCGTACCGTATTTCTATGCACAAGGAATTGCATGGCGACGACTTTGAACGTGGTGTACAGTTCTGCCATTGGGCACAAGAGAAATTACGGGACGATGACAGATTTTTTGCATGCGTTCTATTTAGTGACAAAGCGTCATCACCAACAGCTGTAACGTAAACCGGCGTAATATGCACTAGTGGGCAAGGGAAAACCCACGGTGGCTGCGACAAGTGGGACATCAGCGACCTTGGCGGGTTAATGTATGTTCGGCATTATGGGAGGAAGGATAATTGTCCCCCATTTTATCGATGGCAGTCTAAATGGTGCAATATATGCTGATTTCCTAGGTAATGTTCTACCGATGTTACTACAAGATGTTTCACTGCATGACAGAATGGCGATGTACTTCCAACATGATGGATGTCCGGCACATAGCTCGCGTGCGGTTGAAGCGGTATTGAATAGCGTATTTCATGACAGGTGGATTGGTCGTCGAAGCACGTTCACCGGATCTGACGTCCCCGGATTTCTCATAAATGATAAGTTCAGAAAGGTACTTGTATCACATTGGAACAACCGATATAAAATGTCCAAACGTACCTACGTTCTGAATTTTAATTTAAGAAACCTACCTGTTACCAACTGTTCGTCTAAAATTGTGAGCCATATGTTTGTGACTATTACAGCGCCATCTATCACAAAGCGAAAAAAGTGGTCCAACTAAAACTTTCATACTTGTTTACGTACTACACGAATATTTAATAAAAAATAGGGGTTCCTATTTAAAAAAAACGCAGTTGATATCCGTTTGACCTATGGCAGTAACGAGCGAGGTGGCGCAGTGGTTAGCACACTGGACTCGCATTCGGGAGGACGACGGTTCAATCCCGTTTTCGGCCATCCAGATTTAGGTTTTCCGTGATTTCCCTAAATCGCTTCAGGCAAATGCTGGGATGGTTCCTTTGCAAGGGCACGGCCGATTTCCTTCCCCATCCTTCCCTCACCCGAATTTGCGCTCCGTCTCTAATGACCTCGTTGTCGACGGGACGTTAAACACTAATCTCCTCGTCCTCCACCTATGGCAGCGCTATCTAGCGGGCCAACCATAGCGCCATCTGGTTTCCCCCTTCAAGCTAGACGAGTTTCGTTCTTTGTAGTTTTTTCGTTTGACGCTTATTTCGAGAGATATTTGGCCCGGTCACGATCAATGGACCACCCTGTATATATTCGCGTGCTCCAAACTATTCAAACTTCAATATATAGTGCCCAGTACTGTCGTAGGCTGCGGTGTTTTCACTGCTGAGCTGGTAGCTATATCTCATGCTCTTGAGCATATCCGTTCATGTTCTGGCGAGTCGTTTCTTATCTGTAGAGACTCCTTGAGCAGCCTACAAACTATCGACCACTGCTACCCTTGCCATCCTTTGGTAGCGACCATCCAAGAGTCTGTGTATGGCCTAGAACGGTCCTGTCGTACAGTGGTGTTTGCCTGGACTCCAGGACACGTCGGAATCCCAGGCAATGAGCATGCTGACAGGCTGGTCAAACAGGCTACATGGGAACCGCCTTTGGAGATTGGCATCTATGAACCTGACCTGCGTTCAGTATCAGGTTTTTGGCTTTGGGAGACTGAATGGCATAACCTCGGTATGCACAACAAACTGTGTGCCATTAAGAAGACTGTGAATGTGTGGAAGTCCTCCATGCGGGTCCCTCGCCTGGACTCTTGTGATTCTCTGCGGTCTCCGCATTGGCCACACCTGGGTGACCCACGGCTATCTCCTGCACTGTGAAGACCCACCTTAGAGTCGGTGCAACGCCCGGTTGACAGTGGCTCATATTCTGTTGCGCTGTCCAACTTTGGTTGCCCTACGACAAAATCTTCGTTTACTGGACTCGTCACCGTTAATTATAGCGGACAAAACCTCATCGGCTCATTTAGTTTTACGTCTTATCCGTGAGGTTTTATCATTCTATCTAAGTTTTAGCCTATGTGCCTCGTCCCTCTATGTTCTCCAGCCTCGTTGTTTTAGGCTGGAGGTTTTAATGAGTCGCAGAGTGGCTGACATATCTTTTTTACTCTCGTGTAACCCAGCCACAGTCACCTTCTCTCTTGTTTTAATCTCTTCTACCTGTTTCTTGTGTCTTTTTGTGGTTCTCTTGTCCTATTTTGTCCCTTTTAGTGTATGTTGTCCTCACTGTTGTTCTTGCAGTTGTTCCTTTCTCCCAGTTTTGTGCAGTAAGGTTCGTTTTTTTTTTCCTTGTGGCATTATTTTAATAGGAACAAGGGACCGATGACCAAGCAATTTGGTCCGTTCCCCCTTTTTAAAACAACAAACTATCTTTGTTTTACTGAGGTGTTATTATACACTAAGCAAACTTTGGAATAGAATTAAACTTATATACACTCCAATTTGCTTTCTTTTCAGTTACATCAAGCCATGCACTTAGCTCACTTGCTTTCTTCTCAGATTCATCAACCCCTGCAGGTAACTCATTGATTAATCACAGAGTGATTTGATAATAAATATTTAAGTCAATGACACTTTCGTATGCTTCAAGTCTAGTAGTATGGCATTTAATACTGTCACTGGGCGTCTGAATTTTTATGACAAAGTACAGATGAATGTTCTGTCTCCTCGTCTCAGACTGATTGTGCGTGGATTATCTCACAAACGTGCCCAAACCACGAAGTATGGTGATGTAATTACTCTGCTGTGCACGCACACTCATGCACACACGACATTATCTTTTAAAAACATCCTGATAGTTCCTACAGTACCGACTGTCATTCAACAGCCTCGTTTTATGGGCAACCAGAAAGCCATGCTGTGGATGATCCCAGAAATCTCTACATAAAGTTTTAAACTCATCGAATGTAATGCCATTTCTACAGGTTCCTGGTAAATGTGTTTTAAATTAATATTGTCCTGTTTGAAGGCAATAATATGGTTCACATTATATCTTATCAGTTGCCTTGGAATTCTTGACTGTGTCTAGCTTATGTAAAAGAAATGAACATTTCTCTGATGGCCGAAGCAGAAGAGTTTGCATATTTGATTCTCATTTTCCACTACGATATCGAGTATGAATACTGTATTAGGTTTTACGCCTTCAGCTGATAGGACGTCGTCACTTTGGGTGATAGTCTTATGGGTAATACTGTCAACAACTGAAAGTATTTGATCAAGTAGCTTGTCCTAGACGTGGTACAGTGTGTCTGAAAAAAAATATATACGTTCCTAAAGTGAACACCATCTGGATACATTAGCAGGGACATTAGAACATTTGTCTTCCCACAGTCACGTGGGTCACTGAAAAGCGATGTGATACTGATTGGCAGTAGTGACCCATTCTTGTTATTTTGTTTTTCTAAAGTATTCTCAGACTGATCACTTACATTGTACTGTAAATTTTTTTCTTATTTTGTTACCTAAAGATATTTATGTGTCTTTATATATTGTAATTGTTTTACAATTTGAATGTATATATATGCATTTATATAGATGTATAATTGGTTTCTTTTGTAAATGTTTGTATTTTTACGCTGAGCCTTGCCTAGGGAAAACTATGCTATCGAACGATTACATCGATCGATCGTGTGGAGAATCAAACTCTGCTGCGTGGAGCGCGGGCAGAGAGAGACTAGCTGGAGTAGGGCGTTGGAGCAGGTGTATTGAGAGATGCTCCCGCGAGTTGCCGCACTTTCGGGGTTTGGCAGCATGTAATTGCGCTCGACTTTCTATGATAGTTTCTGGCACGGTGTCGCGGACGGGAAACATTAGCTGGTACACATCAAGAGCCCGTTTCGTCTGGTGACCGTGTCGAGAAGAAGGTGCGCCAACATCCAGCTTCTGCAACAGCGATGGCTGGCAATAAGTGATTGTCGCCACCTCCTCGATCGACGACTTCAAACCTTCAATCAACCAACAAGGAAGACTGAAAGCACGTAAAGTTTCAGAACTGTATGGCAGACCTCAGCTTTTAAGATTGTTGCATCACAAAATAACAGCAGCTTAGCATGAACCTTTGTTGCTCATAGTCCCAATTGCATTACCAAGCAGGGTCCCTTCCTTTTCCCAAATGAACCCAGGTGTCGTTGAAATTCAAACGCCAGCATTAAAGTAATATCATTCCGTTTCACCACTTTAATTTCAAAGTTCATTTAAAGTATTCATAGCGGACTACAATAAGCAAACAGAATTATATTTAGATTACACAAGCACAAGCTAAGAGTGCGAGTTTCGTTACCATATTTTAGATTACCTGTGACTGCAGCCCAGCTTGGTATGTACTAAATTTTACTATCGTTAATTGTTCAAAATCATTTAATTCCAGTTCAAAGTTAAATCTCTTATTTCTAGATTGCATAGATTCATGTTGCTTTTGAGATGATTGTTGAGGTAGCCCAAGACTAGCCTTATTTTATTTTATTTCGTAATGCTTCAAAAACAAAGTTCACTATTAATTTCAGTCACTAAATTAACTTTAAATTTTCCAGTTTTATTAATTCTTTTGCTATATTAAGTCAGAGTGTAGCGAAATTTATTACTTCTGACAAACATTCAGTTTTCACACAACACGTGTCAGTCTTCAGTTGTCAAGCTTTCAGTGCTAATTATATGTTCTTTAACCTTTCTTTTTTCAGTTATTATAGTAGTTGTCCATAGGACTGGCGATCGTAATTTCCCCCAAATCTGAAATATATAATTGACGCAAGTTAATTGTTAATGTAACAGCTGCACATTTACTTCCTTTATTAACTTTATCCTTTTCCAAAATTAATTTGCACCAATTTCATTAGCATTTTTCCTTTCATTTAGATCTGATCCTGCCTCCCTCTTTACCGACAGATTATCTTCGGTGACGATTGCTTTTCCCAAATTTCCATTAGGTACACGCGGTTTAATTTTTCACTGTCATTAAGGTCGATAAGTGAGGGGGAGGATACATACAACGAAGTACATGTTTTGGTCATCTGCTCACGTTGAACAGTGTGTGACTACACTGGCATCCAGAGGGATTTATAGGTAAAACGAACAACTCAGATGTTCATGCTTCATTTTTTTCTACAGACAGCTGGGTAAATATATACACTGAAATAAGATCGCACTTTTATGTCAACATCAAGTGTTGTTAACTCATACATAGTTCTGCATGTTGACATACAATACACATCAAAATACTGTGTTATATAATCATTAACGCGACTCAGAATTGTCTATGAAAGTTGCAGTAAATTGGTTCACCATGTTTCGTGGAACCTATAACATAGGGCTGACAGCTCAGTCTCTGGTCGAATGCCTGCTCTATATCAAAACTGCTGTACATAAAATTCTTGAAGGGCTGTTCCGGCATATTGAGTCGAATCAGTTTCCTTAAAAATTTTGGTTGTTTGTGGGAAATCACCAGTACTGATATTGTGATCATCAGTATAACTGTAGGTGTTTTTTGAGTATTTTGAGTAAACATGCCTGCAGCTGCTACTGAATTCCCACACAGTCTAAACCACTCTGTAAGGGTTAATATTATTTTCCCACTACATTAACGACATTTCCAAAAATCACTGCTTGGTGATGCTTACATGATGGACTGTTTTTGAATTTTTCGCCAAAATATGAACTTCGTGCCGTGCAATTGATAAGAGGATATAAGATGAACAACAACAAAAATAAAACAAGGGTAATGGAATAAAGCAGAATTAAATCTGGTGATACTCAGGAAATTAGATTAGGGAACAAGATACTAAAAGTTGTAGATGAGTATTGTAGTAAAGGTGGCTGAAGTAGAAAGGGTGCAATGGCAATGAGTTGTAAAAAATGTTAGCATCAAGTATAAAATTTAAGTCTTTCTAAAGGTATTTGAAATGTAGCGTTTGTACTGAAGTGAAACATGGATGATAACTAATTAAAGTAAGAATAGAGTCAAAGCTTTTGAAATATCATGCTACAGACAACACTTAACTGCGCGGATCTAGCAGCAAGTGAGGACGTAGTGAGTCACTTCTGCAATGAACAAGAGTGAGGAGGCCAGCAGCACAGGCGAGCGCCTTCCCTTTTAGCAGTGTTTGCGAAGCAGCACATGTGGTTTTGCACAAATGATAGAGTTTAGAAAATGCTATCCAACTGAAGCGTCCCCTCAGAAAAATTATGAACGACTGTGCCGGCATACCTCTTACGTTATTTGATTTTCAAACAGCTGAGCAAAACTGAACGTACTCAGACATTTCTCTCTTTACCTATTCTGATCATCACTAAACTGACACACAATATTTTTAGTGCAATGCAGTCTGACTTTCAATAATCCCTACAAAAGAATGACCCTGACCAACAATAACCTATACCTTTCATGGATCACTTACATCACAAAAATCTTCGTTACTCGAACTACTGCAAAACAGCGAGCGCCAATACGGCCAGAAAAATAAAAGATTCAAACTACTGAAGGCACTAACTACTGATAGGCATAGTTAGCAAATGAAAGATTTTGACAGAGAACAAACAATGTAGTTACCTTAAGAATGTTCAAAAGTCATCATATATTTATCTATCAGTTCATGATATCCATCTTTACAAATTTCCTATATCTATCGGACACACGTCCAGCTCGTCCGCTTGTAGCAAGCACTCAAACCTCTGGCATCTCTCTCCCCACATCCACCACTTCTGCCGGCTCACCTACGCGCACCTACGCGCTGTTCACATCCAACTGCCCAACACTACACAAGCGAATACATAACAATGTGTCGATCCAGCCACAGACTGCACACTGCTCAGTCAGCAATTTTCATACAGAGAGCTACGTGGAGTTACCAATATAGAAACCTAAACAGCTTACTTACACAATTCTTGAACGTAATCCGTTGTTAATACAAGAGAATTCGCGAATATGGTTATCGAGGTAGGGGGGGGGGGGCAGTTCGATAAACTGTATTTTATTGAATAAGATAACGGCCCAGTACGGTTCATAAATATGTGCGTAGTCAATCGGTAACAGATATACATTTTATGAACAAAGTTATACGTCATTGACTCCTCTTGGCGTTTTAAAATCATGCTGTTTTGTTTTTGAATGCTGTGCAATGCCGCTACAAGGAAATCTGTCGTTCACACACTCTTGGGAGGTGAACACTAGATCAAACTAACTTCCTAACGCCATAAACCTGGTCGAAACGTTCCGTAATGAATTCTCCCAGCCTGCCGGAGTGGCAGAGTGGTTCTAGGCGGTGCAGTCTGGAACCGAGCGACCGCTGCGGTCGCAGGTTCGAATCCTGCCTCGGGTATGGATGTGTGTGATGTCCTTAGGTTATTTAGGTTTAAGTAGTTCTAAGTTCTAGGGGACTGATGACCTCAGAAGTTAAGTCCCATAGTGCTCAGAGCCATTTGAACCATTTGAATCCTCCCAAAGGGAACAGAAATTTCAGCAAAGCGACATATGTCACAGAAATATACGGTGTCAGTAACTCGAACCTGTACAACTGGAGATAGTAAATGTGTAACGAGGCGGTTTGCCTTTGAGTCAGTTGTGTAATCTAAGAGGGTGGGATACGCTACGCGGATTTCAGTAAATGCTGCATTTTGCGAGTAAAGGTAACACATAGTAACACTGGAGCTCGCAAAAGTACGTAGCGGATAGGGCGCCACACCCACGTCGCTGCGTCGTCTTATAAAAGCCCCCGGCGTTCGAGGCTATTTTCGTAGAAACGGTTATTGGCTGGGAGATGTTAATATGCAGAAGTCGAAGGCCAGGCGGCGCTCCCGCTAGGACGGGGAAATTTATAAGAGCGTTATGCTCTCCTGGAGGACCGGTTTATTGCGCCCCGGTTACGTGACCGAGCCCGTCGCGGCCACGCAGACCCGGTGCGGGCGCCGTCGATGTCGGCGTCTGCATAGGGGGCGTCGACTGTCTGGTTCCCTCAACGCTGGAGGTACGCGCCGCAACTAGTCGCAACATTTAAGGGTGATTATTGGCATTACGTTTCGTGCCACTAGCGCTCATCATCAGGCACCAGGACATACAAATTTCTCCAAAACCCTTCTGGCCATTATAACTGCAATACCAGGAATGATAACAAATAACGAAATACCAAGTGGTTCAAAATGAATAGTGGAGTTTTAAGGCTTTCTCGCATTTATTACATTCAACTTAAAATTTTAATACAAAGAATACATTAAATGCCAGAGCAACTTAAACAGTTTTGTTTCTATACCTGCATGTTTGCACGTGCACTGTTTCCTGTGACTTCCATTGGAAAGTACTAATAAAAAAGATGGCGGTTAGTGAAGAGAAAGGTGTCTATGCTTTATAGTTGCAAGGACTGAATCTGTTCTTACAGTGGAACATGTTGTTGTTGTGGTCCTCTCAGACCAGAGACTGGTTTGATGCACCTCTGCATGCTACTCTATCCTGTCCAAGCTTCTTCATCTCTCATGACCTACTGCAACCTATATCCTTCCGAATCTGTTTAGTGTATTCACCTCTTGGTCTCCCTCTACGATTTTTACCCTCCACGCTGCCCTCCAACACTTACTTGGTGATCCCTTGATGCCTCAGAATATGTCCTACCAACCGATCCCTTCTTATAGTCAAATTGTGCCACACATTTCACTTCTCTCCAATTCTAATCAATACCTCCTCATTAGTTATGTGATCTACCCATATAATCTTCAACATTCTTCTGTAGCACCACATTTCGAAAGCTTCTATTCTTTTCTTGTCTAAACTATTTATCGTCCACGTTTCACTTCCATACATGGCTACACTCCAGAAACGACTTTCTGACACTTAAATCTATGCTCGATGTTAACAAATTTCTCTTCCTTAGAAACTCTTTCCTTGCAATTGCCAGTCTACATTTTATATCCTCTCTACTTCGACCATCATCAGTTATTTTGCTCCCCAAATAGCAAAACTCCTTTACTACTTTAAGTGTCTCATTTCCTAATCTAATTCCCTCAGCATCACCCGAGTTAACTCGACTACATTCCATTAACGTTTTTTTTTTTTTTTGCTTCTGTTGACGCCTGAGCTGTAAACTCCCCACGTTGAACACCTTGAGGATACGTTTGGAGAAGTAGCAGCACTGTGCAAGATGCGAAACGCCGCATTCTTGATTCAGACAGCATCCCAGCCCAATCCCGTGCGTTACTCGCCTGTGACAAGCTGGGTGGTATTCCTGTTTCCGTCACTCCCCATAAAAGCCTTTACATGGTCTAGGGGATCATTTTCCATCGCGATCTGCTCTTGCAGTCTGACGACGAGCTCCGCGTCAATTTAGAACGGCGGGGTGTTCATTTCATCCGGCGCGATTACGCGGGATCCAAAGACAACAGGGTTTCTACCGGTGCCTTCATCTTGACCTCTGAAGGTGATTTATTGGCTGAAAAGGTCAAGGTGATGGTTTACCGCTGTGACGTTAAGCCATACGTCCCTCCCCCTATGTGATGCTTGAAGTGCTGGAAATTGGGGCACATATCTTCCCACTGCGCTTCCAGCGCCACATGCCGAGACTGCAGATGTCCACTGCACCCAGGTACTCCATGTGCACCACCTCCCACTTGCATCAACTGTGGAGAGCAGCACTACAGCTGCTAGCCAGACTGCCCAGTACTCCAAAAGGAGCGGAAAATCATGTAGTACAAGACCCTGGACTGGTTGCCTTACAGAGGCTAAACATAGATCTGAAAGATTACGCCATATTCAGTTGACGTAGACATATGCTGCAGCTGCGTCGCCATCGCTGTCCCAAGTGCCAGTGGTTCTTCTTTGAGTGCCATGGACAGTGCGCCCTCCGGGCCACCTGAGTACATCCGTCCCCTTGGTGGTAGGAGGCAAATTTTCTTCCGTTGCTCCCAAAACACCTACTTCGGGAGCAAGGCCCCACAAATGTAGGGGACATCGGTACCCTACACCCGGCTGGAGAAGCAACAGCCTCCTCCTGCTCTTCTCGTGTGTAAGGTGTTCCTTCGGGTCCTCTCTCCCAAGGTCTCCGCTAATGCCACGGGAAACACTCGCCGGTGGCTCAAGGAGCCAAAAGTTGCTGGGCAAATAGCTTTACGGGCATCCTCCGTGCCTGAAGCTACTTCAGAGAAATCCTCCCAGCAAGCCCCTACAGAGAAGCGAGAAGGCAAGCAACCAAAGAAGTCTGCTAAGAAAAGGGAGCCTCCGGTGGCCCCAATATCACCACTCCCTACCAATTCTGCATCTGAGTATGCAGTGGAGAGTTTAGCGTCTCCTGCGGACCTGGACCTCACTGATGCCTCATCCACCATAGAAATGGTTACAAATAATCAATAGGTGACACCAGGTGACCCTGAAGCATAACCTGCCTCCTTGCGCGCTTTATGTCTTCCCAGCCTCACGATAATGTCATCCTCCAGTGGAACTGCGGCTGTTTTTTCCACCACCTGGCTGAGCTACAGCAACTGTTAAGTTCACACCTGTTTTCTGCATTGGCCTCCAGGAAACCTGGCTCCTGGCAATGCATACCCCTGCCCTTCACAGATATAGGGGATATTACAAGAACCATAGTGATTATAATAGAGTGTCAGCTGGAATTTGTGTCATGTACTGAAGTCAGTATGCAGTGAACCTGTACACCATCAAACTTCTCTTGAAATTGTGGCTGTCAGGATAAGGACGACACAGGAAATAACTGTCTGCAACACAACTTCCTCCAGATGGTGCAGTACCCTGAAAGCATTGGCTGCACTGATTGATCAACTCCCTAAACCTTTCCTACTTTTGGGAGATTTTAACGCTCATAACCCCTTGTGGGGTGGCATCGTGCTTACTGGTCAAGGCAGAGATGTCGAAAATTTACTGTCGTAACTCTACCTCTGCTTCTTAAATACAGGTGCCCCCACACATTTGAGTGTGGCACATGGCACATATACTGCCATTGATCTCTCGATCTGCAGTCGTGTCCTTCTCCCATCTATCCACTGGCGAGTACATGACGACCTGTGTGGTAGTGACCACTTCTCCATCTTCCTGTCACTGACCCTGCGTCAGGTCCACGGACGCCAACCCACATGGGCTGTAAACAAGGCAGACTGGGACGCTCTCACTTCTGTTGTCCCCATTGAATCTCCCCCACATGGTAACACCGATGTGGTGGTTGAGCAAGTAACTAAAACGATCGTTTCTGCGGCGAAAAGCCCATTGGTGGTCGCCGGAAGTCACTGAGGCAATTAAGGATCGTCGGCGAGCTCTACAGCGACACCCTTCCCTGGAGCATCTCGTAGCCTTTAAATGGCTCCGTGCCCGCGTTCGCCATATTTATAAATGTTATTTAAATTTGTATCCACCACAGTCTACTCTATTTCTGTTTGACAAATGTACATGGAAATTAGAAATGTGAATGCAGAGAACGTGCTCAGGAAAAAAAAAATCACAAACTGAAGGCAGCAAATTTAACATTCAGTGTAGTAAGAAGCTAGTCATTCGACTTTCATAGAAAACAATTTTACATATTGTAATGCCCGAAACTATGCAAGAAAATTTCATAGAAGATATTCCGTGAAAAGTAGTAAGAAATTAACTTCATTGGTTGTTCCTGTGGTAAGAATAACGTTGAAGGAAAAGCGTCTATACTCAACTTTTGTGTAGAAAACAATGCACTTGCAGACACTGTATTATTGATAAGTAATGGTTACATTCTTGTCCTTAGGATACCAGAAAATTAGGAACAGTTGCTCTGATACACCTATGTATAGTCTTTCTGCTCTGTGTCGGAAGCCTTCGCACTTCTTCGGGGCATCCGCTTTCTCAATACAATGCAGTGACATGTCACAGTCTGCATAATGTCCTCTAACGTTAACATGTTTTGTATTACAGGATAACACTCCATCCAACATGCAACTGAAGTTAATACTGTTAGTAGTACCTCGATGATGCACATTCGTACACTACTGCCCAGTCTGATTCAACCCGTAGCACCACGTGCAACTGTTAGTTTGCTCGAAACCTGCCGGCGGTATCTCGTGCAATGTACAGTACCATACTATAATCCAGCAAAAAAAATGACCGTTTCCGAGGATGAAAAGGCGAATACAAGCCGCTTGAAAAGACTAACAGAAAGGAAGGGAACCACCTGTCTTCATCGCCAAAAATTTCGGCATGCGAATAAATTTGTGGTCTTTAAATATGGAACATTATAAATCCTTTTTATTAACCTCTCTTTGTAAGTGAAGCCTTCAGACCCAGCATCTCCCTCTCACTGCCAATGTGATACCTCTCTCCCACTATATATATATAAATAATAATAATAATAATAATAAATGGTTCAAATGGCTCTGAGCACTATGGGACTTAACATCTGAGATCATCAGTCCCCTAGAACTTAGAACTAATTAAACCTAACTAACCTAAGGGCATCACACACACCCATGCCCGCGGCAGGATTCGAACCTGCGACAGTAGCGGTCGTGCGACTCCAGACTGTAGCGCCTAGAACCGCTCGGCCACTCAGGCCGGCCCCACTATCTCATTTTCCTCCCATTGATTTACAGCTCTCTCCTCTCTCACTTACACTACCCCTTTCTGTTTTTCTTTACCACTGCCACTGTCTCCATCATACGTCACCAGCACAAAAATTCTGGAGGCAGTCTGTGCGGGTAGGGGGGGGGGGGGGGGAGAGAGAGAGAAGTTCAATTTATCTTTTCCCCTATACTCATGTGCTTAAAATTTTGATCCAAAATGCACCCTCCCTTGTACCTAAGTGTTAAAGTTCGCCATCTGGGAGGGTCCATACCCCGTCCTCAATCCTATGTGTGATATGCACTAATTCATTTTTTACATTTTCACTGTCTCCTACTGCTTCTATCTCCATGCAGATTGTTCTCTTTTACTGACACTCTCTCGCTGACCATCATTGCCTCCTCTTTCTTTGGCTGTCTCTGCTATTCCCTTCAGGCATGTCTCTTTATCTTCCACTACTACTTTCTCTCTCTCCCCATCACTGTCTCTGTTTTCTTTCTCTCCCACTGTCACTGTCACTTCTCCCTTACAGAGTCTGCCTACTATGTTTCAGCAGAAAAAAGGGCAAATATATCCACATGTCAAAATTTTTGGTGAGGAATTCAGTATGAGGTCTGAAGTAGCTTATAAAACTCTTCCTCCAACAGTCCTGTCACAGGGAAAAATCACATGTAATACTACCGGTTATTATTAAATTAGCGATACACCGATAACATTATTCCTGTGAAAGGGTTTTCATTTGGTGATCGTCACTGAGTCCAATGAAAAAGGTGAAGGACTGTTTTTCAAATCTTGAAGGATTGCTACTGAGAGGAAACAATAGTAAACGAAACGAGACT
Organism: Schistocerca gregaria; assembly: GCF_023897955.1. Taxonomy (NCBI): domain Eukaryota; kingdom Metazoa; phylum Arthropoda; class Insecta; order Orthoptera; family Acrididae; genus Schistocerca; species Schistocerca gregaria. The sequence goes on from NC_064920.1 coordinate 1,167,213,974, forward strand.
CGAACCAAGGGTCTTTTAGTAACCAAGTAAAAATGAAACGGTCGCCTGCCTAATTAGGCATAGTTATATCCAGTACTAGCAAGGTAGATAAGGAAAGCTAACTGCTGGAATTGATTTTACTTGGTACTGAACTTCTCTGTTGCTGATAGATAAAACCCAGTATCACAATTTAGCAAGTAATGTACCAGTGATTTGACTTGGACTACACAGGAGGAGTATTAATACATTTAGGCAACTATTGGCTCTCAGTAGCACTTACTATCTGTGCATTATAGTGGAAAGCTAATGATAATCATAGATAAATGATTACTTGTGATGGAACACCACTGACTTGGACAAGAGGTTCTTTTGTCAGTTTAGTTATAGGAAATTACTACTATTGAAGTAGTTATGAAGTAATTGTATCTTCTGGACTGATTACTATTTGCATTCTAGAGGAATATTCATTTCCTTATACTATTTAGCTCAAACGGAATATGTGGTTGACACTATACACTCCTGGAAATTGAAATAAGAACACCGTGAATTCATTGTCCCAGGAAGGGGAAACTTTCTTGACACATTCCTGGGGTCAGATACATCACATGATCACACTGACAGAACCACAGGCACATAGACATAGGCAACAGAGCATGCACAATGTCGGCACTAGTACAGTGTATATCCACCTTTCGCAGCAATGCAGGCTGCTATTCTCCCATGGAGACGATCGTAGAGATGCTGGATGTAGTCCTGTGGAACGGCTTGCCATGCCATTTCCACCTGGCGCCTCAGTTGGACCAGCGTTCGTGCTGGACGTGCAGACCGCATGAGACGACGCTTAATCCAGTCCCAAACATGCTCAATGGGGGACAGATCCGGAGATCTTGCTGGCCAGGGTAGTTGACTTACACCTTCTAGAGCACGTTGGGTGGCACGGGATACATGCGGACGTGCATTGTCCTGTTGGAACAGCAAGTTCCCTTGCCGGTCTAGGAATGGTAGAACGATGGGTTCGATGACGGTTTGGATGTACCGTGCACTGTTCAGTGTCCCCTCGACGATCACCAGAGGTGTAAGGCCAGTGTAGGAGATCGCTCCCCACACCATTTTGCCGGGTGTTGGCCCTGTGTGCCTCGGTCGTATGCAGTCCTGATTGTGGCGCTCACCTGCACGGCGCCAAACACGCATACGACCATCATTGGCACCAAGGCAGAAGCGACTCTCATCACTGAAGACGACACGTCTCCATTCGTCCCTCCATTCACGCCTGTCGCGACACCACTGGAGGCGGGCTGCACGATGTTGGGGCGTGAGCGGAAGACGGCTTAACGGTGTGCGGGACCGTAGCTCAGCTTCATGGAGACGGTTGCGAATGGTCCTCGCCGATACCCCAGGAGTAACAGTGTCCCTAATTTGCTGGGAAGTGGCGGTGCGGTCCCCTACGGCACTGCGTAGGATCCTACGGTCTTGGCGTGCATCCGTGCGTCGCTGCGGTCCGGTCCCAGGTCGACGGACACGTGCACCTTCCGCCGACCACTGGCGACAACATCGATGTACTGTGGAGACCTCACGCCCCACGTGTTGAGCAATTCGGCGGTACGTCCACACGGCCTCCCGCATGCCCACTATACGCCCTCGCTCAAAGTCCGTCAACTGCACATACGGTTCACGTCCACGCTGTCGCGGCATGCTACCAGTGTTAAAGACTGCGATGGAGCTCCGTATGCCACGGCAAACTGGCTGACACTGACGTCGGCGGTGCACAAATGCTGCGCAGCTAGCGCCATTCGACGGCCAACACCGCGGTTCCTGGTGTGTCCGCTGTGCCGTGCGTGTGATCATTGCTTGTACAGCCCTCTCGCAGTGTCCGGAGCAAGTATGGTGGGTCTGACACACCGGTGTCAATGTGTTCTTTTTTCCATTTCCAGGAGTGTAGTTCTCATACATTGATGTCCCACATATACTCGAATGGAGACATGTCAAGGCAAGGCAAATAGCTTTAACTGTCCCTATATTGACCGGCCAAGTTCAATACGCATGGAAATCCATCCCACGAACTGATATCCGGCACTTGTACAATACAATGTATGCAAGTTTACATGCTTGGCATTCAGCATTCTGGCAGCTACACCCGTTATTAATGCACCTACATTTCACATTTGCAATAGCTTATCCCGTGCTTACCGTAAACTGTGGTCCTGCAGTGTTAATCATTTAAATATTACCTGGACAAATGTGTTCCAGAAATTTGATTGCTGTACAGTAATTATTTTTTGATGTTGCGACATTTTTCCGTCAGTGTTTACTACCTATTGGTTTGCCTTTCTTTCAGCCTTTCGCAGAAGAAGCAGTTTTTCCAGTTACACATAATACACTACTGGCCATTAAAATTGCTACAGCACGAAGATGACGTGCTACAGATGCGTAACTTAACCGACAGAAAAAAGATGCTGTGATATGCAAATGCTTAGCTTTTCAGAGCCTTCACACAAGGCTGGAGCCGGTGGAGACACCTACAAAGTGCTGACATGAGGAAAGTTTCCAACCGATTTCTCATACACAAATATCAGTTGACCGGCGTTGCCAGGTGAAACGTTGTTGTGATGCCTCGTGTAAGGGGGAGAAATGAGTACCATCACGTTTCAGACTTTGATAAAGGTCGGATTGTAGCCTTTCGCGATTGCGGTTTATCGTATCGTGACATTGCTGCTCGCGTTGGTCGAGATCCAATGACTGTTAGCAGAATATGGAAACGGTGGGTTCAGGAGGGTAATACGGAACGCCGTGTTGGATCCCAACGGCCTCGTATCACTAGCAGTCGAGATGACAGGCATCTTATCCACGTGGCTGTAACGGATCGTGCAGCCACGTCTCGATCCCTGAGTCAACAGATGGGGACGTCTGCAAGCCAACAACCATCTGCACGAACAGTTCGATGACGTTTTCATCAGCAGGGACTATCAGCTCCGAGACCATGGTTGCGGTTACCCTTGACGCTGCATCACAGACAGGAGCGCCTGTGATGGTGTACTCAACGACGAACCTGGGTGCACCGCTGGCAAAACGTCATTTTTTCGGATGAATCCAGGTTCTGTTTATAGCATGATATCGTCGCATCCGTGTTTGGCGACATCGCGGTGAACGCACAATGGAAGCGTGTATTCGTCATCGCCATACTGGCGTATCACCCTCGTGATGTTATGGGGTGTCATTCGTTACAAGTGTCGGTCAACTCTTGTTCGCATTGACGGCATTTTGAACAGTGGTCGCTACATTTCAGATGTGTTACGACCCGTGGCTCTACCCTTCATTCGATCCCTGCGAAACCCTACATTTCATCAGGATAACGCACGGCCCCATGTTGCAGGTCCTGTATGGGCCTTTCTGTATACAGAAACGTTCGACTGCTGCCCTGGCCCGCACATTCTCCAAATCTCTCACCAATTGAAAACTTCTGGTCAATGGTGACCGAGCAACTGGCTCGTCACAATACGCCAGTCACTACTCTTGATGAACTGTGGCATCGTGTTGAAGCTACCTGTACATGCCATCCAAGCTCTGTTTGGCTCAATGCCCAGGCGTACCAAGGCCGTTACTACGGCCAGAGGTTGTTGTTCTGGGTACTGATTTCTCAGGATGTATGCTCCCTAATTGCGTGAAAATGTAATCACATGTCAGTTCTAGTTAATATATTTGTCCAATGAATCCCGTTTGTCATCTGCATTTCTCCTTGGTGTAGCAATTTGAATGGACATTAGTGTATTATGTCGAGCCTTGTCGTCAAATATGAGGTGTCAACGAATTCTTCGTATTCGGTTCCTTACACAATGAAATCAACCAAGTCGTATTAATAAATTTTATTACAAACAGTAAATGACAATGCTTAACATTGCAATTACACAGATGTGTCGCAAACAAAGGGCGACACACGAAATAATCAAGCTTCTTCAGTACAAACAATTCCAGTTCTGTGCTACATAGAGTCGACGCTGCTGTACAAATTATTAACCTTGAAGCTACTATTCAACTGGGCCGCGACAAGTCGGGCGCTGCGCTTATGTCATGTTCACACAGGGGCCGCTGCTATCGCGTTGTTGTCCTGGAGAGGGGTCGGTCAGCGAGCGATTGGCTGACTTCTTCTTACAGCCTTCTCTTCTCTATCTTTCCCGACTGGGGTGTCGGTGCTTGACTTTACACCGTAACACATAATGTTTGTCAATCATTTTAAGTTCTTTCTAGGCATGTTGAGACTCTCTTTAGTCCACTTCTTTGTTACTGAAGTACCACTTGCGGCATATTTGTATAGGTGTGAAGTCCACATTACACAGAGACAGTGCATCATAAGGTTTTACTGGCGAAAAATGCTAACTAAAAACATAGGTTGGTGAATTCAGAGCCCCTTCAATGACCCTAGAGCCTTTTCTATGTGTGGACAACTTCAGTTAAAATTGTGTTTACGCCTCAAATCTCGTATTAGGTGCATATTGTACTAGATAAGTACGAGAAATTTGTACCTCTGTATCTTGGTAGCGGATAACTTTCGAAGTTTCCCCTCGGACATCGTCTTAAGAAAATACGGTAAAACGTTTCGATAAGCCATGAGTAGAAATTATAGGAGTAGCTGGTGTGTGTATAAAATATGATGACATGGAAATAGGAGAAGTTGACAGTGTAAAATTCTTGGGATTACAACTTGATAATAAATTCAGTTGGGAGCAACATACTAACGAACTGCTAAAGCGCCTAAACAAGTCTGTGCTTGCAATGCGAATGATGTCAGACATACTAGATATAAATATAAAAAAACTGACATATTTTGCTTATTTTCACTCCATTATGTCGTATGGTATCATATTTTGGGGCAACTCCACAAACAGAGAGAAATTTCTAGAGTACAGAAGCGTATTATAAGAGTAATGAGTTGTGTAAATCCAAGAACATCATGTCGAAACCTATTCAAAGAACTGCGCATATTAACCACAGCTTCTCAGTATATTTATTCCTTAATGAGGTTTGTTGTGAATAATACATCTCTTTTTCCAACTAACTTCTTAGTACACAGTATCAATACTATGGTTAAGAACAATATACATAAAGATTTTAAATCACTTACTCTTGCCCAGAAAGGAGTCCAGTATTCAGCAACACATATTTTCAATAAGTTACCAGCAACCACTGAGAGTTTCAGACAAGGCACAATTTAAATATAATTTAAAAGAATTTTTGGCGGCCAACTTCTTCTATTCCATCCACGAGTTTCTCAACAAGTGCAGTAGACAATTTTAATGAAAATTTATTATACTTTAATTTTTGACAATACCTGGTTGTAACAGCCAAGTAACTACCTACTGTGTGAATGATGGATGTATGGAAAGCAGGTGTAAGTCTTAAGTCTGTAAATAGTGGAAGTTTAATTTTAAATCTTGTACATAATCTGATTTCTTAACTGAGGATCACTGAAATGAATAGTTTACTTTAATTTTTGACAATACTTGGTTGTAATAGCCAAGAAAGTAGTGTAGGGAAGCAGCCTACTCATGTCGTATAAAATTCACAGCAGTCTTTCCATTGTGTGCCAGCCAGTCCACTGTAACTAGCTCTGACGTCATAAATGTTGCGCAGTACTTTAAAAATCAAGTAAATAACCTGAAACGTTGCTAGCATGTCAGGAGTAATACTAAATCGGTATGTATTGAATATCAGTGCAATAACTTTAACCATTTTCGAAATTTGGACGTTTTTCTGTAAAAATCATTGGCGCAACAGAAAAGAGATTATATTTAGATTCCTTTTGCATATTAATTTAGTAGAAACAGTATTCTGGATCTCACAAATTAAAATTTTTGTTGAAATCCATGATTTTCTGGTTTTTGTCTTAAAAATTAAGGAAGCAAGATGGATTAAGTAGGTGAATAAATAAAGCTAGGATGTTTAAATTTAAGTAGAAGGGAGATCCGCTGTAATCATAAAGATGTTAGAAGTTTCAACTAAATAACTATAAAACTATACCGATAGCGTATCTCCAAAGGGCAAGTTCAGAGCTCGTCTACTGCGTATAGTGTAATTAAATTAATTCTCTCGCCCAAAATATTTGACGGAGCCACGTCAGACTTTTCTTATGATTACTTACCTGTGTGCTGATTGCACATTTAAATTGAGAGCTCCATTGGCCATTAGCAAAGGAAGCAATGGTTTATTTGATAACTTAAAGTGGTGCATTACTAGCCCAGCGGCTATTCGGGACAGCGAATTTAATCAGACGTTCCCTTAGCCGTCCGCACCGCTGGTTTATATATAAGAACGCTGCGCGAGAAATGGGAAACTCTTTGTCGCCGGAGACTTAAACGCGAAACACGCGGAGTGGCATTCAAGAGTCACTAATACCAGTGGACGACGCCTACTACGGGTAGTACGGCAGCACAATGGGATCGTGGTGGGCCCCTACGACCCAACCATCTATCCCCACAACAGAGGCCTAGCTGACGTACTCGATGTGGCGGTGGTGAGGGGTATCGGACACCTCATTACTGCCACTACGCGGTGCGCACTATCGTCGGATCATGTCCCCGTGGTTTTTGACATTGATCTCCAGGGAACAGAGCCACCACAATGGCGTAGACAGCTTCGCAGGGTGGATTGGGAGCGATATCGGGAAAGTATACTTGACGATCTCGATACCGTTCCTCACCCACGTGATGTAGGAGCTGATGAGATGATACGACGGCTCGCTGAGGTTGCGCTACAAGCTGTAGACGCAGCAACACCGAGGGGACCACGCAGGCCGCCTGAATGTTCGCGCCAGCTCCCTCCTGATATTCTGGAAGCCATACGCCACAAAAATAGGGTTTTCAGAGAATGGCAAATCACGAGGCAAGCCGCCACTAAACGTCGCCTCAACCAACTCAGACGCGAGATTAAAGTGGCGGTTGAAAACCATCGCAATAGAGAGTGGGCAGGGAGGGTGGCCATGCTCCGCCTTGATGATGGCTCTGCCTGGCAGACGACAAAAAGGCTTCTCAGGAAAGGGCAGCGTATACCTCCGCTACAAGTTGGTGGGGAGGTGGTTTGCGAACCAGACGCCAAGGCTAACGCCCTGGCTGACACGTTTGCAGCCAACTTCACGCCTGTAGCGGACATCATAGACGCAGCACATGTACAACTCGTGCACGAGCGTCTGCCTGTATTCCTGGCAGCAGAGGCAGCTCCAGAGGACGAGATAGCTGCTATCACTGAGGAGGAGGTTGAATACCAACTGCGAACCCTAAACACCAGGAAAGCCGGTGGCAGTGACAGAGTGGAGGCAGTTATGCTACGGCAGCTCCCCCCTCCTGCTATTCAGCCGCTCACCGAGCTATTCAACCATGTGCTGCGAACTGGGGACTACCCCTCTGTATGGAAACATGCAGAGGTGGTAGCCATCCCAAAGTCAGGGAAGGATGCAAGGCTGCCGCAAAACTACCGACCTATAAGCCTCCTCCCAGTAATGTCAAAGGTCTTTGAGCGGATTTATGCCCAACGACTTCTAGCTCATGTAAACCGCGAGTTGCTCATGCCTCCCGAACAGTTCGGTTTTCGGCAGGGGCATAGTACACAGCAACAGCTCTTGAGGTTAGTAGAAGATGCGATGGGTGCCCTGGAGCGCCGGGAGTATTCAGGGGCGATACTCCTTGACGTCTCCAGGGCCTTTGACAGCGTGTGGCATGAGGGCCTCCTATTCAAACTTTTTGAACTGGGGGTACCGACGCCACATGTGAAACTCATTGCATCCTACCTGCAAAATCGCACTTTTAGTGTCCGCGCCGGTGATGGAGTATCCACTAATAGGCCTGTTCGTGCGGGAGTACCACAGGGATCCGTCCTTGGCCCCCTGTTGTACACCCTGTACACGTCAGATGTACCTAGGACGCAGAGAGTGTCGCTAGCACTATATGCGGACGACACCGCCCTCTACGCACGATGCCTGAAGGTTAATATCCTTCGTCGTCGCCTACAAGAGGCGTGCGACGTATTGGGAGCTTGGGCAACAAAATGGCGCCTGAAATTTAACGCCACAAAAAGCCAGGCAATTATTATTACACGTCGCCGGATACCAAGGGATCTTCAACCAGTGCAGATCATGGGAGGCCCCATCCCATGGTCTCGCACTGTTAAGTATCTGGGCGTGACTTTAGACCAGCACCTCACATGGGGACCACATGTCACAGAGGTTAGGGGCAGAGTCTTAGGACGCTTACGCGAACTCTACCCTGTACTAAATCCACAGTCCACGCTTCCCACACACTGCGGCATTACGCTATATCTAGCACTGATCAGGCCAGTGCTGGAATACGCGGCCGTAGTGTGGGGAAATGCCGCCGACTGCCATATCAAGCGGTTACAAGGCCTACAAGGTAAGGTCCTGCGCCTTGCCATGCACCTCCCGCGGGACTTCCCCACCAGGGACCTGCATGACGTCACAGGGATCCCCATGATTAGGGATCGCTTCAAACTGCTGGCGCGGCAGTTCTATGAACTGTCGTCCCAGTCAGACAACAGGTTAATAGCAAACCTGGGTACCCAGGAGCACAGGAGGGGGACCACACGATGGCCCGACATGCTTCGGCAGTAATCGCCAGTGGAAACACTCACGACCACTGTTGGAGCAAATTCAGACACACTACACATGCACACAACACTCATGTGACACATAGGACACACACAACACGTTAGGCCATCAGAGACACAAATACAATTAGGATAAACAGGAATAACAATTGGGTTTAGCCTGTAAAACCACAGGGCACTTAGGATGTCCCTTAGGTTAAGAGTCGCTCGCTCGCTCGCTCGAGAAAGAAAGGCCCCAGTTTTCTCCAGACGCTGATCAGTGCACCACCTGTGCCGGGAGTCGCATTCGTCGGTATCATTGCTATAAACAGCCTCGGATGCCGTAATTAGTTACTCGGGATACGCGTAACCATGAAATCGTTTTCGAGTGAAGTGTTAATTCTGGGATGACTTTCATGATCTATCTTCAGTTTGCGTATGTAGTATTTTCACGTGCCGCTGCGGGACAGACATTCTACCATTATTTAGCGTGGCGTTTGATGAACGTTGTTGTTGTTGTGGTCTTCAGTCCTGAGACTGGTTTGATGCAGCTCTCTATGCTACTCTGTCCTGTGCAAGCTTCTTCATCTCCCAGTACCTACTGAAACCTACATCCTTCTGAATATGCTTAGTGTATTTTTACCCACCACGCTGCTCTCCAATGCTAAATTTGTGATACCTTGATGCCTCAAAACATGTCCTACCAACCCATCCCTTCTTCTAGTCAAGTTGTGCCACAAACTTTTCTTCTCCCCAATCCTATTCAATACCTCCTCATTAGTTACGTGATCTATCCACCTTTTCTTCAGCATTCTTCTGTAGCACCACATTTCGAAAGCTTCTATTCTCCTCTTCTCCATACTAGTTATCGTCTATGTTTCACTTCCATGCATGGCTACACTCCATACAAATACTTTCAGAAACGACTTCCTGACACTTAACTCGATGTTAACAAATTTCTCTTCTTCAGAAACGCTTTCCTTGCCATTGCCAGTCTACATTTTATATCCTCTCTACTTCGACCATCATCAGTTATTTTACTTCCTAAATAGCAAAACTCCTTTACTACTTTAAGTGTCTCATTTCCTAATCTAATTCCCTCAGCATCACACGACTTAATTTGACTACATTCCATTATCCTCGTTTTGCTTTTGTTGATGTTCATCTTATATCCTCCTTTCAAGACACTGTCCATTCCGTTCAACTACTCTTCCAGGTCCTTTGCTGTCTCTGACAGAATTACAATGTCATCGGCGAACCTCAAAGTTATTACTTCTTCTCCATGAATTTTAATACGTACTCTGAATTTTTCTTTTGATTCCTTTACTGCTGGCTCAATATACAGATTGAATAACATCGGGGAGAGGCTACAACCCTGTCTCACTCCTTTCCCAACTACTGCTTCCCTTTCATGCCCCTCGACTCTTATGACTGCCATCTGGTTTCTGTACAAATTGTAAATAGCCTTTCGCTCCCTGTATTTTGCCCTTGCCACCTTCAGAATTTGAAAGAGAGTATTCCAGTCAACACTGTCAAAAGCTTTCTCCAAGTCTACAAATGCTAGAAACGTAGGTTTGCCTTTTCTTAATCTTGCTTCTAAGATAAGTCGTAAGGTCTGCATTGCCTCACGTGTTCCAACATTTCTACGGAATCCAAACTGATCCTCCCCGAGGTCCGCATCTACCAGTTTTTCCATTCGTCTGTAAAGAATTCGCGTTAGTATTTTGCAGCTGTGACTTATTAAACTGATAGTTCGGTAATTTTCACACCTGTCAGCACCTGCTTTCTTTGGGATTGGAATTATTATATTCTTCTTTAAGTCTGAGGGTATTTCGCCTGTCTCATACATCTTGCTCACCAGCTGGTAGAGTTTTGTCATGACTGTCTCAACCAAGGCCGTCAGTAGTTCTAATGGAATATTGTCTACTCCTGGGGCCTTGTTTCGACTCAGGTCATTCAGATCTGTCTAACTCTTCACGTAGTATCTTATCTCCCATTTCGTCTTCATCTACATCCTCTTCCATTTCCATAATATTGTCCTCAAGTACATCGGCCTTGTATACACCCTCTATATACTCCTTCCACCTTTCTGCCTTGCCTTCTTTGCTTAGAACTAGGTTGCCATCTGAGCTCTTGATATTCATACAAGTGGTTCTCTTCTCTCCAAAGGTCTCTTTAATTTTCCTGTAGGCAGTATCTATCTTACCCCTAGTGAGATAAGTTTCTACATCCTTACATTTGTCCTCTAGCCATCCCTGCTTAGCCATTTTGCACTTGCTGTCGATCTCATTTTTGAGACGTATGTATTCCTTTTTGCCTGCTTCATTTACTGCACTTTTATATTTTCTCCTTTCATCAATTAAATTCAATATTTCTGCTGTTACCCAAGGATTTCTACTAGCCCTCGTCTTTTTACCTACTTTATCCTCTGCTGCCTTCACTACTTCATCCCTCAGAGCTACCCATTCTTCTTCTACTGTGTTTCTTTCCCCCATTACTGTCAATTGTTCTCTTATACTCTCTTTGAAACTCTGTACAACCTCTGGTTCTTTCAGCTTATCCAGATCCCATGTCCTTAAATTTCCACCTTTTTGCAGTTTCTTCAGTTTTAATCTACAGGTCATAACCAATAGATTGTGGTCAAAGTCCACATCTGCCCCTGGAAATGTCCTACAATTAAAAACCTGATTCCTAAATCTCTGTCTTACCATTATATAATCTATCTGATACTTTCTAGTATATCCAGGATTCCTCCATGTATACAACCTTGTTTTATGATTCTTGAACCAAGTGTTAGCTATGATTAAGTTATGCTCTGTGCAAAATTCTATCAGACGGCTTCCTCTTTCATTTCTTAGCCCCAATCCATATTCACCCAGTATGTTTCCTTCACTCCCTTTTCCTACTGACGAATGCCAGTCACCCATCAGTATTAAATTTTCGTCTCCCTTCACTACCTGAATAATTTCTTTTATCTCATTATACATTTCATCAATTTCTTCATCATCTGCAGAGCTAGTTGGCATATAAACTTGTACTACTGTAGTAGGCATGGGCTTTGTGTCTTATCTTGACCACAATAATGCGTTCACTATGCTGTTTGTAGTAGCTTACCCACACTCCTATTTTTTTATTCATTATTAAACCTACTCCTGCATTACCCCTGTTTGATTTTGTATTTATAACCCTGTATTCACCTGACCAAAAGTCTTGTTCCTCCTGCCACCTAACTTCACTAATTCCCACTATATCTAACTTTCAGCTATCCATTTCCCTTTTTAAATTTTCTAACCTACCTGCCCGATTAAGGGATCTGACATTCCACGCTCCGATCCGTAGAACGCCAGTTTTCTTTCTCCTGATAACGACGTCCTCCTGAGTAGTTCCCGCCCAGAGATCCGAATGTGGGACTATTTTACCTCCGGAATATTTTACCCAAGTGGACGCCATCATCATTTAATCATACAGTAAAGCTGCATGCCCTCGGGAAAAATTCCGGCTGTACTTTCCCCTTGCTTTCAGCCGTTCGCAGTACCAGCACAGCAAGGCCGTTTTGGTTAATGTTGCAAGGCCAGATCAGTCAATTATCCAAACTGTTGGCCCTGCAACTACTGAAAAGGCTGCTGCCCCTCTTCAGGAACCACATGTTTGTCTGGTCTCTCAACAGATACCCTTCCGTTGTGGTTGCACCTACGGTACGGCCATCTGTATCGCTGAGGCACGCAAGCCTCCCCACCAACGGCAAGGTCCATGGTTGATGGGGGGGGGGGGTTTGATGAACATTATCATCAAATTATGGCGAGCATTCACTTAAACATTTAATTTGAACAGTTATAGTTGTATCATCGCATTAGACTCTGAACTGCTCTGGTAGTTGGATTGTGTGGATTCTTTTTGGTCTGTGACTTTCAGAATATAGTGAACAGTTTAGAAAGAATCGTTTTTGATTATGAATCTCCTAATTCCTCAGAGCTATAAGTTGTAGCTATAAGTGTATTTCTCAGTTGAAGTGGGCACTAGAAACTCTAATTACAGGCTTCACGTTTTGCTAATCACTTTCTGGTTGCCAATATTGTATTTAGAGAGCCAGTGTTGAGAACGGCAAACAACAGAATTAAATAAATCATAGGAACATTTCATTAACAATTGTTTCCACCCGCTGCACCACATATGTTGCCACTCGGCCAGGAAACGCGTCTTTCCTACATTACAAAACATTTAATAACGAAAATTCCATACGCCGCCCCAGAGTAGCAAATGTCTGAATGATGGATTTACAGAAAGCAGATGTAAGTAGTAAACCTGTGAATATTAGAAGTTTAAATTTAATTCATGTACATAATTTTACTGTTTACTGACTGAGGATCATTAAAATTGATGAAACACAAGTTTTTCTAATTACATTTTGTAATATGTTTATCTGACATGTTCCACACCCAGGAGGATTTCCTCTTTTAAGGGTCTATGGAATGAATAATTAATCTAATCTAATGTAATCAAGTGGTACTTTTCGTTACCAAAAATCTTGGTTTATCAGCGTTTTCTCAGGACCCGCCCATGAACAAATGGTACGTAGAGCAAAACAACCAAATGATTTGCTCAATTTGCATGGGGTGGAGGAAGTGTGTAATGTTTAAATTTTGCCCGTGCATTGTAGGATACTTACAGTACACCCGTACTGCTGATAGGTACACAAACGTGCGCTGGGCCAATGACTATCCAAAACACTTGACTCAATTTCTTTTGTCAATAGGACCCGAGAATGAGCCCCTGAAAAGTCGCACTTTCGCGCGGGGCTTTTTGGAACATATTGGTACCATGCACTGTCGTTCACGGATCGCTTCCATTGGCGAAATATGCTTAGTGTTTAAAAGACATTATATGTGTTCTATGTTTCATCCCAGTGAGCATTATTTGTGAATTTCAAATATCCTCGGATTTGCATTACGTTTAAATTATGTCAAACATTCTTTAAAATAACAACAAAATTGGTTTACTATATTTGAAGAAAGGGCCCAATGAAAGATTTTGCCGAGCGGTTCTAGGCACTTCAGTCTGGAACCGCGCGACTGCTATGGTCGCAGGTTCGAATCCTGCCTCTAGCATGGATGTGTGTGATATCCTTAGGTTAGTTAGGTGTAAGTATTTCTAAGTTCAAGGGGACTGATGACCTCAGATGTTGCGTCCCATAGTGCTCAGAGCCATTTTTGGGCCCAAGGTTAATGCTAGTCATAGCGTGTTGTCAATATATTTTACAAAAGTAGCCAGCATTGGTTGCTTTGCTTCTGCCTGTTAACTTATAACTTTACGCATTTCACATTCGTAACGGCTCTTCTTGGTGATCGGGACCTACAGGGTACCATGTGTGAAAGAGTGAGTGAATGAATTATGGTATTTCTTAGGGCAACAGTGATTGGAGACTTGCAAAGTAATCTGTCTTTATGATCAATCAAATATAGTCACTTGCAAATTTCGTAATTTAAGCCTGTGTAATAATACACTTCTGGAAATTGAAATAAGAACACCGTGAATTCATTGTCCCAGGAAGGGGAAACTTTATTGACACATTCCTGGGGTCCGATACATCACATGATCACACTGACAGAACCACAGGCACATAGACACAGGCAACAGAGCATGCACAATGTCGGCACTAGTATAGTGTATATCCACCTTTCGCAGCAATGCAGGCTGCTATTCTCCCATGGAGACGATCGTAGAGATGCTGGATGTAGTCCTGTGGAACGGCTTGCCATGCCATTTCCACCTGGCGCCTCAGTTGGACCAGCGTTCGTGCTGGACGTGCAGACCGCGTGAGACGACGCTTCATCCAATCCCAAACATGCTCAATGGGGGACAGATCCGGAGATCTTGCTGGCCAGGGTAGTTGACTTACACCTTCTAGAGCACGTTGGGTGGCACGGGATACATGCGGACGTGGATTGCCCTGTTGGAACAGCAAGTTCCCTTGCCGGTCTAGGAATGGTAGAACGATGGGTTCGATGACGGTTTGGATGTACCGTGCACTATTCAGTGTCCCCTCGACGATCACCAGAGGTGTACGGCCAGTGTAGGAGATCGCTCCCCACACCATGATGCCGGGTGTTGGCCCTGTGTGCCTCGGTCGTATGCAGTCCTGATTGTGGCGCTCATCTGCACGGCGCCAACAACGCATACGACCATCATTGGCACCAAGGCAGAAGCGACTCTCATCGCTGAAGACGACACGTCTCCATTCGTCCCTCCATTCACGCCTGTCGCGACACCACTGGAGGCGGGCTGCACGATGTTGGGGCGTGAGCGGAAGACGGCCTAACGGTGTGCGGGACCGTAGCCCAGCTTCATGGAGACGGTTGCGAATGGTCCTAGCCGATACCCCAGGAGCAACAGTGTCCCTAATTTGCTGGGAAGTGGCGATGCGGTCCCCTACGGCACTGCGTAGGATCCTACGGTCTTGGCGTGCATCCGTGCGTCGCGGAAGACGGGGCGTGAGCGGAAGACGGCCTAACGGTGTGCGGGACCGTAGCCCAGCTTCATGGAGACGGTTGCGAATGGTCCTCGCCGATACCCCAGGAGCAACAGTGTCCCTAATTTGCTGGGAAGTGGCGATGCGGTCCCCTACGGCACTGCGTAGGATCCTACGGTCTTGGCGTGCATCCGTGCGTCGCTGCGGTCCGGTCTCAGGTCGACGGGCACGTGCACCTTCCGCCGACCACTGGCGACAACATCGATGTACTGTGGAGACCTCACGCCCCACGTGTTGAGCAATTCGGCGGTACGTCCACCCGGCCTCCCGCATGCCCACTATACGCCCTCGCTCAAAGTCCGTCAACTGCACATACGGTTCACGTCCACGCTGTCGCGGCATGCTACCAGTGTTAAAGACTGCGATGGAGCACCGTATGCCACGGCAAACTGGCTGACACTGACGGCGGCGGTGCACAAATGCTGCGCAGCTAGCGCCATTCGACGGCCAACACCGCGGTTCCTGGTGTGTCCGCTGTGCCGTGCGTGTGATCATTGGTTGTACAGCCCTCTCGCAGTGTCCGGAGCAAGTATGTTGGGTCTGACACACCGGTGTCAATGTGTTCTTTTTTCCATTTCCAGGAGTGTATCTTACAATAGATGAGATTGGATTCATGTGTTTGACCGGATGTATACCTTTAAATTCGGACAACCCCTTTAACGCACTGCCTGTCTTTAAGAGTTGTGTCCTGCTTCGACTGATCTGTTCTTTGACGCCGCGACGCGGTTGTCTCTCAAGAGGCGGCGGCGCCCCAGTGACCAACTTATCGACCGGCGCCGCGGTCAGCGAGAATCCTTTCACCGCCGAGCCAAATACCCCGCCGGCGAAACAGTGGCGGCCGTGACGTGGCGCCGCCGGTGGCGGAGCTGCGAAGCTCTGCCGGCTCGTCAGCGTGCCGCGTTAAGTGGCAATCGAACAGTGACAGCGCGGCAGGCTGGAGGGGGCGAAGCTGCCGCAACAGGCGGCCGGCAACACGAGGCTTCTTCCAGGCTGGCGCGGTCGCCGACTGCTGGCGCCAGCAAAGCTCTGGGCTCTGACTGTACTGGCGCCCGTTTCTGCGCTCTGTGTATGTGCGCTAAACTACTGTGGACCTCGCCTTGAGTGCCTCAGCAGTACAGATAACCGTGTCAAAGGGGTATCAGTGAAGAGAGCACGCTAACATCGTTCCTCAAGAGAGGAGCCTTTTGAATAGTTGTAGCAACTACACACAGCATGATTTATCTGCCTTGTAACATTAACGAATATGGTCTTGCTCTGCTGCTTCTGCGAAAGATTAAAAGGAAGGGGAAACTGCAGTTATTAAACACTGACGGAAAAAAATCACACATCAAAAAATAATTACTGTACAGTAATCAAATTTCTGGAAGACATTTGTCCAGGTAATATTTACCACAGCAGAACACTGCAGAACCACAGATTGATGTAAGCACGAGATTTTGTTGTTGTGGTCTTCAGTCCAGAGACTGGTTTGATGCAGCTCTCCATGCTACTATATCCTGTGCAAGATTCTACATCTCCCAGTACCTACTGCAACCTACATCTGAATCTGTTTAGTGTATTCATCTCTTGGTCTCCCTCTACGATTTTTACCTTCCACGCTGCCCTCCAATACTAAATTGGTTCTCCCTTGATGCCTCAGAATATGTCCTACCAAACGATCCCTTCTTCTAGTCAAGTTGTGCCACAAATTTCTCTTCTCCCCAATTCTATTCAGTACCTCCTCAGTAGATATGTGATCTACCCATCTAATCTTCAGCATTCTTCTGTAGCACCACATTTCGAAAGCTTCTATTCTCTTCTACATCTACATCTACATGATTACTCTGCAATTCAATTTAAGTGTTTGGCAGAGGGTTCATCGAACCACAATCATACTATCTCCCTACCATTCCACTCCCGAACAGCGCGCGGGAAAAACGAACACCTAAACCTTTCTGTTCCAGCTCTGATTTCTCTTATTTTATTTTGATGATCATTCCTACCTAGGTAGGTTGGGCTCAACAAAAAATTTTCGCATTCGGATGAGAAAGTTGGTGACTGAAATTTCGTAAATAGATCTCGCCGCGACGAAAAACGTCTTTGCTTTAATGACTTCCATCCCAACTCGCGTATCATCTCTGCCACACTCTCTCCCCTATTACGTGATAATACAAAGCGAGCTGCCCTTTTTTGCACCCTTTCGATGTCCTCCGTCAATCCCACGTGGTAAGGATCCCACACCGCGGAGCAATATTCTAACAGAGGCCGAACGAGTGTAGTGTAAGCTGTCTCTTTTGTGGAAATGTTGCATCTTCTAAGTGTCCTGCCAATGACACGCAAACTTTGGCTTGCCTTCCCCACAATATTGTCTATGTGGTCTTTCCAACTCAAGTTGTTTGTAATTTTTACACCCAAGTACTTAGTTGAATTGACAGCCTTGAGAATTGTACTATTTATCGAGTAATCGAATTCCAACGGATTTATTTTGGAACTCATATGGATCACCTCACATTTTTCGTTATTTAGCTTCAACTGCCGCCTGCCGCACCATACAGCAATCTTTTCTAAATCGCTTTGCAACTGATACTGGTCTTCAGGACGCTTCCCTGAGGATTATCTGATATTACTTCAGTTTTACTCGATGATTTGCCGTCTATTACTACGAACTAGAAATACGGAATCAACTTGAGATCCCCTGTCGACAGCGGCCATTACTTCATGCGAATAAAGAGCTAGCTGCGTTACACAAGAACGATGTTTTCTGAAACCATGCTGATTACGTATCAATAGATCGTTCCCTTCGAGGTGATTCATAATGTTTGAATACAGTATATGCTCCGAAACCTTACTGCAAATCGACGTCAAGGATATAGGTCTGTAATTCGATGGATTACTCCTACTACCCTTCTTAAACACTGGTGTGACCTGCGCAATTTTCCAATCTGTAGGTACAGATCTATCGGTGAGCGAGCGGTTGTATATCATTGCTAAGTAGGGAGCTATTGTATCAGCGTAATCTGAAAGGAACCTAATCGGTATACTGTCTGGACCTGAAAACTTGCCCGTATCAAACGATTTGAGTTGCTTCGCAACCTCTAAGGTATCTACTTCTAAGAAACTCATGCTAGTAGCTGTTCGTGTTTCAAATTCTGGAATATTCCATTCGTCTCCCTCTACGATTTTTCCCTCAACGCTACCCTGCAATACTAATTTACTAATTTAAGTTTCTCATTTTCTAATCTAATTTCCTCAGCATCACCCAATTTAATTCGACTACATTCCATTATCCTCGTTTTGCTTTTGTTGATGTTCATCTTATATCCTCCTTTCAAGACGCTGTCCATTCCGTTCAGCTGCTCTTCCAGGTCATTTACTACCTCTGACAGAATTACAATGTCATCGGCGAACGTCAAAGTTTTTATTTTTTCTCCATGGATTTTAAGTCCTACTCCGAATTTTTCTTTTGTTTACTTTAGTGCGCGCACGAGATAAGCCATTGCAAATGTGAAATACAGTTGCATTAATAACTGGTGTAGCCACCAGAAAGTTTAATGGTGTAATTATGTAATAGGCGTATTTAAACTGTTTTAGCATGTAATTATCTGAACTGTTTCTTATTTAAATTGTTTTGTTAATTAAATTGCATTGTGTATTATTGAGAAAGAGCGGGAAACCGCGCATAGATACATTTTGAGAAAGAGCGGGAAACAGCGCGCAGTAATACATCTGTAATGGTAGCAGGGATTGTCTGCACCAAAAACCATTGTTGGCGGCGAGACCGCACTTTTGTAGCATTGAGCGTTGGAAGCGAGCAGTTGCGAGTAAGATGTGAGACGAGGCAGTCGTAGCTAGCGAGACATGAGAGGAGGTCGCTGTAAGCGAGGTATGAATTAACACTTTGAAAGAAGCGGTGTGCTCGCCAGCCACTCGCTATATGTAGCGCAATGCTAGTTTTTAAGAATTTTTGTAAAGAACTATGCCCCTTGTAATTGTTTGTCAAGATCGTTCTCAGAATATAGTTATGTAATTTTGATGGAAAATTAGGTATGTAGCGCAACGCTACTTTTTAAGAATTTTTGTAAAGAACTATACCCCTTGTAATTGTTTGTCAAGATCGTTCTCAGAATATAGTTAACTTCTACCAGATTAAATGCATTAAGAATTTTCTATCCCAAAATCATTCACGTAAATGCTTTACGGAATTTATTGTTATCTTAAAAGAAAAGTCTAAACTGAGCTTCAGCTTTTATCAAATCTAAATTAACTTCAACTTAAAGAATTCCAGTCACAAAGTATTATGAAACTCCACCAGCAGCTTATAATTATGTTAAAGAGAAGTAAGTATATTCATTCCACAGTTTGCTGTAGCAGTCAGATGGCGATCCAGTATAAATAATTAAAGGTAAGAATCAGTCTTAATAATTTCAGGTAACGACTGAGGGCCACTGCGACAACACATTTTATGTTTCGTCGTAATAATCAGCAGGTAGTCTTGACAGAGCAGCAGTTAAAAGATTTTAAGAGACGCAGCGTTCAGTCAGCAAGCAAACGTTCATCCAATATTAGACGGGAAGGTTTCACCGTTCATCCAATATTAGACGGGAAGGTTTCACTTGGCGATATCCATTCAGTACGACATTTTAGTGAATCTACTGTGGATATGAATATACTGACTTTGATAATAGCGTGAATAAGTTACTGTTAAGTGGCGCAACGCATATACTAAAGTGTATAACTTTTATTCACAGGTCATCGGCAATTCTGTTTGCTTTATTGATTCGGCGTTGAAAAGTGTTTGTTCAGTGTTGAATCCGCTTTGAACAGTGATATATTTTGTTGCGTGTGATGATTATAGACAATGTCCCGCAGAATAATTACTCGTTCTCAAACTGATAAAACTTTTTGTTGCGTGTGATGATTATAGACAATGTCCCGCAGAATAATTACTCGTTCTCAAACTGATAAAACTGTACAAAATACTGACGAGAGATTCTTTTCTGGAATAGGCAGTAATAATACGTGTGAAAACCCTGATTCTGAAACGTTAGGTGAACAGACATTTAATAACTGTAACAATATGGAAGCGTTTAACGAACAAGTAACTTCAGAAATGCCCACAGACAATGAAACGGTAGTGCAAAATAATTTGGCATTAAATGCAACAGACGGTACACAGTCACAAATTCCGCATAGTAGACATAACAGTTTCAGTAACGAAACCACTACAATGCAGTCAGACAGAGAGACTCCATTAAGCACTGATTTAGATTCAAACGGTACACAGCTACACAACCTGCGTAGCAGATCCAACAGTTCTCATGACCAAAATTCCGAAATTACGGAAAACGTGACGCAGTCACAATCATCTGAGGATGTTCAAATGAACACAGATCTACAGCCTTTAACAACGAATACAAATACACACAGAAGTCAATCCGAAACGGATCCAATAATGGCATTTTTGCTACAAATGAGACAAGACATGAATCAAAACTTTAACAGAGGGTCACAAGAATTAGAAAAAAGGTCACAAGATCTAAAAAACGAAATTAAGGCAGAACACGCACACACAGATCAGAAATTAGACAACATGTACCAAAATCTAAAACACGAAATCAAAGTAGAAATTCAAACAGTCGCTGAAAAATGTTCACAATCAACACAAGAATTACGCGACAAAATTCAAGAAATATCCGATAACCAAGCAACATTTGCAGTTAGTATACGGGAAACAATGACAGAAAACTTTGCTAAACAAAACGCTCAGATTGATGAACGTTTTAACAATCACACAGAAAACTGTTTGATACGTCACCGTAAACTGGTGCGATCGCAGGATAAAGAACGAAAAGAATTACTACAAACAATCACTAAACAGCGTCAGGACGACAAAAAGAAAGTGTTTGCCCAGGGCAAAACATATGTAGACAATCACATACAGTCGATCTCGGAAGAAATCGAAACGGTCAAAGAAACAAATAATCAAATACAAGACAGGCTTACAGAAATCCAAACACAGACAATCGATGTGAAAACTTCTACAGACACTGAAATCCAGAATGTTAAAGATAAATTAACAGAGGACGTTCAGACACTAACTGACAAAATAGAACACATAGAAATTAACCATGACACAGAAAATTTAAAGGCAGATTTTAAGAAAGTCACCAAAAGCAACCGTAAATTACGAAACGAACTGACAGAAAAGATCAATGAACTCACTACAAGAATAGATCTTTTAGATACTAACAATGACGAGAGATCAGACGACACTGCACCAGTCCCAGTGCAACAGAACTCTAATAGCAATAACACGCCATTGACAAATATACAACAAACTATCACAGATCTAAAATCGCGTAATGATTCATTGCATCAGCAAATAAATTCTCTACAGCAAGAGATAGCGGACGCACAAGAAACCGCCGCACATAATCATTTTCAACAGAACACACACCGTTACGAAATGCCTCAGATCCATAATACATATAATGTTGGTAGACTTCAGAGAGTAAGAGATTTTACCCAGGAAGAAAGACACCCGAATCCATATTCAAGACAATACGACAACACTTACACACACAGATATGACAGTTTTGATCACAAACATTTTCTTTCAGTTAGAAAGTTTAAAACATTTAAAAACGACAGGGCGCAAATACATCCGTTGGATTTTATCCAACAGTTCAGGGGAGCACTTCCACCATCATGGCCAGTACAACATAAGTTAGAATTTATTGTCAGTTTTCTTGAAGGAGAACCAGAACGACGAATGCGACCAATTGCTAGACAATGTTTTTCAGTAGAAGCATTTGAGGAAGCATTTTTATCAGCATATTGGTCTGACACTACACAAAACAGCATCAAAGATCGGCTACTTAGTTTGCCAAACTTTGAAAATTCTACCTTTCCAACAATCACACAATTTTTCGAGTACATGGTGGAACAGAACCAGTACCTCAACGAGCCATACAGTCAATCGGCATTAATACAGCTTTGCATTTCAAAACTGCCCAGAGCTTTGAAAGTGTCATTACTGACAGGGCAACAAAAGGACAATGTATCCGCTTTTAGAGACATCTTACAACTATTAGAAGCACACCAGGCAGACTACGCATTTGTTAACAAAAATTTTTCGCGACAGAACGGAAAACAAACAAACTCAGCTACTTTTGAACAAACACGATTTGGTAATAACAATCCGAGTAAACGCTTTCGCAGCGAAAATGACAACGAAAACAGGAGTAATGAAAAACATTATACTGACACGGTAAATTTATATTCAGGACAGCAACAGAATCCGAGACTTAACACGCAACCGAATAGGTCAAATTTCCATATGAATCATCGCTCAGATAATGCGACTGGGGAAGGCCATTACGCGGGTCGACCGCAAAATGAACAAAAACAAACGTTTCTACGGGGTGCAGGTGGGCTGCCGTACAGTCACAGTTATAACGACAGGAGAAAAGAAAACGAACACAGACCGCCGAGGACGTTCCACAATGACAATTTTAACGGAAACTACAACAGGGCCCAACAGCTGCGTTACCGTATGAATGTACCAGACACCAGATTTCATCCACCAGACACTGCTAATAATCAAAACGGCAGAACTGTACAGTTGATAGAACACATACCAAACTCCCAAGCTGAAAATCATCATCGGAAGAATTATGACTAGAGAAAACCTGCAATGAATCTCTTAATGTCGATACTATGAAATCACACAGAGAAAACATAACGACCGAAAATGCCATTACATTTGACGACGTGAGAGACACATTGTTACAGGAAAAACCAATCCTACAGAAAACAATATATCACCCAATAATAGAGATAAATTTACAGTCGCACAATATTTTAGCGATAATTGATTCAGGTTCACCTATGTGCGTAATTAACGAAGACACATTTAACAGATGCAATAGCAATAATGATTACCCAGTATTTCCTTTAAACAGAACGAAGGTCAAGGGAGCTTTTGCAGGAAAAGGCATTGAAGTTAAAAGACAGACACAATTAACATTTGTTTTTGCAGGGGAAACGTTCCACAGTGATTGTTGGATAGTTCCGAATTTAACAACAGACATGATATTAGGAATAAATTTTCTTGTTCAGTACGATGCGAAGATTGACTTCAAATCGTCATACCTCACACTACAAAAGGAAAACAGGGAAGTGATCGTAAGATTTCAGAACACAGTATCCTCCGAAGAACAAAATATGCACAGGATCGAGATTATTACTGATTCACAAGATAACGATTGTTATATCGCACTATACACGAACACACTTAATAATGACTTGGTAGAGGAACAGGAGTACAATATGTTCGAGACAATTACACGCAAGGTAGACAATAGTGTAGCAAAATGCGACGCAGAACGCACAGAACTTGAAAATATTCTGGTACAACACAAAGCAGTTTTTGCCAATGTTCCAGGAACAATGACAGGATTTATGTACGAATTTCAGGTGAAACCACACGAGACTTTCAAAGCAAAGCATTATCCAATCCCACACATACACACAGAAGCAGTTAAGAAAGAATTACGAGCAATGATCGATCAAGGAATAATAGAACCAGCAGCCAGCCAATATATAAATCCACTACACATTGTTGAAAAGAAGGATGGATCACTACGTTTAGTTTTAGATTCACGTCAAGTTAATAAAATAATCATTACAGAAACCGACCGACCACAGACGTTAGAAGAGTTACTGCAAAAATTTCATGGCACCTCCATTTATACTACACTCGACCTCAAATCAGGGTTTTGGCAAATCCAACTACACCCAAATTGCCGAAAATATACGGCATTCCTTTGCTTTGGGGAATGCTATCAATTTTGTAAACTTCCGTTTGGACTAACGATTTCGTCTGCCGCCTTTATACGAGGCATGAATACTATTCTACCACAAGATCTGAAAAACAAAATTACTACATATGTCGATGACATTTTAATTGCAGCAGAAAACTGGGAACAACACAATCATACTCTTCAACAATTACTGAATACATTCGAACAGAATGGTATAACTATAAACTTGCGTAAATCTGAATTTGGTAAAGCGTCAATAAAATTTCTAGGGCACATTATCTCACAAACAGGTATCGCACCAGACCCTGACAAATTGCAAGCACTGAAAGACATCGACGTGCCAACAAACAAAAAGGAACTTCGGAGCTTTTTAGGTCTTATCAATTATTTTAGAAAATTTATCCACTACAAAGCATTAGACACGCCCTTGCTATACCAGCTTACAAGTAAAAACACACTTTTGTCATGGAATGAAGACGTTGAAGCTGAATTCGAGAACTTGAAAGAAGCATTATTAAAAGCACCTTTGTTATCACACCCTGACCCAACACAAAACTTTTCCGTTGCAACGGATAGTTCAACCACAGCACTAGGAGTACATATTTTCCAAGAAATAAAGGAAGAAGATAAGACAGTCGTGAAACACATTGCTTTTGCAAGCAGGATACTTTCTCCAGCAGAGCGCAATTATTCTGTAACAGAATTAGAGACACTATGTGTAATTTACGCTTTTAAGCGATTCCGTCATTTTCTATATGGCCGACATACAACAATATATACCGATCACCGAGCAATCCAGTTTTTATTGTCAGCAAAACTTACGCACGATAGATTAAGCCGCTGGAAATTATACTTACAAGAGTTTGATTTTACCATTATACACATTCCAGGCACGCAGAATACTGTTGCCGACACATTGTCGAGGTCCATTCACAATAAACGCATGGAGAAAGAAAATACCTTTTGCTACAACAACCATAGTATTATGTATATTAAACAAGTAGCTTTCGAAAACTTTATATCAGCAGCATTACAGGATATAGAGAGAGAACAGCAGAAAGATGAAACACTGAAAGAGATTGTAACGCTTTGGAAAGACAGAAGTAACGCTAAAGTCAGACTTCATTACACTGTACATCAAAATATACTCTTTATTCGATCATACCGAGACGGTAATAATTGGCTTTTATGCATTCCGGAAGGGATCGTAAATAAACTGATATGGTATACACATCTAAGTTATGGACACTACGGAGCGAGGAAATGCCTTCTGATTCTGCGACAAAATTGCCACTTTAATAACATGGAAAAACACATAAGAAAAGTAATAGCATCATGCAAGATATGTCAAAAAGCTAAATCATCAACAGTGTCACACATTCCACCATTGTATCCCATCATACCGGTTAAGTTAAGACACATGGCAGCAGTGGATCTTTTCGGTTCAATCCCCAGAACAAATAATGGTTATAGTTATATTTTTGTAGCTGTAGAACTAACATCCAAATTTGTAACATTTTCTCCACTAAGGAAAGCAACAGCAAGAACAGTATCAAGAGCGTTTGTAAGAGATTTTCTATCAGTAGTAGGACGTGTACAGAAGGTTATTTCGGATAACGGTCCGCAGTTTAGGTCAGACGTATGGAAGAAAATGTTAGAAAGTAAGAACATAACACCTATTTACATATCAAGATATCACAGTTCTTCCAATCCATCAGAAAGAATAATGAAAGAGATCGGGAAGTTATGCAGAATTTATTGTCATAAAAGACATACAACATGGGATAAATATATTTTACAGTTTCAAGAAGTGATAAATGCAATACCCAATGAATCTACGATGCTATCACCAACCGTAATACTGACAAATAAAGACCCACCGAACAAAATTACCGAACTAATTACTTTTCCTAAGACGCGTAGGCTTCGACATTGTGAAATAATAGACACAGCATTAGCAAACACTAAAAGAGCTGCAGATCGGCGGAAGAAACAACAGAAGCAGGTAAGTCGACTACAGAAGTACGAGACTGGCGACAAAGTACTGATTCGCACTCATTTTCTTTCCAACAAAGGTAAGCACAGATGCCGTAAATTCGAACTTCTGTATGCAGGCCCTTACAGAGTTCATAATATTCCACACGCTAATGTAGTGCATGTGGAAACGCTACGTAAGAAGAAATCATTAGGGAATCATCATGTATCCAACGTGAAACATTTCTTGACTTAAATTTTTGCATTTCAGCTGACGAAAGGACGGCGTGACACGTAAGTATGCAACAATGGTAGTTTCAGCGCGCTTCAGTAACAAACAAAGCCGCGACACGCAGCGGGCCGCTAATATTTCACCATACCTTAAAGAACACAGCAGTACTTAATGATGCTACGCCAGCCAAGACAAATAAAAACACGAGAAACATTTCCTAACTTAAAGAGAACATGCAGACAACGACACGACGTATGAATTTGTGCACTGAGAGCTCATAAATGAAAGAAATTTTTTTTATAACGTGACATAATTACTTAAGAAAATGTCGATTTTTGCAATAGCTAAACTGATAATATAGATCGTTCATTAATCAATTATTTTAGTGGTAACATTAACATGTACTCTTTATTCCAGAATGCAGCATTGTTGTCACACGTCATCAAAATGAAACGTAGTTTTAGTTAGAATAAGGATGTGAATCTTTAGGTCACGCAGATAGCTGACGCTAATTGTCATTACAGAAATTTTATAGGTCATGCCGGGAGCTGACGTGATTTTGCAGCAGTTAATATTATGATAAAGTGTTTTATAGGTCATGCCAGGAGCGGACGAGAAGTACCAGAAGATGTTTATTGAAGTCATGCCGTGCACTGACGATAATTAATACTGAATGTTTTATAATAAGTCATGCCGTGCGCTGACGTTAATTAATGCTGAATGTTTATAACAGGTTATGCAGAGAGTTGACACAGATGCAGAAGAAGAATGTGTATGTTATGTTAGTATATAAGAAATGTATAATGTTAAGAAATAATTTTGCTAGCATGTGACACATTGCAACACTATGGATGGGGACCACACATTACAATGTCTAACCAGAATAATGTTTACCTTAATTTTCAGCTGCAAAAGAATACTTTAAATAATTTTATGACAGTAATTTTATTGTATATTATGACCTGACATTTGACGACTCATAACTGACGACTACACCCCTGAATGGAAGATAAAATTTTAGGACAGTAAGTCAAGAAATGCATTGTCAACAAAATTTATAATTAATGATGTAAGAAACTAAGATATGTAAATACAGCATAAGTAATAATGTACTTGTCTATAACAAATCTGTATACTATCAAATACTGAATAAGTAGGAACTTTTATGTCTTTTATATATGGGAATAATTTTCTGGAAGAATTCTTAAATTAAAACTACATATTGTTACAAATTACGACACAACATATTTTGTCATAGGGAAAATTATTTGGTAGTCAAATTATGGTACCAACAATGTCCGTGAACCCATTGCCAAAACAATTTTACCCGTACCTTAATTCCTGTGCATCCCCATGGTTATTGAGCACAGAATCAGTGAATTGTGAAACACGTGACTTCAACCAATGATGTTCTCGACGAGGTGTTTGCATACCAAGATGCACACCACCAACCTTAATGGACCATTGGAGATGGAACTTAATCCTGATGTGGCTGCGGCAACTCAGGCTATTCGACGACGTACTTAGTGTTTGGGTACACTAAAACTATGGAGCAAGGCGATGATGGAACCACATGGCGAAACCTGGTGTTGTGCTATGTGAGGGAAAGGAACAGACTTTTGAGTGCATTCACAGACAGTTGCCAGTGCTTTGATCATGCTATCCAATTCCTTTTGTACCTTCCTTAATTGTGGTACTAAGAGATGCCAATTTGAATTAAATGTTTCATAATGTAAACTTTCAATTGCTTCATATGATCTGTATATTGATTTTCACATTTACTCTTATTCTTGTTGTTAAATTTAAGGGAACCAAATTTTACTTGATGTACAATTCCTACTAAAACCCTTTCTATTTACATATTCTCTTTATTAGAGATAGACAAATCATTTCGTATGACAGCATTTGTGTATACACTTTGTTCAAACTATTTTCTATAATCAAATTTTATACTTATGTTGAGTCCATATGACTCAACAACGTAGTAAAATTTTAAGAAAGCCGAGTAGCGGCATATGTAATTATGTAATAGGCGTATTTAAACTGTTTTAGCATGTAATTATCTGAACTGTTTCTTATTTAAATTGTTTTGTTAATTAAATTGCATTGTGTATTATTGAGAAAGAGCGGGAAACCGCGCATAGATACATTTTGAGAAAGAGCGGGAAACAGCGCGCAGTAATACATCTGTAATGGTAGCAGGGATTGTCTGCACCAAAAACCATTGTTGGCGGCGAG
Source organism: Schistocerca gregaria (assembly GCF_023897955.1). Lineage (NCBI taxonomy): Eukaryota > Metazoa > Arthropoda > Insecta > Orthoptera > Acrididae > Schistocerca > Schistocerca gregaria. Next base: position 1,167,242,313 of record NC_064920.1, read on the forward strand.
ACCGCACTTTTGTAGCATTGAGCGTTGGAAGCGAGCAGTTGCGAGTAAGATGTGAGACGAGGCAGTCGTAGCTAGCGAGACATGAGAGGAGGTCGCTGTAAGCGAGGTATGAATTAACACTTTGAAAGAAGCGGTGTGCTCGCCAGCCACTCGCTATATGTAGCGCAATGCTAGTTTTTAAGAATTTTTGTAAAGAACTATGCCCCTTGTAATTGTTTGTCAAGATCGTTCTCAGAATATAGTTATGTAATTTTGATGGAAAATTAGGTATGTAGCGCAACGCTACTTTTTAAGAATTTTTGTAAAGAACTATACCCCTTGTAATTGTTTGTCAAGATCGTTCTCAGAATATAGTTAACTTCTACCAGATTAAATGCATTAAGAATTTTCTATCCCAAAATCATTCACGTAAATGCTTTACGGAATTTATTGTTATCCTAAAAGAAAAGTCTAAACTGAGCTTCAGCTTTTATCAAATCTAAATTAACTTCAACTTAAAGAATTCCAGTCACAAAGTATTATGAAACTCCACCAGCAGCTTATAATTATGTTAAAGAGAAGTAAGTATATTCATTCCACAGTTTGCTGTAGCAGTCAGATGGCGATCCAGTATAAATAATTAAAGGTAAGAATCAGTCTTAATAATTTCAGGTAACGACTGAGGGCCACGGCGACAACACATTTTATGTTTCGTCGTAATAATCAGCAGGTAGTCTTGACAGAGCAGCAGTTAAAAGATTTTAAGAGACGCAGCGTTCAGTCAGCAAGCAAACGTTCATCCAATATTAGACGGGAAGGTTTCACCGTTCATCCAATATTAGACGGGAAGGTTTCAATGGAAACATGTAAACGTGCTGAATTCTTGTACTAGTGTCAGATGTCAGTTTGTGGGACGGAATTCAATGGTGGGCCGGCCGCTGTGAGCGAGCGGTTCTAGGCGCTTCAGTCCGGAATCTCGCTGTTGCTACGGTCGCAAGTTCGAATCCTGCCTCGGGCAAAGATGTGTGTGACGTCGTTAGGTTAGTTAGGTTTAAGTAGTTCTAAGTCAAGTGAACTGATGACCTCAGATGTTAAGTCCGATAGTGCTTAGAGCCATGTGAAACATTTTTGAATTGCAGGCTTGTTGAAGTTTGTCGGTAAATACGGGGACAGCTAATACTATTTGTGGATGACGGTGTAGTGGACGTCCCATATACTCATATGGGTGATCGAGCAGGCCAAGGCAATAATTCGAAACGCTGTAGAGTATACTGGGTTACAATAGCAGCATATGGGCGAGCCTTATCGTTTGCAAAATATCCCCTGGAGTACTGTTCATGAATGGCCAGCACAACAGGTTGAGTTACCAGACTCACGTACGGATTTGCGATGAGGGTACGTGGGATAACCACGAGAGTGGTCCCACTGTCATACGAAGTCGCAACCCAGACCATAACTCCAGGTGTAGCTCCAGTGTGTCTAGCACACAGGCAGGTTCAAAAATGGTACAAATAGCTCTGAGCGCTATGGGACTTAACTGCTGTGGTCATCAGTCCCCTAGAACTTAGGACTACTTAAACCTAACTAACCTAAGGACATCACACACATCCATGCCGGAGGCAGGATTCGAACGTGCGACCGTAGCGGTCGCGCGGTTCCATAATGAAGCGCCTAGAACCGCTAGGCCACACCTGCCGGCCAGGCAGGTTGGTTGCAGGTTCTCAATAGCCCTCCTTCTGAAAAACACATGGCCATCAGTGGCACCTAGGGAGTACCAGCTTTAATCATAAGAGAACAAACCTTCACACTGCTCTCCAGTGAGCTCTCGCTTGACATCAGTGAAGTCGCAATGCATGCTACAGGGCGTCTGACTCTGAGCTGCCCTTCAAGTAACCGATTTATAACAGTTCGTTGTCAGTGTGATGCCAAGTGTTGCTCAGATTGCTGCTGTATGAGGGCTTTCAAAAACGTTGAAAGGATGTGGTGTGGCCCTCAAGCACCTATCCTCCGATTCAACTTTGCAATATTAAAAGTTTTGGCTGATTCCTTTGTCTAGGGGCTGCGATACATAGTTGCCGCATTACAGGCCAAATACCGCTGAGTCTACAGTATAAGATAAGAATACACACATGAATCGAATGGTCGAAGGTTTCTACCACACGGCAATTGCGAATTAGGAATGTAACACATGAATTTATAAATGAAAGATTACAATTAAATAAAATCTGCAGGTACTATCTTAACAACTTTAAATGACGAGTACGATAGTAGAAGTACTTTTGTGAATGCGGTATGTTTCTACAAAACACTTATTGGTGTCGATGGTCCAGCAATAAAATAAAATGTAAGTCGAATAGCAGGGAAACAATAGATTTCTACTTCACGTAATTAGTTATGAATAACAACATCGCTCGCGAGATATCACTTCTGAACGCATACTACGTCTTCACTGCAGAAGCCACGGAATTCGCGCAAGAGCACAGGTCGACACTCCGAAATATTTCTGTCCTCCGCGATCACGCCCAAACTGCTCCACTATCCAAGTGTTTCCGCCGACTGTGCGTCCCTCGCGCCGTACGATCCAGCACTTCCGTGTCCTGTGCCGAACTGTCCAGCCCTTCTGCACTGTTCAGGACTACCTGTGTCCTCGTCTCCCGAAATTGCTTCCATCCAGTTGGGGCGTAGCGCCGTATACCGATCCTGCCTTGGAGGCGGTTAAGTGGGAGATGTGTCTCAGAGCTGGATAGTGACAGATGGTGACGCGAGACTGGACGCGCACGTAGTTTATGTATCAGCCGACAGAGGACAGTACTGGTTAGGGGACTGATTTAGTTTCGATTGTGCCCAGTAGAGTGCACTAAAGTAACAGAATGTTTTTCATAAACTGTTCTAGTATTTTCATAAAGTGTTATTATGTCTTTTTGTGTATGTAAAATGTTATAAATGTGTTTTAGGAGTATGAAGGATGCGTGAGTGTGGATTAATGTTAATATGAAGATAATTGTTTAACGAGTTATGTAGTAGGATTTAGTGTGGGAACATTTCGAAGAAGTATGGATATGGACAAAGGGGATTTTTGTAGAATAGATTTGTAAAGTAAGTTTATGGTAAAGGGAAAGTTAATTCAGGTATAAATAACAATAGTAAATAAGTTTATGCGTAAGCACAACTTCAGCATATTAGATAATTACGTCGGCAAAAAGTGCAGTCGTTATGTTTGCTGTTTTGCGATTGGTTAGTGATGAAAAGCGCGGACTGACTCGAGACAATGTTGTTTTGCTATTGGCTGTTGAGTAAACTGACCAACGGTAAAGCAATATTCTTCGCGCACCTCTCTCTGCTGGTAGAGAAGACGCAAGTGTATTCTAGAGAAAAGTCGAAGAAGCCTAGCCATGAAAGAGATCGAACGTGTACAGTATTAGTTCCGATGGAAATGATAAGTTGCCGGATCTAGCAGTGTTTCATGCATCAATAGTGTTGGAAATTGACGGCATAATTATTCCGATGTGTGTGTAGAAATTTCGGAATTTTTAAGTGAATTTTATGACGAGATAAGACATATATTCCGCGTGGCGTATTGAGCAGGTCGGTGGCAAAAACTGTGACTGCATTTGGTACCGAAAGACTTAATATTTGGCGAGCATTATCGATCTAAAACAATCTGTATTTTTGTAGCTATTACCTTTCCGGAAAATGCAACACCATAAACTTGCTAACGTGAGTGAAAGGGATTGTGAGTGACTATGTTAAGGCTAGCACGGGCTTGGCAGTGATACTTGTTCACCTGAGTTTCAGAGGAAAAAATTTCCAATCTTTATTTCGTGTTTCTTCCGAAACGTAGGTTAGTGACTTTAATTGCAGCCTGTTTCACGTCGAAGTACAGTAGGTTTCACTCGGCTTTCCTAGTGATGATCTGCTGAGACAATGTTCACAGGCAGGTGCAGATCCGTCTTAAAGGGACGGAAAGAACCGCGCCGGCACACAGTCTCCCCATTCACGAGCGCTGTAATTGGCTAGAGCGCTCGCGCCATGTCTTCAGTCCAATGTACACTCACCAACATATTTAAACACATTAGAAATACTGGATCTACATTTAAATATTTGAAATTAAATAAATATTCCTATGGCTGGACCATAAACACGCTCTAACACACATTATTAAATACATAAACAATTAAATAAACATATATCAAAAGAAAAGAAGAGAAGGTTGGCCAGTAGCCTAATGTCTCCGTGCTTTCTAACACACAGTAAACATTTAACCAGTTTCTTAAAAAAAAATGGTTAAAAAGGCTCTGAGCACTATGCGGCTTAACATCTGAGGTCATTAGTCCCCTAGAACTTAGAACTACTTAAACCTAACTAACCTAAGGACATCACACACATCCATGCCCGAGGCAGGGTTCGAACCTGCGACCGTAGCAGTCGCACTAACCAGTTTCTTCATGAATGATATATATCGGATATAAACAAAGACAATAAATATATTTACAAGTATGCTCTACTGTTTTTTCGTGTAACTGTGGAGTACTAATGGTGTGACGTGATCGAAAGTAGTCTGCGACTTCGACCTCCAGTAACTCATGTACTATTCAAGTTACATGCCTGTAATTTATACCAATTTAAGTTTACATTTAAGTTTACACTAATAGCTTTCTAAAGACATGTAGATCGACAAAATCGGATGAAGCGTTTAAATTTTGGAAATTCGTTGCTGTATGTTACTTGTATAATTTACTGTCAGACACTAAACTCTAAACTAATAAAGATATTAAAAATCTGATTACATCATCAGAATCGTCGTGCAAATAATAGGAATGTACATGTTTGCTTTTGAGGTATCATGATTCATCTGGCTACTATTAATTTCTATATGAACTATGAAATGTGTGCCATTAAGGTTTCCGCCATCTTTGGCCCTTCCTGCGCACAGTGTCACCAAGGAATTCCCAGCCACGTTTTCGACGGACCACGTGCTCTGGCCATTGAGAGGCATCACGTGGTTGCTAAAGCCGTCGGCACACGGACCGTGTTGTCGAACGTTAACGCTGAGCGTGCCAAGTTCAACGTGCTGCTCAACGCTCAGGAACGATGCGATGCGACTTGTGCATACGGTACGTGGGCTCCAACGTGGTATACGCGATCGCAACGCACTCCAGCGGCAGTTGAGGGATGCTTCTAATTCGTAAATCACACTGTTTACTCAACGGGCGTGCGTAAAATTTCCATGCTAGCTCTATTAGAACGCACATTTCCTCCATCGCCCACAAAAAGGAAAGTACCATGTCCAATCAATAAGGGCACAGGCTTATAAAAGTTCCATTACAAACAGTGAATTACATATTTTGACTACTTCTCTGCATCAGATAAACATTATTTCATCATTCCCACATTTTAGTAGAACCCCAAGGTAACTCTTACTTGATCACTGTTCCTACCCAGTAGCAGAATCTTTGCAACATGTAAATTACGAAGCGCAAAAGAAGAAGGAGCAAAATATCGCAAGCTCTCCTATAGATTAAGCCAATCGAACAAACTCACCCCTCAAAAAAAAGGTGAAGTTATATTTACATAACATCAAATATTATAGTATATATTTATATTAAACTAATAATAAAGTATCAGAACCTAATAAAATCGCGAATGCTAGGAAAAATAATTTTGTAGTGTCACGACACGAACCAATGCTCCAATAAAAACCTGCTTTTAGGACAGTGATGCTAATCATTAGGCTAAACCAACATCACACTCCTTACAGTAATCATATTATGTTACCCCTTGCTGAAAACCTTAATTGTAGATACGTTACTAATTGAAATTTAATTATAACAAATTGTACCAAAACAATACGTTTTGAGTGAATCTTCCGTGTGTCGCTGCCTTCAAATAGCCTACACTCATAATACGCATGTTACAATAATTCTTTTGCCACGAATATGATGTTTCCCATTATTATATTGGAACGAATCACACAGTTAACAACGGGATTTCCAGCGATACTCAATTTGCTGGTGCTCAGAAAGGGCATACATACATATAGGCTTGAAATGAATGCCAGTATGGCGCTTCACAACTCTGTACTGGAGGGAGACGGCGTGCTTGTGACGTAGGTGGCGTTGTGCCATCTCATTGGTCAACGGTCAGACGCACGCTCAGAATATCTGAGATGCCAAATATTGCTCTGAACGTTCGGAAAGACTCCCGAGCGTGCTGTTCCACACTATGACGTCAGAAACTCGGCAGGCTCCACGCTCAACGTTCGGATGCGCGGTCCGTGTGGCGACGGCTTAACGAACCCTACCGCACGGCCCGGGCGGTGGCCGCCAACTCTGCACTTGGAATATTTCCAGGGCGCCACGACTCGCCTCGCCCGTTACCTCACAGGCAGATGCAATACGATGCACCAGAGCCACTCGCCGAACACGATGGTCTCCCATCTCAGCAGTGCCACGTCGCCGTCCGCAGCCCAGTTTCCCTCTGACCGTACAACCTCGTGACCACCGCTGCTAGCAACCGTGTGAAATATCTACATTCCTGCCAAGTCTTTCTGCAATATTCCAGATGGAACCCATCTTCTCATAGCCCTATACCACGAGCTCGTTCAAAAGTTGTTAATGGCGTCTTTGTCACCTTAAAGGCATTCCTGACTGTCATGAACTCACCACGTCCCGTCTCGAAGGTAAATAACGCTCACGACCGCTACAGTGTGTATTTAAAGCAAATCTCATTTGTAACCTCATAGTGGGGCTACTAACACGACTGTTATGCGACAGACGTGAAACGGAAACAGACATGTAGAAACACGCCTAACAACTTTCGTTTTCCCGTCTGTGTTTCACGAGGATATATAGTTTTATTGTATGGATTAATGATTATGACATTCTCTCCGGAAAAATATTCCACCGGTGAAGTAGTCCCCCTTCAGGATCTCTCAGTGGAAACTACTCAGGAGGATGTCACCAGGAAAAATGACACTGGCCTTCTGCAGGTCGGAGCGTGTAGTGTCACATTACTTAATCGCAATAATGAACAGGAAAATAGGAATGCAAAAAATGGTTAAAATGGCTCTGAGCACTATGGCACTTAACATCTGACGTCATCAGTCCCCTAGAACTTAGAACTACTTAAACCTAACTAACCTAATGACATCACACACATCCATGCCCGAGGCAGGATTCGAACCTGCGACTGTAGAGGTCGCGTGGTTCCAGACTGTAGCGCATAGAACTGCCCGGCCACTCCGGCAGGATAGGAATGCAGATGACTGTATGTACACATTAGAACTATTATCGTAACCAACACAGTTAGAAAGCCAAAAAGCACCATTCTAAACGAGGTATGACGAGATATACGCTGATAGGCCAGAACACTGTGACTACTTACCTAATAGCCGATATGTACATTTTTGGCACGGATAAGAGCGGCGACGTGTCACCGGATGGAAGCAATGAGGTCGTGGCAGGTCACTGGCACCATATCTGCACACACAAGTCACCGCATTCCCGTAAATTCCGGAGATGGGGGACGGCTATGAGCTCTGACGTCACACGATCAGTCACATCCCAGTTGCGTTTGATGAGGATCACACCCAGCGAGCTGGAGGCCACCTGCACATCAACTGGAACTCAGCAATCTGTTAGCACTACATCATACTCCTGGCGCGAGTCGGAGTGGCCGAGGGGTTCTAGTCGCTTCAGTCTGGAACCGCGCGACCGCTAGGGTAGGATGTATGTATGATGTCCTTAGGTTGGTTAGGTTTAAGTAGTTCTAAGTTCTAGGGAACTGATGACCTCAGAAATTAAGTCCCATAGTGCTCAGTGCCGTACTCCTGGCCTTGTGACATGGCACATTATCTTGTTGAAAAATGCCACTGCCGTCAGGAAACATGATCATCAAGAAGGGGTGTACGTGGTCTGCAACCAGGGTACGATACAGCTTGGCTGTCATGGTGTCTCGTGCGAGCCCCACTGGACCCGTGGATACCCACATGAATGTTTCCCATAGCACAATGGAGCCCCCTGATTATCTCCTACCTGTAGTACAGGTGTCAAGGAAATGTTCTCATGGAAGACGAAGGATTCAAGTCCACCCATCGGCATCATGAAGAAGGTATGGGAATTCATCAGACCATACAACGCTCTGTCATTGCGGCAACGTCCAGTGCCGATGGTCACGTGGCCATGTCAATCATAGTAACCAATTATGTAGTGTTGACATTGGCGCATGCATGGGTCGTCGGCTGCAGAGACCCATTGTTAGAACTGTTCAGTGCACTGTGTGTTCAGACACACTTGTACTCTGCCCAGCATGAAAGTCTGATGTTATTTCCACAATTCGCGCCTGTTCTGTTTCTAGCAGTCTGCCCAGCCTGCGATGTCTGACATCTGCAACGAGGGATGGCCACTTAACCCCATGACGACTGGATGTGGTTTCACCTTGGTTTCGCCACATGTTGACGACACGCGTCACAGCACTCCTTGAACATCCGATTAGTTGCACAGTTTCGGAAATGCTCATACCGAGCCTCGACACCAACACAATGTGACCTCGGTCAAATTCTGATAGATAGTGCACCTTCCCCATTCTGCACACAGACAGCAAGCTCATGGATGCTACACACAACGTCTGTGTGTCTAACTAGCAGGCATTCCTTGCGAGGTGACGCTGCTGTCGCCTGGATGGGTTTATATCGATGGTAAGTTGGTGGTCATAATGTTCTGGCAGATAAACATCTACATGATGACTCTGCAATTCATATTTAAGTGCTTGGCAGAGGGTTCATCGAACCACAATCATACTATCTCCCTACCATTCCACTCCCTAATAGCGCGCGGGAAAAACGAACACCCAAACTTTTCTGTTCGAGATACGATTTCTCTTATTTTATTTTGATGATCATCCCTACCTATGTAGGTTGAGCTCAACAAAATATTTTCGCATTCGGAAGAGAAAGTTGGTGACTGAAATTTCGTAAAAAGGTCTCGCCGCGACGAAAAACATCTATGCTTTAATGACTTCTATCCCAACTCGCGTATCATATCTGCCACACTCTCTCCCCTATTACGTGATAATACAAAACGAGCTGCCCTTTTTTGAACCCTTTCGATGTCCTCCGTCAATCCCACGTGGTAAGGATCCCACACTGCGCAGAAATATTCTAACAGAGGACGAACGAGTGTAGTGTAAGCTGTCTCTTTAGTGGACTTGTTGCATCTTCTAAGTGTCCTGCCAATGAAACGCAACCTTTGACTCGCCTTCCCCACAATATTATCTATGTGGTCTTTCCAAGTGAAGTTGTTCGTAATTTTTACACTCAGGTACTTAGTTGAATTGACAGCCTTGAGAATTGTATTATTTATCGAGTAATCGAATTCCAACGGATTTCTTTTGGAACTCATATGGATCACCTCACACTTTTCGTTATTTAGCTTCAACTGCCGCCTGCCACACCATACAGCAATCTTTTCTAAATCGCTTTGCAACTGATACTGGTCTTCGGATGACCTTACAACACGGTAAATTACAGCATCATCTGCGAACAACCTAAGAGAGCAGATCAGATTGTCACCCAGGTCATTTATATGAGTCAGGAACAGCAGAGGTCCCAGGACGCTTCCCTGGGGAACACCTGATATCACTTCAGTTTTCCTCGATGATTTGCCGTCTATTACTACGAACTGCGACCTTTCTGACAGGGAATCACGAATCCAGTCGCACAACTGAGACGATACCCCATAGGCCCGCAGCTTGATTAGAAGTCGCTTGTGAGGAACGGTGCCAAAACCTTTCTGGAAATCTAGAAATACGGAATCAACTTGAGATCCCCTGTCGTCAGCGGCCATTACTTCGTGCTAATAGGTAGCTGCGTTGCACAAGAACGATGTTTCCTGAAACCATGCTGATTACGTATCAATAGATCGTTCCCTTTGAGGTGATTCATAATGTTTGAATGCAGTATATGCTTCAAAACCCTACTGCAAACCGACGTCAATGATATAGGTCTGTAGTTCGATGGATTACTCCTACTACCCTTCTTAAACACTGGTGCGACCTGCACCATTTTCCAATCTACAGATACAGATCTATCGGTGAGCGAGCGGTTGTATATCATTGCTAAGTAGGGAGCTATTGTATCAGCGTAATCCGAAAGGAACGTAATCGGTATACAATCTGGACCTGAAGACTTGCTGGTATCAAGCGATTTGAGTTGCTTCCCAACCCCTAAGGTATCTACTTAAGGAGACTTTACACCGTGTGGCACCAGGACGAGCATCCTGTCCCCCCCCCCCTCTTAATTTAACTGTACCATATCCGTAATAACTATGCCAGTCCTGCGCCGATGTCGGACAATGCCAAAAGAAATAGAAGAAGGAGGACCCTTCCTTCCGTCTCCTGGATTTTTTCCTTACCAACTATGGCCGCCCCATTACCCTCACCCCCACCCTCAAGAACCTTGGTGTCACACTCGACTGCCGTCTTTTGTGGACTCCCCATCTCATCTACATCTACATCTACATGACTACTCTGCAATTCACATTTAAGTGCTTGGCAGAGGGTTCATCGAACCACAATCATACTGTCTCTCTACCATTCCACTCCCTAACAGCGCGCGGGAAAAACAAACCCCCTAAACCTTTCTGTTTGAACTCTGATTTCTCGTATTTTATTTTGATGATCATTCCTACCTACGTAGATTGGGCTCTACAAAATATTTTCGCATTCGGAAGAGAAAATTGGTGACTGAAATTTCGTAAAAAGATCTCGCCGCGACGGAAAACGTCTTTGTTGTAATGACTTCCATCCCAACTCGCGTATCAAATCTGCCACACTCTCTCTCCTATTACATGATAATACAAAACGAGCTGCCATTTTTGCACCCTTTCGATGTCCTCCAGACAGTCCAAGCCAAGGCACGTACCTGACTCCATCTCCTCAAACTCCTCTCTGGCCGGACATGGGGTTTGGACCCTTCCACCATCCTCCACACTTATAAATCCCTCATCTGCCCCATCCTCTGCTGTGCCCATCCCACCTGGATTTCTGCCTCTCCCACTTACTATAAGTCCCTCCAAATCCTTGTATGCCATGCTCTTCACCTTGCCTATCACATCTGTCTTCCATCCCTCATGCAGATGCTATATGACGTAATTCCCTTCCCACACCTTCTCCTTTTCCTCGAATGGATATGGATCCTTTACACTCCCCCCCCCCCCCCCCTTGTCTCTCCCGTCCTCGCCCCATCCCAGCCCGCTGTTGCACCTGTATTCTTGCATCACTCCTGCTCTCCATCTTCACACTCTCCATACCCTTGCCCAAGCTGGGTTCCGCCAACTCCCCCTCCCTGATGATGTCCTTGTTCCCTGCATCTATCCCTCCTACCAGCTGTGACTCTCCTCTCCCATTCCCCCCATTTTCCCCCAAGGCTCCCTCTTTCCCTCCTCACCTTCCTATTTCCCCCTCTTCTCTCCCACGTCACTCGCTTCCACCCCCCTCCCAGGGCTTCCAACCCCTCCCCTCTCCCCTCCCCCATTCTCTCTTCTTTTTCCTACTGGCTACACGCACCCTCCTCCCTCTCCCTTCCACCTGGAGGGTGGCCCCCCTTCATCAGTGTGTTTGTGAGTGCTTGGCCAATGATCATCACTAGTGTTTCCATGCATCAGCGTTTCTCCATTGTGTGCTACAGTGTTTTATCAGTGTCCTCCTACGTTCACATCTCCAACTGGATGTCTTCATCTGTTCTACTGGTGACAACCTTTGTGTACTGTGCCTTCCGTCGAATGGCTTCTAATATACCATGTAATGTTCATCATGTGTTACCATGCTTTTTATGTTTTCTGTCTTCTATGTCTATCTGTTGTATCTATTGGCCGAAGAGCGGCATGTGTAGGCCGCTGCTGGCCCACCTCATCTGAGGCATGAAATTACAATAAACGAATAAAAGGAGGACATGAACTCTGCTGGGGGATGTGAGTTGAGCACAAGAAGAGGAAGAGAAAGAAAAATAACGAGAGAACGTGGAACAGGGGAGAGGAATGATAAGGAATGCCATTTGGTAGCCTTTTGCACAACTTACATATTGTCGTTGTTGATACTTGATTTAAGAAACATGAAATAAGGTTGTATACGTGCAAGACACTCAGGGACACGGACGGTTTCAGGTAAGACATAGATTCCGAGACCAGATTTTGAACTTCAAAACATTTGCAGCAGGAGACGAAGCCTCTAGCCATAATTCATTAATTACGAATTGCAGATTAAAACTGAAAAAGATGCAGGAAGATAAGGAAATAAAGTAGAATAAGGTGAATGAAATGTGGATAAGGCTGGAACTATGATAGTGAGAGAAGTATCCGAGAGAACTGAATGGTCTACGACACAGTAAACTATCTGGAGTAGACGACAGTCCTTCAGAAGTATTGAGATGCTTGATAGAACATGCCATTGAAAGCTCCTTCCTCTTTTGTTTAGTTGCATACAAATGTATGTTTCCCCTCGTTTCATAAACAATACATATTACGTGTGCGAGTATAATACGCATAAATGGAATAATATTTAATTTTATTTTGTGTCAGTATCTCTGAAATTCTGTGATATTTACAATCTATGGTGAACAACAAGATGAAAAGAACGTACAAAGATCCTTCTAGTATTATCAGTAGACTAAATATACGTGTGCCGACATGAAACAAGATTATTACTGTTGCTGACTACTGCGAGACTGTCGGGGCTGCAAACGTGAGTTAGCAAAAATATAGACTACATCATTTTGAAATGCTTTTCATTGAAAGTAACAATCAAAATGTTTATGTTTAGTTAAGGCGAATTATTTAAGCACGGAAACTTTTCGTTTGGTTCACCACTTTTTTGAGCGCTATTCTGAGCGGAATCATAATTCAGTAAGCATATCTGTTAGAACCTGAAAACTATTTTAATTTTACGAAGGCCGACAGTATTTATTTTCACGGTCGAATGAGAATTATCAAACCAATCGTCTTCCAAGCTATGGGCCGTAGCTACTTCAGTAAATGGCAATAACAGAAAATCATAGCAAATGTTTCAAATGGCTCTGAGCACTATCGGACTTAACATCTGAGGTCATCAGTCCCATACTTAAACCTAACTAACCTAAAGTCATCATACACATCCATGCCCGAGGCAGGATTCGAACCTGCGACCATAGCTGTCGCACGGTGCCGGACTGAAGCACCTAGAACCGCTCCGTCACACCGGCCGGCAAAATCATAGCATCATAAATTATTCTTGACTTTTCCGTGAAGTCGTTTACAAAACATAATAACGAAAATATTTACTCTTTTTATCCCAGATTTCCTAATACCATTGCCGCAAGAGACAGAATTTTCGAAGGTTGATTTGCATAACTAAAACCGTGTCGATTATCAGAATCGGAATCTAAGTTTGATATTACATCATCCAAAGACGGTAATGTTACAAGGCGTTTTACGTTGCGGCAAAATCTTTTCACGAACTTTCAACAATTTACTACTCATGTTTAAATATTTTGTTAACTCAATTTTTTTCATTTTGGTTGGAGAACAACGCGCTTTTTTTTTTGAATTACACAGTAGGAAATACTGCAACCACCCAAAGTTTCCTTTAAATGTTTTTATTATACCATTACAAGTTCCTGGCCTGAGCCCATCGTCAGATGGTAGCGTTGACTTCTTGCAAGTTGTACAGTTGTGTCTTCCTGAAAAGCTCTCCTTTACATGTTCAAGGACAGAGGTTTGATTTTGTTTTACAAGCCATGCTGATAAATAACTTAAACTAAAATCAAGATGGCTTGTTTTTCTTTCCTGTCATTGATCACTATGGATTGTCGATTAATATGTACGGAAATACTTAGATGTTCATGTTTCACGCGTGTTGTTCGAGAGTGAAATGGGAGAGAAAAAGTCTGAAAGTTGTTTTGTGTAATCTCCACCGAACACATTAGCATAGTATGTAATCACATATATATATATGTAGATTTACATATAGATGTAGACGTATTTTAAATCCATAATGCTGGTATCTGTCAGTATAATAAATTTAAAATAATGCGAACAGATAGTAGTATTTTTAGTCATCAAAAATGAAATTCCTGAGTAATATATTGTGTGTAGATAGGCTAAGATCTATTACTATTCGATTACGCTATTACTGAAAATTCACTGGAAAATGTAACAAGCTTAAGAGTATCTAGCAGACTGGCAGGACACCTGATAACTGCAAATCAGCTATCATACACGCTTTACATAAGAAAGACGATCGCAGCGATGTCAACAACTACTAAGGGATTTCTCTGTTGCCAATAGGATGCAAATTGATCTCCAAGATTTTACTGGACAATGCAGAAAGTCAAAGTGACCAAACAGTTGGTGAGTATCAAGGAGGATTTCGACGTTGAAAGTCCTGTACAGAACAGATCTTCAATGTGAAAAAAAAGAGTGCAAACATTACCGTGGATTTCGTCGACTTTATGAAAGCTTATGATTCCATCGGCCGCCAAACACTCTTTTTAGTACTCCAAAAATGAGGTGTGAATTACAACATACACACACCCTCATCAAACAGACTCTCACGGATACAACCTCTAAGGTGAAGTTCAGAGGAGAACTATCTCGGAGTTTCAACATCAAAACGGGTGATGATCTAACACCCATTCTGTTTAATCTGGTACCGTACTTGATAAAGTCATCAAAACCTGGGAAAGTACGCAGAGGAATTAAGTAATCAAATGAGTTAGCACTGGAGCCGGGAGCCGAAGAATCGAGATAAGGTGCCTTGTTTTCGCAAATGACATTGCGATCTTAACCAACAACACTAAGGATGCTGTAATTGCTGTCCAAGCCCTGCATGAGATAGCGGTGAAGTCAGGGTTACAAATATCGTATGACAAGACCATATACTTCGAAAACTGGCGCTCCAGTAACAGCCTTTTGACGACTATACATGGAACGATTGGGGAGGGGGGGGGGTGTCAAGCGCTTTCGTTATCTTGGTTCATTATAGAACTGCTGCCTGACCACAGTTTCTGTATGCCGGAGAGACCATATTAATGAACAGGAAAGGCTCGATGGATGACCTGGAAAAGGCCAAAGACGTATTCTCTGAAAAATTCATGGCACGAGATTGCTCCCAAATGGAACCTACCGACTGAAGTCTAATTCTGAGCTGTATCAACACTTAGAATCAGCGACGTAAGAGGCTCAAGTTCTATGGGCAACTACAACGAGTGAACAACAATAGGTTTACCAAGAAGATCTTCTCATTGGTTAAAAGCTACAAGTCTGGAAGTCTGTGGCTTAATGAAGTACATAAGGACTTGGATTCGGCTGGGATCTCTGATCTCGAGTCGGAAGATTGTTCCAAATTTTGTGCTATGGTAGAGTGTTTGACCCCACCACCTAGAGTCCCTAAACGTCGGAAGCGCATTTCACAGGAGAGGAAGGAGAAATTATCAGCAGGGCTCAAGAGATATTGGGAACGGAAGAGAGCATCGGAGAAGAACTAGTCATAAGAGCTCCTTAGTCGGCTTAAATACATAATAATCTAGCAGTAAACGGCTGGAGTGGCTGGAAGGCGAGGGAAAATCGTTATAGGAAAGTCAATGCAGTTTGAATCTTAGGGAAATTTAACTCGTTCATGACAAAAGTGGCTTACTAAACACTTGTTCGATAGACTCTTGAGAATTTCTCTTGAATCTGGGACCCTTATCAGGAGTTATTAATAGAAGAGGTGAAGAAGATCCGACAAAGAGCGACGCATTTCGCTATGATACCGTTTAATTAGCATGAGAACGGTACAGAGATGCTCAGCAGACTCCTGCCGTTGAGTGTCACGGAGAGGTTTATTTCTGAAATTCCGAGAGCTAACGTTCCAAGAAGGGTCGGGCAGAGTATTACCTCCTCCCACACGTGTCTCTCACGAAATGTCCATGGCGAGAATATAAGAGAAATGTAGCCCATCCAGATGCTTACCTACAGTCGTGTATTCTTACATTCGCGAAAGGAACGGGGTAGGAGAGAAAGTGTCAGAGATACTCTTCGTCAGGCACTGTAGGATGACCTGCGGAAAACTGAAGTTAATGTAGTTATAGATGCTGCCGTGAGTATCAGATGAAAAGCTGTTTGCAAAACGAATCATGTAAAACCGCTTTCCGATTCAATAATGAAATTCTTTGCATATGTGTATTATAAATCACGGAGCTCGCCTTCAGTCACAGCTGCATCTTACTACACTACTGGCCATTAAGATGACGAGCGACAGACGCGAAATTTAACCGACAGGAAGATGATACTGTGATATGCAAATGATTAGCTTTTCAGAGCATTCGCACTAGGTTGGCGCCGGTGGCGACACCTACAACGTGCTGACATGAGGAAAGTTTCCAACCGATTTCTCATACACAAACAGCAGTTGACGGGCGTTTCTTGGTGAAACGTTGTTGTGATGCCTCGTGTAAGGAGCAGAAGTTCTTACCATCGCATTTCCGACTTTGATAAAGGTCGGATCGTAGCCTATGGCGATTGCGGTTTATCGTATCGCGACATTGCTGCTCGCGTTGGTCGAGATCCAATGACTGTTAGCAGAAAATGGAATCGGTGGGTTCAGGAGGGTAATACGGAACGCCGTGCTAGATCCCAATGGCCTCGTATCACTAGCAGTCGAGTTGACAGGCATCTTATCCTCATGGCTGTAATGGATGGTGCAGCCACGTCTCGATCCCTGAGTCAACAGATGGGGACATTTGCAAGACGACAACCATCTGCACGAACAGTTCGACGACGTTTGCAGCAGAATGGACTATCAGCTCAGAGACCATGGCAGCAGTTACGCTTGACGCTGCATCACAGACAGGAGCGCCTGCGATGGTGTACTCAACAACGCCGGCCTGAGTGGCCGAGCGGTTCTAGGCGCTATAGTCTGGAGCCGCGCGACCGCTACGGTCGCAGGTTTGAATCCTGCCTTGGGCATGGATGTGTGTGATGTCCTTAGGTTAGTTAGGTTTAAGTAGTTCTATGTTCTAAGGGACTGATGACCTCAGAAATTAAGTCCCATAGCGCTGAGAGCCATTTGAACTATACTGTAAGACGAACCTGGGTGCACGAATGCCAATACGTCAATTTTTCGGATGAATCCAGGTTCTGTTTATAGCATCATGATCGTCGCATCCGTGATGGCGACATCGCGGTGACGCACATTGGAAGCGTGTGTTCGTCATCGCCAAACTGGCGTATCACCCGGCGTGATGATATTGGATGCCATTGGTTGCACGTCTCGGTCACCTCTTGTTCGCATTGACGGTACTTTGAACAGTGGACATTATATTTAAGATGTGTTACAACCCGTGGCTCTACCCTTCATTCGATCCCTGCTAAACCCTACGTTTCAGCAGGATAATGCACGGCTGCATGTTGCAGGTCCTGTTCGAGCCTTTATGGATACAGAAAATGTTCGACTGCTGCCCTGGCCAGCACATTCTCCAGATCTCTCACCAACTGAATACGTCTGGTCAATGGTGGCCGAGCAACTGGCTCGTCACAATACGCGAGTCACTACTCTTGATGAACTGTGGTATCGTGCTGAAGCTGCATGGGTAGCTGTACCTGTACACGCCACGCAAGCCCTGTTTGACTCAATGCCCAGGAGTATCAAGGCCGTTATTACGGCCAGAGGTGGTTGTTCTGGGTACTGATTTCTCAGGATTGCGTGAAAATGTAATCACAAGTCAGTTACAGTACAATATATTTGTCCAATGAATACCCGTTTATCATCTGCATTTCTTCTTGGTGTAGCAATTTTAATGGCCAGTAGTGTATTTTCTACACGACGCGCCATTATTTTTTTTTTTGTTTTGTTTCATTTACCCTTCACTTCCTGCCCCACGCTCCCATCCGTACTTGCAGCAATCACAACCCCGTTGTTTGAGTGATGTTGATGAATAGCATCACCTCGAAGCACAGACAGGTGATAGAATTGCTATCCGAATGCGTGTTTTTACATTTGGGTCCGCCGAATACCACCGCCACAAACGCTAGTAACGCATGCAACTCCACTATCACCCTCAAATCCCTCTACAGTAAATACTCGACTTTCCCATCATAGGAAAAGCCTCTGGTTCGTATCAGCACGGCAGTAGCTAGTCTGGAACAGCGGTGCCGGAGATGTGCGGTCGTGCCGTGCCACAGAGCTCATCGTTGGCCTTATCGATCGGACATGAATGATTCAGTGCCGGTTCTCCGGCATGAAGCGTGTCGGCGAAAGGCGCCTTGCCGCTCTGTCATGATCGATGATTCAGTGAGACCTGTACACAACGCACGTCCTGTCGCTTTCCGACTTCCGCTGTTCACGGGGCTTCCGAATAACTGCTGGAAAGGCAACTTCTAACTGTAGCAAGACTCAAGCAGTGTAAATCACACTCATATTCGTCTTTACACGATTAGGCTAGATTAGCTGTGCTTTTTACTCAATAGACCCACAGTGAGGATATCCTGAAGGATGTAGAACATGTCGCCAAACAAGAATACATCATACACATACAAAGAGAATATGTTTGCTAATGTCTGTTCTACAGTTCTCAACTGAAATGGCCCTCATTTACGTAGAATTAGTAAAAAATGTCAAACGTATTTTCATTTGTGAGACAATAACAAACATGTCACAAAAAGTGTAAATGTACAATACACTCAGGTGCATATGATAACTCTTAGGCTATTGAAGCCATGCATCATCAGTTTACAACACTTACAATGATCACATTACTGTACTGAAGTTGTTCAGTAATCATATTTTACGTCACGCTCATTTTATTTTATTAATAATACATACAAATCAATCGGCTCTATTAAGAAATTTATCAGTGGAATAGAAGTTGTCAACCAATAAATCCTTTACATTCCTCTTGAACTGACTTGCTGGCCCAAATCTAGTGACTCTAAATCCTTACGAAGATTATTTCTATTACTGATTCCATGAACAGAGCTTTCGGTCTGAAAAAAAGATATATAGAATTAATGATAAATTTCATCCACACATACTGCAAAAATGTATGGTTGTAAGGTCCACATCTCCCTCTAAACTATAGGGACATACCAGACTTTGTACACAAATCACACACTATCTTGAAAGAAGCGCCGTTGGGGTAACAACCACCTATCTATAAAACGGCGAGGGTGGGTGTGAAAAGAACTGCAGCATAGGACGAGCGAATACTCAGATTTTACTCATCCAGTATTTGAGAAAGAGAGTACTCAGTGACTTGTAACAAACTTTACACCTAACCTCAGACCTTTTTGTAGACAGTATTCACGTATAACAGTGAATGTACCTGCAAAATTATATCCTTGTACGACGCATAATTCAGGAGCTACGACGTCATAAACATTGAATCGCGTGAAAACGGAACTGCACGGCGAAATTCGCCAGAGAGTCAGGTGAAATGTATGTACAGATATGTGTGAAATATGTGACATGTGCGTGCACGGGCGAAGGCCCCAGGTAATAATGCTCCACCTAAACCCCTGCATGGATTTCAACAAAACATGGTATAAATATTAGTTCCTATCTGGAGAGAATTACTGTGCAGATAAGAACCACCACCCTCCTGTTCAGTTGGGGATGGGGATGATATCATGGTGATGCACAGAGAAGGGGGAGCAGGAGACAGACAAAAAGAGGGGGAGGGAGGATAGGGACAGAGAAAAGGGAGGGGAAAATGGACAGAGAAAGGGAGGATGTGGAGATGTTCAGAGAGAGTTGGAAAAGGAGATGGACAGAGAAAACAAAGATAAAGGAGATCGACAGCGAGAGGCAGGAGAGAGGGGGAGGAGGAAATGCACAGAGAAAGGGAATACGAGAAGATGGACAGAGAGAGGAGGGGTCGAAGATTGACAGAGAATGGAAAGAGGAGAAGTTAGGAGATGGAAAAAGAGAGGGCGCGGAAGGGATGAACAGAGAAGGGGGACAAGGAGATGGATGGAGGGGGGGAAGAGGGATAGAGAGCAAAGAGAGAGAGAGAGAGAGAGAGACAGAGAGATAGAGAGAGAAGGAGGGTGGAGGAGCAGACGGACAGAGAAAAAGAGGTGGGAGGAGCAGATGGACAAGAAAGAGGGGAAAGATTAGATGAACAGAGTGTGAGAGAGAGGGAGGATGAGATAGATTAATAAAATTGGAATAAATACATACATGGGCAATGCCAGGTACTCAGCTAGTTAATGTAACAATATATTGGCAAGTAGTAGCTAGTATTCCCAGTTCATTAATTGGCTTCTGCATGACGTTATTATGTTCAAACAAAAAACAATTTATATTGGTTTTGAAAAAGCTTAGCTTGGCTTGGCGATTTATCTCAAAAAATTTTCCTATATGACATTATAGAATTAAAGTAAGCGAAATGTGTTCGATATTTTCGTTTTTATTTTACCTGTGACTGTTCTGATTTAAGAATACATTTTCCCCACGTGCTATACAACAATTGAATGACAGAGGAAATAGTCTGAAAGTGATTCGATGAAGCCTCTGCCAAAATCTTAAGTGTGAATTGTAGAGCAGACATGTAGATACAGACTTAAGCTGCTCCGCCACACAAAGGTAGATTACTTATGTTTGCATCCGCCACTGTTTGAATCATCCAGCACAACCTTTTGGTTAGTATGATTCAAACCAGTTACCTATAAAGCCATCAGTTCCATAAAACCCGATTTTTTTAGAGAGTAACATGGTCTACACAGTCAAGCGCCTTGGAAAGATTACAAAAAATACAGACTGGCGATATTTTATTATTTAAGACTTGTAATGTTTGATGAGTGAATGTGTAAACAGCATTCTTAGTCGAGAAGTCCTTCAGAAATCCCAACTGTGATATGTTAAGTAAATCGTTTCCTCTTGAGTGTGAGATTACTCTTGAATACGTTACTATTTTGAAGATTCTGGAGAATGTTGTTAACAATGAAACTGGATGATGATTATCTAAGTCTACCTTATCACTTTCTTATGAAGAGTATTAACAAGTGCATATTTTAATTCATCTCGAAAAACATGTGTCAGTTACGCATTTAATATAGCACTAACGACATTATTTATTAGATTAGAACAGCGTTTTAGAATTCTGTCTGTAATTCTGTCAAAATCATATGAGAATCAGTTTTTTGAATTTTTGTAATTTATTAATTTTCGTGAACGGTGTTAGTGTTGCTTCCAGTTGCTTAAAGTTTTGTGGAATTATATTTTAAATATATTCTCTTGCTTCTTCAACTGAACCATTTTATCCTATTTTTCCTGCTACATTTAGAAATTGTTTGTAAAAAGTACCTTCAACTTTTGAAATGTCTCTCACAACATTTTAATTTAGTTTATTTGTTATGATATCAACTACACTGACTGGCTGTCCTGTCTTGGTTTTACAACATACCACATAGTTTTAATCTTACCAGCATTATTAATTTTTGTCAGGATGTGGTGCATACTTGAGCACATTTTATTGACTTTCCTTGAAAGATAAAAGTATTTTTTCTAGTATGCAAGTACTGTTGCATCTTGACTTATTCTGGCCTTTATATAAATATCTCTCTTCTTTTTACATGGGATTTTAATTCCCTTATTAATTCACAGCTTACTTAAAAAAATGATCTTCTGGAAAACTGAAGTAAAGTACCTTTAAAATATCAACAGAAATTAATTATAGAATAAATTGAATTTGACATTCTGTCACTAAATCAGAATATAGTCAGTTTATAAAAAGTCTTCATTTTGCTTGATGTTCAGTTCGTTGTTAAGCGCACCCAAAATATGGCACACATCGCTATTTAATTTTAAGGTACTTCTACATAGTATCCCAGAGGTAGTTAGGTCATCTAATAAGAAAGACCTATTTCAACAAAATACGTTTTCAGAAGTGCCATCAACCCTAGATTACTAAACCTAAAATTTTCTATTGCAGTTGGTACCAAATCGCAGTTTCCGCCCATCAGTATAGGGTGTAAAACAGCACTTTTGTACTTATTTTGCACGTGAAATACCATTGAAGACCTTCTAATTAACTAATGTATAATATATAAATTATGACATCCTTTGAATAAAATAGGGAGTAGTAAAATTTACGATAGCTCGGTAACATCCCCTCCCCCCCCCCCTTTTGTGTTCTGCGGTTAAATTCAGGTATCATTAAGATATCCAGTTTGGACTATTCGTGATATCGTTGTTCCCTCAAAGGCTCATTTTTTGCAATAATTTAACAGAATCATGGGCACCGCCGCTTACTCTCCGGTTACTGAATTACGACTGCTTTCACAAGCTCCTAGGATCGTAAGAGGATGGTATGGCCGATCGGGACATAGTAAAGCGTAATAAAGATATTTGGGGAATTTGAATAGGGATCGCTGAAAGAAAGGAAACGTAGTTCTCGTGTAGCACTGTCTGTAAATTTAGAGAACCTGTTTCCAATTCAGAGACTATGCTGCCACCAACAGCGTGTACCTTGCATGAGAGTAATACGAGATCAGGACATTTTCAGACCCATCATAACTCAGTACACGAATGAATCAAAACGAGCTCCTCATCGTAGCCTTGAAGGTGCAAGGGATGCCGACCAGCCGCCACGTCATCTTCTGCCTTGCGGCGTCATGTGGATGCGCTACGGAGGGGAGTTTTCATTGAAGTAACTGCTTGTGAAAAAACAGTCACGATCACAAAAGAATTATTTAAAATCACCGGTTCGGGCAAATACAGTAGGTCGTCTTCAGACTGATTGCATTTTAAAGACTATAAAAGTGAATGGTAATTAGGGAAGTCAGTCTTGGATAAAATAGACAAAGATTAAAGTTAAACACACTGATGTTTTAGGATTTCGCTCGAGCTAGCGACGTGCTGAGCAGCTGTGCGTTGTAAAGACGATAAGTGCTACTAGTTTTTTTTTCTTTATTGTGTTTAGATTCCTCCCCCCACCCCCACCCCAGCGTACAGGTAAAGTTAAAAAACGTAATGAGGAGATATAACAATAAAAACAGGTGATGAAACGGCGACTGTTTAAAACGAACATGGTGAAAAATTGTGAAGAAAGTATAAAAAAACAAACGATGGACGATTCTGATTAATACACATAGTAATTAGGCATGGACAATTAAAAAACATGGTAACAGTCTGCTTTCTGTTCGCAACACTTAAAAAGGAGGACGAACAACACTGAACACTCAAGGAACACACTGCACTATGCCGTACAAATGTATATGGGGGGGGGGGGGGGAGGACCGGGACAGACAAGGGAGAAAACAAGAGAGGAGGAGAGGAAATGCAAAAAAGGAGTGGGGCAAATGAAGGGAGAGGACACAGAAAAAGAGGGGGGGGGCAAGGTGGAAGCAAGAAGGAGTGAAGAAGGCAGTGGAGGGGAAAGAGAAGGACTCGGGGGAGAGAAAGGAATGAAAGAGGGGGTAAGTGGGGAAAGGAGAAAGGATGGAAATGGGGCGGGGGTGGGGGGGGGGTGCTGCTAACGGCTATACTGCCTCACTTTAAATAGTGCTTCAGAGCCCACCAATTTACTGTGTTACATCAGCTGCAACCAATGGGATCTTATTTTCTGTAAAAATATTTATGACGTGCAAATGGAGCATAAAACTAACAGTACAGTTATCTGTGTATCATAATACAAGTGCTGATTTAAGTAAGTTGTGCAGGTCTTAAGCAAGATTACTAGACTTTAAATAGACTTTTAAAGCAAGTGTGCCAATACAAACTGTTGTGCGAACGTTGAACGCCAGCTGGTGGTGGTTGTGGTAATTCAAGCGGAAGCTGTTTGCATGGAAATGGCGACGTGTTGACCGTTGCTTGTCAGCGGCCATGCTGTACCACGCTGTTGTCTGGGCGACATTGTATGTTGCCTGTTGGCGTCCAAAGATGTATGTAGATTACACTGTTCCCACGGATGCGTTGTCCAGGTTGCCGTTACTAGGTATGAATTGGCGTTTTGCTCCAAATTTTCGATGTTGTGCTTGGAGAATATCGTGATTTAAAAGACTGCGAGAATTAGATGACATTTGGAATAATTACAATGTGTGAGTAAATCAATGTAAGATGCGAATAAAAATGTTTTTAGATAATTAATTAAAATTTCTAATAAGAGCTGTGTGGCTATGCCAGTCATAAAATAAATACAGTGGCGTTTTTAGAAATTTTTTCCCTGTAACTTAAGGTATCAATATTCGTAAAGGATTTAGAATACGAAATATAATAAAGTGACGGAGTCAGTTGGTAAAAACGAAATACGTAAAATGTAACACGTTCAGTGGAATGTTTTAAAAATTGTCATATAAGATTATTAAAAGAGAAAACGAAGAAGCAATTATAAGAAGTTATCACAAGTAAGATCACCAACCATGTTAGTTGAAATCCGTTCAAGTAGCTTCTCACTTGGTATCAATAGACTGAGTGCACTCCGTACCAGTTCTTCCAAAACAGAAAAATCCTTTCCCGTACGGGTAATCGAGCCCAGATCCCTCACATAGCAGCCGTCTACGCTGACCACTCAGCTGTGGATGCCGACTGCACGAAAGAATTAGGACAAAAAAATTCAGTATGAACTACTCTTAGCCAGTTACTGTACAGTGGCTACTGCAGTATAATCATATATGTAGACGTATAAATGAAAGCAGAGTTTTGCATTGACCAGCGCAAGAAATCTTCGTCGTCTATCAAAACGCACCACACACTTGCTCATTCTACTGGTCAACGCGTAACCTACGCACACGTGTATAACAAAGTACCTGATACCAACGGCGACTGGGATTTTTGCGGAACCTGACACAGACTCCCACGCGGATGGGATTCCGCGAAGCGAGCATCGCAGGACCCCCGTCACAGTTCCGTGTAAAGCTGCACTTTCGCCCGTCTTCTCCCCTCACCCTGCCAGAATTTATCAGATCGCGGAAAAGCCCTAGAGTCCCAATTACAATACGAGCTTTCCTTTTGGCACTAACGCATCTTCTCTAGAAGAATCTCAGTGTATTTGACAGAGAGCGACGAGCATAAAATGTTATTTATCTAATGTCTGATAACCCAGATTTTTCCGGATAATTATGTTTTCAATGTAAGCTCCGGACAAAATATCAGTCACAACCTTAAAAGAGAAAACTGGTCGCTTTGGAGAGCTGTAGCTGGCCTATAACTGTTAACAGGCAGTCGTGTGACTCTTCACTGCTGTCATATGTCATGGCAGTGACGTGGTGTGTATGTCCTAATCATATACCAGGTGGTTATAATTGAAGAGCAGCTACTCACAGAGATCTAGTGTTGGCTGTAATTACCGTATACCAGCGAAACGTGATAGATTTTCTAACGGGTTAATGCGGAACCGACTTACACTGGAAAAATAATAAGTTCAACTTTTGGTCACCAGGTGCAAATCTCGCACTGTGGATGCTAGAGAGAGGTACAGAGATGTTTTTGTGTGTCCGTCCCTGTGACTGGAGGTCTGGAGGACTATGGCCATTCACAAGCGTAAGAAAATGAAGCACCGACACCTGTCCCTACGATGTCATTTATTGTATTGCTACCAGTTTTGGCGCTTCAGTGCACCAGCTTCAGGCCTTAGCTGGTGCTGAGGACAGTTGAAGATTGGAGAGACAACATCACAGCTACAGTCTGCGTAAACCAGTTATGTTGGCCACTGATGCATCCTGTATATGGATAGTGTTAAGCCCTCAGGAAGCTAAATTAAAAAAAAAAGGCAAACGTACGTTTATAGAATTTGTAGACTTAGAGAAATCTTTTGACAATGTTGACTGGAATACTGTCTTTCAAATTCTGAAGGTGGCAGGGGTAAAATACAGGGAGCGAAAGGCTATTTACAATTTTTACAGAAACCAAATGGCAGTTTTAAGAGTCGAGGGACATGAAAGAGAAGCAATGGTTAGGAAGGGAGTGAGACAGGGTTATAGCCTCTCCCCAATGTTATTCAATCTGTATATTTTGTATGGAGTGTAGCCATGTATCGAAGTGAAACGTGGACGATAAATAGCTTAGACAAGAAGAGAAAAGAAGCTTTCGAAATGTGGTGCTACAGAAGAATGATGAAGACTGGATGGGTTGATCACATAACTAATGAGGAGGTATTGAATAGAATTGGGGAGAAGAGACGTTTGTGGCACAACTTGACTAGAAGAAGGCATAGGTTGGTAGGACATGTTCTGAGACATCGAGGGATCACCAATTTAGTATTGGAGGGCAGCGTGGAGGATAAAAATCGTAGAGGGAGACCAAGAGATGAATACACTAAACAGATTCAGGAGGATGTACGTTGCAGTAGGTACTGGGAGATGAAGAAGCTTACACAGGATAGAGTAGCATGGAGAGCTGCATCAAACCAGTCTCAGGACTGAAGACCACAACAACAACAAGATATTGAGCAAGCAGTAAAGGAAACAAATGAAAAATTCGGAGTAGGTATTAAAATCCATGGAGAAGAAATAAAAACTTTGAGGTTCGCCGATGACATTGTAATTCTGTCAGAGACAGCAAAGGACTTGGAAGAGCAGTTGAACGGAATGGACAGTGTCTTGAAGGGAGGGTATAAGATGAACATCAACAAAAGCAAACCGAGGATAATGGAATGTAGTCGAATTAAATAGGGCGATGCTGAGGGAATTAGATTAGGAAATGAGACACTGAAAGTAGTAAAGGAGCTCTGCTACTTGGGGAGCAAAATAACTGATGGTGGTCGAAGTAGGGAGGATATAAAATGTAGACTGGCAATGGCAAGGAAAGCGTTTCTGAAGAAGAGAAATTTGTTAACATCGAGTATAGATTTAAGTGTCAGAAAGGTGTTTCTGAAAGTATTTGTATGGAGTGTAGCTATGTATAAAAGTGAAACGTGAACGACAAATAGTTTAGACAAAAGGAGAATAGAAGCTTTCGAAGTGTGGTGCTACAGAAGAATGCTGAAGATTAGATGGGTTGATCACATAACTAATGATGAGGTATTGAACAGAATTGGGGATAAGAGGAGTTTGTGGCAGAACTTGACTAGAAGAAGGGATCGGTTGGTAGGACATGTTCTGAGGCATCAAGGGATCACCAGTTTAGTATTGGAGGGCAGCATGGAGGGTAAAAGTCATAGAGGGAGACCAAGAGATGAATACACTAAGCATATTCAGAAGGATGTTGGCTGCAGTACGTATTGGGAGGTGAAGCAGCTTGCACAGGATAGAGAGCTGCATCAAACCAGTCCCAGGACTGAAGACCACAACAACAACAACAAGCTCTTAGGCGTGAAGATGGTACAGTGAAGCGCCGAAACTGATATCCATACAATAAATGGCATCATAAGGACGGCTGCAGGTGTTTTATTTAGTTACAGTATAGAAATGTTTCCATATGTAATTAATTAGCAACGGGATACTGACGAAAAGGGTTCAACATTTTAGAAAGACATAATGTTGATTTTATTATGAACCAATGCTTGCAGAATTTGTTCATTATAAGCACCGGAGACGTCCACGATATGTATAGCGGCAGATTTGCAGCTGGTTGCCAAAATTGGAACTAATTTTTTCCAGCAGAAATCGGTTCCTCATTAACGCATCAGCATATCTACTCAGTTTCGCTGCCATATAATAATTACAGCCCACACTCGACCCCTGTGTGTAGTTGCACTTTAATTGCAACCGCCCAGTAGAATCAGCAGAGAAAGATGTATCGACTTGTAGACCTGACAGAATGGCATAAACGAACCATCATGTTTGGACTTGCCTATGACCACACCGTAAATGAAGTTGCCAGATATTTTGCTTTATTAAAGACATGAAATGTAGTCTTGTCAACGAAAATCGTTTTCAAACCCGACAGAAATCGTTAACGTCTCTGAATGCAGGGGTATTTCAACTAGCTTCCGAGATCACACTGCAAAGGAAACTTCATGAATGACCGTTTGGAGTCAGTCGTCTTGTGAAAGCCCATTGGCCACTATGTCACATAAAATTGTCCATCTTCACTGGGGCAAACAACACAGAAACTGGACAGTAACTGTCTGGAGGCAAGTAGTGTGGTCCGGCGAATCGCAATTTTGCCTCATTTCAGTTGAGGCAAGTCGCTGAGTGCAGTCATCGCCAAAAGAGTTGAGCAACCAACAGTGTGTGAGCGGTGCAGTTCAGGTCGGAGGTGACTCGAGCCACACATTCAGGTTACCGTGAAAAGAACTACGGGGCTTATTTGAACATTCTCGCTGGCCCCGTGTCGCCCTTTTGCCACATCTTTGTGACGTGCATTGTGAGGACACTCTCGTCATACTATCTGACAACAGCTGTGTTTATAGGGCTACACGTATATGTTCCTGGTCCGACGAACAACCGTGCGCTGTATCGTCCGTTGACAGTCTTGTTAAATTCTGCTCAGTTTCCCACAGAAAATGTGTGGAAGGATGTGGAACAACGGGTGAAACGCAGCAGTCAAAATCTTCTCAGCTTGATAGCTCTTCCGGATCTAATAATCAACGAATGGCTTTATCTGCATACAGAATACCTGATGAAATTTTCGGGCTCTATTCCTCGCCACATTGAAACCATTATGAAGGCTACAGGCCATGTTACACTGTGCTGCTCTGTTGTCTCCTGTGGATGACTTTCTTTTCCAGTGTGCGTACTGTAAAAAAGACACGAGGAAATTGTTTCCGAGCACTTTACTTTATCTAGAAGGCACGCCAAAGCTCGTAAGAGTCTAAGAAATGCCTTTTGTTTTGTTTAGATGGACTAAAAATGCAATCGGGACTATCAAGAATTAATGTCAGAAACTTTGGATTCGGCACTGTAATATCCCTTCATTCCATTGACGTGGAAGCCGACTAACAAAGAGGATTCTGACTGCACCTCATCACCAATATCATCTAGATTTAAAGCGTATAAGGGGCTTGGCCATAAATGAAAATTGCAGAAGTTTCGAAAAAATAAAAAAATAGCATTTTTGCTGTGGGCCGGGACAGGCACGAATTATTTATTTTAGCATAGTTTCCAGGCAGGAGCTGACGTAAAGGAAAGATTACTGAACGGTACGTCAAGGGTCGTGGGATCGAGTCCCCGTGCGGAAACTTCTTTGTGGTCAGGTAAAGAACTTCATCACAAAGCTTCACTACCGCTCAATGTCATCGACATAGGAAAAGAAATAGCATCCCGGGAAGAGGGTCGAGCCATTAACAAAGTAAACAACTTTTGCGCATAGTCAGCGCACCTACACTATGTGATCAAAAGTATTCGGACACCCCCAAAAACATACGTTTTTCATATTAGGTGAATTGTGCTGCCACTTACTGCCAGGTAATCCCTATCAGCGACCTCAGTAGACATTAGACACCGTGAGAGAGCAGAATGCGCCGCTCCGCAGAACTCACGGACTTTGAAAGTGATTGGGTGTCACTTGTTTCATACATCTGTACCCGATATTTCTACACTCCTAAACATCCCTAGGTACACAGTTTCCGATGTGATAGTGAAGTGGAAACGTGACGGGACACGTACAGCACAAATGCGTAAAGGGCGACCTCATCTGTTGACTGACAGGCACCGCCGATAGTTGAAGAGGGTCGTAATGTGTAATACACAGACATCTATCCAGACCATCGCTCAGTAATTCTGATCTGCATCAGGATCCACTGCAAGTACTATGGCAGTTAGGCGGGGGCGAGAAAACTTGGATTTCATGGTCGAGCGGCTGCTCATAAGCCACACTCAAGCCGGTAAATGCCAAACGACGTCTAGCTTGGTGTAAGGAGCTTAAACATTGGAAGGCTGAACAGTAGAAGAACGTTGTGTGGAGTGACGAATCACGGTACACAATGTGCCGACCCGATGGCAGGGTGTGGGTATGGCGAATGCCCGTTGAACGTCATACGCCACAGTGTGTAGGGCCGACAGTAAAATTCGGAGGCGGTGGTGTTATGTTGTGGTCGTGTTTTTCATGGAGGCGCCATGCACCCCTTGTTGTTTTGCGTGGCACTATCACAGCACAGGCTTACACTGATGTTTTAAGCACCTTCTTGCTTCCCACCGTCGAAGAGCAATTCGAGGGTGGAGATTGCATCTTTCAACACGATACTGCACGGCCGACGGCCGAGGTGGACGAGCGGTTCTAGATGCTACAGTCTGGAACCGCGCGACCGCTACGGTCGCAGGTTTGAATCCTGCCTCGGGCATGGATGTGTGTGATGTCCTTAGGTTAGTTAGGTTTAAGTAGTTCTAAATTCTAGGGGACTGATAACCTCAGAAGTTACGTGCCATAATGCTCAGAGCCATTTGAACCATTTGAATGCACGACCTGTGGCGGAGTGGTTACGCAACTATAACATTTCTGTCATGGTCTGGCCTGCACAGGGTCCTGATCTGAACCCTATAGAACCCCTTTGGAATGTTTTGGAACGCCGACTTCGTGCCAGGCCTCACGACCGATACCTATCATCAGTGCAGCACTCCGTGAAGAATGGGCTACCATTCCCCAAGAAACCTTCCAGCACCTGATTGAACAGATGCCTGAGAGAGTGAAACCAGTCATCAACACCACACTGAATTCCAGCATTACTGATGGAGGGCGCCATAAACTTGTTAAGTCATTTTAGCCAGGTGCCCGGATACTTTTGATCACATAGCGTAATTCTTGGCAGCCGCTCATTGGTTTCTGGTGTTCAGTGTGATGTGGACAGCTGTCGCATGCTGTTGTAAGTCGGACCTTGTTGTTGTTGTTGAGGTTTTCAGTCCTGAGACTGGTTTGATTCATCTCTCCACGCTACTCTATCCTGTGCAAGCTTCTTCATCTCCCAGTACCTACTGCAACCTACATCCTCCTGAATCTGCTTAGTGTATTCATCTCTTGGTCTCCCTCTACGATTTTAACCCTCCACGCTGTCCTCCAATACTAAATTTGTGATCCCTTGATTCCTTCAGAACAAGTCCTACCAACCGATCCCTTCTTCTAGTCAACTTGTGCCACAAACTCCTCTTCTCCCCAATCCTGTTCAGTACCTCCTCACTAGTTAAGTGATATACCCATCTAATCTTCAGCATTCTTCTGTAGCACCACATTTCGAAAGCTTCTATTCCCTTCTTGTCCAAACTATTTATCGTCTTATTAAATTGATAGTTCTGTCAACGCCTGTTTTCTTTGGGATTGGAATTATTATATTCTTCTTGAAGTCTGAGGGTATTTCGCCTTCCTCATACAATTTACTCACCAGATGGTGACTTAATACGTTGTAAATGTAGAGACAGCTGCGACTATGGCTGTGTCTGTAGCGGATCACTCCGATGGTGAGGTGAGAGGCGTTTCTGTTTACTGCAAAAAAATGTTCAAATGTGTGTGATATCTTAGGGGACTTAACTGCTAAGATCATCAGTCCCTAAGCTTACACAACACTTAACCTAAATTATCCTAAGGACAAACAAACACACACCCGTTCCCGAGGGAGGACTCGAACCTACGCCGGGACCAGACGCACAGTCCATGACTGCAGCGCCCCAGACCGCTCGGCTAATTCTGCGTGGCTTTGTTTACTGCAGACGTAAAATAGGTCCTGTGACATTCACCACTGCCTTGTTACCGTCTATGGCGCACATGTAATGAATTCGGCCAGATTCCTAAAGTGATGCATAGTGCTTAAGAATGGGAGAACTCATGTTCACGACCAAGGCGACACTCCGCCATGACAAACGAGCTTAAGCAAAAAGTGAATCGCATCATACCAGTGAATCGACGATTGACGATGTGACGGCCTGCTCACACTGAGGTAACAAAAGCCGGGGCATATCGATGAGCACATCTACACATGGCGGTAGAATCGCGTACACATGGTATAAAAGGGCAGTGCATTAGCGGAGCTGTCATTTACACTCAGGTGATTCACCTGAAAAAGTTTCCGACGTGATTATGGCCATTTCCATCAGCTGAAACGCCTTACCAGCGTGTTGGGATTGACCTCTACGGACGATTTCCAACATCTGCTAGTGACAATAGATGGATTATTGTTTGCACTGATTATCTGACACGCTATGCCATTACAAAATCCGTGAAAACAGCCGAAGTATCCGAAGTAGCCAAATTCATTGTGGAAGACATTGTATTAAAACACTGTGGCCCAAGGTCGTTAATAAGGGACCGAGCAGAAGTTTTTCAATCGAATCTTGTGACAGAGATAAACCGTCGGTGCTACATTACTCATCACATGACGACTGCCTACCATCCGCAAACTAACGGGCTTACTGAATGCCTTAAGACCTCAATGTTAAGCAGAGCAATAACCTGCCAGGGTTGCGGAGAGCGCTAACGCGCTGCTTCCTGAACTCGGGTAGGCGCGCCGGCCCCGGATCGAACACGCGCAGCGGATTAACGACGAGGGCTGATGTGCTGGCTAGCCTGGATGTGGTTTTTAGGCGGTTTTCCACATCCCGCTAGGTGAAAACTGGGCTGGTCCCCACGTTCCGCCTCAGTTACACGCATCGCAGACATTTTAAAACAAGTTCGATCTATTTCACGATTTACACTAGACACAGACAGTTAGGGTACACTAATTCCGTCCGGGGGGGGGGGGGGGGGGTGGGGGGGGGGGGGTTACAGGGTGGCGGCAGGAAGGCATCCGGCCACCCCTTACCATTAACATGCCAAATCCGATTAAGGCCGACCCTGCGTAACCGCGGGACAAGGCGCAAGTGATAGATAGATAGTTGAGCAGAGCAACTGGGATGAGGTGCTACGTTTTGTGACGTTTGCCTACAACACGGCCAAACAAGACACCAGAGGATTTACGCCATTTTTCCTGGTGCATGAGTGTGAGGCGACTACGACGATGGGCACTGTGTTTCCGTTACATCCTGATGACGTGGACGACGACTACGTCGGCCGGGTGTTAACCAGAGCTGAGGAAGCTCGGCAGTTAACTCTACTCCGCACGCTGCAGGCTCAAGAAAACGATCGCTGCCGGCCGGTGTGGCCGTGCGGTTCTAGGCGCTTCAGTCTGGAACCGCGTGACCGCAACGGTCGCAGGTTCGAATCCTGACTTGGGCATGTTGTGTGTGATGTCCTTAGGTTAGTTAGGTTTAAGTTCTAGGGGACAGATGACCACAGATGTTAAGTCCCATAGTGCTCAGAGCCATTTGATTTGAACGAAAACGATCGTCGAGGTATGACGCCAGCCACCGTCCTGTTGTCTATTAGCCTGGCGACCTCGTCTGGATCTTCACTCGTGTTCGGAAGGTTTGTCTCTCTGAGAAGCTCCTCGGGCGTTACTTTGCACCTTACAAGATTGTAAGACAGTTGTCTGATGTTACTTATGAAGCTGAAGATTTCGACCCCGACACAAGACGACGAAAGATCAGAGATACGGTCCACGTCCTTCAAATGAAGCCCTATAAGGATCCTGCAACCCAGGGTAAATTCTAAGCTCCAGCGACAGGCAACAAGCGGAAAGGTGAAGTTCTAAGAAGATCACCGCCAGGGCGAGAATCAGTCATCAGGAGTCGGAGTATGCAAGATCGATGACTCGTTCAAGGGCTAGGACGACTTAAAACCGAGACGCTTTTCTCTTAAGAAGGGAGCAGTGTCGCACTAGAAGCTGAGTAGCACCGTGGTGTAGTGGATATGCTACTCAACTGTTGCATGGATGGACCTGAGTTCAAAACCCACCTAGAACGTACAATTGTAATTTCCATATTCGTTTCGACTACACTCCAGAAGTATCCAAATGTCAAGAAACAGTGTGCTGGAATGTTCTGTAGTTGTATATATACTTTATCTGTTCTGGCCAGAGGAAGTTCGCTGCGCGCTCTTGTATGTGCAAGTGCTGAATAAATCTTCGTTAAGTGAAGTTAGTGTTCGTTATTTATCTATTTACACCTTCTTCTACGTGACAATATGATACTGTACCTAGTACTTTGTGAGTGCAAAGTAATTTCAGAAACGTAAATAAGCTTAGTCCCATTGAATTTCGTTACTCATTACAGACTACTTGGCAAAGTAGTTGCAGTGATCTGATTAGTTAACTCAGAAACTTCGTTAATTATGAAATATTGTTAATTGAGAAGGTTCATACGGCACGATCTTACATATTTAGTGAGCGGTAGGGAACATATTTCGGCATATTAACGCTTCTCATTTGAAAGAACAAATTTCCAATTTTCCGTAAGATATCGAAAATGGTCTGAAACTAATTGTTTTCCGAATTAATTAACATTTAACGCTTTAGACCATTCCTCAGTTCAGTTATAAATTATATCAAATTAATGCTAGATTCTGAACTTTGGCATTATAATTTTGTTGATATATCTTTTATGTTCCATTTCACGTGTAACATTTGTTAATTAACTCACTAATTAGATAGTTTATTATTTTGTCGTTCATTAAATGTTTTATTTAGGATGACTGTTGTCAATAGTGAGAAGCGTAAAACGTATTGTTTATAGACGAAACTATATGTAGACCTAGCAATCTGAGGTCAGGCAGTTTGCGGCTGAGAAAGTGAGCAACGCCTGTGTCTCATTTCATGAACGGTGTGCTGTAGTCCAGTAGCTAACATTCTGTAACAATGATTGGTTAGCAGGGTAATGTTGACGGACTTATTGATTTTTTTGTGCGCTATCTTAGTTGTTCGAGTTTCATAAGTGAGTATGAGGACACTGATTTGGTGAACTGATATGTTAAACTTTTGCCACATGTGAATCGTTTTGAACCATTGGACTTTGTTGTGTGGTTACTGCACTAGGACAGTTTAACAGCCTATGAACTAGTATAGCAGGTAACAATCTGAGATTTGTTCCAACACGTGTCTCTTCTTACATTTTTCCCGTTGGTGTGCCTTTCGCTGCAGCACTCTCGAGATTTTCACGTCGGCTCCTCTTTGGTCCAAATGGGATGTGTTTCTTAAAACGACGTCGCACGAAACGTGTAGGGGTTGATACCTGTCAAGGTCGTCCAGCTTTTCAATGCTGAGAGGATGGACTGACACCCACACTGTGTTTTTCTCGTAAACTTTCAATGAGATTGACTTGAAAGTCATGTCTCCCGAATTTTCCATCACGTTTTTTGTCGAAGTGGTAGGAAATCAGAACTGCTACATGCATGAAATGGCGACATTGTTTTAAATAATATTTTCGAAGACGTTTCCTTGTCGCCGAATTTGTCC
Organism: Schistocerca gregaria; assembly: GCF_023897955.1. Lineage (NCBI taxonomy): Eukaryota > Metazoa > Arthropoda > Insecta > Orthoptera > Acrididae > Schistocerca > Schistocerca gregaria. The sequence continues at coordinate 1,167,277,432 of NC_064920.1, forward strand.
TGTATTGGTCAGCTAAATCAACGCCGTCCATTCTGTCGTTGTATTTCAGTATTACTTCAGGTTTCGTTTTCATTGTTTTTTTCTTCTCAGTTTGCTGCGGCTGGAGAGCTTGTACACGTCTTTCTTATCTCGCCCACGCACTGCCACCAATTTCTCGAGCTTCGCTTCCCTTCAAACCTGTTGGCATTTCTTTCCTGTTAATCATAACAGTTCCACTGCACTCAGTACTTTTTATAAATGATAAACAGTTACGGACTAGTATAAAAACTGTTGTTAAACAAAGCATACGCATTGCCAAAATATAGATGAAGCTAAGCCAAAACCACTTTAGACGCTAGAGCATATTCACTATGTTGCGGCTCAAATTCTTTCCATTGCACAGTATAAATTATGAAGTGACATACATACCTGCTGCCTGTGTCACACAAGCAAAATAATTTAATACCAAAGCGAGAACGTTTCATTTGTACGTAGTGCTCGATACAGCGCCATCCTTTCCAGAGTAACAAATCGTCAATGGACAAATAACATTCAAGTGCACAAGCCTCTTAAAATTTTCTGTAGATGGTCAACGAGAGGTGATAATTTATGAAATTTAGCACCAGTACCACAATATTTTGAATAACCACTGCTGTCATCAAAACTAAGGAACGGCAAGAGACGACTTAATCTGCATTACGACGCAACTTTAATGAAAATTGGTATTTCATGGTCTTCTTATCTCGAATAACACATTTCGCAGTCCAGTTTTTAAATAATCCATTTACTGCAGGTATAAAGAACAATTCACCACTGTTTATGTTTACCCATTTGTGCACATGCGAACACTGCTTTTGTTTGTCAGTATGTGCATTTATGAACAGTGCTGCATATTTGTTCGTCTCGCTTGTTACCTTTGTTAGCAAGGTATCACGAAAGGATGAAAATATTAAGTGGATTTGGAGGCTCTTTGAAAGAAATTTTTGCACTTGGAGTTCCTGTCTACAGGGTGTTACAAAAAGGTACGGCCAAACTTTCAGGAAACATTCCTCACACACAAAGAAAGAAAATATGTTATGTGGACATGTGTCCGGAAACGCTTACTTCCCATGTTAGAGCTCATTTTATTACTTTTCTTCAAATCACATTAATCATGGAATGGAAACGCAACATAACGTACCAACGTGACTTCAAACACTTTGTTACAGGAAATGTTCAAAATGTCCTCCGTTAGCGAGGATACATGCATCCACCCTCCGTCACATGGAATCCCTGATGCGCTGATGCAGCCCTGGAGAATGGCGTATTGTATCACAGCCGTCCACAATACGAGCACAAAGAGTCTCTACATTTGGTACCGGGGTTGCGTAGACAAGAGCTTTCTAATGCCCCCGTAACTGAAAGTCAAGAGGGTTGAGGTCAGGAGAGCGTGGAGGCCATGGAATTGGCCCGCCTCTACCAATCCATCGGTCACCGAATCTGTTGTTGAGAAGCGTACGAACACTTCGACTGAAATGTGCAGGAGCTCCATCGTGCATGAAGTACATGTTGTGTCGTACTTGCAAAGGCACATGTTCTAGCAGCACAGGTAGAGTATCCCGTATGAAATCATGATAACGTGCTCCATTGAGCGTAGGTGGAAGAACATGGGGCCCAATCAAGACATCACCAACAATGCCTGCCCAAACGTTCACAGAAAATCTGTGTCGATGATGTGATTGCACAATTGCGTGCTGATTCTCGTCAGCCCACACATGTTGATTGTGGAAATTTACAGTTTGATCACGTTGGGATGAAGCCTCATCCGTAAAGAGAACATTTCCACTGAAATGAGGATTGACACATTGTTGGATGAACCATTCGCAGAAGTGTACCCGTGGAGGCCAATCAGCTGCTGATAGTGCCTGCACACGCTGTACATGGTAAGGAAGCAACTGGTTCTCCCGTAGCACTCTTCATACAGTGACGTGGTCAACGTTACCTGGTACAGCGGCAACTTCTCTGACGCTGACATTGGGGTTAACGTCAACTACACGAAGAATTGCCTCGTCCATTGCAGGTGTCCTCGTCGTTCTAGGTCTTCCCCAGTCGCGAGTCATATGCTGGAATGTTCCGTGCTCCCTAAAACGCCGATCAATTGCTTAGAACGTCTTCCGATCGGGACACCTTCGTTCTGGAAATCTGTCTCGATACAAACGTACCACGCCACGGCTATTTGCCCCGTGCTAATCCATACATTAAATGGGCATCTGCCAACTCCGCATTTGTAAACATTGCATTGATGAAAAACCACGTTCGTGATGAACACTAACCTGTTGATGCTACGTACTGATGTGCTTGATGCTAGTACTGTAGAGCAAGGAGTCGCATGTCAACACAAGCACCGAAGTCAACATTACCTTCCTTCAATTGGGCCAATTGGCGGTGAATCGAGGAAGTACTGTACGTAATGACGAAACTAAAATGAGCTCTAACATGGAAATTAAGCGTTTCCGGACACATGTCCACATAACATCTTTTCTTTATTTGTGTGTGAGGAATGTTTCCTGAAAGTTTGGTCCTACCTTTTTGTAACACCCTGTACATCTACATATACATGTTAAGTCCCATAGTGCTCAGAGCCAATCTACATATACATCTACATGGTTACTCTGCAATTCACACTTAAGTGAACTGACTGGTATCTACACTGCAACTGTCAGACCGCGTTCTAATTGAAACAAAATCACCGTCAGCTGTCACCAAATCTTATTTGACGTTCATTTCAGCACCTGACGTTTCTTAGTCACTGTCATTATACAAAAAGAGCGAAAGAAACTGGTAAGACTGCCTAACATCGTGTATGGCTCCCGCGTGCACGCAGAAGTGCCGCAGCACGACGTGGCGTTGCCTCGACTAATGTCTGAAATATTGCTGCAGGGAACTGACACCATGAATAGTGCAGAGCCGGATAAAGATCCAGCAAGAACATAACCAACGACGACTGAAGAGAGTTCAATGCGACATAAGTGCAACCCTTCCGCAAATTGCTGCAGATTTCAGTGCTGGCCCATCAACAAGTGTCAGTGTGCTAACCATTCAACAAAACATCATCGATATGGGCTTTCGGAGCCGAAGGCCCACTCGTGTATCCTTGATGACGACATGACACAAAGCTTTACGCCCCGCCTGGGCTCTTCAACACCGACATTGGACTACTGATGACTGGAACCATGTTGCCTGGTAGGACGAGTCTCGTTTCAAATTGTATCGACAACATGGACGTTCACAGGTATGGAAACAACCTCATGAATCCATGGACCGTGCATGTCAGCAGGGTACTGTCAAGATATTGGATATACTGTAATGGTGTGAGGCGTGTGCAGTTGGAGTGGTATGTGACCCCTGAAACATCTAGATACAGCTCTGACAGGTGACACGTACATAAGAATCCTGTCTGATCGCCTGCATCCATTCATGTCCATTGTGCATTCCGACGGACTTGGGCAATTGCAGCAGGACAATGCGACACCCCACACATCCAGAATTGCTACAGAGTGGCTCCAGGAACCCTCTGCTGAGTTTAAACACTTCCGCTGGCCACCTAATACCCCAGACATGAACATTATTCAGAGTGTGGGATGCTTTGTAACGTGATATTCGGAAACGATCTCGACCCCTTGTACTCTTGCAGATTTATGGACAACCCTGCAGAATTAACGGTGTCAGTTCTCTCCTGCACTACTTCAGACATGGGTCACGTGGTGTTACGGCGGTTCTGCGAGCTCACGGGGGCTCTACACGGTATTAGGCAGATGTACCAGTTTCTTTGGCTCTTCAGTGTAATTGTTCTAACGATATCAGACCTAAAACAGTTTTCTTCTGTTTTATTACCTTAATTTTTTCTACATTTTTGGGTTGTGTAGGTTTCTCTTTACGTTACTGTATATTGGCAGACTGCCATCTGTAATTAAATGAGCTCACTGTGAGTTTTGTTGGCAGGTTAACAAATCAATTTATCCATAAATGAAATTTTGTTGTGCGAAAAGTGTAGTTCTGGAAGTAAACGTAGGGGTAAATGGTTGTGGCAGTCAAACTGTGGAACAAAATCAGATTACTGGGAATGATGAGTGAAGCATAATATCAAATGCAAATACACTCCTGGAAATTGAAATAAGAACACCGTGAATTCATTGTCCCAGGAAGGGGAAACTTTATTGACACATTCCTGGGGTCAGATACATCACATGATCACACTGACAGAACCACAGGCACATAGACACAGGCAACAGAGCATGCACAATGTCGGCACTAGTACAGTGTATATCCACCTTTCGCAGCAATGCAGGCTGCTATTCTCCCATGGAGACGATCGTAGAGATGCTGGATGTAGTCCTGTGGAACGGCTTGCCATGCCATTTCCACCTGGCGCCTCAGTTGGACCAGCGTTCGTGCTGGACGTGAAGACCGCGTGAGACGACGCTTCATCCAGTCCCAAAAATGCTCAATGGGGGACAGATCCGGAGATCTTGCTGGCCAGGGTAGTTGACTTACACCTTCTAGAGCACGTTGGGTGTCACGGGATACATGCGGACGTGCATTGTCCTGTTGGAACAGCAAGTTCCCTTGCCGGTCTAGGAATGGTAGAACGATGGGTTCGATGACGGTTTGGATGTACCGTGCACTATTCAGTGTCCCCTCGACGATCACAAGAGGTGTACGGCCAGTGTAGGAAATCGCTCCCCACACCATGATGCCGGGTGTTGGCCCTGTGTGCCTCGGTCGTATGCAGTCCTGATTGTGGCGCTCACCTGCACGGCGCCAAAAACGCATACGACCATCATTGGCACCAAGGCAGAAGCGACTCTCATCGCTGAAGACGACACGTCTCCATTCGTCCCTCCATTCACGCCTGTCGCGACACCACTGGAGGCGGCGGGCTGCACGATGTTGGGGCGTGAGCGGAAGACAGCCTAACGGTGTGCGGGACCGTAGCCCAGCTTCATGGAGACGGTTGCGAATGGTCCTCGCCGATACCCCAGGAGCAACAGTGTCCCTAATTTGCTGGGAAGTGGCGGTGCTGTCCCCTACGTCACTGCGTAGGATCCTACGGTCTTGGCGTGCATCCGTGCGTCGCCGCGGTCCGGTCCCAGGTCGACGGGCACGTGTACCTTCCGCCGACCACTGGCGACAACATCGATGTACTGTGGAGACCTCACGCCCCACGTGTTGAGCAATTCGGCGGTACGTCCACCCGGCCTCCTGCATGCCCACTATACGCCCTCGCTCAAAGTCCTTCAACTGCACATACGGTTCACGTCCACGCTGTCGCGGCATGCTACCCGTGTTAAAGACTGCGATGGAGCTCCGTATGCCACGGCAAACTGGCTGACACTGACGGCGGCGGTGCACAAATGCTGCGCAGCTAGCGCCATTCGACGGCCAACACCGCGTTTCCTGGTGTGTCCGCTGTGCCGTGCGTGTGATCATTGGTTGTACAGCCCTCTCGCAGTGTCCGGAGCAAGTATGGTGGGTCTGACACACCGGTGTCAATGTGTTCTTTTTTCCATATCCATGAGTGTATTATCACCGTATGGGAATGGATGGTCAACAGCATCAAAACAATGGAAAGGCTTTTGGCTATAAGCATATGATCTGCTCGATACCATCATGGTTTCAGGTATGTGCTATTGTTCGAACTTGATGCCGTTATGTAATTTGAAGTCGCAAAGCCAGAAAACTGTAACGCTACAGACTATCGAAACTGGTTGTAGGGACTGTCAGTTAACCCTGAACATTAAAAAATGCAAAACACTCTCTGATGTAAAGTATCAGGAGATCCGCATATAATGCAGTATTGAGCACTAGATGTCACGAGAGGCGAGTGATGTAAAACGAGGGAAGGAGTACTGTGTCGTCAGTAGAGAGGCAATAACAGCAGGAATGTGTTCAGTCAGCAGAGCTCAGTGATTTTGACGGTGGGCTAGGTATTGGATTTCACCTAACTGTAGGGGCTGATCATAAAGTTTCCGATTGCAGGGCGTACAATCCAGAATCGCTGTGCCAACCGGGCAAAATCGCTGTGAGAATTGAGGCAATCATCCCATCGACAAACCTTTCTCTAAAACACCAAGTCCAGCTGCATGAAGAAGTCAGGAAAATAGAGATAGACCAAAATGACAAATGGTTAGTGTGGACGTTGTGTCACTGTTAGCGAGAATGCCGGTACAAGACATGTCGAACTTCAGGCCCAACAGATTCCACCTGAGATAGCCAAGCTGTTCCACCGTGCCTCAGCGACAACGTACTTTCTGTACTGAAACGAATATTGTGATATGGCGGATGGCACAACCAAGGGATCGCCACTGTCTCGCCGGCCGTGGTGACCGAGCGGTTCTAAGCGCTTCAGTCTGGAGCCGCGCGACCGCAACGGTCGCAAGTTCGAATCCTGGTTCGGGCATGGATGTATGTGAAGTCCTTAGGTTAGTTAGGTTTAAGTAGTTATAAGTTATGGGGGACTGAAATGAAATGTAGTGTGATGAGGGCCTCCCGACGGGTAGACCGTTCGCCTGATGCAAGTCTTTCGATTTGACGCCACTTCGGCGACTTGCGCGTCGATGGGGATGAAATGATGATGATTAGGACAACACAACACCCAGTCCCTGAGTGGAGAAAATCTCCGACCCAGCCGGGACTCGAACCCGGGCCCTTTGGATTGACAGTTTGTCGCGCTGACCACTCAGCTACCGGGGCGGACCTGGGGGACTGATGACCTCAGATGTTAAGTCCCATAGTGCTCAGAGCCATTTGAACCATTTTTGAGCCACTGTCTCCAGCCGTCGCGAACTTTTCCAGAGAGCACTTTGAGGACGACGTCCTGAACTCTGCGAAGTTGCTCCGATCTTGCTTCCTACGGTATACTGACGACACCTTGATATGGACTTATGGTGAAGATGCACTGTAGCAAATCACCGACCACATGAACGGTGGCCATTCCAACGTTAAATTTAATGTCGAGTTGGAGAGCGATGGCAAGCTTCCGTTCTTGAATGTTTTACTTGAAGGCAGGAGTTCACCTCTGTATCAGTACACGAAATCTGTGGACACTGATCGGTACTTAAACGCCAACAGTTTTCGCCATCCTGTACACAAGAGAGCGGTACTGAACACGTTAGGACACAATGAAAAGATTATTTCTGACGACGACCATCTACAGCTTTAATTTCAGCATTTGAAGCGCGTATTCAGAGAAAATAATTACAGTAAGGGAGAGATTGCTAAGGCTTTCAAGAGCCACCGACGGATGATGCCTCGTGAATCGGCGGAAGAGGCCATGCCAGCTGCATTCCTTCCGTACTGTGGAACATCTACTAGCAACATAGGACGCATCCTGAAGAGACATGGACTGACACCAGTGTTCCAGCCCGCCTCCAAGATAAGAGATACGTTACGCCTCGTTAAAGACAGCGTAGGTCTTCGAATTCCTGGCGTGTTTGACTTTCTCTGTGAGTGTGACAGCAGTGACGTGCGCCAAAGTATTTGCACTGTCGATGAGTGCTGTGCAGGGCATTCACGATATATCAAGCAAAGGGAACTTGAGAAGTCAGTCGTAGTTGAACATTGCCTAGCTAACAGCCATAAAATACGGGTGGAAAAAAAGGAGAGTTTTGGCTCAAACACCGTAGTAATGAGAGTGTGTTATCAAAGAAGCGACTAAAATTAGAATAAACAAGAATTTTAACAGAGAGTAGGGGCACCCACTTTAGTATGGCATGGGGGCAGGATTCGGACACTGAGCGAAAGCAGAGACGTAGGCTCGACACTTGTAGGGATGCGGGAACGGCAATTTCAAACTTGGCGCCGGAGGCTCGTGCCATGTGACGTCAATAGGTCCTGCTGAGGGTCGGAACCACTAGGAGCTACCCAAGTTGCCTTGCGCATGTACGACACTCTGGCCCTCTCTCTGGCAGGTTCCAGACGTTGCCAATCCACCTATATAAGCAGGACACCGTGCCAGACCCGACCCTCCTCCTACTCCCCCCTCCATCTCTTGTGCCTCCTGTCAGTGTCTCTGCGCTCCCTCCTGCCCTGTCTTCCCTCTTCCTCTCCCTCCCCACGTGTCTCCTGCCTCTTCATGAACCCACTGATGCCCCTCCTCTCTTGATCCCGCCTCTTCCCCGCTGCCCCATGCTGTCTCCTCCTTTTCCATCCTCTCTGACCTTTCCCTCGGCAGGTCCCACCTGGCAGTTTTATTCTTCGTCGTGTGTGCTCCAAGTGGGTTTTAAGTGTGTTGTTCCGGAGTGTTTTTCATACTGTGGCCGATTTTTAACCTGTGCATGCACATTCAGTGTCTTCTCTGTGTTTTAAGAATCGCCAACTGTGTTTTTTAACTTTCTGGTGACTTTTTTAACTGTCTCCCATGAACATCTCCATGTCAGTGTATTTTTGCCTTCATTTTCTCCCCTTACTATGTTTTATGTTCCCCTTTTTCATTTCCTTATGTATGTATCATTTTATTCTTGTTTTAGTTGTCGTGTCACTCGGCTGAAGAGCGGCGGATTGTGCCGCTGACAGTCCTCCCCTGCCCATATGGGGCAGGGGAATGAAATCACAAAAAAAAAAAAAAACTGACCCGGCAGTCAGTGTGTAGCGTCGCAGCTATTTACACGGCTGCAGAGTTTTACAGTAAGTTTTATTCCGGTAGGTCAAGCTGTGTTGGAGGCTGGCAATGAAGCCTCGAGCCCCGGTGTTTGGGTGGTCGGCCACTGGTGTCATAATGCAATCTGTCGCGGTGTGCATACGGTGAGAACTGCTCTGTGTGGAGCTTACTAATATCACTTATTCATTTCATCTACGAAACTAAATAACTATGATAAATATGATCTGTTTGTTTTCAAATTTGGTATAGGAACTTTTATAGCTTCGGAAAACAGTGTGTAAAATTTTCATGTGGATAAATTTAATAGTTTTCAAAATATAAAAAGCCTATTAAAAAGTACTTAAGCGATACTTAGTAATTTCAGATAGGAATCATGACAGTTTAAGTTTCTTTGTCATCTGAAAATACTAACAGCGCTCTCAGTGTGCACAAGTTATTTTTAAAGAATTTTAATTGTAACCTTTTAATAATTTTGCTTTCGTAAGAAAAATAATAGTTTAAAAGTTGATATTTATATTTTGTGTTAGGGTGGGAGTATATGAGAGTGAATGTGAGTGTGTATGTGGGGACATATGTCAAATATCAATTTTATAAGGTATTACACTATGCATAACTAGCAAGTGTTAGATAACTAGTATGTCCTGAAAATGGTGAATCCCCCCTAATTGGTGGATGACGTATGTTTAGAGGCGTTTGCTCTAATAATAAGGAAACCAGATAGATACTAAGAGGACACTTAGTTATAAAGTATATTTCAAGCATAGTTTTCCTTTGAGTTTCATTTTGTTTTGTTTTGTGGAACATTTTGTGAAGTTTTGCAATATGAAATGGCATAAAGTCATCTGCGAATGCTGACTGGAGTAAAGCGGTTTGCGCGCGAAATTGATCATGAAAGATGAATCTGATTGGATGATGGTTTTGATCAAGTCTTTCTCGCGTAATTGAATGAGTTATATGCCATGTGAGCGGCGGTATTCTGTCAGTCGTGGACACGCTGTCGGACGAGAAGGTCATGCTAAATGTGTCCGAAAACATTATCTGTAAGATGAAGAAGTGAAGGTTAAATCGCGCTCGGTTTATATCGCCGTGCTAGCAGATGCAATTACGGACATTTAGGTGAAGTTTTGAGAGGTTTTGGAATGTTGGTGAAACTATCAGCCTATGTGAATATTCTGCGTGGTGTGTTCCGTATGCATGTACAGAACATTTTGGCGAGCATCTTCTTTCGAAGAATCCACTGAAAAGGACCGCACGTGAACTCGTTTCGTAACAGAGTATTGTCTGAGTGCATCTCGTAATATTTCGGGTTGTACTTAGCACATTTCTGGCTGCCTTACGTGTGATATAAGCTGCAAGAACTAGTAGTAGATGTACTACCAACATAAATGTGGGCTTGGTGACACCATAAATGAAAAGGACCGTAATAAAGCATCAGTATCTACAAACAAACATTTTCAATGAAGAGAGGAAGCACCCACATTGCAGCGTTGTTAATGGTGATTTACAGGTTTATCTTGATACTTGAGTTACGCGGACTTTGTAATCGTAAGTATGGACGGTGATTTTCTTCAACGCTTCTTTTCTCATAGTCTACATAGTACAGACGCATGCAGAGCAACGGGTGGTGAATGGACACTATACTGAGGCAGGTGGAGATCAATAATTAAATCACAACGCAGCGCACCATCCCCGCCCCGCCGACAGTGATTTCAACTCCCGATGACGATGGCGCCGACAACTGTCGAAAGACCGAGTGTTTTATCCGAAGCGATGAAGCTTTTTAACCGAGAAAATTGTACTGAAGGGATGCCACAGTGGAAGACTCCGAGGACACATGTTCGCAACCGCCTCTGCGCATCCTCGTGCGATAGAATTCGTCGACTCTTCGAGGACTTTTTTAAGGGAGCGAAGGCGCGATTATCGCATGGGAGGGAGATCGGAACTTAAGGGAGGGTGTTTGAGTGTGTCCCAATTGAGATGGTGTAACTTATGGGTTACGGAATTTGCGATATGAGGGCGTGTGTTATCGTGAAGCAGCAACGCCCTTGTCGCAGTTTTCACTGTCGTTTCGGTCTAAATGAACGCTGTAATTTCTCCAGCGTTGCGAAGTACTGTTCCCCAATGATGGAGACACCACATTCCTTAAAATCAGTAATCAATGGGCCCTGTAATCAAAGAACAGGGCCAACCAGAGTGGCCGAGCGTTTCTAGGTGCTACAGTCTGGAACCACGCGACCGCTACGGTCGCAGGTTCGATTCCTGTCTCGGTCATGGATGTGTGTGATGTCCTTAGGTTACTTAGGTTTAAGTAGTTCTAAGTTCTAGGGGACTGATGAGCTCAGAAGTTATGTCCCATAGTGCTCAGAGCCATTTGAACCAAAGAACAGGGTAAGCACCACCTTTCCAGCAGACGGCTGGCTCTTCAGTTTTTTGGGACCAGGCGACGATGGAAGACAACACTGACGCTGTCGACTCCAGTTCCCATTGGTGACACCAGCTTTCCTCTCCTGCAACAATGCGCCCAGGAAATGTCTTGCCTTCAACATTGAATTGCATGTGGCGCTACAGGCATTGTTTGTTGCTTGCCATTCAACGCTCGAAGTATCCACTAGCTGCAGACCTTACGGTGGCCTAACTCCTGCCGGATAATTTGCTGCACGCCACCGATGTTGCTGTCGAGACCCTTTGCTACCGCACGAAAGTTTATGCAAAGGTCAGCCCTAACCGCATCATGAAGCGCTCGCTTGCTGTTCTGGCCACCTACATCGACCGGTATCTTATGTCGCGTCGCGACCTGCACAGGACCTGGTGCACCATTCTGTAACTGTCGATTTCAACAGATGTATGCTGTCCCATACATATTCTTCGTTGCAAGTTGGCCGCGCGGGGTAGCCGCCCAGTCTAAGGGCACACGGTGCGTGCGGCTCTCTCCGCCGGAGGTTCGAGTTCTCCCTAGGGCATGGATGTGTGTGTTGTCCTTAGCCTAAGTTAGTTTAAGTAGTATGATGACCTCAGCAGTTTCATACTATAATACAAAAAAAATTGCAAGATGGTTATCTACCGGTGTTTATGCTTCAGCAACAAAGATAAGAATAACGGCACATTGGTCCTACTTGGCCACATTTGGTAGTAGCTTCGCCGTAGTTCACGTTTCCGCATTTACTACAAGCACGTCTAAAAGACACGCACGTTACCGTAATCTGTTGCCTACAAGTCGGTGCATATATACCGGGTGATCAAAAAGTCAGTATAAATTTGAAAACTGAATAAGTCACGGAATAATGTAGATAGAGAGGTACAAATTGACACACGTGTTTGGAATGAAATGGGGTTTTATTAAAACCAAAAAAATACAAGAGTTCAAAAAATGTCCGACAGATGACGCTTCATCTGATCAGAATAGCAATAATTAGCATAACAAAGTAAGACAAAGCAAAGATGATGTTCTTACAGGAACTGCTCAATAGTCCACCATCATCCCCCAACAATAGCTGTAGTCGAGGAATAATGTTGTGAACAGCACTGTAAAGCATGTCCGGAGTTATGGTGAGGCATTGGCGTCGGATGTTGTCTTTCAGATAAGAGATGTCGGTCGATCACGATACACTTGCGACTTCAGGTAATCCCAAAGCCAAAAATCGACCAGACTGAGATCTGGGGACCTGGGAGGTCAAGCATGACGAAAGCAGCGGCTGAGCACACGATCATCACCAAACGACTCGCGCAAGAGATCTTTCACGCATCTAGCAATATGGGGTGGAGCTCCATCCTGCATAAACATCGTACGTTCCAGCAGGTGTTTATCAGCCAGGCTGGCGATGGTGCAATTATGAAACATATTGGCGTACCCCTCACCCGTCACGTTTTACTGTCCAGCGCCATCTGTCGGATATTTTGTGAACTTCGTTTTTTTTTGGTTCTAATAAAACCACATGTCATTCAAAGCAGGTGTGTCAATTTTTACCTCTCTATCTACATTATTCAGTGGTTTATTAAGTTTTCAAATTTATACTGACTCTTTGATCACCCGGTACTTCATCGGGCTCGCGTTTGTTTGCATATACGCTGCAGCAGGCCCTCGAACAAAAACTTTTTCATTGACCATTATAACATAAAATTCACGGACATGTCAACCTTTCTAAAGCTGCTCAAGTCAATTGTTAGTGATGTGACTGTGCAGTGGAAACGCGGAGGAACACCCGCATCTAAACCAGTACTTTGCTGATCCCATGTACTGACTGGCAGGTCTGTGGAGCATTGCGGAAAATGGTAGGGAGAATTTTACGATGTTCTGACTAGAGATGAGTTTTGATGTTCAAGTAGATAGATGATACTCGCTTTATGCGGTTCAGCTTCGACAATATGATGGTCTTAGCACACTCATTTACCATTTATTTTTTTCATACCACTTACCCTTTCGTGACAAACTTGCTATGTCCTAGTATTTAGTTGGTCTGACATCTATGCATAGGTCGTGTTAGGTAGTGCCTTATACTCCCAGTGAAACTGTGTGAAGTTGTCGGCTGTGAACTTGCTTAAGTAGGATTTGACATTCTTGTTGATTTGTTTCACTGTGATAGTGCCGATATGTTAAGTGATATAAAGGAAACCAGTCATACCTTTTATTGCGATTTACTGTACAACTTGGGCCACATGATAGTTGTGAATATTCCTAGTGTTCTCTATGCAGGCTGTTTTCTCTTAATATGTCGACTGCCATAGGGTTTTGCGACACGTTATTTTTGATGGTGTGACAGCTACTTGTCTTAGCATCTGTGATAGTGCGTAGGCTGTAAATATTTTTTATATCATAGCTTGCTGTGTGACATTTTACTTTAAATGAAGATTGGTACTCATCTATACTAGGCGCTTACTCATCTAAAAGAATTTTATAGGATTTTATTATTATAAAATTTAAAAAAATAAAAAGTAAAATAAATAAATAAATAAAATTAATAATGACGAGCTTTGTTTCTACGGAGCCACGCCTTCTAGAGCTGATATTTTTAATGAATTTATATGTTCTCTTGTAAATCTGTGATGTTAAATAGTTTTATGACTATCAAATATGTACATATGTTTTAGTATATTATACTGGATATACACAGAGGTTTGGCTTAATGCTACTGACAAATAGATACACATGTTTTAGTCTATTGTGCTGGATGTAAACATAGATTTGATTTAACGAAAATACTTTTTTCACTTTTAAGCTAAAGCGGTATTATGATTACCTGTCACTTCTTGTAAACTTGATTTGTACACCCTCATATTAATACATGTATACTCTCCTATTATGCAGGGGCCTGAAGATGGCAAAATGAATTGCCGAATCTGGTTGCTTTCACAATAAAATAAAATATTTTAAAGTGTACCGCTGTTGGTAAAGTTTATTGAATTGAAGGATACGTACCAACCCATGTCCCCTGGCGGTAATGCACCAACAAAGACAAATTTCTGGAGTCGGTGCTGAGAAACGCTTGAGGTGATGTGAAGACCGACGCTACTGGCCAGTGTATGACTGAAAACGAGTGATTTGGAGGGTGAATCACGCCATACACCGTGGCAATCCGATGGAAAGGGGCTGGATGTGGCGAATGGCTAGAGAACATTTTTGCCGTTATGTTACGTGCCAACAGTGAAGTACAGAGGAGGTTGTGTTACGATATAGGGGGGCGTTTTTCGTAGTGGAGTGCGGTTCTCTTATGGCACTTAAGAAAACGCCGGCACGGATGGATTTATAGCGTAAAGCATAGGAACAGTGCGGAAACAATTATTGTTTATCTCAGAGTGAGAATGCACGCTACCATTAAGCAACATCTGTGAGAAAATGGTCTGAGGGCAATAATATTCATGAAGTGTACCTGCCTGCCCGGAGTGCGACCTGAACCTAATGGACAACATTCCGGGGGAGTTAGAAAATCAAATTCGCTCCAGACCTCAACGTCCAACATCCCTACCATCCCCGGGTGTGGCGTTTGAGGATCAGGGGTTCTTATTCCTCCACTGACATTCAGACACCTCCTTGAAAATGTCCCCAGCAGCGCTCAAGCCTTGAAAAAATACGAAGCTAGAAAAACCCAGTATTTACGTCCACTGATATGTGTCCACATTCTGTTGATCGTGTAGTGTATGTTACGGGTACATAGGCAGAAAGTCCCACTGCTGTTTATTACTCGATTGATGATCACGCACTGCAAAATGCCCGTTAAATATCTAGAAACATGCATGTGGAGCGATGTAAGGTGAAAGGACATGAAACCACTTGTAGGAAAAGTAGATGACATATTGAATTCATCGGACAAATCTTAAGAGAATCAATCTCACCAAAATCTCCGATATTACGATTATATTATTGAGTAACGATCTGCAATGTGGATCCCTGGGAGAAGGTCCAAAGGAAGAGCTGTGCGTTTCGTCACGTATTTCTTAGCAGACGCGGGAGACTCATGAAGGAGGTCTTCAATTCCAGTGGCAAGCGCTAGAAGAGAGGCGTATTGCATCATGTAGAGACTTACTGTTAAAATTCCTAGAGCTGACGTTCCAATAAACAGCAGCCAACAACAAACATCTCTCAAAATGACCATTCCGAGAAAATAAGAGAAATTCGTACTGAGCTTGGTTCAAATGTCTCTAAGCACTATGGGACTTAACATCTGAGGTCACCAGTCCCCTAGAGTTACATCTGCGTAAACCTAACTAACCTAAGGACGTCACACACATCCATGGCCGAGACAGGATTGAACCTGAGACTGTAGCAGCACCGTGGTTCCGAAATGAAGCGCCCAGAACCAATCGGCCACAGCGGCCGGCCGTAATGAGGTTAACCGACAGGTGATCTTCCTGTGCACCATTCTCTAATTGGTAAGGAAAGGGGGAAACTGACAGTGATACATAAGTACCCTCCACAGCACATCGTAAACTGACTTGTAGGCCACATGTACTGAAGTAAAGAATTGAGACACAAAGTGACATACGGTTGAGCATATGTGCCATCGGTGTATGAGATCAAGACAGTGGTTTAAAATGTAACCAAAAACTTTTGCTGGCGTTGTTTGACATCACACGCCTCGTAATTCAGCACCGAAGACCTGAAACACGAAAAAACGCGAGCTAATATTCGTTGCGGAGCAGCTGCCAGACAATTTATGTTTCTCGTCTAATTAAGTGGAGGCGCTGCAACGAAATAGATAGTCCTGAACTTTGTGTTCAGCCTTTGAGCACGATGCCGGGCGTTTACAGCATCTTGGACCTCACATAATTCTGAATAAGTGTTTTGGTGGAACTGACGCGATCCCACAGTTACGCGAAGGTCGCATGGCCGAAAATATGTCCTCCTCTGACCTCGAGACTACAACAGAGAGGGGTCCAAGGAAAGTTATATGTGTCGGGAAGAAATATGGAGTTGTTTTGTGTTCTAAGGCACACCGCATCGAAAGGGGTATCTGAATGTAACACAGTTTTTTATGCGTCTCATAAACTCGTGGAGGAATTCTGTTTG
The DNA here is from genome assembly GCF_023897955.1 of Schistocerca gregaria. NCBI lineage: Eukaryota > Metazoa > Arthropoda > Insecta > Orthoptera > Acrididae > Schistocerca > Schistocerca gregaria. Next base: position 1,167,293,550 of record NC_064920.1, read on the forward strand.
TTTGACACATATTTCACTTGTGTTCCTTAGTCGTTTCTCTACAAGAGTGTCAGACGTTTCTTGGGGATCTGTAAGCTTTCACTGGAGTTTCATGCCGGCTGGTGTGGCCATGCGGTTCTAGGCGCTTCAGTCCGGAACCGCGCGACCGCTACGGTCGCACGTTCGAATCCTGCCTCGGGCATGGGTGTGTGTGATGTCCTTAGGTTAGTTAGGTTTAAGTAGTTCTATCTTCTAGGGGACTGATGACCTCAATGTTAAGTCTCAAAGTGTTCAGAGCCATTTGAACCATTTGGAGTTCCACAGGATTGAACCTTAGGTCCACGGTTTTTTTCGCGCGACCGCTACGGTCGCACGTTCGAATCCTGCCTCGGGCATGGGTGTGCGTGATGTCCTTAGGTTAGTTAGGTTTAAGTAGTTCTAACTTCTAGGGGACTGATGACCTCAATGTTAAGTCTCAAAGTGTTCAGAGCCATTTGAACCATTTGGAGTTCCACAGGATTGAACCTTAGGTCCACGGTTTTTGCTCGTGTAGGGTGGGAAAAAGTAATAAGGTCAAATAATGCCATGGACCGACGAAGCGAGCAAATTTCGCTACATAACTGTTGATGGAAATGTATCATACTGTAGCTAAGGCAACAAAGTGGATGCCAGTCAGGGATGAGTGTGCAGAAGTCAACACTCATGAAAGCTGATAGCAAGAAATTCAAATGGGTGGACGAGTCATTTCTTAGAGGATGTGAACTCAAGTTTCTGGCAATATTTGAGAAAGGAAGAGTACTTAAAATTTACGTGCTCTCAGCTTTTCGTCTTACTAAACGGTTACTTATATACTCAATAGAGAAAACATTAGTTCACCCTCTCCATGCATTAGCACAAAGTGAAACACGTACCTTTTAGATTTCAACATTAAAAGGATTGCACTTTATGGAAAGAGAGAGTGTTAAACCGTGATACACTTTTCACACTTTCAACTCTTACTGTAATTGAAATGTAGTGTATTTTCTTATTCCATGTTTAAATGATGGCATTCATTTTGATGTGCTGCATTCCTTTTTGAAGCTACAAACATTGAGGTTTTTCCAAACGTGAAAACATGTTACAAAGTATAAGATGGTCGTGTACCTAGGAACAAATGTTCTATTGAAATTTAAAAGCATTGAAGTCTAGAATATCCTATTAATATTGTATTTAATAGTCTATCTGTAAGTAAAATCAAATTAAGCAGAAGGATGATCAAAAACTAGTTATAAGTTAAACATCTTGAAACAGAAGTTACAGGAAACTAAAACCAATTTCCGTTTTCAAGACAGATAAAATTATTAACACATTAAAGAAACTCATGTTATTTGCCAGTATCACTCGTCCCATGGTAAAAGACCTTCCTCTTTTATAAGGCACAAGATGGAATACTGCCGACGAAGTATGGCTTGACTCTCCACATGTTGTACAAACAGTCCTAAAACAGGACTTGGGAATTGCATATACATACAAAATTCCTTGCCCCCCCCCCCCCCCCCCCCCCGTCCCCCCGTCTGAACATCTTCTCATCCTCTCTTTCTCTCTCCATACATCTCCTTCTCACCCCATCTCTCTGTATAGCCTCCTGCTCTCTCTGCCTATATACTTCTCCCCTCTCTCTGTGTCCATTTCCATCGAAATGTTCAATAGAGTATCGTGTAAAAATCTGAAGTAAATCCGGCAAGATCTTATTGAGATTTTTTGTAACAACGTTTCCCATTTATGTATCACATACATATCTATGTATGTAATACATTACAAAAATATATCGCCTTTGTCCGACTTAATGCTCATTAGAATATCGTGTAAAAATTGGAGGTAAATCGAAGAGGAACTCTCCAAGATTTGTACGAACAACGCTTGGGCCTTTGTATATTACACGTTTACGTATATACTGCTTACATTACAAAAATATATTGCCTATCTGCCTCTGTCCGTCCGAATGTTAGAGTATGATGTAAAATTTTAAAGCCAGTCTGTCAATATCTTTTCGAGATCTTTTGAAACAACATTTCCCCTTCATATATTAGATAAATATGTATATATTTCACATATTACAAAAATATGTAGCCTGTGTGCCTATATTGTCCGAATGTTAGAGTATTATGTAAAAACTGCAAGCAAATCGGCCACAACATTTCTGAGATTTGTCGTTACTAAGCTTCCCCTTTATATTTTACATGTATATGTATATGTTATATATATGTATCACAAAAATCTACACCCCTGTCCGTCCGAGCGTTCGATAGAGTATCATGTACAAATTTGTAGTAAATCGGTCAAGAACTTTTCGAGATTTTCGGGAACAACCTTTCCCCTGATTTGTTTTGTGGTTATGAAAACATTGAAAGCAGAATGGTCAAACTGTAAGCAATTTAAAGAAAAAATTCACACCAAAAATACCATTACCAACCACAATTACGAACACAACAAAGACAAACCGAATCTGTCTAGCCGTTCTTAAATGATGATATTTCACATATGCGTCAACTGATGTTAATTTCCTACCTTCTGTTGGGTTTTCCAAAAGGTTCCTTCATACAAACCTTGTTCTGGAAATAACGAACAGAACAACAACAACAAAAATATCACTCAGATCGGTCAAGCCTATCATATGCGGAAACTGATTTTCATTTATATAGAGTTAACTCACCACAAAATTCTCTACCTGAAGAATTACCAACATATTCGAAATAGCTTTAATCTGTTATATAGCACGCTCTATAATGTGTTGCTGTCATTTTTAATGCACCAGAAAGACACTGAAGCGTGAAAATGCTTATTCGAATACACAGATATGTAAACAGGCAGAATACAGCACAGCGGTATATAAGACAAGTGTCTGGCGCAGTTGTTAGATCGGTTACTGCTGCTACAATTGCAGCTTATCCAGATTTAAGTGAGTTTGAACGTGGTGTTACAGCCGACACACGAGCGATGGAACAAAGCATCTCCAAGGTAGCACTGAAGTGGGGATTTTCCTGTATGACCTTTGCAAGAGTAGACCGTGAATATCAGGAGTCTGGTAAAACATCATATCTCCGACATCGCTGAGGTCGGAAAAAGATCCTGCAAGAACGGAACCAACGACGACTGAAGAGAATCATTCAGCGTAACAGGAGTGCAACACTTCCGCAAATTGTTAAAGATTTCAATCCTGTGCCATCAGCAAGTGCCAGCGTGCGAACCACACAATAAACATAATCGATATGGGCTTTAGGAGCCGAAGGCCCACTCCTGTCATTTGATGACTCCACGATACAAATCTTTACGCCTCGCATGGGCCCGTCAACATCGACATTGAACTGTTGATGTCTGGAAACGCGTTGCCTTGATCGGACGAGTTTCGTTTCAGATTGTATCGAGCGGATGCACGTGTACGGGTATGGAGACAATCTCATGGATCCATGGACCCTGTATGTCAGCAGGGGACTGTTCAAACTGGTGGAGGCTCTGTAATGGTGTGGGGCGTGTGCAGTTGGTGTGATATGGGATCTCTGACATGTCGAGTTACGACTCTGACAGGTGACACGTACGTAAGCATTCTGTCTGATCACCTGCATATATTGTGCATTCCGACGTATTTGGGAAATTCAGCAGAATAATACGACGCCCGACACGTCCAGAATTGTTACAGAGTGGTTCGACGAACATTCTTCTGAGTTTAAACACTTCCGCTGGCCATAAAACTCCCCAGACATGAACATTATTGAGCGTATCTGGGGTGCCTTGTAACGTGCTGTTCAGAAGAGATCTCCATCCCCACGTACTCTTACGGATTTATGGGCAACCCAGCAGTATTCATGGCGTCCATTCCCTCCACCACTACTTCAGGCATTAGCAGAGTCCATGAGTCGTCGTCTTGCGGTACTTCTGCGTGCCCGCGGGGGCCCTACATGACTTCAGGCAGGTTTACGGTTCTTTGGCTCTTCAGTATGTTAATATTAGTCTTTATCACAGTATTTATTGATTTTATTGTTCCTTACGGTCTTCGGCTTACGCCGATTTCAAAGGCCCAAAATATTTATTTATATACAATAAATCTGGATTTTACACTTATAAAATCAGTCACTAAACGATGTCGCGATCAAAAAGCATCGTGTTTTTCTGGGTACACTATTCTCTATCCAACACTCGCCTACAACATGTCAACACCTTTCTGCAGTGCTGTTTTAAGGGTGGATTTCATTATTTTAACAAATTAATAAAATTACGGTATTTGTAGCGTAGTTTATTTACCATTTAACCTATGCTCAATAAAAGTTATGGAAAAGTAGCTCTTATCGAAACAGGTCGAGAACAGGAATTTAATGGTCGACTAGCTTTCATCGTTCACCTTAAACATTGACATGGGGCTACTTTAACGAGTAACTGGGCTGTTTGGCATAACAAATATTAGATGGGGTGAGTTAAATTAAATGCACTCACTTTCGCCCAATCGCTGCTAATTGGCTGCTATTTGGTAGCCGTAGCTCGGCGACGATGCGTTTGCGTGCGATGATAATCTGGCAAATTTTGCTTGACTCTACGTACCCTACCATTTGTTTCAGATTTTTCGGCGCCCTGTATGTGTAATCGATTTTTATTTCAATCCACAACACGCAGAATTAATTGATAATAAATTTAGAACTATGTGGGCTCACCTTCAGATACTATTACGTCATATTTTGGTTATTTTCTGCTTATTACGAAAATGTTCTTAAATGACCACAACTTCACATCAGTTTGAGACAAGTAGCTCAAACTAAATTTTCTGCAAATAGTTGCAGCTTACATTTTTTTCCATATTTACTCGCGCAGCACTTTAACTATCGGATACATACATTATTTATTCACTAAAGAGCAAACACATTACATATTAACCACAAACAGTTGCTGAGTTTTTCTGTCAGTGCCAATTTAAGAGCTCACGTGCTTCTGTTAACGTGCTACAAGGTTTCAATTTATTCACTGCTTCTTTCTCCAAAACTTGTTTGTGAGGTTGCTAACACTTTGTGGCTGTTGAACTCAGTTTGTGTTCCCTTAAGGTTTTCCTTATGCGAATTCAGAAAGCTTGAGGTTGCTTGCTTCAATGACGGCCTTCAGAACTGCTCTTGCTTTCGCATAATCTGGATCGCAAACACACTGGAAACTTGTCACGTGCGAAGCGATCGATTACTGAAGATGTCACAGTCTTTCACTAGCTGAAGAGGATATCTGAAATGAGGCATTAAGCAGAGTTGGAGCAAAAACCAACGGGAAGCTGGCACGACCACGTGTTTCTCCGTTTGCAGGCCATTCCAACCACAAAAAGCTTCTAGTCATGTCTGGAATTCCTGTTGGTACCGTGTGCTTCGGCTTTGATATTGACGAGTAGTGCGTTAATTTGCTTTCTGTTGGCCATTCTCAGGCCACGCTTTACAAACGTGTGGCTCGCATCGTGCAGTTTGGTGTAATATTGTTTGGAGCATTTGTAAGTTGGATGTTTAGGTTTTTATTTTGGTAACGCCACATAGCGCTCTGTATGAAAATCACTGACTGTGCTGTGCGCAGTCTGTGGGTGGTTTGCATTGTTGGAATATTTGATATTGTAGTGTTGGGCAGTGCCTATCAGTAGTTAGTGCCTTCAGTAGTTAGAATCCTTCAGTTATCTGGCAGTATTGGCGCTCACTGTATTGCAGTAGTTCGAGTAACGAAGATTTTTGTGAGGTAAGTGATTCATGAAAGGTATAGGTTATTGTTAGCCACGGCCATTCTTTTGTAGGAATTATTAAAAGTCAGAGTGCGTTTCGCCAAAAATTATTGTCTGTCAGTTTAGTGATGATCAGAATAAGTAAAGAGAGAAATGTCTGAGTACGTTCAGTTTTGCTCAGCTGGTTGAAACTTAAATAACATAAGGGGTTTACCAGCACTGTCATTTATAAAATCTTCTAAGGGGATGTTTCACATTTACATACCTTTAGCGATCATTTACTGATGTTCAAACTTGCATTCGTTGTTCACTGGGGTAGAGAGTTCCGCACCAGAATCAGATTTTCTTTAGTCCACGCAAATTCTAGACTTGTTGATCTCATGACATTAGTTACATCCCTTCCCCTCAGATTCTGTTCTTCACTTTTCTTTTTTTGTGGTTGCCAAGTGTTTCATACACAGACGATTGTATTATTACGGGACAGAATAGGAGGGGGTCAGATTAAAGAAAAAAATTATTAAAACTCACTCACATTATCACAGGCAAGCCGCGAGGAGTGGCAAGGTGGTTTGAGGCGCCATGTTATGGATTGCTCGGCCTCTTCCGTCGGAGGTTCGAGTCTTCCCTCGGGAATGGGTGTGGGTGTTGTTCACAGCATAAGTTAGTTTAAGTAGGGTGTAAGTCTAGGGACCAATTATGGCAAATGGTTCAAATGGCTCTGAGCACTATGGAACTTAACACCTAAGGTCATCATACCCCTATAACTTAGAACTACTTAAACTTAACTAACCTAAGGACGTCACACACATCCATAACCGAGTCAGGATTCGAACCTGCGACCGTAGCGCCTAGAACCGCTCGGCCACTTCGGCCGGCTAGGGACCGATGACCTCCGCAGTTTGGTCCCTTAGGAATTCACGCACATTTGAAGTTTTGATCCACAGGCAAATTAAAGTGATGTCAGAGACAGAGGAGGAAACAGGAAGCGAACTATTAAGTCGTAAGTGGGTTAGGTCGACGACACCGTCTGCCGAGTAAGGAATACGCATTCGTCAGAAAAAGAGGATGGAAAACCAAAGGAAGAGTGACACGCGTATTTGTTAGCTCGTAAGGCATGTTGCAAGAAACGGTATCTGTTTCATAACAGCGCATAGCGAGGAGCCGACGCGGCAGTTAACAGCCTGTTGAGTGAATGTGACAGAACGAGGATACATTCGGTCATTACGAACCGAGCTTTGCATCATAGCCTCACACTAATTCCGTGTGAATACTCCAGCTCTTGTCATGAGTTACTCATTGGGATCGATGGGCATTCATAGTAACAGCATTCGATTATGATACGGTACTGACTCTGTGTCCTAGATGCTCCGGCACAGTCTATGAACTTGCCGAAGACGTAGTCTAAACGATAGCCTTCACCAGATGAACTTCATGCTGCTCGCCACCTACCATCTACTGATGAAGAAACTGTTTTCCGAAAGCAACAGGCCCTCTTGGGCCAACACCCTGTCGCCTTTGTATTGTGAAACGTACCAGGGTGTGAGTTGTGGCGCCCTGAAAATATTCTAAGGTCGGAATTAGCGTGGCCGAGCTGGCTTCTGCAGCGAAGTAGTAGTGTGCGTTCAGAAGTGAATATCTCACCAGATATGTTGTTGTTCATAACTAATTACGTGAAGTGGGAATCTATTGTTTCCCTGTCATTCAACTTACATTTTATTTAATTGCTGGACCATCAACACCAATAAGTGTTTTGCAGAAATATACCGCATTCTCAAAAGTACTTCTACTATCGTACTCATCATTTAAAGTAGTTAAGATAGTACCTGCAGATTTTATTCGATAGCAATCATTCAGTTATAAATTTATACGTTAGTTTCATAATTCGCAATTGCCGAGTGATAGAAACCTTCGACCATTCGATTCATGTGTGGATTCTTATCATATAATGTAGATTCAGCAGTATTTGGCCTGTAAGGCGGCGACTAGGTATCGCAGCCCCTAGACAACGAAACCAGCCAAAACTTTTAATATTGCAACGTTGAGTCGGAGGGTACGTTGTTGAGGGCCGCACCACCACAACACCACACATCATTTTATTATTTTTGAAAGCCCGCAAGGGGTAGGGGGAGATCAACCGAGCACACGACTACCGACTCCAAGTACACTGCGGACGAGTCTTCCGCACTTCACGCAGAAGTGTCTCCGCTCGGCCGTCTGTAAATTGGTGTCAGAAGCCTGCACTCCAACGCCGCCATTAGAGGATTTGGCATCGGAAGTGTTCGGTTCCGATGCCTGGAATTCAGAGGAAGTTGTCTGCATTTACGGCGATTACGCATCGTTACAGTAACAAAATGCAGTGAGCCCAAATACACTACTGGCCATTAAAATTGCTACACCAAGAAGAAATGCAGATGATAAACGGGTATTCATTGGGCAAATATATTATACTAGAACTAACATGTGATTACATTTTCACGCAATTTGGGTGCATGGATCCTGAGAAATCAGTACCCAGAACAACCACCTCTGGCCGTAATGACGGCCTTGATGAGCCTGGGTATTGAGTCAAACAGAACTTGTATGGCGCGTACAGGTACAGTTGCGCGTGCAACTTCAACACGATACAACAGTTCATCAAGAGTAGTGACTGGCGTATTGTGACGAGGCAGTTGCTCGGCCACCATTGGCCAGACGTTTTCGATTGGAAAGAGAGATCTGGAGAATGTGCTGGCCATGGCAGCAGTCGAACATTTTCTGTATCCAGAAAGGCTCGAACAGGACCTGCAACATGCAGGCGTGCATTATCCTGCTGAAATGTGGGGTTTCGCAGGGATCGAATGAAGGGTAGAGCCACGGGACATAATACATCTGAAATGTAACGTCCACTGTTCAAAGTGCCGTCAGTGTGAACAAGAGGTGACCGAGACATATAGCCAACGGCACCCCATACCATCACGCTAGTATGACAATGACGAATACACGCTTCCAATGTGCGTTCACCGCGATGTCGCCAAACACGGATGCGACCATCATGATGCTGTAAACACAACCTGGATTCATCCGAAAAAATGACGTTTTGCCATTCGTGTTCCCGGGTTAGTCATTGAGTACACCATCGCAGGGGATCTTGTCTGTGATGCAGCGTCAAGGGTAACCGCAGTCATGGTCTCCGAGGTGATAGTCTACGCTGCTGCAAACGTCCTCGAACTGTTCGTGCAGATGGTTGTTGTCTTGCAAACGTCCCCATCTGTTGACTCAGGGATCGAGACGTGGCTACACGATTCGTTACAGCCATGCGGGATAAGATGCCTGTCATCTCGACTGCTTGTGATACGAGGCCGTTGGATTCCAGAACTGCGTTCCGTATTACCCTCCTGAACCCAACCGATTCCATATTCTGTTAACAGTCATTGGAACTCGACCAACGCGAGCAGCAATGTCGCTATACGATGAACCGCAATCGCGATAGGCCACAATCCGACCTTTATCAAAGTCGGAAACGTGATGGTACGCATTTCTCCTCCTTACACGAGGCATCATAACAACGTTTCACCAGGCAACGCCGGTCAACTGCTGTTTGTGTATGAGAAATCGGTTGGAAAGTTTCCTCATGTCAGCACGTTGTAGGTGTCGCCACCGGCGCCAACCTTGTGTGAATGCTCTGAAAAGCTAATAATTTGCATATCACAGCATCTTCTTCCTGTCGGTTAAATTTCGCGTCTGCAACAAGTCATCTTCTTCGTGTAACAATTTTAATGGCCAGTAGTGTACATTTTTGTTTTACTTAGGTTGTGATATTGCAGAGATTAGTTATATTGAAGGGCGTACTACGTTCAAGGTATCTTTTGTGTAACCCACGGAACCTGTTAATTTATCAGAATTTAGAGGAAACTGTAAATAGACACGTTTGTTACCAGTGAGATGTACGAGGGCTATTCAGAATGTAGGGAACGTTTCCGTCTGACGCCGTTAGGCGCGCGCCGATCGCTTATATTTCGGTATGGCAGCTCAGTCGGCATCCATCCGTGACAGCAGGCACATCTAGTTGTTTCGATATTTGAATTTGAAATGTGCGCTACAATCGAAAATCCCGCCAGTTGTGACTTGTGGTCTGTGATACTGTTTTTGTTGGCAAAAACCTATACAAATTTACCGTGTACTGTGCTGAGTGTGCGGAAACAACGTAATGAGTGAATGTTCCGTCCGGAAACGATGCATTCGGTTTAAAAATGGCCGAACCATCGCTCATGATGAAGCGAATAGTGGACGCCCGAGCACTGCGGCTAACGGTCTTGTCGCTAAAGTTGATGAAACGATTCGTGAAAACCGTCGCTTCACAATAACGGAGCTTTTGATTTCTTTTCCACAACTTTGTTGTTTGAAACTGTCACTCTAAAAATAGGTTGCAACAAATTTTGTGCACGATGGATGCCCAAAATGCTTACAGAGCATCATAAAGAACAGCGAATGGGGGTAACGTTGACGTTTCTGGAGGCCTACCACAAACATGGTGATTCATTACTGGATCGAATGATAATTGATGCGAGACAACCATAAATTCTGCCCGTTATTGTCAAACAGCCTTAGAAGAGCAGTTCAGAACAAACACCGAGGAAAGCTGACGTCCAAAATTTCGTTTTTTGCACGACAATGCCTGAACTCACACGGCAAACCGCACTAAAGAACTCCTTACTTCATTCAAATGGCAAGTTTTCCGTCATCCGCCCTACAGCCGCGCTCTTGCACCAAGCGACTTCCTCTTGTTTCCGAAGATGAAGAACTGGCTTGCAAAGCAGCGCTTTGATGACGACGCGGAACTCCAGACTGGAGTGACTCACTGGCTGAAGTCTCAGGCGACAATATTTTACAAATAAGGTCTTTCAAAGAATGTCCACCGCTATGATAAGTGCCTCAATGTGTTTGGTTACTATGTGGAAAAGTAGTATGTCAGACGCTCTTTCAGATAGTAAAATGTATTTATTGTACTTAGTTAGTGCCAAAACGTTTCCGACTTTCTGAATTGGACTCGTACTATATGTAATTTAGCGGGTCATAGTGAATCATGCAGTAAGTTCGTACCAGTAACTTGTTCTACTTGTAGACTGTGTAGTCACCAGCAGACAAATGTAGTGAGTGTCGCCAGGCGATGATCATACGAAAGAAGTAGTTGAATTTAGTTTCGTATATTGGAAGCTGTATTTTGTCGTTTGGTATATGTTGCCGTGTTAGAGGCACGTATTTTCAGTATAAAATTAAGTTAGTGGTATATTGTACAAAAATGTTGAGCTCAACGTCAGCCAATACCAGTCAAAGTACAACCGCTCTGACGGAGCAAGTGTCACAATTGTTAGAGAAAATGCTCAACAAGAAATTCGCCATAATCAATTAATGGTTCAGTTAGAATATTTGCGGCCTTTAGAAGATCACAGTTGGGTTCGAGTGAATTGAAGGTTTCAATGTCCCACTTTTTAGTAGATCCTACAGTTGCTACCCTGATCACACCCTTCTCCGGCAAAACAACAGAGGACGTAACAATATTCATTAGTAACATATTGACTCCAGCAGGACGAGTATAGGTCAAATGAAGTTACTCTGGGGAAGGCCAAATAAGCCTTACAGGTGATGTATCACGAAACTCCGAGCAACGCAAATATATTTGACTAATTAGTGGAAGGTCTGCGTCAGAGATACTGTAATAAACATAGTGCTAGGTTTTTTATAGTAAAGTTGAGTGGGTTCACACAGGAGGCAAATGAGACTGTAGAAACTTTTTCAGACACAATCTGTAAAGTAAATGCGCAAACAGATGAGTTGACAGGGAATCCAGAAGCGGATCACAGCCTACTCAGGGAGGCAGAAAACAGAGCATTCGAGATGTTTTTGAGAGGAATTCCTGCGGATTTTTCACTAAGAGTACACATGGAAAATCCAGAGCATCTGGCTACAGCACGTTGTGCTTCCATGCACTTGCAGGAAACAGGTATTGCTACACGAGTATGCAATGATAAACAAATTCTTGCTTCCGAAAAGCATTGTTATCGTTGTGGGAAGAAAGGGTATCTGAAAGGCGCGGTGCAGTCAACCACCACGCTACAGTTATGGGTGTTTTGGCTAAAAGGTAAACGAAAGTGGGACTAGAAAGCAGGGTAACGTGAACAAGCAACGGAAAACAGTAATCATAAACAGGGGTGTTTGTCCACCGGAAAACATTTCTAGTAAGTCAGAGTACTGCAGACACTAATCCAGAGACGGATTGTTGTTTGATGGGCTTTGTAAATGGTAAAGAATGAAAATTTTTAGTCGATGCGGGTGCACGTGTATCTGTGATTAGTGTAGACATCGTGGGTAGGAGAAGGTTAGGGATTACACTATAAATTACGCAGAGTGGGAAATAACGATCTTGTGTCGTTGGGGACGTCTTAGTTCGTTTTTAGCGTTAACTACAGAGTTTCTTGAGCACGTGGAAGTATTTCCAACTGTGCGACAAGGGTACTGCGCGATTCTTGGAGTTGACTTGCTGGATATCGAGCAAAAATTAATCTTTCACAGCAGAAAGTTGGTGGGAAATTGTTTCCGATGAGTCCAATAGCCGTAAATGTTTCAGTGTCATGTGGTACACCGATTGCTAAGGTGTCACCAACTGAACTGTGTACACGTGCGTTAAAGATAATTACACATGGCAAAGTACCTGCTGGTACAGGGAAGTTTTGGTATCTGTGGAACTGTAGGTGCCGACGTGCCACAACCGAGATTATCAGAGATTATATGTGGTTGAGCCACTGCACAACAATGAAGCATTAGATGAAATGCATTGTAGTATATGAAGAAACTTAGTGCACGTAACTAGCGTTGATGGGGAACTGATGATTCTGATATGCTTTGATAGTTTCGGGACAGATGAAGCGAATATCTGGAAAGGGTTAAGTATAACGTGTTGAGAGAGACTGGATGATGAGGATGTAGACGAGTCACGAGATGATCGAAGCATCAAACAAGCCTTTAGTGCATCTATACATTGTGCCAAGCTTCGTCACTTGAAAGACAGTCAACAGGAAGCCATGGAAACGTTGTTGTTAGGTTATTAAGATTTATTCAATTCAGATGGTCCACTATCAGCAGCTCCTGCAACACAAAACCGCATACCAGCAGGCGATAATCCACCGGTCTATAGAAAACCATACAGAATAGCAAAACACTTACAGCCGCTAGTAGACGAATTTATAGATCAACAATTACGTAAGGGTACTACCGAGCACAGAACCCATGGTCAGCAAATACTGTTACTGTACCAAAGAAGTCAGATGATGGTACTCGAAAACATCAATTTTGTTGTGACTATCATTACTTGATAGCATGAATCACAATGGATGCTTATCCGATCCCGCACATCACAGATACATTAGACAAACTAAAACGAGCACTTTCCTAACAGACCTCGAAGGCCCAACGGTACCGATCGATCGCCATGTCGTCCTCAGCTCTTAGACGTCCCCAGATGCAGTTACCGAGGGGAATGTGATCAACACAGCACTCTCCCGGCCGTTGTCAGATTTCGTGACCGGTGCCGCTACTTCTTAATCCAGAAGCTCCTCAATTGGCTTCACAGGGGACGAGTGCACCCCACTTGCCAATAGCACTCGGCAGCCCAGGACGGTGACCCATCCAAGTGCTGGCCAAGCTTAACTTCAGTGATCTGATGGGAACCAGTGGTACCACTGTGCCAACGCTTGTTGGACGACCTAGGAAGATGTAAAGATTTTTCAGTGATTTGTCTTTCGTTGTCGCCAACTGAAAGTGTTTCCCGAAGACAGCCCAAGTTCCAACACCTGTTAGATGGAATACTTTGTGGATTAAAACTAAGAATCCTCTGCGGTACACCATGACGATACAATTGTCTATTCAAGAAATATAGAAGATCATGTTAAACGACTAAATGAAGTATTTAGTAGATGGAGGGCAGCACATCGTACGCTTAGTGTGGAGGAATACCATTTTTGTCAAAGTAAGTTATCTTGGGTATATCATCACCCATGACGGAGTGAGGACAGATCCTCGACTAGCTTCTGCTATATGTGATTTTCTGACGTCACAAATTACTAAACAGTTCCAGTCTTTTATAGGATTATCCATTTATTATCTTCAGATGGTGAAGAGATTTGTTGAAATTTCACAGCCATTAACTAAATTATTACGTGAGATACTAGTTTTCAGTGAACAATACAGTGCTAGAAACATTTTAGAAGCTCAAGAAGATATTAACATCAGATTCTGTATTCCCCAAATTTCAACAGGAATTCATAATTGGGGTGTATTTTAAGTCAGAATATCGATGGGACAGAACATTCAGTGGAATTTGCCTCCAGAGAGTCTAATAAGGCTGTAGGTAATTGTTTGACAGTTGAAAGAAATGTAACAGCTATCTACGGAATCTCTTATTTTCCTTGTTGTTTGTATGGTTGGAAATTCAAAGTGATTACAGACAATGAATGTTTACAATGGCTGTTAGTTTTGAAAGATACAACAAGTCGGTTGACGTGATGGGCATTAAAATTAAATGAGATTGACTATAAAGTAAGGCATAAGCCAGGAGTCAAACACACTAATGCAGATGCGCTAAGTAGGAAGACATGAGTTTCACAAGTAGTAGGTGGAAGCCAGAAAGATTGGATAAAGGCAAAATCAGCTGACAGTGAGTGTCAATTTTTCCAAATGCAACCTCAATTTGAGGCGCAAGAAAGCTTAGTATGCAGATCAACGAAGTGCAGACTTTGCGTTGTAGTTCCTGCAACGCTGAGAATGGTATTATATCAAGCAGATAACCACGTTTTATCAAGTTACAGAGGGAAAAGAACAACTGATAGAGGTGTAGCTGAAAGATTTTGATGTAAAATGCATCGCTGTGATGTAGAACAATGTGTAATAAACTGCACTCCATGTACGCAAAATCCGGCCGGTGTGGCCGAGCGGTTATGGGCGCTTCAGTCTGGAACCGCGCGACCGCTACGGTCACAGGTTCGAATCCTGACTGTATGTGTAGTCCTTAGGTTAGTTAGGTTTAAGTAGTTCTAAGTTCTAGGGGACTGATGACCTAAGACGTTAAGTCCCACAGTGCTCAGAGCCATTTGAACCATTTTAATTTTTATGCAAAGAAGAGATTGGATTCATTAGAAAATTCAGTTAGAGAGACTATCAGAAGCTGACAAACCATTTTCTATGTTAGGGTTGGATGTTTGAGAAACTTTTAATAGAACACAAGTGGGTAATAAATATGCCCTTACAACGTTAGGTCATTTTCCACAGTGTTTAATTATGGTGATTATCCCAGATCATAAGATGAATGCACCTAGGTAAACAATTGGTGACTGAAATTTCGCATGCCAGAATCCATTATTACGGACCAGGATACTAATTTTGTACCGAAACTAATGAAACATGTATGTCGCTTACTGAAATTAATAAGTTACATACCAGCCTACTCTGTCCTCAAACAAATGGATGGACAAAACGAGATCATCATACTTTATCCAAAATGTCAAGCCATTACATAAATTCATAGCATTCAGATTGGGACATATACTGTGTAAGTAGGCTGTTTAGGTTTTTTTATTGGTAACGCCGCCGCCACGTAGCGCTCTGTATGAAAATCACTGGCTGTGCCATGTGCAGCCTGTGGCTGGTTTGCATTGTTGTCTGCCATTGTAGTGTTGGGCAGTGGCAGCTGGATGCTAACAGCGTGTAGTGTTGTGCAGTTGGAGGTGAGCCGCCAGCAGTGGTGGATGTGGGGGGAGAGATGGTGGAGTTTTGAAATTTGTAAGACTGGATGTCGTGAACTGATATATATATATATATATATATATATATATATATATATATATATATATATATATATATATATAATGACTCTTAAGGTAAATACATTGTTTGTTCTGTATTAAAATCTTTCATTCGCTAACTATGCCTATCAGTAGTTAGTGCCTTCCGTAGTTTGATTTTTTTTTTTTTTAGCTCGCAGTAGTGGCGCTCGCTGTATTGCAGTAGTTCGAGTAACGAAGATTTTTGTGAGGTAAGTGATTTGTGAAACGTATAGGTTAATTTAGTCAGGGCCATTCTCTTGTAGGGATTATTGAAAGTCAGATTGCGTTGCGCTAAAAATATTGTGTGTCAGTTTAAGGACAGTTATGTATAATTGTTCTAAGGGGACGTTTCATATGGCGACCGTGCCAGGAAACTCCCCCCCACCTGATACCTCATAGGTCGCAAGTAATGTCACTGGACAAAAAAGTTGGGCGCCAAAGCTAGCAGTGGAATCTCAGCTACTGCTGCTACATTAAAACTGAACTTCAAACTCTGAAGATACCATGCAGTATGTACCACCAAGAGGTCCTCTTGTGAAGCTTCATTTGGTTGTAACACCTTATCCTCTTATAGGTGCAGCTCATCTTTCAGGTACTTGAATATATTACCCCATTTATTATATATTGGTCAGAAAGTTCTGATTAAAGCTCATTCATTGTCACATAAGAAGAAACACTTGAGTCACAAATTCTTTCTAGTTTACAATGGACCTTACAGAATCCGACGTATACCACATGATAATTGCGTTGAAGTTGAAACTCTGCGTACTAGGAAAAGTAAAGGTTTACACCACGTTTCACATGTAAAACCGTTTATTGAAAGATAATCTGCTTTTTAACTTTGTCTTTGCCATAAAACATTTCACTTCACATCTCTAGTATGCTTTGTCACACTGAGAAACTGTTTACATGCAACAATGTTTTGAAGTTAACTATCCAGTCTAGAACCTAGGGAACATTTTTAAACAGAAATTACAAATGCATTGTTATAGTGAACAGACGACACATTGTTGTTATTTGTACATTCTTACTTGTTAGTTGCACGATTATGTAACGACTATAAGGCTTACATACTTAGAATATATACTGTTAATGAGATTTTAATGCAACGTTTTGGTTTAGTTGAAAAGACGTTCTTTATTTGAAGTACTTTCTGTGAGATTAAAGATGACTTAGCATTTGGTTTCTTTGATAGCTACATGATTATATCACGACGCTACTAATGTGTGACACAATTTACATTTTGCTTTTGCGGTGTATCTGTTTCATATCTGCACAGTTTTTCTGAATTCTTCTGGAAAGGAAAACATGTTTTAGTAGTAACTTTGTGGTATAGCTACAATGAGACAGCCTTTTCTGTAGCACAACAATACGTTACAGTACAGCACTTACTTCATCACTGCAATAAGCGTAGTAACTACGATATCTATACGCAAGGCGTTTCACTTTTGTTTATCATGAGGTAAGTACATTGACTTCTGTAGAACTTAGCTTTCGGAGGACGATAACTACGACACTTCCACAGAGATTATCTTACAATACGACGCACAGTTTAGCGCTACAGTACGCGTATTTGAGTGACTAATTTTGTACTTAAACCATTTATTTTTAAAGATATTTGAAGTACAATGATACAAAGGTTTTCCGTGATACATTTCATTCCCTTGCTGTAATCTGTAACACCTAAGGATATAATTACATTAATCCTCAGGGGGGACACGCTTACTTTGTGTACCATGTGTGTGGCAAGCACAAGGAGCCCTAGCTAATATGGCATTTGCATATACAACTTTACACATCCGTACCATATTTCTCTAACACATAAATTACACAGTGATCTGATTATTTAACAGAGAAACAAACTTTTTTTTACTACGTCAGTGACACATGTTTACGCAATTACGCAGGTGGATAACTTCACACTTATGAAATTGTACATTGTCTGTACTTTGTGCACTGTTCATACTTTTTCGGAACCATTGTTATACTATGAGAGCTTTGAATGATGTATTTGCTATGGGATCATGAATTTTAAAGTACGTTTGAGGCAGATGACACTTTGACATGAGTAGAGAATTTTTTTTTTGGTTTTGAAATTATTGCAGAAAGCTATGACGTTTTTGAGATTTGACTGAGGTGTTATTATATTATTACGACGACGATGTGAATTATGCTGCTGAGGTATGTTTAAACTGATGCTATATGAGTTATTTGGTTATGCTATGTATCTGTTATGATGAAATATTGAAGAAGTGTCGACGAATATGTATATGTGTAAAAAGGTAAGGAATAATGAGTAGTGGTTAGGGACTCTGGTTTGTGAAAAAGGATGTTGGAAACCGAGAATCGTACTTTAAGAGTCATGAAATGTATGTAAATACGTGAATGTATTACAATGCCGACCATAATTTTTTGTGCACTATTATATTTAAAGGAATTTGTTTCTACAGATTAGTAACGCAAATTCTTGACCTGTGCAATATTTTTATATGAGACTGTCACTGTGGCGGAAACTGCTGTCGTAAATATTTCGGTAAGAAAGTTAAGTGACTACCTGCACGTAATGCGTCGTGGGCACCCAGCTGCGCGACTGACGCCTTGAAAAAAGCCATTAGTGTGTGCCTGTCAGAGGCACAGGTGGAGAAAAAAAAAGGAGGCCATTATCCTCGCTATTGACATTCCTTTGTACAAAGCACCGCAAATACGACACGCTCATTACTTGGAAACATTCTTACATCTGCACACCTGCTAATGACAAGCGTCTTTCTACGAGAGTTGAGAGAATTTGTACTAACTTATGAAATGTCACATGACTATTGAATGATATTTTTATGCTTTGCCTTTCATAGTTGCTTATTTCATTTGATATCTGGTTTCCAGCTGTGTTGCAGCATTGGTTTTATAAAATAAAATTAAATGCATTTGCTAATGTGAACACTTTCTGTCAACAGATCTATTAATAATCATTTTATGATCCACGTTCTTCGAAAAAGGAGCACTTGGAAGGGAAAGAACATTAAGAAGGGATTAATAACAGTTACTGCATACTTAATTTTCTTTTCAACTACTTGGTAATGTCTTTTGTAGAATTAGTTTTGTGGTGCACCACTTTAATGACATAGATATTAATATGTGAATAGACATTTCCCTTTTCTGCATTGTTGTCTTTACTGTAATATTTTTTCTGCTTGAGCTTTGTCATGTTTAGATATAAGTTATTGCATTTGCTGCTGCTGTTTGCCAGGCATAGTGTTACTGAATTTTACTTTGTATTACTCTGTTAAGCCAGTTTTACTACTGATTTATTTTTCTTGTTGCTGTTCATTGCTTCATATTAGTTGTAATGTTGCATATGCTTTGCTAAGTCCTATATTGCTGCCTTCTTTGCCAATTTGCATTTTTTTGTCATTGCGATTTGTGTTAATTGTTTTGTGCTGCTGCATTGCTTGGTCCCTTAGTTTAGCATCTGAGCTCAGTAGGTTTAAGTTAGCTTAAGAGGGGGTAGACTATATAAGAAAGTAACTATGATGAATTGGAAGAAAAGCATTGAGAAGCTATAAGAAAATGGTTTGGCAAAAAAGTATTGTACAGTGGAGAAAAACTATTTTTGAAAGAGGATGTGAACAGAATACAGAAAACATGCTTGGATAGGATTTTTTTTGGCTGGAGAAAATGTTGAAATAAGAGGGAACGATCCATGGAATGAAGTTTTGGGTTGGACTGCAGAACCAAATGTTACACTGAAAAGAAATGCTACCCTTTCTTTTGTGTTATCCCACTATGTGTTTGTGTACCCTTGTGTATTTGTTTTCTTCCTGTCTCTGTGTACTGTTTCATACAATTTTGTCTCTTCTAATATTAAGCTACATTCACTATGATGAGGAATACCGTTATCCTCAAATATAATTTGCATTAATAACATGTTATTTACTTTGTAAAGATGTTTACACATAATTTAGTCTGTTTTGTTCTAATGCTCATGTGTGAAGTTAATGTTTCAAAAGTTATTCTGATCTTTTATGTATGTACTTATGTCATAATTTTTGTAACCCTGATGTAATTGTTATTTCGATTCTTTTGTAAAGCCTGTATTACTGCAAATGTTATCTGTACTATTATGTTCTTTAATGATATATTTTGTACCTTTGTTATTGTATCCTCATTTTATAAAACTGTAATTGACACCAGTTCATCAAATTAAGTAGCTTGTAAATTACATTTCACTGCACACGTTTCTGTTGGTCATAGTATATGGACAATATGTGAGAAGTAGGGACTGATAGCGTTTGCACGTATGTTAATAATTCAGCAAGGGACTGGATAACAGCATTGCTGGTTCTAAGGATAATTCCAAAAATTTGTGAGTGGACAAGTGGTGGTTTATGGACTTGCTATATTCTGCGCAAGACTCTTTGATGGGGATTGTGCACTTGCACAGTCGCAACAGATGGCTGCTGGCCGTCTCTACATGGACTACATTGGGTCTGCATCTTTGATGGTCCACCAATACCACTATTTCTACAAGGACTGCAGTGGGCCTGCACCTCTGGTGGCCCACCATACCATAATCTCTACCAGGACTACAATGAGTCTGCTCTGTGATGATCTACCTACCAATAGTCTTCAACTTCGACTGACTGTGCTGTGGGTTTGCTTTGTTGTTACCTGTCTGCATGTCAAGAGTTAGCACTGTCTGTCCGTTGGAAGGACAACACTATTTCTTCAAGACTGCATGTAAATCCACTACTTCCGTGTGCATTCTCTTTTACTGCTCAGATTTTGAGAAAAACTCTGCAGTTTTACTGTGATGAATGATCAGGACTGTCTTTATGGACTGTGAAAAAATTTTAGCTTTTGACCAACATTGTATCGATAAGTGTGTGCATTTCATTTCTTTTTTATTGTAATTATGAAAATTTTTTTCAAATCTGTATTGGCCACTGCTCAAAACAATTTGTAATTTTTTTTGTGGGGAGCATGGGGCTATGTATGTAGGCTGTTTAGGTTTTTTTTATTGGTAACGCCGGCGCCACATAGCGCTCTGTATGAAAATCACTGGCTGTGCCATGTGCAGCCTGTGGCTGGTTTGCATTGTTGTCTGCCATTGTAGTGTTGGGCAGCGGCAGTTGGATGCTAACAGCGCGTAGCGTTGCGCAGTTGGAAGTGAGCCGCCAGCAGTGGTGGATGTGGGGAGAGAGATGGAGGAGTTTTGAAATTTGTAAGACTGGATGTCATGAACTGGTATATATATTATGACTCTTAAGGTAAATACATTGTTTGTTCTGTATTAAAATCTTTCATTCGCTAACTATGCCTATCAGTAGTTAGTGCCTTCCGTAGTTTGAATCTTTTTTTTAGCTGGCAGTAGTGGCGCTCGCTGTATTGCAGTAGTTCGAGTAACGAAGATTTTTGTGAGGTAAGTGATTTGTGAAACGTATAGGTTAATTCAGTCAGGGCCATTCTCTTGTAGGGATTATTGAAAGTCAGATTGCGTTACGCTAAAAATATTGTGTGTCAGTTTAAGCACAGTTATGTATAATTGTTCTAAGAGGACGTTTCACACTTCAGTTTTGTCTTTTGCGCATATAATCCAAAATATCATGGTGGACTGGCCTCTCGTCATACGATGTAGTACAGACTGAACCAGTGATCAATTTTGAGACGAAACTGAGAGTTATTTGGCAAAGGGTAGCACAGACACTTTAGAGAAAGAAGAACATATTTGACAATGGATAATTAAACTGCCACAATATAAAATAAGACAGTGGGTATTGCTAGCTAATCCATATACTCCAGAGGGCAACAATAAAAAGTTTTTAACGAAATACCGTGGACCTTACCAAGTTATAGAAATGGCTACGCCAGCCAACGTAAAATTACAGTTGCCAACTAGAGGTTCTACAGTCTATGCGAGTAGAATCAAACCATTTATAGGTGAGATTGATGCTTTGAGACAGATTATTTCAACCATGGCGAAAATATTATAATTATCAAGGCAAAAGGAACATCAGAGAAACATACCTTTTGCACTTAGGTCTAGGAAATAGCATAAATTTCATGTAAATACAGATATGGTATTTGCTAGTTACTTAGGTTGTTTTAATTTTATTTACATCTCATGTCCTGTGTTTATGCACCTGTATAAAGGAGGGAGGGTGTTTACGGTACTTCCTTTTCTGTCAGGTGGCATATGAAAATGTTACCCAGAAACTTTTTTCTGAGTATAGCACTCTTATACTATAGCAGAGGAAATGTGAAAAGGGATCGGCCTCTGTACAATGGAAATTTATTTGCTATGCAGTCAGATATTCGACTGAAGAGACAGAGATGGACATTCGCGTTTACATCAAATGTGGGAAGACGGGAATGACGTACAAAGACCACAGGATAGGTTCACAGCGTTACAACAAGAAGGAGAGAAAGAAGGATTATTGGAAGATATGCAGCAGTATTAAAATTCTTGTATGAGAAATTGAGGACTCAGTTGCAACAGTTAACAGAAGTAATACGAAGAATGCTAATACGTAAAAAACGAAGTTGGTTAGGTGCAGGAGGAAAACTGTTAAAAACAGTGTTTGGAACAGCGGATAATGATGTTATAAAAAATTTTAACAGCACACTTGGAAAAGTACAAGAGTTAGCGGAAGATACAAAAGTAGATTGACACACAACAGTCGCAGGAAACGCAGACCAAGGAATACTCCAACTTACTAAAACAGAACGGAACTCAACGATAGAACTAGAACAATACGTGAAGAACAGAAGCAACGTTTTAAATAGTTATCTAGAGAAAACAAAAACCCTGCTAAGCACAATAGATGAGAAAGTGGTAACAGCTTCATTGCTACGAACCTTACTAAACAAGTAAGATAATGCAAGATTGGAGATCATTGAGGTTGAAACTATGCATGAAGCAGTGCAACACGCTTCTCCTGTACAACTGAATGCAACGTTATTAAATCCACAGTATATTTTGATGGAATTACAAAAAGAACAGAGAGACCTTCCAGAGGAACTGTAAAACGTAGTGCCTATAGCCAGTAATAATGTTGTTGTATTTTATTACGTACCTAGTGTAAGGCTGAATACTGTTCAAGCCAGATTGCACATTAAAATACAATTTCAAGTTGCTGATATAAATGCGCATTGCCAATGTTACACGATATATTCATATCCTATTAAATGGAATACAATTGGAAAATGGGTACAGATACAAACTCACAAACAGCTTTTAGTTTCTAAACAGACAGAAGCTCTGGCATTATGTCTGTAGCAGATTTTAAAGATTATGTTACTATTTATCCACCGAGGGCGATACAAACAAACAACCAGTCATGTGGAATGCAATATTCTCAGGGGAAACAGAAGTAGTAGAGTGCGAGAAAAAAGTATTATTCCTCAGCCAAAATTGTAGAAAATTGGAGATCATTGGATTTATTCCATATTTACATCTGAGATAGTAATTTTCATGCTATAAAATCGGTAAGCCAACCGGGATGATGAAACTAGAATTTCGGGACAGTGGATTGTTAACCAATGGAACTAGGTGTGAAATAGCAAGGAGACAATTTCACCTCCGAGCTACCATCATGAGCGCAACAATGATTAACGTGTTCCGACCAATGCTGTATTGGCCGGAAGAAACATCACAAATACTAACAAAACCTAACCTTCATTAACGATACCTCAGACTCGACTTAGCTACAGTCCCTAGAATAATTATTAACTTCAGAAAATAGACGAATTTCAGTCAGTCGAATAATGCAATATGTGATGCAATTTCGTGAGAAACGTGGAAAAATACAGTTATTTTCAATGTATCACCGGCAAAGATAATGTTGATTCTAGTGTTCATTTGTACAACTTAATTTCGTGTAAAGCGTAAGAAGTCTCATTCAATTGATGCCACCATCCAGCAAATATCTGCGGAATGGATACGAGCTAGCAATAAGTAATGTAAGTGGAAAGTGTAAATAGTGTATTCAACCAGCAGAATACTAGTCAAAGTAAGACACTATTGCAGTCAGTAAATACTTTTGAAACTGTAATTAGTAGACGCTTTTGCCATTCTTTGTATGACTTACAGGTCAGAAGGTATGTGACGACGGGTAGATAAGAAAGCTGACCGCATATCACATTTTTCTCGTCGTGACTGCTGTGCAAGTTAAGGTTTCTGGTTTCTAGGTAGAAAGTGTTCAGTTAACAGACTGGGCCACGTAAGCCCATTGCACATAATTGAAGTGAGATGGTTAGAAGTGATGAGTACCATAAAATTCATTTAAATATTCATTACACCCGCTGGTCTTTCCCTTGCGTCTTTCTGTCTTTCTGACTGTTAAAAATCTCCTTTTCTCAGATGTTTGGACGTATCGGGTTGAAATTTATGTCTCTTGATGGTACAAAAAAATCTAAGCTTTTAAGTCAGTTCAGTCAAAAGATACGGTCTTTATCTCACATAGTTTGATACTTGCAAACTCGCACATCGAAAACTATTGGGTATTTCTTGTTGACTTAGAACCATGTTATCTGGCAATAAGCAAGATTTCACAGTACATCTAAAGGAAAAAATCCGAAAACTTAATTTTTAATTATACCCCAAGACATTTTTTGTCATTTGTTATCTGACTGATTGTCTGTCCGTCAATAACGAGCAGAAATATAGAGTTGAAATTTATGTCACTTACTAGTGATGACCTTGCTATGGACTGAGAGTAAATCGAAGAACGACGAAAGTAATGAGGAGCAGTAAAAATGCGAACCGCGAGAAACTTAACATCAGACTTGGGAATAGCGAAGTAAGCAAAGTTAAGGAAATTTTGCTATCTGGGCAGCAAAATAACCCATGATGGACGGAGCAAGGAGGACATAAAACGCCGACTAGCTCTGCAAAAAGGACATTCCTGTCCAAGGGAAATCCACTAGTTTCAAACTAGAGGAAGAAATTTCTGGCAATGCACGTTTGGGGCACAGCATTGTATGGTAGTGAAACATGGAGCGTGGAAAAATCGGAACGGAAGAAAGTCGAAGCTACAGACGATACAGAAGAATGTTGAAAATTAGATGGACTGATAAGGTAAAGAATGAGGTGGTTCTCGGCAGAATTGGCGAGGAGAATAATACGTGGAAACCACCGACAAGAAGAAGGGACAGGATGATAGGAGACCTGTTGAGACATGAGGGAATGACTTCCATGGTAGTAGAGGGAGCAGTAGTTGGTAGAAGCAGTAGGGAAAGACAGAGATTGGAATACAGCCATAAAATAATTGAGGAGGTTGCAACTGCTACTCTCAGGTGGAGAGGTTGGCGCAGGAGAAGAGTTCGCGGCGGGCCGGTTAACCAGTCAGAAGACTGATGAAAAAGAAAAAGAGATTTTACACAGGATAAGTGACTTATTTCCGTCATCGTGAATTTTTAAACAGCACTAGTGGAGTATTTCCCCGGGAGAAATCTAGGTTTGCACAAGACGAGGCAATGGTGAAGAGAAGAGGGGATGTGGAAATCTGGCGACATTGCAACGCTGGAACCTCCCAAAGATAACTACTTGGATTATTAAGTCTGTGCGATCTATGTGCTACTATGGGCATTATTTTGTTCTATTGGCTGTCTTTACGAAGTACCGAAGCATCTTAGGTTCTTTTGCAAGATCTGACGTGATTTGACGTGAAATGAGAACATCTAAGCAAACCTGCCTAAAAAGTTAGTCATCCTTAGAAGACATAACGCAAATACCGCCTTACATCACATATAGACTAGGTAATAGCCTTATTTCGGCAAGGAAGGGAGTGCACAAGATTATTTGTGTGTGCCACATCTAACCGAAGCTATGCGTTAATGACCAGATGCCGTAGAACTACCAATTTGCTACGCTGCACCTGCTATTTCAAATAGCCCCAGATGTTTCCCACGGGATTAAAATGGGATGCTTTAGGGGGCTAGTCGAAGTATGACAGGCTGCTTAATTGTTCGTCACACAAGGAACATCACGTACAGGAATGAGAACGCGGCTGTCATTTTTGGAAGATGGGAATTTCCACAGCATACTCATCATGATTATGTAGAACAACTGGCGGATTGCGAGTAGATTTCGCGCACTGTTTATTCATTCATGCTGGGAATTGAGAATCTCAGCGATTTTCGTCTTTTATCGATATCGATGTTGGCAAGTAAAGCGTTTCTGAAGAAGAGAAATTTGTTAACATCGAGTATAGATTTAAGTGTCAGGAAGTCGTTTCTGAAAGTATTTGTATGGAGTGTAGCCGTGTATGGAAGTGAAACGTTGACGATAAATAGTTTAGACAAGAAGAGAATAGAAGCTTTCGAAATGTGGTGCTACAGAAGAATGCTGAAGATTAGATGGGTAGATCACATAACTAATGAGGAGGTATTGAACGGAATTGGAGAGAAGAGAAATTTGTGGCACAACTTGAGTAGAAGAAGGGATCGGGTGGTAGGGCATATTCTGAGGCATCAACGGTTCACCAATTTAGAATTGGAGGGTAGCGTGGAGGGTAAAAATCGAAGAGGGAGGCCAAGGGATGAGTACATTAAACAGACTGAGAAGGATGTGTGTTGCAGCAGGTACTGGGAGATGAAGAAGCTTGCACAGGATAGAGTCGCATGGAGAGCTGCATCAAAGCAGGCTCAGGACTGAAGACCACAACAACAACATTGGCAAAATATTGGTCTTGGGAATTCCAAGACCGTGTCAGAATCTGTACAGCAGTTCCCCAAACTAGCCCGGCCATAGAGAAAAGATTTAACAAATGTTTTTTATTTGCTTACTAAAACCTGACTACAACTTACAATTTATATTTGCATGCTGTAATGTTTGGTTCAAATGGCTCTGAGCACTATGGGACTTAACTTCTGAGGTCATCGGTCCCCTAGAACTTAGAATTACTTAAACCTAACTAACCTAAGGACATCACAAACATCCATGCCCGAGGCAGGATTCGAACCTGCGACCGTAGCGGTCGCGCGCTTCCATACTGTAGCGCCTAGAACCGCTCGGCCACCCTGGCCGGCAGGGAAGAACAGGTAACAGGATTGTGGAAAGAGTCAAGGGTTGAGATCGGTTAATGTTTCTAATTGTCATTTATTGTAATTTAGCAGCTCTTTCACAGCTGAAGACCTCCAACAATAAATCTTAACAAGATAAAAATGCAATTAAGATAGCAATAAATTAATTCAAAAACAAAATATGCAAAGTGCAATACAAATGGCTGAGGGCCACAATTAATTTCCAAAATTTTGGAATATATTACCACAGATATTTAAAGGCAAAAGGCCAACAAGAATTTCTAAAAAAATCGAAATTCAATTAAGATAGCAATAAAATAATTTAAAACCTAAAAGGCAACATATGCAAGGTGCAACACAAATGACTGAGGGCCACAATTAAACTTCAAAATTTCAAAATATGTCACCATAATCTTTAAAGGCAGAAGGCCGCAGTGTTTAAGGTTAAAAGATAAATTTAAAAATTAATTTATCAAAATTTTATGAAACCAAGCAAATAAGCGTAAGCCTAAAATTTAAAATAGCTGACAACAAATAATTAAACACCGGTGGCACTCAGAAGGCCTCCAGGGAGGATGGTCTGTCCTCGTTCACTTAGGTGAGACAGGTGGTGAGCCCAACTACACTTGATCCGTTGGAACCCAACCAGGGGGCAACCATGGACCGACCGACACAACAACTTGCTTCCCGTCAATCAGTATATGAGAACCCCAACCGGCAATGTTACAAACGTGGTAATCCACAATGGAGTCTGTTCTAGGCGCGCAGTCCGGAACCGTGCGACTGCTACGGTCGCAGGTTCGAATCCTGCCTCGGGCATGGATGTGTGTGATGTCCTTAGGTTAGTTAGGGTTAAGTAGTTCTAAGTTCTAGAGGACTAATGAGCACAGCAGTTGAGTCCCATAGTGCTCAGAGCCATTTGAACCACAATGGAGTACGTATTTGCTTTCAAAATTACACACTATGTTGGACAGCGACAATAGGTGAGGAAAGGACGCTGCCTGAATTTACGTTAGTGGCCAGGTTAGGCAGCCGGAACGCTAAAGGCCACTACACAGAAAATTCCACTGGTGCACTCAAATCATAGTCGACCAAAATAGAGAACTGCACAGAATGGCGGCTTAATCTCAGCAGTATAACCTCTCGGCGTTGCCCACCGGAAAACCTCCCCAACAGCAAACCACCGAAACGAACCACCACAACAGGAATGGACGTGGCTTGGGTAGTTCAAACCACTACTCAACTTTGACGTCATGAGTCGGCGAACCACGAAGCTCGTAACGATCGGACAGCTCCACAGACGCTTCGACACTGCGCAGGGGCTGCCAGCGGCCCCAGCCGACTGCACCACGTGGAGAACTTCCCTCGTCCGCAACCACCGACCGACTCCTCTCATAATGCCGACAACATCTCATAGAGTCATCAGTGGAAATAACACCAACTATGCACACAACCTGACAAACACCTGCACGAAGACCTGAAAAATTCGCGACAGTAACTGAACACGCACGAAGACAAATCGGGAGTCGATGCACACACACACGCAGCCGACTCATGAACGATCGACGAGCCACTACGCGTCGTCCGGTAGGACGACCGACCGACGATCCACCAAGACCGTGGCCCGGCTCGAGCGATGCGTGGCGGCAGTGGTCGGGCGAGCCATGTCGACGCAGACCTCACTGCTCCAACCCGACTGCACCAGTGACGCATTGCAACTCCCCGACTGGCAGGTCCGGACTGCGCTCCAGACACGTTCCAACTCACTGGCAGCCCCAACTCTAGACCCGAAATCCCTTACGACAGACTATCACTGGGTAATAATAGCAGTCGAGCAAAGATACTACTTGAGGGGATGAATCGATACGCGCTGCTAACGCCGCTTACAGTCAGGAAAAGCAGTAACTCAGTGACAGTAGTAATTTAAATTAACGTAGTGAGGTGGAAGTACATTTAAAACAGGGTGTAAAATAGATGATGGCGGGAAGATGAGCCATTCACGGCTCAATATCTGCTCAACTTCGCGTCGTACAGTGATATAATTTCTCAGGGACATCCAGAGACATATGTGGATACTATCTGCGAAATGTGTTCCGAATAGACTTAGTAGTAAAGAAGTAAGAAATTAAAACGTCGTGGATTATGCAACTGTATTCCACGCATCTCATTATTTGACGTCATATCTCCTGAACTATGTGTCGTACAATGATATCTTTTGGTAGGTATATTCAGTGTCATATGTGGATACAGTCTGCGAAATGCGTCGCGAATGCAGTTATTAGTAAAGGAGTGATAAATTTAAACAGTATTCCTTGTATGAACAGCAAAAATGTAGTAAGCGATGAACTTTTTTCCTTTCATCATCCTGTGGGGGTTGTCAGCGAGAAAAAGTGTGGTAAAAGTTCGAAATTATGTCTAAAGTTTGCTGCAAATCACTGAGTGCTCTCATACTCCAGTAATGGGTGAATGTAGTGTGGGTGCGTGCGAGCCAAGAACTACTCTGCTTTTTTTTCCCCACCCTACCTCAACCCTTTTTGGAAGGCCCACAGCGACTCTATCCACACGGTAAGTGATATGTGTACCAAGTTTGGTTGACATGGGTCTAGTGGTTTAGGAGGAGATTTGGGCCATAGATAGATATATACATACTTAAATAAAGACATCAGTTTTTATAATATATATGGATATATTACAGAAGAATTTCTTCTGGATTATGCATATGTCTGTCATCATTTTTAATTTAAGACAGTCACAACAGGAAACTGTTCTACTAGTCAAAATATCCACGGGTGTACTGCCGGTCTATAGTGTCCAACGGGCACAATATTTCGGCGATCAAACATGTCGCCATCATCAGGTGAACTGACGGCACGTTCACAGGAGCTCAGTCCGTCAGTTCACCTGATGATGGCGACATGTTTGACCGCCGAAATATTGTGCCCGTTGGACACTATAGACCGGCAGTACACCCGTGGATATTTTGATTATCAAATACGCCGGGAGAAACTAAAGAATGTTCTACTAGTATTTATGAAGTGTAGAATGATTATGTACTGTTGATATTGTAGTTTCTCGAAAGATGAGCGATGATTAAAAATGTGGTGGTTGATATTAAAGTTTCCCGAAAGATGAGCGATGATTAAAACCGGAAATATTTCGCCCCCAAAAGTATTACAGGGTGCTTAAACTATCAATTTTCTGCAGGCCATAGCTACAAATTAGACGTTTTCTGGACGCTTTCACTTTAGCGTACATGGAAGTCATTTCACAATGCCTCAGCAGTGTACATTATTGAATCGGATTTGTTGAAACAGAGGTTGTATAAATTTCAGTTGACCAAAGACTTTCGAATGAAACGCGCTGCTGAACGCGCGGAATAATCTGCTTTGGGAACAAATGAAATTAGTGAATGCGTTGCCTGAAATCAGCTCCTGGTCGTACTGAAATCCAGCGGTGGTGCTCTTCCGACCGCACCATGTGGTGGTTCATCGTTTCCGTCTTGGCTGGTTATCTCATTACTTTCATTATCCTCGAGGTGGTGAGTGTGCACATAATTGAACTTACCCATTAAGAGATGAACAGAAACTTGAAAACTGACTAATATATTTCATTACGTATTGTCAAGTGTGAAACTTATTTTTATATTTAGATTCATGTGTTTGTGTTGCCATCAAACCTTTAAGGTCAAAATCGTACACAAAGTATCGAATTCTAAGTTGTGTGTTTCGATGTAAGGTATCATTAGGAAGAAACGAGTGTCAGGTGGCGCGACGCCTTGAATGAGCAACGCATATGAGACAGGTTTAGAAAGAGCTTCTGCTTTACAAAAACTCTCCTCATTCGTGTGTGATGTATCCAGGACGAAGTTTACCGCCGCGGAAGAGCACAAGAACTAGCAGACTTGCAATTAATCCATGTTGTAGCAGGATGTAATGTCTGGAATACCGAACGCATTTTAGGAGAATAATTTCGGAAAAACCGTCACCCTAATTGGAAGAACTTTACCGCCATGGGCAGAAACAGAGCGAAACTGGGTTCTTAAAGCCACATAAAGCTGACCAAGGATGTCGACAATGAATTGATCGCGCAGTCGAATTGTAAAAGTTGGCGTTATATGATGTGTGAGAAAGCGTGCTAGTAAATTGAACTAGCTATTTCTAATATTAATGTGAACCGTAAGGTGAAAGAAAGTATGATAGGAGAGTGTATTTTCGGTACCGTTGATTGCTGTTGTTGATAATGGTTTGATTGATAAACGATGTTGATAATTGTTTAATTGATAAAAGTTGCGAAATGGTCAAATCGTTAGTGGCACCTAATGGGAAAGTGTATTTACGATACCGTTGATTGCTGTTGTTGATAATCGTTTGCTTCATAAATGATGTTGATAATGGTTTATTCGATAAATGATACGAAGTGAATGCACAAATCGTGAGTGGCACCTGGGTAGCCAATCACATTACTTGTTCGTAATTTTCTATGTTTTGTTAATGAAGTTAACAGATATTTTGTTTCACTCATAGCAATTTAAACTGAGCCGTTGCGTGTCACCCTAACCAACACCTTGGAAATGGTAACATATTCCGAATAAACAGTGAAATATTTATGACAATAATGACTAGAAATATCATTGCTGCCAGTTTCAGTCATAATAATTTAAGCTGTGTTATTACGACCGAGCATAACCACAACCTCAGAATTCGTGACATGTTCGCAAGAAGCAGCCAAATATTCGTGGCAACCAAGATGAGAAATTTCATGACGATTCTGACTGCCTGCCGTATACTATCACCTCATGGACAAAGATCAAAGATAATGAAATTCCAACAGCAGCAAGCAAATGGAGAGTCTGAAGTGCACTTTAGCAAAGTGTTTTGAGATGATGTGGTAGAACGTCCAGAAGGATTTTAATGAGTGACACCGATCGTGGAGGTTTACATATTTGTATCGAATGAGGAAAGTTTCATTAGTAAAAATATTGCAACTTTCCCATCAGATACACAATTCGGAGAATATATTGTGATGAGTATTGATGTATCAGCAGTTACACCGCAATCACAAAAAAAAGTGAGCAAGTAACACGGCGCGGATTCAGGGTTCGTTTCTCAATAGGGGAGGGGGTCTCAGTTTGTTGTTACGTTTTAATATAATAATGATAATAATTGTTTGCATCAGTACTTAGTAGGTCGCTTTACGATAAAACGGCTCGTAGGTCCGGCGACCCGAGTAGCCCCTTACACAAGCAACTGGAAAGTATGTTATTTGTGTTAAATGTAGCTTGTAATCTAGAGAATTTCTTGCCAATTTCGATACCCTTAGTTTTAATAATACTTTATTTTTCGAAAGGTAGCAGTGAAAATTGGAAATTGATAGATATAAACATATATACGCTTCTGCTGAAACGTGCGCGGATCCGCCCTGCTAGCAGTAGAGACAAATGATTTTTGAAAGCACAGTTTATTTCTGTCAGTGGATTAGTTACAACTCATGCATTGAGACTGGCCGTATCTCAGAGTACTTTACGATACTCTGCCACATTTCAGACAGCTGAGAGTACAAGGAAAGGAAGCTTTTCTCACGTACTTTTCAAAGATTTAACATTCGACACTGACTGTAGAACATATTTATTTTCACAATTGCAATTTTCACTTTAAGGCTTTTGTCAATTGGTATCATGCAGACGACTGTGCTTCAGCGTATCTCAAACTTAAAAATCCTCCAACATGTACACATGTCATTGCCATACCCAAGCCTTTTGCCGACGTTAACATCCTTAATATAAATTCCAATAAACTACTGTCCTTTTACATTGTTTACATGTGAACATCTCTTTTTACTGAAACTATGAAACGAAAGTCAGTTTATTGTTTCTCAGAATTTTCGCCTGTAATATTTTTACATCTCTGCATGCGTACGAACCATTTTTCGAACAATTTTTTCCACTTGAAAGTAGCCAAATAATTTCTACTTTTATTTTTTGCCTACAATGTTTTTGTTTTTGTTTTACTACGAGCTTATTTTGGCAATGCTTTGCGTGTTTGTGCTATAGTCACCTTCGATTGTTCGAAACAAGCTCTTTGAATTATCTCTTGCGTCCCCCCTGACATTCGTATCTTTGGAAGCATATTGAAGCCATCAGCCAACGGGAAACGTTCGCGAGTGTTGTACCACTAGAAGATACAGTTTCGTTTTCTGTTTGGAAGTTAGTCTGATCAATTCTGTTTCTTCTTTTGCTGGTGTCGATGCGAAATGGTTTGAAGTTTCTGCAATTATTAAGACTGTGGATGAGATCTTTGCAGTTACTTGCCGTGGTGTCAATAGGCGTTATGCAGATTCTTTCAGTCGTGCTCTCTAAATGTTTGTACGGTTACTTTACGATCATTACGCGTACAGAACTTGTAAAGGTATGATTCCGCGTGGTGAAACCAATTTTCACCTTTCTCGAAATGGAAGCTCATTGTAGGATCAAACGATATCTTTTCACTCTGAGGCCTAAGCCGAAGTGGAAACTGCCTGAATAACACACACACGTTGTCCACAGTACCACCCCAATAATCATTATAATCTTCCGCGCGAATTTGTTCCGGGTGTAGCTCACCTCGCTGTCTCGAAAGCTAGATCACTGTGCGTTAAGCTATGCGAAATGGTCGGTCACTGATGACTAAAAAAACAGGAGTGACGCGGTTAACACTTATGAAGTCGAGTGCCAAAATCCGTGTCGGCTAATACCTAAGACCGGTATTTTGCCTGGAAGCCGTGTATGTGACTCACACAAGAAAACTTAATCTGCTTGGGGTATTACTTTGAGCATGACGTGTTAAAACATTTTTGCTTAATTCGCTGTAACTGCGCGCACGCTCTTCAAAGCACCATCGCGAGTAACGTTTTCATCTGCGCCTTTTTTTTTCGGAAGAGGAGGGAGCTCATCTGGTAGTTACCTTAATGAATCCACCTGTGTGAAACAGATTACGGCTCCTTAATTAGGGGAGTGGCGGCTCGTGAAGGGGGGATGAGCGACACCGGCTTTTGTTATTTGGCAGACCCTCCCACTGGCGTGGTCCGCCCCTCACGACTCGTTCCCTCTCGGTATGTGACGCCGGTGGGCCGCTGGCCCCTCTGTGGTTTAACATATTGCTTCGCATTCCGGCCCAGCGTCGTACCAGTGGAGGGTGCGGGCTGTCACATGTGAGGTGCCAAGGCGCATCGGAGAACTTTATTGCATACGGTCTATTGATGACGCTGGACATCTCCCCATCGACTGCAGGGGTGACGATGTATTGCGTCTCGGTGAATGCGCCGAGCCGCGACGGATGCGATCTGTACAAAAGGCACAATATCACCGATAAGTGTGGATATGTAAATCTTCGTGCTTTCACGGCGTACTGCTTGTTCTATAAAATCTCACGGAATGCTGCTGTATCCAGTAGCCCTCCACTGCTGATTAGCCGGGCGGTTATCGCTGAAACAACCGCTTTTCGTTATATCGTTTTTTTCATCGCTAGCTTAACCAGACCACTAAAACCTCTCAAATAACCGGTTTCTAAAATAACCGATTTTCCTTTTTTTTAGTCCTATTATTTCCTATATTAAACATAGAAATCGAACGAAGACGGAAAAGTGTTGACTCACTCAGTTTTAAGATACATAGAATGTATATATTAACTTAACGCCTTGGAAGGCCCAACGGTACCGACTGGCCGCCGTGTCATCCTCAGCCCACAGACTTCACTAGGAGGGATATGTGGTCAACACACCGCTCTCCCTGCCACATGTCAGTTTACGAGATCGGAGCCGCTACTTCTCAATGAAGTTTTTTTTTGGTCATCAGTCTACTGACTGGTTTGTTGCGGCCCGCCACGAATCCCTTTCCTGTGCTAACCTCTTCATCTCAGAGTAGCACTTGCAACCTACGTCCTCAATTATTTGCTTGACGTATTCCGATCTCTGTCTTCCTCTACAGTTTTTACCCTCTACAGCTCCCTCTAGTACCATGGAAGTCATTCCCTCATGCCTTAGCAGATGTCCTATCATCCTGCCCCTTCTCCTTATCAGTGTTTTCCACATATTCCTTTCCTCTCCGATTCTGCGTAGAACCTCCTCATTCCTTACCTTATCCGTCCACCTAATTTTCAACATTCGTCTATAGCACCACATCTCAAATGCTTCGATTCTCTTCGGTTCCGGTTTTCCCACAGTCCATGTTTCACTACCATACAACGCTGTACTCCAGACGTACATCCTCAGAAATTTCTTCCTCAAATTAAGGCCGGTATTTGATATTAGTAGACTTCTCTTGTCCAGAAATGCCTTTTTTGCCATAGCGAGTCTGCTTTTGATGTCCTCCTTGCTCCGCACGTCATTGGTTATTTTACTGCCTAGGTAGCAGAATTCCTTAACTTCATTGACTTCGTGACCATCAATCCTGATGTTAAGTTTCTCGCTGCTCTCATTTCTACTACCTTCGTCTTTCTCCGATTTACTCTCAAACCATACTGTGTACTCATTAGACTATTCATTCTGTTCAGCAGATCATTTAATTCTTCTTCACTTTCACTCAGGATAGCAATGTCATCAGCGAATTGTATCACTGATATCCTTTCACCTTGTATTTTAATTCCACTCCTGAACCTTTCTTTTATTTCCATCATTGCATCCTCGATGTACAGATTGAAGAGCAGGGGCGAAAGGCTACAGCCTTGTCTTACACCCTTCTTAATACGAGCACTTTGTTCTTGATCGTCCACTCATATTATTCCCTCTTGGTTGTTGTACATATTGTATACGACCCTTCTCTCCCTATAGCTTACCCCTACTTTTTTCAGAATCTCGAACAGCTTGCACCATTTTATATTGTCGAACGCTTTTTCCAGGTCGACAAATCCTATGAACGTGTCTTGATTTTTCTTTAGCCTTGCTTCCATTATTAGCCGTAACGTCAGAATTGCCTCTCTCGTGCCTTTACTTTTCCTAAAGCCAAACTGATCGTCACCTAGCGCATTATCAATTTTCTTTTCCATTCTTCAGTATATTATTCTTGTAAGCAGCTTCGATGCATGAGCTGTTAAGCTGATTGTGCGATAATTCTCGCACTTGTCAGCTCTTGCCGTCTTCGGAATTGTGTGAATGATGCTTTTCCGAAAGTCAGATGGTATGTTGCCAGACTCATATATTCTACACACCAACGTGAATAGTCGTTTTGTTGCCACTTCCCCTAATGATTTTAGAAATTCTGATGGAATGTTATCTATCCCTTCTGCCTTATTTGACCGTAAGTCCTCCAAAGCTCTTTTAAACTCCGATTCTAACACTGGATCCCCAATCTCTTCTTAATCGACTCCTGTTTCTTCTTCTATCACATCAGACAAATTTTCTCCCTCATAGAGGCTTTCAATGTATTCTTTCCACCTACCTGGTCTCTCCTCTGCATTTAACAGTGGAATTCCCGTTGCACTCTTAATGTTACCACCGTTGCTTTTAATGTCACCAAAGGTTGTTTTGACTTTCCTGTATGCTAAGTCTGTCCTTCCGAGAATCATATCTTTTTCGATGTCTTCACATTTTTCCTGCAGCCATTTCGTCTTAGCTTCCCTGCACTTCCTATTTATTTCATTCCTCAGCGACTTGTATTTCTGTATTCCTGATTTTCCCGGAACATGTTTGTACTTCCTCCTTTCATCAATCAACTGACGTATTTCTTCTGTTACCCATGGTTTCTTAGCAGCTACCTTCTTTGTACCTATGTTTTCCTTCCCAACTTCTGTGATGGCCCTTTTTAGAGATGTCCATTCCTCTTCAACTGTGCTGCCTACTGCGCTATTCCTTATTGCTGTATCTATAGCGTTAGAGAACTTCAAACGTATCTCGTCATTCCTTAGAACTTCCGTATCCCACTTCTTTGCGTATTGACTCTTCCTGACTAATGTCTTGAACTTCAGCCTACTCTTCATCACTACTATATTGTGATCTGAGTCTATATCTGCTCCTGGGTACGCCTTACAATCCAGTATCTGATTTCGGAATCTCTGTCTGACCATGATGTAATCTAATTGAAACCTTCCCGTATCTCCCGGCCTTTTCCAAGTATACCTCCTCCTCTTGTGATTCTTGAACAGGGTATTCAAGTAGCTCCTCAGTTTGCCTCACAAGGGCTGAGTGCCCGAGCTTGCCAACAACGCTCGGCAGACCGTATGGTAACCCACCCAAGCGCTAACCCAGCCCGACAGCGCTTAAATCCGATGATCTGACGGTAACTGGTGTTACCACTGCGTCAAGGCCGTTGCCATTAAATTAAATAGGCAAATAAAAGCAACCTTTTCTCGAAAAGTGATAAGTGGTTAACTACCACAAAGAATCACCAGTACTCTCTCATTGATTCCAATTTTTTGATTCACTGTTAAAAAAAAAGGTTCCAATGTATGTGAAATCTTATGGGACTTAACTGCTAAGGTCATCTGTCCCTAAGCTTACACACTACTTAACTTAAATTATCCTAAGGACAAAAACACACACCCATGCCCGAGGGAGGACTCGAACCTCCGCCAGGACCAGACGCACAGTCCATGACTGCAGCGCCGTAGACCGCTCGGCTAATCCTGCGCGGCCACCGTTCAAAAATCATGTTGTAATCGGACTTCACGAGTTGTCACTACTAAGGAGAGAAAACTGAGACCAAAGTATTTTATTTTTAGCGTTAATTTGTCCGTTTTAAGGGTTACAAGCAGCTAATACATTTCATTTTACTGATACCGCGCTTCGCAAAAAATTCGTGACTAGGGATGATGCCATACTGTAATACAACTGACGTGCAGCGACGACAGTCAGAAACTACCATACAGACCAAATGGGGCTAGTTATGCACACCGCATGTACACCTTACTATCTAAAACGTCACATCACAAGGTAACAGGTATATTATTGCCTTAGCAATGCTGTACCAATTCTTGTCATGTGTTTGTAGCTCATTTCTGTCGGATTTATAATTAAAATAGTACTCATCGATTTTGCCATTTTCCATAATAACGCAGTATTTCAAGGCAGTGCAAATTTTACTGACAAAACTTACTCGTTCTTTAAAAAATATTTATTTAAAAACGAAAAATTTTAGCACTGCTGCTATGACTAATTGGTATTTCGATTCCAGAAAGACATTTTCACTATGCAGCGGAGCGTGCGCTGGTTTGACTATTTTACCGAGTTATAGCAAAAAATACTGTAAAAACACTTTTTATAACCGAGAGAAAAAAAATCAAAGAATACCGGATATTCCGAACTCAACAGTTTTAACCAGTCGGTCTGTTTTTCCCATCCCTACTACAGACATTTGGTTTGAGAAGCATCCATCTGTCTTCGGAGCCGTAGGATTGACGGTGATCTCGCCCATGGATTGCCTTGTTTGTATTACAGAAGCAGTTATATCTCATGAGACCCTACAAACACCATTTCATTAAAACCGTTTATATTTTTTACACATATTTTTTCCAGATTACTCAGCTAGCTTTCGGAAATTAATATTATTCATTTTTCGGATGTGAGGTAGGTGCACCTTAAGAGTGTGGCCACACCTGCTGCCAGCTACAAATTTTACGTAGTTCGTGTGCCCACAGATGGAGCCAACAAAGCACAGCGAGTCGAGTAAAGTAAGGACGAACGGAGAAGACGTCTCACTAAGAAAAAAATTGAAATGGGGCAGGTACTAGAAGATGAAGTTCAATTTTGTACCAGGAAAGCCTTTTTTTTCAAGGTTCAAATACCTAATTTTATTGTTAATAATGCCCTAACCAATTATAAGAATTTCAGTGATACCAGTTTACAGAAAACTCGAAAGTAACTTTACGCTTTGAATTACACAAACACCTAAGATCTATAGCAATATATAAACCCAACAGATATCTTTCTGTCTGAAGCCTTTGAATTATGCGAACACATAAGACTTAAACAGAAGGAAAAGGGTCATTAATACATTTCCAAGAACACAAAATGGAAACCGAACAATTAGTTCAGATCAGGTAATTATAGATCATGAGAACAGTGGGGAAAAAAAACCAACATTTATAAATTACAATCAAGCAATGGCGCCCCCTTAATTGAAAAACCCACATAACGGGCAGTAAAGTCTTAACACCATATCTCTGTCCCTAATGATTAATACAATCAAAATGTGTCATGTGCACTTTTGAACAACCAGACATGTGCCATGTCTTAAGTTTCCAATCAATAGCCTAAGAAGAAAGAGTCTTTTAACTCTGTGCACTTGATTCAAACGAAACAAAACGCCCCTGTAGGCTCACTTTATACAGCGAGAAGACATTGCACTCTGCTTCACAAACGATCGTGGTTTGTGCATAACACACGGGGCTCAATCCGCTGTCGCTCTATAACCACAGGCTGAATTCAAATTCACCAATATAGCCACGGGAAAACCCATCTTATGAGTTGGGGCTTGCTCCGCGGGCTACAGTCAGCTCCACAGCACTGAATGCGATGCGCACCAGATACGCCCTCTTGTTTGTACCACTCTACCCTGCCGTCGCTGCTGCAGGTAACCGACCACACGGGCAAGGAGAACTATCTTGCGGTACTGCCGATGTCTTTTTCGGCCGAGCTCTGCAACCTGGACTCGCACTTTGGACGCGGTTGGTGACTCACAACCACACCTCCCCACCAAGGCGCTGCTTTATCTTACTGGACGTAAGCACCGAGTAACTTCTTCAGCCAGCCTAGAGAGACCTTAGGCCAGCTCGGCAGGACACAAGTGCGCTACATTGAGCCAGAGGTCGCGAGTCAGGGGCTAAAGAAGTTATCTCGTACTTCGATGTATCGAAGCTGCGCACGGTTCAAAAATGATTGAAAGACTGATTTACCGAAGGTAGGCTGAAACGGTTGCAAGACCCAGCTTCCCCCCCCCCCCCCCCCCATTTACATGCGCACAACACTATAGTCTGCAGATCTGTGTCCTCATTCTTAGTGCTACATGAAATACAGATAAAGGCGGATGCATAATTCAATTTTATCTACGCGTGTTATAAATTACAGTCCCCCCGCCCATTTTTCAGTCTGTATGCTACGGTTAATCTCAAGAACTAATACAGCGATTTTGAAACTGTTTTCACTAACACATATACTGATTCATGACTAAGGATTGTCTACATCATTTATTCTTTATAGTAATGACGAATGTGCAATATATGTTTTGTGATGTGTACCACATTTAATTGGCGTTTGCAGTGACATTTCGAATCAGTGACGGGAGCTATAGGCTAGTCAGCTGCCTGACGAGAAAAGCAATAATCTGAACAACCTGCGCAGCTCCAGAGAGGCGTGAAACTTTCAAAAAAAAAAAAAAAAAAAGGTTCTAATGGCTCTGAGCACTATGGGACTTAACATCTGAGGTCATCAGTCCCCTAGTACTTAGAACAATTTGAACCTAATTAACCTCAGGACATCACACACATCCTTGCCCGAGGCAGGATCCGAACCTGCGACGGTAGTGAACGCGCAGTTCCAGACTGAAGCGCCTAGAACCGCTTGGCCACACCGGCCTGCAGGTGAAACTTTACCAGAATCAGTACATACAGGGTGTTTATAAATTAGTTATACAAAAGTAAACTTTAATTGTGAAAAGGCTAAATAACTTATCGACATGTTTGATACAGCAAGGAACGCATTATGTCTTCAACTTTTATTCCCGCCTAACACTCTTCGTTCTCTGTGGCAAGGGCAAATGTATTTTTCCAACAGTCATCGCGGAGTCGTATGACAGCGCGGAAAGTGCGCAGTACCTGAAATTGTACCACTGATATTGCCTAGGTCAAAGAAAAGTTGCAGTAATACATAGTATTAGTCAGTAGTAAGCAAATTAACATAATTGACATTAGGTCACCTATTCTTACAATTGAATTTTCAAATAATTTTTTTTATATTTGCAGAAATTCTTTTACAAAATAGATACAGTGCTTTGCAAGAAATGCTTTTAGTTTAATTTTAAATATTGGTTACGTGGAATTTCTATTCTTCTGGTATCTTATTATCTAGAGTTTCACTAGTGTTAATTATGCTCCTCTTGTAGGCTGTTGTTCAGTGATATTTGATTTCCCTCTCGTACGGTAATTGTGTACCTTTTTGCCCTGCAGTAGTTTGGCTGTTTTCAAGAAGTAGTCTCTAATGAACAAGACAATTTTATAAATGAATGAACTTGGAGCATTCAGAAAACCAAGCTCAGTAAAATGAAATTTAGTGGACTCCATCTTTTTAAAGCCACAAATTATACTTAGAGCTCTTTTTTGCATTCTGAAATCCTTTATGCTATGGACTGTGTGTTCCCAGAAAATGATGCCATACCGAAGTAGTGAGTAGAACTTCACATATTTTGTCTGGAGCACTGTTATTTTGCTTCTAGTCGACTTTAATATTCTTAGACCACAGCACACATATGAGAGTTTCCTAGAAAAGTTATTTATGTATGTGTCCCATTTTAAACTTTGCTGAATTCACAGACCCAAAAACTTTGTGACACAATTTGTAGGAGATCATTTGTTAATTGTGCTTGAATAGACATTTGATTAGCTGGAGGAAATAAATGAAAGTTGACACAGAAAATTTTCTTAGTATTTATAATGAGTTTGTTTTTGGTGAACCACTCAGAAACTCTTTTCATGGCACTTTCTGCTGTTCGCTGCAAGGTTTCTGGGCTGGATTTAGAAAGCAATATGCTGGTGTCATCAACAAATAGGTTAGGTTTTTGGGGACTCAAATATTCAACAAAGTCGTCCACATAATTCAAGAGGAGTAACGGACCTAAGATTGAGCCCTGCAGTACGCCATATTTCATTGGTAATTCAGTGTAAAGGAATAAGTTGTTTCTCATTTCATTCTTAGTGTTGAATTCATATTGAAGTGAAACCTTCTGCCTGCAGTTTCTTAGTTACAAACGCAATGAGCTATGTGCTACAACTCTTGCTCTTTGTCTTAATTTTTCGAGCAGAATTTTATGATCCAGGACGTCTAAAGCTTTTGACAAGCCTAGGAAAAAACGTGCAGCCGATTATGTTGATGAAGGGATTTTAAAGCACAGTCTAAGAATTCAAAAGTCGCTGTATGTGCGCATTTAGAATTTTCAAAACATGTTATAGTACGTGTTAAAGTGCTACATACTCATGAAATACTGTAGGAATTTTGATATGGGTATCATTAACAGAGAGACTGATTCACAAGGAAGGTCTATATATATCAATACATATTACAAACAAGTCGTCCAGTCGTATACACTTAATGCTATCCATGGGCTGGGTCCCTACTGCATTGTAATTTATGAAGGTATAACATTTGTAAGAATGATTACAGTCCTTAAATAATTGCGTGACACAAGTACTTTTTAATTTTTGTTTGTAATTGTACATTTTTCTGAACTGCAGTTGCTTGGAAGTTATGTTAAAGTGATGTGTTAAATATTCTGCAGTGATGTAAGTGAGTGGGGGGGGGGGGGGCGGTGCAATAGTGGTGGTTGAGTTCAGGAGGGGGATATTAATTATAGGGATATCAACTGGGAGAAGATGGTGGTCTTGGTGAATGAGGGATGGATTGGGAGAGGAGGTTGATTGGATAGTGAGTGGGTCACATAGTTAGAGGCATGCTCATATGTCTGTAGACAATATTGTACT
Organism: Schistocerca gregaria; assembly: GCF_023897955.1. Classification (NCBI taxonomy): domain Eukaryota; kingdom Metazoa; phylum Arthropoda; class Insecta; order Orthoptera; family Acrididae; genus Schistocerca; species Schistocerca gregaria. The sequence continues at coordinate 1,167,335,768 of NC_064920.1, forward strand.
AAGTGGTTTATTAACTTCAAAAGTGTACCGGTTTCCAGGCAGATCTGATCATTTATGAGTTGCTCATTTCCTGTTATCGTTTTAGGAATGAGGTAGATTTCTTGTACTGTGAGATGGTGTTTTTTGTTGTTTATCTTCATGATTCCCATGTTTATGTCTCTGGTGGTAGTTTCGTGTGAATATTGGAGTAAGAATTCAACAAACTCTCACAAACAAGTAGCACTTACATACAAATTCATTAAACGGAAATGCAGATGGTTTTTCGTTATAGTGTGGTACAGGTGAGTATTTTTGTTGTTCTCAAACCCAGATGGCTTGTTGTAACAAATTTCGCAAGTGGATAAATGTGCTATGAGTCTGTTTTTAATATTTCTTGTTGCTTAAAGACATGCCTACAAAATGCAAATGTGTGAACCATAGTTATATTTTGCAGTGCAATGAATACTTGTTGCGAAAGTGAGGAGTTCTTCCAGACCGTTGTCCTCATAAGACCTCACTGGAAGAAATTTAGCAAAACCTCGTTAACTATTTTCTCTATTTATGCTTCTTTGCTTGACTTTAACAGTATACCCCTCTGAGGGACAGTCTCCTTCCCTTCAGGAGGGTAAAGCCATCCCTAGATTTAAGTGGATTTGCACCTTGTGTTCCTGGGGCATATATAGTTTTCGTCAAGCTGAAGAAAACTTGAATGTTGTTAGTTTCTGCTGGATGTTGCATTTTTTGAAATATCGTCGTCCACCACTTCTTTTTCAGAGCACGAGTTTCCCTCTGCACTTCGACCTTCGCTTTTCGATATTCTCTTTGATTGGTGATTGACTTAGGATTGCTCTACCAACACTGGTGTGCCTTTCTCTATTTGTTTAGCAGTGTCTGAATTTCTTGCCATTTTCGTCAAACCAGTTTTTGGCGTTTGGACTTGCAGTACCCATCCGATATTTCAGCAGCCGACGTTACTGCATCCTTCAGTGTCTCCCAGTGTTTTTCAGTGCTTCCAGGATATTAATCCGGTAGCCTTTCATTCAAGAGTTTCTGGAATTTTTCTTCGTTTCTACTATCCTTAAGACGGCCTGCATTCATTTTAGGTCTTGCAAGTTCTTTCTGAATGTGAAGGGCCATCACAGACCGAATTAGTCAGTGGTCCGTCCAGCAGTCATCAGATCTTGTCAATGCTTTCGTGATAATGACATCGCGTTAGTCTCTGGCGCGCAAAATTACGTAATAAATCATGTTCCGGTTTTTTGACCGTGGATGTTGCCATGAGGTCTTAAATTTTTCCTTCTGCCTGAAGATTGTATTAGTGATAATTCAGTTGTGGTCAGAGCATTTCGTGAGCAGAAGCGTTCCGTTTGAATTGCACTTCCCTACCCCCATTTTTCCATTTAGTTTGGGCCATAGTGTTGAATCTCTAAGTCTCTACCAACTTGTGCATTGAATCTCCCAAGAGAATGGTTTCGACAGCTTTGGGTATTCTTCTTCGAAGCATTTCAAGTTGGGAGTAGAAGGCTTCCTTTTATCGTCTCCGTGCGCGCTCGAATCTCTCTAATTTTACATTCGTGATATCCTCGGGAGGTAGGAGTAGGAGGAAGCAATATATTCGACACCTCATCCAGAAACGCACCTTCTCGCGACCTGGACAGCAAGCTACACCGCGATGCAGAGCGCTTTTCTCGCAGAGTCTGCCCCTTGAGTTTGCTAAACACCTCCGTAACGCTATCACGCTTACCAAATAACCCTGTGACGAAATGCGCCGCTCTTCTTTGGATCTTCTCTCTCTGTCAACCCGACCTGGTACGGATCCCACACCGATGAGCAATACTCGAGTATAGGTCGAACGAGTGTTTTGTAAGCCTCCTCCTTTGTTAATGGACTACAGTTTCTAAGGACTCTCCCAATGAATCTCAACCTGATACCCGCCTTACCAACAATTAATTTTAGATGGTCATTCCTCTTCAAATCGTTCCGTACGCATATTCCCAGATATTTTACAGAAGTAGCTGCTACCAGTGTTTGTTCCGGTATCATATAATCATAGAATAAAGGATTCTTCTTTCTATGTATCCCCAATACATTAAATTTCTCCATGTTAAGGGTCAGTTGCCACTCCCTGCACCAAGTGCCTATCCTCTGCAGATCTTCCTGCATTTCTCTGCAATTTTTTAATGCTGCAACTTCTCTGTATACTGCAGCATCATCCGCGAAAACCGCATGGAACTTCCGACACTATCTACTAGGTCATTTATATATATCGTGAAAAGCAATGGTCCCATAACACTCGCCTGTGGCACGCCAGAGGTTACTTTAACGTCTGTAGACGTCTCTCCATTGAGAACAACATGCTGTGTTCTGTTTGCTAAGAACTCTTCAATCCGGCCACACAGCTGGTCTGATATTCCGAGGCTCTTACTTTGTTTATCAGGCGACAGTGCGGAACTGTATCGAACGCCTTCCGGAAATCAAGGAAAATGGCATCTACCTGGGAGCCTGTATCTAATATTTTCTGGGTCTTATGAACAAATAAAGCGAGATGGGTCTCACGCGATCGCTGTTTCCGGAATGCATGTTGATTCCTACAAGTAGATTTTACCTTTCCAGAAATGACATAATACGCGAGCAGAAAACATGTTCCAAAATTCTACAACAGATCGATGTCAGAGATACGGGTCTATAGTTTTGCGCATCTGCTCGACAACCCTTGTTGAAAACTGGGACTACCTGTGCTCTTTTCCAATCATCTGGAACCTTCCGTTCGTCTAGAGACTTGCGGTGCACGGCTGTTAGAAGGGGGGCAAGTTCTTTCGCGTAGAATCGAATTAGTACCCCGTCAGGCCCAGTGGACCAGAACAGAGCTTCCACGCTCGGTTCTGTGTTGACCTCCACGCGAATACGGGTTACGGCGCGTTCGCAGGACGAGAAGGCGCGGGAGCTGGACCGGCTGCAGGAGGAGGCGTCGGCGAGCAGCTGCCGCTGCGACCCCCGCACGCCAGAGCGAGCCGACGTCCCCGCCACGGAGGCCTGGGCCGTAGAGACGGCGCTCACCCGCATCGCTCAGCTCGTCTCCAACGTGAGTCTGCCACGCAAACTCTTACCACTTACCCACTACCTGTCTGTGGACGGGCCACTGCTGGTGGAGTGGCAATCATCCACACCAGTAGCCCTTCACGGATAGAACTATGAAGCAATAAAGAGAAAATATTCGAAGTGCTATATTTGTGTTCCTTAAGCGTCACAATTAAGTTACGTTTGTACATTTTGTACCGTTACCTATTTCTTACATTAGACATTTAAGGAAGCAGATGAATTAAATGTTGGACTGCGAATAATTACACTGCTGGCCATTACAGTTGCTACATTACGAAGATGACGTGCTACTGACGCGAAATTTAACCGACAGGAAGAAGATGTGATATGCAAATGATTAGCTTTTCAGAGCATTCACACAAGGTTGGTGCCGCAGATGACACCTACAGCGTGCTGACATGAGGAAAGTATCCAACCGATTTCTCATATACAAACAGCAGTTGACCGGCGCTGCCTGGTGAAACGTTGTTATGATGCCTCGTGAAAGGAGGAGAAATGGTTACCATCACGTTTCCGACTCTGATAAAGGTCGGATTGTAGCCTATTGCGATTGCGGTTTATCGTATGGCGACATTGCTGCTCGCGTTGGTGGAGATCCAATGACTGTTAGCAGAATATGGAATCGGTGGGTACGGGAGGGTAATACGGAACGCCGTGCTGGAACCCAACGATATCGAATCACTAGCAGTCGAGATGACAGGCATCTTATCCGCATGGATCGTGCAGCCACGTCTCGATCCCTGTGTCAACAGATGGGGACGTTTGCAAGACGACAACCATCTGCACGAACAGTTCGACGACGTTTGCAGAAGCATGGACTATCAGCTCGGAGACCGTGGCTGCGGTTGCCCTTGACGCTTCATCACACACAGGAGCGCCTGCCACGGGGCATTCAACGACTAACTTGGGTGCACGAACGGCAGAACGTCATTGCTTCGGATGAATCCTGGTTCTGTTTACAGCATCATAATGGTCGCATCCGTGTTTGGCGACATCGCGCTGAACGCACGTTGGAAGCGTGTGTTCATCGTCGCTATACTGGCGCATCATCCGGCGTGATCGTACGGGGTGTCATTGGTTACACGTCTCGGTCACCTCTTGTTCGCATTGACGGCACTTTGGACAGTGTACGTTACATTTCGGATCTGTTACGACCCGTGGCTCTACCCTTCATTCGATCCCTGCGAAACCCCACATTTCAGCAGGATAATGCACGACCGCATGTTCCAGGTCCTGTACGGGCCTTTCTGGATACAGAAAATGTTCGACTGCTGTCATGGCCAGCACATTCTCCAGGTCTCTCATCAATTGAAAACATCTGGTCAATGGCGGCCGAGCAGCTGGCTCGTCACAATACACCAGTCAGTTCTCTTGATGTACTGTGGTATCGTGTTGGAGCTGCATGGGCAGCTGTACCAGTACACTCCATCCAAGCTCTGTTTGACTCAATGCCCAGGAGTATCAAGGCCGTTATTACGGCCAGAGGTGGTTGTTCTGGGTACTGATTTCTTAGGATCTATGCACCCAAATTGCGTGAAAATGTAATCACATATCAGTTCTAGTATAATATATTTGTCCAATAAATACCCGTTTATCATCTTCATTCCTTCTCGGTGTAGCAATTTTAATGACCAGTAGTGTACATATATGGTCATTAAGCTGCGCCTATCGCTGTCGTTTTATGCAGCACGTAATGTTATAGCTGGCCTTCATAAACCACCCTCGAGACTGTCATACGCTCTCATTCGCTACGCGAGACCTATAAGTCCTACAGAAAAAATGAGTAGGACCTTTTTGTGGGAAATTTAATGTAATTAAATTTTGTGCAGGGATACATTTTCGTTCGATGCCGTAGTTTTCGAGTTATTAAAGAAAAACGTACAAAAGCGACCTTCAAACGCACCTCCAATCCCCAGTCATCCCTCAACAGTCACAATTTGTAGTATGCTTTTCGTGGCATTTCCTCCTGTGCAAAAGTTTCTGGTTACAAGAACTATTCCCGATATTTCACCTTTTTTCCTCTCTTTTGTTTGGGCTGTTGCGCCACCATCTTGGTCGGCTACTACTTTAACATTAAATGGGAATGAGCGTATGTCATCGTTGGCCGGGAGGCCCCTGTTCGGGGAAGTTCGGCCGCCAGGTGGAAGTCTTATTTCATTCGACGCCACAATGGGCGACTTACGCGTCGGTGGTGAGGATGACATGATAGTGAGGACAATACAACACCCAGTCCCTGAGCGGGGTAAATCCCCGCCTTGGCCGGGAATCGAACCCGGGCCCGCTTCCATTGGAGGCGAGCGTGTTACCACCCAGCTAAGTAGGTTCACTTGTTTAACATTATTAATTATCCGTGCCCGTGAGGGTAATAGCGAGAAAAACAACTTTGTAAACGTTACGCTAAAAGTAAGAAGGTTGTCAATTCGATCCAAACTTTATCCTTACAAGCACAGTGCTTTCGTAGTCAGAAGTCATGACGAATAAACGATGTAATTCTTTATTTTATGCCGTTAAAATTCACAAAATTGATAGGTAAAACTACACAGACCAACAAATGTCGAATGTGCGTTTGAACGTCGCTTTGGTATGTTTTTCTTGAATAACTCGAAAACTACGGCCTAGAGCAGTTACATATCCCAGTATAAAATTTAACAACATTAAATGTCTTACAAAAAGATCTTGTTAATTTTTTCCTTAGGGCTAATAGTCTGCTCGTAGAGAGCGAGAGTGTGAAAATCTCGCACGTTGTTTATGTATGCCAGGTATAACATTGCGGGTTGCATAAAATGACGGCGGTAAGGTCAGCTGAATTACCCTGTATATATTTTTCTGACCTATGAAAATATTTTAGAATTTGTAACTACTGACACTTATTGTTTTTATTCTTTATGAAATTCCAGAAAGTAGTTCATTTTTCTCTCAATACACAAATTAACGTTACACTTTTGGTAGAAAATTGATGGACTTCTTTTGCAGTTTTACATCTTGCACCTACCTGTCTTCACAGACACAACTGGCCAATGTCCAACACTGTCCTGGCGCACAACCCTTTGGGGGCTTGGCTTTTGATGCATGCCCTGTTTTCTTCTTCTCTGCATTTTCAGTATCTACATATGAAGAAGGTCTTACCTCTGTCTCCCTCGTAAGTCCTTGTTCATGTTGCACAGGGCGTAAACTGTTTCACCATTGAGCCGACAAAGTGGCCTCCTCTTATTTGCATATACAACAAAAGAGTCACTGTCCCTTCTGCCTTATACGTATGCATTTGCTACCACCATACCAAGGAAGTGAAAAAAAATAGCCGCTGGTAATTTTTCTCAATCGCATGTAGATTCAGTTTAATAAAGTTAATGAATTAAAAAGATCCACTCGTCTCATAAAGTTACTGTAGAGAAGAATAATCGATGGACAGCCAAGTTAAAGCCTTTCTCTGGCCTTCTTGTCCAATCACAACTTACTTAGTTGTTTCGCCAGAGGAGACACCGGTGCTACTTTCATCACTCTCTCCACCAGCTTCACGAGCGACAACACTCCTCTTATTTCCATAAAATACTGCAACACCCATCATGTAAAAGAAAAGTACAGTTTGCTTGACAAATTTGTAACATTAAAAAAATATACTCCCAGATTCTGGGAGTAATTTCTACTATAATCTTTTTTTTATCCAGATACACCTCAAAATTATCTCTGTCACGGAATACTTATTTAAAGTTGATAATTTACGTTTTTTAATATCGGTAATAATAAACATCAACAGCTGAAATACACTCATTCACACTACACAGAAATCTCAAGATGGAACTTTTCAAGTATTTGAAAATAGTCTCGCAGTACAGCGCAACTTCCTGCACTTGTGGCCTGAAACAATTCAAATCTGCAACGCACGGAGACCGCGAGGAAGTGCTTCTCACAGTGCAGATAGAGGAATGTATTGTAAACGTTCCATATATGTCAAACTGGTCCATATAGGAAGCGATGTTAAAACAAGAATAGTTTGACTTTATTTCTCTGTAATGTACTAAAGCATGGACATGTTATTACTCTAACTAAAATTTTCATTACGCCTTTCAGTGAAACAACTAAGACAACTTTTCTTTAACTATTGCTCAATTAAAAATATTTATGAACTCTTTAACTTCATGATGCCAAATTACGTTCAAATTCACCCTATTCAGTTTACACTTTTCACTACTGAGACGTAATTTCATTATTACAGGATTTAGTCCCTCACACATATATCTCTTTATTTACAGAAAACAATTTAAATGGTGCCTCTTTATTTTAACTTGGCACTTCGTAAATCTGTAAAACAGGATACTCGATTTAATAAAACACCAGGAAGGAATCCTGTGTAGGTGGATGATTAGGATGAAATGACAGCGTGAACCAGTTCCTTTAAATTTCAAGAACGATTATTAACTAATACAACACAGTTTATTAATGGTTCACGTTGTACAAAAGTAAAATACCAAAACAATATCTTATCTGGTGACTGTAGGCCTGAGTGTGGCGAACAATTATGACGGCTACACTACCCACAGTACGGCCTGCAAGTATCTTGCTGTATCGGCTCAATTACTCTGCTTGGCGTCCTTCACTTTTACATACAGTAGCCCAACAACACGTAGCTACGGCGTAAGCTGTTTGCAGTCTTCACCCGAGGCATTTTTAGCTTCTCCTTATCCAAAAGGGTGTCGCCTCAATCACTGCTGCCTATAGACTGTGTGACTTACTTCCCGCGCTTGCTGTAGGTAGCGCGCCAGTTCGCCATCGACACCTTTCCCACTCCCCAGAGCCACTTTCGTTTCAAACAAAAGCGCACTGCCTTTAAATAGAACCTATTTCTTACACAGTCCCTAAGCGTGGCCATTTCTTACAATTGTCAAATTTACATCAACATGAACAGTTTATACACACAAATATTTTTAAATACAAATTGTTATCAGAAAATTATTTAACGTAATAAACAATTTACATAGTATTTTACATACATTACTTACATACAATGCAAAGAGCTTCAACCCCAAATATAGCACACTTTATATTTACAGAAAATGTAGTACCAATATGCGAAAATTTTAAAGCAAAAAATTATAAAAATTTAGGTGAACCTTAAACGAATAGTGTTATAATATGTCGGTGTTAAGACGTAGCTACGTCATAACATCAAAGTCGTAACATGTGCTGACCTTGAACCAATAGTAATAAGTGGTCAGCGCCAAAAATCACTGTCCGCTGTCAGGAAAAGAGGTATTACTAAGGTCTGCTGTGCTGTGCCAAATGTAAGCAACCACGCAACTAAATCACGGTTCGGATATTCACCTGTGCGCTAGAACCCCATTAGTCTGTGCTCTGGTATTGTAGCAGCAAGATAGCTTGATCGTGTAGCATTTCAGACTTTCTAAGGAAAAGAGAAATGGCGCACCAGGAAGAAGTTACACAAAATGGCCACAGACCGATATTCATACTCGTATCGATTGAAAATATATTATTGTAAATTCTGGCGGACGGTGGATGAATGTGTGACGCTGTAGTGCATTTTTTTCTTGGGACGGACTGTCCTGTCCAGAATCCCTACATAAACTAGGGGGAATGCACTTGGAAGGAGTCAGAACTCGTCTTAACTTCAGACTTCAGCATCCAATCACTACCTTTTCTAGCTGCGACTCTAGATGAAGAATGGGTAGCTGTTCATCAACGGGCGTTCAGACAACTCACTGAAAGTGTTCCCTGTGGAATTCAAGGCAGCATAGAGGATAAGAGTGTACACTTTCCATGTTAATGCCCATTAACAGGTATCCAAAATTTTTAAATCAGATAGTGTAGTTATTCATGTGTCATGTATAATCTTCTTCTCGTACTTATCAGTTTTTCGACTTATTTTATCTGTTATAACAGTTCTTTCTATAGCATGACAAACGTCATATCTCTGCATACCTGTTCTCAGTAAACATTTGGATTCGTCAGTATATGTCCAGCGAAACTCTCGCTACTTCCCTGTCCTAATTTTATGTTGTGCACGTCGGCCAGTCAATTTAATTATATCATGTCCAATATCTTCTTATATTGTTCACTTATAAGTCATTATGGCTTTGTGCTAAGTAATATCTTCACTTCGGCGGAGGCTGTTTGTTTCCCTGGACTGCTGACAACGAATCTGTCCCTGTACACTCGCTGTGCACAGCCATTAATGCCAGAAGGAGAGGAATCACATGTTGACCGCTGACCCACGTCGAAGATCGACGCCTCAAGAGGCAGGATCTTTCTTTCACCTCCACCCAGCGACTCAGGTCGTGTTTCCTTCCTGATTCCTTTGTGTACTCAGCTCATAAATGGGCAAACTTACATATCCAGCTTAAACATCTCTTGGTCCGGTAAAAAATCCGTGCAAGTAATAAATTTCTTATTATACATGTGAATCTTAATATTCTCCTTGAACGTTCCTTGAAGATGCCCACACCTTGTCGATACTGAGCAGGCCCTCTCTGCATCTGGTCCATGTGGACTACTATATATCCTTGACTTCCTCCTTTTCTTCACCTCATCAATCTTTCTATTGGTTTGTTGTTGTGTTTCACCTTTCCCTCTCATTTGCTAATCCTTTTCTTCTACTTACATACATCACACAACATCTTGTACGATCATATAGGCACTAAATATACTCAGACATTCTAGTTGTTATTATCATTGTGTGTACATTCCACTTCAACTGACACTTAATGTTCGCCCTTGAGAAATTTATGTGTTTGTTACTTAATTGCATTCACAGAGTGGACATACCCAGTCTCATTACTGGGTGCATACCAGGCGTATTGACAACATCTTCAGCTGCTTTCAGTGGAACACAACCTTCAGTTGCCCGTCGTTTGTTGGCAGGTGCCGCAGCAGCACGAGCGCATCGTGGCTGAGATGCAGCGGGCCGTGGACCGCAGGAATGTAAGTGTGCGCAGCCTCCAACTGGCGAGCGTCCATAGAATTTGCCTTCTACAAGTAATAATAAGCAGGACACTTCGTGCTCCCTAGCATGCTGGACGATGTGTTAGCTGGAGCAGTTCAATCGTTGTAATAGAGTGGCGGAGATGAAACTTTCACCACATGCACCTTGACCCAATGCTACCAAACAGGTACTCCAGAATTTACATGCCTGTGGGCTGTGTTGATCAAAATTTCATCCACACGACAGGACACTTTTAGTAAAGAAAAAAAAAATATTCCTATTGATAAAGAATCGTATGAGTACCTGATATCTGTTGGGTGTGTTTAAAGTTACTGGAGTTCCTCAGATGGAAATCGCTGCACAACATCTACATTCAGTTTATCGCCATCTTTGAGAAATGCCGAATTTTTAAATGTGGGGCATGACAACCGATATATCGAACGCTGAGTTGGCTGTAGTGCTTTGACTGGGAAATGGGTGTTGTACGGTGTGGGACGGGATTGACGGAGGACATCGAAGAAGTTCAAAGAAGGGCAGCTAGTTTTCTGCTGCAGCGAAACAGGGGAGACAGCGCCACATATCATCTTGTTCGGCAAGACTCAGCGGAGCAGCGCCTCTGAGGAAGTCCAGCGCAGTCGTGGACGAAACGTAAGGAGCAGAAAAGTTCTTGGACCACGACCTCACATCCCGAAAAGTGTATCAACAATCATGTCACCCGGTCGTGAAAGCCTTCATTCTACAATGACAAAAGCTGTTTTCACTATTGATGACCAGGATATCAAAGGACATATTCCAGCAGGCTAATGTGAAACCCCACGCTGCAGTTCACACCGCAAATCTCTTTGGAGACTGTATATATTCCTGACTGACATGCATGGTTCTGTGATTTGTCTCCCACTGAGCATGTCAGGGATGCAATGTGAAGAACTGTTGCACCTTAAGCCAGCAGTTTGATGAGCTGATGCACCATGTGTTTCAGTTGTGGCAGGAAATTCCTCAAGATGACCTTCAAAGGCTGTTCGTTTCCGAGCCACAACGAACAGATGAATGTGTTCCTCCCTGTGGACTGCTGATGATGGACGCCAGTTCTGAATGAAATGAAAGTTTGATTAATGAATACCCGTCATATGATGAACGTATTCACACAGTGTGCTAAATATCGTGATGGTGCTTAACGACGTAACATCTTCGGTTTCCGTCAGTGCTTTTCGACGGGGTACGTGCTCATTATCTATCGGTAATGATGCTGAATGTTGGTGGAAGGATGCAGTAGTACGGTGATAGTCCTGATAGAGTAGCATGTGCAAAGCGACAGGTTTTTCGCCCTGGCGCTTCTTTTGTCGCGTTATTTTCTGTTGTGTGGTCATAGTAATACATGAAACTTGTGGAATATAGCTTTCAGTTCAACATACACTCCTGGAAATTGAAATAAGAACACCGTGAATTCATTGTCCCAGGAAGGGGAAACTTTATTGACACATTCCTGGGGTCAGATACATCACATGATCACACTGACAGAACCACAGGCACATAGGCACAGGCAACAGAGCATGCACAATGTCGGCACTAGTACAGTGTATATCCACCTTTCGCAGCAATGCAGGCTGCTATTCTCCCATGGAGACGATCGTAGAGATGCTGGATGTAGTCCTGTGGAACGGCTTGCCATGCCATTTCCACCTGGCGCCTCAGTTGGACCAGCGTTCGTGCTGGACGTGCAGACCGCGTGAGACGACGCTTCATCCAGTCCCAAACATGCTCAATGGGGGACAGATCCGGAGATCTAGCTGGCCAGGGTAGTTGACTTACACCTTCTTGAGCACGTTGGGTGGCACGGGATACATGCGGACGTTCATTGTCCTGTTGGAACAGCAAGTTCCCTTGCCGGTCTAGGAATGGTAGAACAATGGGTTCGATGACGGTTTGGATGTACTGTGCACTATTCAGTGTCCCCTCGACGATCACCAGAGGTGTACGGTCAGTGTAGGAGATCGCTCCCCACACCATGATGCCGGGTGTTGGCCCTGTGTGCCTCGGTCGTATGCAGTCCTGATTGTGGCGCTCACCTGCACGGCGCCAAACATGCATACGACCATCATTGGCACCAAGGCAGAAGCGACTCTCATCGCTGAAGACGACACGTCTCCATTCGTCCCTCCATTCAAGCCTGTCGCGACACCACTGGAGGCGGGCTGCACGATGTTGGGGCGTGAGCGGAAGACGGCCTAACGGTGTGCGGGACCGTAGCCCAGCTTCATGGAGACGGTTGCGAATGGTCCTCGCCGATACCCCAGGAGCAACAGTGTCCCTAATTTGCGGGGAAGTGGCGGTGCGGTCCCCTAGGGCACTGCGTAGGATCCTATAGTCTTGGCGTGCATCCGTGCGTCGCTGCGGTCCGGTCCCAGGTCGACGGGCACGTGCACCTTCCGCCGACCACTGGCGACAACATCGATGTACTGTGGAGACCTCACGCCCCACGTGTTGAGCAATTCGGCGGTACGTCCACCCGGCCTCCCGCATGCCCACTTTACGCCCTCGCTCAAAGTCCGTCAACTGCACATACGGTTCACGTCCACGCTGTCGCGGCATGCTACCAGTGTTAAAGACTGCGATGGAGCTCCGTATGCCACGGCAAACTGGCTGACACTGACGGCGGCGGTGCACAAATGCTGCGCAGCTAGCGCCATTCGACGGCCAACACCGCGGTTCCTGGTGTGTCCGCTGTGCCGTGCGTGTGATCATTGCTTGTACAGTCCTCTCGCAGTGTCCGGAGCAAGTATGGTGGGTCTGACACACCGGTGTCAATGTGTTCTTTTTTTCCATTTCCAGGAGTGTATTTTAACTACATGTGCTTCATCTACTGACAAAAGGGTCTGAGACGTGCCCATCAACATAATATCTTCTAATATTTCCATCATATCTATACCATCATAACATCATCTAATCTTTTTTAGTGAGGCTTCAGTTCAAAGTGTTTTAATTACGTCTGATAACTTTTCTTTATTAATATGGGGCCGTTATTTACGTAATTCCCGGTCCAACGAGCATATTCAAAGAATGGTCAGCAACATATCTGTCGGAATCGTAGAAGACGCGCTCGTTTGTTTCAGCAGAAACTAGCTTAAAAAAGAATCGTCTGTTTGCTCATAAACCATCGCCAGATCACACATAGATTACGTGTTTGTCGCTATTGTAATCGCTGCATTTATTGTGTTTCTGTCGACTAACTTTTCCCAAATTCGAATTGAGAAGGGATCATGTCGTACAATACTACGGGGTCTTGTAGACTTGAACGTAATTTTTCTTCAATGTCTTGTTGAGAGTAGAATACTTCACATTTCGACACTCCTCTTGCTGGGCATGAAACCAGCATCATTCCATTTCTGCGCCACTTGTACCTGGCATTCAACACCTACTTGTTACTCTGCAACTCAGTTGAAAAATTATAGTAATTTCAACCTAAATTTCAGTACCTCTGGCAGTGCTTCAAACAGAGGGAGGTACACTACTTTCTCAGTTTTTTGAACGTATCTTTGTACTTTGAGACACAATGACGAACACTCAGGCATTGGTTCGCACCCCGACTGGCCCACTAAATTACCTCAGCTTAATTCTGTGGGAAAACCCTGGGATTATTCGATCATTGGGTGAAACATATCAGTCAACATCTTCACAATCTGGTTGCTTGCGAGCTGTGTCCTGGATCGCATGCCCAAGCCCTCAGCCAGGATGCACACTTCCCTCACCACTATGGCACGCTGTCCGAGCGTGGGGAGACAGGACAGGGAGGAACGGTGAACACGCCGTATTTAGATGGCAGTGCAGTGGCACTGCAAACGACGTCATTTCGTGTTTCACATTTCTCAACGACAAAGATCAGTATTATTTAATTATTTGTGGCGTGATGACATCACAATACAATTTTTATCTGGTATAAACTGTCGGTACACCAACAGACACAGAACATTTCACAGATATTCGCACTTTGGTTGCCCATTTCGTGACTTAGTTTCATAATCGGAAAAGGCTTTTCATCCACATATGGCGATTAAAATATTTTATAGCTTTTGCCAACTCATTACGGAGATATGGAAACTCTTTCTGAGGAATACAATGTAGAAGTCCTGGAGAGTACTTTTAACGTAAATTTATTTGTCCATAAAACGGGAATTACTTTGCAGATCAGTCAGTTCCAGGTGCACATATACAGGGATCCTTTCAGCTAAACAGCAAATGGTCTCTAAAATAGCTTGTAAACAAGTGCAAGAATAGCAGTGGCCTCAAAACCTTTAGCAAACTATCTTTGTAATTCTTTCAAGGCCACAATGAATTATTCAGACCTTGAGTTTTCTTCAACAACAGTGAGCTTAGTGTGACGTCCCTTCCCTCCTTCTTCACTCGCCGGGAGGAGACGAGACTCGTATCGATGTTCGTCCCCGTCGGTAGGACGTGGAACAGCACCTGTAATTCTCATAGGAACACAACTCCTTGCGCGGTTTCGAAATATTCTGTTACCTGTCCGCGACAGTCTTCTCAGCTTGTGCGAACTGGTAAACTGCAATCGTTTATTTTTATTTTATGCCCGGTTATTTCCGTGATAAAATAAAACCTTGATTCTTGATTTCATCATTACGGTCGTTTTTCAAATCATACATATCGAGGATGAAATTTTGCTGTCTACTATTCAGTTGCTATGCCGTTGCTACGTCAAGTTATTAACAACGGTCCGACGTAACTCCAGAGATAACTTATGTTGGAGTAAATGTTTTTTTTAATACGCCGTCACCCTTTGTGGCCGAGCGGCTCTTCCTTAGGTTAGTTATTTTTAACTAGTTCTAAGTTCTAGGGGACTGATGACCTCAGATGTTAAGTCCCAAAGTGCTCAGAGCAATTTGAACCATTTTTAATACGCCGTAATACTGGTTTAAACTAATCACAGTTCACTGTCCATTATTCATGTACTCACTCAGTCACTTAAAGAGTCAATCAGCTTGCATTAATACGCATTGTATAGTCTGTTTAATGAGTTAGGCGACAGGTAAGACTTACCTTTTGGCTCAGATTTTATTGTTCTTTCTGTAATTAATTGTTTGTCCATACAACACACGCACACCGATATGTCACTCGAGATTAACTTCTGTTCAGTTCAGTAATCGCTGACGACAACTTTTGACTAGTCGGCGTACTTGTCTTTCTTCGTGTCTTCGTTTTATTGTGTCCTCCTCAAGCCTACGAATTGTTTTTCTGTGGTTGATCCATTGCTCTCGAGGTTTGTAACTGATCATCAGTACGAAGGCTACGTCCGATAGACCAATGTCACTCAACTGAAGTCTAACACTTGTCTTACTATACCGTCGCGTTGAGAACGGTAAAGATTAACTTTCTTCGGTCGAAAGATTGAGCAATACTTCAATGTCTATCTCACTAATTATGAAACTTTCAAAACTGAAATAATCTAATAGAGTTTGCATCCTAGACAACTATCGCAAAAGTGCTCTAGAGCGACAGAAGAGCAACTAACTAACTGAACATTTCCATATCCGAGTTGCATTTGAATTTCATTTTCGATGCTGCTGCAACTCTCTTCCACGGTAAATGTTATATTAGACCGAATTCCTTTTTGGTGTTGTTGTTGTTGTGGTCTTCAGTCCTGAGACTGGTTTGATGCAGCTCTCCATGCTACTCTATCCTGTGCAAGATTCTTCATCTCCCAGTACCTACTGCAACCTACATCCTTCTGAATCTGCTTAGTGTAGTCATCTCTTGGTCTCCATCTACGATTTTTACCCTCTACGCTGCCCTCCAATACTGAATTGGTGATCCCTTGATGCCTCAGAACATGTCCGACCAGCCGATCCCTTTTTCTAGTCAAGTTGTGCCACAAACTTCTCTTCTACCCAATCCTATTCAACACCTCCTCATTAGTTATGTTATCTACCCATCTAATCTTCAACATTCTTCTGTGGCACCACATTTCGAAAGCTTCTATTCTCTTCTTGACCAAACTATTTATCGTCCATGATTCACTTCCATACATGGCTACACTCCATACAAATACTTTCAGTAATGTCTTCCTGACACTTAAATCTATACTCGATGTTAACAAATTTCTCTTCTTCAGAAACGCTTTTCTTGCCATTGCCAGTCTACATGTTATATCCTCTCTACTTCGACCATCATCAGTTATTTTGCTCCCCAAATAGCAAAACTCGTTTACCACTTTAAGTGTCTCATTTCCTAATCTAATTCCCTCAGCATCGCCCTATTTAATTCGACTACATTCCATTATCCTAGTTTTGCTTTTGTTGATGTTCATCTTATATCCTCCTTTCAAGACACTATCCATTCCGTTTAACTGCTCTTCCAAGTCCTTTACTGCCTCTGACAGAATTACGATGTCATCGGCAAACCACAGAGTTTTTATTTCTTCCCCATGGATTTTAATACCTACCCCAAATTTTTCTTTTGTTTCCTTTACTGCTAGCTCAATATACAAATTGAATAACATCGGGGAGAGACTACAACCCTGTCTCACTCCCTTCCCAACCACTGCTTCCCTTTCGTGTCCCTCGACTCTTATAACTGCCATCTGGTTTCGGTACAAATTGTAAATAGCCTTTCGCTCCCTGTATTTTACCCCTGCCACCTTCGGAATTTGAAAGAGAGTATTCCAGTCAACATTGTCAAAAGCTTTCTCTAAGTCTACAAATGCTAGAAACATAGGTTTGCCCTTCCTTAATCTAGCTTCTAAGATAAGTCGTAGGGTCAGTATTGCCTCACGTGTTCCAACATTTCTACGGAATCCAAACTGATCTTCCCCGAGCTCGGCTTCTACCAGTTTTTCCATTCGTCTCTAAAGAATTCGTGTTAGTATTTTGCAACTGTGACTTATTAAACTGATAGTTCGGTAATTTTCACATCTGTCAACACCTGCTTTCTTTGGGATTGGAATTATTATATTCTTCTTGAAGTCTCAGGGTATTTCGCCTGTTTCATACATTTTGCTCACCAGATGGTAGAGTTCTGTCGGGACTGGCTCTCCCAAGGCCGTCAGTAGTTCCAATGGAATGTTGTCTATTACGGGGAGGGGGGGGGGGGGGGCGGGGCTTGTTTGGAATCAGGTCTTTCAGTGGTCTGTCAAACTCTTCACGTAGTATCGTATCTCCCATTTCATCTTCGTTCATATGATTTTGAATTTTTTCTATAGATGTTTGATGAAGGATCTATGATAATCCTTTCCTTTTATCTCACCTTTTTCTATGTTTTTCTCAATATTTGAATGATATAGGTGTTAATCAAAATATTACCAGTGTAGATTTTATCGTAAATAGTTGCCGTCACTGTCAACATGACTGGCTTCCCTACTTTAAGTTTCCACAAAGTTTGTTAATTGGGGTTTTCTGTCCTTGGGGCGTTACACTAGGGAACTGGACATGTTTTTTGTCAGAATTCGTCCCTTCTAAACGGCGATTTTGTTCCTAAATTCATCCCCATAAAATCAGAAATAAGGTGTTTCACACCTCGCATTGTCGTACTATGGACACTGAGCAGTCTAGGCCACTTAAAATGGCCGTGTGAAATTTATTCCAGGTGTTTTAATTTTCGTCCCTGTAGCCCTTTTTCCTTCGTAAATACATCACCAGACGGTTTTAAATCGAAAAATCGTTAAATACATGCCACTTGTTTTAACGAACGTACTTTGCAGTAGTGTGCAACTTCAGAAATTTTTCTATTTGTACTAGCAAGTTCTTCACGTGCTCGTTGCCAGAAGATTTAGCACAAAGTGGTTTGTACCACATTTGCAGTACCCTTTGCTAATGTGAGCGCATAATATTTATTGAGAATTCTCGTTCCTCTCTTCTGTCATTCCCATTCATTTTGAAAGGCTTATGACGACAGATCGCTACGCTCTCTCTTTTTGTGGAAACAGTCTGTGGACGTGTGAACGTCGCTTATACCACAAACAAACAGTGAGGGTAAACACTGCTGACACCGCGATTCTGTCGAAATGAGACAGTCGTGTCGACGGAGCACCGCGATACTAAACGAAATGTCGCGCTTTACCGAATACTTCTGAGGAGAACCGATCAAAGCAGAGAAAGGCCAAGCCCCGGTCTGTGTATCGGCTCGTGTGCGGTTTGCCACGCTGTGGCCGACGCTGCATCTCCATTGTGCAATGGCGCTCCCAGCTACGCTTCTTCATGCTTCCAAACAGGTGCAGGAAGTCTGCCCGCCAGATGGCCCTAATGCACGTGCTCAGTGCATGTGCAAGCCTCTCGTCCACCGAGATTAGATTACATGAGATTAGTTTTTCGTTCCATAGATCTGTGTTGAGGAGATCCTCGTGGATGTGGAATTTCTTTTTCTTTTTAAGCTAAAATAACAATACTAATAGTATGAGTATATACACTCATGGAAATGGAAAAAAAAACACATTGACACCGGTGTGTCAGACCCACCCTACTTGCTCCGGACACTGCGAGAGGGCTGTACAAGCAATGATCACACGCACGGCACAGCGGACACACCAGGAACCGCGGTGTTGGCCGTCAAATGGCGCTAGCTGCGCAGCATTTGTGCACCGCCGCCGTCAGTGTCAGCCAGTTTGCCGTGGCATACGGAGCTCCATCGCAGTCTTTAACACTGGTAGCATGCCGCGACAGCGTGGACGTGAACCGTATGTGCAGTTGACGGACTTTGAGCGAGGGCGTATAGTGGGCATGCGGGAGGCCGGGTGGACGTACCGCCGAATTGCTCAACACGTGGGGCGTGAGGTCTCCACAGTACATCGATGTTGTCGCCAGTGGTCGGCGGAAGGTGCACGTGCCCGTCGACCTGGGACCGGACCGCAGCGTCGCACGGATACACGCCAAGACCGTAGGATCCTACACAGTGCCGTAGGGGACCGCACCGCCACTTCCCAGCAAATTAGGGACACTGTTGCTCCTGGGGTATCGGCGAGGACCATTCGCAACCGTCTCCATGAAGCTGGGCTACGGTCCCGCACACCGTTAGGCCGTCTTCCGCTCACGCCCCAACATCGTGCAGATCGCCTCCAGTGGTGTCGTGACAGGCGTGAATGGAGGGACGAATGGAGACGTGTCTTCTTGAGCGATGAGAGTCGCTTCTGCCTTGGTGCCAATGATGGTCGTATGCATGTTTGGCGCCGTGCAGGTGAGCGCCACAATCAGGACTGCATATGACCGAGGCACACAGGGCCAACACCCGGCATCATGGTGTGGGGAGCGATCTCCTAGACTGGCCGTACACCTCTGGTGATCGTCGAGGGGACACTGAATAGTGCACGGTACATCCAAACCGTCATCGAACCCATCGTTCTACCATTCCTAGACCGGCAAGGGAACTTGCTGTTCCAACAGGACAATGCACGTCCGCATGTATCCCGTGCCACCCAACGTGCTCTAGAAGGTGTAAGTCAACTACCCTGGCCAGCAAGATCTCCGGATCTGTCCCCCATTGAGCATGTTTGGGACTGGATGAAGCGTCGTCTCACGCGGTCTGCACGTCCAGCACGAACGCTGGTCCAACTGAGGCGCCAGGTGGAAATGGCATGGCAAGCCGTTCCACAGGACTACATCCAGCATCTCTACGATCGTCTCCATGGGAGAACAGCAGCCTGCATTGCTGCGAAAGGTGGATATACACTGTACTAGTGCCGACATTGTGCATGCTCTGTTGCCTGTGTCTATGTGCCTGTGGTTCTGTCAGTGTGATCATGTGATGTATCTGACCCCAGGAATGTGTCAATAAAGTTTCCACTTCCTGGGACAATGAATTCACGGTGTTCTTATTTCAGTTTCCAGGAGTGTACAATACATTATTTGTTTCTATTAAAAAATTCGTCAATGGAGTAGGAGGAGTTGGCCACTAGTAAGTCTTTCAGGCTCCTTTTAAACTGATCTTTATTTGTAACTAATTTTTTTATGTTTGCTGGCAAATTACTGAAGATGAGTATTCCTGAGTAGTGGACCCCTTTTTGAACTAAAGTAAGTGCTTTTAAGTCCTTGTGCAGATCATTTTTGATCCTTGTATTGTATGTATGAACTGAGCTGTTTGTTGGAAAAAGAGATAAATTATTTAGGACACATTTCATTAAGGAGTAAATATACTGAGAGGCAGTAGTTAGTATACCTAGTCCTCTGAAGAGGTTTCTACAGGACGTTCGTCAATTTACTCCACAAATAATACGTATTACACGCTTTTGGACTCTGAAAACTTTTGTTTGACTTGAAGAGTTACCCCAAAATATTATACCATATGACATTATGGAATGAAAGCAGGCAAAGTATGCAAGCTTTTTCATTTTTATGTCGCCTGTGTCTGGTAACACTCGAATTGCAAATACAGACTTGTTAAGGCGTTTCTGCAGTTCTCCTCCCAACTGAATTTATTATCAAGTTGTAATCCCCGGAATTTAAGACTGTCAACCTCTTCTATCTGCTCTTCTTCTTACTTTATGCATATGCTGGGTGGAAACCTCTTACAGGTTCTGAATTGCATATAGTGAGTCTTTTCGAAGTTTAATGTCAGTGAGTTGGCTTTAAACCATTTATTAATGTCCATGAAAATATCATTAGCAGATCTTTCTAGAACTGCACTCGACATACTATTTATTGCAATACTTGTGTCATCTGCAAACAAAACGAACTGTGCTTCTGGCAGTGTAACTGATGAGAGATTGTTAATGTACACAAGAAAAAGAAATGGCCCTAAGATGGATCCTTGTAGGACACCACATGTAATTTCTTACCATTCTGATGATGACTGATGACTTAATCCACTAGTCCCTTGCAGTGACACCCTTTGTTTGCTGCCCACATTTGCTCGTTCTGTGGAATACGATCGTGTTTGCTATGGCCTGGCTGCAAGACTGTCAATACATCTTCTGTTTATCCATCCCAGCCACATTTGCCAGGGCTGCCAATGCACGAGCTTTTTGACCGTAAATACTCGCCTGGACCTGCACGGCTGTCCCTGGTGGACATGAGAACTGCAACAGCCTCATATGAGATTTGATCGTGATTGAATGATTAGAACTGAATGTGGCATACCAGTGTTTCTTTAGTTGTGACTAGACGTGATGTTTACAGTATATTAGTATTTTGTATTTCTGGACTTGGAACACTTGTGTTGAGAACGTGGTGTTGGACAGGCAGAGCTAATGGCCGAGCGATCCCGCCAGCTGATGGAGTGCCACAAGCAGCTGCGTGCGGCGCTGGTGTCGCAGGGAGACAGCCCTGTGAAGCGCCAGCAGGGGGCGGTCGTTTCCAGTCCGCAGAGCCAGATGCAGCAGCTCCAGCAGAAGCCGACGGCCGGCGAAGTTGTCTTCGACCAGAAGCTGCGTCCGTGACGCAGCACATTTCGTAGCAGTACAGAGACGTCGGAGGCCACTTAAAATTCGCACAGTCTACCAAACGCTGAACGAAACTACGTGAAATAAATAAATGGTACTTCATTATCTTCTTTGTTTACAGCATATGTACGTTCTAATTCTATAAGGAAAAAAGAAATAACATAGCGAACCTATGCAAAGTATGCTGGCAATATGTAGGAGTTTATTTACATTAGAATTATCATATCAATAGTACAAGGTGCGCCCACTGGAAATTATTACACTAAGTAATAGCTCAAACACCTTACAATGTCACTGATTACAATAATAGCGGCATGAAGTGTGTAACTACTGTGAGTTTACAGGATATTTAACACTGTGAGTCAATAAACTCATTGATTTAAACAACAGATACAAAGAATGTATACTTAAACGAGCTGCATAATATATTACAATATATGGAAAATGCTCGCTTATACAAATAGTTGGTTCAGACCACCTCCCACATAACTGACTAGATCAGAACTTGTATCTAATGTACCACTAAGATAAATATTTTAAAAACTAGTGAAAAACACGTTGTTGAAAACTACGTTGTATACAGTGTACCACTAACATAAATTCACTGAATGTTTCACGCAGTAACAGAAGTAATTTGATATCTTACCTGGATAGATTGGGCTCTAAAACGAAGTGGGGTAACATAAAAGTAAGTAGTTCTATAATTACATCTTAATTGCCGAATTGCGTAGGCCTTTGTAATCAGTACATATGGTCCATTGAACTGAGCAAATGGTTCAAATGACTCTGAGCACTACGCGACTTAACATCTGAGTTTACCAGTCCCCTAGAACTTAGAACTACTTAAACCTAACTAATCTAAGGACATCACACACATCCATGCCCGAGGCAGGATTCGAACCTGCGACCGTAGCGGTCACACGGTTCCAGACCGAAGCGCCTAGAACCGCTCGGCCACACCGGCCGGCTGAACTGAGCACCTAGCTACTTAGAATGACCCCTTCTTACGGCATCATCATACAAAAGTAACGTATCTACTGTCTAAAATAATAATAGATTCTCCATTTCGTCATACTGACCCTTACTGATTTCTATCGCTCATTCTGTCCCTTCTCGTGCTACTTGATATGCTTCGAGCATTATAGATTGCAACAGATGGGGATGATCTTCATAATTATACTCAACAGTTTTTTACCCTTTCTGTAGGGCTCCTGGAATGTTTGCTTTTCCCTCAAATATTACCTCAAACTGTGTGTAACCAATGCCACTATGCGGCGTTGTACTACATACAAAAATACTGCTTGGTATCCACAAATCCCAATTACTGTGGTCCCCATTTGAAGCGTTGCATGTGTTCTAGCACTGTTGTATGTACCATTTGCCTGTGGGTGAAACACTGTAGTCTGGATTTTCCAGTCCCTTAATGATCTACACGCCCTCACCAACACTCTGCTTAAAAAAATCAACTCCTGAGCAGCCAATAGTGCTGACAGGATTATTGCCTTAATGTAATTTCTTCTACAAATTTCTGTGCCACTATCTCAGCATGCTGTTTCTCCAATGGCACTGCTACCGTCTTAGTGTGGTAAATGTTTTGACTTGATGAGAGTTAACATTTTCCCAACCTTCAATAACATAATGGTGTTTTATTATGTCTTTGACTTTTAACAGCTGTACAAAGTACATGTATAGCAAACTCATTTGAAATTTTAGAATGCAGACTTGACTAAGAACACAGTGATGGGTATAAAATGTTAAAAATCAACCTAGAGCCATAATGGCGGTCTAAGCTTGAAGACGGTTGAGGAAAGTGTCGAAACCGTTGCCTTCCTTGTAAGACCTTTCTACAACAGCTCAGATCCTTCTTGTATCAAGCTTTGTATATATTCCTTCATAGCATTTGCAGACTGGCTTGGGCTGTTTGCACATGCAGATACTCTATCACTAGGAAGGAGTTTTAAAGTCTGATACAAAAAGTCATTTTTGACTCCTTGTATTATTTAAAAGGACCTTGCCATCAATTTCTGTTTACTTTCTGCTTCTGTACATCAGTTCTTGTTTCTGATGCATGTCGATTCCCTGTAGCTACTACTTACTTAACTTCATTGTCGCTTGTTTCCCTATGCATACCTCTCATCATCCTCAACACCCTCTCTACACTGATTCAAGACTTTAGTCTCAACAATTTAGAATCAGAAGGACTGTTTCTCTGTCTTTTACTTATTTTAATGATCTGGATAATGATTCTAGTCATTGATGCAGTACGGTTTTGTCCTGCAGTGACAGTCTACTCTTCTATTTCTTACCTCACCTTTCAGCAGGGTTTTCACAAAGACGGATGCTTCGTTCTACAAAGTGAAGAACTTTGTCAATGTCACCATTTCAAAATGATGCTTCTGCTGCTCTATAATATGCCTTCACATATTCTTTATCTTTTTAAATGCTCCAACAGCATGCGATTCTGCTTCATAAAACTAGTTTATACACGAGTAAGCCTGGGAATATTACAGTGCAGGCTAAAGTTGTCACCTGTCAGACATGTATTATAGAAGTATTGAGCTCTGTGATAGGGTTCTTGGTTGAAGACTATGTTCCCTTTACGTCAGACCACTGTAAGCTATCCATGACCCATGCCACCTTCTCCATATGCTCCCTGGTCCTGGCCATCACAGTGTCAATAGCAGTTTCCCAGCAGCTCATGCTCATCACTCGTTGTTGGTATCATAGGTGCAACACATCATGCATTCCAATATTGTTTGTCACCAAGCCTACCACTCGCCCTCCCTCCAGGATCTCACATCCAACATCCACTGTTTCTAAGAGATTTTGAAATTTTAACATATTATCGATGAGTTAACTCAGTTTTTTCGATACGTCTGGTTACTACATATGTAGTTTCATACACTGCCAGAAAAAAATTTGTACACTCTGTCAGAGATTTCCAGTTCACTCAAGATTTACTGTTGCAACAGCGCATGTGGAGCACATGAAGTGATTACATTTTTGGATCAATAGCACAAGCGCTTCTTAGGTGCCAGGTATCGACCAATGCTGAAGCACTCATTTTAGTATGTGGTGCAGCCCCCACCAGCGACAATGCAGGCGCATCCAGTCGATCTTACAGTTGGAGAGTATTTTCCTGGAATACCTTATTCCATGCCTATGCGACCTGTTCACGTAGTTCTGTTTGCATTGTTGATTGATGAGTCACATAGAGTCACTTCTCGTCCCATCATCTCCCACACATGCCTGATTGAAGAAAAGTCCAGAGATTTTACTGACCAGGAAAATTGCTGTATGTCTTGCAGAGCACCTTGAGTTTCATGAGCAATGGTGGGTGAGTATTATCTCCTTTGAACAACAAATCACCTACCTGCTTGCAGTGGTATGTGAGCCTCACTGCCATTTTCTTAACTAATTTGTGCCTAATTTTATTATGAGAAGCTGAGTAATGTATGTAAATACCAAGTGAAGCGCAGTTGGACAGCAAGAAACTCTTTAGCGCGCAATCCCCGAACTATAAAAGTTGTTAATCTTTGAGTATGGACTTTAAAATTTAAAAAAAAAGAGGACTGTTAATCTGTATCTTGTGGAAAGAAGGCGTGTTGTTAGGCCGTTGTTCAGAACATCTTGTTACATCTTATTTACTTACAACAGTGGTCCCTTCAGTATGATAAGCTGCGAAAACGTGGGCTCAAAGCTGTCTGCAATACGGCCAAGGAACCAACAGAGTCGTATTTTAAATCTTAAAGAACAATAACGTCCTCCAAATTATAATACATCAGCAACCGGTGCAGAAGCTGATCATTTGAGGTAGCAACCAGAATTCAGGTACCGATTACGACTTAAAGTAAAGCCTCAATCAAAGTCTCTCTCTCTCTCTCTCTCTCTCTCTCTCTCTCTCTCTCTCTCTCTCTCTCTCTCTCTCTCTATATATATATATATATATATATATATATATATATATATATATAACTCATTTTATATGTTACAATAATGACAAAGAACAGGTATAATAACGTTCTGCAGATACCGTGTACTGGTTAACGTTCTCTCCATAAACACCAAAGGCCAACGAGAGTTGTAGCTTATCACATTCCATACCATAAGCCCTGATGGGGCCAATTTGCCTTGGACGAATACTCTCTATGAGATAGCAGTCAATCGGTCTAATGTCACTTATGTGCAGGCAGAACTTGCATCCATTGTTGAAGGCCAGAGAAGAACACCACACCTTGATATGTATGCATCCTTTGACTTATTTGATTCATGTCAAATTAATGGTTAGATGAATATTTTCACATGAACTTGAAAAACAGTGTTATATCACAAAAGGTTACAATAAAAAATTTCACAATATCTCCCCCTAAATTGATAAAAACTCACAACAAAATTTTAAAAACAAAGCTAGAGTATCATTACAAAGATTGCTTAATACATATGCACTTTCAGAAAACTAAAAGTAAATGAACTGACTGCAAAAGTAAAGGTGTATACTGTGAACTGTACAAAACAGCATTGTGCAATAACTGAACTGGGCACAATCAAAAATGTGGAATGTAAACTATGTACTGTGCACTGAGGCAAAATGTATAGAAGTCAGTACTGGGACAAACTGCAAATAACTGAATTCTGGGGCGTTTTTGACTACTATTTATAATCTGTGTGTATGTGTGTGTGTGTGTGTGTGTGTGTGTGTGTCAGAATATTCTGGAAACCTCCATTGTCATGTTAATTATTATATTATCATGCTGTTTTCTTAACATTACCAACTACACAAAATTATGTGTTGTTATTAACAGAAAAAAATTGTAAAGTGAAAAGAATTATAAAAGATAGCCAGAATAACCATGGACTGAAAATTGAAGTTTCTGCTGTAAAACAAGTGAAAAAGTTTGCTTGCACTTAGAAGTATTGCAACTACATATCAAGTGAAATACTATGTTTTTGTAATGAAGATGTGGCTCTTTTCATAATGAATAATTAATGACAGTATGAAACAAATTAACTTTGAGGATTTTGGAAGCACACACAATATTTTTTATTACTTGACGAACTTCAATGACATGGAGATCCTGTTTCTTTTGAAAATTATATTTCTGTGTATAAATGAAGACCACAACATTCTGGATGTTTTACATGATTAATTTATTCAGTTCCTGTGTTTTCTGTTAACAAGGCCTTGAACAAACTTTGACTATAATCATCAAAGAAGTTATATCTAGACTGAGGAGACGAAAAGATAATACTGAACATTAAATAAATATAATGGAAACAAGACAGGAATAGCATTAAACATTAACTCCAAATCCAATGCCTGTATAACAGTTTAAATTGAATTAACATCCACAATAAAATAAAATTAGTTCTAGAAAAGAGTACTGAAGAATAGATTGCAGAGATGTCGCCTATAGAAAATTATAGAAACAAAGTAAAATACAGAATTCACAATTGTAACAACAGATTATAAGGAGTACTTAGGCAATCACAATAAAATGATTAGATATTAGAAAATGGAGGAATATAAAAGAACGGTCTTTAAGGGAAGCAATGGAAACTGTGTGCATTAAGTGAAGTTTAGTAGAGGGTAAATATTGATATTAAATCACGAGTGTGGGGCTCAGATATTTGTAGATTTCAAGGGCTTACATTACATTGCTTTTGCGGCCTTTGGTTGCTGAGTCGAGGACATGTGACTGTGGCTGGTACCTGTGGCTTTCACTCAGTACCTGCTCACCAAATAAGGAGTCATAATCATAATTCTACTCCCACCAACTATATTCACGTTCAGTCAACATTTCTGACATGTCTCTGGGTTACTGATCAACATAAAACTTGTCACAACCAGGACAATTAATATTGTGTACACCACTGCTGGTCAGGAATCGAGGCAAAAAACTGTATTGCATCTAACTCTGCTTTGAAACCTCGTTTGCAGGTAAGAACTGATGTGAGAAGGAGCACCATTTGGTAGCATTCATGTATTGCTGCATACTGTGAGGAAGGAGGTATTACTGTGTATGTTGTAGTTTTATATAAATTTTGAAACAGTGTATTCGTGTACTGATGTCAATGGTTAGATCTAGTAAGTTTATGAATTTTCTGCTGATCTTGAATGTGAACTGAATATTTTTACCTAGACTAAGTTATAACAAGATGTGTTGAGCTTACTTGTAGTGCATGTTCGTATACATTACACATCTACTTATCTGTGCCAGTAGTCTCAAAGGTTCTTTATTCAAAAAACGTTGTTCAACATTGTGCATGAATATTTCACCCAAATGTGGGCGAACAGGGGACCATATGGCTTGTAAGCCTTCTAATGTTTACACAGAGTCCCTTGGAACTGGAAATAATTTTAAGCTAAGCATGTCTTTGCTACTCCTTCCACTGTGTGCAGGAATTGATGTACAATACAATAACTATGATACCTATCACAAAGTAAAGCAAAAACCCAGAAATCGTGTAAATATAGCATTTCCTTTTTTGTGAGGAATACCACAGTCAAGTGTACTTTGAACAGCAGAGATAAGCTGAAGTGACTATTTAACAGTATACAAAATTAATTGTCCTAATTTTGATATGTTTTGTGTTCATAAATCAGGTACAGATATCTACATTTGTGCTCTGCAAACCACAGTGAGATGCGTGGTAGATGGTACAACCCATTGTACCAATTATTAGGTTTTCGTCCTGTTCCATTCATGTTTGGAGCTTGGGAAGAATGAGTGTTTGAATGCCTCTGTGAGTGCAGTAATTATTCTAATGTTATCCTCACGATCCCTATGTTAGCAATATGTAGGTGGTTGTAGTATATTTCTAGAGTAATCATTTAAAGGCAGGTCTTGAAACTTTGTTAACAGACTTCCTCAGGATAGTTTACATCTATCTTCAAAAGCCTTCTACTTCAGTTCCTCCAGTATCTCTGTGACACTCTCCCATGGCTTCAGCAAAACTGTGACCATTTGTGTCGCACTTCTCTGTATACATTCCATATCCCCTGTTAGTCCCATTTGGTATGGGTTCACACAATTGAGCAATATTCTAGAAATGGTCGCATGAGTGATTTGTAAGCAGTCTCCTTTGTAGATTAATTGCATTTCCCCAGTACACGTGCTGTTCCCACTACTGAACTTACGGATCATTCCATTTCATAACCTTACAAAGTGTTGCACCTAGGTATTTGTATGAGTTAACCGATTCCAACAGCGACTCGTTGATCAATGTTAGCTGAACATGAATACATTTGGAAGTCGCAGAAATATGACTCAACATAAGCTGAGCACAGACTGAGTGACTACCACAGATACCAGCCACAGTCCTATGTCCTCCACTTAGTAAACAAAGGCCAAAATCTCAACTTATTAGAATTCGTGGAAATCGAGGAACAAATGGAGTCCTGATCTGATATTATATGACCAACATAGCTGAAGACCTCCACTGTTGAAAACTTCTCTTAACCCTCACAGTTTTTTAGTGCTTTTCACACCATCTCTTCCTTTCTTTTCTACCATTTTCCTATACTTAATTTGATATTTTATTGTACTCCACATATTCTGTTGTTACAGTTGTCAGTTCTACATTTTACTCATTTTATGCATACCTCTACGTATGTAATAACTTTTCATGCTAGTTTTACTACACTTGTGAGGTACTAATTTTATTTTATAGGAATTCTTAATAGAATTTAATTGTTGTCTAGGCATTGTTTATAGGTCAGGTGTTAATGTTTTCTTCCTAGTTTGCTCCCTTTACACTTATTTACTTTTTCATCTTTTTCATTGCATACCACTGCACTGCTGATGACTTTTACTGTGTATCCATGCCTCCATCTATATGAGTCTTTTCCAATTTTGTTTACAAATATTTTAACTTCTTTGATGAATATTGTTGAAGTTTAATAATGATCTCGTAAGTTGAAAACGAGTTTGCTAAATAAATGAACCATGCAAAAGGTACACAATATTTTGTTCTTCATTCGAAATTGTGTTGATCTACAAAGAAGTGATGAAAGAAGTAGTTAACATGCATTTGTTTACTTTTCTCTATTTCTGGCATGAAATTGCCACAAAGACTGTCTTTCCGCGATTTCATGTTTTTGAATATTAAAATTCAAAATGTTCATGTTGATGTCAAACAAATAAGGAAACTCCAATTGCTGGAAAGTACTTTAATATACCAAGTTCCTATGCAAAAACCATGTATCATGTATTTTCAAACTAATGTGGCATTAAATTCTTAAAAATAGAAAGTGATAGTGGAGAGCTAAACTTTTGCTACATTATTAGACCCACTTCAAAGAATGTCATGGATAACATATGTCTGACATTTTGTGACCCTACAGAACATATCTTTAAAAAATGTAGCCATCCCATGTATTATAGAAATAAGATTTTTGTGGAAAGATAAATGTTATTTATCAGGTTCTTTCAAAGCAAACAGATGGTTAATATGAAATGTGATAAAGAAATGTCTTAATAGACAAATTACAAAAATGAAGCTATAATATTCTGGAGCAAGATAAAATAATGAATTTAAATAAAAGTTAAGTAAAATTTCCCATTGGATACATGTCACCTTAAAAACAGAAGCAGTTTCAAAGTTGTAAGCTATACACAACGATTTGAATATTGTAACTTGAAACACAATAATGCTGTTAATACCTTATAAGTGTTCAAGAGACAAATCACAAAGATACAAAAATTTGCAAGGTATGATAAAAATTGTCTTCAAATGGAAGTGAAATGTACCAAAAGTGTAACTTTCTAATGGGTGCACCTACATATAAAGTGTGCCAACCACAACTAACATTGTCTTCTGTGTTCCATTTTTGTTTTACAACTGCAACCCCATATAGTCCATCATTATTCCTTCATCCAACATAGTGTAAGTTGTGCTGTCATGTAACCAAATGAGCAGCAGTTTTATAAAACAAATAGCAAGCTAGGATAGTCAAATTTACCATCTGTACAAGAAAATACCCCATATTCTGAGCTAGTGAGACAATCCGCCAATGAGGCAGTTATTTCAGAGATAATTAGCAACTGCACAAGTGTCCTTCTGGGATCTTTGCAACCACACTGTTTAATGTTTTGGCTTGTAGATTACTGAGGGGTAACACTTGTATATAGCAGCAGAGTGATATTATGAAAGATTATTTTAGTATTCTTTAATGAAATAGCGATTTTGCTCATATAGTGTAAGTTTATTATATCAGTATTTACTTAAATTAAGATTAAACTATGATGCTGACCTTGTAACATAAATGCAGCTATTCCTTACACATGTGCAGACATCACACACATGCTTGTGTTATAAAAAATGGTGCACCCTTGCAAGGATTAATTATAAAATTTTTCAAAATATCCTTTTAAAGAAAATAAGTTCAGAAATGGTTTTTTATTGAATGTTAAATTGAATCACAAATTTATATAGGCTTCATTGAATGGAAAGTTAAGGTACCATTATATCATTGATATCTTTTTAGGCTGATCCATCTACTCTTAATTTTATGCAGTACTTTTTGAAAGGTCGTTTGCTTTTTGTGTAAAGTTCCTATCAATATCACTGTCATCAGCATCAGTGAAATCATATCTTTCCTGTGAGTCACGTTTTAAGTGTATTTCATTTTCCTCTTTTTCTTCAGCACCCTGTTTACTACACTGAGCTTTCTTGAACTTGTATACGTAAATATATGACGCAGTACTATTTCTGAATCAGTATTTAAGAATTAACATACATAAATGTGTTTGCATTATACCTCAATTTGAATTTAAACTTAAATTGGAAAAATTGGTATAGTATCTACTTCTAGAATTTTCACATATGACATAAACATAATAGACCACTAAAACATAGTTCTGAACACACAGTTACAAGATGAAACTTTTACACTGTTTCATATAATATTCCAACTATATTTATTCATATTCTAAGACAGGGATTTCGCTCCAAAAACTAGAAATATTATATAGGTTATTTACTATATAGAATTTTTCCATACATTTTGGATCTAAAAGATATGTTTATCTTATAAACAAATTGGACTACTAATCATTTACAGAGAACTGATTGACAAGAGTAGTGATTAACAATTCAGCTAACTTTTGCAGTATTCAAAAACAGTAAGAAAGATCACACAATGGAGTACCTTTAGAAAATTGGGACTGACTATTAAATTACTGCATTTTTCAGAAATAGCAGTAAAATTTTCACTTAGGAGTTTACTCCCATCACAGGACATGACACTGAAAACCACAATGGCATATTTACATATGACATTAGTAAAACCTTTTTTACATATGTAACTTCTTCACATCTAATGTACTTGCAAATCACTTCTTTCACATCAAATTTAGGATTTATCACAACAGTTATTACAGAAAAAATAATACCTAAATTGGGAAGGCATATTTGAGTTAAAAACTCATGACAAGAATTTTTTCATTAAATACATAGGAATTCAAGGCATATTTTGTCTCATAAATATGTAGAGCACAGAAAATCTTAGACAAGAAATTTTCTAAAATACCTATGTATAAACACATTTGACTGAAAATAAATAATAAGTACTTCATTGTAAGAGCGCCCTGTTCATATGACAGTTACCCTAGCTGTGTGTAAACTGTCCATTTTGCTTATGCAGCATCTGACAAATTTATATTGAACTGGTAGGTCAATAGAAGGATACATGTGAATGAATATCTGTAATATAAATAAAAGCATAAAAGACATGTCACACAGCACTTAATGTTTAGTAAAGAAATAGCAGTAAATAATCACAGAATTTTCTTGTGATCTATTGATAGAAAAGTAGAAGCAGATAGTGAACCAGAAAATGAAGGATGGTTTTGCCCAGTGGGGATAGCTCTACTTGCCACTACAACATCAATCTAGATTGTGTTATTCATTATAAGTTTTTTGACTTCGTGTTATTTGATAAGTACAACAAACAAAGGTATATTATAAATGAAATAAAAAACAGTTTTGAACTACCAAGAATTTTCGTACACACTCTGATGAAGAGCAAAAACATTCATTCCGAGTAATAAAAACCGTTTGAGATTGATACATCACATATCCTCCCAAGCTGTTTCAAACATTATTTTTATAATTTTTCACTTTGTCTTTTCTGATAAATAAAACAATTGAAATTTTGTTAAAAATTTTAGTCTTTGCAGATGGTATTCAGTTCAGTCCACACCAAAGAGAGACCATAGCACCTATAACACTCCTAATGAAATTTACATCTAATGTTTTTAGTTTAAGCAAGTACATGAGAATAAAGCTATAGTTCCTGTGGCAGTGGATGTAAATATAAAAGGAGTATTTGTCAAATTTTGACATCTAAATGTAAAAATAAGATTTCAAATGCTCTCCATTTGACATTTATACGAAGTATAATGTCAGTGAACAATAAAAAATTTTAGAATGCAAAGTATGCCAACAGTGAAACTTGTATGAATCATATGAAATACACATATACATTTTTAGTAGGTGATAAACTGATTTCTGACAGTGTTTTGTACAGAATGAAATAAGATGGCGTAAAATACCATGGTTGTTTCATCAAAAAGAATTCTAATGTGTGCACTGAAGGTGAAAAAGAAATATTTGGGATGGAAAAGACTGGCAGATTTTTTCTTATTAATGAAGTAATTTTCAACATTTAGAACATGTGACCTGAATTCCATTGTTTAATAGACAAGATAACATTTTTTATAATTAAGAAAATTTGATCAAACAGGTAAAAAAAGAATTGCTTTTCATGGTGACAAATAAGCCTGAATTTTATGTTCATTTCCAAATTTTGACACAAAGCTTCAAATGTTATTTGTAGTAAAAAGTTTTTCTTGATGTTTATTGCCATAGTTCAACAATTTAATTTTGTGAAAAATCTAAACAATATATGGATTAATGAGGTTTTATGCTTGTAGGGCTTTCATTCAGTAATATTACCTAATGCAAACAGTTTTCTAGGTTTTGGGAAAATTAATCTATGTGTAGCAGGATGTGAATTCTCTTTTATTTCAAAAGGGGCTATGTAGACATAAAAAAATTCTTGAATTTGGTAGTCATTTTCAATCTGTTTTTTCATGACTTCTCCAACAATTTTCTCTCTTTTTTGGGCATTGTATCAACAAACTGGGTATTCAGTGCTTTCAGAAATGAAGTTAGCTGGCTTTCTGTTATACATTGTTTTAGGTGGTGAAATTCCAGTGCTTTCACAAATGAAGTTAGATGGCTTTCTGTTATATATTGTTTTAGGTGGTGAAATTCCAGTGCAAGAATTCTGCAGGCTATTCATTAGATCTTCAACTATTGACATATTCTATCCAACTGGTATAGTTCCTCATACAAAATGCTTTAAAAGGCCTTCGTCTTTCTTTAATATATCTTTCACCTGGATTAGAAGAAAGGTGGTACATAGAACTAAAATGTGCTTTTTTGGTTAAAGAAATAGTTAGTGTGCCAACATTAAAAAGTAATTCACTGTAATTTTGAGAGTAATTTGTTTACTTACGGCCTTCTTGGGAGGATACAGATTTCTGAACATTGAGAAAATGTGAAACATTGCGAAAATATAGCAAGATCGTCTATGGGTTTTGCCAGAGGAAGATATATCCACCACTACAAGATTACTAGATCTAACTGTTTGTTTTGCAAAATATTTTGCATTAACCCCCAGGGAGTGTGATTGGTAGCCTGTAATAATTGGCATCTGTCACAGCCAGCAAGCTTTTTTTTTTAAAATTTAAACCAGTGTTATAGAAGTAAATATTATTTTCTATCATTTGGATGAATTTTATTGGGCCGTAATGACCAAAACTTACATGTACATATTTTATTAAGGTGTCGATGTGATGCTCTGTTCAGCTTAATTTCTAGTCTGAACAGGGTCCTTTTAGCAAAACCCCTACAAGTACATTGTACTGTTTTTCAACATTTTCTTTTCGGTTTTTAACTAAATACCTTGCCCCAGCTTCTAGGTTTCATTATGATTTTAAGTCTTCCTAACATAATTACAAATTTTCATTGTTTCTAGCTCTTCCTTTACCCCCTGAAATACACAACTTTGAACTCCCATTCCCTTTCGCCAGTGTAGTTTCCTTAACTGACACCAGCAGTACCCTAGAATTGTGTCAGCAACATCTTTGTCTCTTCCATGAATATATGTGATTTCATAGTTGAATTGTTTTACAAACATAACCAAGCTGGTTATCTTACTGTGATGTAATTTGCATTCTTGTAAATAGCTTAGTGCTCTGTTATCAGAATAAATAATTTGTAATAAAAAATTTAACTTTTAAATTTACTGAATGTCCAATGTATCACCAGGAGATCTTTCTCAGTTTCATTTTTTCATGCTTTTCAACATCCTACTTGCATATCCAATAGACCTCTTTAAATTTTTCCATCTATTTCTCTTTCCTGAAATAACTTTGCACCCAAAACAATGATCTACTGTCAGTAATTAGAAACAAAGGAAGAGCCATATTTGGTCTGTATACCTTTTAACTCTGATGAAGGTGATTTTTAATTTCATCCTCACAAACTTCCTTCCAATCCCAAACTGTATTTTTCCTTAACAGGTTGCTTAGGTAAGGTGCATTTAAAACTGATTACAAATAAACTTTCCATAAAATCCTGTTAGCCCACAGTATGGCTTTAATTGCTCTTTATTTCCAGGTGCTGAAAATTTTGTAACAGTTTCGATTTTGTCCTTATCTGGTTACCTTTTCTGAAACATTGTGCCCAGAACAAAACGTAATACTATAATAAATTGTGTTCCAGCAGCACATAGTTCAAAAGGAACAATAAAATACTAGTAACAGTTATCCCCATATAAACATGCAGTATATTTTCTGAGGTCAGGGCAAATGGTATTTGATGAAAACCTGAATCTTACAACATCCACCACAGATTATGTACATGTGTATATTAAGCTTTTTCTGAACTATTCCACAAGGCATTGTATTACCATGCTGGACAAAATAACTGAGCTTTTTGTATGTCAGAAGTCACTATTTTTCCATCAAATCATTTTCTGTTGCTCTGGAACACCAGAAGTCGGTGTTTTCCTATTAATTCCTGTCTCCATCGAATATTTTTACATTGCTAATTGCGGGTCACATTTTATGTTCTCTCAGATCTCATCCACACACTTATACCTTCTCACACCAGCAATTTTATAACCACTTTCGCGAGCTCTTATATGGAATATATTAGAAAACAAGAAACCCGCCTCGATTGCGAAAAAAGCACCAAGCGTTAACCTAGGTTTCGGTGTAGATAACTACACCTTCTTCAAAAGGTTCTGGAGAAGGTGTAGTTATCAACGCCGAAACCTAGGTTAATATTAGGTGCTTTTTTCGCAATCGAGGTGGGTTTCTTGTTTTTTAATGTATTAACCAACGATTGCTGACGCGCTGCGATGTTGAAGGTTCTTATACGGAACCTTGCTTCAGTATTACTACACTTAGAAAAGTTTTCAAGAAGATTCTTCTATATTTACAGTATTGAATACGATTTTCCCATTTCGAGGGTTATTCACAGTTGCGAATATGGACTACCATCAGCTGTATAAGGGAATGACGTCAATGAAATTTGTGCCGGACGGAACTCGAACCCGGATTTCCCGCTTAGAGCAAGCGATCACCTTACTGTTTCGCTATCCGAGCGCGACTGACGACTAGACCCAAACCGCAACCGCCCCCTACAACCTGTACTCGTACATCCGTTATATATACAGAGTGTTACAAAAAGATACGGCCAAACTTTCAGCAAACATTCCTCACACATAAAGAAAGAAAATATGTTATGTGGACATGTGTCCAGAAACGCTTACTTTCCATGATAGAGCTCATTTTATGACTTCTCTTCAAATCATATTAATCATGGAATGGAAACACACAGCAACAGAACGTACCAGCGTGACTTCAAACACTTTGTTACAGGAAATGTTCAAAATGTCCTCCGTTAGCGAGGATACATGCATCCACCCTCCGAAGCATGGAATCCCTGATGCGCTGATGCATCCCTGGAGAATGGCGTGTTGTATCACAGCCGTCCACAATACGAGCACGAAGAGTCTCTACATTTGCTAGCGGGGTTGCGTAGACAAGAGCTTTCAAATGCCCCCATAAATGAAAGTCAAGAGGGTTGAGCTCAGGAGAGCGTGGAGGCCATGGAATTGGTCCGCCTCTACCATTCCATCGGTCACCGAATCCGTTGTTGAGAAGCGTACGAACATTTCGACTGAAACTTGCAGGAGCTCCATCGTGCATGAAGTACATGTTGTGTCGTACTTGTTAAGGCACATGTTCTAGCAGCACACGTAAAGTATCCCGTATGAAATCATGATAACGTGCTCTATTGAGCGTAGGTGGAAGAACATGGGGCCCAATCAAGACATCACCAACGATGCCTGCCCAAACGTTCACAGAAAATCTGTGTTGATGACGTGATTGCACAATTGCGTGCGGATTCTCGTCAGCCCACACATGTTGATCGTGAAAATTTACAATTTGATCACGTTGGAATGAAGCCTCATCCGTAAAGAGAACATTTGCACTGAAATGAGGATTGACACATTGTTGGATGGACCATTCGCAGAAGTGTACCCGTGGAGGCCAATCAGCTGCTGACAGTGCCTGCACACGCTGTAGATGATACGGAAACAACTGATTCTCCATACAGTGATGCGGTTAACGTTACCTTGTACAGCAGCATTTTCTCTGGCGCTGACATAAGGGTTATCGTCAACTGCACGAAGAATTGCCTCGTCCATTGCAGGTGTCCTCGTCGTTCTAGGTCTTCCCCAGTCAAGAGTAATAGGCTGGAATGTTCCGTGCTCCCTAAGACGCGGATCAGTTGCTTCGAACATCTTCCTGTCGGGACACCTTCGTTCTGGAAATACAAACGTACCGCGCCACGGCTATTGCCCCGTGCTAACCCATACATCAAATGGGCATCTGCCAACTCCGCAATTGTAAACATTGCACTGACTGACGAAACTAAAATGATCTCTAACATGGAAATGAAGTGTTTCCGGACACATGTCCACATAACATCTTTTCTTTATTTGTGTGTGAGGAATGTTTCCTGAAAGTTTGCCGGTACCTTTTTGTAACACCCTGTATTCCCGTACAGAGGAAACTTTTACTTGAAAGTCGCTCGTCCGTTGTCAGCGAATAAATACTATATTATAATGCCTGAATTCTTCCGAATTAGAATGCAATGTCTCTTCGGACATGCATGGATGTGTGAAGGAACAGACACTGCAGCAACTACAGCGCCATGAAATATCAAAAATTTTAATTTTGGTCGTTCTATTGTACAGGTGATGGTTGTTCATATTCGCAACTATGATTGTATTTCACGTATTTCATGACGACTGTAATCGCTGCAGTGCCTGTTCCTTCAGACAAGTCCGAAGGAACTTTGCATCGTAATTCGGAATAACACTAGCACTGCACTGCCGTAACCCCCTCTCTCTGTCCATATCCTCCTATTTCCTTTCTGTG
The DNA here is from genome assembly GCF_023897955.1 of Schistocerca gregaria. Taxonomy (NCBI): domain Eukaryota; kingdom Metazoa; phylum Arthropoda; class Insecta; order Orthoptera; family Acrididae; genus Schistocerca; species Schistocerca gregaria. The sequence goes on from NC_064920.1 coordinate 1,167,373,680, forward strand.
TTCAGCTCCTCCTTCCCTTCTCTGTCTGTCCATTTCTCCTCACTCCTTCTCTCTCTACGTTATCACCGCCACCCGAATAGAAGTTCCATAGTTTTCCTTTCCTGGCAGTAAGTAATATATATGCAAAGTTTGGTTGAAATTGCTCCAGGGATTTGGAAGGAGCTTTTTACCTGCGGCTTTGCGTGCATACACACGTACAACATGTATTTCACAAGTATTTGGCATAATTCATACGTATTTGTATACATATTTCACCTGCGTCTCTAGCGGATTTCGACCTGCAGTTTCTTTACCACGCACCTCAATGTTTATCACCTGAACTAAGTGATGTATAGTGATAAAATTTTGCAGGTCAATTCAGCAGTAGCATACATGTAGATACTGTCTACGAAACGTGTTGCGAATAGTCTTAGTAACAACGAAGTAATAATGTGCATTTTCAACTTCTCGCTGCGTAGTGAATAGTCCATTAAATTTCGGTAATGCAGCCGCCCAAATAAAATTTCCTCCACTGATATTTCGGCCGCGTATCGTGCGGCCATCCTCAGAGTGAGTCACAAGACTGACGACAAGATGCCAAGCGGGGCCTTATATGCTCCACCGCGGCGGTACTACGTATGCGGGTAACAGGTGCTGGTCGGCGGCAAAGACATACGTTTACACATGCGCCGGCTGTGGCGAAGGCGTACAGACATTCGATTGACTTTTCGATGTGTGATCGTCGGTGGTGACACCATGACGACTTCTCTGCAGTTTAATTACCCCAAGGGCCGGATTCCAGGCTTTGTCCAAATTAAAACCATTATCTCTATTTGTTAAATTATTGGCTTATCTAATTTCTATAGCTTTCTTGAAGACAGATTCCCAAAACGAAGAGGTGGATGTTAAAATCTTCACATCACTGTAATTCATGGGATGTCCTGTATCAATAGAATGTACGGCCACAGCTGACTTGTCTAGCTGTAATAAGCGTGTGTCTCTTCGATGCTCCACACATCTCTCATGAACGGTGAGTGTTGTTTGATCTATGTACGACTTCTCACAGTTTCCGCAATGAATCTGATACACACCCCCTTTACGAAGCTGTAAATCGTCCTTCACAGAGGCGAGTGAAGCTACAATCTTAGTGGGGGGCCGGAAGATCATCTTAATACAATGTTTCTCAAGAATATTGCCTATCTTCGAGGAAAGAGCACCCACATAGGGCAAAAAACGCACTAGATCTGAAGGAATTACTATCTTCTTGCCCATCACATACCTTCAGTCTAGGTTTTGCATTGAATGCTCTACGAATTTGTTGCGGAGAAAATCCATTCGATTTGAAAATGCTCTTGAGGTATGAGAGCTCTTCTTGCAAATTACCTTTATCGTATATACAGTGCGCCCTATTCACTAAGGTCTTAAGGACACCTACGGTCTGTGAAGCGTGATGGCGGCTGCTTGCATGTAGCAATAGATTTGTGTGTGTTGGTTTCCGATATACGGCATGTCCTAATGTGCCACCAACTTTACGGCCAACGACAACATCCAAATAGGGGAGGCAGCCGTCATTTTATGTTTCCATAGTAAATTTGATACTAGCATAGATAGAATTCAAATGGTCAAGAAATCGATGTAATTGATCCATTCCGTGAGGCCATACCACAAATGTGTCGTCCACGTACCTCCAGAAGACCGTTGGTTTAAAACGTGCTGAGTCCAGTACCTTGTCCTCGAAGTCTTCCATGAATAAATTAGCTACCAGAGGGGAAAAAGGGCTTCCCATAGCAACGCCATCAACTTCCTCATAAAATTCACCATTAAACTTAAAATAAGATGATAAATGCATGTGTCCAGAAAGGCCGTAATGTTCTTGTCAAAATGATGGCCGATAAGAGATAAAGAGTCCTTTAAAGGTACCTTGGTGTATAATGATACTACGTCAAAACTAAGAAGCACATCTGTACTATTTAGCCTGACTTTGCTAACTCTCTAAATAAAATCCATAGAATTACGAATGTGGTGACTAAATTTTCCCACCAATGGTTTTTATAAGGAAGCTAAATATTTGGCAAAAAAAAAAAAACGTTGCTGAACCAGTAGCGCTCGTTATAGGTCTCATAGACAGACAAGTGCTCTATACGAAGTAACAAGTTTAAACGTAATGCATGACGCGGCAGATTTACTGCATGAACAGCGGAAATGTAATAAGTGATGAACTTTTGTTTCCTTTCATCCTTTCACTGGGGATGCGACCGAGAAAACGTCTCGTAAAAGTTTGGAATTATGTGAAAAGTCACTAAGTGCTCCCATACTCGAATACTGGATGAATATAATCTGGTCATTTGTGCGTCGTGAGCTAAGCTTCTTTTTCACCACCATTTCCACCCGTTTTAAAGGTATGTGGTTCTTACCCCCCACTGGTTCTTTCCAGACAGTGAAACGTGTACGAAGTTTGGTTGACATCGGTCCAGTGGATTAGGAGGAGATGTGGAGTGTAGATAGACACATACATACACTTTTATAATGTGTGTGGATTAACGGTAGGCAGACTTAAAAAGTATTTTTCATTATCTTTATTATAGTAGTCTATGCTCACCTACCTTGCACATTTTGCCTGTGATTAAAACAAGGGGTCCTAAAAATTGAATCAACAGCTAAACTGACAGTAAAATGATCACTTAAAATGAACTTCGAAACTAATGTCCATCATAGACTGCCCTATAACGTTCGTTGTGTCAAACATCGAACATGAAACAGCCTCCACACATACTGTGGAATTTCTTACTATGCCTGAAATACGTGCTACCTCAGTTCTTGAAGATTGCTGCTTGCAAGCTGACATAAATATTTACGTCTTCCCATCGTATTCTAAAGACACTCTATTGGTGACCAATCAGGCAACCATTCCGGTCAGACAGGGTTTCGTACATTACCAAGGTTTTTAAGATGTTAATTGCAGTGTACGGTCTCGTATTTTCCTACTTAAATATGCCATTTGGTTCCCTGGTCATGAAGAATAGACCGACAGGATTTACCGTTGTTGCCACACAATGTCGAGCAGTCAACGTCTTCTCAACAGTTGCCAAATCGGTCCTTTTGTCATATACGATACCTCTTTTCTCTCTGATTCCGGGAGGTGGACAGGTACAGACCTCGAGAATCCCATGACACTCTGCACACAGATTCGTGTAGAACTGAATGCCACCGATACTCATCGTTGAACACCAAAGATTGCCACTGACAAGGAACTCCTGGAGTACGAGGTCGCAAGTTTAATCTTTAGTGAGGCTCATTTCAAACTGTCGTGTTAACCATTATGACAAGAACAATATTAGTTGCTAATGACTCGCCATGTGCATCAGGAGGGCGACAGCAAATGAGTGTCCGGAAGCGTGGAGATCAACTCTCTATGGGATGTACGTATTACACTTCACAAAATGAACGTCGTCGACATTCAAGAAATGTTAACTTGCACCTTGAATACAGAATGAAAAATAGCTCGCCACAGTGATCATAAAGCTTCACACTACCAAGATCGAAGACGAACTTCACGGGAGTTACAAACAGTGCAGGACGTCAGCTAGGTATCCACTCTCAAAAAAAGCATATAGAATAATACTGTTGGATCGGGTTGATGAGACCTGATGATGGCATGCAACCGAATGCGAAACAGTCTGTCTTGGAGGATATCGTGAAAGTGCCATAGACACAGAGAGAGCGTTAATATGCTTTACAGGACAAAAAGAAAAGAAAAGAAAAAAAAAACTGGAGTCCGTATCTGTGCAGATATGATATGAACCACTGTGTGACACTTTTCGGGTGGGATAGTCTGCTCTAAAGGAGTATGATTTTTATACGCAAATCAGGAACCAAGTAAAAGGAAGTTATTTTGACCAGCAACAGGCCAAAATCAGTCTTCATACAATAGTTGTAGTTCTCTTACGCCCATTTCCCCACTCTTCCTTGCTGTGGCATGAATGTTGCCTACCGTGCTTGCAAGACGATGCACACGAGAAAGAAATGTAGAGGGCAGAGCATCTCCAGCTTCTCGCAGCACAATAAATATCTATCCACACAACTGACCATCGAGATTAACAGTCGGAATAATTGTATACAAATGCATTAAGGGATTGATGTTAGCTGATCTTCATACAACTCTCTTGGTACATCTAATTTCTAGGGTTCGTTTCGTACGCATTGCCTCTTCAAGTCATGAATGGTCGGAGTTGAAAACAAATTCCTTATTCAACAATGGGATGAATCTGTTTATCTCATCTACAAATTTCCGGGTCGATTCCGCAGTTTGCTGTGCATCGTCAAACTGACGCTTTGTTTGATATTTCGTTACCTTACGTCTTCCAATTCTGTAGCACTGTTTGAAGATAAGTAACCGTCCCCTGCTGCCCTCGAAATCACTGTAACCTATGTCGGGCGCAATTTGATGTGCGTAACGTGATACGTCGCTAACATGCGCATTCTGTGAATTGCATCGAGCATGCTTGAAACGCACAAACACCAGTTTTTGTAACAAGTCCTCCTTGTCCTGTCTTGAACACCCGCGGTTTTTGCTGTGCACTGTACGCTCATATTGTTCCGGACGTTATAACACTACCGTCTCATACTGCTGTACCATAACCTTAAAGTTGGAGGCAGGTTGTGAAATAAAATCTTACTAAAGAAATTACGGTATAACGCAACAGAGCAGTGTTACCTCTGAGAGGAATTTTATTATGTTGACCGTATTATACGTAACGGAGGTGGCTTATCGGAAATAAAAGTCAGAATTACGTAAATATTCGAACAGTAACAAACAATATTTTTGCCTATCTACACTGTTCAAAGATTAAAGGAAACTGTCGCCAGCATAATTAGGCAAGAGAATGATTAACGTTCTTGTTTAAGAAAATAGGTATGAGTAACTTCAACGGACAAACACAATCTACATTTTGCCACACGCGAGTGCAATGAACTCTGACACCTGCATATGTTCACGGTTAAGATTGGAAACTGACAGAGCAGAACAGACTATTTGCTCAAATATAACAGATAACATTACACACTATTACTTTTCACACATTTTTCCTAGATGACATAAAATCGTAAGTGTAGTTCACCGCAAAAATTATGAACTGATCATAGATTAAGTCTCTCTTAGCTAAATACTATTCTATTTAGAATGGAAGTTAATTGGAATTCACTAACAGCTTACTTCTCACTGTCTTTTGAATAAAGAAATTATTGTTTTAATAAATAGTGGTCTTTCTATTAATTGTTGTTTATCATGAGCATAAAGGATAACCAGTGGATCCTATTACACTATTAATATGCACTTTCATTACACAAAAGAAACAAGTATTTAGCAACCATGAGTATATAATTTTCCACTATTGCAGTTTTCCGCTTTTACTACAACGAGACACAATGTTGACAAATTTGCAAGAAACTGACTCACTCTTTAAAATTTACTACAGGCCGCACTATGATCATTAACTGAACTAAACTTTATAAGCCTCAGTTTTAAGAACTTTTAATCTTCAAAAGAAACAGCAAATTGTCTTTATTACCACAGTCTTCTGCTTTCAAGTTAATGGTTAAATAAGTGACTTTGAAACTCTACAAAACTTTAAATTGGACTGTTTCCATCACTGGGGGGCTTTTACAAAACTACATTTATTACCTCCCACAATTTCACTAAATCCACAGTAAGTCTGAATACTCCCTTCTTAGCAAAGATCAAACAACATTATTTAATTAACTATTTGGCATTGAGGCTTTCATTTTTTCCACAAACTAGGGCACTCGGTAATCATAGTTCAAATGGAGAGAAACCTGAGAGGTGTTGTTATAGGAAAAAATCAATGTAGGTTCATAAGTTCAGTTATAAGTTACTTTATATTTGTGCACACTAAAACATCCAATGAGCTGATCCTTCACTGTACATTACTATAGTGCTCCATTATAGTGATTGCGCAATGTGGTGGCGATTGCATGTTGGTAGGTGGAATTGCAGGTAGAATTGCTGGACTCTGTCATTTCTTGGTGGCGATGATAGATACTAATTCCAGAATAGTTCCAGCTATTTATCCATTCATCCGAGGCATTGGAAAGCGGCAGGAAAAGCCTCTCTCAGAACCAGCACAATATACAACTTTTACATGGGCAGTGCACAGTTTGGTAGCTCGTCCCCGACTGACTCATGTTCCACCTTTTCTACCTAGGCCAACCACAACTGCCGGCCGCGGTGGTCTAGCGGTTCTAGGAGCTCATTCCGGAACCGCGGGACTGCTACGGTCGCAGGTTCGAATCCTGCCTCGCGCATGGATGTGTGTGATGTTCTTAGGTTAGTTAGGTTTAAGTAGTTCTAAGTTCTAGGGGACTGATGACCACAGATGTTAAGTCCCATGGTGCTCAGAGCCATTTGAAGCAACCACTACTTGCGAGCTAGTAAGTTCCGTTCCCGAGGGGAACCACATTACCTTTTACATACAGAATGACTAAGAATCCTAAGTGAAGGTCAGCAGTTTACATAACAGCAAACAATCGTTTTAAGCAAAACATATCATTTGCACATATAGGTAGTTCTAAACAAAATTATTTAAACAAATTCCAAATATATACAGTAAGTGTTGTCTCCCTCCATTGGGACAAAGAATTTAAATGACAGATATACTACATTGCATAGAATCAAACCATGACATCGAATTTTTAACAAAGAAAGGAATATTCAATTTTGTGTTATCGATTCAAACACATTTACAGAAACTCAACGATGTAACATTAAACAAAACAAATGCAAAATAGATCAGTAGATCATCAGGGCTATGGTGTTACAACGTATTCTAAATCTATTTATAACTTTTTTAATTTTTATTGTTTATTTTTTTTACTATGGTGCGGATGATCTTCCATGTGTGTAATTATGTTTCACTCTTTGGAGAGCGGCTGTCTTGTACTGCGTTTGACTGGAGACTGGATTTGTGACTACCTGACCGACAAGGATGATGAACAACGTGTTTCTATAACACTTTCACTTGTTAAACAGGTATTGTCATCATTGTATCCCTCATGTGCACTTTGAGCACAGTCGAGTGTAGAGGACACCACATGTCCCACTGGCTCATCTTGCAGTAACGATTATGTATTTTCGTCTGCCACTTCTTTCCCACACTACGTAATTCTTTGGATTTCTTTTTGACGAAGTATCACCTTCGAAAATTTTTGTAGACATAACGCAATGTTTGCTTTGTTTATCGCTGCCTTTACTCTGTTTTGTGCGAATGCTGCTAACACTGTAGCACTGTTGTCAGCTACTCGTCGATTAAGCAGCGCAACTACGCACCGTAGCCTCATGCTGTGCTCACTATAGGATACTTACAGCTCCGCCCCCTGTTGCCATTAGCAGGCAATATATGGGGCGTTGAATCCCGTACACATCATTGGCCTCTTGCGACCTCTCACTCAAGGGGCCCTTTGTGAGTCTACTCGTAGACTCCAGTTCTACGTCAAAGAAGTTTCTTTTGTCAGAGGTAAGGTGTCCGTGGTAAACGACGAATGGTAACTCGACGTCTCAGAACAGCTTCCAGTAATCTGTTCTTGACGCTTCGAGTTTACTCCTTACCCACGATGTCTGTGCCTAGATTTCAGTAATCACCCGTTTATTCGTCAGAGCTAGCGAAATAATTCTGCGATCTTCTCGCGGTGTGGTTCTTGAGGAAGGACCCGAGTCTGCTCCTCTTCTCTCACTGCAGTCGCCAGTCCATCTCGTCGCCGCTCGTTCTAAGGTAATTCCGTACAGCTATCTATCTGCACGATCTGTCCGTCTGATGCTCCTGTATCCCCCACGTCAATGACTGACAGTTCTCAAATACCGAAAGATGCCGATACAGTGCACGTGCACTCCCTCTTCGCACACTGTGTAGTGATCTCCACATGTCAAGTTCCTGTAACGTTAAGCTGTCCTCACACGAGACGTATTTCTCATCGCGAAGCATGACAGACGTAATGTCTGTCGTGCTTGCCGCACGCCCTGAAACGACCTGCTGTATCTCATGGAATGTGCTCCTCATCGTGATATACGACCCCAGCGCTCTCCAGCGACACTTTCGGGCTGCATCTCGTGCGTAAATTAAACAGTTTCTTCACGTAAATGGAGGAGCGAAAAACATCTGCGTTCCTACCATTTAACACACCCTCCAAACCCACCTTGACGAGTTCACCACTTGGTGTAACCAGCGGTTCCTTTGTCTCAACCCCTCCAAAACCCAGGCAATCATCATGCGCCGCACCACCCGACCCTTTGGTCTCCATGACTTCTACCTCAGCCTTTATGGTCGTCCCACCCAGCTCACCTCCACCCTGAGATACCTTGGCCTCACCCTCGACGTCACCTCACCTGGACCCCTCACCTCCTGACCATGCAGCAGAAAGCCCATTCCTGCCTCTGCCTCCTGAAACTCCCGTCTGGCCAGACATGGGGATTACATCCTTCCACCATCTTGCACCTACAAATCCCTCATCGGTCCTATCCTCTGTTATGCCAGCGTTGCCTGGATCTCCAGACCCATTTGCTTTTACAAGGTCCTCCAAATCCTCAACTGCCATGTGCTCCACCTTGCCTTCCATATCCGTCTTCCAACCCCCACATGGCTCCTGTATCACCTCATCCCCTTCCCCCACCTCCTCCTTTTCCTCCAACATCTCTACATCATTTACACAGCCTGCAGGCTAGATCATCCCCACCCCCTGGTTTCCTCCTTTGTCTCCACCCCCTGCCCATTGCCGCCCGTCTACTGCTGTATCCTTCCCTCTCTCCACGTCCACACCCTCCATCTCCTTCATCAGGGCAATTTGCAGCACCTCCCCCCTCCTGGATCTTGAACTTCCTTCCAACTGTAACCTGGCCTTGTCCCCCCCCTCCCCAGGGCTCCCTTTTTCCTCTCTCCTCCTTCTCCTAGAGCTGATTTTCCTCCTTCTGTCCTTGAGTCCTTGCACCCCCTCCTTCGGCTGTTTTTCTCACTCGGCCCTTCCCTCCTTGGCCCTCCTTCTGCACACCCCCCACCTCATCCCCCTTCCTCTCCTCTCCTCCTCGCCTCCTTTTCCCCTTTCCTCTTTTCCCTGTCCCCCTCCTCCCGGCAGATCCTCACAGGATTTTAAACATTATCATTGTGATGAAGAGAAGAGTGGACGCATGAAAATTGTGACTGACGATCTTCTCGCTAAAGTTGATGAAACGACTCATGAAAGCCGTCGCTTTATAATAACGGGGCTTTTGCTTTCTTTTCCACAAGTTTCACGGTCTTTTCTGTTTCAAACTGTCATTCTAAAGCTAGGCTACCACAAATTTTGTGCACGAATGGTTCCCAACATTCTTACAGTACTGAAAATGGGGGCAACATTGACATTTCTGGAGGCCTGTCTCAAACGTGGTGATTCATTACTGGATCGAATCGTAATCGGTGACGAGACTTGCTCGAAATACTTCAATTTCATGACAAAATTACAGTCCATGGAGTGGGGGCACTCAAGCCCCTCCCCCCCTCCCCCCCCCAAAAAAAACAAGAAAACGTTTGCAGACCTTGTCAGCAAGGAAACTGATGGTGAGAGTGTCTTGGGATAGGCAAGGTGTGGTCCTTTCTGATTTTCGTGATCGTGGAGCAACCATAAATTCTGCCTGGTACTATAAAACTTTGCACAGCCTTAGAAGAGCAGTTCAAAACAAACGCTGAGGGAAGCTGACGTCCAAAATTTTGTTTTTGCACTGTAATTCCCGACCTCACACGGCCAACTGCACTAAATAACTCCTTAATTCATCCAAATGGAAAATTTTCCCTAATCCGCCCGACAGCCTCGATCTTGCTCAAAGCGACTTCCACTTGTTTCCCAAGATGAAGAACTGGCTTGCAAAGCAGCGTTTTGATGACGACGTGGAGCTCCAGGCAGGCGTGACTCACTGGCTGAAGTGTCTGGCAGCAGAATTTTACGACAAAGATCTTTCAAAACTTGTCCACCACTATGATAAGTGTTTCAATATGTTTGGTGACTATGTGGAAAAGTAGTACGTCAGTCGCACTTTCAGATGTGTATAATAAAATGTATTTCTTGTACGTAGTTTTTTTAATGTTAAAACGATCCCTATTTTCTGAATAACTCTCATATTTCTATCGTTGTGACTTCGATGTATGAACTGCATATCTGTCACTACTGTACAATCTTTTCAATTCGTTCTCTTCGTTCTTCGTCTTCCACTCTTATTGCTCCCTCTTGGTTCTTGTACATACTGTACATTAACCGTCTTTCCCTATAGCTTGCCCCTTTTTTTCAAAGGATTTAGAACTTCCTGCATCATTTTACATTGCCGAATGCTTTTTCCAGATTGACAAATTCTATGAAAGTGTCTTGATTCTTCTTTCCTCTTGCTTCTATTATCAAACTCAACTTCAGGACTGCCTTTACCTTTCGGATAGCCAAACTGGTCGTCACCTAACGGATCTTCAGTTTTCTTTTCCATTCTCCTGTGTATTATTTTTGTTAGTCACTTGGATGCGTGAGCTGTTAAGCTGATTCTGCGATAGTTCTCACACTTGTCGGCTCTTGTAAATTTGCGCATTGTGTGGATAATGTTTTTTCAAAGGTCTGATGGTATATCGCCAGTCTCATAAGTTGTACACACCAACGTGAGTAATCGTTTTGTTGTCACTCCCCCAGCCCTATGATTTGAGAAGTACGGATGAAATGTTATCTACACTTGTTGTCTTATTTGATTTTAAGTCTTCTGGATCTCTTCTAAATTCTGATTCTAGTACTGAATCCCTAACTCTCTTCTATATCGCCTCCCGTTCCTTCTTGTATCTGGTCATCAGATACGTCTTCCCCCTTATAGAGGCCCTCAACGTACTCTTTCCACCTATCCGCTCCCTCCTCTGCATTTAGCGGAATTCCCATTGCAGTCTTCACGTTACCACCCTTCCATTTAATTTCAAGGTAGGTTGTTTTGACTTTACTGTATGTTGAGTCAGTCCTTTCAACAAGCATTCCGTTTTTGATTTCTTCACATTCTTCATGCACCATTTCGCCTTACCTTCCCTGTACTTCCTATTTATTTATTTCCTGAGCGACTTGTATCTCTGAATTTCTGAGTTTCCCTGAATATTTTTGTATTTCCTTCTTTCGACGATGAACTGAAGTACTTCTTATGTTATCTATGGTTCGTTCGCAATTACCTTTCTTGCATCTGCGGTTTCCTTTACAATTTCTGTGACTGACTTTTTCAGAGATGTCCACTTCACTTCAACTGAACTGCTGTGCTATACGTTATCACAGTATCTATAGCCTCAGAGAACTTCAAGCAAACGTCTTCATTCTTTAGTACTTCTGTATCCCATTTCTTTGTGCATTGATTTTCCTGCCTAGTCTCTTACACTTAAGACTATTGTTCATCACTGCCATATTGTTACCTGAATCTATAATTGTCTGCCCTTGGGTAAGACGTGCAGTCCAATTCGGAATCCCTGTCTGACCATGATGAAATCTAACTGAAATCATCTCCTATCTCCCGGCCTTTTCCAAGTGTACCTCCTTCTCTTATGATTCGTATTCGCTGTTACCATCTGAAATTTATTGCAGAACTCAATTAGTTTTTCTCCTCTCTCATTCCTACTGCCACTCTATGTTCTCACGTAACCCTTTCTTCTACTCCTTTCCATAGAAGCGCATTCCAATCCCCGATGACTATTAGATCTTCGTCTCCCTTTACGTACTGAGTTACCTGCTCAATATCCTCGTATATTTTATCTATTTTTTCACCATTTGCTTCCCACGTCGGCATGTTTACCTGGACTGTTGTTGTCGAAGCTGATGTACTGTCGATTCTGTGAGAACAAACCTATCACCGAAATGTTCACAGTAACTCACTCTCTGCCCTACCTTCCTATTCATATCGAATCCTACTACCGTTATACCATTTTCTGATGGTGTTGATGTTACCCTATAATCGTCCGACCAGAAGTCCTTATCATCTTTCCATTTCACTTCATTGATTTTATCTAAATTGAGGATTAGCATTTCCCTTTTCAGATTTTCTAGCTTTCCTATAACGTTCAAACATACGAGGGTGAGTCAAATGAAAACCTTAAATATTTTTTTAAATGTTATTTATTGTGCAGAAGTAGTATAAAGCTGTATCACTTTTCAACATAATCTCCCCCACGATCAATCCAACCCCTCCAGCGCTTACAAAGTGCATAAATTCCTCTAGAAAAAAATTCCTTTGGTAGTCCCCGCAACCACTCATGCACCGTGTGGCGTACCTCTTCATCAGAACGGAACTTCCTTCCTCCCATTGCGTCTCTGAGTGGTCCAAACATATGGAAATCACTTGGGGCAAGGTCTGGTGAGTATGGTGGATGAGAAAGACACTCAGAATGCAGGTTGGTGGAAGTGAACCCAAGTATCGTCCCCAGTAACGATTCTTGCAAGGAGGCCATCATTTTCTCGTTCAAAGCGCCCAAGAAGTTCTTCACAAGCATCAACACGTCGTTCTCTCGTTTCAGGCGTCAGCTGCCGTAGCACCCATCTTGCAGCCATTTTGTGAAACTGGAGCACATCATGCACAATGAGGTGTGCCGACCCATGCCTAATCTGTAAACATGCTGCAGTGTCATTCAGTGTCACTCGGCTGTTTTCCTTCACTATGGCTTCAACTGCTGCAATGTTCTGTGGAGTCACAACTAGCTGTGCCTGACCTGGACGAGGAGCATCTTCCACTGAAGTAACACCATTTGCGAACCTCCTACTCCATTCGTAGACCTGCATCACGGTACTGAACCTTCATTCGCCGATGAATTTCAAGAGGTTTCATATCTTCACTACGCAAAAACCGAATAACAGAATGCTGTTCTTCCGTGGTGCACGTCGCAAGTGGGGCCGCCATCTTTATACTGATACTGCGACGGTGTGTGTGCATCTGCACTATGCTGCCACCTACAGAGCATTCTGCACGCTGTTTGTAGTAAGCTTACCAACTTACAGGATAACGGCGAGAAATTTCGATTTGTTATTACAAATTTAAGGTTTTCATTTGACTCACCCTCGTATGATATTCCACGCCCCGACTCGTAGAACGTTATCATTGCATGGGACATCCAATCTTTTTATCATTATCAGCTCCTCCTTGGCAGTTCTCTGACGGAGATGAGAACTGGAAACTAGTGCGGTATCTTTTGCCACTGGAGAGAACACCACGACACTTTTTCAATTACAGGACGCATGTCCCGTTAATACATATATGTCTTTAATAGTGAGGATTCCAGCACCTTCGCATCCTCATCCCGTTGATCATAGCTGATCCTTTCGATTTTTAGGCACACTTTCTCATCACAAGGCCAACGGCGGCCTTGACGCAGTGGTAACACCGGTCCCTGTCCGACAGCTTACCGAAGTTAAGCGCTATCGGGCTGGGCTAGCACTTGGATGGGTGACCATCCCGTCTGCCGAGCGCTGTTGGCAAGCGAGGTGCATTCAGCCCTTGTGACGCAAACTGAGGAGCTACTTGATTGAGAAGTAGCGGCCGGAGAGCGGTGTGCTGAACACAAGCCTCTCCACATCCGCATCCAGTGACGCCTATGGGCTGAGGTTTACACGGCGGGTGGTCAGTTCCGTTGGGTCTTCATGGTCTGTTCGGGAGGAGTTTAGTTTTTAGTTCCCGTCTAAGATCAAGAGAGTGCCCTGAAAGTCTTTCCGCTCCTCCGACCACTTTGCTAAGGCCATTGGCAGAATGATAGTGACTTCTTATGCCGAATGCCTGCGGCCAACATTGCTGATGACTCTCATTCGAAACTCAAGCAATGCCGTAGTTAGAATCCGGGACTGAGGACGTATTGCTTACTAATCAAAGACGCTATCCTCAGACTGCGGGTGCACGGTATACACGCCATACAAAATCATAACAAGTAGAAGATGATTAAGAAACTATATCCTTACCATTGCTCCAGGATGCTGAATAACCAGAATTCACTTGTCACAAGACTTTATTGATGTTTTTCGAGCATGGAGCACCATCAGAATATATGATACAAAGTTGATTCAAAATATGCTTTCAAGTGATAATTGTGGTAACTCTTACATCAGTGAACTTGATGTGATACTTTGTATCAAATTAGTTTCTCTTATTCTAACGATGGGCGATGTTCAGAACACGTCATTGAAGTTTTTATAAGCGTTTCTTATTGCTCGGCTATCTGAAACAGTGCTGAAGTCGCGATCAGTTAATCGTGTAATTGGGTCGAGACCTCCTTGCGCGAAGATGTAGCGCAAGTTAAAAATCGAAGACGTTCGTCAACAATTTCGTAACTGAAAACTGAAGTGTGATCGAGTTAAGAACTTACATAATTATTTATAAAGTGGCGTTGTTTTCTGTTATGGTAATGTGATTATGTTAAAAGTTGGTTTGTGAAATAAAATTTTGTAAAAAAATGTGTGGAAGAGCATTGTCCACGAAAGACAAGATTCCAGATTCGAAACCGGTCTGCCACACAGTTTTATTTTGCCAGGGTGTTTGAAAACAACGCACAGTCAGCTATAGAGTTGTAAGACGTGTATATTTCTATTGTCTATTGTCCAACCACAATTTATGGAAGATGTTTTATTTTATTAATAGGATTAACTAGGAATAATTAATATTTGTCATGTTGGAAATAATTGTGGTAGCAGGGAATGTCTGCATCAAAGTATTGTTGGCAGGAGAGACCGCACATTGATATAATTTTAAAAAGGGCGGGAAAGACCGCCCATTCTACATCTACATCTACATCCATACTCCGCAAGCCACCTGACAGTGTGTGGCGGAGGGTACCCTGAGTACCTCTATCGGTTCTCCCTTCTATTCCAGTCTCGTATTGTTCGTGGAAAGAAGGATTATCGGTATGCTTCTGTGTGGGCTCTAATCTCTCTGATTTTATCCTCATGGTCTCTTCGCGAGATATACGTAGGAGGGAGCAATATACTGCTTGACTTTCGGTAAAGGTATGTTCTCGAAACTTTAACAAAAGCCCGTACCGAGCTACTGAGTGTCTCTCCTGCAGAGTCTTCCACTGGAGTTTATCAATCATCTCCGTAACGCTTTCGCTATTACTAAATGATCCTGTAACGAAGCGCGCTGCTCTCCGTTGGATCTTCTGTATCTCTTCTATCAACCCTATCTGGTACGGATCCCACACTGCTGAGCAGTATTCAAGCAGTGGGCGAACAAGCGTACTGTAACCTACTTCCTTTGTTTTCGGATTGCATTTCCCTAGGATTCTTCCAATGAATCTCAATCTGGCATCTCCTTTACCAACGATCAACTTTATATGATCATTCCATTTTAAATCACTCCTAATGCGTACTCCCAGATAATTTATGGAATTAACTGCTTCCAGTTGCTGACCTGCTATTTTGTAGCTAAATGGTAAGGGATCTCTCTTTCTATGTATTCGCAACACATTACACTTGTCCACATTGAGATTCAATTGCCATTCCCTGCACCATGCGTCAATGCGCTGCACATCCTCCCGCATTTCAGTACAATTTCCCATTGTTACAACCTCTCGACACACCACAGCAGCATCTGCAAACAGCCTCGGTGAACTTCCGATGTCATCCACCAGGTCATTTATGTATATTGTAAATAGCAACGGTCCTATGACACTCCCCTTGCGGCACACCTGAAATCACTCTTACTTCGGAAGACTTCTCTCCATTGAGAATGACACGCTGCGTTCTGTTATCTAAGAACTCCTCAATCCAATCACACAATTGGTCTGATAGTCCATATGCTCTTACTTTGTTCATTAAACGACTGTGGGGAACTGTATCGAACGCCTTGCGGAAGTCAAGCAACACGGCATCTACCTGTGAACCCGTGTCTATGGCCCTCTGAGTCTCGTGGACGAATAGCGCGAGCTGGGTTTCACACGACCATCTTTTTCGAAACCCATGCTGATTCCTACAGAGTAGATTTCTAGTCTCCAGTAAAGTCAGGATGCTCGAATATAATACGTGTTCCAAAATTCTACAACTGATCCACGTTAGAGATATAGGTCTATAGTTCTGCACATCTGTTCGACTTCCCTTCTTGAAAACGGGGATGACCTGTGCCCTTTTCCAATCCTTTGGAACGCTACGTTCTTCTAGAGACCTATGGTACCACGCTGCAAGAAGGGGGGCAAGTTCCTTCGCGTTGTTGTTGTTGTTGTTGTCTTCAGTCCTGAGACTGGTTTGATGCAGCTCTCCATGCTACTCTATCCTGTGCAAGCTTCTTCATCTCCCAGTACCTACTGCAACCTACATCCTTCTGAATCTGCTTAGTGTACTCATCTCTTGGTCTCCCTCTACGATTTTTACCTTCCACGCTGCCCTCCAATGCTAAATTTGTGATCCCTTGATGCCTCAAAACATGTCCTACCAACCGATCCTTTCTTCTAGTCAAGTTGTGCCACAAACTTCTCTTCTCCCCAATCCTATTCAATACCTCCTCATTAGATACGTGATCTATCCACCTTATCTTCAGTATTCTTCTGTAGCACCACATTTCGAAAGCTTCTATTCTCTTCTTGTCCAAACTAGTTATCGTCCATGTTTCACTTCCATACATGGCTACACTCCAAACAAATACGTTCAGAAACGACTTCCTGATACATAAATCTATATTCGATGTTAACAAATTTCTCTTCTTCAGAAACGCTTTCCTTGCCATTGCCAGTCTACATTTTATATCCTCTCTACTTCGACCATCATCAGTTATTTTACTTCCTAAATAGCAAAAATCCTTTACTACTTTAAGTGTCTCATTTCCTAATCTAATTCTCTCAGCATCACCCGATTTAATTTGACTACATTCCATTATCCTCGTTTTGCTTTTGTTGATGTTCATCTTATATCCTCCTTTCAAGACGCTGTCCATTCCGTTCAAATGCTCTTCCAGGTCCTTTGCTGTCTCTGACAGAATTACAATGTCATCGGCGAACCTCAAAGTTTTTACTTCTTCTCTATGAATTTTAATACCTACTCCGAATTTTTCTTTTGTTTCCTTTACTGCTTGCTCAATATACAGATTGAATAGCATCGGGGAGAGGCTACAACCCTGTCTCACTCCTTTCCCAACCACTGCTCCCCTTTCATGCCCCTCGACTCTTATGACTGCCATCTGGTTTCTGTACAAATTGTAAATAGCCTTTCGCTCCCTGTATTTTACCCCTGCCACCTTTAGAATTTGAAAGAGAGTATTCCAGTCAACATTGTCAAAAGCTTTCTCTACAAATGCTAGAAACGTAGGTTTGCCTTTTCTTAATCTTTCTTCTAAGATAAGTCGTAAGGTCAGTATTGCCTCACATGTTCCAACATTTCTACGGAATCCAAACTGATCCTCCCCGAGGTCCGCATCTACCAGTTTTTCCATTCGTCTGTAAAGAATTCGCGTTAGTATTTTGCAGCTGTGACTTATTAAACTGATAGTTCGGTAATTTTCACATCTGTCAGCACCTGCTTTCTTTGGGATTGGAATTATTATATTCTTCTTGAAGTCTGAGGTTATTTCGCCTGTCTCATACATCTTGCTCACCAGATGGTAGAGTTTTGTCATGACTGGCTCTCCCAAGGCCGTCAGTAGTTCTAAAAGAATGTTGTCTACTCCGGGGGCCTTGTTTCGACTCAGGTCTTTCAGTGCTCTGTCAAACTCTCCACGCAGTATCACATCTCCCATTTCGTCTTCATCTATATCCTCTTCCATTTCCATAATATTGTCCTCAAGTACATCGCCCTTGTGTAAACCTTCTATATACTCCTTCCACCTTTCTGCCTTCCCTTCTTTGCTTAGAACTGGGTTGCCATCTGAGCTCTTGATATTCATACACGTGGTTCTCTTCTCTCCAAAGGTCTCTCCAATTTTCCTGTAGGCAGTATCTATCTTACCTCTAGTGAGATAAGCTTCTACATCCTTACATTTGTCCTCTAGCCATCCCTGCTTAGCCATGTTGCACTTCCTGTCGATCTCATTTTTGAGACGTTTGTATTCCTTTTTGCCTGCTTCATTTACTGCATTTTTATATTTTCTCCTTTCATCAATTAAATTCAATATTTCTTCTGTTACCCAAGGATTTCTAGCAGCCCTCGTCTTTTTCCTACTTTATCCTCTGCTGCTTTCACTACTTCATCCCTCAGAGCTAGCCATTCTTCTTCTACTGTATTTCTTTCCCCTATTCCTGTCAATTGTTCCCTTATGCTCTCCCTGAAACTCTGTACAACCTCTGGTTCTTTCGGTTTATTCAGGTCCCATCTCCTTAAATCCCCACCTTTTTGCAGTTTCTTCAGTTTTAATCTACAGGTCATAACCAATAGATTGTGGTCAGAGTCCACATCTGCCCCTGGAAATGTCTTACATCTTAAAACCTGGTTCCTAAATGTCTGTTTTAGCATTATATAATCTATCTGATACCTTTTAGTATCTCCAGGGTTCTTCCATGTATTTCCTTCGCGTACTCTGTGTAAAATCGAATTGGTATCCCATCAGGTCCAGCGGCCTTTCCTCTTTTGAGGGATTTTAATTGTTTCTCTATCCCTCTGTCGTCTATTTCGATATCTACCATTTTGTCATCTGTGCGACAATCTAGAGAAGGAACTACAGTGGAGTCTTCCTCTGTGAAACAGCTTTGGAAAAAGACATTTAGTATTTAGGCCTTTAGTCTGTCATCCTCTGTTTCAGTACCATTTTGGTCACAGAGTGTCTGGACGTTTTGTTTTGATCCACCTACCGCTTTGACATAAGACCAAAATTTCTTAGGATTTTCAGCCAAATCAGTACATAGAACTTTACTTTAGAATTCATTGAACGCCTCTCGCATAGCCCTCCTCACACCACATTTCCCTTCGCGTAATTTTTGTCTGTGTGCAAGGCTTTGGCTATGTTTATGTTTGCTGTGAAGTTCCCTTTGCTTCCGCAGTAGCTTTCTTACTCGGTTGTTGTACCACGGTGGCTCTTTTCCATCTCTTACGATCTTGCTTAGCATATAGTCATCTAACGCATATTGTACGATGGTTTTGAACTTTGTCCACTGATCTTTAACACTATCTGTACTTGAGACAAAGCTTTTGTGTTGAGCCGTCAGGTACTCTGTAATCTGTTTTTAGTCACTTTTGCTAAACAGAAAAATCTTCCTACCTTTTTTTAAATATTTGTATTTAAGGCTGAAATCATTGATGCAGTAACCGCTTTATGATCGCTGATTCCCTGTTCTGCATTAACTGTTTCAAATAGTTCGGGTCTGTTTGTCACCAGAAGGTCTAATATGTTATCGCCACGAGTCGGATCTGTGTTTAACTGCTCAAGGTAGTTTTCAGATAAAGCACTTAAAAAATATTTCACTGGATTCTTTGTCCCTGCCTCCCGTTATGAACGTTTGAGTCTCCCAGTCTATATCCGGCAAATTAAAATCTCCACCAAGAAATATAACATGGTGGTGAAATCTACTCGAAATATTTTCCAAATTATCCTTCAGGTGCTCAGCCACAACAGCTGCTGAGCCCGGGGACCTATAGAGACATCCAATTACCATGTCTGAGACTGCTTTAATCGTGACCTTCCCCCAAATCATTTCACATTTTGTAATGGTAGCAGTGACTGATTGCACCAGAAAGCATTGTTGGCGGGAGAGACTGCACTTGGGAGTCAGTAGTAAGCGAGATGTGAAGCGAGTCGGTAGCAGGTCTGATGTGAGAGGTTGAGAGGAGCAGTGTGCCTGCCAGCCACCAGCTATGATAGGCAAGAGATTATAAACGGATGTACAGAGACATAAGCTAACTATTATCATAAGTGGAACTAATATTATTGAATTATTTTTTTGAGAAACTCAAGACTACTGAAGGTATGTTTGCGTAATGCCAACTGTAAGATTATTGTAAAAAGTAAATCCAATTTGAACGTTTGTAAAATCATTTAATTCAGAATATAAATAACTTTTGCCAGCAATATTGCATTACTGATTATAATCCATCCCAAAAACCATCAACGGAAAACTTTGAAAATGTTGTCAAGAAAAAGTTTAACTATTAATTACGTAACTTCAGTCAAATTGATTAAAGAATAACGTCAGCTTTGGTAATAAATACAGCCACCTATTATGACAGCCCACCTGCAGCTAATGGAGTATAGTAAAACAGAGTTAGTATATTCATGTCGCAGTTCGATGTAGCAGCCAGATGGCGATCCGGTAACAGTAAAAAAGGTAAGGAACACCTCTGGGTTATTGAAAGTAACGACTGAGGGCCACGACGACGACACATTCTATGTTTCGTCGAAATAATCAGAAAATCGCTTTTAATAAGCAGCATTTAAATTTGTATGCTACGAGTGAGAAAGAGAATTAGTTTCAAAGGGAAGATATCATTTGTTATTATTATTCCTAAGGGAAGGTTTCACAGGTTTTTGTAGAAGGGAAGTTGGCGTAACAAAAGAGATGTAGAGGAAATGGCAAGGTTTCAGAGTGAAGGATTCGTTCTGGATACAAATTGCAAATTGTTTCTCATACTAATCCAATAATTTTGTTTCACCTTACTATTTCGACCGGATCCCTCGAGAGAGTGAAATTTTTTACTCTCGACAGTTGAATCGCGGATTTCGGCGCAGAATTTATGCCATGCGCTGTAATTGTTTTTGCTTCAGAATTATCTTCGTCGACAGAAGTTCGTAATTAATGCAAGGAAAGGAGTATTAAACTCAGGAAATGAATCGGAGCACATCAAATATTTGTAGACGGGGGGCAGCAAACATCATGCGACATGGTGACGCAAAGTTCAAGATCGCCGGCGCTCCCTGGCGGCTATTGAGGGAACAAGTGTGAGCCGGCGCTGCCAGGTTAACCGGTGAAACTTTAAACCGTGTGTGTATAATGGCCTAACAAAACGCTCCTCGACTCGACCCCGTAATGAATCCTGAGGAGAGAGAGTGGGTGGCGCAGAGGGGACGACGACACAAAGGGAGTAAAGTGAGCTGTCGCCCGCCACGGAGAGACGGCGAGGAAAAGCCGAGAAGTGAGGCGGAGAACTGGGGTGGAGGCGGAAAGGCCGATAGCGCACAGCGGCGGCGCAGTGCGCTTGCGCGCCGCGTCTCTCTGCCGCTTCTCCCTGCCGGCGCTTGTTTCTTCTCGCTCGCTCAGTCACTTCCCGCTTTCTCCCTCTCAATCTGTTGCCCCTCTCCATTTATTTCGGCCTTCCTCTCACCCTCTCGCTCATTCCGTCACCCTCTCGCTCTCTCTCTGTCTCTCTGCGCCTCTCACTTTGTATCTCTCCTTGTCTCCCGCGCGCGCTTCTGCAGGCCGACGGTGGCGCGCCCGTCGGAATTCCCACGAACCCGGTGGCTGAGCTCGTTTAGAGGTAATGAGCTGGCGTCCGTCCCTGCGCTTTGAGCCTCGTCACAGGCCAGAGGCAAAGAATCGATACGCGCGGAATTCGGCGCACAGCGGCTGCAAAATACCGGCTTTGGTCGCCGCCACCTCGCCATTGGCTTAATGTGGCGACGCGGAAGCCAAATGCGTTCTGCGCCGCTGCATTGACCTACGCGTTCGCGGCGAAACCGCCGTCGTGTGGCTTAATTAAACCGGTTTCGTTACGGAATCATTTCGGTGCACGCTCCGCTTCTGTTTTGGCAGCGTTTGACAGCTTTATCTGAGTCGTTATCCGATTACAGAAAAGCAACGCCGGTTTCATTCAAAGGAGGCGGTAGAGGGTACATTTTGCTAGTCTTTATGGGGTTTGAAGTGGTTAATTAAGCAGTCATCTTGTAGCTCTCAGGGAACAGGAAGCAGGCACTACTGAAATGTGATTCTTACGCAGTTAATTCGAAATTTGAGATTCCTTCCATGTAGTCAGTGACGAACATATGAAAAAATAACATTTCTTAACGTTACAATAATGATTATTGTGCTTGTGTCAGAAGATAATTTTTCATGGAGTGCAAACACAGAGACGAAAGATATTTACAGAATGAGCGGAGTGTGCGCTGATATGAAACTTCCTGGCAGATAAAATTGTGTGCCCGACCGAGACTCGAACTCGGGACCTTTGCCTTTCGCTGGCAAGTGCTCTACCATCTTTTTACTTTTTTTTTGTAATCTCAATTTGTTCGTTATTGTTCGTTTCAATTGTTCGTGGCGGACGTCACCTGACGCCCGTTGAAGCTCGTTATTGATCCATTCACTCAGTTTTTTTTATTACAGAACGCAGCCAACCCTCTGACCGAACATCATCTGCCGGCACCATCTGAGCTACCCAAGCACGACTCACGTGCCGTCCTCACAGCTTTACTTCTGCCAGTACCTCATCTCCTACGTTCCAAACCTTACAGAAGCTCTCCTGCGAACCTTGCAGAACTAGCACTCCTGAAAGAAAGGATATTGCGGAGACATGGCTTAGCCACAGCCTGCCGGTTGTTTCCTGAATGAGATTTTCACTCTGCAGCGGAGTGTGCGCTGATATGAAACTTCCTGGCAGATTAAAACTGTGTGCCGGACCGAGACTCGAACCTGGGACCTTTGCCTTTCGCGGGCAAGTGCTCTACCGTCTGAGATAGATAACACGAAAGATATTTGTTCGAGACATTTTTATGTATGGATAGTGTTGTAAGAGCTTCATCTGTTCTGTAATTCAAAATACGACTTCCAGCATGTTGATTGTGATCAAGCTGAAAAATCTGACGATTTCATTCTGCCGCAAGAAATGTAATATGGTAATTGAAAAACAGCCGTTTGCGTCGTGTTGTTGGTGGCGCAGTCGTGGAGGTGAACGGGGGTAACTGAAGTCTCTTGTTGTGGCATGAATCAGCTGTGCTTGAGGCCGTGTACGCCGGCGTCCAAACCGAGTCATATAAGAGGGTCGTTCAGTAAGTAATTCATTTTTACTGAAAGCAATTGGTTTTATTCAGGATTCCAATACACCATATTATCCCCCGCTACAAAACCCAATTTTTCAACATAATCTGCGTTCAGTGTAACAGCCGTACACTACTTTACTGGGACGGCGTATATGTCCTCATGGTGCCAAGCTAGTGGTCTATGTTGGAGCCAATGTCTTAGTGCATCAATAACCTGTACATCAACCGCGGACGGCTTCCCGCGGAGAGCACTCTTTATTGGGCCAGAAGGAATTAGGAAGGTGCGAGATCCAGGCTGCAAACCTCTGAATATCCAAACTGGTGGACGACTGTACCAGCACTAACAACAGAGACGGACAGTTGTACCGCGAGTGTTTCACTGTCTCGAATGAGAGTGTCCGCACGTTTCAACATTATAGCAGTGACAGCTATGTGCCGCCCGCCGGCATGCGGGAGATTGGACTGGTTTGCGCGACCTTGATGCAGTGATGGCAGACGCCTCGTCCAACGATTCACTGTGCTTTTGTTCAGTGCCAGGTTTCCGCAGACATTCTATAAGGGCCTATGAATATGCTCCAGTTTTCCATCAAAAGAAACGCAGTGGCAGCCCTCTTCGCACCTCAGTTATACACCCCATTTAGAAAGATACGTATATTACCACCATCTATGGAACCTCATGAAACTGTAGGGCTGAAACTGGAATATTCAGCAGTCTTTCAACCGAAAGTGGCCAAGACAAAAATGTGTTGCATTAATTGTTAAACGCCCCTCGTAATTACTAACTGGTCCATAGCAGTGAACAGAATCACTGCAATGGTATACTATTTATAAGTAGTTGTCGGACTGTGATTGCGAGTGTGGATTCCAGGAAAGGCAAACCTACGTTTCTAGCACTTGTAGACTTAGAGAAAGCTTTAGACAATGTTGACTGGAATACTCTCTTTCAAATTCTGAAGCTGGCAGGGCTAAAACACAGGGAGCGAAAGGCTATTTACAATTTGTACAGAAACCAGATGGCAGTCATAAGAGTCGAGGGGCATGAAAGGGAAGCAGTGGTTGGGAAGGGAGTGAGACAGGGTTGTAGCCTCTCCCCGATGTTATTCAATATGTGTATTGAGCAAGCAGTAAAGGAAACAAAAGAAAAATTCGGAGTAGGTATTCAAATCCGCGGAGAAGAAATAAAAACTTTGTGGTTCGCCGATGACATTGTAATTCTATCAGAGACAGCAAAGGACTTGAAAGAGCAGTTGAACAGAATGGACAGTGTCTTGAAAGGAGGATAGAAGATGAACATCAACAAAAGCAAAATGAGGATAATGGAATGTAGACGAATTAAGTCGGGTGATGCTGAGGGAATTAGATTAGGAAATGAGACACTTATAGTGGACTGCTGAATTATCACCGGGTGCTCAGTGTGATTTTTGTGCCAGTCCATCTCTGACATCCTTCTGGGTAACATTCTATTGGGCGACATACAAAGAGCTACTTAAATCTTTCGTCAGCATACACCTGCTTTCCCTCTGCTTTACATTTATGCAGTATCAGTCACACAGTTTTTGAGTGCGGCCATAGTACTTAACATTAAACTTAGTGATTCCTTAGCTGGATGCTATGTCCCACTACAACAGCAGTGAGAGAATTCGTTGAGTAGGCTTCATGCTATACAGACAGTTATACAGTAGGGGCATAGCCAGCAAGACATTCAGTCCCCTTGGTACTGACGTCGTGAGTGTAGCAGCCTTCCTACTCCCCTAACTCACTTAGACAGGTTTGCATACCAAAGAAAAACTAAAGTAATGAGGAGTAGTAGAAATGAGAATAGCGTTAAATTTGATATAAAAAATTCGAACCACCTTGTAGATGGACTGTACGAATTTTGCTACCATGGAAGCAAAATAACGTATGACGAATGAAGCAAGCTAGAGGTGAGAAGCAAAGTAGTGCAGGCAAATAAAGCATTCCTCGCTAAGAGAGCATACAGGCATAATCTGAGAATTTTTTGAGAACACACCATTGTACAGTAATGAATCGTGGACTGTGGGGAAATTGGAGAAGATAATCAAAGGATTTGAGATTTGATGCTATAGTAGGATAGGAGCAGAACGAAGTACACGGAAACACTGTGTGGGAAAAGCGACGGGAAGGTGGAATATCAAGGAGTAACTACCATTGTACTAGAGGGAGCTATAGACGCCAAAAACTGAAGCAGAAGACAAGCATTGGAGTATATCCATTGGAGATATTAGGTATAGGTACATTTCATCTACATCTACATCCATACTGCGCAAGCTACCTGACGGTGTGTGGCGGATGGCGGAGGGTACCTTGAATACCTCTAGCGTTTCCCACTTCTATTCCAGTCTCGTATTATTCGTGGAAAGATAGATTGTCGGTATGCCTCTGTGTGGGCGCTAATCTCTCTGATTTTATCCTCATGGTCTCTTGGTTAGATATACGTATTAGGGAGCAATATACTGCTTGACTCCTCGGTGAAGGTATGTTCTCGAAACTTCAACAAGTGCCCGTACCGAGCTACTGAGAGTCTCTCTTTCAGAGTCTTCCACTGGAGTTTATCTTTCATATCCGTAACGCTTTCGCGATTGGTAAATGATTCTGTAATGAAGCGCGCTGCTCTCCGTTGGATCCTTCTATCTCTTCTATCAACCCTATCTGGTACGGATCCCACACCGGTGAGCAGTATTCATGCAGTGGGAGAACAAGTGTACTGTAACCTACTTCCTTTGTTTTCGGACTGCATTTCCTTAGGATTCTTCCAATGAATCTCAGTCTGCTTTACCGACGATCAACTTTATATGATCATTCCATCGTAAATCACTTCTAATGCCTACTCCAAGATAATTTATGGAATTAACTGCTTCCAGTCGCTGACCTGCTATGTTGTGGCTAAATGATAAAGGATCTTTCTATGTACTTGCAGCACATTACAATTGTCTACATTGAGATTCAATTGCCATTCCCTGCACCATGCGTCAATTCGTTGCAGATCCCCCTGCATTTCAGTACAATTTTCCGTAGTTACAACCTCTCGATATACTACAGCATCATCTGAGATGATTAGATTGGCACAGGAGAGAAAGCCGTGGCCTGCTGCAAGAGATAAGTTAGAAAACTGACGACTCAACAAAAATAAATAAATAAATAAATAAATAAATAAAAAGTGTTAGCTATAATTGAAGGGTGATTGTTGGGAAATTCTACCAGGTTGATATGGAGATATGGAGGAGGGACGGCTAGAGGAAACTCTGGTTCTCATACTGGGCTGTAGATCTACATCAATTGCAGAGCCAGACTGATATACACAGTCTGTTAATAGTCACATGACATGCTGTTTCTACTCCTTTGTTTGTCTTATTTCTATATCCACTAACAGCATAATCTCTCGCCAGGTAATATGAGGGCGAGGAAAAACTATCCCTTAGGAAAGGGACAGATCCTGCAATTGGAGGAAGGCACTTAGCCACTGTTCACAAAGCTAACGCCTGCAGCCTGCTCGCATGGGAAACCTTGTAGTGGTGGGTCAACACTGGAGAGTTGCAGCAGTGTAACTGAGGCGTGGTGTTGATACCATGAGTACTACGTTGAATTGTAGTCAATAGAAAGCTGCAGATTATAGTTGGCCAGATATGCCCACTGTCAGGCCCAGTTTCCCTCAAGTTCACCAAGTCGTTAACTCAGCCATAACCAAGCTCCCCTGAGTCTTTGGTCATCATTCCCTTAAATGCATTACGTACTCATATCCGGTGGGCAACTGTCTGTTACTGTCAGTCGAGGCTGTTGACCCTGGTATATAAAACTAGGAATTGGTAGCTTCAGAGTGTTTATGGGAAACTACTATGCAGTTTTCCAAGGGAAATCGTTTTGTCCTAAGAGGAAAGTCGGATACGAGTAACACACATGGACTGACACATCAAGTGACTGCCTCAATAATTACTTTGTGTTTCCATTTACAAGTAAGTACTCCTGTCGACAAGATTCATCTCATCACACTGGATGAGTCATTGCTGGAGATACTTCAGCATTGCCTCATTCTGATCTCATTCTGTCAGAGAACACCCAGTACCCTAATGTTGGGAGTGGGTGGTTTACCGACAGTTTTGTGGGTAAAAACTGTGTGGTCTTGCCAGAGGCTTTGTGAGGCTTTGATATTAGTAAATGCAGTTTTGCATGAACTTAAACTGTATATACCATGCTACCTAGAACTCCTGTTACCTTATGAATGGCACGAAGTATGGACTGGATAAGGGTACAAATCTTTTGCGGTAATTGCTGTGCAGTGTGCTAAGTGTTTTTTTGTGGCCCTTTACTGATGCTTGGATGACTAGTTAACCCACGGACAATTCGTTTCCTGATACTTTAAACAATGGTACTGATCGAATTACCCAAGTTCCGTGGTCTGGAGCCGCCGCTTCAAGATACAAAACAGCAGCCCCTATTGTGAGTCGGCTGCACTATCTGCCACCTGCTGACCAGCCTCAGCGCCTATCTGTTTCTTCAGCAGTCAGCTGTTAATAGTGCATAAACATCTACCAATTTGACGTACTTTCAAACATAAATCCTCGTTCTCTTTAAATTCGAGGAAATTATCCCTCAAAAGGCACAAAGACTTTGACTTAGCAAATGCTGTATAAGAGTCCAGTATGAGGCTCCTACAGTTGCTGGGATGCAGTGATGAGGACCTAGCTACACTCGAGAGCACCAATAAAACATAATTGACAACAACAGATTTATTTGACTCTAAGACATACTGTCTTCCAGTGCATCGCACCTCAGTTAGGTTGGCGAAGCATTGCCTCGTCAGTGACAGTAGGCTGATACGATCATGTCTCGCAGTATCACCAGCGCAGTGAATTGTTGGGTGGCGGTTGCTCTGTCATGGGGCGGATGTCAACCCGCGGCCTCCAACAGCCTCCAGCTCTTTACTGAATTTCAGAGAACTCTCACTGACGTCAAAGATTTTTATTCGGTAATCTCGCCCCAGATTCACCTAAAATAGTCCTTGACTCAGAGGGGTTGGCCCTCAGCCCTCAAATACTAGATAGGAGCAGGCAGCATTGGTGTTTGCTACAGGGATGTCGTGAACAGCAGTATTACCCCCCCCCCCCCCACCCCACCCACTTCTCTCGAAGGTGAAGAATGACGTACAGTGTTCAGGTCATGCAGTTCAAAGCTCCAACAGGGTTGCAGGGTGATGGTGGCCACTGCTCACCATTAGTGTTGGCTTGGAAGTTGGCAGTGCGGCTGGCAGCTGTGGCATCCTTCCAGCTAGACTCATGGTTCCAGAGACGATCAAAGACAGCTAGGCTTGCCGAGGGTCGACCTCCATAGCCTCCTCTCACTGGATGGCTACAAGTGACACAAGGGCTGAGACTACGCCCTGGGCAGTGGCAAATCAGCACTCACCAATCACATTTGTTAAGAAGGGTGGGACATTTATGTTGGCACTTCACGCTCCCTCTGCGGAGATGGGAATCACTATGACATCGTGTGTCTTGTTTTTTCCTCGCTGTCAGCTCTCCTAGTGACGTCAGACTTTCGCAGCTTCGCCTTTCAGAGGCTCTTCTGGCTCGACACATGAATACTTAGTGTTGCATTATTTCTAGCCTTCCTTATGAAACTCTGATTTGTCACCAGTATGGTGGTATCTCTTGTCTTCCATGGTGTCATTACGCTTCGCTTGCAGAGCTGGGCGATCGTCGTTCCCCTGTGTTGCGATAGCTTCTATGTTTGCCGTTACTCGCTCAGCATTTGCCCCTAACTGGCAGTCCACTGATCATTGACACAGATCGTTCGGCTTCCAGGAGCTACCAAGATAGAAGCTGACGAATTTTTAGTGTCCACTGAGGACACTACCCTGGGGCATAACAGCAGTATCACTAGTCCACATATAAATAGCACACTGGGCATAATTAACTGTTAACCCTATCTCACAGATTATACAAATAACTGGTGAACAGTAAAATTCTTTTCAAAAAGCCTAAGAAATGTTGGTATATATAGTCTTAAGCGCTATCAGTTGAGGTGATATACCATGGAATGAGAAAATGATTTTTTTTTATGGACAAAACTAAAACTCATGAAGGTATGTACCATGTGTGCAACTAAATGAAGGGTAGTTTATGTTTTTCCGTAGGCACTTCACTTCTTTTATTTATGAAGCATCTTCAATGGCCTGTAATACATGTTTATTTTTTTACATATAAAATGCAAGAGTTAGAGTTTGTTATTGTGTTATATAATTTTGCGGAGACTAAATAATATCCCACTCAGCAAAGAAAAAAACGAAAAAAATTACAAACATTACAACTCATAGCCACAAACAATCGTTATAGCATCCATATAGTACAAAGACTCAACCAAAAAATCTCTCTCTCTCTCTCTCTCTCTCTCTCTCACACACACACACACACACACACACACACACACACACACACACACATACAACCACTATAAAGGACATATTTACACATAACGAAATACACATATTCAAGCATAGACATACAAACACAACACACACCGACACACATACATACACACACACACACACACACACACACACACACACACACACACACACACACATAATAAATGAAAAACATCAAACCACACACACAACACAAACAAAAGACGAAAGATAAACACACAGCAGCAGTTGGCACCACTACACACTGTCAACGTACGTATGTTGCTCACAAAATGAAAAGTGACAGTGATGTGTTGTAACAGCGAAAAACGCCATAAATCGGCCAGCTGAAGCATGAGGACCGAATGAACACGCCTTCAGGACCACTCATATGGACTAACAGCACTGGAAATCGTAAGTGGCACCAAACGATACTTAAACCACTCGAAATTTGTGCTTCAAAAGTTGTTTCTAATCTGACAAAACAAGAGAAGAACATTGCACAACCTAACATAGTAGCATATTGTAATTACTACATAATACATTTATTCTAAGTATAAAAGAAACATGTATTACAGGCCACTGAAGATTCTACATAAATAGAAGAAGCGAAAGGCGTATGGCAAAAAACAAACTGCCTTTCATTTCGCTGCATAGACGGTACGTACCTTCATGAATTTTGAAGCAACTAATGAATGACAGAAAAAGAAAACAAAAAGATCAAACTGAAACAACCATTAAAGAAATCAGAAGAACACCGTAAGTATATCCTAACAGGATACACGAAACCGTAAGCGACCCGTGTTTGGTTAGAATTCTGAGTTCTTGTAGGATGGTTACAGAAAATTGCCCTGATTAAACTGTGAGTTTGGACCCATGAAAGTGCTATTGCAACGCCATCCACTTTCATTTCAAGAACAAATTAACACAGGTTAACGCAACGGAACGTTTAATTTGGGCTTAGGAAGAGTTTAAATTCACTTTAATGATTCGAGTTTTCTACTTATAGAACTACCATCAGGCTTCGGAAATGCTTCGTGTGCTCCATTTTACACACAAAACATGTGTAGTGAGCGTGATTGGCTTATAATTGCAGTTTAAAGGCATTTCGATAAAGGAACTGAACATTTTCAATAACAGAAAACAATGTACAGAATTTTATACATACTGAATCACCTGAAACTTGCACCGCAAATATTGCGGAAATGAAGAGTGCTACTGATGTGAAGTTTCACAGAATCGATTGACAGTCTGGGGCTTGTATTTTTAGCCAGTAAACAGACTGTAATAATATTTATAAATTGTGTTTTTTGTACAAACACACACTTTTTTAAATGGAACAGTGCCTTAAAAAACTAGAAGTATTACAAAATTAGAATGTCAGTGGTGTTTTTTGCGCGATTGTAGGGCGACTCGTTTACGAGATACCGTATTTTGAAAAGTTTTTGCCATTTAACCTGCTCAGTTGTTATGTGCCGTTATATATGCTTACATTGTGCTTGCGTGTTCCTTGAGTACGCTGCGACTTGCTAGTCAGTTACTGCGTGACAGTTCAAGCAGTAAGTGGTGAGTAGATGATGGAATTTACCAATGCAGAAAAAGCCGACATGCCCGTAGTGTATGGAGAGTGCAGGAAGAATGCAGTTCGTTTGTGTACGGCGTGTGCGGCAAGATATCCCAACAGAAGTCAACCATCTCGGCAATTATTTATCGAACTCTTTAACCGGTTTCGTGAAAGTGGTAGTGTAATACCATCACAGCTCAATAGAAGGAAATAAGTGACGGCAGAAGAGGGGGAAATTAAAGTTCTTCTGCTTGCAGTTCATCCGCACGTTAGCTCCCGAGCAAATGAAAGGAAATGAAACGATCGTATGGCAGTGTTGGCCGGGATGTCCCATTCGGGTGCGGCCGCCAAGTGCAAGTCTTATTTCAGTCGGCGCCACATTGGGCGACTTGCGGCCGATGATGTGGATCAAATGATGAGGAGGACAACACAACACGCAATCCACGAGCGGAGAAAATCTCCGACCCGGCCGGGAATCGAACCTGGACTCAGTGCTTGGAGGCAAGCACGCTATCACCCAGCTAAGCAGGCGGACGGCTCTCGCGCAATCGTGCGATCAAGTGGCATGAGTGAGGCAAATGTCCTGCGCATTCTCCATCGACATAGTTTGATCCTTATCACATCTCTCCCCATCAAGAGCTGCACAGAAACGATTAGAGAATAGTGTACAAGGACATTAAGACACGATACTCCAGATGTATCACGCACTTTGTTTAGTGGTGAAGCCACATTTACCCATCAGGGCCAGGAAAACCACCGAAACATGCACTATTGGTCTGTTGACAATTCCCGTTGGCTTCGTCATTTGGAACGTCAACGTCTTTGATGTGTAAACGTGGGATGTGGGATAGTGAACTATCATTTCAAATGGTTCAAATGGCTCTGAGCACTATGGGACTTAACTTCTGAGGTCATCAGTCCCCTAGAACTTAGAACTACTTAAACCTAACTAACCTAAGGACACCACACACATCCATGCCCGAGGCAGGATTCGAACCTGCGACCGTAGCGGTCGCGCGGTTCCAGACTGAAGCGCCTAGAGCCGCTCGGTCACCCCGGCCGGCCCAGCCAAGCCATATTTTAAATGGGCTACAATCACCAACAAAGAATCAGTGGCTCCGGAGAATGTAAAGATTTCAGAACAGTTCATAAAACCTCCTGTTTATATTTGTATGTGTATAATGGAACTATCTGAACCTCACACAAATGTCTGTTTCGTTACGAATTTGAAAAAAGTCATTTATGAATACCCAAAGTTACTTTATATCGATACGGAGAGTTTAATTTATTGAGTGAAGGTTTGTGTTGAATATGAAGTAATAAGCAGCCTCCATATTGCAATCAACACGTCTGGAGATACAGACAATCCTTGTGGCATAAAAACACATACTGACTTGATGAAAGATGTGTTGAGTGGATCACAGGTTGAGACGTTTGCAAGTTTCTTCTAAAAAATGTACATGTAACAAACAGAGTGAGGTGTCACACTGATGTGAACTAGGGGTGTGGCCACGATGACTCTCAGTGTTGAAGATTCTTGGTGTGCCTGTAAATGGTGCCGTGCAGATGACACTACTAATACTCCACATCTGGCACGTCAAGTCAATTTCAAATTGAGAGAGCATGTCGTACACACTGCGTCACAGCAGAAAATCAGACTAGTGCATCATGATGATGAGTGGGCCTTTCTGGGGACGGAAGCACAACCCTGCCAAAGTCACGCTGTTCGCTTGGATGATAGAGAGAGTGAGGATGTACTGTATACTTTGTATGGTAGTTTAATTTATTGAATACTATGTGTGCGAGTTGGCTTATTTTCTCCTGCTGCAGGCCATACAAACCTAGATGCTATGTTTTTCATGTAATGGCGCTCAGTCGGTCTGTTGAAATGTTCTACAACAAAGTAAAATGTGTCTGAAATCTGATAGTGTGATACAACGACATAAAATGTGGTTGAACTGTAAAATGAAAAATGTGATTGAAATGTTAAACTGCGCTTAAACAGAGTAAAGTTTCATCTCATGTGCCACAACAAATACAGGTCCATCTGTGGGACCTACCGTTATCTGTACACTGCAAAACTGTGTTATCAGTTCTAACCTGCTTGCCATATACAGGGGTTGGACAAAAATATGGAAAGATCAAAAATACCACACATTTGTAAGAGGGCCATTCGGAAAGTAAGATCCGATCGGTTGCGAAATGGAAATGACAGAACAAAACAGATGAAAATTTGCACAGATGTGTTGGCCAGGGTCTCTAGCATGCCTGTCATAACGTCCCGTCACTCCTTTCAGTTTTCAGCGCACAGTGAACACGTAAATAGGCCTAGAAGAAAGTGTCTCGCGCCAAGTGTGAGGGACTGGTGACAGACTTCGCCTGAAACTACTTAGCCAACGCCGGCCGGATTGGCCCTGCGGTTCTAAGCGCTACAGTCTGGAACCGAGCGACCGCTACAGACGCAAGTTCAAATCCTGCCTCGGACATGGATGTGTGTGATGTGCTTAGGTTAGTCAGATTTAATTAGTTCTAAGTTCTAGACGACTCATGACCTCTGAAGTTAAGTAGCATAGTGCTCAGAGCCATTTGAACCATTTAGCCAACATAACATAGTTGTCATTGGTTTCCTTCTTCATGACCATTCTCGCCTGCACTCTACAGAGGCAGTGAAGATGCTCCTGCAACGTTTTCGATGCGAAGTGTTTGATTACCAACAATACAGCCGGCAATTTGCTCCCACTGAGGTTTGTTTCTGCTCACATAAACCGGTGGCTATGAAGACGACATTTTGGCACAGACAACGAGCTGTAGACCAGCATAGAGATTTGTCGGAAAGCACAGGCGGCTGCCTTCTATGATGAAGGCATTGGAGAGTTGGCACAACACTACGACAAACGCCTAAGTCTGAGCGGTGACTATGTAGAGAAGTAGAAACCTCCCGTATACTGATGTTCCTTAAACCCGGTAAACCGCCGTCCGCCGTCTCCTCCTACCGTCCCATCAGCCTTACCTCGGTCTTCAGCAAGGTCCTGGAATCCATCCTCCCTCGACGCATCCACCAGCATCTCCGCCAGCTCCGCCTCCTTCCCGTTACCCAGGGTGGCTTTCGACCATCCTGCTCTTCCGACGACCTTCTCCTCCACCTCACTCATCTCCTTTCCGAACAGCTAAATTCCCGTCGCTCCGCAGTCTTCCTCTCCCTTGACCTCGAATGTGCCTATGACCGCGTCTGGCATTCCGGTCTCTTCTTCAAGCTCCAAACCTTCACCCTTCCCATTAACTACGTCCGTCTGATCGGCTCCTTTCTCTCCTACCGTCCTTCCTACGTCACCATCCATAACACGGATTCCTACATCTTTGTCCCCTCCGCCGGTGTGCCCCAAGGCTCCGTCCTCTCCCCCCTTCTGTACCTTTTGTATACGGCGGACATGCCGCCGCCGTCACTCCCCTGTCCATCTTCTCCAGTTTTTCCGATGACACCACCTTCCTTGCCTTCGCCTCCACCCTGCTGCGTTCCCAACACCTTCTCCAATCCCATCTTTACCAGTTCACCGTTGGTGCAACCAGTGGTTGCTCAAGGTCAATCCCTCCAAAACCCAGGCGATCATTGTAGGCAAAACCACCCCTTCCTTCCACCTCCTTGATTTCCATCTCACCATCTATGACCGTCCTACCGCCCTCACCCCCACCCTTAAGTACCTTTTGTCACCCTCAACCGTCGCTTCTCCTGGACCCCCCATCTCCGGACAATCCAAGCTGAGGCACACTCCAGACTCAGTCTCCTCAAGCTCCTTTCCGGCCGTAAGTGGGTTCTGGACCCCTCCACCGTCCTCCACACCTATAAATCCCTCATCGGCCCTTACTCTGTTACGCCCATCCTGCCTGGATCTCCGCCTCCACTACCTTTTACAAATCCCTTCAGATCCTTGAACGCCATGCTCTCCACCTCGCCTATCGCATATCTCCCCTCCCCCATGTGGATCTTGTACGACCTCATTCCGTTCCCTCACCTCCTCCTTTTCCTTGAATGGATACGGATTCTTTACAGCTCCAGAAAACTCGATCCTCCTCACTCGCTTGTCTCCCCCATCCTCTCCCACCCCCACCCACTGCCACACCTGTATTCCCACATCCCACCTGGTCTCCATCTCTCCACCCTCCTTACCCTCTCCCAAGATAGCTTTCGCCAGCTCCCTCTTCCAGCTGATGGCATCGTCCCCTCCATCTACCCCTCCTACCAACTTTGATCCTCCCTCCCTCTGCCTGTGTTTGCTGCTTTGGGCCTCCCTCCCTTCTCTCCCCCATCCCTCCTTCCTCCATGTCTCCCCACTGCTCCCCTGGCTTCCCCTCCCCTGTCCCTCTACTCCTCCTTCCATCTCCTCAGCCATTGGCATCTTTGTTCTCCCGTCCCTCATCCTTCTTCCCCTCTTGGCAGGTCCTCGGACTCGCACACGCTACGTGGACATTCGCGCGCCGTAGGTCATCGCCATCAGTGTCTCGTGTGTGCCGTCGTGGATTGTCGTCCAGTGTGAACGGCTCCGTGTTTGTCTTTATGTGTCTACTGTTTTATTATCCACCGTTATGTAACTTATGTGTATTCTTTCTGTTGTTTCTTTGTCTATTCTATGGCTGAAGAGCAGCGTAACATGCTGCTGACATCCTGCCTGTTTGTACGGGTTTAAAAATAACAATAAACAAAAAAAAACTCGAAGGGTGGGCAGTCTGTCAGTCTCGGCGAGTCTGGTCAGTTGGTCAGCCGGGTCAGTGTGCGGCAGTGAGAGTCTGTCTGTCGTCGGAGTGCGAGTATGGCCGTCATTTGGATCAAACTTTAAAGCCAGAAAATGGGAGTCTTGCCACTGTGCCAGTAACAGTGCTCAAATAGTGGTCTCCTGGTCGGGGCTGAGTTCCTGCATCAGAGTCTGCGCGTTAGGCCGCCAGTCTGCTCGAGTTGCTCGGGCAACGGTCATTGGCGGTTGGATCTGTCGGTTTGTCGGTCGCGCACTGAGACACGAGATGACTTGTCCGCCTTGAGTGTCGGCGCATGTGAGGTCGCCACGTGAGTCCAGTGGGCCGCGGCGTATAGCGAGGGGCAGTGACTTCGCGGTCGACACGAGAGCAACCGGAGTCCACCCACGACAACGGTCTGGCCGGGGCGCGCTGCGACGCCGTGAGACGGGAGATCGGCGCGCCTTCCTGCGCCCGTTGAAGCGGGTGGCAGCGGACGGTTCGGGAGAGCGTTTTGGGGGCGCTACGCCAGATCTTCTCCAGACATCGCAGTGTATTAGAAGTTAAGTGATTCGTGATATGTTGTTTCACTTACTTGCTAACGTCTACTTGCTTTCTTGGTCAGTCTATCGTCGCCAGCTTGCTCGTCTGTCTCTCGTCCGCATTTGTTAGGCAGTTAGTGTCTGTCTGTCGGTCTGCCGTACGTAAATAGTTTGTCGGATTCGGTGTTAACGAATTTATTGCTTAAGGTGTAAAGACCGAATTCCTGAAATATGTTTTTATCTTGCCCATCATCTTGCGAGGTGGTATATGTGTAATGTAGAGCATGTTGGTACATTTTATGTAAAACTGCATGTCATGCATTTTATTTAAATGGTCATTTTAGTATATAAAGTTGCCACCCTTACACTTGTGGCGTCGCAACTAGTGCGAGCGCACAGTTTTCTATCAAATATTTACTGTGAAATGTAGACAGACTGTAAAGTAGCCATCAGATTAGCATATGTGCTGTAGCGGGCCGATTACCGGTGTCCGTTCGTCTGACGTCACGACCATATGGCATGTCTGTACCGTGAGAATGTAAGACCTGTGCGCTAACTAGCCGCGTGTATAACGTGGAACTTTCATCTTTAATAACTTCTAACTGAGGAACCTGAGGAAATTAAAAGTTAATATACTAGTTTCTGTTATGAATAAAAATCAGTCATCCAAATTTGAGCTTTGAAACCTGCATATTTTGGAAATTAGAAAAATCTTACAGAAAACGCAAATTTCTACAATTTTCGAGTCTAAATAAATACCATTATGTATAGATCACCTTCAGTGACCATCCAACTATGAAACAAAATCACCTTCCGTGCTTTTGTATTTATTTTGAGAATTTTACTTTTAGAAATTCACCTATAACTTTGTTAAAATCATAAATGTTTTGAATTTTTGTGAACAGTTATTTTATATGAGTAGGTGAGAGTGAATGAGTGTGCCTGAGTGAATGAAAGAGGGACATTCGCCATTCTTTGCAAGTGTATAAAATCTAGGTTGGAACTCGCAAGTGTTCAGACGATGTAACCGTGGGAACAGAGTCGCCAGTGGTTCCCCATCTTAGTGAATGTCGGATGTCCAAGAGTGTATGGTATTGTACAAGCAGCCAGAACGTTCGCGAGTATTTAAATAATTTCTGGAAATAAAGTAAAGTCTAGTTTTCCTTTCGGTTTGTTAAATTATACAGTAAATTTTGTGTAACAAGAAATCATGACGTAAATGATTCAGAAGTCATGACTGGTGCGTGCTAGATTTTGGCGCGAGGCGCACCCAAAGAGTTAATTCTGATTGGCTGTGTGATGTGTGAGCCAATGAGATGCGAGGACGGTTAGCAGACTAGGAGAGGGAGTCGCGAGTGGATGAGGAGTCGCGAAGGAACTGTGATCGAGAAGAGACATGCTTGATGTGTCCTCGCGAATAATGTGTAAAATGAAGTCATAAAACGGCTTCATCGGTTCGGTACTGTGCGATTTGAGACTGGAAGAGTCCAGTAACGCGTAGTGTGAGTTTGAGCGAGTTGTGACTTTTCGTTCCGCGAAAGACGCGAGTAACTTTAATAATTAAAAGCGTGGCGGTACTTCGTAAACTTTTACTAAGTGCTTATGGCGAGCATTAACGTTAAAAAACGAACTATTATTGAACATCGACTGCAAACGTGTATGTTAGAAAATCGTCTGTGTTGCAGTTAAGTAAATTCCGTAACTTTGAAAGCTAATTCTGGCGGGGTTTGAGTGTGGATAGAATTGTGAACTGAACTTTCTTCAAACGTAGATTAGCGGGCTGATGATCAGGCTTAAAGACAATAAAGAGCTTAAATAGAATTACCAACTTCGCGTTCTCGTTTGAGTAAACAATTACTACCATTCCAATAACTCAATTTATTTAGGAAGATTGCTCATAGATTGTATTTCAGCAAACATGTATCGCGGCCTCCGGTGAGCGGCTATTAAATTGCAGTTTCTTCAACACTGCTTTTCTGCAATTTTTCCAGTAGCTGCTATCAGGAGAGGCGAGTGAAGCAACTACCTAAGAAACGAGGTAGGTGGATTTTCTTTCAGGGAAAGGAAACTGCGCGATAAGAGCCTGACCCGTCGCACACTGTAAGAGTTCTTTCAAAAACAAGTTGCACTTTTGGTGGCATATAACTTTTATGTGTTTGTGTGAGTTGTTAAAATTTTTAGTTTAATTTAATCTGGTGTGTTGCAGCTTCGCACCAGTATAGTCTTTCAGACGTTGTTGTGAGCGGTCGTGACTACGGACGTGTCAAAAGGGAGCGGCAAGGTTCTCAGCCCGAAAGCTCATACTATTAAAAAAAAAAGTTGTTTCTGCCTCTGAATAAATTGTAACTTGATATTTACAGGGTGCTTCCTGATTATAATTTTAAATCTGTTTCAAAACACAAAAAAGGGCTTTTAGGAATAAAATTTCGATTTATTGATGAAATTTTTTTAAAAAAAGTTACCCTTTGGCAACTATTTCCACGCTCATATAGTGTGATTAAATGTGTTAATGTTCTTGATGAATCGCTAGTAAATAAAGTAAATTCTTAAGAAAAGGTTTTGAAAGTAAATTCACGCTTCAAAAACATTTTTGAATTTCACAGTGGTTTCCATTTCCCGAGCGATCAGACCTTACTTTCCGAATGCCACTCTTAATATGGCGTGGGAAACACGTCAGCATTCAAAACAGTTTCCATTTGTCGCGGATTGGGTACATACAGACCCCGTATGATTTTCAAGTGGATCTTATACCACTCTTCCTGCGAAACAGTGGGTAGTTCAGATAGAAATGATGGAGGTGGATAGCGATGATGCATCTTTCTCTCAAAGTACACGACAGAAGCTAAATAACATTGTGATCTGATCACCGTGGTGGCCAGGGGAGATGCGACAGTTCATCCCCTTGGTCACAAAACTAGTCGTCTTGGAAAACAGCATCACTACTGGGGAACAAACATCATACCATGGGATCGACTGATCAGCCAAACTGGTCACGTAATCCTTGCCAATAATGCGCCCTTGCAGGGTGTCTGTAGGGCCCATGGAGTACCATGATGAGCTGCCCAAATCAGCACCGAAAATCACCCATATTTCACTATTGGGACATAAACTTGGCCATAAGTTGGAAACTGTGTGAAACAAGTCCCCTCAGACCAAATGAAATTCTTCCATTGCTCCACAGTCTGGGTTTTAAGGCCTCATCACCAAGTCTCACTTTTATAGCATTTGCAACACTGATGAGTGGTTTTAGAATTCCAGCTCGCTGTAGAACTCTCTGCTTGTGGACATCACTTCATGTTGTTTTGCGCATTGACAAGGTTCCCGAGTGCGACAGTCAGTTCTTTAGTGACTTTCGCAGATGTCGTTCTCTTACCTTTCGTCACAATCCTCCTCGACGACTGTCCATCACGATTACCGAACACACTTTCGTCCGTGTGAGGATGATGTTTTTCACCTTTGTCTGTGTGTGGCAAAAATCTTTGATACGGTGCCTCTTGAAACATGAAACACTTTGGCTATATTGATTATGGGAGGACACGTCATCATCGTCATCAGTCGGCGATTGAGGACCCTGTAGATTATGCGCCGACCTCACAATGCTCCTCCATAGAGGAGTCTTGAGTGTAGTCTGACAGCATTGTTCAGTTGAATTTTACTGTAAAATTCTGGCCTGCTTTGCTCTGGCAGGCTGGCACATTTAAGAAAGATGGTTTGTGAGTGCCTCACTAGTAGTGTTTTGCACGATGTCATGCACTCGAGGGCACCTGGATGAGGCTGCTCAACGGATATGCACAACCTACAGCTGCAGTGCGATAACCGACCATCCCTCCATTGTCGTCTATCGAGACCCTGGCAGTTTTTGTCAGACGTGGGTGCGTTAGTTTGTGATTGTATCCTATCCCAGAAGCGGTCGCATCGCAGAGGTCTAAATAAAAATGATGTGAGACACACAAGTGGTTTTACAGTGATTTAAATTTAGGGCAACTGGGCTTGTGGAATATGTTTAAATAAAGTAGGTCAGAAGTGGTTTAAACATATTAGGTCACAGGATTACGCCTAAACGTAGGGCAAGTAGGCTCATGAATTCTAAACGTAGCAAAGTGACCTGGCAACCATACATACTGTGTCAGCGAGTTGTGAGATCAGAATTTTTTAATTAAACAGAATAATTGCGCTAGGTCCACCATCTTCAATTTAATATGTAGCTCAAATGACCTACTTCCAGTGTGATGCCAGAGGAATGGGGTAGATCCTCTGTCTGCACCTGTTCACACTGCAACATAAGTATGAGGTGTTTCAGTATTCATTGATCTACTTCATCCATGACGTCAGGGGACCAGGGAATGGGGCGTGGAGTGAAATCTGGTAGCGTTGCGTGGCGTCATATGTACAGCTTGTAACCTAACTATAAACACACTGTTTAGCCAGAACATTATGACCACCTATCTAATAGCCTGTATGTCCACGTTTGGCTCAGATCAGCAGCAATGGGAACAACATGGAAACAATGAGGCCTTGGTAGGTCCCTAGAGGGAGTTGGTACCACATTTTCTCACGTAAGTCACCTAATTTCAGGGAGTGAGCAATGAGCTCTGACGTCACATTCATCACATCCCAGATGTGTCCGACCGTGTTCAGATCTGGCGAGTTGGGGGCCAGCACATCATCTGAACTCGCCACCGTGCTCCACGAAGAACTCCATCAGACTCCTAGGATATGGCGCATTATCTTGTTGAAATATGCCACTGCCATTGGGAAACATGATCATCACGAAGGGGTGTATGGTGTCTGTAACCAGTGTATGATACTGCTTAGCCGTCATGGTGCCTTGCATGAGGTCCACTGGAACCGTGGATGCCCACTTAAATGTTCACCAGAGAATAATGGAGCCGCCACCAACTTGTCTACGCACGCAGTGCAGATGTCAAAGAGATGTGCCCTGAAAGATGATGGATTCGAGCCGTCCCATCGGCGCCATGACGATGAAGTTACCGAGATTCATCAGACCATGCAACACCCTGCCTCTGTGACAACGTGCAGTGGCGATGGACATGTGCACATTTCAGTCGTAGTTGCTGATGTTAACATTGGCACCTGTATGGGTCGTCGGCTGTGGAGGCCCATCGTTAGGAGTGTTTGGTTTATTGTTTGTTCAGACACACTTGTACTCTTCTCAGCATTAAAGTCTGGAGTTAGTTCCGTCACAGTTCTCGCCTGACATGTTTTCCAGTCTTGCCAGCCTACTACGCCCGACATCTTTAATGAGTGTTGGCCACCCAACCCC
The DNA here is from genome assembly GCF_023897955.1 of Schistocerca gregaria. Taxonomy (NCBI): domain Eukaryota; kingdom Metazoa; phylum Arthropoda; class Insecta; order Orthoptera; family Acrididae; genus Schistocerca; species Schistocerca gregaria. The sequence continues at coordinate 1,167,415,092 of NC_064920.1, forward strand.
ACGATGCCTGGATGTGGTGTCATCTTGGTTTCACCATGTTTTGAAGACACTCACCAGAACACTCCTCGAAAACACAGACAAGTTGTGCAGTTTCTGCAATGCTCGTGCCAAGCCTCTGGGCTATCACAATCTGCCCTTGATCAAACTCAGACAGATTGCACACCTTCTCCATGCTACACACGGACAGCACGGTGACTGATACTAAGTGCATTGTGCGTGTGCCTGACAAGCAACCATTCCTCGCCAGGTGACGCTGCTAGCGGCTGGACGGGTTTGCGTAGATAGTAGGTCAGTGGTCGTAATCTTGTAGCTGATCAGTGTACACTGTCCCAGAGAGATTGTGCGGGTTGTCTGTCTACCATATCTCTGGACTTCTATCAGCAACTCCCTACTACTACCGTAGAGAGCAAAAACTGTGGGGTAGGACAGGGACTGGAACATATTGAACAAATAATCGAATATGTTGGGTGTAAGTGCTACTCGGATATGAAGTTGGCACACGATACAAAGTCGTGGCGAGTGGCATCGAACCGGTCAGAAGACGTACACCCCCCCCCCCCCCCTCCCAGTCTTCTCTTTTCATATGTCCACTCACTTGATGACAAAATCGTCTTAGTAGCAGTGGACCTAGTTGTGCATTATATAGTTCCTGTCATAGCTTCTGTTCTGTTTCACTATCGTACTTCTACTCCCATTAGGGAACTGCCTTAATTGATTTCTCATTTCTAGACATTTTACCTGATCTTGTAGAATTTGACAGAAAGCTGTTTTACTCATCTTATCTCTCGCAATTATTGTCTTCATTAATTTTTTTTAGAAACTCTGACTAGATTCTTTTACTTTGTCTTCTTCTTCTTTCTTGCACGGCTAGGCAAAACGTCAGTCCGCGCTTGATGTGATATTTCAGTGAGTCATCAATCCGTAACTTCCACGTGCGTCCCTGGGAGCTCGATGTATTCTGTACACACGAAATTCTAATACAAGCAGTGCCGAACTGTATGCAGCAGTACAGCTTGTAACTGGGCCCTTTGAGACAGCAGATTACAGCGAACGGTTGACTGCTAAGCCTCTTAGCAGTGATCTTGTCAGCTCAGAGGTATCTAAGACATCGATGTATGTCTGGGTAAATCAGGCAGCAACCAGATGACGTTATAGAGCGTGATTTCAACCGACTGTAATGCGTTTTTCGATCAGTCATGACAGCAAGGACATTCGTAAGGTTTTATTTACGATATTTAGCTACACCTTTCAGCTATTTCTCTACATAGTCGCAGCTCCGAGTTACAAGGAGAGCATCAGTCCGTTAATCGATAATTTAGATGAGTCTTAGATATGTTGTAGACGGACGTGACCGGAGGACTTGCCTAGCTAGTGGCTTTTCATGCGACGGCCAATAGTTTCCGAGGAAATCGATTTTGAAGAATTATCCGTATCTGCTATACCCACAACGTTGGTTTTGTTTCAATCAAACGAGCATAGCGCAGTGGCTACTTCACTTCACCACGCACCACCGATTCAATTCGTGTCCACGTACTTTTTTTTGTGTTTCATCGTACAAAATGATTAAATGTTACATGTAACATCGTACATACAATGTTACAATAAGCTGTGACCCTAATAAATAGTTCCTCTTCAGTTTCTGCTTGTTTTGCGTACACTTAGGACTTCAACGATAAGAAAAAAAAGTTATGGCAATAAGATCTAGCGGTCGCGATCCGCTGGCCTACAAATGGTGTTAGGCGGAGGGTACTTTGTGTACTACTGTCTTTGCAGGTGCGAAGGGTCTGCAGCAAGAACGGTCGTAGGTAGGCTTCTGTATGAGGTCGAATCTCTCTAATTTTACCCTCATGGTATTTTCAGAAGGTATGCGTAGGAAGAAACAATATATTGCTTTACTTTTCCAGCGGGATAAGCTTTCGGAATTTTAACAGAACGTCTCTTGTAGCGTCTGCTGTTGGAGGTGGCGGTGCATCTCTGTGAGGCTTTCGCGCCTGCTGAATGATTCTGTATTCCTCCTATCGTGCAAATTACGAACAGTGCCGCAGATGGATACATTTTCGTCGTCGCGAGCCGTTTGTGATCTTTGCCTCTGAGCAGTGGCGTCTCATGGGGGTAGACCGGACCGGCTGGCACGCGGGTCAAGTGTGATCTGCGAATGGCAAGTTTGTCTCGGGACAAGTAAATTGACTGCTGCAACTGGCTAGTGGGCGGTTGATGCTAGTGCAATTACACTACTGGCAATTAAAATCGCTACACCACGAAGATGACGTGCTACAGACGCGAAATTTAACCGACAGGAAGAAGATGCTCTGATATGCAAATGATTAGCTTTCCAGAGCACTCACACAAGGTTGGCGCCGGTGGCGACACCTACAACGTGCTGACATGAGGAAAATTTCCAACCGATTTCTCATAGACAAACAGCAGTTGACCGTCGTTGCCTGGTGAAATGTTGTTGTGATGTCTCGTGTAAGAAGGAGAAATCCGTACCATCACGTTTCCGACTTTGAGAAAGGTCGGATTGTAGCCTATCGCGATTGCGGTTTATCGTATCGATACCTTCCTGCTCGCGTTGGTCGAGATCCAATGACTGTTAGCAGAATATGGAATCGGTGGGTTCAGGAGGGTAATACGGAACGCCGTGCTGGATCCCAACGGCCTCGTATCACTAGCAGTAGAGATGACAGGCATCTTATCCGCATGGCTGTAACGGATCGTGCAGCCCCATCTCGATCCCTGAGTCAATAGATGGGGACGTTTTGCAAGACAACAACAATCTGCATGATCAGTTCGACGACGTTTGCAGCAGCATGGACTATCAGCTCGGAGACTATGGCTACGGTTACCCTTGACGCTGCATCACAGACAGGAGCTCTGGCGATGGTGTATTCAACGACGAACCTGGGTGCACGAATGGCGAAACGTCATTTTTAGGATGAATCCAGGTTCTGTTTACAGCATCATGATGGTCGCATCCGTGTTTGGCGACTTCGTGGTGAACGCACATTGGAAGCGTGTATTGGTCACCGCCATACTAGCGTATCACCCCGCGTGATGATATGGGGTGACATTTGCTACATGTCTCGGCCACCTCTTGTTCGCATTGACGGCACTTTGAACAGTGGACGTTACATTTAAGATGTGTTACGACTCGTGGCTCTACCCTTCATTCGATCCCTGCGAAGCCCTACATTTCAGCAGGAGAATGCACGACCGCATGTTTCAGGTCCTGTACTGGCCTTTCTGGATATAGAAAATGTTCGACTGCCGCCCTGGCCAGCACATTCTCCAGATCTCTCACCAATTGAAAACGTCTGGTCAATGGCGGTCGAGCAACTGGCTCATCACAATATGCCAGTCACTACTCTTGATGAACTGTGGTATCGTGTTGAAGCTACATGGGCAGCTGTATCTGTACACGCCACCCAAGCTCTGTTTGACTCAATGCCCAAGCGTATCAAGGCCGTTTTACGGCCAGAGGTGGTTGTTCTGGGTACTTATTTCTCAGGAGGTATGCACCCAAATTGCGTGAAAATGTAATCACATGTCAGTTCTAGAATAATATATTTGTCCAATGAATACCCTTTTATCATCTGTATTTCTTCTTGGTGTAGCAATTTTAATGGCCAGTAGCCTATTGTATATGGGAAGGGATGGGGGGCAGTCTAGTGGTGTTACTGATTGCAGCAAGTCGTTTGGTTTCATATACCCTGAAATTCGGCTTGGATACACGAAACCAAGATTCTTAACGAAAAATTTTTTTATCAGCTTGAGAGTAGTCGAATTATTGGGAGAGAACGTGTTGTGGATAGATGCACTGGACTCAGCCACATATGGAATGCAGGAGTTTTGTCGTCTTCCCTCTTCACAGTCCTCGGACTTGATTCTGTCGGTGTGGCCGTGGACATTGTTTACTGACTCGTGGTATTTGCTTGTACAACTAGCTAAAACAGAGCTCGCAGGCGGCTCCGCTGCAGATTGGGTATAATCACTGCCAGAGCGCTAGTTATGCACTGCTGTCAGTTGTATGATGGAAATCATGGTAACTGCGGGTGTCGGGTGTGAATTGCACATGGCCCATTTTCATGGAGTTATATACTGGGCAATAGTTAACTCTGGTGCTTTCTGTGTTAAATTTTCTTCAGATGTTCTATTGCATGGCTGGGCGTGATTTGGTTCAAAATGGTTCTAATGGCTCTGAGCATTATTGGACTTAACATGTGAGGTCATCAGTCCCCTAGATTTAGAACTACTTAAACCTAAATAACCTAAGGGCAGCACACGCATCCATGTCCGAGGCAGGCTTTGAGCCTGAGACCGTAGCAGCAGCGCGGTTCCGGACTGAAGGGCCTAGAACCGCTCGGCCACCGCAGTCGGCGACTACTTTGTTAATAAGTGCTAAGAAGTTATTCTGCACTTATATACCCAGTTATCTCTCCCACTGCCGACCAGTATAACAGAACGTAATTTACGCTTCACGCGTTGATAACGTTGAGTTCAGTCTCAAAGGCTCTTACTGCTCCTCTGAGTGAGTGATCTCTCAGTGCAAGCCTCTCGGCAACTTAGCACGTAACATGCTGGCACCGACAATACGACATTACGTGCTGGCTGCTTCAGAAACCTGACAAAACTCGTGTTGAGTAATCCTCCTGGATCCTATTTAACGACACGGTCTCAATAAGAAAACAGCACACTACCGCTGTTGGCACCCTTTTTTTGTCAATCTCGATGGACGTTCCTACAACACATTAGGTCACTTTTACAAGCAAGTTGTAAGGAATCTCCACAGATCTGTTACTTTACTATTAAACATTAGGTCAGTTTTACAAGCCAGTTGTCAGAGATCTCCACAGATCTGTTACTTCGTTATTATCTGGCTGGTTACAAAAGCCAATTACAATCGTGCGGGGTATCCTTACGCTCGAGCCGTTCTTTTTCATACAGAGGAGTCTGTCTGTCACATCCATCTTGGCGAAAGTGATGCTAATGTTTGGTTTGTGGGGCGCCAAAGTGCGCGGTTATCAGCGCCGTTACAAAGTCGCATTTTGTACACAGTCCATTTTCTTGTCACAATTCAATCTAGTAACTCTCACAAATGATGATGATGATGATGATAATGATGAAATGATGCGGACAACACAAACACCCAGTCCCTGGGCAGAGAAAATCCCCAACCCGGCTGGGAATCGAACCTGGGATCTGGCGAAACTGAATAATTACAGACTAAATGGAGTTTCATTGAAATTAAAGTCAGCCAAAGGTATTTCCGTATGTAACGAACGATGTTATCTTTCTTACGTCTCTCTCCATCTGCCTCTCGTCTTGCGAACTTGTAAAAAAATACTTATGGAAATTTTATGTTTTATATGGAAATAATTTGTTATCAAAAAAAGTTGATTGGCATTCAGTTTGGCAATGCAAGCAGACTAGACAGAGAGCTTGTCAACACCCTCCAACAGGAGACATCACTCTGAAAGGTGCAATAACGCCTTTTGCATCGATAATGGCGTAAATTTGACGAGGAAGGTTCTTCGAGTATGGCATCTACGGCTAAAGCCACCTAATGATTATTTGGTGTAACATAGCTACCAGAACAGGGGAAAGCTGGTTTATACGTTCCAAGTGATGTTCCAAATAGCACAGAACATTTCCTGTAGCAGTAAGATCGGGGGATTTAGCGGGCCAGTACAGGTGCAATAGGTTCCCAAGCAGGAGCGTATGTGTTCAGATCTGTAAACACGGATGTTATCATCTTTTTTTCTTTATTTAATGGCTTTCTAAACATGTCTATACAGACACTGGAAATGTTACACAACTGTTGGTTTTGATAAATCGTAGTGTACATAATTTTAAGTCGTAGTCTGGTACGAAATTTCATAGGCTTAGGAAAGGACAGATTCAGATAAAAAACAAAGATTGCATCCACGATATACTGAAACGAGTAAACAAGACGAAAATGTATCCTACTGGGAACGGAATAAGAAATGAAAATCGCGTTGATACACATTTAGGATATTCCAGGCTCATATTAATGAAAAATTAATGACAAACGAATAATAAAATCTTCTTCTGTGTGTCCTGTAGCAATTGTTTCACAATTTGCAGATAGAGCATTCGGTATCTGTGCAGGTCTAAAAGCACCACGTAGACAGAACATGAGAATAGTATACAAGAACCAGATCTGGGTATTACAGCCATACGTATAGGTACACCAATATGATAGGTACACAGTGACATACATTTATAGGCGAAGCGTTCCACATCCTGATGAGTAGGTGATAATCTGAGCAGCCCCCTTAGATTGCCTGCAGATGACGCTGTAATTTACGGTCAAGTAAAATCATCAGACGATCAATTCCCATTACAAACTGATCTGAAGAGAATTTCAGTATGGTGCGAAAAGGGCAATGCCACTAAACAAATAAAAATGCGAGGTCATACACATGGGTACTGAAAGAAATCCGATAAATTTTGGGTATACGATAAATCGCACAAATCTAAGGGCTGTCAGCTGTCAGTTCGACTAAATACCTAGGAGTTACAATTACGAGCAACTTAAATTGGGAAGACCACATAGATAATATTGTGGGGAAGGCGAAACAAAGACCGCGCCTTTTTGTCGTCTTCCCTCTTCACAGTTCTCGGACTTGATTCTATCGGTGTGGCCGTGGACAAACCTACATGACACTTGTCCGTCCTCTGCTGGAATATTGCTGCACGGTATGGGATCCTTACCAGGTGGGGTTGGTGGAGGACATCGAAAAAGTGCAAAGAAGGGCAGCTCGTTTCGTGTTATCAAGCAATAGGGGTGAGGGTGTCACTAATACGATACGCGAGTTGGTGTGGCAGTCACTGAAACGTAGGCGGTCTTCTTTGCGGCGAGATCTATTTACGAAATTTTAATCGCCGACTTTCTCTTTCCAATCCGAAAATATTTTTTGACACCCAGCTACATAGGGAGAAATGATCATAATAATAAAATAAGAGAAATCAGAGCTCGAACGGAAAGATTTAGGTATTTCTTTTCCCTACGAGCCATTCGAGAGTGGAATGTTGGAGTAGTAGTGTGAAAATGGTTCTATGAACCCTCTGCCAGGCGCTTAAGTGTGAATTGCAGAGTAACCATGTAGATGTAGATGTAGGTGTAGTAGAACATACGAATATAGTCAGTTTTGCTCTTCCCCTGTCATTCTAATTACGAAGACAGTTACAGTGTCAGCATGGGGGGCTATATCGGGATGTTGGCACTGTTGATGAACTAGTACGTTGCTATGTCGTTGGAAGCTCACAAAGTTACGGGGCCACTTGGGAACTGACGGCCAAGAGCTCCAAGATTACTTGCAAGCATGTTTATGTGACACGTGTTTCGAGCACATTGCAAAGATATGTGGTTTGGAATTCTCTTCCTCTCCGAAAACATAGAGGGGTGGCGCTTAGGTTGAGCCGACAGGAGTGTTTGTTGAGCCTCTAATGGTTAAGTTTCAGTCGTGCTGTAACTCCTCGATGTTTGTATCTTCTTATACCGTGGTACCCTTGGAATCAAGGGGTGAATAACTGCGTAGTGGCTGCCTTTGATTTTAGATCTTCTCGACCATTCCTCTTGCCAATACGATGAGAACTGCTTTTTGAGCACGGGTATCAAATCTGTTAGGGAGAGTTCATTTAACAGCTGCACGTGAAGACGTTTCTTTTCTTATGACTTGTTCATATCCAGGTATGCCAGAGTGGCTTTGAAGACGTGCCATCACGGTGTTGCGACATTACTTTGTAACACGCCCGGGAGTACATATGGGTGGGGGACCCTCAAACTCGTTTCTCACTTCGGACCGTGCTTTCTGCCCACACCACGTACCTGATAATCCCACGGCGGTCGCATTGTTCTGCTCCACACTGCTGCTGGAGCGCCTGGAATTATGAATCTAAATATGCGAGCGGGTTTAGGAGAGCCACTCAGCGTCAAGCTCACCACCGTCCTACGTCTGGTATGAACTTCTATATTCTGAGACGATATGACATCACAAGGTGCTCTGTTTACACTCTACGTCGTACATGTTTATCCCAATTAACAATCTTGAAGATTATCTGTCCACAATGTCACTTGAAGGAGCTTACGTGTAACCGACACGACGCGGGTGATTGCTAATGATGCGGAAGCCGAATAATCGAACGAAAGTTCTTACGCTCGCCACGCAACACAGATTTCTTTTGGTACAAGTCCTCCTTGACACTAGTAATGACATACAGGGTGTTTCAAAAATGACCGGTATATTTGAAACGGCAATACAAACTAAACGAGCAGCGATAGAAATACACCGTTTGTTGCAATGTGCTTGGGACAACAGTACATTTTCAGGCAGACACACTTTCGAAATTACAGTAGTTACAGTTGTCAACAACAGATGGCGCTGCAGTCTGGGAAATTCTATAGTACGATATTTTCCACATATCCACCATGCGTAGCAATAATATGGTGTAGTCTCTGAATGAAATTACCCGAAACCTTTGACAACGTGTCTGGCGGAATGGCTTCACATGCAGATGAGATGTACTGTTTCAGCTGTTCAATTGTTTCTGGATTCTGGCGGTACACCTGGTCTTTCAAGTGTCCCCACAGAAAGAAGTCACAGGGGTTCATGTCTGGCGAATAGGGAGGCCAATCCACGCCGCCTCCTGTATGTTTCGGATAGCCCAAAGCAATCACACGATCATCGAAATATTCATTGAGGAAATTAAAGACGTTGGCCGTGCGATGTGGCCGGGCACCATCTTGCATAAACCACGAGGTGTTCGCAGTGTCGTCTAAGGCAGTTTGTACCGCCACAAATTCACGAAGAATGTCCAGATAGCGTGTTGCAGTAATCGTTTCGGATCTGAAAAATGGGCCAATGATTCCTTTGGAAGAAATGGCGGCCCAGACCAGTACTTTTTGAGGATGCAGGGACGATGGGACTGCAACATGGGGCTTTTCGGTTCCCCATATGCGCCAGTTCTGTTTATTGACGAAGCCGCCCAGGTAAAAATAAGCTTCGTTAGTAAACCAAATGCTGCCCACATGCATATCGCCGTCATCAATCCTGTGCGCTATATCGTTAGCGAATGTCTCTCGTGCAGCAATGGTAGCGGCGCTGAGGGGTTGCCGCGTTTGAATTTTGTATGGATAGAGGTGTAAACTCTGGCGCATGAGACGATACGTGGACGTTGGCGTCATTTGGACCGCAGCTGCAACACGGCGAACGGAAACCCGAGGCCGCTGTTGGATCACCTGCTGCACTAGCTGCGCGTTGCCCTCTGTGGTTGCCGTACACGGTCGCCCTACCTTTCCAGCACGTTCATCTGTCACGTTCCCAGTCCGTTGAAATTTTTCAAACAGATCCTTTATTGTATCGCTTTTCGGTCCTTTGGTTACATTAAACCTCCATTGAAAACTTCGTCTTGTTGCAACAACATTGTGTTCTAGGCGGTGGAATTCCAACACCAGAAAAATCCTCTGTTCTAAGGAATAAACCATGTTGTCCACAGCACACTTGCACGTTGTGAACAGCACACGCTTGCAGCAGAAAGACGACGTACAGAATGGCGCACCCACAGACTACGTTGTCTTCTATATCTTTCACATCACTTGCAGCGCCAACTGTTGTTGAAAATTGTAACTACTGTAACTTCGAAAGTTTGTCTGCCTGAAAATGTACTGTGTGTCCGTATCACATTGCCACAAACGGCGTATTTCTATCGCTGCTCGTTTAGTTTTTATTGCCGTTTCAAATATACCGGTCATTTTTGAAACACCCTGTAACACTGACCGTATAGTTACTTATTCAGTTCTCATTTCTCTCTTGTACGAGCGTGCGCGTAACCGTCGCGGCGCGGCTGATTGTTGATGATGCGGAAACGCGATTACCTAGCGCACTTTCTCAAGCTCGCTACAAGACACTGGCACATGATTGCACTCTTTTGTGGTAACTAATTTTTACTGATAACGTTAGTTCATTCTGGGAGACCGAACATGGCGCGGATGATTGATACTGTACGGTACAGAATCTTTGCCACTGCCTGCTAGGCTTATTTTTGAGACACTTGACGTCCTGCAACAGCGAGGAAAAGGTTTCGTACTTGTTTAGAGTATGTGTCGTTCTGAGCGAAACTTACAGGAACACTATCTTGATCTTGGCAGTCAGGGTTTAAATGGCTCATCGATAGATGCTTTGGTTGAAACGTCTTTTGTCGGCTGATTATTGTTATTGAGCTAGGAGCTGAACTGTTGCCAGTTGGTAATAGTGGATGCTGGCTGACGGAAGTGACGTAGTGCCTCGCTAGTGCAGCCGGCGACAGGGTTGCGATAGAATGGTAATTTCCCAGCGATGGTGAGCTGGAGATCAGTCTAGGTCTTCTTGAGCATGGCTACGTTGAGGAAATCGGGTCTGTAGTTACTGTTAGTTGAATGTGTGTTGGATCTTCTGTTCCAAGAGTGACTGGCTCGAGGCATTCCTCTAATTCATGCACTCTCTCTCCTCGAGATTTGTTACGAAGGCGTCGAATATGGATGTAAAATCTTGTTCTTCGAAGTGTCGGTGTGGACTTGAGTAATGCCATTAGAAATCGAGATATTTACCGCCGTCGCCTTAAGAGAAATAAACGGTGGGAGTTTGGAACATGCGTTATGTTTTTGTTGATGAAGATGGCCTACCCCTCCGCTCCCCCCTCATTGGTGCGATCTCTCCGATACCCTACCATGCTCTTAAGTTTGTATGACTGGGTAGAAAGCAGGTGCGTCCCTGTCAGAAACAGGATTTGCACTTCGTATCTGTCTCTTAAACGCTCAAATTCTGGTTTCTTGTTGCTGACTCTTTTGGCGTTGTATATACAAAGTACGAGGTTTGTGTCATTACTGGGGGCGAAGATTTTTGTGGACCCTTTAATCATGGTGAGAAATTTCGGCAGTGGTCTGTGGTTTGGTTTAAATAGTTACTCTTCAGGAGGGGACGTCCTATTTCGTAGTCACTCGTGCCTCTTTCCGGTCACGAGGCATGGTTCTGTGGTGCAACCACCACCTCGTGCTGATCCTTGGTGAGGTGTCCGGTTTTCCGTAGCTCTCATCTATACTTCTGTTTATACTTTATGTTCTCGCGTGGCTGCTACGAATCGCGCGAGCATAGTCTACTTTGACCCGCACATCGTAACTGCCGTGTGGGTTGCGGTTGGTGCCCCTGGTCACCATAACAGAAGGCAGCCCTGAAAAGAAGCCACTGGGGATGGAGAACAACGTCACAATGCGTTGACAGGTGGGTGTACCATGTTCAAAAATTTGTACGTCAGTTGGCCCACATGACATAACGCCTCTCCAAGCCTCAACATCTGGACCACAAAAATAATCAAGTACGACAAGGTTCTTCTGTTCATTTCGATTTCTCACCTCTCGTTATATAAAGATTCCTGCAACATCACTACTCACACTGAATCTGCTCTCATCCGAGAAGAGCATACGACTTCGCTTCTTGATGGTCCAGTCCCACCGTAAACGGTGACGCGGGTGTGCGGGTGTCAACGGAAGACAAAGAGACCATCCCCATGCAGCCACAGTGCCACTGTGGAGAGTGGAATTTCATGCCTTGCAATCTTGTTAAGCGTGATTGAAAGCGTGTACTCACTGTCTGACTTGGATCCCTTCAGCCTGTTGCACAATTTACCGGACATCTGTTGCTGTAGTTGACAGTATTGTTAGCAATGCCAGAATCCTGGACTACACACGTAGCACTTCGTATTTCTTCCATTTTCCCGATGATTCTTCCCCGTGTGAAGTCATCCAGATGTTGTCTGCTGACCATGATCTAATCAAGAACATGACACAGTGCACCGTAGCTTCTTGTTGATTGACACACACAGTCGTTTCCCGTTCCTTCAACTGTCTCGTGTTGTGGGGCATTCCTCATTCGCACTACAGAGACACCATGCACAACTGTGAGACGTCTGGCAATACGCTCCAGACCTTTCATGAATTTCCACCCTGTAGTTAATATATTACGTTACTTGCCGTATCTCGTCCTTAAGTTTAGCATAGAAGTGTAGATTTCTTGCGTATGGAGTTACGTATAACAAGAAATGTAGTGAGTATATTAACGTATTGCCACATTTAACTCTCGAGATACAGAACCACTTAAAGAAATGTGCCCCAGTTTCACAACTGCGTCCAAATTACACAAGTTACGGTGATACGGTTTTGTTAATTGCGTTACAGTAATGGATTGGCGACAGTTAAATTTCCAGAACTCATTTCGTAGTTTGGGTTATAAATGCGACTTCGTACAAGCTAGGACACTGTTGTAAATTACCTTTTAACAAATTGTTTACACAGAGAAAAACGCTGAGAACAGCGTGGCCGCGGCAGCAGGTTAATGTACGTGATGGAGTGTGGAGACCTGTGGCATGCAGGGGCAGAGCGGCTACCTGCAGCGCATCCCAGCACTGCGCTCTCTGGCTGCCCTGGCGGTGGACGGCGCGAGCAAAGGTCAGAGGTCAGCAGGGTGGCCGCGGCGGTCCGCCCGCGAGCGAAGCTGCGTCCAGCTGTGAGTGAGGGGCAACCAACGGTGGCGCTGGCTGTACCAATAATACCAGGGTAAAAGAGAGAAAAATTTAAAACAAAGCTTTCTGTTGGGGTGTCAACATTAAAGTAACAACATTTCTCGACATTATCTCCCACAACCTCGATGGCCACGATCAATTTAATAAGCCTCATAATTCCCTCCTGGGAGATTTTTCGTGGCATTGTGCGCATACACTCTAGCACCTGCTCGACAACCTCGTCGTACGGTGAGAACTCGGGTTGATACAGCTGATCCTTCACTGGAACACAATACATATGAGGGTGGACATGATCTTGAAGCAAAATCCCGCATTTTCAAAATTTGCCACTAGCCTTCGTTGTGATTTCGAGATTCAGATCTCACAGCTACTTTCATTGTTAGACCTTTACGAGTGTAATAAAACAGCTGTGTATCTTTCTTTTGGCAAAAACCTTTTATGAAAAACTTGTAGAAGCTAGCCTTTGACTTTCTTTTCCTGCAGACAAAGGTGGATGTTTACACGGCTGCACTACTACTTGCTGATGAACCTCATCAGCTCTTACTATGCGATTGAGAAAATCTTCTCTTTCCGCTTCAAAACGCCTTATATGTGCTTTCTAGATTTGTGTTTTTCAGTAAACTGATATTCGTCAAGGACACACTGTGCCATAATTCAGAGATTCCAAAGCTGAACTGTGGATAGTGTTAAACCCGTTTACAGCGTTATCGTTTCTGCCTCCACGATCGTCGAGAATCATTCGCTCAGCTCTCTCTTTGTTCCACTCCGTTTGCGAAGAGGATTACTTACTCGAACGCTCCTCGTCGCAGACTGCAGACATCTGACGTCCACTTTTAAAGCGATTTATCTGCTGGACTGCTAAGACAGCGCTCACCACACTGCAGATGCATTCTGCAAATAATTTCCACAGCTTTAGTCGCTTCAGAGTACAGTAAACAAATTGCTCCCCTCTTTTCTGCCTTATGCAAATAAAATTCCCTTAAATCACTGCAGATAGAGCTATTCACTGTACCATTACACCCAGTGCACAAGAACAACAATGAGAAGAAGCGGTGCTCTCAACCTACTGAGTACAAAAGGAAATACGTCTCTGCTCACTGATGGGCGTCGTTTGAGTGCAGCATTACTTGAGATGAGACACATTATATTTTAAACAATGCCTCAAATAGAATTTCTGCAATTATGCCCGGGTGCTTGCAGGGCGAAATACAAAGAGTAGGAGCCGCAGCCTCTGCGTATCACAGGAACCGGCACAAGGTGAATAAGGCCTGGGACGGTGGGGAGAGTTCCCTGCAAACTCCACCTCCTCCACTTAGTGTTGGTACAACAGGTATGTGTCGTATATAATAACGATATTCAGTACGAAAAGCGAGCAAGGTGGTGCAGTGGTAAGACATTGGTGAGGGAGGGGGGGATGGGCATTTTAGGCCCCCGCTAAAAAAATTTTAAAAAATCATGAACTGTTATTAACCTACATTAATACTGATGTGTAACTAGGGTCCAGAACCTGAAAATATCTTTTAGCTCACTCTTAGCAAAGTCAACGCGTTTTGAAAAACATATAGTAGCAGGGAGGGGTGGGTACTTTATGACCAACACAAAAATACTTAAAAATGCTAATTTTGTTCATTGTTGTTGCCTTTTACTCACAAGATACTTATTAAAGGGATACTGATGTGTAAGTAAGGTCCTGAACATAAAAATATTGAATGTGACATTCACTGGGGAAAGTGACATCTACTGCTCAGATTTAAATTTTTGGGTTTAATTTAAGTCAAAAATTTAAAACATATATGGAAACTGGTAGAAGAATTCATCAAAATCAGTAAAAAACTTTTCAAAATTTTAAGGTATAAAGTAACTGAGATTACAATATTGTCGAAAGATGGTCAAAAACTAACCGCTCTCCTCCATTCGTACTGCAAGGGTTCAGTTTTCCGTCATTTTCTGAAAAATATTTCTGCCAAATACCGACATCATAAATTTGAAAGAGAACAGCCGAGTTTTTTTTCCCATCCTTTCGCAATCCGAACGTGTGCTGTTATCTCTAATAACATCATCATAGATGGGGCGACAAGCCTTAATCTTCCTTCCTTTCTTTGGTACGTAAGTCGGAGAGACATATGGATTTAGAAAATGCTTAAAAGTTTTTTGAAAGTGTCCTAAATACATTGTATGTTGTATATTGACCGAGGACCTAGAAACGATGGAGAGGCTCCGTCTCCGCCGCAGTGGTCCACAACCCCATGACGACTACTGCAGTCCACTTCACCCATCCGCCGCCTCACACCGAACCCAGGGTTACTGTGCGGTTCGGCCCCCGGTGGACTTCCCCCTCCCCCTCCTCCCAGGGAACGTCTCACACTAGACGAGTGCAACCTCAATGTTTGCGTGGCAGAGTAATGGTGGTGAACGCGTATGTGGAGTACTTGTTTGTGCAGCAGTGGCCGACACAGTGTAGCTGCGGTGCAATACGGGAAACCAGCCCGAATTCGTAGAGGCGGATGGAAAACCGCCTACAAACCAATCACAGACTGGCCCTCGACCCTAGTCCGCCAGGCTGATTACTGCCGGGGCCTGGCGCTCCTTTCCGCTCCCCAAAGCCGCGCGTTAGAGTGCTCGGCTAACTGGACGGGCTCCTAAATACATTACTAAATTGTGAAAATTTTCTTTTATTTTGCCATAATTATTAGACAGAAGTCTGCAGTTTTCACACAGTCAGCTGATTTTGACTCACTTCTGTGGAGCTGGCCGGTGTCGCCGAGCGGTTCTAGGCGCTTCAGTCTCTAACCGCGCTACCGCTATGGTCACAGGTTCGAATCCTGCCTTGGGAATGGATGTGCGTGATGTCCTTAGGTTAGTCAGGTTAAAGTAGTTCTAATTTCTAGGGGACTGGTGACCTCAGATATTAAGTCCCATAGTGCTCAGAGCCATTTGAACCATGTTTGAGCCTCTGTGGACAGTTTCGAATGATACCACAGACTGGTGAAACGTAAAGAAAATATGTCGTCAAGTATGGGTCCATGTTGGTCCTGCAAGTTTTCTAATTTCTTTTACTCACCGTCGAGCGTGTCTGGCACTTGGATGGGCGACCATCCGGTCTCGCGATGCCAATTGAGGAGCTACTCGACCGAATAGTAGCGGCTCCGAACAAAGAAAACCATCATAACAACAGAGAGAGCGGTATGCTGACCACCCCCCCCCCCCCCCTATCCCCGTCCTCAGTTGAGGATGACACAGCGGTCGGATGGTCGCAATGGGCCACTTGTGGCCTGAAGACAGAGAGCTTACTCACCGTCAATTAGGTCATTTTCTTGGTTTTTCTTCTCTCCTGGAACCCAGACAGCAACTTCCTTGGTTCATCTTCCATCTCTTGCAGAAACCAGGGCAGGTTTTTCCACATTTCATAATTTCATTTTTGTATTTTTTACTTTTACCTTTTTTGAGGTAAACAGTATATCACTGTGTTTCCTATATCTTCATCTATAAACTACCACAAGTTTTCAAAAAGTCGCACTGAATTTGAAAATGTGCCCCATGAAGGAGTAAGTTTTCCAACCTACTAAAAATGTTAAGGGGCAAATTTTCCAGCTATACTTTCAATGGTAAAACACAGGTACTAAATCTTGTTTGTTATTGAGTATGTATTTTTTATTGTAAACTAAAAATTCATAGTGGTAACAGGATAGAGAAAGAACTGGATGTAGTAAACAAATGCCACAAAATGATTTTACGAAACTGTCACTTAGCAATTTTACAAAGACAGATTTTTTTAACAAAAGTTGTAAGTAGGCTGTGTAGGTTTTTATATTGGTAGCGCCATGTAGCGCTCTGTATGAAAATTACTGGCTGTGCTATGTGCAGTCTATGGCTAGTTTGCATTGTTGTCGCCATTGTAGTGTTGGGCAGTTGGTTGTTAACAACGCGTAGCATTGCGCAGTTGGAGTTGAGCCGCCAGCAGTGGTGGATGTGGAGAGAGAGAGACGGTGGAGTTTTGAGAGAGGATGATCTTTTTGTGAGGTAAGTGATGTGTGAAAGGTATAGGTTAATGGTAGTCAGGGCCATTCTCTGCTAGGGATTATTGCAAGTCAGATTGCGTTGCGCTAAAAAATATTGTGTGTCAGTTTAGTGTTGATCAGAATAAGTAAAGAGAGTAATGTCTGAGAACGTTCAGTTTTGCTCAGCTGTTTGAAAAGCAAATAATGTAAGAGGCTTATCAGCGCAGTAATTGATTAATGTTTCTAAGGGGACGTTTCATGTGTCGACCGTTAGCCGAGGATACCTCACTGGAATCTTCTGATTTTTTCTTGTAGTTTGTGCAATTAGTGCAGCCTTTGATTATTCCTAGTGCGTAATTGTAGAGAGAATTTTCTTTGTAGTTGTAGTTTTTCATTTTTGTACAGTAAAACAATTGTGGCATGTGTGTAGATTTGCACCAAGTATTTCACAGCTGCGATTGCAAATAACGAGATATTATTTTCAGTGCTATGTTAATGTGTTCTCTTATTTTTGCTCTTCAAATTGTGCTTTTCTGTGTTATCGTGTGAAATATTATGACAATAATGGCATGTGAAAAACGTAATACTAGGCTCCAAAGTAAACTGAGAAATGACAGTGAAGATGAAAGCAGTGTGTTAGCACTACTGTGTAATGAATTAACTAATGTTCAAAGTAGTAATTTGGTAATTGTGCATAGGGAAATGGAGTGGGCTGCAAATAATGGTGTACACAGTAAAACAATTAGTGAACAGGGAAGCATTATCGATCGATCGGTTGGCAACAGCTCGCCTCAGGATTCCTAAATGACAGGACACAATCATGGAAATACTGTAGATTCAGGTTTTGCGTCCTCACCGTTTTCTCAAATAAATCAAGACACATTTTCTGCTTTTCAAAATGCGAATATTGCCGGTTCAAATGCACTGCCGAATATCACTGGGGAACATGTTTCGGACACCAGTGCATTGTTATTACAGTTAATGCAGCAAATGGGACAAAGGCTACAAAAGTTAGACACAACGCTTGAACAAAATCAGAAACAAATGGGACAAAATCTTCGAAAGTTAGACACAACTGAACAAAATCTTCGAAAGTTAGACACCACGCTTGAACAAACATGTAATGGTTTATCTGACGAGTTGCTTAAAATCGAATCGAATTGTCAAAAAGTCTGTAATGACGTAAAAACACAAATTTGTGATCATTTCCAACCTATTTTTTCGCGTCATGAAAATGCATTACAGAATCACGAAGCAGCCATAAAAGAACTGCGAACTATTGTTCATGAATATCACGACACGTTGCAAGCTAAAATTGACTCAGTTGCATCTACCGATTTGGTTACGCAACTTGCACAAACTCAGGAAAACTTAGAGGACACAGTAGATAAGATTTCAACACAAATGGACACTCTGAAACTTGGTTCAGAAAAACACACAGAGGAAATAATTTGACTATTGGATAAAGTAGCCGAACTTTCAGATCAGTTCACTAACTTATCTACAAAGGTAGATGATGATCTGAATGACACAAGACCTATAGCCTTCCCTGCACTGAAGAGTATGAACAAATTAGAAAATTCAAACAAAATCAAAATCAAATCAATACACAGTACAAAAGAGAAATCTGGGAAGTACAAGATCAGTTAGCACAGGTAACACAAGAATTACATATTTCAGAGGACACTCGCGCTCCAATACGGGAAGAGGGACATAGAAATACGGAACAGCCACAAAATAATAACAGGACACTTCGGAAATTATGAAAGACATTGGCAAGGTGCATGGAATTTTGAGATGGAACCGCCGAAACGAAGTAACAATGAGCGATGTGTGACTCGCCGACAAGATGATTTTGACTATAAGCTGTTCATTACTACACGTAAATACCAAACGTTTAAGAATTCTGGCAACGACATTCATCCACAAGCATGGCTTCATCAATTCTCTCATTGTTTTCCTCCCAACTGGTCATTGGAGCACAGATTAGAATTTGTGTGTGGCTATTTCGAGAATGAACAAGCTGTAAGTATGCGATCGGTCTACATCTACATCTACATCCATACACCGGAAGCCACCTGACGTTGTGTGGCGGAGGGTACCCTGAGTACCTCTATCGGTTCTCCCTTCTATTCCAGTCTCGTATTGTTCGTGGAAAGAAGGATTGTCGGTATGCTTCTGTGTGGGCTCTAATCTCTCTGATTTTATCCTCATGGTCGCTTCGAGAGATATACGTAGGAGGGAGCAATATACTGCTTGACTCTTCGGTGAAGGTACGTTCTCGAAACTTTAACAAAAGCCCGTACCGAGCTACTGAGCGTCTCTCCTGCAGAGTCTTCCACTGCAGTTTATCTATCATCTCCGTAACGCTTTCGCTATTACTAAATGATCCTGTAACGAAGCGCGCTGCTTTACGTTGGATCTTCTCTATCTCTTCTATCAACCCTATCTGGTGCGGATTGCCACAGTGAAGGGGAATTTTATCATGCCTTCCTCTCAACATATTGGTCTCAAGCCACCCAAGACTGAGTAAAACATAGCATCATAATGATGAAACATTTCGAACAATCTGAATTTTCCAGCCTTGTGAAATATTTAGAAGACATGCTGCACAAGAATCAGTACCTGTCAAGAGTCAGTCGGCAAGACTCAGCGGAGCAGCGCCTCTGAGGAAGTCCTGGACGAAACGTAAGGAGCAGAAAAGTTCTTGGACCACTACCTCACATCCCGGAAAGTATATCAACAGCCAGTACCTGTCAAACCCTTACAGCCCCTCAGAACTCATCCGCATTTGCTTAATCACATTGCCTGAACATTTACGACATATTATTTTGGCGTGATGTTGCAAAGACGACATTGAAGCTTTCCAGGGACTGTTACAGTAATTGGAAATTGACACTGACAATCGCGGAACGCGAAAACAGGAGCACAACAATTACAGGTCACATCTGTCGCAATTCCGCGATGAAAGAAATAATAATTGGACACGACAAGGCTATTCTCACAACACAAATCGTGACCAAAACAGACACCACCTGTATGACAACCGTTAGCAGAGTAGTAATAATTACAGGGAAAGATCACCTGTCTGCGGTAGTGACTATTACAGAGACAATCAGAGAAACAGACAATATGGAAACCAAAATAATTATTATCAAGGGAGACAGAATAGTGTCAGACGCAACGGTCCACCGCGCAGTTACGATTCAGGGAGAAATTCTCCATCACATGACCGACAAAAAAGAAACTATGTAAACTACCGACAAAACGACAGACCTGAATTTCATCAGAACTGGCGGGATTCAAACAGGGCAGGGCCCTCTCGACAAGGTGAATTTGTAGGAGTCAGGTCTCCTAATCCCAATAATAACGCATGCCAACAAAGAGATAGCAGACAATGACTCACACCGCAGGCAGCCACGTGCGCTGGCTGTTTCAGAAAAAAATAGCATAGGCGCTAACCTTGAGAAAAATTTTAGCATTCCTTACCGAGGTACACAACATGATAATTGCTTTTCAGTTGAAAGTCTGCGTACTAGGAAGAGTAAAGGTTTACACCACATTTCACATGTAAAACCGTTTATTGAGAGATAACATGTTTTTTTAACTTTGTCTTTGCCATAAACCTTTTCACTTCACATTTCTAGTATGCTTTGTCTGACTTATGAAACTGTTAGCATGCAGCGATGTTTTGAAGTTAACTACCCAGTCAAAACCTAGGGAACATATTTAGACAGTACTTACGAATGCATTGTTATAGTGAACAGCCGACACAGTGTATTGTGTGTGTACATTCTTGCTTGTTAGTTGCATGATTACGTAACGACTATAAGGCTTACATACTTAGAACATATACAGGTACTGCTAATGAGATTTTAATGCAACATTTTGGTTTACTTTAAAATACATTCTTTATCTGAAGTACTTTCTGTGGGATTAAAGACTTAGCATTTG
Organism: Schistocerca gregaria; assembly: GCF_023897955.1. NCBI lineage: Eukaryota > Metazoa > Arthropoda > Insecta > Orthoptera > Acrididae > Schistocerca > Schistocerca gregaria. The sequence goes on from NC_064920.1 coordinate 1,167,435,620, forward strand.
GTTTCTTTGACAGCTACACGATTATATCGCGAGGCTACTAATGTGTGACACAATTTACATTGTTGCTTTTGCAGTGTATCTGTTTTTCTGAATTATTCTGGAAAGTAAAACATGTTTTAGTAGTAACATTTGTGGTATAGCTACAATGTGACAGCCTTTTTCGTAGCACAACTATACGTTACAGTATAGTACTTTCTTGATCACAGTAATGTACGTAATAACTAAGATATCTATACGCATAGCATTTCATTTTTGTTTATCATGAGGTATGTACATTTACTTCTGCAGAACTTAGTTTTCGGAGGACGATAACTACGACACTTCCACAGAATTATCTTATAGCAAGACGCACATTTAGCGCTACAGGACATGCATTTGAGTGATTAATTTTGTACTTAAACCATTTATTTTTCAAGATTTCTGAATTATAAAGAAAGTTTTCCGTGATAAATTGCATTCCATTGCTGTAATCTATAACACCTGAGGGTATAATTACATTAATCCTCAGGGGGGTACAAGCTTACTTTGGGTACCATGTGTTTGGCAAGCACAAGGAGCCCCAGCTAATATGGTATTTGCTTATACAACTTTACACATTGGTACCATATTTCTCTAACACATAAATTACACAGCTATCTGATCATTTAACTGAGAGACAAACTTTTTTTTACTACATCAGTGACACATGTTTACGCAATTACACAGTTTGATAGCTTCACACTTATGAAACTGTATTTTGTCTGTCCTTTGTGAACAGTTCATATTTTTTTTGGAACCATTGTGATACTATGAGAGCTTTGAATGATGTATTTGGTATGGAATCACGATTTTTAAAGTACGTTTGAGGTAGATGACACTATTGAAATGAGCACAGAATTTTTTTTAGGTTTTGACATTATTGCAGAAAGCTACGCCATTTTTGATATTTGATTGAGATGCTATGATGTTATTGTCACGATGACTATGTGTATTATACTGTTGAGGTATGTTTATGATCAATAAGCTGATGATATATGAGGAATATGATCATGCTACGTATTTATTATTAAGAAATATTGAAGTAGTGTTGACGAATATGTGTATGTATTTGAAGGTAAGGGATAGTGAGTAGTGGCCAGGGCCCCTGATATGTGATAAAGGATGCATGAAACCAAGAATCGTACTTTGAGAGTGGTGAAATGTGTGTGCGTGAGTGAATGTATCACAATACCGGCGAAAATCTTTTGCACATTATTGTATTTATAGGATTTTGTTTCTACACATTTGTAACGCAAATTCTGGACCTGTGAAATTTTTTATGTGAGACTCTCACTGTAGTGCAAACTGCTGTCGTAAATATTTCGGTAAGAAAGCCAGGTCACCTCGACATAATGCACTATAAGCACCCAGCTGCGCGACAGTCGCCTGGAAAAAAGCCATAAGTGTGTGCCCTTCAGAGGCACAGGTGGAGAAAAAAGGAGACCATTAACCTCGCTACTGGCATTCCTTTGTAGAAAGCATCGCAAAAACGACACGCTCATTACTTGGAAATATATCGTACTTTCTGATATTTACTGAAATGCCTAATGAAATGACGAGAAATACGCTCCTGGAAATTGAAATAAGAAAACCGTGAATTCATTGTCCCAGGAAGGGGAAACTTTATTGACACATTCCTGGGGTCAGATACATCACATGATCACACTGACAGAACCACAGGCACATACATACAGGCAACAGAGCATGCACAATGTCGGCACTAGTACAGTGTATATCCACCTTTCGCAGCAATGCAGGCTGCTATTCTCCCATGGAGACGATCGTAGAGATGCTGCATGTAGTCTGTGGAACAGCTTGCCATGCCATTTCCACCTGGCGCCTCAGTTGGACCAGCGTTCGTGCTGGACGTGCAGACCGCGTGAGACGACGCTTCATCTAGTCCCAAACATGCTCAATGGGGGACAGATCCGGAGATCTTGCTGGCCAGGTTAGTTGACTTACACCTTTTAGAGCTCGTTGTGTGGCACGGGATACATGCGGACGTGCATTGTCCTGTTGGAACAGCAAGTTCCCTTGCCGGTCTAGGAATGGTAGAACGATGGGTTCGATGACGGTTTGGATGTACCGTGCACTATTCAGTGTCCCCTCGACGATCACCAGAGGTGTACGGCCAGTGTAGGAGATCGCTTCCCACACCATGATGCCAGGTGTTGGCCCTGTGTGCCTCGGTCGTATGCAGTCCTGATTGTGGCGCTCACCTGCACGGCGCCAAACACGCATACGACCATCATTGGCACCAAGGCAGAAGCGACTCTCATCGCTGAAGACGACACGTCTTCATTCGTCTTTCCATTCACGCCTGTCGCGACACCACTGGAGGCGGGCTGCACGATGTTGGGGCGTGAGCGGAAGACGGCCTAACAGTGTGCGGGACCGTAGCCCAGCTTCATGGAGACGGTTGCGAATGGTCCTCGCCGATACCCCAGGAGCAACAGTGTCCCTAATTTGCTGGGAAGTGGCGGTGCGGTCCCCTACGGCACTGCGTAGGATCCTACGGTCTTGGCGTGCATCCGTGCGTCGCTGCGGTCCGGTCCCAGGTCGACGGGCACGTGCACCTTCCGCCGACCATTGGCGACAACATCGATGTACTGTGGAGACCTCACGCCCCACGTGTTGAGCAATTCGGCGGTACGTCCACCCGGCCTCCCGCATGCCCACTATACGCCCTCGCTCAAAGTCCGTCAACTGCACATACGGTTCACGTCCACGCTGTCACGGCATGCTACCAGTGTTAAAGACTGCGATGGAGCTCCGAATGCCACGGCAAACTGGCTGACACTGACGGGGGCGGTGCACAAATGCTGCGCAGCTAGCGCCATTCGACGGCCAACACCGCGGTTCCTGGTGTGTCCGCTGTGCCGTGCGTGTGATCATTGCTTGTACAGCCCTCTCGCAGTGTCCGGAGCAAGTATGGTGGGTCTGACACACCGGTGTGAATGTGTTCTTTTTTCTATTTCCAGCAGTGTAGTTTATGTCTACACACCTGATTATGAATATTGTCTTTGTAGATGAGAAATTATTTTACTACTTATGAAATGCGACATGACTATTGAATGATATTGTTATGCTTTGATTTACACAGCTGGTTATTTCATTTGATATCTGTTTTGCAGCTGTGTTGCAGCGTTGGTTTTATAAAATAAAATTAAATGCATTTGCTAATGTGAACACTTTCTGTCAACAGATCTATTAAATTATAATTTTATGACACACATTCTTCAAAAAAGGAGCGCTTGGAAAGGAAAGAACAATAAGAAGGAACTAATAACAGTAAATGCATACATAATTTTCTTTTCAAGTACTTAGTAATTTTTTTAGAATAAGTTTTTGTGGTGCACCACTCTAATGACATAGACATTAAAATGTGAATAGAGATTTTCCTTATCAGTATTGTTCTCTTTAGTCTTTTTTTTTTTTGCTTTTGGGTTTTTCATGTTTGGATATTAGTTAGTGCATTTGCTGCTGCTGTTTGCCAGGCATAGTGCAATTAAATTTCACTTTCTATTACTCTGTTAAGCCAGTTTTACTGCTGATTTATTTTTCTTGTTGCTGCTCATTGCCTCATATTAGTTGCATTTGCTTTGCTAATTTCTATAATGCTGCTTGCTTTGCAAATTTGCATCTTTTTTGTCATTGCTGTTTGTATTAATTTTTTTGTGCTACTGCATTGCCTCGTCCCTTACTTTATGCATCTGAGCACAGTAGATTTAAGTTAGCTTAAGATGGGGTAGGCTATAAAAGAGAACGAGTTGTGATGAATTGGAAGAAATGCACTGAGAAGCTATAAGAAAATGGTTTGGTCAAAAAAGGATTTTGTAAGAGGATATGAACCGACTCGTGGAAATAACACCTTGGACCCACTGATAACAAACAGACCCGAACTTTTCGATACTGTAAGTACAGAAAAGAATATCAGTGATCATAAGGCCGTTGCAGCATCCATGAATATGGAAGTTAATAGGAATATAAAAAAAGGGAGGAAGGTTTATCTGTTTAGCAAGAGTAATAGAAGGCAGATTTCAGACTACCTAATAGATCAAAACGAAAATTTCTGTTCCGACACTGACATTGTTGAGTGTTTATGGAAAAAGTTTAAGGCAATTGTAAAATGCGTTTTAGACAGGTACGTGCCGAGTAAAACTGTGAGGGACGGGAAAAACCCACCGTGGTTCAACAACAAAGTTAGAAAACTACTGCGAAAGCAAAGAGAGCTTCACTCCAAGTTTAAACGCAGCCAAAACCTCTCAGACAAACAGAACCTAAACGATGTCAAAGTTAGCGTAAGGAGGGCTATACGTGAAACGTTCAGTGAATTCGAAAGTAAAATTCTATGTACCGACTTGACAGAAAATCCTAGGAAGTTCTGGTCTTACGCTGAATCAGTAAGTGGCTCGAAACAGCATATCCAGACACTCCGGGATGATGATGGCATTGAAACAGAGGATGACACGCGTAAAGCTGAAATACTGAACACCTTTTTCCAAAGCTGTTTCACAGAGGAAGTCCGCACTGCAATTCCTTCTCTAAATCCTCGCACAAACGAAAAAATGGCTGACATCGAAATAAGTGTCCAAGGAATAGAAAAGCAACTGGAATCACTCAACAAAGGAAAGTCCACTGGACCTGAAGGGATACCAATTCGATTCTACACAGAGTACGCGAAAGAACTTGCCCCCCTTCTAACAGCCGTGTACCGCAAGTCTCTAGAGGAACGGAAGGTTCCAAATGATTGGAAAAGAGCACAGGTAGTCCCAGTCTTCAAGAAGGGTCGTGGAGCAGATGCGCAAAACTATAGACCTATATCTCTGACGTCGATCTGTTGTAGAATTTTAGAACATGTTTTTTGCTCGAGTATCATGTCGTTTTTGGAAACCCAGAATCTACTCTGTCGGAATCAACATGGATTCCGGAAACAAAGATCGTGTGAGGCCCAACTTGCTTTATTTGTTCACGAGACCCAAAAAATATTAGATACAGGCTCCCAGGTAGATGCTATTTTTCTTGATTGTCGGAAGGCGTTTGATACAGTTCCGCACTGTCGCCTGATGAACAAAGTAAGAGCCTACGGAATATCAGACCATCTGTGTGGCTGGATTGAATAGTTTTTGCAAACAGAACACTTCATGTTGTTATCAATGGAGAGACGTCTACGTTCCTTAAAGTAACCTCTGGCGTGCCACAGGGGAGTGTTATGGGACCATTGCTTTTCACAATATGTATAAATGACCTAGTAGATAATGTCGGAAGTTCCATGCGGCTTTTCGAGGATGATGCTGTAATATACAGAGAAGAATGTGAAAAAAATAGAGGACTGTTAGTGCTTGCACGTGTGTTGATAATTCAGCAAAGGACTGGATAACAGCATTGCTGGTTCTAAAGACATTCAAAAAAAATTTTTTGTGAGTGCACAAGTGGTGGGTTATGGACTCGCTATATTCTCCGCAAGACTCCTCGATGGTGATTGTGCACCTGCACAGTCACAGCAGACGGCTGCTTGTCATCTCTAGAAGGACTTCAGTGGGTCTGCACCTTTGATGACCTACCAATACCGTTATTTCTACAAGGACTGCAGTGGGTCTGCATCTGTGATGGCCCACAAATACCATACTCTCTACCAGGACTACACTGGGTCTGCTCTGTGATGACCTATCTACCAACATTCTTCAAAACGTCGACTGATTCAGCTGTGGGTTTGCTCTGTTGTGGCCGATTACCTGTCTGCATGTCAAGAGTCAGCACTGTCTTTCCGTTGGAAGCACAACACTACTTCTTCAAGACTGCATGGAAATCCACTACTTCCGTGTGCATTTTCTTTTTCTGCTCAGACTTTGAGAAAAACAATGCAATTTTACTGTGATGAACGATCAGCACTGACTTTATGGACTGCGAGAAAATTTTAGCTTTCGACCAACATTGTATCAATAAGTTTGTGCATTTGATTTCTTTGTTATTGTAATTATGATTTTGAAAATTTTTTTCAAATGCCCAAAATAATTTGTAAATTTTTTTTGTGGGGAGAATGGGGGCAATGTAATTAGGCTGTTTAGGTTTTTATATGGGTAACGCCACCGCCACGTAGCGCTCTGTATGAAAATCACTGGCTGTGCTGTGTGCAGTCTGTGGCTAGTTTGCATTGTTGTCTGCCATTATAGTGTTGGGTAGTTGGCTGTTAACAGCGCGTAGCGTTGCGCAGTTAGAGGTGAGCCGCCAGCAGTGGTGAATGTGGGGAGAGAGATCGTGGAGTTTTGAGAGCGGATGATCTGGACGTGTGTCCATCAGAGACAGTACATTTGTAAGACTGAATGTCATGAACTGCTATATATATTATGACTTTGAACACTATTAAGGTAAATACATTGTTTGTTCTCTATCAAAATCTTTCATTTGCTAACTATGCCTATCAGTAGATAGTGCCTTCAGTAGTTAGAATATTTTATTTAGCTGGCAGTATTGGCGCTCGCTGTATTGTAGTAGTTCGAGTAACGAAGTTTTTCTGTGAGGTAAGTGATTTGTGAAACGTATGGGTTAATTTAGTCAGGGCCATTCTCTGGTAGGGATTATTGCAAGTCAGATTGCCTTGCGCTAAAAAATATTGTGTGTAAGTTTAGTGTTGATCAGAATAAGTAAAGAGAGTAATGTCTGAGAACGTTCAGTTTTGCTCAGCTGTTTGAAAAGCAAATATCGTAAGAGGTTTATCAGCACTGTAATTCATAAATTTTTCTAAGGGGACGTTTCAAAGTCGTCATTGTCTGAATCACAATGAAGACAAACAAAAACTCTAACATCCCCTCTGGTGCAGCCTGCGTGCACCTATTTCTTCTATTTAGTGCACTACACACACTGTCCTTTTGCATTAAATTAGGCATAATGTAATTTCGGAGTAGGTATTAAAGTCCATGGAGAAGAAATAAAACCTTTGAGGTTCGCCGATGACATTGTAATTCTGTCATAGACAGCAAAGGACTTGGAAGAGCAGTTGAATGGAATGGACGGGGTCCTGAAAGGAGGATATAAGATGAACATTAACAAAAGCAAAACGAGGATAATGGAATGTAGTCGAATTAAGTCGGGTGATGGTGAGGGAATTCGATTAGGAAATGAGACACTTAAAGTAGTAAAGGAGTTTTGCTATTTGGGGAGCAAAATAACTGATGATGGTCGAAGTACAGAGGATATAAAATGTAGACTGGGAATGGGAAGGAAAGCGTTTCTGAAGAAGAGAAATTTGTTAACATCGAGTATAGATTTAAGTGTCAGGAAGTCATTTCTGAAAGTATTTGTATGGAGTGTAGCCATGTGTGGAAGTGAAACATGGACGATAAATAGTTTGGACAAGAAGAGAATAGAAGCTTTCGAAATGTGGTGCTACAGAAGAATGCTGAAGATTAGATGGGTAGATCACATAACTAATGAGGAGGTATTGAATAGGATTGGGGGGAAGAGGAGCTTGTGGCACAACTTGACCAGAAGAAGGGATCGGTTGGTAGGACATGTTCTGAGGCATCAAGGGATCATCAATTTAGCATTGGAGGGCAGTGTGGAGGGTAAAAATCCTAGAGGGAGACCAAGAGATGAATACACTAAGCAGATTCAGAAGGATGTAGGTTGCAGTAGGTAGCATGGAGAGCTGCATGAAACCAGTCTCAGGACTGAAGACCACAACAACAACAACAACAATGTTCAAAGCATTAAATGTACTTTTTTAGCCTTTTATATTTGGAGAATAAGATCCAAACATGTTCCTGGCCAGTAACGGCTCTAGACAAGTAGTTTTCTTTTCTCAGTTGATTTTTAACTGGAGTATCAGCCGGTATAGACGACTTTCTTTTTCTTCTTTCCAACGTGCCGCCCCCTCAAAAGGCCTAACTTCTTTTGGTATAATGTAAACGATAGGTAACATTTGAGTGGAACGCGAAGGGACAGCTTCTTCGGAAGTGCTAGGCTGCGTTGTTGTAGAAGGATTTGACGCTTTAGATGATTTTTAATTAAGACTATGAATAGTCGACAATACTGGCAAGTATGAAGTCTGTCCGGGATTTTTGGACTTCCAATATTTCGTGAGGCAGCAGCTGACCTGTCACTAGAGTAGGATGGCATAAAATTCGAGTCAGGATTCAGTGGGCAAACACTCGAATCTTTAAAACCTACCATAAAATCGACTGGTATTAACTTCAGTGGAGCAGCTCAAGCCAAATGTGAGGAGATACAGTAAATTGTTATAGATCTTTAATTAGTGCACACACAAGCATCACAAGCCATGTTTATTTGCTTTTCGAGGAGCACCTACACCTTGCGACGTAACCGTTGCAGCTAACGGCTGCTGTGAATGGGGGAATGACAACGTGGTAACAAGGGTGGCACTGAAGTAGTTCCTTGCTTCTGGTGAGAGGTAGGAATCGTGATTGTCCAGAAGAAGCAGACTTGGTCGTTTGTCCGAGCAATGTGAATAACTTACTAAGTGCTTGGCGAACTTAACAAAGCTTTTCACCCTCATGGAATGGATTCATTTATTGCTCAAAGCACATGTGGTGTTGAGTTCCCTAGGGACGAGAGTTTCCACGGGACATAAATAGCGCTTACCCAGTCGCGGAAGGCAATGCAGTCAGTCAGCAGACGCTAAGGAAACTGCAAGGCCGCTGGAAGGAAGTGTCAGCTCCCAACAGCAGAGTCTATCCAGAGCAGAGTCAGGCAGCAAGAAGTTATCACACACAGGGAATGGAAAACGAATGGCTGCACGTCCCTGGACGGGAACCACAGACCTTCAGCATGAAAGGCTGCAGCAGCTGAAGCGGGCCCTCTGTGTGCCTCACCGGTCTCAGAGCGTTACTTTCACGGCATCAGACTTGTCACCAGCAACAGAGTCCGGAGAAGATGACTGGCTAAGTCACGTAGACTCGCAGATTCGTAGCCTGGCAGTCTGTCAAACTTAAAAACAACGGAGGTCCCTAGTCGAGACTGGTGGCCGACAGATTACAAGAGGGTAATTTATTCTAATTTGTTGCGTACTTCTTTTACTGATGCGTCAATACCGGTCACGTAAGCCACAAAAAGTCAGTGCCTCGGATATGAACCGACCGGACCAACGTAGCTGTAATGGTTCTGCCTCCCTGCAGTATTGATATTTCCACTCTGCGACCTGCTGTGTAGTAACCTGCTACCGTCGTAGCGCAGTTCTTGTTACACTGCTTGACAGTTGCTAAGGAACAGCTGACACCTGCTAAGAAACAACTGCCAGTTGCTATGGAACAACCAATAGCTTCTACGGAATACCTGACCAACGGTAGTCAAAGCAAGGCGGGACTTGTTAACTATGGCGAAGCCTGAGTGCGAGCTCTCTGTATACATTGGACAGTTGATGATATGTGACGAAGATTGTTGTGGAACTGATTAGTGCGACATTCGGAATGGAACGGCAACAAGTCTGCCAGACATAATTTGATTGCTTGCGATTACGGAGAAGCAGTTGGGCGGCTCTAAGCCGGTCAAAGTGTCACTAATGTGGCCACAGTAATGAGTCTGTCCAAAAGTGTCACCTCACGACTGAAAAGGCCGCTGAAGGTGGAAATGCTATGTGAGAGCAAGCCGGTGGTCGTAGACGGATCAGTGCAGCGCAAGACGATTGATACGTATCCCTAGTGGTTGGAAGGAACAGATATTTCACCCCTGAGAAGATCGCTACCGATACACGTGTGTGTCAGAACTATTTCGTAAAAATTAAATCAGGGTGGTTTGCACGCTAGGAAGCATGTAAAATGCATCCCACTTCAGTCACCCCGTCTTCGAGATAGAACTCGTGGATGTGGAGACTGTTGATTGGAGTCAACAGTGGTCGTCCAGAATGATGTTCTCCGACCAATTCCGCTACCCTGTGGCAAGTGAGACTGGCTACCAGTTAGTGTGGAGAGAGAGTGCAACACTTGTTATATCACAGAACGTGTGGTGTGAGCAGGCATTATAAACACTGGCCGAACACTGCTGCGTATCTTTGCTTGAGATACATTATAGCACAGCGGTTTTGCGGGGAGATTGTTCAAGATGATGTCCGTCTGTTTAGGGGTACGGTAGGTGCTGCCTTTCTGTTTATGGGCGACAAACCCCATGTTCAAACAACCGCTGAAGTGTGGAACAGACTGGAAAGTGAAGCCATTGTAGGTATGGAATGACTTGCGTACTGCCCGGACTTAAACCCTATTTAGCATGTCTGGGATGCTCTTGGAAGACGTGTTTCTCAACGCTCTCTCCGAACCGTGCAACAACTGAAAATCGCCTTGACAGAGGAGTGGGAAAACATCAACAGCAGTCTGGAAAACATCCACAGCAGAATGAATAACAGGTACCAAATGTGTATTCGTGTCCCCAGAGGACATAGTCTTTACTGAGGATGCCGATATTGGCGTTTATTTTGGGAGTATGACCTGTGTCAAAGAAGAAAGTTGTTTATGCCTATTATTCTGCATTCTCATATGGTGAAGGGTCCTGGGTTCGATTCCCGGCCGGGTTGGGGAATTTCTCTGCTCGGAGACTGGGTGTTTGTGTTGTCCTCATCATTTCATCATTATCTTCATCACTCGTGTCAGTGGACTGGATTGTGTAAAAATCGGACTGTGTGAAAATTGGGACTTTGTACGGGCGCTGATGACTGCGCAGTTGAGCGCCCCACAAAAAATCGTCATCATCATAATGTGGTGAAAACTGAACAATTTTTCGTTATAAATATACCACTCCACCTCTATTACATATGTACTATTGTCATGTCGTCTAACATTGCCTGTGATTATTACTGTTCAACAATTTCTCTGCTGTTTTGAAACCGTCAAGCAGTGTATGTCGGTAAGAAGCCTACGATGCAATATTTCGCTCAGCTTCCATCTGGCACGCTCATCTGGCCCCTTGCAATAGCCGAGAAAGGTATCTTAATTTTTCCCCACCAGCAGCAAGAACACCATTTCTCGGCGCAACGGAAGGAGAAAGCAGTGAAAGGGAACAGAAGATTGCGTTCCTGCTGTACATTAGTGTAGCTTTCGCAAGAAATGGCCGAGCTCCATCAAAGATATGAAACCTGTATTTCGACTACATGCAAAAATAAGGAAGCTAATGGGCAGCGTGCAGAAAACCTCGGACTTGGGACAGCGAGGATGTATACCACATTCCGTGCCAATGTGGAAAAATCCTACATCGCACAAACGCAGTGCTGTGTCTCCCTACAGAGCAGTGCACGTACACGCAACGTGAGACTCGTGTAGGAAAATAAATCCGCATTATCAGGGCACAGCTTACCGGGAAAGCACATGATTCATTTCGAAAAGATGTTATCTACCTGCTCAGCTAATAGTTCCTGCGACAAAATTATTAAGGAAGCAAACGAGACGAGTGTCGACGAATCTTGTTAACCAAGGTAAGGGTTTCTCCCTCAGTGCAGAGAGGCAACCAGGCTTTGAAGCAATACAGTGTCAGTGGAAGGCGGACTCAAGTTGCCAGCTACGTGACAATCACCCGGTCCGCTTTCTTGTGAGATTTAAATGCCCGCCACCGATACCTGTACAAGGAGACGTACTTCCTCAGAATATGGAAAGAGAGAGCACTGACTCTTTGATCTCGTGTGGCAAGAAATCCGAATTGCTTGTCTGAAGACTTTAAAACACGGAGAGGTCTACAGTTAACCTTATCCAGTAGTGAATGTCTAACGGATGAGGATAAAGTGGGGGGGGGGGGGGGTGAGGGAAAAGACTAGAATATGACGAAAACGATATCGAAAGCTGTGATAAATCAAGACCTGAGATAGCTTTACAGAAATTTACCATACCACTCAAACTGTGACCTAATTTGAACACATTTTTGTTTATAAATATGAGTCTGGATGTTTTCTATGAATTGATAATTAAATCGAAACCCTTAGCTGCTGACAGGAGTTGTTGATACACATCAAGGGGGACAGCTGAAAATGTATGCACCGACCGGGACTCGAACCCGGGAACTGATGCTTACATGGCAGACGCTCTATCCATCTTTTTTTTATGGTTGTTTTATTTTATTATTTTTATTATTTTTTTTCTTCACCAGGTACAGGGTAAATGAACAAAAGATCTTTATTGGTACAAACTTAAATACAAGAAAAATGCCATCCTTCCGGCGAAAATAACACAAGACATGATATTCGTATAAGGTGAGCGAGTTTTTTTTAGTATGAACAAGGTGTAGGAAAAAAAACTAATAATACTGATGGAAGCTAAGAGGTGTAAAGCAATTTACAGTGGAGTGAGGGAAAAGCCAGTGTTTATCTGGTGTAGTGCATAAAAGAAAGGAGGCGTGTGTCCATGCGCCTACTCCACTATGGGTTACAATGTAGAAAGCAGCGCGAGGGGTCTCAGATGGCAGCAGGGGGGGCGGGAGTGCTGTCGGCGTGTGGTACCATCCAACTGAGCGGGGGTGACGTAAAGATCGCGTGTAGGTAATTAGCGAAGAAGGCGCGGTAGCGCGGTCGCTGTTCGACTTCGCTGTGGGCGGTTTGTAAGTACTGCCAGAAATCAAGGCGTGATTTGTCGCCATCATTATACATGTAGGTGATGGTCCATCCCTTGACCCATACAATCGCATGATTTTTGGTGGCGGGGAAATAAGTATTCTCAGGATGGATAAAAGTCCATGGGTCAATCGAGTCCGGCGGAACACGGAGGTAACAGGCAACGAACTGTAAGGCAAGTTTCCAGACGTCACTGGTGGCAGCACAAGTCAGTTGATGGACATCGTCATCCATGAGGTGGCAGATGGAGCAGAGTGGAGAGTCCTTTAATCCGATGGCGTGAAGACGATGATTTGTGGCGAATTTTTCATTTGCGACCTGGTACCATGTTGCCCGGACGTTGGAGGGAAGAAAAGGCTGGTGGATGTGACGCCAAACCGTGGGCCACCGCGTGGACGGATGTCGCAGTTCGATATTGTTGCTGGATATGGAACGAAGGAGTGGGGTGTAAAAATCTTTAGGTCGAGGAGAACGCGTGGTCGGTAAGTGTGTGTGAGCATAACTGAAGTCGACGATGAAATCAGAAATGTGCGCCAGATGGTGCTTGATGTGTCCGACTGGTACTGGTGGTGTTATGGTCGCGGGCACAAGAATTTCCAGTAAGCTGCGCGTAAGGGAGGTGCCTCCGTGCCACTGCTTGTGCATGGTAGACATGTACAAGGACGCCGCGCGGAGTCGCACATTGACAAGACCGAGGCCACCCGCTCGCGGGGGAAGGGTGAGCGTGTCGTAGCGGACCTTAAAGAGCGTACCAGCCGTAAGGAAGTATCCGAAGGCAGCCTGGAGGCTACGTCCAATAGTTGATGGCAGCGGGAGGACCTGTGCAATGTGGATTGAGGTATTGGACACGTTGTAAAGAATCGAGTCGTCGGAGAAGATTTTGTCGCACCGTCGTGCGGATGGTTTGAAGAGCACGCCGAAAATTGATGGCAGCGGAGCGGCGCACGGTGGAGGTGAAAATGATACCAAGGTATCGTAGTTTCTGTACACACCGGAGAGGTGCTAAGTCGTCGTGTGAGAGGCCGCGTCCAATGGGCATCGCCGCGGATTTAGTCACATTCATGTTACTGCCCGCTGCAGTGCCGTACGTTGATATCAAATCAAGTACCGTGTGTGTTTCACTCCGTGAGCGGATCAAAAGGAGGAGGTCGTCCGCATACGCACGACATCGAAAACTGTGCTGTCGCAAAGTGAGACCAGAAAGGTGGCTCGTCAGACTCCCGATGAGTGGCTCCAGGCTGATGGCATAGAGTAGGGTCGAAAGTGGGCAGCCTTGCCGTACGGAACGTCGGATCGCCACTGGTCCCGCCACACGGCCATTAACCTGAATCAGCGATTCGGCGGTGCCGTACAGGCGCCGGATTACGTCGATAAAGGCTGGTGGAAAACCCATGCGGTTCATCACGGAGAACAGAAAAGGATGCCGCACTTTGTCGAATGCGCTGTCAAAATCAATGGCAACCACTGCGGCGCGGAGTCTGCACGCCGCTGCCAGTGCAATTAAATCGCGACATTCTCCTGTGGCCGTTTGTATATTAACTGACCCGCCCGGAGTTGTCTGTTCCGGGGATAGAATGCTAGGCAGGACCTTGCGGCATCGCGTTGCCAGGAGGCGTGTAAAAATTTTACAGTCTGCTTAAGCAGAGTCAGGGGACGGTAATGTGCTGTCGTCACACCTGGTGTCGGTTTGTGGATGGGTATAATAATTCCCGTGACGAAGGACGGCGGTACGCCGTTCCCCATCGTCAGCAGTTCATGAAACATCGTTGTCCACCGTGACGCCATTAGTGTGAAGAAAGCGCGATAAAATTCTATCGGCAATCCGTCGACGCCAGGTGACTTATTCAGAGCACCTTTTTTTGATTGCATCGTGGATTTCGTCACGCGTAATGGACTCCATCAGCTCATCCGCTTCGTCGCTGGTGAGGGTGCGAGTTACGTGTGGTAACACAGACTCCTCAGCGTGGTTGTTGGTAGTCTCCTCCTGGTACATTGTGCGGTAGTGGTCAACAAAGGCACTGACGATTTCGGCCTGGCAAGTGACGTGCTGGCCGCGACAGGTTGTGATCTCGGTGATGAGTTGTTGTCGCCGATGTTTCCTATCGGAGGCGATATGATGCATGGTCGGATGTTCCTGTTCCGCCGAATCTTGATATCGGGTTCGCACCATAGCCCCCTGCAGTCGACGGCGTGTCAAAGTTACAATTTGGGCCTTAATCCTGCTGCGTTCCCTCTGGGTGTCGGGTGTGGGCGGTTGGGCGTCCAGGTCGCGGAGAACGGCGTAGAAATAGTCGGTAGTGTGCCGGCGCCACATAGCAACTTCCTTTCCATACTGAATCAAAGTACGTCGAATGGCAGGTTTGGCATATTCCAGCCACCAAGTCAAGGTCGTGCAGTATTTAGGTAAGCGACGTTCACAGGTGGCCCATGTCTCGGTGACACGTTGAAGACATTCGGGATCATGAAGATGGGAGGTGTTTAGCTTCCACGGTGCACGACTACGCCAGACCACTTGCTTGGGGAAGAGAATGTTGCAGATGTAGGCACAGTGGTCCGAAAAGGCCAGGGGCCAAAGTTCTGCACCTTGGACTGCAGGTGTGAGTTCCCGAGAGACGTAAATTCTGTCCAGGCGGCTCGCGGAGTGACTCGTCTGGTAAGTATGTCCAGGGGCGTCGCCGTGCTGAACTTCCCAAGTGTCGCGGAGCAACAGATCTCGGACGACAAGACGCAGTTCTTGACAGGTGTTGTAGTGGGGCACTTGATCTTTAGGGTGCAAGACACAATTAAAATCACCCCCAAACAAGTAATGGTCGCAGCGTCCAAGAAACAGAGGAGCGATTTCTTCTGAATAGAAGAGTGCCCTGTCGCGTCTGCGGGTGGAACCCGACGGAGCGTAAATGTTGACGATACGCGTCCCCATGACGGTGACGGCCATGCCTCTGGCAGATGGAAGGTATGTGATATCGGCCACTGGAATGCCTTCTCTGGCGTAGATGGCTACGCCGCGTCCCAGGTGGTCACCAGGAGAAGGATAAGTGTTATATCCCGCGACGTCTGGAAGTGTGGCCAAGTGTACTTCCTGTAGTAGTGCTATATCGACGTCTGACGCCCATATCATCTCTCGCAGCAGTTGAAGTTTCACGGGTGAGCTGATGGTGTTAGTGTTGATCGTCGCTATTCGGTAGGTTTGGAGCCGTCCCCCGCCGTGAAGGGGAACTCCACCGGCGGAGGATGAAGAGGGGCGAGGCAACGGCGAGTCGTGCCGTGCGCCACCTGACGGCGTTATCAGCGGCGTAACGATGCTTCCGTCTGGGGTAACTCTGTCCCCAGCGTGTGGTCCGGGTCCTCATCGACGTCCTCACTCCACACCATTGAGGGCGCTGTCGTTGTGATGGTCGTACGTTCCACTTCGGTCGTAGAGGCGGAGGACGTCTCGGCTGCAGTAGCATCGGTGGAGTCCATTGGTTCAGGAGCACCTGAGCGAGCCAGTAGAGTTAGCATCGAAACATCCACAGTCGGCGTCATGTTGTCGTCATTCGTATCGTCGTGTAGGTTCTCTGAGGCCTCGTCGTGTCGGACGGCCTCTGGAACATCAGGGGGAGGTGATCCGTCTCGTTCCGAGACCGTACGACGCCTCCTCTTGCGCCTTTTAGGTGAACGTTGTTTGCGGGTTCGTCCCTCTGTGCCGGAAGACGGAAGGGAGTCGCGTCGCTCTGAGAGGAAGGCCGTCGCGGGAACGTCAAATGAAGCGGTGTCCATATGTTCAGGGGGGTGGGTGTCGGAATTCGTCGCTGTTGGTAGTGGCGCCGTAGTAGCGTCTGGCCTTGAGCGCGACGTGTCGGCCCTGGCGGTATCCATAGCAGCTGGAAGGGTCACCGGTACATAGTCCGATGAGCGGCGGCCGGTGGGAGGAGAAGAGAGTGCCGATGCGTAGGTGATCGGTAAAATCGTCGTCGGAGCAGTAGGTGCCACGGTAGCGCCTGGCAATTGGGTGATCCGTCGCTGAAGACACTCAGATCTGAGGTGGCCTTCTTTTCCGCACCCGGAACAGGTCTTGGGTTGGCCGTCGTATATGACAACCGCTCGGCACCCGCTAATTTGCAGGTAAGATGGCACGTGGCGATGGAGGTCGATGGTGATCTGCCGTACACCGTTAAGAACGGGGTACGTTTGGAATTGCGCCCAGCGTTCGGCAGTGTGGCCATGTACAGTGCCATAGGGGCGGAGAGCCGCGATAACGTCTTCCGCCGGTAGCTCGAACGGGAGTTCGAAAACTCGTATGGTGCGCATTCCTAAGCCGGCATGGTCGACAGTGACCGCTCCTACATTGCCGTCGGCGTGGCAAAAGCGTAATCCATGGTTGGTGTCACGAAGTATTTTTTCACACACCGCGTCGTTGACAACTTTCACGTACACAGTACTGCTTAATATGGACAAATGGATGCCCAAGATGTCGGAAGCTGGGATCTTAGCAACGTCGCGTAGGAAGCGTTCCACTTCCAAGGCCTTTGGTCGTGCGTAATCGTTGCAGAAGTTGAATCGTAAAGTTGATTTTCGAAAACGATTGGCCATGGCTCTAGTGCACGTAAGCGACACGTAAGTGACGGCCGCTGAAATGTAAACAACAGCGAGCGCGCGCGCTCCGCAGGCGGAAACAACAACACGTCCGCACTGCACGGCGGCGAAAGCCGGACTGATGAGTTCGGGCAAATTTTGCGCATTCGCACAGAAGAAGGTAATTCTCCGGGTAGCCTTTAAACTATATGAAAGATGGAATCTGTTCCCGAAAAGAACAGATACCATTGATGACCGTGCAGCGTCTCTAGAATGAAATGATAATTAAATCGAAACCCTAATCTGTCCCTATTCACGTATTTGAAACAACGCCTGTCGGCAGGTAATGGGTTCGATTTTAGTATCATTTCATTCTAGGGAAGCTGCACGGTCGTCAGTGGTACCTGTTCTTTCGGGAACAGATTCCATTTTCATTCAGATGTTTACTATGTATTGTAGCCAGTGGGAGCAAATTTGCCAAAAATATAATTTTTCGTTTATATATGAAATGTTAAAACACTGGAGTAATACACTATGTAGATTCGTTTGTAAATACATGAAATCAAACGCTAATAAAACTAAATTATTTATTGTTGTTTTATCACGAAATCTGTAACATCAGACAAAATGAACATTACTGTTTGCATTTGTATTGTGATATTATCGATACAGTATCGACGTTTCATTGTAACATGTAGTTAACAGTATTAAGAATATTTTCAACATCGCAAATCTTTAACATCAGCTGTCAATCCTCAAAGGAGCTGACACTCTTGATCAATGCTTATTAAATTAAAACTGAATTATAATATGAAAACGCAAGTTATACAAACAATATTTTCGCACTTTTATTCAGGTATAATGATTACACTAACATCACCGCGCCTTATGATGGTCCCATGGACATCGGAAAAGGAGTTTCTTCATAGGGTATGAGATCACCATGGACAAGAGACCATGCTGAAGACGGAACACATGTCACAATAACGTGACTGGTGTGTGCGTGGTGTTCATGTAGATTCGTTTGTAAATACATGAAAGCAAACGCTAATAATACTAAATTATTTATTGTTGTTTTAGCACGTAATGTGTAATATCAGACAAAATAAACTTCACTATTTGCACCTGTATTGTGATATTATCGATACTCTATCGACGTTTCATTATAACATGTAGTTAACAGTATTTAGAATATTTTCGGTATCTGAAATCTTTAACATCACCTGTCAATCCTCAAAAGAGCTGACACTCTTGATCAACGCTTATTAAATTAAAATTGAATTATAATATGAAACAACATTTTGACCACAGAACATTCTGGAAGCTTCGAGAATTATTAGCATCATTTATACTGTCATTTCTTTGTACCTTTTGCGCGAGACTCGGGTAGATGTGTTTTGTGTTCAAAGGTTTAACAAAACGTAAAAACGTTTTGGTGATGGTGGCTTTGAGAAAGGCAATGAAGTAGTTCTCAAGTTTCAATACTCCGTCTGACTTTGTGTCTTTCGTGTTACTGAACTGTGATTATGACTGAGGATTGGTTTATCTGTGATGAAAATAAAACCGCATATTTGGAAAACGAATTACTGCTTTACACATGTTGAAACAGAAGCCAGGACCTGATTGTTGGAATTATTGGGACGTAGACCCCTAAATGAACTGAAGCCATCTTGAAGCTAAGTAGACTTTTTACATTTTGTGTACCTGCCGTAATTATGAAAATAAGTTGCCTTTTTAATGGTTTACATTATTTTGCAATGTCGTCGCGAAGGAAAAGAAATATTTTCTATTTGATACATTGAGGTAGGGACATTACGAGGGCAGCAAATACTCGTACACGAAGGGGTGACTACACCGTGAGATGGCTCAAAAGGTAATCTATCGATGTTTTAAAAATAGTCCATATTAGAAATTTGGAGAAAGAAATGTATTCCGAAACTGACGAAATGACTTTCGATGTGCACAACGTGTTGTAGAACGTCCGCCGTGAAGATGCCAGAATTTCCCAAATTACCCATCTTACCGGTGTGAAGTAAGAGCCGGCTGTTTTGAGATGGAAATTCTTGGCTATCGCTACCTCCCGCAGTATGGTGCCACGAAGAGTGGGGTCTCACCTTCCGCAGCTTGACAGCTGTGCCGCTGCGAGGCAGCACTGCAGTCAGTCACTACAGATAAAATATACGGCGTGTCCTAGCGGTATAAGACGAAAGCGAGTTTCAGAGGCGAGACAAATTGCTCAAACACCCTACTGCGAACGTCTCATATCTCACCGCGGCCGCACGGTCGAAACTAGATCGCGAATAGACCAACAGCTGCGAGACTTCCCTTCTCTGAATAATGTTAATTATTTCTTTCTGGTACCTCTGCCAGTTCTACTTTTGCTCCCGTCATATTTCGTACTATCTTGACGCACAGACTTGGTTTGTTTCAGTTTTCATATAGGAAAGAATTACGGTAAAACCCCGTTTTTCTACCTCTAACGATTACTGCAAATCTTAAATGTCCAATTAGGTAGCAAGGCCAAGCTACCCCAAATATGTCCAGAACGAATAAATATATCGCGATACAGCAGACAACGTGGAAAATTTTGTGACGAGCGCGAGTGAACTCTTGTCTAAAACTTAATGACAAATCAAACATCTACATGATGTGTGATAGCCATGTATCATAGCTCGATGAATCTTAGACCATGCACAGAAAGCACTTGTACAGCATAGTACAGAAGGTAACTGAAAGAAATACGCAATGAGACGAACAGTAACGACATTTTTATTCAGTTACAATGATTACACTAAACTCACAGCGACTTCTGATGGTCCCATGGACATGACATGGTGGTCAAAAAATGATAAGGAGTTCTTCGGAAAAATATCATCCACACAATAGGAAAGCAACGGCAGATATGTGCCAGAACTACCAGACAGTCAGCTCAAGAGAATGTGCGTCTAAGCTGTCGACAAGAATGACATACAGAAGAATGGGAAAAATTGAGGATATGTTAGATGACGATCAGTTTGGTTTTAGGAAAGGTAAAGGCATCAGAGAGGCATTTCTGACGTTGTGCTTAGCAAGTGAAGCACGAATGAAGAAAAATCAGTATACGCACATCTCATTTGTCGACCTGCAAAAAGCCCTCGATAGTGTAAAACAGTGCAAGATGGTCGAAGTAGGAGTGTCATCACTTCTGTCTCTATGCTGTTCATTTTTGGAACACAACCTACGACCAGCTTAGAGACAGAAGTGATAACACTTTTTGCAGGAACTGACCATCATTTTGCAGGACATTGCTCAAGAACGTACAGTGCAAGCTGTTACTGATTTGGTTGACTGATGAGGCTGCTAAGTGCTATACCACCTACTGCACTCACATGACTTAAGCCGCTGTGAGTATAACTTGATTTCTAAACTAAAGGAAAAACTTCACGGCATTCGCTTCAGAACTGCTACAAATTCGTCGGGTAATAGAGCGCACCGCTCGAACTGTCAACATAACTGGCACTGCTAAGAGTATCCTACGACATCCAAATCGTTGGCAACGGGTTATACACAGTGCTGGTGACTACTCTGAAGGTCAGTAAAACTTTGAAACACGTATCTATTTTGTTCGAGCTGTAAATAAATGGTAGCCACTATTAATGTTCCAACCCCCGTATTTTAATATACACTACTGGGCATTAAAATTGCTACACCAAGAAGAAACGCAGATGACAAACGGGTGTTCATTGGACAAATATATTATACTAGAACTGATATTGTGATTACATTTTCACGCATTTTGGGTGCATAGATCGTGAGAAATCAGTATCCAGAACAACCACTTCTGGCCGTATAACGGCCTTGATGCGCCTGAGCATTGTGTCAAACATAACTTGAATGGCGTGTACAGGTATAGCTGCCCATGCAGCTTCAACACGATACCACAGTTCATCAGGAGTAGTGACTGGTGTATTGTTACGAGCCAGTTGCTCGGCCACCATTTTCAGTTGGTGAGAGAGATCTGGAGAATGTGCTGGCCAGGGCAACAGTCGAACGTTTTCTGTATCCAGAAAGGCCCGTACAGGACCTGCAACGTGCAGTCGTGCATTATCCTGCTGAAATGTAGGGTTTCGCAGGGATCGAATGAAGGGTAGAGCCACGGGTCGTAACACATCTGAAATGTAACGTCCACTGTTCAAAGTGCCGTCAATGCGAACAAGAGGTGACCGAGACACGTAGCAAATGTCACCCCATACCATCACGCCGGGTGATACGCCAGTATGGCGGTGACGAATACACGCTTCCAATGTGCGTTCACCACGATGTCGCCAAACACAGATGCGACCATCATGATGCTGTAAACAGAACCTGGATTCATCCTAAAAATGACGTTTTGCCATTCGTGCACCCGGGTTCGTCGTTGAGTACACCATCGCCAGAGCTCCTCTCTGTGATGCAGCGTCAAGGATAACCGTAGCCATGGTCTCCGAGCTGATAGTCCATGCTGCTGCAAACATCGTCTAACTGATCGTGCAGATTGTTGTTGTTTTGCAAACGTCCCCATCTGTTGACTCAGGTATCGAGATGTGGCCACACGATGCGTTACAGCCATGCGGATAAGATGCCTGTCATCTCGACTGCTAATGATACGAGGCCGCTGAGATCCAGTACGGCGTTCCGTATTACCCTCCTGAACCCACCGTTTCCATATTCTCCTAACAGTCATTGGATCTCGACCAACGCGAGCAGCAATGTCGCGATAAGATAAACCGCAATCGCGATATGCTACAATCCGAAAGTCGGAAAGGTGATGGTACGCATTTCTACACCTTACGCGTGGCATCAAACGTTTCATCAGGCAACGCCGGTCAACTGCTGTTTGTGTATGAGAAATCGGTTGGAAACTTTCCTCATGTCAGTACGTTGTAAGTGTCAACATCGGCCCCAATCTTTGGTGAATGCTCTGAAAAGCTAATAATTTGCGTATCTTCTTCCTGTCGGTTAAATTTCGCGTCTGTAGCAACTCACCTTCGTGGTGTAGCAATTTTAATGGCCAGTAGTGTAAAATATACTATATGCATTAATCGGCTATCGTATTCAACAGCGCTATCTTTCGGGTCTGCTGGCTGTCGCAGTGTATCAAGAAGATGAGCAGCAGAGTCGAGACTGCGCGTGTCGGACTGTGGTACAGCTGAGGAGTAACGACGAGAGAGTTTGCGGAGCCGTTAGCCGGCTTCGACGTTATCGCGGCTACTGTGGGAGAAAAACTAGCGACTGTAGCAGCAGCTGTGAGACGATGGCAAGGATAGCTGAGCTGAGATCTTGACCGAGATGCCGCGACAGAAATAAGTCGCTCCCCGCACTTCTGCTGCGGCCGCGTGAAACACACGAGAGCCAGCCGTAGGTCTTCACTGCGGCCTCCAAGTTGGATGAAAACACGACTGCTACAACTGCAAGTAAGACAGCTTCCATTATACGGCTATACTGCTCAGGTTGAGTTCGTTATCACTGTAGGATTATTCGAAAATGCTGTCAGAGCAAGATATAAAAAAAGGTCACAAGTTTACCACGCAGCGGGGAGTCTGCAAATGAACACACCGTCCTGGAAGCACCGAGCCAATTCCGTGTAACGTCTTCTCTAGCCTCCAAAGTGGTCTTAATTCCGCGAGAAAGAGACCGCACAAGGTTTTTCAGGTATATCAGTTCCAGATGGCCCCACTCACTGATGACTCGATCCAATAGAACTACCAAAATGCGACAATGTTAACTGTTGAGTTTCACCAGCTGTTCCAAATTTTCCGTGACATTTTCTCTAGGATTAAGCTCTGGTTATTCACGGGACTAGTCGAGGTGTCATAGGATGCCGGATGTTTCTCAAATCAGGAAATTATACATGTAGCCCTTCTTCTCAGAAGAGGGGAATGTCTGCACTCTAGAGCGTACTCATGAAGTAGGCGTGGGGCGTTCAATAAGTAATACAATGCTTATTTCTCGACCAGTTTCTGTTGAAAAAAAAGGAATTTATTGCTGAAAATTGTGGAATATTTCTGCTTCAGGTCCTATAGTTTCACGAAGTTCTGGTGGGCGGCGGCGCTGTAACTAGCCTTCAAAATGGCATCTGTAACAGAGGTGCTATCCTAGCAGATAGCTGACATTGACTTCATTTTGGTGAAAAATCAGAAGATCGCGGATATTCATAGGCACTTGCGAAGTGTATACTGTGATATGAAAGCGAACAAAAGCACAGTGAGTCGTTGGACGAGGAGTCTGTCTTCATCGCATCAAGGTCGTACAAACCTGTCCAGTCTCCCGCGTGGCAGCCTGAAATGTTGGAACATCTGACTCTCTTTCGACGTCTCTGTTGGTAGTACTAACACACTTGTCTGCCAGTCGGGATACTGAGCTTCATGTGCCCACTGGGATCTTCGGCGCCTATCGAAGATCATAAAGAGCACCGAAGGACCATCTGTCTGGAAATGCTTGTGTGTCCCGAGAGTGATCGTGGCAATTTTTTGAAGAACATCGTCACAGGGGATGGGTTCATCACGTAGAACAGGAAACAAAACGGCAGTCTTTGGAGTGGTACCGCACCATCTATTTTCCGAAGAAATAGTTCCAAATCGGATCCTGAAGCAGTGAAGTCGGTCTTCTGGGACTCTGAGGTTTTATTCTGTATGATGTTGCTGTGGCCTTCTCCACCAGACATCACGGCGCCCAGAGTATCAGCAACCAAACTGACAGCCTGCAGCCGCGGGTTGCCCACTTCGCAGGCACACCGAAGCACTACACAACCGACAGGCAATATTGATGAACGGCCACAACAGCAACAACACAGAAAAGACACCAGCGACCATGAGGGGCCACTACTGGCCCACATAAACATAAGGAAGAGGTCGCTGCAGATCCCTGAACTATTTTCACACTTCAAACCACGTGATGGAAAATAGTTCCGAGGTACTCATCCGCCGAAGCTCTATAAAGGCAGGCGCTCGGCCGCACACCGGCAGTTCATCGACCGCCAGCAGACGTGGATAGCTGCCGCCCCAGCAGCCCGGCTTGGATCCTCTCGCTGATCTCTGGATTAGGCTTGGTATAGCGGAGAAATCTGCTGTAGTACACAGAGAAGTTACAGCATTAGAAAATTGTAACGAAATGCTGGAAGATCTGCAGCGGATAGGCACTTGGTGCAGGGAGTGACAACTGACCCTTAACATAGACAAATGTAATGTATTGCGAATACATAGAAAGAAGGATCCATTATTGTGTGATTATATGATAGCGGAACAAACACTGGTAGCAGTTACTTCTGTAAAATATCTGGGAGTATGCGTGGGGAACGATTTGAAGTGGAATGATCATATAAAATTAATTGTTGGTAAGGCGGGTACCAGGTTGAGATTCATTGGGAGAGTCCTTAGAAAATGTAGTCCATCAACAAAGGAGGTGGCTTACAAAGCACTCGTTCGACCTATACTTGAGTATTGCTCCCGAGGAGATCACGAATGTAAAATTAGAGAGATTAGAGCGTTCACGGAGGCTTTCAGACAGTCGTTCTTCCCGCGAACCATACGAGACTGCAACAGGAATGAGAGGTGATGACAGTGGCACGTAAAGTGCCCTCCGCCACCCACCGTTGGGTGGCTTGCGGAGTGTAAATGTAGATGTATATGTAGAATCTCTGGCGGAGACTAAGAGGAAATTATTTGAGTTGTTTTCTTTATTATTCTTGTATGTAGTTGTGATTCGAAGACGGTTACTTGTGTACGTGTTGTACTTGGAGAATTTGTTTTGGTTAATTGTACAGTCTAATAAATTGTTTTCGGACTAATGCAGACATATCAGATGTCTTCCATCACTGAGCAGAGTGAAGTCTTTGAAAGCGACTGTCATTGACAAAACGTAACACTCGTTTCCAGTTCCTGTCTTTTAGGGAATTTTAATCTC
Source organism: Schistocerca gregaria (assembly GCF_023897955.1). Taxonomy (NCBI): domain Eukaryota; kingdom Metazoa; phylum Arthropoda; class Insecta; order Orthoptera; family Acrididae; genus Schistocerca; species Schistocerca gregaria. The sequence goes on from NC_064920.1 coordinate 1,167,460,653, forward strand.
TGTTGAAGGAGTGTACTGGGGCAAGCTTGTATGCGGCACCAGAATAAGATAAGAATATCAATAAATTAAAATGAAACTAGTATACTGTAAACGATGAATGTCTCTGATAAACTCGATAATGCAGACCGCTAACTGTGCGCGAGCGCAGAGCCAAAGATACTGCTAGTGTTGTAGTAAGAGAGCTCTGGGTGCTCAGTTGTAGGTAGCTGTCTGTCAGGGAAAGATGATGGAATAGGCGGTTTTTGGGGTGTGATGTGAGAAGCCATCGAGAGTTGCATTAATGTAGTACGCATGTCAATGCTGTTGAACATGGAGGCAGAAGTCTTCAGGCAAATTAGGTAAAGATGCTCAGTAATTATGATTTCTGGTTTTGCGCGCGCGTTAATGTAGATGAGTTGGCTGATAATTTGTACTTGTTGAGCAACCCCAGAATGTACGTAAACTGTTTTGATAAAAAGGTTAGTTAGATATTTCATTTTTGTAATGCTTTTAAGATATGTTAACAGAGCTATGTGAAGTTAGATAATACCTGATGTTTAAATCTCATTGTTTGTGAATCAATAGTGAGTAATGTAACTTAAATTGTCAGATTTTTTTTGGAAAGACAAACTTAACTTGCAATATAACTTTGCAAAAAAAAAATTGAATTTATTAATCCACCATTATCAGTACCGCCTTAAATGTTATAGTTTATCAGCCAAAAGAATTTCATGTGCATTTGAAAGTATTATGGGCAGCATTGCACACTGCTTAGCCTGTAGTTAGTATATATATATATATATATATATATATATATATATATATATATATATATATATATATATATATGAGAGACCAAAAAATATCGCTTCCACTGCTGCTATGTGCACAGGTACCAAAGTTACCAGTTTTGGATAGGGCCACATGATTCAGTGCCTAAGCGGTTGAATATATTTTTCAGTGACTGTATTTCATTATTGGTATTGGGAGTTGCATTGCCCAATCGATTCGTGTAAAATTTTGCTAATAATAATAACATAGAGTAAGCACACTATTTGCATTTACAACACGCAGAACGACAATTCGAGTTCAGTACTCATTCCACAGATGAGACATTCATTCAACGTAATCGTAAAGTTTTCCCATTATCATTTTGAAAAAATTGTTACACTGTTTTTACCCACCCGCCAGGGTAGCGGAGAGCGCTAAGGCGCTGCTTCCTGGAGTCGGGTAGGAGCGTCGCCCCCGGATCGAATCCGCCCGCCTGGATGTGGATTTTAGGCGGTTTTCCACATCCTACTAGGTGAATACCGGACTGGTCCCCACATCGCGCTTCAGTTACACGCCTCGCAGACATCTGAAACACATTCACGCTATTTCCTGATTTACACTAGACGCTGACAGCTGGGGTACACTAATTCCGCCCCAGGGAATATGGGATGGCGGCAGGAAGGGCATCCGGACACCCCTTAACATGAAAACTGCCAAACAGGTTAACCATGGCCGACCCTGCGTCACCGCGGGACAAGGCGCAAGCGACAGATGGTTACACTGTTTTTACGCCATGTTACATGGCTGCGAATGATATGCCATCGCTGTAGACACGTTGGACAGTCCATGTTGATAAATCAACATATTAGGGAACTTCAATCAGTGTCCGGTACAAATTTTCAACGTTACCCATTAATTTCATTGTCCGATGGTAGCCAAGGTCTGTTATTCCTTCGCGTCTTTCTTCATTCAGTGTGTTGTGACGGAGACTGGAGTATTCCACGCTCGGAACATAGCCTTAAGATAACATAAGAAAGTTCTGTCTTCATTTAGCAACAAAATGATTTCCCTAAACACAAATGGTCTTCTTTGGTTGACACTGAAGCTCAACAGATACAACGTGTAAAAGTGTCAATAATCTGGAAATAAATCGTAGACTAAACGGTGGGTTCACTGAATGCCTGATAACACAGCCCTTTTATCACTGGAACACCCTGATATTCTCCATACTGTGATACAGTCCACCCACTAGATTTAACACTCGGAAATCTCTTTTAAGTCCACGCTCCCACAGGGAGGCGTAAGTCTGAACGGAATGAAACTTACATGCCCACAGGGAGACGTAATTCTGAACGGAATGAAACTTAAAACACCGAAAAGACAGGAATAATTTCAAAGTCCATCCAGTCAAGCCAGAATAGTCTGACGGTAACGAATAATGCTAACAGTTTCCGCGAGTAAGTCGCTGAACTTCGCCCGCCCGGTTGTCCGTGCGGTCTAACGCACGGCTTTCCGGGCGGGAAGGAGAACCTAGTCCCCGGTACGAACCCGCCCCGCGGATTTGTGTCGAGGTCCGGTGAACCGGCCAGTCTGTGGATGGTTTTTAGGCGGTTTTCCATCAACCTCGGCGAATGCGGGCTGGTTCCGCTTTTCCGCCTCCGCTACACTATGTCGGCGATAGCTAAGCAAACAAGTTCTCCGCTTACGCGTACACCACCATTACTGCCGGCCGCGGTGGCCGAGCGGTTCTAGGCGCTCAGTCCGGAACCGCGCAACTGCTACGGTCGCAGGTTCGAATCCTGCCTCGAGCATGGATGTGTGTGACGTCCTTAGGTTAGTTAGGTTTAAGTAGTTCTAAGTTCTAGGGGACTGATGACCACAGATGTTAAGTCCCATAGTGCTCAGAGCCATTTGAACCACCATTACTCTACCACGCAAACACAGGGGTTACACTCGTCTGGTGTGAGAATTTCCATGGGGGGTCCACCGGGGGCCGAACCGCACAATAACCTTAGGTTCGGTGTGGGGCGGCGGAGGGGTGAAGTGGACTGCGGTAGTCGTCGTGGGGTTGTGGACCACTGCGGCCGGTCTAGTCATAAACAAACGCATGGCGAAGGTATATCTGCATTCGACTTGCCACACGTGACACAGCGGATGCAAGAAACAACAGGTCCGCACCTGGAGCGACCCCTGTCGCAGCTGTGCGCACCACCTGTTTTCGTGTATGGTGCGCGCGAGGGCCCTCTGTGGATCGAGGTGCAAATTTCTTGGCTCGCTGGACTTTGCTGTCGTCGAGCTGCAGGGGCTATCCCTGCTGCAGCCCGCCTGGCAGAGGTGTGTTGCGGGGCGGTGTCGGCGCCTAATGACTTCCGTGAGACGCCAGCCACCACCAAACACTATAGCTTCTTTCTTCAGTTTTGTCACGTCTCCATGTTGGTCCAACGTCCTGTGCTGATTCCATATAATCTGGTACGCATACAGAACTTTAGTGCTATGAAGTACGTCAGCGGTGGGGGATTATACGACCGTTTACTCACCTGCTACCAGTTCTACACCACATACATCAAGAATCTCCTGTTCTAGGGGTGTGAATAACAACTTGTCTGGTGAGCTTACCACTTGCCGATACCTCAGAAGACGTTCTTTTTGACGTCACTAGTACCTTAACTGATACTGTGTGCCAGGGTGCTATTTCCTCTCCTTTACCAATTTTCCATGTCTTAGCGACACCTACACCCAACGTTCTCAAAAATGGTTCAATTGGCTCTGAGCACTTTGGGACTTAACTTCTGAGGTCATCAGTCCCCTAGAGCTTAGAACTTCTTAAACCTAACTAAGGACATCAAACACCTCTATGCGCGAGGCATGATTCGAACCTGTGACCGTAGCGGTCGCGCGGTTCCAGACTGTAGCGCCTAGAACCGCTCGGTCACTCCGGCCGGCCAACGTTTTCAATTATTTGTTGTATTAGAGATTGAAAATAACACTTCAATTGCAAGATTCTTTATTTTTCAGTGCTTAGACCACTACCAGTTTCGGGCTATTGCATACCCAAGGTCCACCCGGTTTCTCTCTTGAACAGCTGTATAACGTCGTCTTTTAATAGAACTAATTAACTATGAGTACAGTGGGTTATTAAGAGTTATTGTCTCCTCAGTTAATTAAAATATGCCTGTCATTCGTCATGTAAAATTTAACTGTCTCACGCCTTATCTTATATGACAGTTGTTGGATCGCCGGCTTTTAGTTACGTTTATTACCTTGCTGTATTCCTCCTACTGTAAATGTGTCCCTTTGTTGCTACTGCTGCTAGCTATTAGAATAGGACTTTTTGACCGTAAGGAGTTGAAGGTTTAGCTACCTCCAATTTCTCTTAATACCAAGACATTTTTCTTTTTTTTTCCTTTTTAAATAGGAGTGCCGTATCTTAGCTCATGACTATGGCCTAGGGCACGTTACTCCATAGCACCTTATGTTTCCACACTAAATTAAAATCTGCATACCACCCATGGAAAAGGAAAGGAAAAAAAGATTTAGTTTTATGGTTTCATGAATAAGCTACAAGTCGCCGGCTCCCAGCTATTACTACGGCTCATACAGCTCCTGTTTCAATATGTTTCTTTACCACTCATGATGTGCTATTAACGCTTTTCACGCAACTTTTTCTTAATGCCTTTTCCTTTTGCCTGTAAATCACTAATTTAAATTGTGAAAGACCAGGCTAGCTGGTCTCGCATTATTCTTCCCTTCAACAGATGACAATACTATTTCCAATGTACCGGGTGATCAAAAAGTCAGTATAAATTTGAAAACTGAATAAATCACGGAATAATGTAGATAGAGAGGTACAAATTGACACATATGCTTGGAATGACACGGGGTTTCATTAGAACCAAAAAAATACAAACGTTCAAAAAATGTCCGACAGATGGCGCTTCATCTGATCAGAATAGCAATAATTAGCATAACAAAGTAAGACAAAGCAAAGATGATGTTCTTTACAGGAAATGCTCAATATGTCCACCATCACTCCTCAACAATAGCTTAAGTCGAGGAATAATGTTGTGATCAGCACTGTAAAGCATGTCCGAAGTTATGGTGAGACATTGGCGTCGGATGTTGTCTTTCAGGATCCCTAGAGATTTCGGTCGATCACGATACACTTGCGACTTCAGGTAACCCCAAAGCCAATAACCGCACGGACTGAGGTCTGGGGACCTGGGAGGTCAAGCATGACGAAAATGGCGGATGAGCACGCGATCATCAACAAACGACGCGCGCAAGAGGTCTTTCACGCGTCTAGCAATATGTTTTTTTTTGTTCTAATAAAACCCCATGTCATTCCAAGCATATGTGTCAATTTTTACATCTCTATCTAGATTATCCCGTGGTTTATTAAGTTTTCAAATTTATACTGACTTTTTGATCACCCGGTAACTTATCAGTTTGCTTCCTCCTTCCTGTACGTTACTCCGTGCTCTGCGCTCACTGGTTGAACACCGCGTCCTATACTCTCCAGCGCGTACCTCGGGGTCGTTGCTCAAAATGTAAGTGTCCCGGTGTTCACTCCCTACTTCTTCACTCAGGAAATCGTCCGCTGTGTTGTTTAGTGCTAACTTGGTATTGAGTTACCGCACGCAGCTGTTCGGTAGAATGTTATACTATACCTCTTTCGTTTTCTCACGTGTACTAGTGCGTAAAAAGTTTTTGTTAGCTTCGGTCTCTTGTTTACTTTCAGTATCACACCTGACGATGAGCATGTAATAGCTCGATATCGGTCATGGTCTAAGCATTCAAAAATAAAAACTTGCAATTGAAGCGTTATATTGAGCCTATACTATAGTTCTCAGTTGCGGCTGATCCTCCGACAGATTTTTTATATGATATGTAAAAGAACCCACTCCCCGGTTTCTTAATGCATCTCCTATCATGTTGTTAGTGCTTTACACATTTTACTTTCCTCAACATTTCAGTGGAGGACCTCACTTCCTATCTTACCACTCCACTTGGTTTATACGGATAGGACAACGACGGCTTAACATTGAAATTGGAGGAAAAAAATCCTCCCATCTAGGAAGCAACATTACACAGGATGTCCGAAACAGAGGTACACTGACACAGGTGAAGAAAACGTTTTGGAAAGAAGGACATTTATGTCGAGAAGGAGACCACAGTGGTTGTTTTGAAAATAATTGATTATCAGGCACAATCGCTTTTACCTATAATGGAATGACCTGTTTCCGCCAGTAAGTGCCATTCTCTCATCATAGCACGCACAGCGTTCTCAACGTTCAAAAATCTTATGGGACTTAACTGATAAGGTCATCAGTCCCTAAGCTTACACACTACTTAACCTAAATTATCCTAAGGACAAAAACACACACCCATGCCCGAGGGAGGACTCGAACCTCCGTCGGGACCAGCCGCACAGTCCATGACTGCAGCGCCCTAGACCGCGCGGCTAATCCCGCGCAGCGTTCTCAACGTTGACAAAGTGGTTTCGCAGTGATGGGACTGAATCACAGCCTGCATTTCACGATATAATAATGCAAATGCTGCCCTAAATAAGTCATTCGTTAGAAATTAGTGCAATTGTGCCGGATAACAAATTAGTCTAAAAAAAGCGTTCTTCAACAAAAGAGAACTACTTGTGTCACTTATTTCTATAGAAATGTGGAAGTTACTGAACGAGTACTAGCATTGTATGTAAGAGAAACGTGGTCCGTCGGAAATTCGGGGAAGAAGAAACTGAAAGTGCTTCTGATTTGATACCAACTAATTATGTTAGAAATTATTTGGGCAGTACGAAATCGTCAGGAATGCCAGAGGGAAGTGCGATAGGACCGCCGTTATTTTCTACGTACATAAACGATATGGTGGATAAGTTGGTCAGTAATCTGCCGTAGTTTGCTGATGATAATGTGGTATACGGCAAGATGTCGAAGTTGAGTGACTAGGAGGATACGACTGTTCTAGGATACAAGATGATTTAGATAAAAATTACTGTTGGTGTAACGTACGACACTCCGCCTTCAGGCCACGAGTGGCCTACCGGGACCATCCGACCGCCTTGTCATCCTCAGAGGAGGATGCGGATATGAGGGGCGTGGGGTCAGCACACCGCTCTCCCGGTCGCTATGGTGGTATTCTTGATCGAAGCCGCTACTATTTGGTCGAGTAGCTCCTCAATTGGCATCATGAGTGCACCCCGAAAAATGGCAACAGCGCATGGTGGCTGCATGGTCACCCATCCAAGTGCCGGCCATACCCAACAGTGCTTAACTTCGGTGATCTCACGGGAACCGGTGTGACGAATGACAGCTATCTCTCAATATAGTAAAACATAAATTAATGTGGATGAGTATGAAAAACAAACCCGCAGTGTTCGGATGCAGCATTAGTAGCGTCCTGCTGAATACAATCACAAAGTTTAAATATCTAGGCGTAACGTTGCAAAGCGATGCGAGACGGAACGAACATGTGAGGATTATGGTAGGGAGTGCGTTCCGTTGACTTTGGTATATTGGGAGAATTATGCTGTTAGTCTCAGTCTCTTTCATAAACTAGTTCAGAGATGGAGGATCCTATTTCTGGATTACATGCGGTTCTGAGGGTTTGCAGCACTAACGGCAACGCCGAAGTCCAGCTGTATTTATGGTACATCAAGTCTACCTTAAGTGCCCGATGCCATCGCTCAGCCACACCGTTGCTCGCTGGTGACACGCATTAGTAAGTAGTGTCGAATCCTCCTAGTTTGACCAATTTTAGGAACAGCGTGGGTCTACATCTACATCTACATCCATACTCCGCAAGCCACCTGACGGTGTGTGGCGGAGGGTACCCTGAGTACCTCTATCGGTTCTCCCTTCTATTCCAGTCTCGTATTGTACGTGGAAAGAAGGATTGTCGGTATGCTTCTGTGTGGGCTCTAATCTCTCTGATTTTATCCTCATGGTCTCTCCTCGAGATATACGTAGGAGGGAGCAATATACTGCTTGACTCTTCGGTGAAGGTATGTTCTCGAAACTTTAACAAAAGCCCGTACCGAGCTACTGAGCGTCTCTCCTGCAGAGTCTTCAACTGGAGTTTATCTATCATCTCCGTAACACTTTCGCGATTACTAAATGATCCTGTAACGAAGCGCGCTGCTCTCTGTTGGATCTTCTCTCTCTTCTATCAACCCTATCTGGTGCGGATCCCACACTGCTGAGCAGTATTCAAGCAGTGGGCGAACAAGCGTACTGTAACCTACTTCCTTTGTTGTCGGATTGCATTTCCTTAGGATTCTTCCAATGAATCTCAATCTGGCATCTGCTTTACCGACGATCAACTTTATATGATCATTCCATTTTAAATCACTCCTAATGCGTGGATCTGAATTGTCACCCTTGATCGGTCATCATATAAAGCAGACATCCGAAACACGCAGTCCATGGCGACAAAAATACTCTCGACAATGTCTCTGCTAAAGTGTATATCAATTATGATGCTTCTGCCCGTCTTGTATAACGATCTACTCGCGTCAGTAAGCACCTGTACTCTTCAGAAAGTGGTAATGGGCCCACAGTATCTAAGTGCATGAGTGAGAACCTCTTCGAAGTTGGCAGAAACTCTCCAATAGCTTTGAGTACGTGTCGTCCAATCTTACTTGTTTGGCATGGCATGCATCCCTTTATCCAACTGCTGCAATCTTTCTTTATGCTTGACCAGACGAAACGCTCTATCATAATTTTTATACTTGCGCTGTTGTGTGGGTGATTCAACTCGTGGTTGGTGACAAAAGCAACTTTCTGTAGCCCCACTGGGACGAAAGATCCGGTTCTGTCCTTCGGTAGCACCATATTTTAACACTCATGCCCGCTGGTTGTACTAATTTCAGCTGAAGGCCTGTCGTAAAGTCCTGCTGATAAACTTGTAGCTGCGAGTCGTGCGTTTCTACTGCTGCCAATTGTTCACAGTCCGTAGTCTGCGACACTGTCTCAGCCCTCGACAGGAAACCCGCGACTATACTATCGGCGCCTTTTATGTGACTGACATTTGTTGTGAACTGACGAATATGTTCCAGCTGGTGAAACTGGCGGCGAGAACAATTACTGAATGTAACGCTTATCAGCTTATGGTCGGTGTACACAGCAAATGCTCTTGCCTCTACATACGGGCGTAAATACATGACCGCTTCGCAGGTTGCCGACGGTTCCCTATCATAAACGTTCCACTTCATTTGCGATATTGGAAGTTTATTAGAGACAAAAGAAGAAAGAAAGAAAAAGAAAAACAAAGGCTGACATTGCCCGCTTACACGCTGATGTAGTGCTGCTCCCAATACTCGCTGGCTGCTTCCATGGATAGACTTGCCTGCTGTACCAGATGAGATGGTTCAAATGCCTCTGAGCACTATGGAACTCAACTGCTGTGGTCATTAGTCCCCTAGAACTTAGAACTACTTAAACCTAACTAACCTAAGGACATCACACACATCCATGCCCGAGGCAGGATTCGAACCTGCGACCATAGCAGTCTCACGGTTCCGGACGGAAGCGCCTAGAACCGCGAGACCACCGCGGCCGGCACCAGATGAGATAGTGAACTTTACGTAGGTCTGACCTTACATGTTGAAACGCCCTGTCCATATCCGTATTCCACTGTAATGGGCGGTTGCCGTTCGCATGTAGCGCGGAGTGGCCGCGAGGTTTCAGGCGCCATGTCACGGATTGCACGACCCCTCCCGCCGGAGGTTCGATCCTCCCTCGGGCATGGGCGCGTGTGTGTGTTGTTCTTAGCAAAAGTGTGTGACTCTAGCGACCGATGACCTCAGCAGTTTTGTCCCTTAGGAATTCACACACATTTGAAATTTCCGTTCCATGCCTCCCTGCAAGAGCGTTTGTTAACAGTGCCTGTACATCTGTAGCTTTTGGCAGATGCTGTCGATTGGAAGTGTCTACCCAGAAATCTCCTAAGTGGTAATCTCCTCGATTATCGCTCTCTTATCCCCGAGCGGGAGTCTTCCGTACTGAAACGTCATAACCCAAAACTGTTGCTTGACTTTTCCGTAGCTGGCATTTTGCGTAATTGACTGCTCCTCGTTGATACGTTCAAACCCAGCTTATACTTGTCGGTGATGTCAGTGTCTTGTCGCAGTACGACAGTTACTATCTCGTGATTTCTTTTAATCTGCACATCGTGTAGTTGTTCTGACGCCGATGACACGAAAATATAGTCAAGATAGACAAAACACCCTTTCAGCCCTCTTTGTACTTCAGCTATACTCGTAAATCGTTGTCCTGTTTGCATTTCATGTGTCAACCTAAAAAACCATACTGACGTAATCGTATAAACCAAATGTCGTTGTTACTGCCGTCTTCAATATGTCTTATCCCACTACCACCGTCTGATCATAAAGTTTTTTTTGTAATCAATGATGTAAAGATTCCCCCCCCCCCCCCTGTAACTCGTTTGTAAATTTACGAATGTTAGTTATTGGGTACTGGGTAACGGTCTGGTATGGTACGTGAACTCCTCATGGTCTCCCCGACAGGTCTTGTTTTTTTCACCAAATGTATAGGTAACGCCCATGGGGTATCCGACCTACGTAGCACACCTGCCGTCAGCAGTGCCTCAGATATTACTTTCGGTGCTATGAACTGACCAAGTGCTAACCTGCGAGATCGTTGATGGACTAATTGACCGGACGTGGTGTAGATCTGATGCACAGTCTTGTGAATCACTGCGTGCTTATCACATTTTTGCCCTTTTCGACTTTTTTTCACAAAGGATGGGGCCCCTCCACGCCCATACCAACGTGGTGACCAAACCTAAAGTTCTACTGTCACCTCTGTATACTATGTTAGTTTTTGAATCAGGAGTCACAGGATGCGGGCTGTGATGTTATCCATGCGTCTGGGTAAGATTAGTCATTAACATGGTCCATCAGGAGACAGAAAGTGGACGAAAGCGCTCGAAGGGATTTTCGACATGTGACACCACTCCGTATTTATACTAGTCGGTGAGGTGAGTGACTTGTCCCACTACACCAGTAAGAATCTCCTGATTTTTTCAGTCTGTGCGTTACTGATGTCTATCACAATTTTCATGTCATAAAGAAAATATGCACCTAATAATGCTTCTAAAACCTCCGCCAGAAAGAAAGCCCAGCAACTGTCTCGCTCGAACCCTAAATCCACCTATATTGTGCACGTGCCGTGAGTAGCGGATCTATTTACTGCAGTTAACTGCATTAATGAAATGTCTTTAGCCTCTCTATAGTCTGTAAAGACAGTACACCGATATCCTATCCAGAACCCAATAGGTAGTAGAGGTTTAATGTAACGTCCCTGACATACAGCCTTCTGGAAGGGGTGAGGAAATTTTTAACATGTTTCACACTTCTGTAGTCCCCATCGCCGCACCTCTTTGTCGTAAGCTCTCTTCTCGAATGTTGGTGCCCGCCACGCTTTCTGCTGGCGGACGCAGTGGTCTCGGTACGAGCATGGCTTCGAACATCTCGTAGCTCTATCCCTAAAACGGTTCTAGTGACAACCAATTTGTCCTTGTTGACATCGATGGTTAGCCTCGTCGCTCTTTCTGTAATTCTTTCCGTGCACGCTCTTCTCATTTTGCAACTCTTGTGATAACTGCTGTTGTACGCTGTAACTTGCTGTGTGAGCTCTTGCAGTTGTTTAACGACGCCTCTATGTTGAATTTTCTGTATTCCTGCCACCATTAGTGATACGTTTCCCTCCTTAATTGTTGTGATGCACGTCGCGTGTACTCTGTCAGCTATCTACAACACGACATGGGTGTCGTCGTTACCGCAGGTTACAACCCCTACTTTCACCCTGCCTGACAAATCGTTGCGTCACGAAGAAGTCTACGGATTCCAATACTTGAATGTTGGACCCTATTTTACCTGGAGCAGAGGTGATGTTCTTCCTATACGTTCGCCAGGGGTCCTGAAAATGGAGTAATGTAGCGGCGCTGAAACTCGTTCCTCAAATAAAATTAGAACTGAAAACGTAGACAGGTGAAGGTGTTTTGATTCGGCATTTTACCTCTCGAAGATGTCACCGATATCCGACGGCGTCCTATCAGCCATGTGTTCCTCCTTGAGCTCTTGCTGCTTGCGTTGACTCAGTGCATACTGCTAACTAAGATTTTTTTGTTTTGTGTACTTTTTTAACGTTGTATGTGGTTGTTCTGCCAGCGGCCTTGCCGCAGTGGTTAACACCGGTTCGAGTCAAATCATCGAAGTTAAGCGCCGTCGAGCTGGATGGTTGACCATCCGGTCTGCCGAGCGCTGTTGGCAAGCGAGGTGCACTCAACCCTTGTGAGGCAAACTGAGGAGTTACTTGATTGAGAAGCAGCGGCTCAGGTCTCGTAAATTGACATACGACCGGGAGAGAGATGTGCTGACCACATGTCTCTCCATATCCGCATCCGGTGACACCCGTGGGGTGAGGTCGACACGGCGGCCGGTCGGTACCGTTGGGCCTTCCAAGGTGTGTTCGGATGGAGTTCAGAGCTTAGAGATGTAGCTGTTCTGCTATAAGTCAGCTGTGACGTCGGTGCCATTTGTTACGTTATATACATAAAACACACACACACACATACACACACACACACACATATATATATATATATATATATATATATATATATATATATATATATATATATATATATAGGATGTTACAAAAAGGTACGGCCAAACTTTAAGGACACATTCCTCACACACAAATAAAGAAAATATGTTATGTGGACATGTGTCCGGAAACGCTTAATTTCCATGTTAGAGCTCATTTTAGTTTCGTCAGCATGTAGTGTACTTTCTCGATTCACCGCCACAATTTTCACAATCAACATGTGTGGGCTGACGAGAATCCGCACGCAATTGTGCAATCACGTCATCAACACAGATTTTCTGTGAACGTTTAGGCAGACATTGTTGGTGATGTCTTGATTGGGCCCCATGTTCTTCCACCTAAGCTCAATGGAGCACGTTATCATGATTTCATACGGGATACTCTACCTGTGCTGCTAGAACATGTGCTTTACAAGTACGACACAACGTGTGGTTCATGCACGATGGAGCTCCTGCACATTTCAGTCGAAGTGCTCGTACGCTTCTCAACAACAGATTCGGTGACCGATGGGTTGGTAGAGGCGGACCAATTCCATGGCCTCGACGCTCTCCTGACCTCAACCCTCTTGACTTTCATTTATGGGGGCATTTGAAAGCTCTTGTCTACGCAACCCCGGTACCAAATGTAGAGACTCTTCGTGCTCGTATTGTGGAGGGCTGCGATACAATACGCCATTCTTCAGGGCTGCATCCGCGCATCAGGGATTCCATGCGACGGAGGGTGGATGCATGTATCCCCGCTAACGGAGGACATTTTGAACATTTACTGTAACAAAGTGTTTGAAGTCACGCTGGTACGTTCTGTTTCCGTTCCATGATAAATATGATTTGAAGAGAAATAATAAAATGAGCTCTAACACGGAAAGTAAGCGTTTCCGGACACATGTCCGTATAACATATTTTCTTTCTGTGTGCGTGAGGAATGTTTCCTAAAAGTTTGGCCGTATCTTTTTGTAACACTCTGTATTTTTAATTTATCAGCATGGATTTTTCTTTTGTTAGAGCATGATTCTTTCTCTCAGGGTTATTTTTTTTCTTATCACTTTTACTTACGTGCATAAGTAAATATAAAACGAGTTCTTGAAGGGCCGCTGTTATTCATGTACCAGTTTTAGATTTTGAACGTGATGACTAAAATATAGTTGCCGTTAACTGAATTGAATGTAATTTTGTTAATTTCTATTTATTGATTGCAAAGCAAGGCTCGAGATAATTTCGATTGTAGCCGTGGAGCGGCCAAGATAAAACTTACTGAACTCATGGAATCTGTATAATTTAAAAAATGAACTTTAACGTAAATTAATTATCTGTTGCAATTTACAAAGATTCTTACAACGAAATCTCTCGCAGTTACAGTTACTGTTAACGCTTTGAAAAATAAATTAATACTTCCACCCCTAATGGCCGACCAGAGGCTGCATCGGAAGACCAGCTTCTCGCAGCGAAAATTACTGAAAAAATGCTTATTAAAAATAATTAGCCCCTGCCAGCATTTCAGGAAATTCATTTTGTGATAACAATAACAAGTTTATTTTAGTATAATACAGGATAACTCACATAAAACATGTGTAGTCGCTCAATGGCTGTCTTCCGTATCGCGAAACAAAATAGTGTGTGTACCATAAAGTACGTCCTTCTTCCTCGGCCGTACAATCGCTTCTCTTTTGATCCTTTTTGATTTTCACAGACATTAAGTATAGATGCTACTCTTAAAATATCGCTGCGTATCAGTTGTTTCAAGAACGTTAAGTGTATCTTTTATACTAATTATATTCATAAAATACGTTAACTTCGGTTTACAACCGATAAATATGTCAATATTTATGTGACGTACCGTCACACAACGTATCATGTCATGTCCCGTGGCTGTTGCTCTGGCATCAAGCACATTCACTGTCATTGAGAACTTTGTGTGCTCGTCGATCATCGCGAACCAGAGTTCTGGTTTTTCTAGTGTGAACTGTAGTATCCGTACATTGTGTAGGTATTGTCTACTGGCTCGCGTGCGCTTGTTGTTGGAGTTGTCTGCAACTCTAATACCAATTTAATTCGTCAAGTTTCTTCTGTACCTCGTCCTGGAGGCTTACAAATTGCATCTCCTTCTGTAAAGCCCCTGGAATGTGTAACCTCTATCGCATACTACTTCTCCTTATCATTGATTTACAGGGTCACCACTTAAATACAGATAAAACGTTTTTTTTCGCAGATACAATTACGAAAGCAAGTGAAGTCAAGCGTAAACAAACGGCACTCTGCTCGCCAAGGAAACGAAAAAGCTGCCAGAGACTGTGGTCATGTGTGTGTGTGTGTGTGTGAGTTGCGTTTACGTGAGTTTATACATGTGTGTAAGTTGTCTAATTTTGACAAAGGCCTTGTTGGCCGAAAGCTAATAGTGTGATAGTCTTTTTGTTGTGCCTATCTGCGACTCAGCATCTCCGTTATATGGTGAGTAGCAACTATGCTTTTCATTATTTGCGTGACTGAATCATTTACTGAAGGAAAAAAAATTATTGAAGAAAGTTCAATCCCTATATTACATATTGATAATCAAAGTACAATAAAATAGGCTACATAAAAGTTACAGGATTCTACGAACGCTCTAAACATGTTGAAACATGTCGTTAATATGTTCGGCAGTTAATGAGAAGAAAATCAACTAGCAAAAGATAAAAAAATGGCTCTGAGCACTATGGGTCTTAACTTCTGAGGTCATCAGTCCCCTAGAACTTAGAACTACGAGGGCTATCCGCAAAGTACATTACGTTTTGGAATTAAAAAGAAATAAAGTATTGGAATTTTTTTGATTATCAACAGATGAAAGCCACACTTAAATACTACATTTCTACATAGTTGTCATTTAAATTAAGGCACTTATCGTAGCGATGGACGAGCTTGGAAATTCCTTCGTCGTAAAATTCGGCCGCCTGCGCCTTCAACCACGTGGTTAAGTAGTATTGAAGTGTGTCTTTCATCTGTATATAATAAAAAAAACTTTCCAATACTTTATTTATTTTTAATTCCAAAACGTAATGTACTTTGTGGATAGCCCTCGTACTTAAGCCTAACTAACCTAAGGACATCACACACATTGATTCCCGAGGCAGGATTCGAACCTGCGACCGTAGCGGTTGCGCGGTTCCAGATTGTAGCGCCTAGAACCGCTCGGCCACTGCGGCCGGACAGCAAAAGATCAAGCAGCAGAAAATGGATGATTGGAATGCCTGAGTTAAATCTTTGAGTCCGTAATAAAATATGAACATTGCAGGAGAGTGTAAATGAATGCATAAAATACAATTTCACATTTTTGTATGTATGTAATGATGTCGATGTTGCTGTGCAAGTCCTTAGATGAGATGATACTATTGTTGTGTTGCCATGAGTAACATTTTGATATATAACACTGAATAGATCTTTGTTTATGGAGCATATTAATTGGGTACTTCATTCCTGAGAAAATTACATAGAAGTGAAGTACTGAATGTGTTCTTAAGCTATTTACAAAACAGTTTTGTTATTGAAAGTAATGTAACCTCAATTTGTAGGTTTTAGTTGGAAATTTCACAAAGGACTGCTAACTGAGCAAGAAGTAATGAACCATAGCAGGATGACGACTGCTGATACGTCTCAAGACTCGGGACAAATCTTTTAAGGACGTTTGAAAGAACTCTGGAGACTTGAACATGGCTACCAGACTGACGTTCTTGAAGGAATGGTGCGCGATGCAGACACAGACTCTTAGCGGAGCGCGAGGCAACACAAAGGCAGGGAGCTGAGTGCATACAAAGTGCTGAGTCCCCCACGGATGACGTACTGCTCTCATTAAGGGGCCGACGGCGCGCGGCTGGAGCTTTTAATACCGAATGCAAATTGATGGCGTCGCTGATGGTCGGCCTGCGACATCGACTCTCGAACGCCGCAGAAACCGCCGCGCGCTCCCTCAAAACACTGTGCCTTTGTGGCACTGTGGGTCTCGCGGCTCTCGTATGTACTCCTCCACAGGCAGCAAAAACGCTCTGTTCGTCCTGACGACAACATACATTCTATAATGAAATCAATCCTCACTGTATTTAACTGTTATCGTTAGATATGTATCTTTTGTTCTGTCGTTCTCATTATCGAGTAATTATTATGTTGCTTTGATTGACTGTACCGTCTGTTCTTTGCAGAATATTTTATACATTACGAATGAAACAAGCAACTCTGGTGTAATATTCTACAATATTTATTCCTTGTTATACGATCTGGTTTATGTATGTTACGCCGTCGTCAGGTACAAAGATAAGCATGTGTTACAATGAAATTTCGTTGGATGAAAATTTTAACCTAGTGCACGTACAGACTACCTCCATTTCCAGAAATGCAAAATGTTAATGTTAGTATTAGGGACTATTTCAGTGTAAATACGATGACATTATTTAAATAAGATAAAATGTAGGACACATTAATTAACGACTATAGGCAAATTACACCTGTTAGACATAGAAAAAAATAACTGAAGAATGAAGATTTGGTTGAACAAAATAATCTTGTCTTTAACAGGTCCTAAATTACAGATAGTATATTACTGTAGATAGTAATTACTATAGATAGTAATTTACTATCTGTATTTTAGTATGTGGTTGAACAAAATAATTTTGTCTTTAACAGGTCCTAAATTACAGATAGTGTATTACTGTAGATAGTAATTACTATAGATAGTAATTTACTATCTGTATTTTAGTATGTGGTTGAACAAAATAATCTTGCCTTTAACAGGTCCTAAGTTACAGATAGTAAATTACTATCTATAGTGTATCTATATCTACATCTATCTATGTTATTTATATGTCTCCAAAGTTTATGGTTCAGTTATTTTCTTCTATGTGTAGCAGCTGTAATTTGTCTATAGTCATTAGTTAAATTGTTATGGACTATACCTTATTGAAATAATGTCATCGCATTTACACTGAGATAGTCCCTAATACAAACATTAACATTTTACATCTCTGGAAATTGAGATACTCTGTACAACACTAGCTTAAAATCTTTGATCCAACGAAATTTCAGTGCACCACATACTTATTTTTGTACCTGATGATTGCGTAACAGCTGAAAACCGGTTCATGTAACTAATAATAGATGTTGTAGAACGTTACACCAGTGTTGTGTCTTTCATTCATAATTGTCACGTTAGGTCTTCCTATATGCAACTGAATAAAACCGAATTGTATCATGCCAGAAGTATTGAGCTTTTATCTTTTATGAGACATCATCAGCGTCCAGAAATATAATTTATTTATACAGGATTCTGTTTGGCATAGAGGTACTGTACTTTCAAATTATGCTGAATTATAATAGTCCAAATTTTTACTTACAAGATTTGTAGCTGCTGTCTACATGAGTGCTCGCATTGCTGGTTTTAAGGTTGGTGTTCTACTTCCAGCCTTTCGAATTACCACTCGCGTATAAGTGAGGATACGAAGACAACTTTCCTTCATGTATTTGCTTGAATGTTGTTGGCAACTATTCACTGTTATGATCAACTATTGGATATTATTGTCAACTCTTGGCTGTGCGTTTTTGTGGTATCACTGATCTTTTCTTATTGCTTCATTTCTTTTCTCAGATTCAGCGGTAGCAATAGCGTTCTGAATGTGGTGGTTTACCTGTGTTGGGATAACCATTTTCTGTGGTTGTTTGTACGGATGATTTTCATGCCTTGTCCTATTTTCGTGGGATGATGGTTAGGGTGCTTTAAGTGCTCTTTGTATGTGAAATCGTTTGGAAGATCGAAGGAAGGAAGGAAGGAAGGAAGATTGGATTTAACGTCCGTTGACACCGAGGTCATTAGAAGTGGAGCAAAAGTTGAGAGTGTTTCAAGGTTGGGGTGGGAAATCGGCCGTGCCCTTTCAAAGGAACCATCCGGGCGGAGGGGGGGGAGGGAGGGGGGATGTTTTGGGGAAGAGACCAAACTGCGCAAACTGCGAGGTCATCGGTCTCATCGGATTAGGGAAGGACGGGGAAGGAAGTCGGACGTGCCATTTCAAAGGAACCATCCCAGCACTTGCCTGGAGCGACTTCGAGGAATCAGGGAGACACTACATGTGGATGGCCAGGCCCGAGTTTGAGCCATCGTCCTCTAGAATGCTCCCTGCCTAAACAATCTTTGCCCTCTGTGAAATTGTTTTAGTTACGCAAGTGTTAGATTACTCTAATAGCTTCAATTTGACTTTAATCTGTTGCTAAATGTAACGATGTATAATTAAAAGTGTTACTTGATAGAAAAGTGGTGCAAATTTACCCACCGACCCGTGAAGAGTGACTCACGCTGCTGTCACGTATGAACTGCCAAATTTGCATATTGTGTTGTCTATGAACGTTTGAACAATGAGCAACAATGCTGTCCTTTGCCCTTTCATTGGCCAAGCTAATGACGGACACTGAAGTTCTGCAAGATTAAAACAAATGTAAATACTTTATGAAAACTCCAGTTCTGAAATGAAGACCTAAAATTGTAAACACACACAAAAGCATACAACTCGAAACACTTTAAACGTTCATGTGCATATAGTTGACGTAAGGCCAACGTGTATCAGAAGTCCTGTAAGCAGTTCGAGAAAACGTGACACACGTGAAGTTAAGATTCACGTATATAAAAAAAATTACAGAATAAACAGATTTCTGTAGAAGTATACACGTTTTCTTATTATGCTTTCTGTGCCAGCGAAACATTTACTAGAACTCAAAACATTTAAAGGGGACCAATAGATCACTGCCGAATGACAACAATGGAAACTTCAACGGTAGCTTTATTTGAAGGGACGTTTCTAATATGAGTGTCGCGACATTATATGACATCTTGTAGTTGTAGCAGATATGCAACGAAATCCCACTTCGGTAGCTCTTAAACAATCACCATGTATTGTGCTCAGTATGTGGATTTACATCAGCACTGACACTCGTGAAATATGCACAGTTTACTGGACAGCCAATCAGCCTCATTTGGAGTCTACGTAGCGAAGAAGGTAGCAGTAGTCAATGCAAACAGCATGTACTCCCAATATGCTAAATGGTACATAAAAACACACTGAAGTGACAAACGTCATGGCTTAGCGGTATGCAGATAGACAGCAGGAGGTAGTATCGCGTAACAGGGTATAAAAGGACAGTGCACTGGCGGAGATACGAGGGCTATTTAGAAAGTGAGGAGCCATCGGTCGCGTAACGGAAACCACTGTGAAAAGTCGACGAGGCTTTTCACAGACGTTTTAGGCAGTGTCTCTAGAATGCCCATCGATCGCATCAAGACCCACTTTTCAGTTGCGAGCGAACTATGAGCGAGAAAAAGTTGCTAAAACAGCAATGTCCCCCGCCAAGTAGAAGGGCCTGCTGAGAGGCTTCGCCTTAATGAGTGCAGCCCACCTAACACAACTGCCACGCACTTCCTTCTTCATGGCAATTCTCAACCGCATTCAGCAGGGTCAGTGAAGACGCTCCTGCACCCTTTTCGATGGGAAGTGTTCGATTACCCACAACACAGCCCTCTTCCTGAGTACCATCTCTGTTCACATGAAACGCTGGGTACGAAGACAACACTTGGGCGCAGGCTACGCTCTGTAGACCAGCTTAGAGAATTATCGGAAAGCACAGGCGGCTGCCTTCTATGCCGATGGTGTTGTAAATTTGGTATAACGCTCCGACAGCTGTCTAAGTCGGACCGGCGACTATGTAAAGAAATACCTGGAAAGTGTAGCTAAATGCGAAAAGACAACAGTTTTGATTTTCACTGTGGTTTCCATTTCGCGACCGACCGTTCCTTACTTTCCGAACAACCCTCGTAGTTTGTTGCCATTCGTTCACACGTGAGAGACGCGTGTATAGATTTCTCCACGCAGCTCTACTATGCGGTTTAATTATGATGGCAACCTCGTGGTTGGAGCGTGGAATGCTTGGTTGGTTGGTTGATTTCTAGAAGGGGACCAACCAGCGAGGTCATTGGTCACATCCGATTAGGGAAGGATGGGGAAGGAAGTCAGCCGTGTCCGTTCAAAGAAACCATCCCGGCACCTGCCTAAAGCGATTTAGGGAAATCATGGAAAACCTAAATCAGGATGGCCAGAAGCGTGGAATGTTACATTCTTAGTCGTGGAAGTAGGTTAGAGAATTTGAAAACAGAAAGACATATATTGAAGATAGATATCGTGGGAATCACTGGAGTGTGATGGTATGAAGAATGGACTTCTCGTCACGTCATTGCAGGATTATCAACGTAAAATCTGACATGACTTCTAGTCAGGTGAGTAACGGGCTATCCACACAAAATCAAACATGAGAAAACCGGAGTGAACTGCATTATAGTAACCAAGATAGAGACAAAGCCAAAATTTACTAAAGTAGTACAATTTATATGACTAGTAGCTTGCAGATAATGATGAGGAGGTTGATATAATGTGTAATTAAGTAAAAATATTCAGGTAATTAAGGGTGACGAACATTAAATTGTTACAGGGGATTGGCTTTCGATAGCAGTAAAAGGAACAGGGAGATAAGTAGCAGAAAAACATAAAATACAAAAGGGGAAATAATGTGGTATAAATTTACACACAGCATAATTTAGTCATTGCTAACACTTGATTAGAGAATCATTAAATAAGGCAATATACGTAGAAGAGACTTCCAGACGCAGGAAGGTCAATGATAAATTACAGAGATGTAAAACAGATTTCTAAACCTGCAGAACAAACCTGGTGCAATGTGGACCCCACATATAACTTATTGGTTATGGACTGCAGATCAAAACTGAATAAATTGGAGAGTTATAGGAAATTAAGGAGATGGAGCTTGGATAAATTGCAGGAATCAGAGTTTGTTGAGAGTTTTAAAAGAATTATTAGAGAATATTGACTGAAACGGATGAAAAGAATACAATAGAAGACGATGTATAGCTTTGAAAGATGAAATAGTGATTTAAAAAGATGTTCAAATACGGAAGAAGACAAAGTAACAGTAGAGACACTTGGGTAAGAAAATATGTTGAATTTTAGCGCCAAAGTGCAATAGCCGATGTATAGTCATATATACTGAATGTAACTGTCAAAAGGAGAAAATATAAACATATAATAAATAATAACATACAAATATCTGAAAAACGAAAATGACAGAAAATGCAAAATGGGAAAGTAGGAAGGGCTACCTTTGGACCAAGGAGAAGCTTCTGTGTAAATATAAAGGGCTCAGATGGTAAAAGGGATATCTTATTGTCTTTGAGACCACCTATCATGGCAGGAGCCGCTTCTTTTTTGTATTTAAACCTTGCTGATCCTACAGTATTAATGATCCTAGTTATCAGTAGACAAAGCATTTCTGTATCCCCGTTCCACCGTGTGAAACGTCATGTAAAGTCTATGTGAAAATTTACTTATAGAAAGTAATTTTCACTCTGTGCGCTGATACGAAAATTCCCGTCAAATTTAAACTGTGTGCCGCAGCGATACTGAAGCTCGGGACCATTGCCTTTCTACCGACTGAGCTAGCCAAGCACGACACACGTGCGGTCCTCAGAGCTCTGTTGTGTCGTGGGTACCCTAGTCGGGAGAGCACTTGCACGCGAACGGCACTGGTCCCGAGATCGTGACGCGGTCCGGCTCACAATTGTAATCTGCCATAAAGTTTAAATTTCCTTATATTTGGCCCAATAAATTATTTGAGAAACGGAAGGAAAACCAATGTTGAGACTTCAGCAAGACGCCGGCTGTCGGGCCATAGCTGGTGAATGACAAAGAACTGGTAATAAAGATTCAGGCAATGGGTTTCATCAAACATTTATTATACATCTTTCACGTAAAACTCTTTCTACCAGTAATTTCATGAAAGAAGTGGGAAAATGGCGGGGAGCACATGGAGGGAAGGCGACAAGTGAATTACATTCCTTATTTATTAACTCGTAAGATTTCCTTTCTCAACCCGTTCATCTTATATTAAAAGATGTCAAATTTACTGATATGCTTCCTTAAGGGTGGGGAGGATGGTGGTTTTATAATGGATCCTCTTAACATTTTTATGTCGGCAAGGGTTCTTGACACAAGACATCACGATATGAAAGCTCTTGGGAATGGAATAAAGTCAAACTTGCAAACACCCAACAGTACTAACAGCTAATACGATATGGGAAGAGGGTACACACGATTCGAGTATAAGCATGTATGGTTATTACAGATGGATGTGAAAGAAACAAGAAGCTAAATTGACCGTGTCGACTAAAGTTCTAATAATTCCGATAAATTCAAACCCATCAACACCATCTCTGGTTTACAGGTATTCATTCTGATGTGAAGACTTATCAGGATGCATAAGTATGGTCTTACTATGAGTAGACACTAACATGAAAATCAACCCGCTAACGATATAGTAAAACTAACAAAATTCGACACATGCGCAACCGGATATAGATCCAAGTATTCGTTCTACCCAATGAGAGAAGCATTTATTGATTGTTAGGATGGCGATTTGGTCCAGAGGGCATAATCACACAAACAAACAACGAAAAAAAGGAACTATTCACTTCACACGATACCAAAGAGAATTAATTGTCTTGCCTGCCGAATTTAGTAAACGTGTTGATTACCTACCGTGAAAAGAGATAACTTGTCGGATTCCAGCCAAAACTGAACTTATGCTACGTGCGCTCATAAGAGGATATTCCACTCACCTCGCCGACGTCAGGAAAAGAGACTAGATAAGAAATTTTAGGAACCTTGTTAAACCTCGTTCAGAGGAGGGACATTTTACAGGGTAGAGGTGGTGGCCGGCCGATCGTCAGATTGCTCAGGAGAGGCGAGGCGCTTAACCACATCGGGAGGGTGCTAACACAAAGACAGAAAACCGTTGCTCCCCATTCGGACCAGTATACTGGACGAATTTTTGAACAGATTTTGGTGGAAATTTCCAAGCTACATCTACATCTACATCTACATGACTACTCTGCAATTCACATTTAAGTGCTTGGCACAGGGTTCATCGAACCACAATCATACTATCTCTCTACCATTCCACTCCCGACCAGCGCGCGGGAAAAACGAACACATAAACCTTTCTGTTCGAGCTCTGATTTCTCTTATTTTATTTTGATGATCATTCCTACGTATGTAGGTTGGACTCAAAAAAATATTTACGCATTCGGAAGAGAAAGTTGGTGACTGAAATTTCCTAAATAGATCTCGCCGCGACGAAAAACGTCTATGCTTTAATGACTTCCATCCCAACTCGCGTATCATATCTGCCACACTCTCTCCCCTATTACGTGATAATACAAAACGAGCTTCCCCTTTTTTGCACCATTTCGATATCCTCAGTCAGTCCCACCTCGTAAGGATCCCACACCGCGCAGCAATATTCTAACAGAGGACGAACGAGTGTAGTGTAAGCTGTCTCTTTAGTGGACTTGTTGCATCTTCTAAGTGTCCTGCCAATGAAACGCAACCTTTGGCTCGCCTTCCCCACAATATTATCTATGTGGTCTTTCCAAATGAAGTTGTTCGTAATTTTAACACCCAGGTACTTAGTGGAATTGACAGCCTCGAGAATTGTACTATTTATCGAGTAATCGAATTCCAACGGATTTCTTTTGGAACTCATGTGGATCACCTCACACTTTTCGTTATTTAGCGTCAACTGCCACCTGCCACAGTATACAGCAATCTTTTATAAATCGCTTTGCAGCTGATACTGGTCTTCGGATGACCTTACTATACGGTAAATTACAGCATCATCTGCGAACAACCTAAGAGAACGGCTCAGATTGTCACCAAGGTCATTTATATAGATCAGGAACAGCAGAGGTCCCAGAACACTTCACTGCGGAACACCTGATATCACTTCAGTTTTACTCGATGATTTGCCGTCTATTACTACGAACTGCGACCTTCCTGACAGGAAATCACGGATCCAGTCTCACAACTGAGACGATACCCCATAAACCCGCAGCTTGATTAGAAGTCGCTTGTGAGTAACTGTGTCAAAAGCCACCCGGAAATCCAGAAATACGGAATCAACTTGAGATCCCATGTCGATAGCGGCCATTACATCGTGCGAATAAAGAGCTAGCTGCGTTGCACAAGAACGATGTTTTCTGAAACCATGCTGATTACGTATCAATAGATCGTTCCCTTCGAGGTAATTCATAATGTTTGAATCAGTATATGCTCCAAAACCCTATTGCAAACCGACGTCAATGATATAGGTCTGTAGTTCGATGGATTACTCCTAATACCATTGTTAAACACTGGTGCGACCTGCGCAATTTTCCAATCTGTAGGTACGGACCTATCGGTGAGCGAGCGGTTGTATATGATTGCTAAGTAGGGAGGTATTGTATCAGCGTAATCTGAAAGGAATCTAATCGGTATACAATCTCGACCTGAAGACTTGTCCGTATCAAGCGATTTGATCTGTTTTGCAACCCCTAAGGTATCTACTTCTAAGAAACTCATGCTAAAAGCTGTTCGTGTTTCAAATTCTGGGATATTCCATTCGTCTTCCCTGGTGAAGGAATTTCGGAATACTGCTTTCAATAACTCCGTTTTAGCGGAACAGTCGTCGGTAACAGTACCATCGGCATTGCGCAGCGAAGGTATTGACTGCGTCTTGCCGTTTGTGTACTTTACATTGGACCAGGATTTCCTCGGATTTTCTACCAAATTTCGAGACAATGTTTCGTTGTGGAACCTATTAAAGGCATCTCCCATTGAAATCTGTGCCAAATTTTGTGCGTCTGTAAACTTTAGCCAATCTGCGGGATTTCGCGTTCTTCTGAACTTCGCATGCCTTTTCCGTTGCCTCTGCAACAGCGTTCGGACCTGTTTTGTGTACCATGGGGGATCAGTTCCATCTGTTACCAATTTCTGAGGTATGAATTTCTCAATTTCTGTTGCTACTATATCTTTGAATTTGAGCCACATCTCGTCTACATTTGCATAGTCAGATTGTCTCTTAGGAAGGCTTCTAGTGACACTTTATCCGCTTTTTTAAATAAAATTATTTTGCGTTTGTTTCTGGTGGATTTGGAAGAAACGGTATTGAGCGTAGCTACAAAGACCTTGTGATCACTAATCCCTGTATCAGTCATGATGCTCTCTATCAGCTCTGGATTGTTTGTGGCTAAGAGGTCAAGTGTGTTTTCGCAACCATTTACAATTCGCGTGGGTTCGTGGACTAACTGCTCGAAATAATTTTCGGAGAAAGTATTTAAGACAATCTCGGAAGATGTTTTCTGCCTACCACCGGTTTTGAACAAGTATTGTTACGAGACTCAAATTTTCTCTGAACTGTTCAGCAACTATATCATCGGAGTCTGGGGGTCGGATAGAAGGAGCCAATTATTAACTTAGTTCGGCTGTTAGGTATAACCTCCACCCATACCAATTCGCACGGAGTATCTACTTCTACTTCACTACAACATAAACCCCTACTGACAGCACAAACACACCACCACCAATTCTGCCTAATCTATCTTTCCTGAATACCGTCTGAGACTTCGTAAAAATTTCTGCAGAACTTATTTCAGGCTTTAGCCAGTTTTCTGTACCTATAACGATTTCAGCTTCTGTGCTTTCTATTAGCGCTTGAAGCTCAGGGACTTTCTTAGCACAACTACAACAATTTACAACTACAATTCCAACTGTTCCTTGATCCAAGCACTTCCTGTATTTGCCATGCACCCTTTGAGATTGCACCCAACCCCATACTATCCCGAGGCCTTCTAACCTAAAAAAACCGCCCAGTCCACGCCACACAGCCTCCGCTACCCATGTAGCCGCCAGCTGACCTATTCAGCGGAACCCGAAACCCCACCACCCTATGGCGCAAGTCAAGGAATCTGCACCCAACACGGTCGCAAAACCGTCTGAACCTCTGATTCAGACCCTCCACCCGGCTCTGCACCAAATGTCCGCAGTCAGTTCTGTCAACGATGGTGCAGATGGTGAGCTCTGCCTTCATCTCGTAAGCAAGACCGGCACCCTTCACCAAATCAGATAGCCTCTGGAATCCAGAGAGAATTTCCTCAGATCCAAAGCGACACACGTCATTAGTGCCGACATGTGCCACCACCTGCAGCTGGCTGCACCCTGTGCTCTTCGTGGCATCCGGAAGGACCCTTTCCACATCAGTAATGACTACACCCGGAATGCACACGGGTGCACACTGGATTTCTTCCCCTCCCTAGCCGCCATATCCCTAAGGGGCCCCATTCCGCGCCTAACATTGGAACTCCCAACTACCAATAAGCCCACCATCTGCGATTGCCCGGACCTTGAAGGCCGAGAATCATCCTCTGAAACAGGGCAGGCAGCTGCATCTGGCTCAGCCAGAGACAGTGCCTGAAACCTGTTTGTCAGACGCACCGGGGAGGCTTTCTGATAAGCCTCCGGGGACGTCTTTCGCTGCCTGCCACGCCTTGGAACGACCTCCCAATCAACCACAGGCGAGGGCTCAGCCCCACTGCGGGCAGCAGCCGGGGCAACCACAGCGGCAGACCGGTCTGGGGACAGACGGGACGAGGTTGACATCCCCGTGATACCCATGTCCGGCTCCCCACATTGGTACGACCGAAGTCAGCGCCGCTTGCAGCTGTGAGCGAAGGGATGCCAACTCTGCCGTCATTCGAACACAGCAATCACAGTCCCTGTCCTTTCTAATCGATGTTGAACAACAGTTACTGAAACACGAGTCCGTGCCTAGATAATGCAAGGGAAACACGCAAAGAATGTATGAACTAACCTGTACAAATGCCTAACGACTGCGCTACAATCTGCCTGAATTTACGATTACAGTGACTAAAATTCGAAATTACACCTCCTATACGAAACTCACATGCCATTTAAGTAAGAACCTACGAAGTAAATACTAAAGCGCGATGCTACAACTCTCAAATACTATAATACGGCCGAAATTTATGAATTATACAATGCAAGTACCCAACAACACGCAAAGAAATTAAGAATTAAACTACGTAACAAATAAGTAAGCTAGGGGTATACGACTTCCTGCTGCAGCTGCTTATCCAGCGGCGGCAGGGAGATACCGTGCATCAGTTTTCTTGACCATTCGCAAGACTCCCTTCGAAAAGAACGGGACGTCTGTTGCCCTCTGCCACACCAGGCCACAACCCACGCTTGGACATTTTCCAAGATTCTACAAAAAGAAGTAAGAAAAACTATCCTGATTACTGCTGGCTCATGCGATCATCCAATTTGAGACACGTCCACACATTGCAGAGCTCACTCATTGTAGGGATTGTGGAAAAGGGATAAAACAGATTGCTGACATGAAGAACGAAAATAAAATTCAGTTAAGTGGTGGTTCCCTACCTAATACTGCTCCCAGATATGAAATATACAGTAAAACAAACAGCAGAAGGTAATCAGCTAGGCTAATTGAAGGTAAACTGGGAGTTACAAGCGATAATTTACATGAAAGGGGGCTTTCAGTGGTACCTATCAATGGAATACAAAGGAGGGAAGGGTGGCGAGTGGTATGATTCACATGATATCGAACACATTCCTTGTATGATGGTATGTCAAAGGACAAGAAGGAAATTTTGTATTCAATAACTCGGTCTAGGTTTCATTCCTTACCAAGTGCGGAAATAGATGGTTAGCGACAAGCACACTCAGCGCATCGGAGACAACTGAGCGAGAGCACATAAAGAAAGGGGAGATATATTAGTGGGTAGGGAGACTATCTCTACATGTTCCGACTCGTAGTACGCGCTGTGGCGTAGTTGCACAGTGCACCACTAGGTGGCAGATGTGTTTGCACACGAAGAGAAATCATCCGCTCCGTTTTAACGCTTCGAATTACTTCCGCCAGCAGATAGCCAATCCATCGAACGCATTTCCTCAACTGAATGCTGTCGCTGCACCTTCCCTGGCGGCAAGGAAATGCACACACGTGTTCTTCCATCCATATCGACGTTTGCTGTGTCATCTATGTTGCTCAAACGGAGCACCTGTAACTTGAGGTAACAACTTGGAGAGGCGCTCTGTTCACTGATAAGTACGTATTTGTGCATTTTTGTAGTTTCGCACAGTAATCTTAGCAAACAAAACAAGCGGTCATTGGTAGAGATTATTGCGTCTGTAAAAAGACCTATGCGCGAAGTTGTACAACTACCACTTTCACACCTTAGCAAAACATCTGGCAGAGAACTGGAGAAAACCCTGGTCTGACGTCAAATCGCTAAGTGGGTCTAAGGTTTCTATTCAGTCCCTTATTGACCAGTCTGGTTTGGCAGTTGAAAACCGCAAAACGAAAGCCGACGTTTTATATTTCACGTTCAAGAAACCGTTCACACAGGATAATCGTGCAAACATACCGCCATTTGACCATTGGACAGACTGCCGTATGGACGACACAGTAATAAGCATCCCTGGCGAAGAGAAACAACTGAATGATTTAAAAGAAAATAAATCACCAGCTCCGGATGGAATCCCAGTTCGATTCTACGAAGAGTACTCTACGGCATTGGCTCATTTATGATGAATCTCTAGCATAGCACAAAGTATCAAGCGACTGTAAAAAATACAGGTGACTCCAGTACACAAGAAGGGTAAAAGAACGAACGTGCAAAATTCTGCGGCAAACTTCCGTTTGCTGCGCAATCGTTGAACATATTTTCAGTTCGAATGAAAAAAAAAAAAACTGTCTTGGTACTGTGAAGCTTATTTCCACGATTGGCGACTCCGTGGAGTGTTCTGTGCACCACGACCAGGTAATGGATATACCTAAAGGAGAAACAGCCTTGGACCTATGTTTTTGTTTTATTATGCGCAAAATCAATTTTCGGTCACTTAGTGACCATCGTCAGTGCTGTAATATACAATTTAAATTGGTAGGCAGTGGTATCAACAAACGTAGAGCGATCACATAAGCTTGAGACAGCAGCCTTTCCTCTTCTGAGCAATGTTAATTGTTTTTCTATCCCTCTGTCGTCTATTTCGACATCTA
Source organism: Schistocerca gregaria (assembly GCF_023897955.1). Taxonomy (NCBI): domain Eukaryota; kingdom Metazoa; phylum Arthropoda; class Insecta; order Orthoptera; family Acrididae; genus Schistocerca; species Schistocerca gregaria. Next base: position 1,167,490,024 of record NC_064920.1, read on the forward strand.
TCATTTTGTCATCTGTGTGCCTATCTAGAGAAGAAACTACAGTGCAGTCTTTCTCTGCGAAACAGCTTTGGAAAAAGACTTTTAGTATTTCGGCCTTAGGTCTGTCATCCTCTGTTTCAGTACCATTTTGGTCACAGAGTGTCTGGACATTTTGTTTTGATCCACAGAGTGTAATGCATTGGTCGCAATTACTGATGCAACTTCTCTCCTTTTCCATCTTTGGGGGCAAGTTTTGGGAATCTGTTGTTTTCCAATCTGAGAAGTGGTCTCTGTAGTTTACTATGTTCCGCGACATTTTGCCATCAAAAATTGTTAATTGCTTGTGATTTCTTCATTTCTTTGCTGATCCCTGAGTAAATAGTTTTTAATTGCTTCGAGGAATTCTGACACCTGTATTTCATTTTTGTAATTCATTTTATTCACCCACGTATAACTTCCATATAGCAGAGTCAGTGCAGTCACAGTTTTATAGAAGATTCTGAATATCCTCTCGTAGCTTATATATTTGTGCCCGCGGAGTTTTTCGCTGGTATGTTGAAGTCTGTAAAATTTCTTTTTCACACCGTTGTCATCATTACGTGATTTCTCCTCGTCTTCTCTGCGAGATTTCTCGCTGCGATGTCGACTACATGCCGTCCTTTTTATGGCTACTGAACCGTCGTCTCTCTCGTAGTGCACTGGACTCATTGGTGGGACAGTGACGCAGTCTGCGCTAGGAGCCAGTCAACCGTTACGTACCGGTATTCACCGCGGGCGACCACGCACTCTGAGAGGCTCCTATATTCTGCCACTTTCATGTATTGTTTAGTATTTATGCAATTTGGTCGTAAATTTATCGATTTCCTTCATCGCAGATTATGTATTACGTTACTGCACCTACCACCCGTTTAGCCGAGTCCAGCATTTTCCCTCAGACAACGCATTCTGAAGCAGAGATTTTTGTTGGTTGGCGCGAGCGCTCCGCGTGCCAGTCTGGAGTTGAGTCCAGTATGGACTGTATGAGCCTTTTTGCGTCGGACGTGCTCGATAACACGTTTATGGTATAATTCTTCGTGCCGTGCTCTGATCGTCGTAGGATTTATGAAATGATTAATGTCGTATGGTGGCATAGGTTGTGTTGATAAAGCTGAGTGTAATTAAAGTGTTTGAAATGGGCAATAATTTCCTTAATTAACCGTTTAGCACGTAATGCTGTAACAACTGTTGTCAGTCGAGCACGTTATTATCCTCTTCCTAAAAGTAAGAACAAACGAATCAATACCTCACTAGCTCATTGGAGAGGAGAACGGCAAGATAGCAAGGTAGTCGTTTAAAGAAGCACACCTCGAGGTCGCTTTGTAACAGCAACAATGGCAATGCGCCCATAAAGACTTTGTGTATCTCTTCTACGGTTCCGTGTGGTTTCCGGTGGTGGGTACCTTCCCCAATTCTTCGTACACGTACGAGGGTGAATCAAATGAAAACCTTAAATTTGTAATAACAAATAGAAATTTCGTGCCGTTATCCTGTAAGTTAGTAAGCGTGCTACAAACAGCGTGCAGAATGGCCTGTAGGTGGCAACATAGTGCAGATACACGCATACCGTTGCAGTATCAGTATGTGACTTGTGACTTGCATCTGGGAAGAACAGCGTTCTGTTGTTCGGTTTTTGCGTAGTGAAGGTTTTAAACCTATTGAAATTCATCGACGAATGATGGTTCAGTACGGTGATGCATGTTTGTCACAGCGGCAAGTCTACGAATGAAGAAGGAAGTTCGCAAATGGTGTGACTTCAGTGGAAGATGCTCCTCGTCCAGGTCAGGCACAACGAGTTGTGACTCCACAGAACACTGCATCAGTTGAAATCACTGAAATCATAGTGAAGGAAAACCGCCGAGTGACACTGAATGACATTGCAGCATGTTTACAGGTTAGCCATGGTTAGCACACCACATGGTGCATGATGAGCTCCAGTTTCACAAAGTGTCTGCACGATGGGTGCCACGACAGCTGACTCCTGAAATGAGAGAACGACGTGTTGAAGCTTGTGAAGAACTTCTTCAGCGCTCTGAACGAGAAAGTGATGGCTTCTTTGCAAGAATCGTTACCGGGGACGAAACGTAGGTTCACTTCCACCAACCGGAAACGAAGAGAGCGAGCAAGGAATGGCGCCATTCCTCTTCACCAAAACCAAAGAAGTTTCGAACAGAACCATCAGCAGCGAAGGTTATCCTGACTCTTTTGGGACAAAAAAGGTGTCATTTTGGAGCATTATATGCCTAGAGAGATCACTGTCACCAGCGCATCATACACAGATCTCCTAAAAAAATCATCTGCGGCCTGCAATCATAGCAAAGCGACGTCAATTGCTGTCAGCAAGCGTCCTTTTGCAACATGACAATGCAAGGCCCCATAGTGCCCAGACAAGAATTGAAACAATTACATACCTGCATTTTGAGTGCCTTCCTCGTCCACCATACTCATCAGACCTTGCCCTAAGTGATTTCCATATGTTTGGACCATTCAAAGACGCAATGGGAAGAAAGAAGTTCCGTTCTGATGAAGAGGTACGCCACGCGGTGCATGAGTGGTTGCGCGGACTATCAAAAGAATTATTTTGTAAAGAAATTTATGCGCTTTGTAAGCGCTGGAAGACTTGCAGTGAGAGTAGGGGAGATTATGTTGAAAACTGATACAGCTTGTAACACTTCTGCACAATAGTTAATTTTTAAAAAAATAGTTAAGGTTTTCATTTGACTCACCCTCATATATAGCCAACAAGGTTTCACCGCAACTGCTTCGCCTATCAAAGCTCCCCTGACAAATTTCAGCCACCCCTAACACAATTGTGTGAGATAATGGTCTACAGTTTACACTCATCAGTTTGCATTTTTCTCCACAGGAACGGAACTCAACACTTCATCATCGAACCACTTGACCCTGCGTCGAACTCAGCGGATGAACAGTTCGCGAGGATACTTACGTATTGCAACTGCAACCTATGTCCTCAATTATCTGCTGGATGTATTCCAAACTCTGTCTACCTCTACAGTTTTTAATCTCTTCAACTCTCTCTAGTATCATGGAATTTATTCCCCGATATCTTAACACATGTGCCATCATTTTGTCCCTTCTTCTTGTCAGTGTTTTCCACGTGCTTATTTTCCCTTCGAGTCCTCGGAGAACTTCCTCATTCCTTATCAGTCCACCTAATTTTCAACATTTTTGTGAAGCACTCCTTGTCAAAGGCTTCGATTCTCTTAAGTTTAGGTTTCACCATAACCCATGTCTCACAACCAAACAATGAATTCTCACGAATTTCTTCATCAAATTAAGACTTTCGTAATATACTAGCAGACTTCTCTTGGCCTGGAATTCCGTTCTTCACAGTGATAGTCTGCTTTTTACGTCCTCCTTGTTCCGTTGGTCATGGATTATTTTTCCTGCCAGGTAGCAGAATTCCTTAACTTTGTGATTCACAATTCTCATGTTACATTTATTGCTGTTCTCGTTTCTGCTACTTCTCATTACCTTCGTCCTCTTTCAGTTTACTCGTAATCCATATTCTGTACTCATTACACTGTCCATTCCATTCAACACATCCTGTAATTCTTCTCCACTTTTCACTGAGGATGGCAATGTCATCAGAGAATACTATTAGTAGTATCATTTCGCCCTTAATTTTAATCCCACTCTTGAGCCTTTCTTTTATTCCCTTCAGTGCTTCCTCGATGTAAAGATTGAACAATAGGGGAGAAATGCTACATCCCTATCGTACAACCTTTTCAATCCGAGCACTTCGCTCTTGGTCTTCCACTCTTATTGTTCGCTCTTGGTTCTTGTACATATTGTATGTTATCCGTCTTTTCCTGTAGTTTACACCCATTTTTTGAGAATTTCGAACATATTGTACTGTTTTACATTGTAGAACATTGTTTCCAGGTCGAAAAATGCTATGAGTATGTCTTGAGTTTTCTTCAATCTTGTTTCCATTGTCTACAGCTACGTCAGAATTGCCTCCCTGCTGTCTTCACCTTTCCTAATGCCAAAATGATTATCATCTAGCAGATTCTCAGTTTTCTTTTCCACTCTTCTGTATATTATTCCTGTCTGTAGCTTGGATGCATGAGCTGTCGGCTTTTGCTATCTTCGGAATTGTGTGGATGATTTTTTCCGGACGTCAGATGGTATATCCCCATAGTTATACATTTTACAAGCTATCGTGAATAGTCGTTTTGTTTCCACTTCCCTCAATGAGTGGAGAAACTCCGATGGAATGTTATCTATCTCTTTTATCTTATTTGATCTTAAGTCGTCCAAACGCCCTTTAATTCTGATACTTACACTGGATCCACTATCTCTTCCCTGTCGACTTCTGTTCCTTCTTCTACCACGTCATCGGACAAGTCTCCGCCTCGTAGAGGCCTTCAGTATACTCTATCGACCAATCCACTCTCTTCCCTGCACGTAACAGTGGACTTCCCAATGCACTCTACTGCTATTGCTTGTGGTAATTTCACCGAATGTTGTTTTGACTTTCCTTTATGCTGAGTCAGTCCTTTTGCAATCATTTCTTTTTCTATTTATTGGTATTTTTCATGCGGCTTTTTCGGCCTAGCTTCCATGCACTTCCTGTTTATTCCGTTCCTAAGTGACGTATTTCTGTGTATTTCCCTGGACACTTTTACACTTACTTCTTACGTCGATCAACTGCAGTATTTGTTATGTTATCCATCGTTTCCTCGCAGTTAGATTTCCTATACTTGCGGTTTTCTTTGCAGCTTCTGTGACTGACCTTTTCAAAGATGTCCATTCTTCTTCACCTCAACTGCCAACTGAGCTATGCATAATCGCAGTGTCTACAGCCTAAGAGAATTTCAAGCCTATCTCTTCATTCCTTAGTACTTTCGTGTCCCGTTTCCTTGTGCACTGATTCTTCCTGATTAGCTTCTTAAACTTCAGCCCACTCTTTATCATTATTAAATTGTGATCCGAGTCTAGATGTGCTCCTGGGTAAGCCTCAACATCCAGTTTCTAATTTCTAAATCTCTGCTTGACCATGACGTAATCTAACTGAAATCTTCCCGTATCTCCTCCTCTTGTGATTCTTGAACGGAGTATTCGGTATTATTACCTGATATTTATTGCAGAATCCAGTTAGTCTTTCTCCTCTCTCGTTCCTATTACCAAGCTGATACTCTCCCGTAACACTGTCTTCTACTCCCTCCCCAACAACCGCATTCCAGTCTCCCATCACTATCATCATTGGACGCATCCCGACCGAGATTTTGCACAGTCGTTGCCAGTGCTCTCCGCTGGACTTCCTACTCCCTCGGCTGGACCCCTACTACGAAACTAATCAAAAAGCAGTGTAGGTCAGGATGGAGACACGGCATGATCATTGCTCACCAAAGACGGAAGTCTTTTTTTGTTTGTTGTGGCCCAGGGCTCCAGAGAGACCAGCTGATGCAGCAGTCATCAGAGGAGGCCTACACTGTCCTCCCCGACTTTGTAAGGACCACAGGTGGCCCCGTCACCATGTCTTTCCTCCGTTGGCACCACAGCAGGACTACTGACCCCGTCGCTGCCTTGAGACCATGATGGTCCACCATAGAAAGTTTGGACTCCAAAGGAGACGAAGCTTATGTCTCCACCTCAACTCCTATGAGCGCCATTCTCATTGCAATTGCCTGTCTACTTCACTTTACTGTTGCCATTATATATTCAAAGTGCACCTTTCCTCTCTTCATTTCATCTGGCCAATGGATTTTAGAACTTCCAATTTACTGTGACATTTTTAGGTCTTTAGCCTTCAGATATTAGTATCGTTCTTTCAAAGTTCAAGAAGTAACTTGTTTTCAGATATTACATTCAAAAGTCAGTCCGTCGGAGAAGATTATTTGTGTGTGTTACAGTTAGCTTGATATTCTTTTTATTCGTCTCGACCGCCAAATTTTGTGAATTCAGTTGTCGGTTTCGGATATGGAATAGTAGTAATTCAGAATCGCTCATTCTGTTCCACCTCAACAAGCTATAATCATGTAAAAACAACGCATCGTGCTATTTTCACGTGGTTATGACTTGTTGGAGTGCAGCAGAATGAGAGATTCTGAAGCTGGCTACTGGATAGGCGAAACCGGTAATTCTGTCCAAAATACTTTGCCGTAAAGACATTTTAATTAAGATCAAGTCCATCACTATCGCTCTCCAGATTGGCATTTTATATCAGATTCTATTAAACCTTTATAATGATTTTATTCCTAGGTATTCTTTTAATTTCACCGAAAGCTGTTTTGTCTTTTCTTTATGTTGAAACAGACTTTCTTCGAATTTTCCCATTTTTCCTCTTTGACTTTTATGCTTCTCCTATTTATTTGAATCTTAAACGACCTTCTCTATTGAGAATTTTCTCTCTGCAGCGGAGTGTGCGCTGATACGGAACTTGCTGGCAGATTAAAACTGTGTGCCGGACCGAGACTCGAACTCGGGTTTTAATCCGGCACACTGCTTCACCTTCTCTATTTCTGAATATTTTTGTATTTCCTTCTTTCGTTGATCAATTAAAGAAGTTCTTAAGTTACCCAATGTTTCTCCGAAGATACTTTGGCTCTAAGCACCATGGGACTTAACATCTGAGGTCATCAGTCTCCTAGACTACGTACACCTAACTAACCTGCCCGAGGCAGGATTCAAACCTGCGACCGTAGCAGCCACGTGGTTCCGGACTGTAGCGCCTAGAACCGCTCGGCCACCGCGGCCGGCTGAAGATACTTTCTTTGCACATATATTTTTCTATGATTTTCGTTTTTAGGAGTGTCCATTCCTAGAACTACCTGCTCAGGTGTTCATTATCGCAATATTTACGTCCTTAGAGACCTTCAAGCTCGACTCGTCATTTCTTACTACTTCAGTATCCAACTTCTTTCCACATTAGTTCTACCGATAGAGTCTTCAGTATACCGGTACTGTACATTATTACTAAATTTTGATCCCATCTTGTACACGCGCTCTTGGATGCGCCTTACAATCCAATTTCTGTGTGTGGAATCCTTGTCTCATCTCGATATAATCCAGCGTTAATAGTCTCGTATCTCCTCCTTTTTATCCAGGTATACCTTCTACTCTTGTGATTTTTGAGCAGTATATTTGGTGTAACTAGCTGAAATTTATTGTAGAACTCAGTTAGTCTGCGTCTACACAGATACTCCACAAGCCAACGTAAGGTGCGTGGCGGAGGGCGCCCTGTACCACTCCTTGTCATTTCCGCTCCTGTTCCACTCGCAGCAGACAGAGCGAGGGAAAAACGAATCTCTGTACGTCTCTGTATGAGCCCTCATGTCTCGTATCTTATCTTCGTGGACCCTAGGCGCGATGAATGTCGGCGGGAGCAGAATCGTTCTGCAGTCAGCTTCAAGTGTCGGTTCTATAAATTTTCTCGATAGTGTTTTCCTAAAAGAAAGTCGCCTTTCCTCCGGGGATTCACATCTGAGTTCCCAAAGCATTTCCGTAACACTTGTGTTTTATTCTAACTTACCGGTAACAAACGTAGCAGCCCGCCTCTGAATTGCTTCTATGTCTTCCTTCTGTCCGACAGGTGATTCACCCTTTCTCCCATTAAACCCAAGCCGACCATTTGCCTTCCCTACCACAGTTTTCACATACTCGTTACACCTCACATAGCTTTGCAACGTTCGCCCAGATATTTAACCGACTTGACCGTGTCAAGAAGGACACTACTAACTCTGTATCGCAACAATACATGCTTGATTTTCTACTCATCTTTATTAACTTACATTTTCCCGCAATAATGGCTAGCTGCCAATCATCACACCAACTGGAAATTTCCGTCTAAGTCTTCTTGTATCTTCCTAGAGTCACTCAACTTCGATACCTCGCCGTACACCACGGCATCATCAGCGAAGAACCGCAGACTTCTGTCCTCTCTGTCCGCCAAATTACTTATGTATATAGAGAACAACAGCGGTCCTATCACACTTCCCTGGGGCATTCCTGCCGATACCCTTGTCTCTGGTGAACACTCGCCGTCGAGTACAACATATTGGGTTCTATTATTCATGAAGTCTTCAAGTCACTCACATATCTGTGAACTTATCCCATATGCTCACACCTTCGTTAATAGCTTGCAGTGGGGCACCGTGTCAAATGCTTTCCGGAAGAAATATGGAATCTGCCTGCTTCCCTTCATCCTCCGGAGTGTGGATGTAGATGTAGAGTCCTCAGTACATCATGTGAGAAAAGACCAAGCTTAGTTTCGCACGAGCGATGCGTTCTAAGACCATACTGGTTCGTGGACATAAGCTTCTCAGTCTCAAGAAAGTTCATTATATTCAAACTAAGAATGTGTTCTAGGATTCTGCAGCAAACAGAAGTTAGTGATATTGGTCTGTAATTTTGGGGGTCTGTTATTTTAGCTTTTTAATATACTGGAGTCACAGTGTTTGTTTCCGGTCGCTTAGGACTTCGTGCTGGGCCGAGAGATTCACGGTAAAAGCAAACTGGGTAAGTGGCCAATGCCACAGAGTACACTTTGTAAAATCGAACTGGGGTTCCATCCGGACCTGGTGATTTATTTGTTTTGAAATCTTTAAATTGCTCCTGTACACCAGGTATCCTTATTTCTATGTAGCCCATACGGGAGTCTGTACGATGGTCAAATGACGATATGTTTGTACGGTTCTCCTGCGTGAATGGCTTCTTGAACGTGAAATTTAAAATTTCGGCTTTCGTTTTGCTATCTTCAACTGCCACACTGCTGGCCGGGGTGGCCGAGCGGTTCTAGGTTCAAATTGGTTCAAATGGCTCTGAGCACTATGGGACTTAACATCTGTGGTCATCAGTCCCCTAGAACTTAGAACTACTTAAACCTAACTAACCTAAGGACATCACACACAACCATGACTGAGGCAGGATTCGAACCTGCGACCGTAGCAGTCGCGCGGTTCCGAACTGAGCGCCTGAACCTTAGACCACCGCTGCCGCCGCGGTTCTAGGCGCTGCAGTTTTTTAACCACGCGGCTGCTACGGTCGCAGGTTCGAATGCTGCCTCGGGCATTGATGTGTGTGATGTCCGTAGGTTAGTTAGGTTTAAGTAGTTCTAAGTTCTAGCGGACTGAAGACCTCAGAAGTTAAGTCCCATAGTGCTCAGAGGCATTTGAGCCATTTGAACCAACTGCCACACCAGACTTGTCAACAAAGGACTGATTTGCGATTTTACATACGACCAGAATTTTTCGGGTTCTGTGTCAGATCTTTTGCTAAGGCGTGATGGTAGTTGTTGTATGCTTCGCCCTTAGATCTTTGCATAGATACACGAATCTCTACTAACCTCCGCTTGTCGTCGTCTGTGCGTCCCCTTTTGAACCAAGAGTGCAACAGCCTCTGCTTAAAACATGGTGGGTCTTTCCCGTCCTTTATCCACTCACCAGGCGCGTAACTGTCCAGACCATGAGTTACAAACTGCTTAAACTTAGCCCCATAATTTCTTTACACCCATCTTATTGGTACTAAGTGATGACAATTCACTGTCACTGTCTAAGTAAGATGTTCATAACTGCTTATCTACTCTATCTAGCAGAAACACTCTCCTAGCATTCTTGACTGATTTATTGACTTTCGCAATCATAGTTGCAATAATGACATAGTTATTGCTAATCTCCGTTTCTACATTGACATTGTCGATAATGCCCGCCCCGTTTGTAGCTACAAGGTCTATATTTCTATTGCGTGTGGGCTGCTGATCTAGCTGCTCAATACAATTTTCAGAAAACGTGTTCAAAAGTATTTCGTATGACTGTCTGTCTGTACCCCTTGTAATAAACCCATAGACATCAGAGTTCATACTCTCTGTGTTAAAGTCGTCTCCAACTAGTACTGCATGATCTAAGTATTTACACGCTATTGACCGTAGGCTTTCTCTGAATGACTGTAATTACCACAGCGGAAGCGGGTGGCCGGTAAAAACATTCAACAAGTAACTTAGTTTCACCTACACCTATTGTACGAGACCAAATGACTCAATGGTGACAACATTTTTGTCAACGGCAATGAAAACTCTCCCTCCTGTGGCCTTTAATACGTCTTTCCGATATACGTTCCACGACACGCTAAATACTTACATCAAAAAGTGTTATATTACCCTGGTTTCGAGAACTGCTGAATATAGACGTTGACTGTGGTTATTGTGTAACAGACACAGTCCCGTTGACTATTCAGAGATGTCGTTAAATCCTCGCAAAGATGTACACAACCATACATGAGCAGCTCTAATTGCCGGCCTTTGTGGCCGAGCGATTCTAGGTGCATCAGTCCGGAACCGGTCTGCTGCTACTGTCGCAGGTTCGAATTCTGCCTCGGCGAGGATGTGTGTGATGTCCTTAGGTTAGTTAGGTTTAAGTAGTTCTAGGTCTAGGGGACTGATCACCTCAGATGTTAAGCCCTATAGTACTCAGAGCCATCTGAACCATTCGAGCAGCGCTAATTAGACTGATAAGAGTCGCACAGTGTCCAGGCGTCTCGGAGTGAACCAAAGCGATGTTGTTCGGACATGGAGGAGATACACAGAGACGGGAACTGTCGATGACATGCTTCGCTCAGGCCTCCTAAGGGCTACTACAGCAGTGGATGACCGCTACCTACGGATTATGGCTCGGAGGAACCGTAACAGCAACGCCACCATGTTGAATGATGCTTTCCGTGCAGCCACAGGACGACGTGTTACGACTCAAACTACGCGCAATAGGCTGCATGATAGGTTACTTCACTCCCGACGTCCATGGCGAGGTCCATCTTTGCAACCACGACACCTTGCAGCGCTGTACAGATGGGCCCAACAACATGCCGAATGTACGTTTTCTTCACTGATGAGTGTCGCACATGCCTTCAACCAGACAACGTCGGAGACGTTTTTGGAGGCAACCAGGTCAGGCTGAACGCCTTAGACACATTGCCCAGCACTCGCAGCAAGGTGGAGATACCCTGCTGTCTTGGGGTGGCACTGAAACGTCCCCTTAGAAAAATTATACAGGACTGTGCTTACACTGACACACAATATTTTTTTTCGTAACGGAATATGATTTTCAATAACCCCTACAAGAGAATGGCCCTGACTAAAGTAACTGACACGTTTCACAAATCACTTACCTCACAAAAATCTTCGTTGCTCGAACTACTGCAATACAGCGAGCGCCACTACTGCCAGCTAAATAAAAGATTCTAACTACTGAAGGCACTAACTACTGATAAGCATAGTTAGCAAAAGAAAGATTTTGATAGAGGACAAACAATGTATTTACCTTAATAGTGCTCAAAAGTCTTTATATATATATATATATATATATATATATATATATATATATATATATATATATATATATAAAGACTTTTACCTTAATAGTGTTCAAAAGTCTTTGAGTTGTAGACCTTATGGCTCTTTCTGGGGCGAGTTATTGGACTTGGCCTGTAACTGAAGTTGTATGCCCTCGTGTAAAGGTATGCACGTGTGGGTCGTGTGTGTGTGCGTGCATGTATTTGCACATTCTCTTGCTCCGTGTTCAGGAGCCCTTCGGGTTCTAGGTGTACATTGTAACCGGCCATCTGCCATTTGAAGAGTATCCAAATTACAGAGTCTATTATCCCTAAGAGGCCCCGGTAAAGGTAAACTTATATCTTGTTTGATTATTATGAGATTATTCTTTTAAATTGTTTTGTACATTGATTCTTGTTATTTCTAAGAAGGTTAACTTGTAATGTTTACGAACAGGCCGCTCCTATACTGAAGTTTCAATAGTTGGTTTCCTTGAACACAATCTTTAATTGGGCGTTTAAGTGTTACTGTGTATATTAATTTCTATCAAACTTATTTTCTGTTTTTTGCTTGGAATATGTTGCCACTATATCGGCACTAATTGACGCGTTGCTGTTCTGCTTGTCCTGGTCAGGAATGCGTTTTCCTTTTGCTTCGGCTGCTTTCCCGTCATTGCACGAGGCCTAGGTGTTGATTGGTCACACGCGCTTCTGCGGATCTCCCGTTCCAGCCTAAAGTTCGCTAGTTTGTTGTTATTCTTTTGGTATCGTGGCACAGCGGAGGACTTGGCTTTAGTGATTTTGGGGAAATAATTTAGTGTTTCTGTTATTTTAAGGTCCTTGCCGGAGTGTAATAAAAGCCTTTGGGAAAACTGAGCAATAGATTTCTTGATTTCTTTAAAAAAACTATGGGTTTAATTGTCATTATCATTTTAGTAACGTTTTAGGGATCCAGTAGTTTGTTGAAATACTTGATTCAAGTGCAACGGCCTTGTGGCTAATCAGAGAAGTATTATTCCTTGCTTCGGTTTTTACGCTTGGGTAGCGCCTGGCCATCGTGGCCGTATCTTGTCTAGGTGGGAGCAGAATAACATTTGTAAGTAGGCTGTTCCTGTGATTGTATGTTGGCAGCACTATGTAGAGCTGTGCATTAATAACTCTGACAGTCCTGTGTGCACTCTGTAAGAGACTCTGTAGCTGGTCGGACTCGCATTTGAAGGTGAACAGCCAACAGTGATGGAAGTTGGTTGTGTGTAGTCAGCAGTGATGGAGGTTTGCAGTGTTAGCGCGAGAGGACGGTCTGAATGGATATCCGTCATGGAGATTTATTGCTGATGATTATACTTTTTTATAGAACTGGTTGTCAATTTAATAAGGTAAAATCTGCTAAGTACATTGTTTGCTCTGCAACAAACTCTTTCCTTTGCTAACGACAAGCCTATTAGTAGTTAGAGCCTACAGTAGTTACAAAATTTTGTTTAGCTGGGTGTACTGGTGCTTGCGGCATTGCTGTAGTTCGTGTAATGAAGATTTCCTGTGAGGTAAGTTTCTTATGAAATGTATGGATTATTGTTAGGATTTTTTCTAATTCAGGGCCATTCTTTTGAGTTATTTTAAAGCAGTCAGGTCGCGTTTGCCTTTGAATATTGTGAGTAATTAATGAATAAGAAAAGTTTGAGATCTGTTTGTCAGGGCAAATTCTGTAAGTCAATTTTCAAATGATAAATATTAGCAAAGTGACACTTGTGTTCAATTTCGCTCAGCAGTTTAAGTAAAAAATCTTTATTAAGAAGTTTCGCATTGTCTTATGGCACCAAAGTGTTGTCATTTGCTTTACACTCCCTAGTATTGTTAGCAAAAGGAAAAATTAACGTGATTGTGTACCTCCTAATAGTGAGGTAGCTAATGGACCTTGGTTACCAACTTTATATGTATTGTGTATAACTTCTTGCCTTGGAATAGGCCTGGAGCGTACTGTTGCACTAGAGATGCATACAGTTTAAGGTTGTAACCTCCCCACAAAATAATATAATATAAATAATATTCTCATTTAGCGTAACTACCCAACAGTGAAAATATAATACAATGTGACTAACCTATAACCTTTCAATAATTGACAGTCAATTTAACCTGGTAAATTTTGGACGTCAGCAATGCTGCGTCATGGCCCTGATACATCATTCTGAATAAACTGAAAAATCTTACCTTAATTAGATCGCCGGATAACGCGTATATATCTGCTCCTATAAGAAATTTTCCTGGCGCAGCTAAGTGAAATGCTGGCCGATAGATTTGTCTTATAAAAAAGGAAAGATCTGACTTTTCTTTTCAATAATCGGGATTGCCAAGGATTGGAGAAATTAGTGAATTCTTTAAATTGAGATAAATGTCAAAAGTTATTTTTTATGAGAAAGATTATTATTAACAGATTCTTTTAAAAACATTTACATGGGACTTGATGTAACAGTACTACATATGCGAGAGGCTGCTTTTACCTTATCCTACAACGCTGAGGCTCTGCCATCGCTGCACACGACCGGCCCAGCCAACACGATACACCAGACACGACTGCTCGCTAGCAACAACTTACTCCTACTAACACACAGTTCTTATTGCACTCAATACTGCTCTTTGGTCTCAAATTCTCTTCTAGCTTACATATCGCAGGCAGCGCGTGAGCAATACATCGAAATTACATCAGCTCGAGTGCGCTAGCAACAAATTCTTTAATTACGGACCTCTTACAAGGTCTTTTATTTAAAATTTGTTGAACTTATTTTCAACTCGTTGTGGGGTTAGTCCACAGTTATCACGCTTGTCAGGTGTTCAGAGTGCCGCCAAAGGTTTATTTAATCAATTAACTATTTGCGATCTGGTCACCATTGTCACCATCTGTAATTTTACGTATAATGCAAATGTCCATATGCATTGTAACATAAATTTAAAAACCTTAACTGTTTGTATGAATTTGGGAAGAATCTTGGTAATTGTTAGTTGGCTTCTGATAGAATTGTTGCTAATAAAAATATTGGTTTAGTAATGGCAAATCACGCATCAAGGTCGGCCACCTTTCTACGCGTTTCCCTTAAATTAATCCCGATCCTTCTCCTTGGTCTCAGCTCTGTCGTTTAAAAATTTGAATCTTCTTCATTTTTATACAAATAGAGTTAAGTTTGCTTCAGTTACTGAGAATGTTTTAGCTCGATTGCATTTACACTTCGCCGGATAGAATTTTTAGAACGGAATCAACAGTAGAACATGACCTCTGAACTACCTCTTTACTCTTCCTTGAAACATGGTGCAGCTGTATTACTATGTAATCGAGTGCCGTCATTAGAACTTTATACTACAAACACAAATGATACTTAATCTATCACGATTAAGGATGTTTTCGTTCCAAGTCTGGTTTTTAGCTTGAAAATTGATAGAGGTAGTATATCGGTGACACGTATTTAATGTTTTTACGTCAAACGGAGGCTACATACGAATTTTCATCCTCCCGAATCTAATATTTAACGCTTTCAATTTTTCGTAAAAAGGTCGATTTTGACAAAATATTGCTCTGAGCAAGTTGAGATTTGTAACTTTTAATTGCGACAGTCATTTACATATTCTAAACAATTATTAGTTTGTAGTCTCATTAGTTTTTTCTTAGAATCGTATATTTTGCCTAACTTATTTATCTCATCATTCTGGAACCTTACAATGTTAACATTAACGTGCTGATGCACATATTGACGAAGTTGGGAAAAATTATTTTAATTTTTAATTTCACTATACAGTATGGTACAACAATTTGTACGTTAAGTACAGGCACGTGATGGTGATGTGGCGCTGGCAGTACTGAACGGGGGTACAGCTCGCGCAGGATAAGGTGGAAGATGCGCAGTGACCAATTTTCGTCCAAAGTGCTGGACGAGATCATTCGTTTGTTTGGGAGGGGAAACCGATAAGTGTCACCGTTTGGCTGATCGG
Source organism: Schistocerca gregaria (assembly GCF_023897955.1). NCBI lineage: Eukaryota > Metazoa > Arthropoda > Insecta > Orthoptera > Acrididae > Schistocerca > Schistocerca gregaria. Next base: position 1,167,505,300 of record NC_064920.1, read on the forward strand.
CGATGGCAGAATTGAGGCGCACGTCCTTTAATCTTTGTCAAACGATTTTACAGAAACAATTCGCATTTTTGCGTTACTTATTATGTGTCAGGTTCATGGAGATGTGCCCATCATTTCGTTACTGGCCATAGTTATTGTGATAGTTACGTGAAAGTAACACACTGCACGAAATTCGATAAAGCTTGCAATGAAAAACTGAGGTCGCTGTGATTTTGCGATAGGTGCAAATTACATAATACGTTGCTGCGTATGAAATTTAGCTAACCTATTGAAATTTTCTTTAGAATTGCGTGGAAGTCTCTATCTGTTACCAACCACGAGAAAATTGATCTAATGTAGCACACTCATTTGCAATCGCGCCGTGCCAGCGATGAATCCAGAATGAAATATCCACAAAATTTGTCATATAGACCGGAGAGCCAAAGAAACTACAGTCATGCTTATAAATTAAGTATAATTGCAGAATGTACCACACAACATGGCTCTACACAAAACTGGCTCTAATAGCATAGGCACACAGGTAACACACACGATACAGATCTGTACGTCCGCGGTATTGGTGATAAGTTGAGAAAACCGTCCCCAAACACTTGTGCTACAAAACGCCACTGTTCCCTGCGCGTGTACCCCGACGTCAATATGGGATATGATCACCATTCACACGTACACAGGCCGCACAACGGGATGGCTCACTCTGGATCAGGTGATCGAGCAGCTGCTGGGGTATAGCCTCCCATTCTTGCACCAGTGTCTGTCGGAGCTCCTGAAGTGTCGTAGTGTTTTGAAGATGTGCAGCGATACGTCGACCGAGAGCACCCCAGACGTTCTCGATGGGGTTTAGGACTGAATAACAGGCACGCCACTCCATTCGCCTGATATATTGTATTTCAAGGTACTCCACCACGATGGCAGCTCGGTGGGGCAGTGCGTTATCATCCATCAGGAGAAAGGTGGGACCCACTGCACCCTGGAAAGGCGGTCATACTGGTGCAAAATGACGTTCCGATACACCTGAACTGTTACACTTCCTCTGTCAAAGACATTCAGGGGTGTACATCCACCAATCATAATCCCACCCCACACAATCAAATCACGACCTCCATACAGGTCCATTTCAAGGGGTTGGTATCTGGTTCCTGGGTCACGCCAGATGAAAACCCGGCGAGAATCACTGTTCAGACTATGACCATGTAATGTCTTCTTGAAATGTCTTTACGGGCTGTCCTGTGAGCACGGGTCAGTGGAATGTACCTTGCAGTTCACCAAGAGAATAAACCATGTCAGTTCAGTCGTCTGTAGACTGTGTGTCTGGAGACAAATGTTCCAGTGGGTGCGGTAAGGTCCCGAGCAAGGCTATCTGCAGTACTCTGTGGCTGTCGGCGGGCACTGGTGGTGAGATATCGGTCTTCTTGTGGTGTTGTACACTGTGGACGTCCCGTACTGTAGCGCCTAGACACGTTTCCGGTCTGCTGGAATCGTTGCCATAATCTTGAGATCACACTTTGTGGCACACGGAGGGCCCGTGCCACGATCGACTGTGTTTGACCAGCCTCCAGTCGCCCTAGTATTCTACCCCTCATAACGTCATCAATATGTGTTCTTTGAGCCATTTTCAACACACAGTGACCGTTAGCACGCCTGAAGACGTCTGCACACTTACTCGCTGCACCGTACTCTGACATGCACCAACACACCTCTGCGTATGTGGACTGCTGCCAGCGCCACCGTGCCACGACCGCAGGTCAAATTAACCGCGTGGTCATATCCCGAGGTGATTTAAACCCGCAAATCTCCCACCCGAGCGTTGTTTCACCGTCTATCAGCATTGTCCTTAATTTATGAGCATGAGTGTAGTGTAACTGCGTAATATCGTGTATGGCCCCCGCGAGCACGCTAAAGTGCCGTAACATGACGTGTCACGGGCTCGACTAATGTCTGAAGTAGTGCTGAGGGAATGGACGCCGTGAATCCTGCAGGACTGTCCATAATCCGTAGGAGTACGAGGGGGTGGAGATCTCTTCTGAACAGCACGTTGCAAGGGATCCCAGACATGCTCAACAATGTCTCGGGAGTTTGGTGGTCAGGAAAAGTGTTTAAACTCAAGAAGAGTGTTCTTGGAGCCACTCTGTAGCGATTCTGGACGTGTGGGGTGTCGCACTGCCCTGCTGGAAATGCCCAAGGCAGTCGGAATGTACAGTGGACATGAATGGATGCAGGTGATTATGTAAGTAGGCTGTTTAGGTTTTTTTATATTGGTAACGCCAACGCCACATAGCGCTCTGTAAGAAATTCACTGGCTGTGCTGTGTGCAGTCTGTGGCTGGTTTGCATTGTTCTCTGCCATTGTCTGGAATCTTCTGATGTCCACTGACTCTGCTGTGGCCCATTACCTGTCTGCATGTCAAGAGTCAGCACTGTCTTTCATTGGAAGGACAACACTACTTCTTCAAGATGGTTAGAAATCCACTACTTCCAAGTGCAATTTCTTTTATTGCTCAGACTTTGATAATAACCCTGCAATTTTACTGTGATGAACGATCAGGACTGTCTTTATGGACTGTGAGAAAATTTTAGCTTTTGACCAACATTGTATGGATAAGTGCGTGCATTTCATTTCTTTGTTATTGTAATTATGAAAAAAATTTTCAAATCTGTATTGGCCACTGCCCAAAACAATTTGTAAATTTTTTTGTGGGGAGCATGGGGGCTATGTAAGTAGGTTGTTTAGGTTTTTTTTTTATTGGTAACGCCAACGCCACGTAGCGCTCTGTAAGAAAATCACTGGCTGTGCTGTGTGCAGTCTGTGGCTGGTTTGCATTGTTGTCTGCCATTGTAGTGTTGGGCAGCGGCAGCTGGATGCTAACAGCGCGTAGCGTTGCGCAGTTGGAGGTGAGCCGCCAGCAGTGGTGGACGTGGGGAGAGAGATGGCGGAGTTTTGAAATTTGTAAGAATTGGTGTCATGAACTGCTATATATATTATGACTAGTGAGGTAAATACATTGTTTGTTCTCTATTAAAATCTTTCATTTGATAACTATACCTATCAGTAGTTAGTGACTTCCGTAGTTTGAATCTTTTATTTAGCTGGCAGTAGTGGTGCTCGCTGTATTGCAGTAGTTCGAGTAACGAAGATTTTTGGTGAGGTAAGTAATTTGTGAAAGGTATAGGTTAATGTTAGTCAGGGCCATTCTCTTGTAGGGATTACTGAAAGTCAGATTGCGTTGCGCTAAAAATATTGTGTGTCAGTTTAAGCACAGTCCTGTATAATTTTTTCAAAGGGTGTCGTTTCAGTTAGACAGGGTGCTTATGTATGTGTCACCTGTCAGAGTAGTATCTAGAGGTGCCAAGGGTCCCATATCATTCCAACTGCACACGTCCAACTCCACTGCAGAAGCTCCACCAGCTTGAAGAGTCTCCTGCTGACACGAAGGGTCTATCGATTCATGAGGTTGTCTCCATACCCGTACATGACCAACCGATTGATACAATGTGAAACGAGACTCATTCAACGACACAACATCTTTACAGTCATAAACAGTCCAATGTTGGTGTTGACAGGCTCAGGCGATCCGTAAAGCTTTCTGTCGTGCAGTCATCAACGGTACACGAATGAACCTTTGGCTCTGAAAGCCCATATCAATGAATTTTTGTTGAATGGTTTGCGCTGACACTGATACTTCTTGTCAGCCAACCACTGAAATCTCCTGCGATTTGCGGAAGGGTGACACTCCTGTCACAGTGAACGAATCTCTTCAGTCATCGTTGGTCCCATTTTTGCAGGATTTTTTTCCGGCTGCAGCGAAGTCGGAGATTCGATGTTTTACCGGATTCCTGGTATTCACAATACATTCGTGAAATGTTCGAGCGGAAAAATCCCCACTTCATCGCTACCTCTGAGATTCTGTGTCCCAAAGCTCGTGCACCGACTGTAGCACCACGTTCAAACTCACTCATGTCTTGATAGCCTACCATTGTAGGAGCAGTCACCGAACTAACAACTGCACCAGACACTTGTTGTCTCATATAAGCGTTGCCGACCGCAGCGTCACATTCTGCCTGGTTACGTATCTCTGTATTTTAATACGCATGCCTATATCAGGGTCTCTGGCGTTTCAGTTTATAATAAACGATTTGAGATATCGAAATGAGATTTTGGAAAATGATAGCACTCAAGGAATGTATTTTACTAAATGGATAGTATGGAAAACTTCATTATCTACCGTGTTAATCCACTAACTACAGACTTATTCGATGAAATAATGTAATTTTTAGGGGCCCTCGAAAGTTGGTGAAACGAGAAACGCTATGGGTTCTGGAACAACGTAATAGAACACAATATAGGTTTATTTTGTACTGAGGATGTGCTTCTTTAGTGAGCTACTGACCTTACTTTTCCTCAGTTCCCCACATAATAAACTTAATAAACCACTGTTTCAGAATTCTCTCACAGCTGCGTCAGCACAACGTGCTACAGAGATGACCCCGTGTATATTCCAGTGTATTTTGACAAAAGAAGCATATTTTAACATAGCAACCAAATAAATGTGTAAGTTGTACTCAGAATTCGCCACTCGACACTTCTCTGAATGTTACAAATGTTTAACAGCCCAAATGAAAATAAATCGCTGCATTTTCAGCGGAATTCATTTTAGATACTAATCAAATCAGGTTGACAAACCCTTTTGCTTGGTCAACCTGTAATTGTGAGTGTGGAGGGGCTCCTCTTAATATTTACAAAAATGTGAGCGAAGGCTTTAGATTAGAGTGGCACTTGCCCCCCCCCCCCCCCCTCCCCTCAAGCGCTCGGCATCTCCGCTACAGCGCCTGTCTGTGGCCCCAGCCTCTGCTGCTCTCCCCACTCGTGCCCTAGCGACTGCGCATCTACCTGCCACGGCATTTTGCGTGGGCTATAAGTCCTAGCACACTCGCTCGCCTCTGTACCTCTTACAGAGATACAGTGCATGTTTCGCCTCAACTCACGGCTACCAACTGATTAGAGCGTGACATGCAGGAGGAGACATGAGTCTAAAGGGATCGTGGCATGACACATTGGAAGTTCCTAGTCTGGATGAATGTGCTGGCGGCGAAGGTCACAGATGTATGGAAGGTTGCCGTTCGTTTCTGGGGTCACTGACCGCATAAGCAGAATTTTAAAGAAAAATTGTATTCAGACATCTTTCTTTAGTCAAAACAAAATAAAAGACTTTCTCCGACAGAAAACGGATGCACCGCATTACCTCCACAATGCCGGCGTCTATCAAGTGTCATGTGGCTGCGGCAAAGTGTATATAGGCGAAACGGGAAGAACTCTTAAAGAACGCATTAGCTGGCCGGAGTGGCCGTGCGGTTCTAGGCGCAACAGTCTGGAACCGCGCGACCGCTACTGTCGCAGGTTCGAATCCTGCATCGGGCATGGATGCGTGTCAAGTCCTTAGGTTAGTTAGGTTTAAGTAGTTCTAAGTTCTAGGGGCTGATGACCTCAGCAGTTAAGTCCCACAGTGCTCAGAGCCATTTGAACCAAAGAACGCATTAACGAACACGAACGGCACATGGGACGAAATCAAAGTGCAGAATCGGCAGTAGCGGAACATGACGAGAACTGTGGCTGTGACATCGATTTTAATAACGCACGTGCACTGGCTGAAGAAACAAACATTTATAGAAGAAAGGTCCGAGAAGCGGTTGCAATTTCTAAGAATGCATCTAATTTCAATAGAGAAGACGGCTATAGGCTTCCGCCATCGTGGCTCCCACCCATCAAGGAACTAAATACGCGGCCGCGGTGTGTGAGCGGCATAAACAAACGCGCTGCAAGTCACCTCGGCGGACAATAATATTTTGAGTAAACATTCCCCCTCTCTTGCTCTGTCCGTTTCGAATCTAGGCACTGCTAACGCCAACCAACAGCGATAGCAGGCATTTCAACCAATAATCCTTCTCCAGCGTAAGTGTGGAATAGTGCCTTTCTGTCCAATGACGATGACCGCCAATGGTATCCACAGGAGATGAGCTACAAAAGCCCTTTTTTCTGCATTAGCCTATGACTATGGCCCACCATATGAATTTTAACCAACACTATCACTACTCCAGCACGAACACCAGAGAACTCCCCCTTTATAAGCGGACGCGACACTCGTCTCTGACAGTGTTCTAGCAGTAGTGGACACCAAAAGATCCTGAGGAAGATCCCAGCATAAGGGTCGAAACGTCGAACATTTCAGAACAAACATGACGCAGCCTAATAACCCAGAAAATTTTAACTTCAGAGAGAATGATATTTGTTTGTTTGGTTTTGGCTGAAAAATATTTGCATGATGTAGATGAAACTTATGTCCGGAGTTTGTGGTCTCGCGGTAGCGTTCTCGCTTCCCGAGCACGGGGTCCCGGGTTCGATTCCCGGCAGAGTCGGGGATTTTCACCTGCCTCGAGATGACTGGGTGTTGTGTCGTCTTCATCATCATTCATCCCCATTACGGAAGGCAACTGCAAACCACCTCCGTTAGGACCTTGCCTTGTACGGCGGTGCGGATCTCCCCCATCGTCCCCTACGCTCAGTCACGGAGTATGGGACTTCATCATCCGATGAAACTTGACGAGTATAAAAACAATCTGACTTAGGAGTGATGTCACCAAGGCGAATGTGACGCATTCAACCATGTTCCCCCCCCCCCCCCCCCCCCATGATAAGGTAGAACAGAGCCTAGTTTTGGCATTCTCTGGTAACTGCCACTCCAGGCATAGACACCTATCGAGACACTTTCAACATGTAGACAATGGGATTCAACATACAGGACTACAAATAGCATGATGCAATTTTATGTTGCCAAATGACAGCGAGCAACAAAGCATTAAACTACTATTACTTGGCTATAAACTGTAAGATAAAACAGTTTTTTTTACTATATACAATACCCAACAACAGTGTAGTTTACCTTTTTGTGCCAGAATAAAATCCCCAGTTTAGTTTCAATACTACTGTATAGAGTGTTCAAAAATTTAATGCCCCAACTAACAGATACGATAAAGAGACAACAACAAATGTATTTACGTAAGCAGTCCAATGTTGGAAATGCATGTTGCGAGTGTAAAGAGTGTCCCCGAGGTCACTGAGTGTGACTGAGAACAAAGAAACGTTAAATGTGTTTCAGTCCTTTATTGTTTTCATCTGTGTTAAAAGAAAAGTTCAAAATGAGTATCGTTTATTCCGGTCCAGAGTATATCGATTTACAGGACATACAGTATTAAGATTCTGTATGTGTGTGGCAGCTGCAAGAATCTTTGGAACTAATTACTTAGAGTAGAGCACACTTCGGGTTTCATGTAATGGCAGAGGAAGAAGTTTAATGGGGAAGACGTCTAACGTGGAGAGGTTCGCAGAAGAGCTTCTGTAAAGTTTGGAAGGTAGGAGACGGATACTGGCAGAAGTAAAGGTGTGAGTACCGGACGTGAGTCGTGCTTCGGTAGCTCAGTTGGTAGAGCACTTGCCAGCGAAAGGCAAAGGTCCCGAGTTCGAGTCTCGGTCGGGCACACAGTTTTAATCTGCCAGGAAGTTTCATATCAGCGCACACTCCGCTGCAGAGTGAAAATCTCATTCTGGAAACATCCCCCAGGCTGTGGCTAAGCCATGTCTCCGCAGTATCCTTTCTTTCAGGAGTGCTAGTTCTGCAAGGTTCACAGAAGAGCTTCTGTAAAGTTTGGAAGGTAGGAGAAGGATACTGGCAGAAGTAAAGGTGTGAGTACCGGACGTGAGTCGTGCTTCGGTAGCTCAGTTGGTACAGCACTTGTCCACGAAAGGCAAAGGTCCCGAGTTCGAGTCTCGGTCGGGCACACAATTTTAATCTGCCAGGAAGTTTCATATCAGCGCACACTCCGCTGCAGAGTGAAAATCTCATTCTGGAAACATCCCCCAGGCTGTGGCTGAGCCATGTCTCCGCAGTATCCTTTCTTTCAGGAGTTCTAGTTCTGCATGTTTGCCAGAAGAGCTTCTGTAAAGTTTGGAAGGTAGGAGACGGATACTGGCAGAAGTAAAGGTGTGAGTACCGGACGTGAGTCGTGCTTCGGTAGCTCAGTTGGTAGAGCACTTGCCCGCGAAAGGCAAAGGTCCCGAGTTCGAGTCTCGGTCGGGCACACAGTTTTAATCTGCCAGGAAGTTTAATATCAGCGCACACTCCGCTGCAGAGTGAAAATCTCATTCTGGAAACATCCCCCAGGCTGTGGCTGAGCCATGTCTCTGCAGTATCCTTTCTTTCAGGAGTTCTAGTTCTGCATGTTTGCCAGAAGAGCTTCTGTAAAGTTTGGAAGGTAGGAGACGGATACTGGCAGAAGTAAAGGTGTGGGTACCGGACGTGAGTCGTGCTTCGGTAGCTCAGTTGGTAGAGCCCTTGCTTGCGAAAGGCAAAGGTCCCGAGTTCGAGTCTCGATCGGGCACACAGTTTTAATCTGCCAGGAAGTTTCAGGTCTGGGTACCTTGCACGCCAAAGGGTAGGTCGCTCCATGCCGATCCACTGATTGCCATAACTACGGGGTAACGCTGTAACAACGGGTTCTGCAAAGTGTGCTGAAGCCCCATCGTGCTCGAACCACATCCTCCCTCTGTATAACAGTGGTTTCTTTTTCATTAACATTTCTTCACTGGCCACTTGAGTCGTGTAGGCGACATGTAGCGCCCAAGCAAAGGATCCTCCACGACATTACCCCACATGTGTGCTCTATATTTTGTCTCACTATCTCAAATAACTTCTATGCGTGGGTATTGATCCGCCCATCAACTTTGGTGCAACGACATTTCAGGAACGTAATTTTTGTTTATTTCCTTCGTGGTGGGCGTACTTAACGCATGCTTAGTGATCACTCAGTATCCGTTTCCTACACCTGGTTGCTTAACGAATCATATTTCTTGTTGGCTGTGTCGTAGTATCTGTGAGTTTTCGACACACTATGTATCCCTTCCTATGATCAGCTCCCCAGTCCACTAAAAAAAATCGAATTATAATTTTGTTTCCAAAAGAGACACTATTCTGCTCTTACTTCTCCAATTACCGAAGACAGCATTTCATGTGGTCATCGTGTGACCATAGTTGCTCCACAGTTCAATTCTTTTATCTTGGCTGCTCGCGCATGCCCGCCCAGACGCGGGAGATTGCTGCGTTGCCAGTTGCACGCGCCAAGAGAAGCAGCGCCATAGTATAATTCGCAAACTTACGTTTAGGGGGGAGCGCGCAGTTTATGAAGTAAAGCAACCGCGGCCGCATTAACCCTTTCGCTGCTACAGACACGTGCTCCCCGCATTCCGCGCTGTGCGCGATTTTGTCATCACTGCACTGCTCGTCTGTGCAGACACATGGTGTTTCGACTGCTTTGACACACTTTATCATTAGATTTCACAAAAACTATTTGGCCCAAAAATTTGATTTTTACACATCTTCTTCACTGATACCTTCCCCCCATAAATGACTTAATTTTGTTTCGATGTTCAACGCAATTATTGTGCAGCATTAGATGTAGTAAACCATTGCGCGAAATTTTGAAGAGTTTGCAGAGGTAAAAGTCCATAGCGTATACTTTCCGTATTGTCGATTTTAGTTGCCACTAGAAATGTAAAAAAATTACTTTCAAACGACTAAAATTCATGAAGTAAGACACTTCGATATTGATTTTAAATAAAGATAATATTAAACATGGATCAAGGTCGTTTTTTTTTTAAATCTCATTTTGTACGTTTTCGTTCGTTGTATCTGCTCTGGGCGGACGTTGAAAGACACCCGTTTTAGTTCGTTGTTGATCCATTAACTCAAGTTTTTTTTATTACAGAGGGCAGCTAGCCCTCTGACCGAACACGCTGAGCTACCGTGCCGGGCTTTTAGCCATTACCCTTTCACAGCTCGTCGTCCAATACACCTCCCAGAGGACTTTATAATATAACGCAAAATGCCGACAAATACTGTTGGTATGACTATGAATTACTCACGTTTCGTCGAAGTACAATAGGAAATAGACAGTTACCGCTGTTCTTTATTGAGAAAAAGCGTTTAGTGAGAATGATACAAACAGCTTTCCTTGCTATCGCCTGAATTAGGAAGCTTATTGCTTGTTTGATTTAATTAATAAATAGAATATGAAGCAACTGGTATAAATAATACTTTTTCCAAACTTTCTATAAAAGAAAGTCTGCTATCAAGACATTGATTTTGTTCTATTACTTTATTTGTGACTGAACGTTTCTAAAACTGAAGACACTCGTCTGTGCTCTGCACTGCAGTCGACCTCAGGCATTCTTGCAACGTCGTTTCTGTTCATTGGCTGACTGAGTTCTGTGACGTCAGATGCGCAGAACGAACCTAAACTCGGCCGCCATCGTAAATGACGCGCACTTAAGTGTTCCTGTGCAACACTACCAGCGATGGGTTATTATTTCTTTGTGTTGTCTCTGCTGGAGTTCAGCGGTGATTCCGGTTAATGCCACTCCTTTTCCCATCAACACGTAGAAATTTCCAACGGCCCTTCTGGTCACTGATGGGCGCTTCTGCAAGCAACGAAGTCTGTCGCCGTGACAAATCTTTCGCTTGAGCGGCGCCAAACGTGCGTGCTCTTACTACTGGGCATGCCACCGCTTGTCACAGCGAACTGAAGCGACGAGGTGGCTCCGGAATTCTTATGACAAGCTTCCGGCTGTCCCAGTCTCACTCAGGCAGCCTGTAATGAATGCTAGTTCAGACTCCCGTGTCCTTACATTGTTATCACTACAGAAAAGCAAACCGACCGTTATCGGATTTGTAAATTTTGAGAAAGTGTTATTGAAACTGAAAATGTGATGAGGATAAAATTCAGGGAGCGAAAACCTGTCTTCAACTTGTACGGGAAGCATACTGCAATTACAAGAGACGAAGGGCATGGAATGGAAGGAGAAGTTGAGAAGGGAGTGACCCAGCGCTATAGCCCGTCCCAGATATCATGAGCAGACGGTGAAGGAAACTAAAGGGAAAAATGAAAAGGGAATTGAAGTTCAGGGAGAAGAAATATAAACACTTAGAATTTGTCGACAACATTTTGATTCTATCATAGGCGGCAAAGAACTTAAAGGATCAGTTGGACGGAATGGATAGCGTCTGGAAAAGAGACTGTAAGATGAATATCAACCAAAATATGGCTAAGGTAGCGGAATGTAGAACAGTTAAATAAAGTGATGCTGAGGGAGTTAGGTTAGGAAAGGAAACGTCAAAGTAGAAAAAAGAACTTCGCTATACAGGTAAAGAATAAATGGCGACTGTCCAAGTAGACAGGATATAAAATATAGATTCGCAACTGCAAGATAAACTTGTTAACATCGAATAAAGTTTAAATGTCAGGATGCCTTTTCTGAAAGGAATTAATCTGAAGTTTAGCCTTGTACAGTAGCGAGATGTGGACAATAAGCAGATCAGAAAATAAGTGAAGCTGTGAGGACGGGTCGAGAGTCGTGCTTGGATACCTAAGTTGGTGGTGCAATGGTCTTAGGGCAAAGGTCCCGAGTTCGACTCACGGTCCGACACACAGTTTTAATCTGCCGGGGAGTTTCATATCAATGCATACTCCGCTGCAGCGAGGAAATTTCATTATGAAGAAGGGAATAAATACTTCTCAAATGTGGTGCCACAGGAGAATGCTAAATATTAGATGGGAATATCGGATAACTAAGGAACGTTTGCTAAAACAATTTGTAGAGAAAACAAATTAATGGCACAGCTTTGCTAAAAGAAGGAACCGGCTGATAGGCCACCTCCTGAGGCACCATAAAGCTGGAAATAGAAGGAAGTGTGGGGAATAAAATTATAGAGGAAGATCAGGGCTTGAATGCAGTGAGCAGATTCAAATGGGTGTAGCAGACAGAGCATCGTTGACAGCTGTAGCAACCTAATCTCCGGACTGAAGACCAAAACAGCAAGTTTTGGTACAGTACATGAACTTAAACTGCCAGTTTTAGGTGGTGGTGGGGAGGGAGGGGGGATGTTTAGAACGCTGGTTTTATAACATACCGGTGGAAGCAGGGCCTGTAATAGCTGATTACATAAGAAACTGCTCGTAGCTATTGCCGAACCCTATGTGTTTTCCTGTTTGTTTTGTTTTGTGCGTTTACAACACTATGATACAAATGTGATACCTTTTTCTTCGCTTTCTGTGAACATTATCTAATAAATTTTTCTATAAATTTTAAAATGTCATCCGCAACTGAAAAACATAGATATTTTTGTAATTGATTCAAATGTTGATAAGCCATGTTATATTATTGTTACACCGGACCAATGCCAATAGAGAATGTCAGGTACACTTTGTATAGTTTGTCAAAGTTTGGAATTAAGTGTTAGCACTCGTCTCCAGACGCTGCTATGTGACGTCAGCGAGAGCGCTTTGCACTCCAGTGTTCAACACAGCATTGTGTAGACCCGTGAGTTGCGTGCAAAGTGAAATGTTATGTCCGTTTGAGACCGTATTACCAACTGCGAGGCATAACGAGCGTGACAAGTGTGGGCAGATGTACAAGTATAAGGCTCCAGGAATATCAAGCTCTTGTCTCGTAATTAGTCACTGCTAATCGAATCAGCCCATAATAAATGAAGTGAAAGGAGCATTGTCGTCTCAACACATCCAGCGAACTATACGTCTGTTAAATTTTCCTTCGAATTAGGAATACTGCGAAGTATACCAAGAAACTTCGAACGAAATTTTATACATAATAATATTTCCGTGTTAGAAGGAAGGATGGAAGATGTCACTTTCAGTAGGTTCCTGTACCTTTCCTACTCAAATAAACCCGAATGTTGCTCATATATTAAAAGAAAAGAAAAAAATAATACAGCCACTTTTTTTCTTGTTAAAAACGTGACCGTGTCTGATCAGTAATGACGGTTCATCAAGTTGGCTATTCTGTTCCACAATATCAGAGTCAGTGTTCGTTATTACAGTTCAAACTAAGTAACACAAAAAATAAATTTAATGAAAGTAATACTGGCAGATTAAGATTTTAGCCTGTATTGTCCAACTGGTCTGGTGACCATTTATTTATTTATTCAAATATTCAAATGTGTGTGAAATCTTGTGGGACTTAACTGCTAAGGTCATCAGTCCCTAAGTTTACACACTACTTAACCTAAATTATCCTAAGGACAAACACACTCACCCATGCCCAAGGGAGGACTCGAACCTCCACCGGGACCAGCCGCACAGCCCATGACGGCAGCGCCCTAGACCGCTCGGCTAATCTCACGTGGCATTTATTTATTTTTACATATTAATGAATATAACGTGTGAGTTATTTTGAATTTCGCATTAACTCTTTGCGTTTTGTATTTTGTCGCGTGTGGCTGCACTTTCTTAACTACATCATTCGATATTCTTGTAAGAAGGTAGTATAGGAAGTTATTGTTGACTACAGTTTTCCCCACTAGTCACTTATTCATTCGGCAACGGTTGCCTTAAGTATTATGATAAGAGTAGGCTCACGTGATCACAATCAATATAAAAGCACAGCCGAGTAGTCAAGGGGCAAGTTACAAGTTGCTGTTTTCTTTTTTTAAGGGACTAATCTGCTATCGAGCACGACTTCCGCGACAGCAGAAGTGATGGACGAGCCCTATGACCACAAGTCGGTCCTCGTTTTGTAGAAGAACTTATCACGTGCTTAGACAGACAGACCCGCGAAAGGGAGGCAGGGCTTGTCCCTTAGACCGCTACTTCCCCTCGGTGGTATACTCTCGTTTGTTTACGCTCGCGGCCGACCGCCACGTTAAGGACTTCACCATATACAGCGTACAAGCACAGGGAGCCAAAATGTTATCACGGCATGCTTCTATATTTATATCTACATCTACCGTGCGGCGCGTGGCAGAGGGTACCCCATACCACTACTAAAAATTTTCATTTCTATTCCACTCGCAAATAGAACCAGAGCAAAACGACTCCCTGTGTGCCTCCATATGGGCCCTAATTTCTCGTATCTTATCATTGTGATCCTTACGCGCAATGTACACACATCAAAAAAGTGTTGCATCGCCCCAGATCACAGAACTCCTGAAGACAGAAGTTGACTGTGAGAATTCTATCACAGACACAAGTCGCTTTGACTGTCACTAAACCCACCCAAAGATGTAAACAACCATGAATGAGCAGTGCCTATTAGACGGAGGGAGTTCCGACAGCCCATCAGCTCCAGTCATTCCACCAGGAAGGAGGTACACGGCTTGTGTTGTCTGTAGTTCAACCAAGCCTAGACGGTCAATACCATGGTTCGATCGCGTCCGCATTGTCACTTTGTGCCAGGAAGGGCTCTCAACAAGGAAAGTGTCCAGGCGTCTCGGAGTGAACCAAAGCGATGTTGTTCGGACATGGAGGAGATACAGAGAGAGAGAGGAACTGTCCATGACATACCTCGCACAGGCCGCCCAAGGGCTAATGCTGCAGTGGATGACCTCTACCTAAGGATTATGTCTCGGAGAAACTCTGACAGCAAAGCCACCATGTTGAATAATGCTCTTCGTGCAGCCACAGGACGTCGTGTTACGACTCAAACTGTGCGCATAGGCTGCTTCATGCGCAAGGTCGCCGGCCGGAGTGGCCGTGCGGTTCTAGGGGCTACAGTCTGCAGCCGAACGACCGCTACGGTCGCAGGTTCGAATCCTGCCTCGGGCATGGATGTGTGTGATGTCCTTAGGTTAGTTAGGTTTAATTAGTTCTAAGTTCTAGGCGACTGATGACCTGAGAAGTTAAGTCGCATAGTGCTCAGAGCCATCTGAACCATTTTTGATGCGCCCCTTCACTCCCGACGTCCATGGTGAGATCCATCTTTGCAACCACGACACCGTGCAGCGCTGTAGAGATGGGCCCATCAACATGCCGAATGGATCGCTCAGGATTGGCATCATGTTCTCTTCACCTATTGGTGTCGCATATGCCTTCAGCCACACAATCGAAAAGAATGTAGCCCTCCCTCGAGCGATCCCCATTGGAGTTCCTGAAGAATCCCGTAACACTTGCATGTTGTTCGAATGTACCAGTAAAAAATCCTATAAACCGACATCGTATGGATCCCAAACACTCTACCCCTGTGGCCAAGCAGTTCTAGGCGCTTCAGTCTGGAAACGCGCGACCTCTACGGTCGCAGGTCCGAATCCTGCCTCGGGCATGGATGTGTGTGATGTCCTTAGTTTAGTTAGGTTTAAGTAGTTCTAAGTTCTAGGGGACAGATGACCTCAGATGTTAAGTCCCATAGTGCTCAGAGCCGGCCACTCGATCAGTACTTAAGAATAGGTCGCTCTAGCGTCCCCTTTACAGATGGACCACACTTGCCTAGAATTCTCCTAATTAACCAGAGTCGTCCTGTTGCCTTCCCTCACACGATTCTCACATGCTCGCTCCATTTCATATCGCTTTGCTACTTTAGGCTTAGATATTTAATCGACACTACTAACTCTGTATTCGAACATTATGGGACTGTTTCTAGTAGTCATCCACAGTAACTTAAGTTTTCTACATTTAGCGTTATCTGCCATTCATTACGCCAATTAGATATTTTGTCTATGTCGTCTTGTATTCTCTTACAGTCACTCAACTTCGACACCTTACCGTACAACACCGCATCATTAGCAAACAACCACAGGATGGTGTCCACCTGTCATTTACGTATATAGAAAATAAAAGTGGTCCTGGGGCACTCCTAACGATACCCTTGTCTCTGATGAACACTCGCCGTCGTGGGCAATACATTGGGTTCTACGGTCTTTGGAACGGAATTCACCAGTGTTTCTGTGTTATGGATTCAGCAAGTTCTTGTTAGCTTGTCAGTATTTATTATAACTTCGTGGATGTCATTGAGACATAATGGAGATCATATACGTGCATTCTTCGCTGACGATCGTACGTGATTTGCCACTCCGTAAGCAACGGCTCCTAGTAAGTCAAATCGAGGGGAAGATAGATGTACATTGGGAGTGGGTCAATACAACCTATTCCCACATACTGGTTCCCTATCTTGAGTCACAGTCCGCCTTCTGATGCAGAAACTCCAAAGTGAATATGAGAAGATTTTTGCAAATACAGTCAAATATTGACTGTCATTTTCACTGTGGGGCGAAAACGATTGAGAGCAACGTATTCCACTCTTATAATGGGCAGGATTCTTACTGAAAAATAATTCAACTACATCGATGAATATAAACCTTGCTGGCGACAGAAATGTCCTTCAAAAAACCCGGGAGAAGTCCCTAAGTTCTGACCAGCGTTGGGCAGTTTGAACTACGTCCGAACGGGCGATGAAAAATGTAGATACTCTCCATAAGTGGGGCAAATCTCCATCACTACCTTGTGCGGTGGTGCTGAACGAGAGACGGTGGCTCAGTTGTAGAAGCATGTTCCGTACGAGACAACAGGAGTCCTTTCGAAGTTTTCCTGACAGTGACCAGTGGTATATAAAGTTATATGGAAGACATCGATATTCGTCCATAGCTATTGTCATTTGTATTGTCTTATAATGAACAACTGTACCCGCGGAGGGGGGGGGGGGGTGCTTGTTAAAGTTTCGCTTCCAAGATGAGGCCCTGGATCGAATCCGCCCAGCGAATGAAGGACGAGGGTAGATGTGTGGGTTAGCCTGGATATGTCTTTTAGGCGGTTTCCCACAGCCAACTAGGTGAATGCAGTGCTGGTACCCTTGTCCCATCCAGTTACATGTTTCGCTTAGAAAATTTCTGTACTCTTTCACATGAATCGCAGTGCAAGCAGGCAGCTGGGGTACACACACATTCTGCCCCGAGAGATGGGGGTGGCAGTAACGAGGTAGCGATAGATTGGGCTAGCAGCTACCCCTTATATTGATGGTGCCACCATCCAAACCCGTTAAGCCATCGACTCTTCGCCGATGCGGGACAAGTTCACAACTAAAACATGCCGCTTGGCACTGTTGAAGTGTTGATATGTAGTACTTTAGCAATCTTTGTCCGCTTGTAATTATTCATATGATTCATATGATTCAAAAACCCTTAATGTATGCCGGACAACAAATAATAATAAGTTCTTGGAATTTTTCGGATGTGTGTGGCACAAGTTGTCCAGCCACAAATTGTCCAGCCACAAGTCAGCTGCTATAAATGGTGGTTTTTGAGTGTCCGGATGGCGCCCGATAGCGTCCCAGATGCGATCCATCTGGCTCGGATGAGCCTAATTTCACAGTCATGCCCCTTAAACCTCTTCGCAATACTCGGCCTTGTGTCACGGAATGTTATCCAGTTGAATGATGCCATCGAGCTGGGGCAAGTCGTTGAACTCTTCGTTCTGTAGTGAGATACTGTTCGGGAGACCAATTCGATTCTACACAGAGTACGCGAAAGAACTTGCCCCCCCTTCTAACAGCCGTGTACCGTAAGTCTCTAGAGGAACGGAAGGTTCCAAATGATTGGAAAAGAGCACAGGTAGTCCCAGTCTTCAAGAAGGGTCGTCGAGCAGATGCGCAAAACTATAGACCTATATCTCTGACGTCGATCTGTTATAGAATTTTAGAACATATTTTTTGCTCGAGTATCATGTCGTTTTTGGAAACCCAGAATCTACTCTGTAGGAATCAACGTGGATTCCGGAAACAGCGATCGTGTGAGACCCAACTCGCTTTATTTGTGCATGAGACCCAGAAAATATTAGATACAGGCTCCCAGGTAGATGCTATTTTTCTTGACTTCCGGAAGCCGTTCGATACAGTTCCGCACTGTCGCCTGATAAACAAAGTAAGAGCCTACGGAATATCAGACCAACTGTGTGGCTGGATTGAACAGTTTTTACCAAACAGAACACAGCATGTTGTTATCAATGGAGAGACGTCTACAGACGTTAAAGTAACCTCTGGTGTCCCACAGGGGAGTGTTATGGGACCATTGCTTTTCACAATATATATAAATGACCTAGTAGATAGTGTCGGACGTTCCATGCGGCTTTTCGCGGATGATGCTGTAGTATACAGAGAAGTTGCAGCATTAGAAAATTGTAGCGAAATGCAGGAAGATCTGCAGCGGATAGGCACTTAGTGCAGGGAGTGGCAACTGACCCTTAACATAGACAAATGTAAGGTATTGCGAATACATAGAAAGAAGGATCCTTTATTGTATGATTATATGATAGCGGAACAAACACTGATAGCAGTTACTTCTGTAAAATATCTGGGAGTATGTGTGCGGAATGATTTGAAGTGGAATGATCATATAAAATTAATTGGTGGTAAGGCGGGTACCAGGTTGAGATTCATTGGGAGAGTCCTTAGAAAATGTAGACCATCAACAAAGGACGTGGCTTACAAAACACTCGTTCGACCTATACTTGAGTATTGGTCATGAATGTGGGATCCGTACCAGATCGGGTTGACGGAGGAGATAGAGAAGATCCAAAGAAGAGCGGCGCGTTTCGTCACAGGGTTATTTGGTAACCTTGATAGCGTTACGGAGATGTTTAACAAACTCAAGTGGCAAACTCTGCAAGAGAGGCGCTCTGCATCGCGGTGTAGCCTGCTCGCCAGGTTTCGAGAGGGGGAGTTTCTGGATGACGTATCGAATATATTGCTTCCCCCTACTTATACCTCCAGAGGAGATCAAGAATGTAAAATTAGAGAGATTAGAGCGCGCACGGAGGCTTTCAGACAGTCGTTCTTCCCGCGAACCATACGAGACTGGAACAGGAAAGAGAGGTAATGACAGTGGCACGTAAAGTGCCCTCCGCCACACACCGTTGGGTGGCTTGCGGAGTATAAATGTAGATGTAGATGTAGTTGTCAAAGTCCAACACCTTGTCGCCTCTTGTTCTTTTACACTGGACTTCTCCATTTGTGGTCAGTATGGTCGTAAAGATGATTCAAATGGTTCAAATGGCTCTGAGCACTATGGGACTTAAATGCTGTGGTCATCAGTCCCCTAGAACTTAGAACTACTTAAACCTAACTAACCTAAGGATATCATACATATCCATGCCAGAGGCAGGATTCGAACATGCGACAGTAGCAGTCGGGCGGTTCCAAACTGTAGCGCCTAGAACCGCTCGGCCACTTCGGCCGGCGTCAAGATGATTCCCCATGTGTCTCTTGACCATTTATACAGGAAATCCTAGAAAGGGGTTGTAGAGGGTGTCATGCACAAAGCCGGCCGCTGTGGCCAAGCGGTTCTAGGTGCATCAGTCCGGAACTGCGCTGCTCCTACGGTCGCAGGTTCGAATCCTGCCTCGGGCAAGTCTGTGTGTGATGTCCTTAGTTTAGTTAGGTTTAAGTAGTTCTAAGTATAGGGGACCGATGACCTCAGATGTCAAGTCCCATAGTGCTTAGAGCCATTTGAACCGTTTTTCATAAACAAACATGACGTTAGGAACCCCTGTGTGGGAACATCATTCAACGACGTTATAGAGGGTCAAGTTATAGGCGGGGAGACACCTACGGCAGAAAATGTGACTTTGTGCGCTGACGGATGGTAGGTGGAAAGTCTCGCAATGTTGTACGCTGACGAACTGTTAGTGGAACGTTTCACAGTATTGTGACTGCGACTGGAGAAAATGGAGCTAGCAGATACGTAGACAGACCTTGCCTACTACGAATGCGTTGCTCTGTTGCCTTGATAGGTGACGGTTTCGGACACAGGTTTTCGATCCATAGTTTATTTTTCTCCTGGAACCGTCAAAACTCTCTAATATTTTTACGAATTTAGGACAAAAATAAACTGCAGATGGGGAAACTCACGTCCAAAATCATCATCCACCAAGGAAACGGAGCATCTCATTCACAGGAGACAAGGCATGTTTATGCAGTAGCAACCGCCATCTTCTCCATTGATGATTTTGCTAATCAGTCGCGATCATTGAATAAAAAACGATATTGCACGACTTTCCAGCTAATGTCAGCCAGTGTACAAAGTCACATTTGCTGCCGGCTCCTACGATCTTGACAATTTGTAGCGTCGTTGTACCCCTCAGTGTTTATTATATTTTGAGTGTCAACTTTATCTTGAATAGGAACAGAAGTCGAGGTAATAAGATGTGCGCAAATGCCGGGGCTTGAACCAGGGTGGTGGTGGTTAATGTTTAACATCCCGTCGACAACGTGGTCATTAGAGACGGAGAGCAAGCTCGGGATAGGGAAGGATTGGGAAGGAAATCGGCCGTGCCCTTTTCAAAGAAACCATCCCGGCATTTGCCTGAAACGATTTAGGGAAATCACGGAAAACCTAAATCAGGATGAAACTTGAAACTTCCTGGCAGATTAAAACTGTGTGCCCGACCGAGACTCGAACTCGGGACCTTTGCCTTTCGCGGGCAAGTGCTCTACCATCTGAGCTACCGAAGCACGACTCACGCCCGGTACTCCTAAATCAGGATGGCCGGAGACGGGAATGAACCGTCGTCCTCCCGAATGCGTTGAACCTGGGTCTCCTGCTTGCTAGGCAGATGTGTTATCCACTAGACCGCCGTGGCACGGTGGTTGACAGAACTGCAAGGAATATCCTAGTCCTACGCCCTCCCTGAGACAAACTTCAATTCACACTTCAGATGAGATTACCTATGCTTGAGGTACAGGCAGGATTTCGCCATTATGTACAAAACAACAAGCACTCCGTCTTTAGCCTAAAGTGGCCCATGGGGACCATCCGACCGCCGTGTCATCCTCAGTGAGAATGTGGATAGGAGGGGCGTATGGTCGGCACACCGCTCCCCTGGTCGATATGACGGTTTTCTTTGACCGGAGCCGCTACTGTTCGCTCGACAGCGAACGGCGGCCTGGATGGTCATCCATCCATGTGCCAGCCACGCCCGACAGCGCTTAACTTCGGTGATCTCATGGGAACCGTTGTATCCACTGCGCCAAGGCCGTTATCTACAAAGCTGGGGTGCTATTCAAATATCGGAGGGCCTCCGCAATAGTGACGATTTAAAAAAAAATGGAAAATCCGGATAGGCTGAGGTGTGAATTGAAGTTCGTGTTAGGGAGAGCATTAGACAATGATATTCCGTGCAGCTGTGTTAGCCACAGTGTCATGGTGGCGTAGTTGATTGCACATCTGCCTAATAAGCAAAAGACGTGTCCAAGTGCCAGCTTTGGCACAAATTTTAATTCATTACTTTAGTTTCTATCCCTTCAACGCTTGTCGTAACGTATCTGGGACACCCTGTTTACTTTCCGCGCCACATGGCTGCAATGCCATCAGGTGGCATTCAGTCTTGCGGTGCCACTGCTCATACTTTTTTACTTCTACATCTACATTTACACGATTACTCTGCAATTCACGTTTAAGTGCTTGGCAGAGAGTTCATCGAACCACAATCATACTATCTCTCTACCATTCCACTCCCGAACAGCGCGCGGGAAAAACGAACACCTAAACCTTTCTGTTCGAGCTCTGATTTCTCTTATTTTAGTTTGATGATTATTCCTACCTATGTAGGTTGGGCTCAACAAAATATTTACGCATTCGGAAGAGAAAGTTGGCGACTGAAATTTCGTAAATAGATCTCGCCGCAACGAAAAACGTCTTTGCTTTAATGACTTCCATCCCAACTCGCGTATCATATCTGCCACACTCTCTCCCCTATTACGTGATAATACAAAACGAGCTTCCCTTTTTTTGCACCATTTCGATGTCCTCAGTCAGTCCCACCTGGTAAGGATCCCACACCGAGCAGCAATATTCTAACAGAGGACGAACGAGTGTAGTGTAAGCTGTGTCTTTAGTGGACTTGTTGCATCTTCTAAGTATCCTGCCAATGAAACGCAACCTTTGGCTCGCCTTCCCCACAATATTATCTATGTGGTCTTTCCAAATGAAGTTGTTCGTAATTTTAACACCCAGGTACTTAGTGGAATTGACAGCCTCGAGAATTGTACTGTCTATCGAGTAATCGAATTCCAACGGATTTCTTTTGGAATTCATGTGGATCACCTCACATTTTTCGTTATTTAGCGTCAACTGCCACTTACCACACCATACAGCAATCTTTTATAAATCGCTTTGCAACTGATACTGGTCTTCGGATGACCTTACTAGACAGTAAATTACAGCATCATCTGCGAACAGTCTAAGAGAACTGCTCAGATTGTCACCCAGGTCATTTATATAGGTCAGGAACAGCAGAAATCCCAGGACGCTTCCCTGGGGAACACCTGATTTCACTTCAGTTTTACTCGATGATTTGCCGTCTGTTACTACGAATTGCGACCTTCCTGACAGGAAATTACGAATCCAGTCCCACAACTGAGAAGATACCCCATAGGCCCGCAGCTTGATTAGAAGTCGCTTGTGAGGAACGGTGTCAAAAGCTTTCCGGAAAATTAGAAATACGGAATAAACTTGAGATCCCCTGTCGATAGCGGCCATTACTTCGTGCGAATAAAGCGCTAGCTGCATTGCACAACAACGATATTTTCTGAAACCATGCTGATTACGTATCAATAGATCGTTCCCTTCGAGGTGATTCATAATGTTTGAATACAGTATATGCTCCAAAACCCTACTGCAAACCGTTGTCAATGATATAGGTCTGTAGTTCGATGGATTACTCCTATTACCCTTGTTAAATACTGGTGCGACCTGCTCAATGTTCCAATCTTTATTACATTCGACGCCACTTTGCGCGACATGCGCACCGGATCGGGATGAAATGATAATGAAGATAACACAAGACCCAGTTCCTGAGCGGAGAAAATCCCCGACCCAGCTGGGAATCTGACCCGGGTCCGTAGGACGCCAATCCGTCACGCTGATCAGGAACAGCAGAGGTCCCAGGACGCTTCCCTGGGGAACACCTGATATCACTTCAGTTGTACTCGATGATTTACTGTCTGTTACTACGAACTGCGACCTTCCTGACAGGGTATCACGAATCCTGTCGCACAACTGAGACGATACCCCGTAGGCCGGCAGCTTGATTAGAAGTCGATTGTGATGAACGGTGTCAAGAGCGTTCCGGAAATTTAGAAATACGGAATCAACTTGAGATCCCCTGTCGATAGCGGCCATTACTTCGTGCGAATAAAACATCCGAGTCAACGTCCTCGAAGAACCCCTCCAAGCCGGAACACATGTCGGGCCGCTGTACGCCTGTGTAGACATGGCAGGAGCTGGCCGCACCTGATTGCTCCGGAACGCCGATTGACGTCAATATGGGCAGCCGCCCCCTGCGGCCAGATCAAAGCGGCCGTAATCAGCGGGAGGGGGGGGCGAGTATCTGTGACTGCAGATGCGCAGGGCGCGCGCCGCTGCCCTAAGGTGAAAGGTCGCCGCCGGCAGGTGGGGGCGGAGCGGGTGGGCTCTATTAAGCGCGGAGGGGGCGGCGTGGCCGGCCCGGCTGTGTTTTGGGCGCGGGCGCGTGTGTCCGCCGCTATGTGTCGGCGCGCCGCCCCCGCCGCCCCCGCCGCCGCCGCCGCCGCCGCCGCCGCGCCGGGTCAAATCAATACTGCAACAGTTGCCCACCCGCCGGCAGCGGCAGCAGGAGGACGCCTAAGCCCCGGTCGATACCAGACACAGAGGCGCGGCGCGCCCAAGACGCTGCCGGCGTCGGAGGCGGCGGAGGCGGCGGCGGCTGCGGCGGCGGCGGCGGTGGCGGTGCCGCCTGCTGGCGCGCGGCCGCTGCCTGCCGGGCGCTAGCATTAATAATACCTGATTACGGCCGCTCTCACATCGATCGCAGCCTCGCCAAACTACCTGAGCCGCAGGGGCCACCTAAGATTACTCTCGGGCAGGCACTCTCCCAGCCCAGTCGTTACAGGCGGGCTACAGTGTACTCAGAGGAAGAACCGCTTCCCACAGAACACCTGCTGGTCGAAAAGAACACCATTTCCGCAAAGGCCGTTCAGTTAGAACAGAGGCCAGCAGATCCACCGATTCCTTAAAGACTCGAACTTCTCTGTGTACTGATACGGGCCTCAACATCCTTACGATTTCCTGGACCCAAATGGAAAGGGGTTTTCTCTCCAACAACATTCACCGTTAGATAAAAATACAAACATGTTGTATGATTGACTGTTCCATCGGTTCTTGGTAGAAAATTTAATATATTATTAACGAAACATACACAACACTGGTGCAATATTTTCCTTCTACAACTACTACTACGTGATCAGGCTCGGTGGACTGCACGCATCTACAAGTTTCCTCCTCCACTGTATTCTCTCCATTGCTGCTATCCGCCATTCGTCCACATCTATTGACACTTGGTTTAAATCTTCATGGAGTCCATCCCTCCAACGCTTCTTGGGTCTCCCTGGCGGTCTCTTTCCTGTAGGTGTGAAATCCAGGAGCTTCCGAGGCCATCTGTGATCCTCCATCCGGGCCACATGGCCGGCCCACTGCATTCCTTTAGCTTTGACAGTTCCTGCTATGTTGGGCTGCTGGTATAGTTCCTCAAGCTCTTGGTTGTATCTGATCCTCCATTCCCCTGCTTCTGCATCCAGAACCGGACCGAAGATCTTCCGAAGACAAGGAGCAGCCATATAGACATTTGGTTTTATCTAACGGTGGTTTTATTGATGTGTAGGTACTCCCATGTATCGATGTATTACAGTGATATGGTTCTTGTGTGTATTCATTTCTGTGAGACTGTCATAATCTTTGACTTATTTGTAACCGATTTGGCGCGAATGCGCACAGAGCAGTCTTTGTTTCACTTTGCAGAAGTTACGTTGTTACTTCGCTTTGTAAAAGAACAGTCAATTCTTGTGTTTGGTTAAAGTGCAAATTAAATATATGAATATTGATACAAAACTGTTTTCTTGATGATGTGACAATTAAGAAGTGTATGTGAATTTACAAGAAGTTTAATAAAAATGTGCATCGTGAACACCAAGTCAAAAATTATTTCTACCATACCATTGTTCTGATCTGGAATTGTTTGATCATTAGTAATTTCCTGAAAAACATATTTGTTAGCTCTTCAAATATTGCTAAAATACAGATTTGGACCGTATAGTAGTTAAAGTGGAATCACCCTAGAACCAACAAGATGAGCCATAACAACTTCGACGATGTCTGCATGGGAATCCATTCAAGATAAGTGCCAAAATTAATGACACTTTTTTTACAGTGACTTCATTATTTCCATTCTGACGATACCATCCACAGTCAATAACTTTGTTATTGCCCGATAAAGCGAACATATGCTACGTGAGCAACATTATTAATCTGATTTCTAACCTATTTTGCAAGTGGTGGTATTGTTAGAGCCATCATCAGATACAAAGATAAGCATGTGGTGCAGTGAAATTTTGTTGGAGCAAAGGATGCAGTTAGTGCTTGGACAGAGTATCTCCATTTCCAGAGATGAAATCTGTAAATGTTACAATTGGCAATAAAACAAGCGGGACTATTTCAATGGAAATGCGATGTAAGATTATTTAACTCAGAGAAAATGTGACACAGTAACTAATAAACTATAGGCAATATGCAACAGTTATCGGTAGAAGAAAATAACTGAACAATAAACATTGGAGGCTGACGAGGCTGAACAAAGTAATCTTGCCTTTCGTTCAGCCACGTCTTTGGAATATGTCACCAAAGTTTATTGTTCAACTATTTTCTTCTACATACAAATGTTGTAATTTGTCTATAATTCAACAGTTACTATGTCATGGTTTATCTCAGTTAAATAATATTACATCGCATTTCCACTGAAATAATGCCTTTTGTTTTATGGCTAATTCAGACATTAACATTTTGCATCTCTGGAAATGTAGACACTCTGACCTAGCACGGTTTAAAACCTTCTATCCAACAAAATTTCGTTACAGCACATACTTATCTTTGTACCTGATGAAGCTGTGAGAGCCTAAAACCGGTTTGTGGATCAAATAATAAATATTATTGAATATTACACCAGTGTCGTGTGTAGTTTCAGTCATAATACACAAACATGTCTTTATTACATAAATAACAAGTGCCAGCATTTATCAAGAGAAACTAATTATTAAAGAAATTAAAAAGCCTACTAAAATTGTTAACTGACCCGCATCTGTCAACAAGGATAAAATTTAAATTTACACAATGTTTTTCCCTAAAACAAACAAGAAACTTGACAAATAATCTATTTATGGCACAAACATTTCTCTAGAGAGCTAAAACCTACAAATAGTATAATACGAAATTATTCCCTTGATCACGGCACTAAGATGAAACGCATTTACTTCCACAATTTCTCAAGTATTCAACATTAATTCAGTAGATACGTGTCCCTCCAAAAACGAATAAGTAATTAACTTCTCATGGTCTAGGTTCGCAGTCATGTACAATTTCTTAAAGGACATCGTATTCGGCGTTTACTGTAGAAATTATTTATTTCACTATTACAGTTTCGCCCTTTGGCCCATTTCGAGTCATACAGAGCTTTCCACGCGTCTGATGTTACTGGATTTCTGCAATGAGAAGTCCTGTTTTTGACGATGGCATTTAGACATGTCGGATAATTTTGAAGTCTGACATGTGTTGAACCAAAATCTTTGTAGTACCCCTCGAAAATGGCCCAAAGGCCGAAATTGCCATAATGAAATAAATAATTTCTGCAGTCAATAGCGAATGCTCAAAAGAAAAAGTAATGAATTAGAGAAAATGCAAAAAGCCTCTGAGACTAATTGAGTGGACAATTTGGCAGCAAGAGAGTTTTTTAAATAATTCGGTATTAAAATTTTACTTTTAATGCAATTAACAATCTGACCAATATACTATAACAGGAGACACGTCAGAATCTGACAAAGATAGCAGATACAACTATTACATCAAATCATAAAGCTACGGGGCCAAAAGTGTTCATAATAAACTTAACTCGTTACAGGATCCACACTTACAGAGACAAACTCTATGTAAAGACGCAGAACCCCTTGCCGCCATTACGCACACCACCTATCGTTAACGATGTGTATGTTATCTTTTCAGAAAACCAGGAAGCTGGTGGAACCGACCTAACGCTCCGAAGGGAGCAGAGCTAGCTCCTGCAGCTGGAAGGGCCCAGCTGAACTTACATAACAAATGTGATAGGACCACCTGAGATACAAAAAACCTTATTAGTTAAGGTAGAAGTACCAGATCTTTACATTACCCACACAGTGAGGAAAAACAAGGCACTGAACTACAGCCTGGGCACAATAACCTTAAGCAAGTCTTTGTGCTTAAGATTTGCATGTGAGACTGACAGTCATAAATTATCCACTTAAATGTAAGGGCGCCCCAATTCAGCCACTGTAGTAGCAAATGCCGACTATCAAATATAAGGCCTGTTAAACACTTTTCGACCATGGAAAAGTTACTCTTTCACCTATTTTTCGCATATGGAGAATTATTAAAGATTTAATTACAATCTGATACACCTTGAGCAAGACTCTAGAAAGTTAACACCTTGAGCAGACGTTGACGGTAGGGCACTAAAATCATGAGGTATTTTTATAATTCCTAGCTCATAGAAATGGCTTGTTGGGAGTTGAAAGCAATTGGTGGTGAGCCCATCCCTTGGTAAATCTTGCCAGACAGGCCCACAGCCGTACAGGGCAGACAAGGCAGCCCCTAATCAAGACAGGGCTCCAGGAGAACAATGCCATACTACCTGCTGTGGCACCAGCAGAAGCCTGGGCTAGGGCAACGGTCTAAAGGAACGCATCTACACAGTGGAGTCGTAAACTGGGCGCTGTGTGCAGAGCCACACATAATAAAAATCCACATGTTTTAGTGTTTGTTGATAGTGAAAATAAGCCAGTGAACCACTTCCTTTGGCTGCGTCGGTTGGATAAGAAAAACTCCAGAGTCTGAGAAACATTTATTACACCTCGTACCTAGGACTAACAATCTCCAAGACACAGGAGATTTTGAGATCATATCTGTTCACTTATTGCCATAGGAAGAGACATGACTTATGGAAACAAAAACTTAAAAAAGCCAGTAATTGGCGGTTTCTTTTTTGTCCAGAGACACAGGTTTCTTAACTTTTGCCCTGGTTCGATGTGAGTCTCTGCTGTTGTGTGGGAGGGGAGATTTAGCGCCTCTGGAGCTTTGTGATTGGCTCAAGATGGGGTGAAGGCAGTGTTGTTCGTGCACTTTGCAGGAAAATGGAATTTATTTTTCTGGAGAGGTGCGAAGCTCTTTGGAGCGGGACTCTGGTCTGGTAAGCACTTCTGGTCAAAGCTCTGGCATGTGTGGTTGGTACTTGTGACCTGTCCTGAGACTGACTTCACTTGCGAGTAGTTTAGACTGGGGAGCCAGTGGTGAATTTCCTACTGTACCGACAGTGTGTCTTCAAACGTCTCTGACTACTCGTTTGTCAACGGCACATTTATTCGTTTTCTGCGTTACCAATCTTGTAGTTTGGTATCCTTGTTCTCTCTTTCGTATAAGTGAGCTAGATTGGTTCTTGGTACGACCAGCGAATGGGTGTGTCACACACTGGAATCTGATTTGATGTCAGGACTCTGGTAGAGAGTAAACTGCGATCCGTCTGCCTGATCGCTAGACCGTAAGATTTATGCGTTTCTTTCATGGGCGCGATCGATTCACATGTGCCGCATTCACGTCTCACCCCCTCCGCCGCACACATCTCGCCAGCTGTAAGTCATGTGGCTGAACGAATTAAACAGGGTAACGTACTGCTGCTCCAGCATTGTCAGGGCGTACAGATCTCAATTGCCACTACCTCTCAACTGCACCTATGTGGAGAAACTTCAGTAGATTTGATCAATTAAAGTCTGCTCTGCTTCAGATCAATTCAGCTTGCATTATCCACATTTTTTGGGCCAGATTAGTTTACTCACTGATCACCTAATTAAACTGTCTTCGCCAGCCAGGATCCACCCAGGGAAGTTTTAAAGTATCTGTTAGTTGTGTAGGGAATTCAATCTAAAATTGTTTATCATAATTTATGTCTGGTTTGAAAAAAATGAATTTTGTTAGTACACTAAATTTTTCCAACGTTCTCAATCAATTAAATAGTCCCACTAGAGTTACCTTTCATACTCTTCAAACAATTTTTTCCCTAGCCAACACAACAACTATGAACAAATACAAAGTGTATTTTATTACAACAAAAATAAGTCAGCTTCATTACATGGAATACTACAAACAATTCAGGTCCCCGAAGGGCGTCCACCACTGATTAGCATTTTAGTGGTATAGAAAACTGGTAAAGCGTAAATCGCTACCGGTTTACAGTTAGCGACTCTCCCGACAGCAAGGAGACAGGTATATAACACGTCTTGAACATCAATCACCATAACCGCACAGTCACTCAGGACACACTTTAGACTTAGTGGGCTCAGTTAACAGCACTAAAACATACTAAAATACTCATAAGTCCCTTATGCACATTATACACATAAATATTACAATTTAGCCGAAGCAGCAAGGTGCAAATCGTAATTAAGATTGTCTGGGCCGACAGTGTGAAGACCTGTACTACCTCAACTTCCAAAATAGTAATCTTCATTCGAATGCTGCAGAGTACGAGGGGCCCTTTGGCAGTCACGTTCCTCTAACCACTTCTCGCCTGTGCATAATTCTGGTGGTAGCGCTAACGGAGGGCGCTGATTACGTGCGGCAGTATATTTCCTTTCATTGTGACTTCTTTAGCTATTTGTTTTATAGTTAATTCTTTTTAACAATCTAACTCTTGTCGTGTTTTATTTCATCACTTTTTATTATTGTAATGCCTCTTATACCTTACAGGCCCATTACAGACTTTACCGATTGTATCCTCCCTTTATTTTTCGTCGTTCAGTTAATCATTGAAGACTTGTTTATGCCTAAAGTTGACACATCGAGTGAACTTACAACACAAACATCTTGTGGCTCCTGTATGGGAGTTTGTTTTGAACAGTAGTGATGCTGACAAGATGACTATTGTATATGTTGTTATTTATATATCCATCACATAATAACTATCAACGCTTGATTGGTGCAGTAACAGCAACAGCTAAAAAGTGTATGCCAACAGGATACCGAAAAGAATATGTTCCAGGATGGAATGATGAAAGTGAAACACTGTACCAACACTTCCAGCGAAGTGATGACCAAGAGATAACTACGGAACTATCGTCCAGCTTGGACATGTCTCGGAGGCAGAAATGGGCAGAAACAGTCGAAACTATGGACTTTACCCACTCGAACAGGAAAGGATGAAGTCTTCTGAGAAAACTGGCAGGAAGTGCACCAGCATGCAGAAAAAATTCTGAAGTAACACAATATCATATTGCTTCCCACATCCTTACTACCCCAAGAGCACCTCATGACAAGAAACATGCAAGACATATCAGACGACAGCTTCATGACCTGAAAAAGAAGGCATCTCCCTCATCTGAGTATACCCATGCCTTCACAGTTTCAGACATTGACTCTCGACTGAAGGACCTCAGACCTCTTATGGCACCTGGATTCTATGGTATCCATCGAGATTTCCTGATCCGTATGGGAGGAAAAGCTAAGAAATGGCTGGCAGAATTCTTCACTGACATCCTGCTGACTGGTCAACTTCCATCGGAGTATAAAAAGGCGAAGATAATATCTGTTCTGAAACATGGCAAACCCAGCAACAAGGTAGAAAACTATCGCCCCATTTCCCTACTTAGCTGCTGCTACAAGATTTTTGAAAGGCTAATATATAACAGAATAAGTTCCGCTATCTTAGAGAACGTTCCAGTTGATCAGGCAGGCTTTAGACCAGGGCGTAGCTGCTGCGACCAAGTATTGACTGATTAACAGCATGCTAAGTGATCGGAAGTTCCAGGAAATCACTGGAAGCATCATAAGTAAGGAGATGAAGCCGAACAACGGATTGCCTCAAGGATCAGTTCTCTCACCCTTACTGTTCAACCTATATCTATATGATCTACCTGACACTTCGTCCAGAAAATACTGTTATGCCGATGACCTGGCTATAGCCGTAAAACATCAGGAAATGAAGACAACAGAAGAAATTCTAGCCAATGACCTGTCTGCATCAGATAATTACTTCAAAATCTGGAGACTCCAACCATGTCTGAGTTAAACAGAAGTGTGTTGCTTCCATCTAAATAACCAGTTGGCGAACGTAAAACTGGAAGTAAGTTTCAGAGGCATAATTCTTCGTCATAATTGTAGCATGGAGAGCTGCATCAAACCAGTCTCTGGACTGAAGACCACAACAACAACAACAATTGGATCCCGAAATATCTTGGTGTCATCCTGGATTGTACACTATGCTTCAAACAACACCTTCTTAACTTAGCTCAAAAGTTGAGGACTCGAAACAACATCCTCCATAGGCTATGCAGAACTACCTGGGGATCTTCAGCAACCACCCTGCAATCTTCAGCTCTGGGCTTGGTGTACTCAAGTGTTGAGTATTGTGAACCTGTTTGGATGAACAGTCATCATACAAGGCTTGTTGATACCCAGCTGAATATAACAATGGGAATAATATCTGGCACAATCAGATCTACTCCAGTTTATTGGCTTCCACTGTTAACCGGTATAATGCCTCCTGATCTACGCAGATGTACTGCCCTTATGAGAGAATTCCACAAGTTCTCTACGAATTCTTACCTACCCGTGCATAGCGACCTCCCACTTTTAAATCGCAAGAGACTGAAATCACGCCATCCAACTCTGTGCGATGCTGCTGAAATGGTTGCGAAGAATTTCAAACCTCTTGAAGAATTGAAAGGTCGGTGGGAAGCAGTGACAGATGTGCACCTGCATAACATCTTCTCAGGTGCTAAAGTTCCAAGTGGATTCGACCTACCACGCAAGACCTGGCCCACTCTCAACAGAATCCGTACCGGCCATGGGCGATGCCGGGATGCTCTCTTTAAGTGGAAGAAGCTGTCTGATCCAGCTTGTGACTGCGGGGGTCCATACCAGACTGTTCACCACATTGTCAGTGAATGCAGGATTCGAGCCTATCACGGCGCCAAAGAGGAATTCCTGCTAGCAACTCCAGATGCAGTGCGCTGGATTGAAGGACTGGATATTCAGTTGTAAAGACAAACTTAAGTTTCTTGTGTGTCAATATCTACATATGTATAGGTAATTTAATTTCATGATATGTCTGTATTAGCCATACGCTAAATAATATATATATTTGACGATGCTGGTGCTAATTTTGTTCTTAACATTTGAAGATGCCACCATGGATCCAGTACAATAGGACATTGTTTTTGTAAAGCAGGTATGCATCTTGATATTTAAAGAGCACAAATATGTACGTATGTCAGTAGTACTTTTCATTGTGGTCTATTTTATTGTTTTAAGTTGCAGGCGATCTACTAATGTATTTACGTTTTTCCCATATTATGCAGCAGATCTGAAGATAGTCATTATAGACGGTAATCTGTTGACAAAAAGTTAGTGACCATAGACGTAAAGTAAAGGAAATTTATTCTATGTTCGGGGACTGTTTTATTGTTAATAATGTCGCAGCTTGTTCATCTTCATTCGTTTGAAGTTCGGTCCGAAACAGCAAGAGGAAAAACCTACGAAAATAAAATCTTGCAAGTTAGGCGACGTACGACGAATCCACGGGTCCAGTTCAAGGATTGTGACGTCAACAATGCACTGCCAGTCCAAAACAGCACGGGTCGCAATTGCCGAGCTGGATGTCGCAGCGCAGGCCTTCACAAACTCTCTCGCCAGACCCCCGGCTCCACTCCGTCAACCCCACTTAATGGAACATCAACTCTGAGCTAGCCGCCACGCTTAATATACATTACCTTAAAATTTCTGATTACTTTACAAACGAGTTAATGTATTAAATGTGTGTCTCAAAGCATGTAAGCACAGAAAGGTTTAGAAAAGGTTAGAAATTTTGTTTTCACTTTGCTGGAAGTCGCTAAGAGTTCTCATTCTGAAATACTGGATGAATATTTTCCAGGTACATGTGCACCGTAAATTACTTTCCCTCAAGAGATAAACACAATTTTTAAATGTGTAACTTATTATTATATATCTTGATGAGTAGATTATGACAGCGCTTTTAACTTTTAAATTTGGACAATAATTATGTGAAACATGGAAAATTAACCTTTTGTTGCCCCTGGAAGCCGTTATAGAGGCATCCGTACAGGGTGACTAAGTAAATGTTTGAACCAATTAGTAATATAAATTATGTAAGACACAGAATCTATGGAGAGACACAACTGTTATTGGAAACTGTAGCCAACTGCTTTATCACTTATTATGTCAAGATAACCTAACTATGAAAGATAAGAAAGACTCTTTTACCAAGTGACTACATGATGCATATTTTGTTGACATATTTTACACCATTATAAGCAGTTTATATAACGTATCAGAAACGTCAGTAGATTAATTTTGAAGATTTCAGTAAGTGGTCAAAACGTATAATGTACATATATGTGGCAGTTAGGTGGTCCTGTAATAATAAATTATTAAATTATTTGTAAAATCACATGCTTCAGTTGTGCGTTGTGTCAAAAGTGTGTGAATTCGTAAGGCATTAAACTGCTGAGGTCATCGGTCCCTAGACTTACACACTACTTAAACTAACTTAACACTAAGGACAACACTCCCACCCACGCCCGAGGGAGGACTCGAACCTCCAGCTGTATGTCAGTTTTCATGGCTGATTATTTCAATCACAGTTGTGATTTAATATAGGTGGGTACTGGATTCGTCGATTTTGCACTGCCTTCAGATTACAAAATGTTGGAACGAAACTGGCAAATAGACAGAAACAATCAGTATTTTCTCGTGTTTTATTCGACTGCTACGGTCGCAGGTTCGAATGCTGCCTTGGGCATGGATGTGTGTGATGTCCTTAGGTTAGTTAGGTTTAAGTAGTTCTAAGTTCTAGGGTACTGATGACCATAGATGTTAAGTCCCATAGTGCTCAGAGCCATTTGAACCATCTCGTATTTTATTAAATATATAGAAATAAATTGTTAATTTGTAGGGTTCACGGTGATATAAAATGTTTTGAAATGCAATGTGCTGTCTTTCACCGTTAAAATAATTCAGTTACAGAATCCATAATTGCAGTTTTGACCTTTCTCCATTTCCAACATGCCAAGGAGAAAAATTAGTGCTTTTTCAGACGCGCTAATGAATGAAATTTTCACTGTGTTCTACTTGAAAAAATGGCTGGAAGCAAAAACTGCAAAATGCATTTTATAAATAAATAAATTTCACAGTCGAAGGTAACAAGGTTTCTTTTTTTAAAAAAGTTTAAAATCTATACAATAGTTTCGGGAGCTACAACAGCTACGAATGTGAAATGTACATATGGCATATTTGACTGGGAGTCCCCTTTCAGGGAGTTCGGCTGCCTGGTGCAAGTCTTTCTATTTGACGCCACTTTGACAACTTGTGTGTTGACGATGATGGAATAGAGATGAAACACAACAGCCAATACCCGTGTTGAGAAAATTCCCAACCCTACAGGGCGCTTAACCCAGACCTGTTTCATGGTATTTAGCTGCATCGATCACTCAACTGTGGAGGCGGACAACAACTTGTAACACCATAGCTCTAATACTCCAATGATTTATTTTGGTTTTTGTTTCATTTAATATTACATCGTTAAGCTTCTGTAAATGTTTTTGATTGAATTGATAACACAAAATTGTATACTCCTTTCTTTGTTTAAAACTTTGATGTTGTGGCTTGATTCTATGCAAAGTAGTGTATCTGTCATTTAAATTCTTTGTCCCATTTGGAGGGAACAAATCTTACTGTATATGATTGTAATTTTTGTGTGAATAATTTTTGGTAGAAATGTTAATATGTGCAAATGTTCTGTTTTATTTAATGTATTTGGTTACTGTTATGTAAATTGCTGATCCTCAGTTACGGTTCTTAGTTATTCTGTATGTAAAAGTTGCTGTGGTTCCCCCGGGAACGGAACTGTGTAGCGAGCACAAATCGTGGTTGGCATAGGTAGAAAAGGTGGAAATGAGAACCAGTCGGGGGCGAGCCACCAGATAGTCAACCAACATTTAAAAATAAATTAAAAGAATTTCTAGATGACAACTCCTTCTACTCATTAGCTGAATTTTTAGATATAAATTAAGGGAGGGAAAAAAACTAACTTAAGCATTAGTGTCATGCAATATTTTGTGTAATGTAATATCTTGTACAGACATCTTTCATTAACCTGACACGTTCCACATCATTACGAAGTATCGTATTCATGATCTATGGAACAAGTATTAATCTAATCTAATCTAATCTAATCTAATCTAACCAGTCGGGGACGAGCTACCAAACTGTGAACTGCAATGTAACAGTGCATATTGTGCTGGTCCCGAGAGAGGTTTTTTCTGCTACTTTCCAATGCTTCGGATGGATGGATAAATAGCTGGAACTATTCTGGAATTGGTATCTATCATCGACACCAAGAAATGACAGAGTCCAGCAATTCTACCTGCAATTGCACCTACCGACATGCAATCGCCACTACATTGAACAATCACTGTAATGGAGCACTATAGCAATGTACAGTGAAGGATCAGCTAAATGGATGTGTTAGTGTGCTCAAATATAAGGTAATTTGTAACTGAGTTTATGTACCTATCTTGATTTTTCTCCTTATCATAACACCTCTCAGGTTCCTCTCCGTTTGAACTAAAGTGATTTCCGAGTGTCCCTACTGAAAGAACATTAAAGACCAGTGTTTTTGCTAATTAATGCCTGTTGAACATAAAAAAGAAAGTTAATGAAAGTAATTTTCCTAATAAAACTGCTTATTAATGTATTGTTGCCAAATTCAAATTAAGAGTTCGTAAGACTGAGGCTTATAAAGTTTTGCTTCGTAAATGATCTCATTACTGCCTGTTGTAAATCACAGAAGGTGAGTCAGTATCTTACATATATGTTAATTTTGTCTCTCAATGTAGTAAGAGTGGAAAACTGCAGTATGAAACGTTATATACTCATGTTTGCTAAGTGTTTGTCTCTCTTGTATATTAGAAGTGCATATGAATAGTATACCAGACACAATCTGTCTATTGTGTTAATGCTCGGTAACAAGTAACGGAAAGACCATTAATTATGAAAACCATAATTTCTTTATTGAAATGATAGTGAGAAGCAACCTGTTATTGGATTCAATTAACTTTCATTTTAAATAGTAAAGTATTTAACTGAGAGAGACTTAACCTATATCCAATGAATGATTCTGCAGTGAATAGTAATAATAACGTTATAAAGACCACCCAGTTTGTGTAAGCCCTTAAAGTAATAGTGTGTTTCGGTATCTGTTATAAATTTGCAAATAGTTTGTGCTGCTCCAGTTGTTAGCTTCAATCTTAAAACATACGTATGTGTCAAGAGTTCACTGCACTCGCGTGTGACAAAGTATAGGTTGTGTTTATCCATTAAAGTTAATTCACTTGCCTAGTTAGGCTGGCGACCGTTTTCTTTACCCGTTAAACAGTACAGACAGGCAAAATTTTGTTTGTTACTGTTCAAATATTTCCGTAAATCTGATTTTCACTTCCGATAACCCACCTCCGTTAGGTACAACACGGTCAACACAACAAAATTCCTCTCAGAGGGTAACACTGCTCTGTTGCGTTATACCATAATTGCTTTAATAAGATTGTTTTATTTCACAACCTGCTTTAAGGTTATGGTACAACAGCAGTAGCAAATTGCAGCAGTCGGTAGTGTTATAAACAAACAACAAGATATTGTAACTAATTGTATGTTACATGCCAGCAACAGCTTAAGATAGCTTCAATGACTTACCCCTCCTCCTACCACCCTCTCTCACCATCCCTTTCCCTTCTTCCCACTTTCCATTTACAGCCAGTGTGACGCCTCCATGTTCAACGACAGTATTTTAAAGTTGAGGCAGACAAACATGGCGACGAAGCTATTTCGTTACCTATCATGTTACATTCTAACTTCAAAAGCGGCAAGTTATTTGGCTCGTCTCTTTTTTTTTCAGTATCACAATTGTGTTCAACTAGAGGATAAAAAGATGACAAGATATTACGAAAATATCTTTGAGGAGCAAATATTACTGCAGTGACTGAGTGTACTATCTTCTTAGTAACTTCTTGTCTTAAATAGCGTTTTCACACTTAAACTGGTGTCGGTCTATTCTTCGCTTTTCTAAGAGATTTTCGGAATCGTATGCACGATGGACTTAGGACAGACATTGCAGGAGTTGACACAAAAAGCAAGGCCTGATAAACAGTTGGGACACGGGCGTTCACAGTAACAGAGCTGGACCCTGCCACAGATACAGAGGGATGTGTTGTCAGGATGAAAACTGCACGTCGACCGGCCGGAGTGGCTGAGCGGTTTTAGGCACTACAGTCTGGAACCGCGCGACTGATAAGATCGAAGGTTCGAATCCTGCCTCGGACATGGATGTGTGTGATGTCCTTAGGGTAGTTAGGTTTAAGTAGTTCTAAGTTCTAGGGTACTGATGACCTCAGAAATTGAATCCCATAGTGCTCAGAGCCATTTGAACCATTTGAACTGCAAGTCGGACAGCCCCTGGTTTGATTGCAGCTTTTGTTCGGGCCGAACAAGCAGAGCTTTGGGATGTGAGAAAGAACTTGTGTCAGCAGGAAGCTCGAGCTGTGCCCTGTTCAGAATAGTGCCTTCAGGATATAAGAATCTGCAGCTTTCCAAAAACCATAAAAGTCTAGCTAACCTAGGATATAGTTGTTTTAACTTTCACAGGCCCCGAGAAACGAGACTAGCTGCTGAATTTGAAAACGCCAATTGGTAAAATTCCTGTGACATCATCAGGCCAGAACACATAGAGGGAGTGACCGAGCAGTTTTACAGAAGAGTGGAGGATAGAGAAGTCATTGAGCTTTTAGAATGACGCACTTTTTGTCGGGATATTTTGCTGAAGAAGCAATTATGCCACTGTAGAGCAGAAAGTGCTTGTAAAATGATTGATGGACATGTATTCTTAGTGGGAAGGAAAGAGCAGATCGTTGTATTCTGATAAACAAAAGCTGAATAGAAAACGGGTCTTCGTACCGAACACTTCTCTGAAGACTACCGTCACCACTGGAGCAGCCGACTGGGGGTCTTGAGTTCGAATCTGCGGAAGTATGGTCCTGGTGTTATATTTCAGAGAGAGAGGCAACACTAAGCTCCTCTTCCGCTGATAACTTATAGCGAGCAGTAACAGCAACACCGTCACATTATCACAACTGCTGATCAGAACTGAATCTAACTATTGTATTTAAGTGTCCCACGTCCACCAGTGATTTGGTAGATTTAGTATAACACGGAACCAAAAGATTACTGTAATCTACCAGTAGGAAAATCGTGAGTTATTTCAACACCCCAACTGCGTCAGAGGGCCTCATTTCAGACTTTCGACACTTTGTCGGAAGCTCATGGCACAGTTTTGTATTTTTTAACTTTGATCACTGTCAGATAGTCATAGCGTTTCTGTATTTGTAGTTGTTTGACTAAATTAATATGTTAATTCAGATCGAGTATTTGTTAGGAATTCATATACTTCCATTTTGGTAGTAGGCAGTTCCCCAATTTACACAGAGGTGACAAAAGTCATGGGTCAGCGATGTGCACATATGTGGATGGCTGTAGTATGGCGCAGACAAGGTACGAGTCGTGTTTTTTAAGTATCTCACTAATTTTATTTTTACATGAAAGCCTGCGCCATAATCTACGCACTGACGCCATTACAGTCTGATTCTTCCTTGTTTACGTTGTGTACTGAGTGTTTAAGATGCTTCCGATAATTGTGAGTCCCGCCGACTGTGAAGTACGGGCTGTTATAAGATTTCTTAGTGCTAAAGGCTTAAAAGCGATCGATATTCATCGTGAGATCTGTGCAGTTTGCGGAGAAAACATTATGAGTGATGGAATGGTAAGAAAGTGGGTGAGAGCGTTTAAAGATGTCCGCACAAATGTGCATGATGAACAACGGAGTGGGCGTCCTTCGGTCGTTAATGAAAGTTTGGTGCAGGAAGTGGACAATAAGGTGAGAGAAAACAGACGCTTTACGATTTCCTCCTCGCGGGATGACTTTCCTAATGTTTCTCGTAGTGTTTTGTATGGCATTGTGACCGAGCACTTGAATCACAGAAAATTGTGCGCACGTTGGATACCGAAAATTTTGACGGATGTGAACAAAACCAAACGTTTAGACAGTGCATTGACTTTCCTTGAGGGGTACCACAACGACAGTGATAATTTCGTAAGCCAAATTGTTACGGGCGATGAAACATGGGTGGCCTGCGTCACACCATAATCAAAGCAACAGTCCATGGAAGTTGACCAAGGGCATCGTTTTGCTGCAAGACAATGCCCGTCCGCATGTGGCGAATCGGACCAAAGATCTCATCACATCTTTTCGATGGGAAACTCGAAATCATCCTCCGTAGAGCCCCGATATTGCGTTCAGTGACTACCACCAGTTTCTGCACTTGATGGAACATCTGGGCGGTCAGCGTCTTCAAGACGACGACGAAGTCGAAGCAGTAGTGATGCAGTGGTTAACAAGTCAGGCGGCAGACTTCTATGAGGAGGGTATTCAAAAACTGGTACAACGTTATGACAAGTGCCTCAACATTAACGGAAATTATGTAGAAAAGTAGATTAAGGTACAGGCTTTCATGTAAACATAAAATTATTTAGGTATCTTAGAACGTCTTTTTTTAACTTCTGAACGGTACTTACTTAAAAAACAAGCCTCGTACAAAGGGGTGGTGTGTTCGAGGAGCTATCATCTATACCCAGGAGATTCATAAAGGATTTCAGACGTGCTTATGGCATTATGACAGGCATTAACAGACTTTGAACGCGGAATGGTCATTGGAGCAAGACCGAAGGTAACATTTGATTTTGGAAATCGTTTGGGAATTCAGGATTTTGAGATACACAGTGTCAATAGTGGGGCAAGAGTATTAAATTTCAGGCATTACCTCTCCCCACAGCCTTCAGTTAACGACAAAGAGCAGTGGAGTGTGTGTAGAGTTGTCAGTGCTAACAGACAATCAACACTGAGTGAAATAACCGAAAAAATTAACATGGGACGTACTACGAATGTATACGTTAGGATAGTGAGGCGAAATTTGGCGTTAATGGAGTACGACAGCAGAAGACCGACATGAATGCCTTTGCTAAGGGCACGATATAGCCTACAGCACCTCTTCCGGGCTCGTGGCCATATCCGTTGGACCCTAACGACTGGAATGCCATGGCCTGGTCGGATCAATCACGATTTCAGCTGGTAAAAGCTGATAGTAGGATTCGAGTGAGGCACAGACCCCACGATGCAGCCGGCCGGTATGGCCGTGCGGTTCTAGGCACTCCAGTCTGGAACCCCGTGACCGCTACGGAAGCAGGTTCGAATCCTGCCTCGGGCATCGGTGTGTGGTGTCCTTAGGTTAGTTAGGTTTAAGTAGTTCTAAGTTTAGGGGGCTGATGACCTCAGATGTTAGGTCCCATAGTGCTCAGAGCCATTTGAACCATTTTGAACCCACGAAGCAATGGTTCCAAGTTGTCAACAAGCTGGTGGTCGCTCCATAGTGGTGTGGGCTGCGTTCACTTGGAATGGACTGGGTTCTCTGGTCCAAGGGAACGAACTGAGACTAATCGCAGCCATTCAAGGCTTTCATGTCCGCAGACAACGATGGAACTTTTATGGATGACAGTGTACCTTGTCACCTGGTCAGAATTGTTTACGATTGGGTTTCAGAACCTTCTGGAAAATTCGAGCGAATGATTTAGCCACTCAGATCTCCAAACATGAATCCCTCGACTATTTGTGGGAGACAATCGACAGGTCCGTTTGTGCACAACTTGCTGCATCGGCAACATTTTCGCAATTATGGACGTCTACAGAGGCAGGGTGACTCATTGTTTCTGAAGGAAACTTTCAACGACTTGTTGAGTCCCTGACACGTTGAATTACTGCACTACAGTCGACCAAACGTGGTCTGAGACGATATTAGGAGGTATTCCATGACTTTTGTCACCCCAGTGTAGGATTAGTAGCTGGGGTTCTAATATTTATTTACGATTATTGCAAAGAACGCATAGAAAATTTGCAGAAGGCAAACCTAGACTGCGTTTTATTGGCAGAATACACAGAAAATGTAACAGAGCTACTAAAAAGATTCCCTACACTTCGCTTGTCCGTCCTCTTTTGGAGTAGTGCTGAGTGGTCTGGTATCCTTACCAGATAGGTTTAAAGGTGGACGCCGAGAAAGTTAAAAATAGAGCAGCATTTTTGTATTATTGCGTTTTTAGTTGCGGTGGAATCGTCTCACTAAATTTAAATCAACAATTTTCTCCTCCGAATGCGAAAATATTTTGATGACACCGACCTACATAGGGAGAAACGATCGTCATAAAAAAATAAGGGAGATCAGAGGTAGATGTTTGTTTTTTCCCGCGCTGTTCGAGATTGGAATCATAGAGAATTATTGTGAAGATGGTTCGATGGATCCTATGTCAGGCACTTGAGCGTGATTTGCAGACTATCCATGTAGATGTAGATGTACGAGGGTCTGGAAATGGGGAAATTCACTGAGATAAGCGACTTTGACAAAGGGAAGAGTATTATTACGTAGAGCCTGTGAACGAGCATCTTGGAAAGGGCCAAGCTGGTCTAACGTTGACGTGTTACTGTCTTGAGCATACACGGAAAGAGGTAGACGGACAGTGAAACTGCCACTAGGCGCTAAATGGCTGGATTCTTCACACGAAAATGGGGTTCGAAGCACATCTTTCATGGTACATTATGGAGCATGTGGTTCCGCAGCAGACCGCATCTAGACGTTCACATGTTGACCCAACGACATCGTCAATTACGATTGCAGTAGGCACAGGACCATCGGGTTCGACGCTCGATTAATAGAAAAGTGTCGGCTGTTCGCGTGTATCACGTGTATCACATTTTTGCTGCACTTGTTCGTCGGTCTTTAAAAGTTATATACACACGGTAAAATTATGTAAGAAAATTTTGTATGAAACCAGAGCTGGTAAAATGTAGTATCGATGTGTAGTAGCGTCGGTGCCCAACAGCGATCGCTGGATCAAGGTGTATATGAGGGAGTAACTTTTAGATAGAGAGATGTATGGAGGACTCTCAAGTGTAAAGACATGTTGTATCTGATGTGTGCTGGATATATACTTACTCGCTGTGCGCAGTAATGATTTTTATTTGCAAGATACCATGCTGGTAATAATTAAGGTAAAGAAAGTTCATTTGTTTCCAGGGCAATGAGCGAATAAGTAAGTGATGATTGAGACAGTGTATAACACACAGATCCAATGATTTTGTAAAGTTAATTGTTTATGCATAATAAGTTTATTGTGTGTTAATTATGAGCATTATTAATTTTCAAGGAGTCAAAATACGAGTTTTAAAGTTAGTGTCATATTGTTACCTAACGCAAATCAATATCAGCTCCAAGACACGTCGTTTTTGATTAACTATTTTGCTCAAGAAGTTATTGTTTCAGTCATATTCTATTTAATTAAAAGGTATGCTAAGCAACAGCCTTGCACAATAGCTATTTGCTAACTGTACAGTTTAAAGTACAAGCAGGGAGCAGTGCGAAGAGCGTTAGTATTGCGCAGATAAAGGTGAGAAATTGTATTATATCAGGCATAGCATTCGTTAAGCACAGGGGCTATTATTTTAAAACTGATCAACTTTTGAAACTTCCTGGCAGATTAAAACTGTGTGTCCGACTGAGACTCGAACTCGGGACCTTTACCTTTCGCAGGCAAGTGCTCTACCATCTTTTTTTTTTAAAATCTCAGTTTGTTCACTTTGGTTCGTTGCATCTGCTCGGGGCGGACGTCGTAAGACACCCGTTTAAGTTCGTTGTTGATCCATTAACTCAGTTTTTTATTACAGAGGGCTGCTAACCCTCTGACCGAACACGCTGAGCTACCGTGCCGACGCCATCTGAGCTACCGAAGCACGACTCACGCCCGGTACTCATAGCTTTACTTCTGCCAGTATCTCGTCTCCTACCTTTCAAACTTTACAGAAGCTCTCCTGCAAACCTTGCAGAACTAGCACTCCTGAAAGAAAGGATACTGCGGAGACATGGCTTAGCCACAGCCTGGGGGATGTTTCCAGAATGAGATTTTCACTCTGCAGCGGAGTGTGCGCTAATATGAAACTTCATACTTTTGACAGTCCCGCCGAGTGTGGCAAGTTACCGCTCCCTCCTCCTCGCGAAGTCTTGACCCTCAGTTCCACGTTCCCTATTCTTTCCTTGGTTCCTAGTGGGGGGAAACGGGACTTGGTGGCCAGGCATCGGGTTGCGTCCCTTGCTCACTTTGATTCCGCCCCTCCCTTTGGGCGCCAGGAAGGTTCAACTGAAAAAAAAGAGACATGGCGTCGTTGGTCAGTAATCAAACGTCCTCGGTCCCGGGTTCAAACCCCACCACCGCTTAAGTTTTGAATAAAAATCATCAGCAAGGCTTTGCGGCATAGGAAGTCACCCTCATTCAGCCAACGACCTTCCTAAAGAGGGAGAGGGAACGGACAGAGGTTCAGAGCACTCTCTCACCCTTGGGGACGGAAAACTGCCCCTAAAAGCATTTAGGATCGGCGACGATCAACGGAATGAGGATGCATAAGGCATTAAAGACACATAACGTGTGTGCACAGGACAGATAGCCTGTAACTGAGAAAGTGTCATGATGATCTCTCCAGCGGCAAAAGATTCTGGAATAGTCCTTCATTCGGATCTCCGGGAGAGGATCTTCAAGGAGGAGGTGATCATGAGAAAAAGATTGAATGGTAAAGATAACGTACTACGAGTCAGGGCGTGAAATGTCAGAAGTTTGATCGTGGTAGGGAAGCTAGAAAATCTGAAAAGGGAAATGCTAAGGCTAAGTCTAATATAGCGGTCGTCAATGAAGTTAAACTGAAAGAAGAAAACGATTTCTAGTTACATGAGTACAAGACAGTATCATCAGCAGCAGAAAATGGAATAACGGGAGTAGGCTTCATTATGAATGGAAAGGTAGGACAGAGAGTGAGTTACTGTGAACACTTCAGTGATAGGTTTGTTCTCATTAGCGTCGACGGCACACCGGCACTGACAACGATAGTTTAGGTATACAAGCCGACGTTGCAAGCTGTAGATGAAGCGACAGAGAAAGTATTTGCTGGTAATAAACAGGAAATTCAGTACATAAAGGGAGACAGAAATGTGATAGTCATGGGTAGACTGGAATTGTAGGGGAAGGAATAGAAGAAAGGGTTACTTCAGAGTAAGGACTTTTTGCTGGGAATGAGTGACGACAAGCCTGAGTTCTCCAATAATTTTCAGCTAGTAATAGCGAATATTCTGTTCAAGACCAGGAGATACAGGAAAAT
This sequence comes from Schistocerca gregaria, assembly GCF_023897955.1. Classification (NCBI taxonomy): domain Eukaryota; kingdom Metazoa; phylum Arthropoda; class Insecta; order Orthoptera; family Acrididae; genus Schistocerca; species Schistocerca gregaria. Next base: position 1,167,549,594 of record NC_064920.1, read on the forward strand.
TTCAGTGATATTACACCATGTTCAGGCAGAGATTCCGAAATCAAACTCTCGATTGTAAACTGCACCCAAGGGTAGATGTAGACTTAGATCACAATTTAGTAGTGAAGAACGGTAGGCTGAGGTTTAGGAGACTAGTTGAGAAGAATCAATGCCCAATGAAATGGGATACGGAAGTACTAAGGGATGAGGAGATACGCTTGAAGTTCTCTAAGGCGGTAGATGCTGCGATGATTAGTAAGCAGTAAGCAGTTCAGCTGAAGAGGAATGGACATCTATAAAGAGGGCAATCACAGAAGTTGGAATGAAAAACACAGCTGCAAAAAAGGTAACTGCGGAGAAACCATGCTAAACAGAAGAAAAACTTCAGTTGATCGATGAGAGGAGGAACTACAAAAATGTTTGGGGAAATTTGGGAATAGAGAAACACCAATCACTTAGGAATGAAATATATCGGAATAGAATGGAAGCTAAGGCGAAATGGCTGAATGAAAAATGTGAAGAAATCTAAAAGAATTGGTTGTTGGAGGGACTGGATCAGCATTTAGATAAAGTCACAACAAAAGTATGATTAGTTATAGTGGGAATGCAATGAGAATTCCACTGTTAAATGTAGAGGAGAGAGCTGGTAGGTGGAAGGTCTCTGTGAGGGGGGAGACTTGTCTGATGACGTGATACTCGTATGAGAAGAAGCAGGAGTCAATTTAGAAGAGATAGGGGATCCAGTATTAGAATCGCTATTTCCAAGATCTTTGGAAGACTTAAGATCGAATAAGGTTAAAGGGATAGATAACATTCCATGTGAAATCACTGGGGGAAGTGGCAACAAAACGACTATTAATGTTGGCGTGTAGAATGTATGAGTCGTGCAACATACCATCTGACATTCGGAAAAACATCATCCACACAATTTCGAAAATTGCAAGAGCCGACAAGTACGAGAATTATCGCACAATCAGCTTAACAGCTCATGCATCCAAGTTGCTGACAAGAATAATATACACAGGAATGGAAAAGGAAACTGACGATGTGATAGTGACGATCAGTTTGGCTTTAGGAAAGGTAAAGGTACCAGAGAGGCAGTTCTGACGTTGCGGTTGATAATGGAAGACACGTTCATAGAATTTGTCGAAGTGGGGGAAGCTGATGACATTGCTATCTTCAGTAAAGGTGAAGAAGATTAACAGGATCTGCTTAATGCATCAGTACAGACTACGTATTGCGAGTAAATCGATGAAAGACGAAACTAATGAGAAACAGCAGAAACTAGAACAACGAGAATCTTAACATCAAAATTGGTGACCACGCTATAGATGAAGGTAAAGAAATCTGCAACCTAGGAGGGAAAATAACCATTGATGGACGGGGCAGGAAGAACATCACAAGCAGATTAACACTGACAAAAAGGGCATACCTGGCGAAGAGAAGTCTACTAGTATCGAACATAGATCTTAATTTCAGGAAGAAATTTCTGAGAGTGGACGTCTGGAGCACAGAGTTGTATGGTAGTGAAACATAGACTGTGGGAAAACCGGTACAGAAGAGAGGCCGTGCTACAGAATAATGTTGAGAATCAGATTGACTGATAAGTTAAGGAATGAGGAGGTTCTCCGCAGAATCGACGAGGAACGGAATATATGAAAAACACTGACCAGAAGACGGGACAGGGTTGTTGGACATTTGTTAAGGAATCACAGAATAGCTTCCATGGCACTATAGGGGGCTGTAGAGGGTAAAACTGTAGAAGAAGGCAGAGATTGGAATACATCCAGCAGTTAACTGAGGACGTACGTTGCAAGTGTTACTATGAGATGAAGAGGTTGGCACAGAAGAGGAATTCGTGGCGGACCGCATCAAACCATTCAGAAGACTGATGACTTAGAAAAAGAAGGAAAAGAACCCTTCTCGTTTAGCAGAGAAATAAAATTATGTGTCAGGGGACATTGGGTAGCATGATGTGTTTTTGTTTATCACAAAGATGTGAACAACAGTACGCCTTTTCTACATAGTCTCCTATATTTTTAATTCTGTAGTCCATTTCCTGTCCTCAACATAAACATATGACTGTGTACCATTCGCGTAAACATATCATTCTTAAAAAATTGAATACTTCTGTTTTGTACTGCGCGGTGAGCCGGGATAACTAGGTCACCCATTTCCTAGATTTGACAGTAGAAAAATGGAAACACAGCAGATATTCAGATCAGTCAAGTCAATTGTGTTCAGCTAAAGATTCATTTGTGCACAATGTACATGAAGGACGAGAAGGTAGAAATGCTACTAATCTATGGAGAATATAACTTAGCTGAACAGCAATAGAAGACATATAGGACACACTGCTTACTGGTGGCCAATAAACTTGCAGTGTAGTGTTTTGGATGGCAGTACGCTGCAAGCTATAATTTGTAAGCTACACCTAGCCGAGTAATTACATATTATAGTTGCGTCTCTATCAAAGCAGACACATGCTACATAATAAGCCACAGAGTCACTGCCTTAGGTGACAATATCACCTACAGCTATTTGACAATCACATTGTAAATTTAGTAATTTTCACCTAGATATTTGGTGACATGATATTTGAGAATAACGCTCTTCACGGATTGGTTGGTTGATTCGAGGGAGGGGACGAAACAGCGAGGTCATCAGTCACATAGGATTAGGGAAGGATGGGGAAGGAAGTTGGCCGTGCCCTTTCAAAGGAACCATCCTGGTCTTTGCCTGAAGTGATTTACGGAAATCACGGAAAACCTAAATCAGGATAGCTGGACGCGGGCTTAAACCGTCGTCCTCCCGAATGCGAGGCCAGTGTGCTAACCAGTGCACCACCTCACTCGGGTTCTTCACAGGAATTCATATGCTGCATAAATAAAATATTTCATTATAATTTTAGTATTAGTTTGTTGATGTTTGTATTGGTCTGGAAATTTTTTACACTACTTAGTTACAAGGAAAATTAGCGTATCGTATTTCGGACTACCTCATGTCTGAAAGTGGTTTTTATCCATGGAGTGTGGAAGTTTTTAAAAAATAAACATGCAGTTAAATGAGAAAATTTGAGATTCTTGTAAAATTCTACGGTAAGGTCATATTACGAAAATTTTTTATAGATGTATGATGCCTTCTAGACGTTATGTGACATGTAGACTGGGAGCTTGTTCATTGGATAATTTTATATTGTATGTTATGGCAGAATGTTGTGATTACACGTGACATTTCTACTTTAGTGGTTTGAAATTTTGCGACGCTAAACAGCGCATTAAAAGATGATGTCGCATTAAAATACCTTGCACGTAAATAGCTGAACTGTCCAGGAAAGGCCCATTTACAAATAAAAGTAAGACGTCGTGAGAGTAAATCTTGTCTGGTTTTTACTGCAGTGGGCGTATATATATATATATATATATATATATATATATATATATATATATATATATATATATCCCTGGGGGATCAGGGACACCATGCAGAGAAGAATCGGAGCTTCTCAAAAACTCCTCACACTCTCAAAACGAAAGGCAAAAATTTTATTGGTACAATTAATGTGAACACCCTCACTAAAACAGGCAAATTAAAGCAACTTACCAACGCAATGGGAAAATTTAACCTGAAAATCAATGCATTGCAAGAGACAAGATTCACAGATGAAGGACACTTTAACACAGAGAATTAGAGGATCTACAAGGGCAAACCTGCCATAAAAGTAAGAGACAAACTACCACTTTTCGGAACACGATTCGCCGTACACACTTCCGTACTCGACTCAGTTATTGACTTCACGTCTCCCAATGAAAGAGTCTCCCTATTATCAGTAAAATCAGCTAATAAAGCATACACTCTGATCAATGTGCACGCCCCCACAAATCACCACAATAAAATCTACCCTGAAACAGTGGACAATTTCTGGGAAACACTAGAAGAAACAACAAATAAAGTATCTAGGCACCATGTGAAAATCTTAGTAGGCGATTTTAACGCACAATTAGGGAAGGGAAAAAAATTCAGAGATACCACTGGACCCCACACCAAACACAAACGTAACCAACAAGAATGGTGAAAAACTAATCGACTTCTGCAGAAACTTTGGACTTAAAATAATGAGTACCCAGTTTCAAAAACCTGCACATAAATTAACCACATGGAGATCACCCAGTCTTAGACAGGGTAAATACCAAATAGACCATGTCGCAATTTCCAAAGAAAACATAAAAGAGATTCAAAATATCAGAACCCGCAAAGGTGTCTTTGAATCAGATCATCATCTTCTCCAAATAAAAACAAAATTCCAACCTAACAGAATGCTAAAAAGTCCACCCAAAAGTGCCAAACCAGATCCGGAATATCTGCAACTCAACAAAGAAAAAATCATCATGCAAATTAATCAGGAAAAATCAACAGACTGGAAGAAATTAACAGAGAAAATTCAGGAAGCTCTCAAATTAGGACAACCCCCTCGTAACAGGAAACATCGCTGGTGGAATGCAACCTGTGATGAGGCAGTCGATAACCGAATAACTGCATGGAAAAAAATTAGCAGTCACAAAACTGAAGAAAACTGGAAGAACTTTCTTAAAACCCAAAAACAGACTTCAAAAACAATTAGAAACGAAAAACGGGGTTATGACAACAACAGACTCTCTGAAATCCAGCAGGATTTCATCAAAAATAATACAAGTAATTTTTATAAGACTTTCAGAGAAAAGTTACAGGGATACCAAACGCCTAGCTTGTGCTTCGAGAAACCCGATGGCTCTTTGGAAACCAATACGAAAAATAACTGCAAAATCTTAACCCAATATTTCAGTTCCCTCCTCAACAGCGAACCACCCCAAGAAAAACTTGTCTTCTCTTCTCCAGTATTCACACACCCAGACTCACATGCCCCGGACCTTGAAGAAATTATGGAGATAGTCAAGCAGCTGAAAAATAACAAAGCACCAGGAGAAGACAGGATCATTGCTGAGTTCTGGAAACTAAACGATCCTATACTTATGCAGAAATTACACCATATAATGTCAGACATATGGATAACGGAGCAGATACCAGAGGACTGGAAATGCGCTCTAATTCACCCGCTACACACAAAGGGCGACAAGACAGACATGAACAATTACAGAGGAATTTCCCTGCTCCCAGTCGCTTACAAAAATCCTTTCCAAAGCGCTTTTAAACAGGATTGAATCCCAAGCAGATACACTAATTGGTGAATACCAGGCCGGATTCATAAAAGGACGCTCATGTGCGGAACAGATCTGGTGCTTAAAGACAATATTAGAAATGAGGAATTGCAGAAACACAGTAGTTACATTCATCGACTTCAGAAAAGCATATGATTCAGTGGACTGTGGAACCCTGTTTAAAATCATGGAAGAATTTGGGATCGACCGAAAGACACGAAAAATCACAGAACAGACACTTACAGGAACAACGGCCAAAGTGAAATTCATGGGCGAAGTATCAGAACCCTTCGAAATCAAATCTGGAGTCCGACAGGGAGACGGACTATCCCCAATCCTTTTCAGTATTGTTCTAGAAAAGATAATCAGGGAATGGGAACCTCACGTAAAGGGTATCCAAATTGGTATCAAAAAAGAGAACCGAATTAAAGTCAAGTGCCTTGCTTTCGCTGATGATATTGCAATTATCACCAATAACAGAACAGAAGCGATTCAGGCAGTGGAAGAACTACATGAAATTTCACAAAAAACCGGACTACAGATATCTTATGAAAAGACCCAACATATGGAAAGGCAGCCAGAAAATAAATCCCCTTTAATAACAAAATATGGTAAAATTGCACAAGTCTGCCATTTTAAATACCTCGGTGAAACTATGCAGTCCTCAGGATTAAACCGAATTGCCAATGAACAAAGAGTCACCAAGCTCCAGAAGGCCTACAAGCCAACATGGACGCATGGATGCATTTCGACAGACGCAAAATTAAGGCACTCTACAACAGTGATTCTTCCAGAAGCAATCTATGCAGCTGAAACAATGGTGATTGATAGTCATTCAAAAATTAAGGAAATAGAAAAGCAGGAAAGAAAAATTCTCAGGAAGATTTACGGTCCGATCAACAAAAATGGCATTTGGATGAAGAGACCACAAAACGAACTCTATAGAAAGATCAACATATTAACAGATGAAATCAGAAAGCGCCGAGCCAAATTTTGTACACACATCTACAGGATGGAAAACTCCAGAACAGCAAAGAAATTATTCAATATTATAACAAGAAGTAAATGTGGCACAGAATGGCTGAAAGAAGTCCAGAGGGATTTACAGAAGATCAAACATAAAAAATCTCGAAGATCGCACCGAGTGCCGGCATAAAATCACAAGTGTGAAGTTTGGGGAAAGAACATCGCGTCAGCCTGGTAAAAAATGGACAGAGGAGCGGAAGAAGCATTCTGAGAGGATGAGGTTTTGGGAAGCAAAGAAGAAATACATCCGAAGATGAAATTATGATTCAAGTTCAATCGCTCTCCTATAGGGGAACAATCGTTATATATATATATATATATATATATATATATATATATATATATATATATATATATATATATATATATATATATAGAACACAGAGCTAGCGACGTGCAGTGGCAATGAAATTAAAATTTACAAACAAATTTTAAAAACTTTTGTTTGATTGCTTTTAGATCCTATAAATATGATATCTACACTGCAAAGTACAAAATTGTAGCAGTATATTACTTACCTACAGACGTTCCATCTTGCTTATTAATAGCTATTGCTACTGTATAATCTTTTGTAAAATCTTTCTTTAACTTAAGATTTTGACTACTTAAATTGTTGTACAAATTTCTGCAAAGTGAAATGTATGATTCAAATGATGTAAATGGAAACATTAACGTCCGTTACCACGCTGCCACCTAACGGGGATAAGATGTAGCTGGTCTGTCACAGAGCCCGACTCAGTCTAGCTCAAGACGAGCAAGTGTGTGGACGCACGTAAGTAACATGGCAACATGATGCTGACTGGCTGTGATCTAACTGATAGTAGAGCTTGCATTTCCAAAGTACTTAAATTTTCGTTATTGTCAGTAAAATATATGGCATAAGTTTGAAAAAGATTGAGGTGTTTATATGTAAACTATTATACTTACGTATTTTGTTACTACTGGAAAAGGAAATATGTTTGCAAATGCAATGTATGTGTGTGTTGTATTGCAGATCCGAAGATGACAGCGAAAGCAGTCATCAGTTCAAAATAAATGTGTAAATACGATCTTGGCTCTGAAGTATTACTTGAAACACTTCAATCTGTACATCGCGGCCTTATCAGGATATCTGTAATGTATAATTTCTTTTACTTGTACCATTTTTCTACATAGTCACCATTACGTTCTATGGTCCCACGCCCGTCCGCTTTCTGAAACAGCATACACTTGCTGTTGCTAAAAGCACTCGCCCTGTGCTCGTGGCCATGTTTTCACTGCATGAATTACGCTCTCGACATCTTCAAAGTGACCCAAACAGTTATAAGTCAGAGTGAGCCAGGCTTGGGCCTTAGGTTGGATGAGGCAGTGATGTCAAACCCAGTTTCGTGACGTCCTCACGGGTTCTGAAATTTGTGTGTGTGCTTGCACTGTCGTGTTTTAGCAAGATTTCTTTTCGATTCTTGTGAGACCGACCACAGTGGAAACGGTTCTTCAGTACATTTAGGGTTTTCACATATGCCTCTGAAATAATGATTTATAACACATCCCAGCGAATGACAGCATCGCCACCCAAGAAAAACTGTCATCACGACATTGTTAGCTGAAGGCTTCGGTTTTCTTTTGTGCTGCATTTTTATTTTCGGATCAAAGTGATGCACTCGGGTTTTGTTACTTGCAACGATCCATAACAGAAAGGGCTGTCCATTGGCGTCAAACTGAATCACAGCTCAGGTAAAATAGCTCTTGTTCGAATGTTATGGGTCGTTTAGAGCATTCGTAGAATCCATCTGGAATACACGTTTGAATATCCAGAATTTCGGTCACTACACACGCACATCCAACAATCGCCGATAGATGTATAGCCCATTGTGAGATAACTTGCACGAATAATGGCAACCGAGCAATTGTCCATGTCAGGAGCAGTGGCTGTTACAGGATTTCTCGTCAACATTTAAGGAGGTCGTCGGTTTCTGCACTTTTTTTTACACATCGCCCGACAGTACTTCTATCAACTACATCATTACCATACTGCACAAAATTATTTACGGCTGTTAACGACTGTTTCTTTTACCACATCGAAGAATTCATTACGACAAGCTCATTTGTCGGTTAGCTACGGCTATGCCACATATCGGAATTGTTCGAAACTGTATACAACCGCGAGTAAACATCAAATGTGAAGCACTTAAGATGAGTTTTGCTGCGTATGTATTCCTGGATATAAAAAGACAGAAAATTAATAACTGGGGCATTATTTACTGAACTAACCTGGTAGACAACTGTCAACACCACCTGTGGAAGTAATTCTTGATGACTGATTGCCTCTGTTGATTTAAACTTATGTTTATTTCACACCCCTGTAGATTGCCTTTGATGATGGGACTTACGGAGCACAATATTTAACTTAATTAGTGGATCCAGGGATATTTAAGTTGGAATAAAGCTTCGATGAATTCCATATTCATGTAGGTATGTGATCTGTGCAGAACGTTTTACTGGCGTCCGAGGAAACCGCATTAGGGAATGGCTGAGAGAGATAAAACAGCAGAAATGCGCGTTAGAGCGCTATAAATGCTGGAACGGACTGAAACCGCATTAGGGAATGGCTGAGAGAGATAGAACAGCAGAAATGCGCGTTAGAGCGCTGTAAATGCTGGAACGGACTGAAACCGCATTAGGGAATGGCTGAGAGAGATAAAACAGCAGAAATGCGCGTTAGAGCGCTGTAAATGCTGGAACGGACTGAAACCGCATTAGGGAATGGCTGAGAGAGATAAAACAGCAGAAATGCGCGTTAGAGCGCTGTAAATGCTGGAACGGACTGAAACCGCATTAGGGAATGGCTGAGAGAGATAAAACAGCAGAAATGCGCGTTAGAGCGCTGTAAATGCTGGAACGGACTGAAACCGCATTAGGGAATGGCTGAGAGAGATAAAACAGCAGAAATGCGCGTTAGAGCGCTGTAAATGCTGGAACGGACTGAAACCGCATTAGGGAATGGCTGAGAGAGATAAAACAGCAGAAATGCGCGTTAGAGCGCTGTAAATGCTGGAACGGACTGAAACCGCATTAGGGAATGGCTGAGAGAGATAAAACAGCAGAAATGCGCGTTAGAGCGCTGTAAATGCTGGAACGGACTGAAACCGCATTAGGGAATGGCTGAGAGAGATAAAACAGCAGAAATGCGCGTTAGAGCGCTGTAAATGCTGGAACGGACTGAAACCGCATTAGGGAATGGCTGAGAGAGATAAAACAGCAGAAATGCGCGTTAGAGCGCTGTAAATGCTGGAACGGACTGAAACTGCATTAGGGAATGGCTGAGAGAGATAAAACAGCAGAAATGCGCGTTAGAGCGCTGTAAATGCTGGAACGGACTGAAACTGCATTAGGGAATGGCTGAGAGAGATAAAACAGCAGAAATGCGCGTTAGAGCGCTGTAAATGCTGGAACGGACTGAAACCGCATTAGGGAATGGCTGAGAGAGATAGAACAGCAGAAATGCGCGTTAGAGCGCTGTAAATGCTGGAACGGACTGAAACCGCATTAGGGAATGGCTGAGAGAGATAAAACAGCAGAAATGCGCGTTAGAGCGCTGTAAATGCTGGAACGGACTGAAACCGCATTAGGGAATGGCTGAGAGAGATAAAACAGCAGAAATGCGCGTTAGAGCGCTGTAAATGCTGGAACGGACTGAAACCGCATTAGGGAATGGCTGAGAGAGATAGAACAGCAGAAATGCGCGTTAGAGCGCTGTAAATGCTGGAACGGACTGAAACCGCATTAGGGAATGGCTGAGAGAGAGAGAACAGCAGAAATGCGCGTTAGAGCGCTGTAAATGCTGGAACGGACTGAAACCGCATTAGGGAATGGCTGAGAGAGAGAGAACAGCAGAAATGCCCGTTAGAGCGCTGTAAATGCTGGAACGGACTGAAACCGCATTAGGGAATGGCTGAGAGAGATAAAACAGCAGAAATGCACGTTAGAGCGCTGTAAATGCTGGAACGGACTGAAACCGCATTAGGGAATGGCTGAGAGAGATAAAACAGCAGAAATGCGCGTTAGAGCGCTGTAAATGCTGGAACGGACTGAAACCGCATTAGGGAATGGCTGAGAGAGATAAAACAGCAGAAATGCGCGTTAGAGCGCTGTAAATGCTGGAACGGACTGAAACCGCATTAGGGAATGGCTGAGAGAGATAGAACAGCAGAAATGCGCGTTAGAGCGCTGTAAATGCTGGAACGGACTGAAACCGCATTAGGGAATGGCTGAGAGAGAGAGAACAGCAGAAATGCGCGTTAGAGCGCTGTAAATGCTGGAACGGACTGAAACCGCATTAGGGAATGGCTGAGAGAGATAAAACAGCAGAAATGCGCGTTAGAGCGCTGTAAATGCTGGAACGGACTGAAACCGCATTAGGGAATGGCTGAGAGAGATAAAACAGCAGAAATGCGCGTTAGAGCGCTGTAAATGCTGGAACGGACTGAAACCGCATTAGGGAATGGCTGAGAGAGATAAAACAGCAGAAATGCGCGTTAGAGCGCTGTAAATGCTGGAACGGACTGAAACTGCATTAGGGAATGGCTGAGAGAGATAAAACAGCAGAAATGCGCGTTAGAGCGCTGTAAATGCTGGAACGGACTGAAACCGCATTAGGGAATGGCTGAGAGAGATAGAACAGCAGAAATGCGCGTTAGAGCGCTGTAAATGCTGGAACGGACTGAAACCGCATTAGGGAATGGCTGAGAGAGATAAAACAGCAGAAATGCGCGTTAGAGCGCTGTAAATGCTGGAACGGACTGAAACCGCATTAGGGAATGGCTGAGAGAGATAAAACAGCAGAAATGCGCGTTAGAGCGCTGTAAATGCTGGAACGGACTGAAACCGCATTAGGGAATGGCTGAGAGAGATAGAACAGCAGAAATGCGCGTTAGAGCGCTGTAAATGCTGGAACGGACTGAAACCGCATTAGGGAATGGCTGAGAGAGAGAGAACAGCAGAAATGCGCGTTAGAGCGCTGTAAATGCTGGAACGGACTGAAACCGCATTAGGGAATGGCTGAGAGAGAGAGAACAGCAGAAATGCCCGTTAGAGCGCTGTAAATGCTGGAACGGACTGAAACCGCATTAGGGAATGGCTGAGAGAGATAAAACAGCAGAAATGCACGTTAGAGCGCTGTAAATGCTGGAACGGACTGAAACCGCATTAGGGAATGGCTGAGAGAGATAAAACAGCAGAAATGCGCGTTAGAGCGCTGTAAATGCTGGAACGGACTGAAACCGCATTAGGGAATGGCTGAGAGAGATAAAACAGCAGAAATGCGCGTTAGAGCGCTGTAAATGCTGGAACGGACTGAAACCGCATTAGGGAATGGCTGAGAGAGATAGAACAGCAGAAATGCGCGTTAGAGCGCTGTAAATGCTGGAACGGACTGAAACCGCATTAGGGAATGGCTGAGAGAGAGAGAACAGCAGAAATGCGCGTTAGAGCGCTGTAAATGCTGGAACGGACTGAAACCGCATTAGGGAATGGCTGAGAGAGATAAAACAGCAGAAATGCGCGTTAGAGCGCTGTAAATGCTGGAACGGACTGAAACCGCATTAGGGAATGGCTGAGAGAGATAAAACAGCAGAAATGCGCGTTAGAGCGCTGTAAATGCTGGAACGGACTGAAACCGCATTAGGGAATGGCTGAGAGAGATAAAACAGCAGAAATGCGCGTTAGAGCGCTGTAAATGCTGGAACGGACTGAAACCGCATTAGGGAATGGCTGAGAGAGATAAAACAGCAGAAATGCGCGTTAGAGCGCTGTAAATGCTGGAACGGACTGAAACCGCATTAGGGAATGGCTGAGAGAGATAAAACAGCAGAAATGCGCGTTAGAGCGCTGTAAATGCTGGAACGGACTGAAACCGCATTAGGGAATGGCTGAGAGAGATAAAACAGCAGAAATGCGCGTTAGAGCGCTGTAAATGCTGGAACGGACTGAAACCGCATTAGGGAATGGCTGAGAGAGATAAAACAGCAGAAATGCGCGTTAGAGCGCTGTAAATGCTGGAACGGACTGAAACCGCATTAGGGAATGGCTGAGAGAGATAAAACAGCAGAAATGCGCGTTAGAGCGCTGTAAATGCTGGAACGGACTGAAACCGCATTAGGGAATGGCTGAGAGAGATAAAACAGCAGAAATGCGCGTTAGAGCGCTGTAAATGCTGGAACGGACTGAAACTGCATTAGGGAATGGCTGAGAGAGATAAAACAGCAGAAATGCGCGTTAGAGCGCTGTAAATGCTGGAACGGACTGAAACCGCATTAGGGAATGGCTGAGAGAGATAAAACAGCAGAAATGCGCGTTAGAGCGCTGTAAATGCTGGAACGGACTGAAACCGCATTAGGGAATGGCTGAGAGAGATAGAACAGCAGAAATGCGCGTTAGAGCGCTGTAAATGCTGGAACGGACTGAAACCGCATTAGGGAATGGCTGAGAGAGATAAAACAGCAGAAATGCGCGTTAGAGCGCTGTAAATGCTGGAACGGACTGAAACCGCATTAGGGAATGGCTGAGAGAGATAAAACAGCAGAAATGCGCGTTAGAGCGCTGTAAATGCTGGAACGGACTGAAACCGCATTAGGGAATGGCTGAGAGAGATAGAACAGCAGAAATGCGCGTTAGAGCGCTGTAAATGCTGGAACGGACTGAAACCGCATTAGGGAATGGCTGAGAGAGAGAGAACAGCAGAAATGCGCGTTAGAGCGCTGTAAATGCTGGAACGGACTGAAACCGCATTAGGGAATGGCTGAGAGAGAGAGAACAGCAGAAATGCCCGTTAGAGCGCTGTAAATGCTGGAACGGACTGAAACCGCATTAGGGAATGGCTGAGAGAGATAAAACAGCAGAAATGCGCGTTAGAGCGCTGTAAATGCTGGAACGGACTGAAACCGCATTAGGGAATGGCTGAGAGAGATAAAACAGCAGAAATGCGCGTTAGAGCGCTGTAAATGCTGGAACGGACTGAAACCGCATTAGGGAATGGCTGAGAGAGATAAAACAGCAGAAATGCGCGTTAGAGCGCTGTAAATGCTGGAACGGACTGAAACCGCATTAGGGAATGGCTGAGAGAGATAGAACAGCAGAAATGCGCGTTAGAGCGCTGTAAATGCTGGAACGGACTGAAACCGCATTAGGGAATGGCTGAGAGAGATAAAACAGCAGAAATGCGCGTTAGAGCGCTGTAAATGCTGGAACGGACTGAAACCGCATTAGGGAATGGCTGAGAGAGATAAAACAGCAGAAATGCACGTTAGAGCGCTGTAAATGCTGGAACGGACTGAAACCGCATTAGGGAATGGCTGAGAGAGATAAAACAGCAGAAATGCGCGTTAGAGCGCTGTAAATGCTGGAACGGACTGAAACCGCATTAGGGAATGGCTGAGAGAGATAAAACAGCAGAAATGCGCGTTAGAGCGCTGTAAATGCTGGAACGGACTGAAACCGCATTAGGGAATGGCTGAGAGAGATAGAACAGCAGAAATGCGCGTTAGAGCGCTGTAAATGCTGGAACGGACTGAAACCGCATTAGGGAATGGCTGAGAGAGAGAGAACAGCAGAAATGCGCGTTAGAGCGCTGTAAATGCTGGAACGGACTGAAACCGCATTAGGGAATGGCTGAGAGAGATAAAACAGCAGAAATGCGCGTTAGAGCGCTGTAAATGCTGGAACGGACTGAAACCGCATTAGGGAATGGCTGAGAGAGATAAAACAGCAGAAATGCGCGTTAGAGCGCTGTAAATGCTGGAACGGACTGAAACCGCATTAGGGAATGGCTGAGAGAGATAAAACAGCAGAAATGCGCGTTAGAGCGCTGTAAATGCTGGAACGGACTGAAACCGCATTAGGGAATGGCTGAGAGAGATAAAACAGCAGAAATGCGCGTTAGAGCGCTGTAAATGCTGGAACGGACTGAGACCGCTCATTATGATAAACGTTCCCGCGGAGCGCTCTCATTAAACACGCGCGTGCCCCACCCTCACCATGCCCCGGGCATGCTCATCACCTGTCTGCGTCAACACACGACCAGCGCGCTAAGTGGTTATTGTACAGCGTCAATGTCTCTCTCTCTCTACCCACAGTTTCACATTCAGTTCGAACGGTCCAGTCGAATATTCTCTGAAGCGGCCCGAATGCCTCTCTCTCGCCGGCCGCCACAGAGTCTGTGTTAATTACCACAACTTAGAGCCGGGATTAAATCCCTCTGCACTGAAGGATCCTCTTCATTTGGGCTTCGACTCTACGAGAATTACTGTTGGGGGCGTTCACTAAATACGCCGTATCTTGAGTGGCTCTTACTAATATGTGTTTGATTCTTCCATGAAGAAGCTCGAAGTCTTTGCAGTAAATGTAAATGTCGTGTGAATAGGGCCTCCCGTCGGGTAGACCGTTCGCTGGGTGCAAGTCTTTCGAGTTGACGCCACTTCGGTGACTTGCGCGTCGATGGTATAACACTATCGTCCGCTACTGCTATACCATAACCACGAAGCTGGATGCAGTTTGTAAAATAGAACTATTTTGTTAGAGTAATTATGGTATAAAGCAACAGAGCAGTGTTACCCTCTGAGAGGAATTTTGTTATGTTGACCGTGATATACAGCTAACGGAAGTGGCGTATCGCAAGCGAAAGTCAGAAATACGTAAATATTTAAACAGTAACAAATAATATTTAACCTATACACAATGTTTAAAGGATAAAGAAAACGGTCGCCAGCCTAATTAGGCGAGAGAATGATTAACATTATTGTTCAAGAAAATAGTTATTAGTAACTTTAACGGACAAACACAACCCAATAGGTTTTATAACATTACTATTAATATTCACTGAAGAATCATAAATTGGACATAGGTTAAGTATTATTTTTCAAACACTTCCCTAACTGGTATAAAATTATAGATGTAGTTCACTGCAAAATTATGAGCTGGTCACAGGTTAAGTCTCACTCAGTTAAATACTTCACTATTTAAAATGAAAGTTAATTGGAATTCACTAACAGGTTACTTCTCAGTGTCTTTTGAATAAAGAAATTATTGTTTACATAAATAGTGGTCTTCCCGTTACTTGTTACCTAGCATCAGCACAATAGACGAACTGTGGATCCTGTTATACTATTAATATGCACTTCCAATACACGAGAGAGACAAACACTTAGCAAACATGAATATATAAAACTTCCTGGCAGATTAAAACTGTGTGCCCGACCGAGACTCGAACTCGGGACCTTTGCCTTTCGCGGGCAAGTGCTCTGGTAGAGCAAAGGTCCCGAGTTCGAGTCTCGGTCGGGCACACAGTTTTAATCTGCCAGGAAGTTTCATATCAGCGCACACTCCGCTGCAGAGTGAAAATCTCATTCTGGAATGAATATATAACTTTCCACTATTGCAGTTTTCCACTTTTACTACAGTGAAACACAATTTTGACAAATTTGCAAGAAACTGACTCACCTTTTAAAATTTACTACAGGCAGCACTATGATCATTAACTAAGCAAAACTTATAGGCCTCAGTTTTAGGAATAATTAATCTTTAAAAGAAACTACAAATTGTCTTTATTACCACACTTTTCTACTTTCAAATAAATGATGAAATAGATGACTTTGAAACTCCACAAAACTTTAAATTGAACTGTTTCCATTACTGGGAGGCTTTGACAAAGCTACATTTACTAGCTGCCACAATTTCACTAAATTCACAGTAAATCTGAATACTCCGTTCTTACCAATGGTCAAACAACACTATTTAATTAACTATTTGGCTTTGAGGCTTTTATTTTTTCCACAAACTAGGACACTCGGTAATTATAGTTCAAATGGAGAGGAACCTGAGAGGTTTTGTGATAGGGATAAAATCAAGGTAGGTACGTACATGAATTCAGTTATACGTTACCTTATATTTGTGCTATTTGTGCACACTAAAACATCCAATGAGCTGATCCTTCATTGTGCATTATCCTAGTATTCTGTTACAGTGATTGCGCACTGTGGTGGCAACTGCATGTTGGTAAGTGGATTTGCAGGCAGAATTACTGGACTCTGCCCTTCTTGGTGGCGATGATGGATACCAATTCCAGAATATTTCCGGATTTTTGTCCATCCATGCGAGGCGTTGGTAAGCGGCAGGAAAAGCCTCCCTCGGAGCCAGCACAATATACAACTTTTACATGGGCAGTGCACAGTTTGGTAGCTCGTCCCCGACTGACTCTTGGTTCCACCTTTTCTACCAAGACCAACCACAATTTGCGCGCGCTACACAGTTTCGTTCCCGATGGGAACCACAAGACCTTTTACATGCAAACTAACTAAGAACCCTAAGTGAAGGTCAGCAGTTTACATGACAGCAAACAAACATATTAAATAAAACAGAACATTTGCACATATTGGCATTTCTATAAAAAAAACTATTTAAACAAATTCCAAAAATATACAGTAAGTTTTGTCTCCCTCCAATTGGGACAAAGAATTTAAATGACAGATATACTACATTGCATAGAATCAAACCATGACATCAAAGTTTTACAAAGAAAGGAGTATACAATTTCGTGTTATCGCTTCAGTCAAACAACATTTACAGTAGCTCAACGATGTAACTTTAAATGAAACAAAAGAAAAATAAATCAGTAGAGCATTAGAGTAATGGTGTTGCAATGGGGGATGATTAGGACGACACAACACCCAGTCCCTAAGCGGAGAAAATCTCCGACACAGCCGGGAATCGAATCCGGGCCCTTAGGATTGACATTCTGTCTCGCTGACAACTCAGCTACAGGGGCCGGACGTCTTTGCAATACGTAAAGTACACTTCGAAACAAATTAAAGAATCTCTATTTGGAAATCCCCCGTAATTGTCTCCCATTGAGAAGGATAAGTTTGCTGGGGCGCCTACAACCTTCCTCTGTAATGGATCAAAAGCGTGGCACCCTACGGTGTCACCCTCTGGCACGACGACGCCCCAACTAACAAGGTGTCGTCACTTGCGAGAACATGGCTCCAGCTCAAAGGTGGATTAATGCAGTCACACTGGCACCGAATTTCGCCATAGTGCTTCCAACGACACTGTGGATGTCCCGCACGATGGGAAGAGCGTCACACCCCGTCTAACCCACAGTTCACTCCTCCGTTTGACGCCTCTACGATCGCGTGAGATTCTTACTGGTGGTCAAGGAACGCCTTTCAGATACTGCTGCTCAGAATCAACACGAGACGGGCTCAGAACGTTGCATAAACTGTGTCATCCAACCCGCTCCTTCCCTAGGGGAGCTCGTTTTTACACATTCTGCTTTCGAAAACGGCCGTTTGCCGTGCGATGTACGACAAAATGACTTTCTTGACAGTTTTTGCCACTGCTGACACGCTCCAGACGGATCATCCTTTTTCTAAGCACATCGCGGAGTTGTAACCCAATTGAACGTGATCTGACACCTTTGGAATGTAGAGTGGCCGTAAGATTTGCTTTGGTATATAGGATGGAACCACAAAGGACAGTTAGAAGCAATTCCACGAAATATGAACGTAATCCGAAGCAGAAAAGTGTGTTTATGCTTTTCCGCCCCACCTTTTTAACGCCCTTCTATGGCTGGAGTATGTGACGCTGACAAGCGTGTGAATAAAACGGCTTAACGTCCCTCTACGACATGCCTGTCCGGCACACCAACGTTGCCAACTGGGCACCTTTGTTGTTGGACACTAAAATTGTCCCTATATGGACACATCCAACTACCGATCTCTACCCACCGTCCAGATAAGCAAAGCTTTCGACATCCCACATGGCAGGACCGTATTTGGACAAAGTTGTTTTGTGGACGCTGCAGAAGTCTCGCTGGGTTGCCGGTGCACATCCTCCATAAGGTCCGATCTCTTCCCATGAGCCCTGCAGAAAGACATGTGGCCGTTGATTTGCTTCCCACGAAGAAGCACACTCGTGGGTACGATCATAGTACAGTATGCAACCGCGGACATTTTTCCATTAACAAGGGGAGGCCGCCAATTGTGAAATTCTGATTCGATTCATACTGCGCATAATAAAAGCTCATAGCCAGAGGTGTAATGTGGCAAAGCACCAAGATGCACTTCTCAGCCGTTGTAGAGAAAATCGACGGTTAAAAGAAACCGCTGCGGTAAAATACTCTCTACGATTAGTAATTTTCTATAGCGTCGTGGCGCAGCGGTAAGCGCTCGGGTTCGTAATCAGAAGGTCGCCGGATCAAATCTCGCGCCATGCAACCTTTTTTTTTTTAGTATTTGTTTTTTGTAATTCTAATGTGTACACACACACACACACACACACACACACACACACACATATATATATATATATATATATATATATATATATATATATATAATTCCTGGCAATCAGTTGCAACAATTATGCATATAATAAATTGTTGAAAATCGTTGCCGTGGAAAAACTGGCGACTTCGAACATCATTATGTTTTCTGCAAAGAAAGTTGTATTTCATAAATGTTATTAATTGTCTTCATAATGTTAACCACGTATAGTTAACGGAAGACGTAGAAACGATATTCCGAAACGTTCGAATTAGAATAGAGACCCCACGAACACAAATTTTCTGTGGCAGGTATGAAATATAAACTCTGTTACTCGCTCGTTACACTTGAAGGACAGATGTTGAATGGGCCGAAACGAGCCGCCGCATAAAGCGTAGTTGCCTGTTAACTTCGGAAGAAGGTAGATGCGGTCCCTAGCGCAACTTATCGTCGAAAATCAGTGCGGACGTGAGAGCTTTGGTACACTCTGCTAAACAAACGGAAAAATGGAGGCGGTACAATTGGAGAGCGATCCGCCTTCACCAACATGCATAAGCAATTCATTAATAGTTTATATATATATATATATATATATATATATATATATATATATATATATACTGCATGGGGCGAGATTCGATCCGGCGACCTTCGGATTATGAACCCAAGCGCTTACCGCTGCGCCACGACGCTGTAGAAAATTGTTAATCATACAGAGTATTTCACCGCAGCGGTTTCTTTTAACTGTCGATTTTATCGACAACGGCTGAGAAGTGCATCTTGGTGCTTTGCCACATTACACCTCTGGCTATGAGCTTTTATTACGCGCAGTATGAATCGAATCTGAATTTCACAATTGGCTGCCTCCCCTTGTAAGACATTGACTGTCTTGTCTCACATGGGATAAACGTATTAACACTTATGGTTATTACTTTTGAACTAATAGATAGCTACTCCCTGTTTTCCATCTGCCTCGTTTTCGTTTGACTGCTCCTTACGTACACTATATGATAAAAAGTATCCGGACACCCCTAAAACATACGATTTTCATATTAGGTGCATTTTGCTGCCACCTACTTCCAGCTACTCCATATCAGCGATCTCAGAAGTCATTAGACATCGTGAGACAGCAGAATGGGGTGCTCCACGGAACTCGAACGTGGTAAGGTGATTGGGTGTCACTTCTGTCATAAGTTTGTATGCGAGGCTTCCACGCTCCTAAACATCCCTAGGTCCACTGTTTCCAATGTGATAGTGAAGTGGAAACGTGAAGGGACACGTACAGCACACAAGCGTATAGGCCGACCTCGTCTGTTGACTGATAGAGACCGCCGACAATTGAAGAACGTCGTAATATGTATGAGGCAGACATCTATCCAGACTATGGATTCCAAACCGCATCAGGATCCACTGCAAGTACTATGAAGCTTAGGCGGGAGATGAGAAAACTTGGATTTCATGGTCGAGCGGCTGCTCATAAGCCACACATCACGCCGGTAAATGCCCAACGATGCCTCTTTTGGTGTAAGGAGCGTAAACATTGGTGATTGAACCGTGGAAAAACGTTGTGTGGAATGACGAATCACGGTACACAATGAGGCGATCAGATGGCAGGGTGTGGGTGTGGCGGATGCCTGGTGAGCGTGATCTGCCAGCGTCGGGTTTTTCATGGAGGGGTCTTACACCTCTTGTTGTTTTGAATGGCACTATCACAGCACAGCCCTACATTGATGTTTTAAGCACCTTCTTGCTTCCCAGTGTTGAAGAGCTATTCGGGTTCAAATGGCTCTGAGCACTATGGGACTCAACTGCTGTGGTCATTAGTCCCCTAGAACTTAGTACTACTTAAACCCAACTAACCTAAGGACATCACACACATCCATGCCCGAGGCAGGATTCGAACCTGCGACCGTAGCAGTCGCACGGTTCCGGACTGCGCGCCTAGAACCGCGAGACCACCGCGGCCGGCAGCTATTCGGGAATGGAGATTGCATCTTTCAACACGATCGAGCACCTGTTCATAATGCACAGCCTGTAGCGGAGTGGTCACACGATAATAACATCCCTGTAATGGACTGCTCTGCACAGAATCCTCTCCTGAATCCTATAGAACACCTATGGGATGTTTTGGAATGCCGACATCGTGCCAGGCCTCACCGACCGACATCGATATCTCTCCTCAGTTGCAACACTCCGTGAAGAATGGGCTGCCATTCCCCAAGAAATCTTCCAGCATCCGTTTGAACGTATGCCTGTGACAGTGGAAGCTGTCATGAAGGCTAAGGGTGGGCCAACACCATACTGAATTCCAGCATTACCCATGGAGGGCGCCACGAACTTGTAAGGCATTTTCCACCAGATATCCGGATACTTTTGATCACATAGTATATGTTGAGGATGAAAATGAATATGTCGGAAGATAAGCAACGTGATACGAAAGTCACTGACAGTGTTTGAGAGAAGTGCATGTCTCTTTTTCACTTTCGATCGTGCAAGTACTAGTAACATAAAAAACTTTTACAATCTCTCAGTTCGTCGGCAGAGCAGTGAGTGGTCGAAAGCTTTATCGCATTGTGTGTGGTGACCAAAATGTTGTTAAGGAAATTCAGGATCCGGAAAAAAGAAAATTTTTGGTAGGATTTTCCATCGTACTTGAGAAATTTGTCGATAACCTAATATTTACCAGATAGACGCCTGGTGTGTAAAGGAAATAAATATGTTACTGTCTTCAGTATGAAGATTCTTCATCTCTGCTGAATCACTGAATCTTACATCGACTCGAACTTGGTGTTGTGTATTCAGACTTCAGTCCCGCTCTTGAATCCCTCCCCTCTTCTCCTAACTCACTCGATTACCAAAAAAACTGTTCCTCGATGACTCAGGATGTATCTGATAAACCTGTCCATTCTTTTGGTTAAATTGTAAAATCCTTTTCACTCCCAGGCGAATCAGTATCTCATTGAAGACACCCAGCTTATTGAATCATTCTCCGCAATCGAGATCGCTGATTCAAGTCTTTGTGCTGGCGCGGTTCGAATCCTACTAAACAAAATAAGGACGGTTATAATAACGAATAGCAGAAATAAAATTAGCGATAAACTTAATATCAAAATTTAGGCGAAGTAAAGGTAGTCTGGTAGTTTGGAAATAAAGTAAAATATGGCGGATGAAGCAAGGAGGACATGAAAAGCAGACTGTCACACGTAAATAGGGTGCTCCTGCCTAAAAGAAGTCTGCTATTTTCAGAATATACCGTAATTTGAAGAAGAATCTTTAAGACGATATGTATGAAGTGCTGCATAGGTACAAAAAAGGTAACTGCAGAGAAACCGAACGTAAGAGAAGAAACACTTAAGTTGATCGATGAACGAAGAAAGAACAAAAATCTTCAGAGAAATTCAAGAACACAGGAATACAAATCATTTAGGAATGAAATAAACAGGAATGGAAGGGAAGCTAAGGCGAATTGGCTGCACGACAAATGAGAAGTAATTGAAAAACAAATGATTGTCGAAACGCAAGGTCTCACTCAGCATAGAGGAAAATCAAACCAAAATTAAAAGCAAGGGGATGACATTAAAAGTGCAAGAGTGCAGTGGTAATTCCACTGTTAAATGCAGGTAGGTGGAAGGAGTAAACTGTAGGCCTCTATGAGAGGGGGGGCGGAAGGGGGGAGGGAGAGACTTATCTGATGTGTTAGAAGAAGAAATGAGGATGACATAGGGGATTTAAAAGAGTTCTGGAAGACTTGAAATCAATTAAGGCAGAAGGGATAAACTGACTACCCGCGTTGATGTGTAGACTGTATGAAACTGGTGAGATACCATCAGACTTTCGGATAAACATCATCCACAGAGTTCTAAAGATAGCAAGAGCCAACAAGTGACAAAATTGTCGCATTATCAGCTTAACAGCTTATGTAATCAAGTTACAGCCAAGAATACTATACAGGCTAATGGAAAAAGAAATTTAGGATCTGTTAGATGACGATCGGTTTGGCATTAGAAAAGGTAAAGGCGCCAGAGAGGCAATTCTGACGTTGCCGTTGATAATGGAATCAAGACTGAAGAAAAGTCAAGACACGTTCATAGGGTTTGTAGGGCTGCAAAAAGCATTTGACAGCATAAAATGGTGCAAGATGTACAATATGTACAAGAACCAAGAAGGAGCTATAAGTCTGGAAGACCAAGAACGAAGTTCTCGTCTTGAAAATGGTGTGAGACAGGGGTATAATTTTTCGCCCCTACTTTTCAGTATACGTCGATGAAACAATGACGGAAGCAAAAGAAAGGTTCAAGAGTGGGATTGAAATTCAAGGTGAAAGGATATCAATGATGAGATTCGCTGATGATATTTCTGCCTTCAGTGAAAATGAGGAAGAATTACAATAGCTGTTGAATAGAATGAACAGTCTAATGAGTACAGAATATAGGTTGTAAGTATATCAAATAAAGTCGGAAGTAATAGAATTGAGAATAGCAAGAAACTTAATATCAGTACCGATGATTACGGAGTAGGCGAAACTAAGGGATTCTGCTATCTAGGCTGCAAAATAATCCGTGGGACAAAGAAAGAACATAACAAGTAGACTAGTACTAGCAAACAAGCATCCCTGTCCAAGAGAAGTCTACTGGCAGTAAAGATAAGTCTTAATTTCAGGAAGAAATTTCTAAGGTTGTACCTTTGGAGCACAGCATTCTATGGTACTGAAACATGGACTGTCGGAAAGCCGGAAAAGAAGACAATTGAAGCATCTGAGATGTGGTACTACAGACGAATGTTGAAAACTACGTGGGCTCGTTAGGTAAGGAATGGGCCCGGCCGGTTGGCCGTGCGGTCTAACTCACGGCTTTCCGGATTCTGAAGGAGAGCCAGGTCCCCGGCACGAATCCGCGCGGCGGATTTGTGTCGAGGTCCGGTGATCCGGCCAGTCTGTGGTTGGTTTTTAGGCGGTTTTCCATCTGCCTCGGCGAATGCGGGCTGGTTCCCATTCTTCCGCCTCAGTTACACTATGTCGACGAATGCTGCGCAAACAAGTTCTCCACGTACGCGTATACCACCATTACTCTACCACGCAAACATTGGGGTTACACTCGTCTGGTGTGAGACGTTCACTGGAGGGGTCCACCCGGGGCCGAACCACACAATAACCCTGATTTCGGTATGGGGCGGCGGAGGGGTGAAGTGGACTGCAGTAGTCGTTGTGGAGTTGTGGACCACTGTGGCTGCGGTGGGAATGGAGCCTCTCCGTCGTTTCTAGGTCCCCGGTTAACATACAATACAATACAATACAATACAAAGGTTAGGAATGAGGAAGTTCTGTGCAGAATCGAAAGGAATGTATGGAAAACACTGATGAGAGGGAGGGACAGGATGATAGGACATTTGTTAAGACATCAGGGAATAAGTTCCATGGTTCTCTATGGAGTTGTAGAGAGTCTAAACTATAAAGAAAGATAGTGATTGGAATAATCCAACAACTAATTGAGGATATAGGTTGCAAGTGCTGCTCTGACATGAAGAGTTTCACACAGGAGAGAAATACTTGTGGCGGGCCGCAACAAACTATCAGAAGAGCGATGACCAGAATGCGAATCTATTTAGGAAAACTGTAGGGAAAAACAATGTTTACAATACATCCAATAAACTGTAGGGAATTTCAAGGCCAAGTACTAGTGCGGGATGAAGAGGTTGCTGCAGAAGAGGAATTTGTGTCAGGACAAGTAAAATTAGTCAGAGGACTGGCCCAGAAACGACATTATCTTAGGACAGCAGAAAAAGCGCTATTTCGGACTATGACGTAGCTACACTTCAGTGGTGATATAATTTTATTGATACCTCTCAGCAATAGTTTGGTGACATGGAAGTTGTCTGCTCCCTCTATGCCGCCAAATGTCATACGCTTCATCCCCCACGACTTTTCAACTGCTCTCTTCATCCCTCCCTTCTCCCCTCTCTCTGTCTCTCTCTTTCTGTCTATGTCTCTCTCTCTTTCTATAGATGAGATGCCTACCAACATGACGGGAAGAAAAATGTAGGTGTTTCATTCATTTGAAGAGAGAAAACGGGAAACGTTCTAAGTGCCATATAAAACAAAAAAACTGCCTGATACTCAGCTCCAGTGTTCTGCAGCATGTCTCTAGACTTGATCCAGGTACCAAAACATGGAGAAAGTCTTTCAAACATGCGTTAGTAGATAGCTCATGGATCTTCAAGCCAAGCTGTTCCCCCTTTGGAGCTCCAATTCTAAAAGACTGAGAAGAGTTATTTGCTTACTACAGTGCTGCTGGTTAAAATTTAATTCTGTATTTCTGTATTTGTAACATCACAAATGAAATATGTGCCTCAACAGAAAGGCGCTTCAAACAAAAACTTTCTTTATGTCGTTTTGTCGAAATATGACGCTGATGAGACGTTAACAACATACAAATTACAAGCTGATTCTTGCAAAGAAGGGAAAATCAGCTAGCCACTGTTACTAATGGTATTTATATATGTAAAAACGGCATTACGGGTTTCGAACCGATAAGTTTATCTTCAAACTGTTGTACACGTCTATATTACATTTCTTGCTGTTTACATAAGCTGTTGGCTTTTCTTCAGAAGCTAATGAAAACAACAACAAATGTACCCAGAATGAGATTTTCACTCTACAGCGGAGTGTGCGGTGATACGAAACTTCCTGGCAGATTAAAGCTGTATGCGGGACTGAGGCTCGAACTCGGGACCTTTGCCTTTCGCGGGCAAGTGCTCTAACCATCTGAGCTAGCCAAGCACGACTGCCGCCCCGTCCTCGCAGCTTTACTTCTGCCAGTATCTCGTGTCCTACTTTCCAAGCTTTACAGAAGTTCTCCTGCGAACCTTGCAGAACTTGCACTGGATGAACATCAGCGCACACTCCGCTGCAGAGTGAAAATCTCATTCTGGAAACATCCTCCAGGCTGTGGCTAAGTCATGTCTCCGCAATTTCCTTTCCTCCAGAATTGGTGGTTCTGCAAGGTTCGCAGGAGAGCTTCTGTAAAGTTTGGAAAGTGGGAAACGAGGTACTGGCAGAAGTAAAGGACGTTGCGTGAGTCGTGGTTGGGTAGCTCAGATGGTAGAGCACTTTCCCGCGAAAGGCAAAGGTCGCGAGTTCGAATCTCGATCCGGCACGCAGTTTTAATCTGCCAGGAAGTTGCAACAAATGTATTACAAACGGAAACATATGTCTGAAGATGAATCTGTCACTTCGAAACCGGTAATTGCGCTATATATGTAAATAAGCAGCGTTTAAAAAAAGTAGTTCAAATGGTTCTGAGCATTATGGTACTTAACATCTGAGGTCATCAGTCCCCTAGAACTTAGAACTACTTAAACCTAACTAACCTAAGGACATCATCCACATCCATACCCGAGGCAGGATTAGAGCCTGCGACCGTAGCGGTCGCACGGTTCCAGACTGAAGCGCCTAGAACCTCTCGGCCACACCTGCCGGCCAGAACAGCGTTTATTGCTGGTTGCTGTTTTCTTCCTCACAAGATCCCTCTTCTAAAAACTTCTTTATTCGCTCTTACAACCAGACAGTTTCCTGGGACGCCACTTATACAACATTCTTAATAAAGTATTTGTTTTGTAATTTGTCTCTTTTTTGCCGTCATGAGAAATGCATCATAATTGTGTGGTATCAAAGTACCTTCTTAAATTTTTGAATGCAAGTAAGGTATGTACAATCATTGTCATGACACATTCGGCACTTAGAATGTTTTCCATTTCCATTCTTTGAATGAGGAGCGCATACGTTAGATGTACTTTGAACGGCCTGAAATGTAAATGTTGCAGTAAGATACGAAATGTCGTGAGAACGACCTATAGCGCTTGTAACTGAAATTCCAAACAGTTGACATGTAGTCACGCGAGCACCCACCCACGCAGAGACACGGAGCTGTCGCGCGCCCTCTGCCGCTCAGCCCGCACGTGTGGGGCGCCCTCATTAGCTCGCGTGCCCAGCGGCTGGCACCGGTCGTAACCTCGCGTGACCCCGCGGCTCCCACAAGACAAAAGCCGGTGCGAACCGGAGCCGGCGCGCCGTCACGAACCCCAGCTGCCGGGCCGAAGGTGAGGGGTCGCCGCCGAACTGGCCGCCGTCACTCTTCAGTGTTTTGGGAGCCTCTCGGCACACAGCTCAGAGCGGGAAACACTTATAAAATTCGGATGGCCAGGTAGCCATCTCGCTTTCAGGGTCTACTGAGCAAGTGGTTCACTTCCTATTAAATTACAGGGAGGCAAACGGTCGCGTTAGATAATTAATGCGGCTCCAATAATTACTCATCTTTCGAGTTGGCACAAACTTCTGTTGGTGTTCCATGGGGTTTAATTCTGGACCACTGTTCACAAATGACGTTACACATTACAATGGTAAATAAGAAACAATGCTCTTAGCTGATGACCCGAGCATCATAATGAAGACAATAGACCTGCAACAATGCTTGCGTAAGGTACGTGTGCAATATACGGTTGTATGGTCATATCAGTCCTTCATACTCCCAGCTAGGTTGGATACGCCCACATAAGGCACGCTATCTCCACACTTCATCGATTTCTTAGCCACTGGTGCCCCCAGTACTTATCTTCTCACATTAAACACCTATCATCATTCCACAACCGCAATACCAGATCGGATACGTCTGGCATCTTGGCTGTACCTTTACATAACACAAAATCTTTCTCCGTGTAATTCTCCATCTGAGCCATACAGTATGGAACGCGCTCCCCTGTGATCTGCGTCTTATCCAGAACCACTCAACATTCAAGAGGGGATTTAAAACTTACATATTAGTGACGGAATAGCCGCCATTGTTGTGCCCCCCTCATCTCTTCCTTTCTCCTCTCCATCACAGCTTGGAACTTTACCATTCTATTTCTCTTCCTCTAACCTAGCTACCTCTTCCATATCTCTTTCACCCCATTGTATCGTCTTATGTCTCTGCTCGATGAGAATAACGCACAAGCTGCAAGAACATAACGAGAAAATTTCCAACTAGCAATAGGACTGGCATTCTTAAAAGAAAAATATGTTTACTTTCATATACATAGTCATTACTATTATTGCCGGCCGCAGTGGTCGTGCGGTTCTGGGCGCTACAGTCCGGAAGCGCGGGACTGCTACGGTCGCAGGTTCGAATCCTCCCTCGGGCATGGGTGTGTGTGATGTCCTTACGTTAGTTAGGTTTAAGCAGTTCTAAGTTCTAGACGACTGAAGTGGTGGTGGTGGTTAGTGTTTAACGTCCCGTCGACACCGAGGTCATTAGCGACGGAGCGCATTCTCGGGTTAGGGAAGGATTGGGAAGGAAATCGGCCGTGCCCTTTCAGAGGAACCATCCCGGCATTTGCCTGAAACGATTTAGGGAAATCACAGAAAACCTAAATCAGGATGGCTGGAGACGGGATTAAACCGTCGTCCTCCCGAATGCGAGTCCAGTGTGCTAACCACTGCGCCACCTCGCTCGGTGCGACTGAAGACCTCAGATGTTAAGTCCCATAGTGCTCAGAGCCATTTGAACCATTACCATTATTATTATTATTATTCTTGATTGTTATAATTAATTTTTTGATTGTTATAATTATCATTCTACTGCTGTTATAATCTCTATTTTTTCCTTTTTTAACATTAATACTGTATAACACGTTATATGTCCTTAATATTCTGTACAAACTGAAATTCGTTTAATCTGAGTACGTCTGGTTTGGTGTAAGAGAGGGCTTGAAGGCCCTAATCTTGCCAGGTAAAATAAAAGCATAAATAAATAAAATATAATGAGCAATAAATAAAATATTCACCAATAAATGGCCGACTTCTAACCTGCAAGAATGACAGTTGTTTCAGGTTTGTGCGTGGTAAGAGGTACCACAATCAGGAACACTGTTGTAGTAGCTGTGGAATGAAGTTGCTCGAAATTGCAGTGTGTTGACTGTAGAAAAACTAAAGAGAAAGAGGAAATTGTGGTGTCTGAGACGTGGTGCTATAGAACGATGTTGAAAATTACGATGAATAAAGCCGGAGATAAGTACAGAAGAAGTTTTTGCGAAGAACCTAACGGTGTTCCGAAAGAATAGGCTAAACGCGATTGGCGGTGGCGTGTTTGTCGATGTAAGAAGTACTCGTAGTTCACCTCGTCGCGAAATTAAGGTAGATGGCTCCTGTGAGTTAGTATGGGCAGAGGTCATTGTTGGAATCCGGCATAAAATAATAACTGGATCCTTCTACCGACCTCTCAATTCCGGTGATACAACTACTAAAAGGTTGAAAGAAAACTTGAGATTCATTTCAAACAGATACCAGACTCATACGATTACAGTTGGTGGTGACTTTAGTTTACACTCGATATGGCGAAAATTCATGTTTAATTCCGGAGGTACGCATTCATCCGAAATTGTGCTAAACGCATTCTCTGAAAATTATTTCGAGCCGTTAGTTCATGAGCCTACGCGAATAGTAAACGGCTGTGAAACACACTTGACCTCTTAGCAACAAATAATCCGGAGTTAATAATGAGCATCAAAACGGATACGGGAATTAGTGAACACAGGGTTGTCGTAGCGAGACTGAATACTGTAAACCCAAAATCCTCCAAAAATAAACGAAAAATATACCTATTCAAAAAAGCAGATAAATATTCACTTGACGCCTTTCTCAAAGACAATCTCCATTCCTTCCAAATTACCAAAACGAGCACAGAGCAGATGTGGCTTGAATTCAAAGAAATAGTATCGGCAGCAATTGAGAGATTTATACCAATAAATTAACAAACGACGTAGTTGATCCTCCTTGGTACACAAAACAGGTCAGAATACTTACAAAAAGAAGGAAAAAAACATGACAAATTTAAACAGACGCAAAATCTCCAAGATTGGCTATCTTTTACAGAAGCCTGAAATTTAGTGTGGACTTCAATGCGAGATGCTTATAACGGTTTCCACAACGACAGTTTGTCTCGAAACCTGGCAGAAAATCCAAAGAGATTCTGGTCCTATATGAAGTATGCTAGCGGCAAGATCCAATCAATGCCTTCTCTGCTCGATAGCAGAGATACTATCGAGGACAGTGTTGACAAAGCAGAGTTACTAAACACAGCCTTCCGAAATGCCTTCACAAAAGAAGTCGAAGTAAATATTCCAGAATTCGAATCAAGAACAGCTGCCAACATGAGTAAGATAGAAGTAGATATTCTCGGAATAGTGACGATGAAAATAGAGTACGGGTCAACAAGGAAGATGGGGCTGCTTGTATCAACAACAACAATGATACTCCAGGCTCCAGTACAGTGCAGAATTAAAAAAAAGGAAATCAGATAAAACTTCCTCTATCATGCAGGCAAACGCGGAACGCGTGAAATTGTGGCTATATCAGTTCGGTCGGATATACGACTAACCGAAGCATTACGGAGGGCTGTATGGGAGGTGTGCTAATGCAGAGAGCGGACAATATTTGACGCTTTTCAACCCGCATTAAATTAGCGGTTGTCTTGTCAACCCGCACGAAATTAGCGTTTATGAATAAACGGAAAGCTCTGTACCGAAGAGGCAGGCTTGTCCGAATGTTGTAATAATTGAAGTAGCCAATCGCATCAACGCTGGTGCTAAAGAACACTGAAGCGAAATTTCTGAAGAGGGGGCAAGATGAGTTTGCCAGTGATGACCGGGTACGACTAAGTGACTGCCACGTAGATTACAACGGGTATGAGGTTGAGACCGACGTTATACAGTCAGACGAGAGTGGTGTGGGTTGTGTGAGAAGCAGAAACAGAGCACATTTCTCCAAGCAATTTGTAACATGATAGCCATCTTTCTCAACAAAACTTACCTGGCTTGACAGTTAGCGAATTGTTGGGAACACAAGGTACGTTAATCGAAGAATTCGATAAAATGATTACAGTGTTGAAGTCAAAACGTCTTCAACAACCACAGAACAGGCAGATAGAAATTATGAATTTCCAAGAACAGAAAATTAAAAAAAAAACACTAGATAAACAGCTATCGGTGACGGAGGGATTTCACCGATACGACCTTGATATGGATGAGGATTTGTTACGGGAAAACCAAGAAGTAGACACAGGTAAGTGTAGACAAACAATAGTGCCCGTCGATAGGCACTTTCTACAAATGCACGTTTTAATAGGTTCCAGGGTAGAGCTAAGTGCTATGGCCGGAAAATTTTTAGATTTGTTAAAGGAAAAAGCAGGAGTGAGTTAAAATAATAGGTGTGAAACGTTCCCTTAGAAAAATTATACATGAGTGTGTTTAAACTGACACACAATATTTTTAGCGCAACGCAATCTGACTTTCAATCATCCCTACAAAAGAATGGCCCTGACTAACATTAAACTATACCTTTCACAAATCACTTACCTCACAAAAATCTTCGTTACTCAAGCTACTGCAATACAGCGAGCGCCACTACTGCCAGCTAAATAAAAGATTCGAACTACTGAAGGCACTAACTACTAATAGGCATAGTTAGCAAATGAAAGATTTTAATACAGAACAAACAATGTATTTACCTTAATAGTCATAATATATATATCAGTTCATGACACCAATTCTTACAAATTTGAAAACTCCGCCATCTCTCTCCCCACGTCCACCAGTGCTGGCGGCTCACCTCCAACTGCGCAATGCTACGCGCTGTTAACATCCAGCTGCCCAACACTACAATGGCAGACAACAATGCAAACTAGCCACAGACTGCACAAAGCACAGCCAGTGATTTTTCATACAGAGCGCTACGTGGCGTTACCAATAGGAAAACCTAAACAGCCTACTTACAGGTGCTATCGGGATGAGTAGCAGACATATATCTCAAATAATTGTATATTTTGCAATTCAAGTGAAACAATTTGAACATGAATTGATCGTCGTGCCAGATTTGAGCACTAAGATAATATTGGCTTAGATTGGTTATTGAAGTACTACGCAGTAATCGACTGCTACAATAAAACAATGGTGTGCGTTTCAAAAGATAAGAGTGTGAGTTTTAATGAAACAGGTGGTGATGTGAGTAGTCAGTGCTAAGCTATTCACATTGTTACTTGGCGTGATGAGATTGGTTTATGCAGAAATATGGAATATTACAGCATGCGGAATCTAAATGATTACTTTGTGCCTATCGGCAAACTAAAAGCGATTTTGTCCGATGACGGGGCACAGTTTACTTCCAAATTATGGAATGACAGTATGGAAAGCAACTTCGTTCATGTGATACACATCTCGGCCTCCTGCCCGGCCGAACATCCATACGTGAGCTGGGGCGATATTACCAAACGTATTGTCACCACAATCGTAGGGCGAAGGGCAAATATATAAACGATTTTGAAAAGATTATGAATGCTTGTCGCACGAATCTACAGGATCCACTCAGCAGGAAATCCTATTAGACCATAAGTCTAAGAATTTGGTGGGAAAGATAATTGATTTCCCTCAGCGAGTTAGTAATGACATTGAGGTTGAGGAATTTTTACGAGAGTTAATGAAAAAGAAAGCCGAGGCGTGATTACGGCGTCATGAAGCGAAAGCAAGATTTGCTAAATTTGCAATTGGCTACCTCGTCCTCGTTAAAGCAAACGAAAAAACCGAGAGAGATTGACAATGAGACTTCAAAATTTAAATTCATTTCTAATGGACCAATTACGATTGTCAGTATACCTCACACTAAATCTTCCTGTTTAGCTTTTCCTAATTCTGGCAAGCTATTAGGTGTACGTAACATTGTTAATTTGAAGTTGTATCAAACAAGAACTGATTAATCTGAGAAAGAATTTCCATAAAAAATCTAATTATCATTGTAATTTTCAAAATTTATTCCAAATTTATTTCTTGGACCAGACGATCATCAACGATTTGCAGAGTAAATGTTCTGAGAGTAACTTGTATGAAAGCAAAATCCCAAGTCATGACCAATTTGTATAAATGTCAGTCTGGTATACGTTTCATACGTAATTTTGTAAATAGTATGTTGTAAAAGTTCTTTTATTCCATGTATTATGCAAGTGAATATCCATGCAGTCAGACAATGTATAAGTTTCAGTTCTGTGTATGCCTCTGAATATGTACAGTGTTGAATTATCCACTGTGATAGAAATATAAGGGCTCCTTGAGATTAGTCAGATGTAAGTTTTCAAAGAATGTAAGGCAGGTGGCGGATGTTCTGGAACGCCACTGCACAAGCAGAGAGATAAAACGTGCCGCTGTGGCAAACACAACAGTGCCAATCTGGTTTGAGCTACTGCGGGCACTTAGAATGCTGCGGCGTTCTTTGTAGATATGCGTGTGGAATGCAACGTTTTTCTTTTAATTAGAACCATTATAAAGCTTTGTTCTAAACATTTAATTTTTATCTGCATGCATGGTTGAAACACACAAACTCTCATAATGAGAAATGGAAACTGTTGGTGATTATGATATTTATGAAAAACTGTGTGGAATCGATGACCTTCGCAGTTTGGTCCCTTAGAACCCTACCACAAATCTCCCACAACCCCCCCCCCCCCCAAAAAAAAGATGTAAAGTTAGTAAATAATGATTTCTTATCTTGAAATGAAAATTAAATGGACACCCTAGCTGCAAACAGGCGTTGAAATACTTCATTGGGAACATGTTTTTCAACATGTCCCCAATGAAGTATATCAACGCCTGTTTGCAGCTAGGGTGTCCATTTAATTATCATTTCATTCTAACGAAAGCTGCATGGTCATCACCGGTAACCTTTTGGAAACAGATAGTACCTTTCTATATATTTCTTATCTTGTTTTTATTTTTTACGCGTTCTTTTGTGTATCTTTATCTACGTTGTTTCTTTTTTCTTGTACAGTACTAACATGGAATTTTCATTTCAAACATGATGATTCTTTGAAAGAAGTAATTTTGTTGTTTCAAATAATTATGCTACACTATAATGGCCTGAGTTATAATGACACAATGTTATCATGCTAATTACATGTCTACACATTATTGTGACAGTTATTGAGAAGCTTAATGAATGCTTAACAAAGTTTATGTAGACAAAACTGAATGCTTTTATGCATATGCTTTTCTTTTTGTATTTCTTCCAAAATTCGCTGACTGTTTCCCTTCAGGAAAAACTTCGTGGAATATGGGGCGCATATAACACCGAAAATGCAGATAAAATATGTTTCACATCATCCAAAATTGTTTGCCGTTTAATATCTTCTGATAACTTGTACTGTGTTTCTGATTCTGAATATGTGAGCTTCATTACAGAAACTATAGATAATATGTAACTGATGTAATAGTGTATTTATTTCTGACTGTAATTGATTGTAACTATAGCATAAATATAGTAAATTGCTATGTAACAGAGGGAATTTTGTTTTACTGTGTGATAGAAACGACGAACATTGTTTATCTCTGCATATGGAGTGTCTCTGTAGCGCTGCGAGCGGAGACGAAGTGTGCACCCTGAGTCATGGAAGAGTGCGGAAGTGTTTGTTGGGCGCTCCCGTCGACGCGGTGTTCAGCTAAGCTCGCGCAAGTGTAGGCGCGTCTGATTCGTTAACCCACGAGAATTCAGAACACGATAGGGATGGACAGGCGGTGGAAGCTGCAGTTCTATTGCCTGTTCCACAATTGTCCGTGGCTCTGGTGACGACTCGGGCTTCTCAACCAGCAGCACCATTAGCAACAACAACGGTAGCTCAGCATTGTCATCGGCTACAACATTGTAAGACTGTTAAATGAAAAAAATATATAAATCTAACCTTTTAGAGGCATTATCCAAAGTCATTTCTTTTACAAAGTGTGATAACTTGAGTAATAACCAGCAATAGTTACAATTTCTAGTGCACATGTGTCGTCAGTGTCCCCAGACATTATTACCAAGCAGGGTCCTTTTCCTTTCCATGGAGTCACCGAATGTTGTAAAAATATAAAAACTGATCAACCATTTACCACCAGTTTTTATTTGTTTGCTAATGGCCAATTTCAGTCTAAATTTTCTCCCTCATTAACTCTTCATTCTTCTATTGTATAACAGAGGCCTAACTAATTTGCAGTTTTGAATATTAACTTCGTTCACTTAAAGTAATATAAAACTTCACTGCAAAACTAACAACTAAATATACAGTACAAATTAAGAGTGCAAAATTTCTTTCCTTCGGTATTTAGCTTAGCTAGTGACTTGTGCTGGCTTGGTATGGATTTTATTGCTGTAATATTAAAAGTTAAGTTAGTTGCCCATTTGCTTGAAGTGAATTCAATTAAATCTTTCAATAATCAAAAGTTAATTGCTTGCCTTTTGCTCAATTTTGCATTGCATTACACTGAGGTTATTGAAAGTATTTTTTTTTACATTAGAAAGTTTAATTAAATTTATTTAACTAGTAACTTCATTTAACTTTACTTTCAAAATTTTGTATTTGAGAATAAGTAATTTCAAACTCATTGCTTTCTGATACATTTTTTTTCCCGTGAACTGTTGTGTTGTGGGAAAGTGTGACAACCTTCTGTTGTCATGTCAGTGTTTATTTGCTTAAATTTCTTTGCCATTACCTTTGTTAAGATTCTGGAGATTCATTCCTCTAGTGGGCTGGCGACCGTTCAATAATCTCTTTTTTAGCTAATCAGTATTATTTGTATTATCAGTATTATTTGTATTAAATATTACGTGGTACCCTACCCAACCCCCCCGTGTGGTTCATGAGCGATTGCACTATGTTCCAGCCAATTCAAAATTATCGTCAGTGTTTAGATTAGCTTTAGAATAGATTATTCCTTCTGAAGGGCCTGTTGTAAACTTTCATCCTACTAATGGGTATTATTTTCCTCCAGTAGCAACAGCCTTACTCACTGTAAAATTTTATGAGGCTTACGTGATCATGGTCAACTGTATCGCAATCCAGTAGGCCGATTAGGAAGAGGGAGGCTACAAGATGACGCGTTGAGCTGCATAAGGCACAACAAAAAGACTGTTACACTTTTGACTTTCAGTAAATCTTGTTCAGAAAAAGAGACACACCCACATTCACACAAGAGGGTAACGCTCATTACAGATGATCGCTATCTGCGGCATCTCCAACTGGAATCAGTCTCTTCATTGTGCTTGTCTGAAACTCAGCTTGTCATCTTTACGGTGAGTAGTAATCTATCCATTTTCTAATACTATTTACTTTTCAGTTACTTCTACAATAATTGTTGTGTCGCCTTTGCATACTATAACGAAGTCGTCGACGTATCTGCTGCAGTAAATGGTACTTCTCCTAAATCTCTATTCTCCAATTCCTTTTTTATTTGTTTCACAATAATCTCAGGATTTGTCCCTGCTAAGGGGTTTCTCAGTGCGAGACATCTACATCTACATCTACATCTACATCCGTACTCCGCAAGCCACCTGACGGTGTGTGGCGGAGGGTACCCTGAGTACCTCTATCGGTTCTCCCTTCTATTCCAGTCTCGTATTGTACGTGGAAAGAAGGATTGTCGGTATGCTTCTGTGTGGGCTCTAATCTCTCATATTTTTGATGATATTTGCTATTAAACGGAAAATAGTTGAGTGATGATGCATTTTTTCGATTAATTTTATGGTGGCGAACATACTTTTATCGGACGTTAAATTTTCATTAACAGTAGCTATGGTTTTACCTGTTGTGATGTTTGTGTATAGATTTACGGTGCCCATGACATACTGGTTTGTGTAGTTCAGTCTGTTCACGCAAAGCAGACGTCTTCGAATTCATTACTTTAAGTCTATTCTTGTCTTTTAGTGAAAAGAGATAGCTCTGATTATCTATTTCTTAGTCACCATACTCTGAAAATTCTTGGTGGGATCCTCCATAACTTTTCCTTGTTACTGGATGTAAAAATTTGATTTCCTGTTAGCACAGCCAAATTGCCTTTACTTGTTTTTGTAGCAATAGCTTTCTGCTCTTATGATTTCCTATTTATCTTATGGAGTAATTCCCATTGATGACATCAGTGGTGCAATTAATCTTACGTTTTTCGTATATTAAGCAGAGGCTTTATGAAGCCAGATTTGGCTTGAGGAGAACTATCTGAGAAACATTCAACAAATTTCAGAGTAAAATTCTGGCAAGCGAGGCCACTAATAATCGTAAGACTTGACCTAACATAAAGTTAGTAAGCTGTTCGAAATCTGCTGTTCACTCAATCAGTGACCATATCAGCTCCGAGAGAGAAGACGTCAGCGAGAATAACGAAATACAGCATTCGGTCTTCCGACATTGTTTCACCGTGGAAGATCGTAGTATGGTTCCTCGTTCCAGTTGTGAGTTAACGAGCATTTCGCTGCCATTTAAATATATGACCGGAGGAGTCAGACTTAAGGAATTGTGAAACGAACCCTGTTGTCCAGTACCATGTGACACAAAAAGCGCAGATTCGCCACACGATGGGGAAATTGACAGACGTCTACTGTGCTGCTGAATGAGGCCTAAGTGCTGTAGTGTGCGAGTGAGACAGCCGAGAATCCACGTCATAGGGAAATCCTGTAGAAGCCGTTTGTGGCCAGGAAGACGTAGCAGTGTTAAATAAGGCGGACCTAAGATTGGCCACAATGGGGAACATTTATGAACTATTTAATTCTGTAGTAATTCAGGGAATGAAGCCACAGTAATTTTAATATACCACCCTTCATAAATTTTCATGGCTGTTAAAGTGAAATTCACAAGTTTTGCAACAAAGACCTGAATGCTGAAGTCTTAACGCTTTGGTCGAATCTAACAATCGACATTTCATGTAGAAGCTCACCATTAAAATGACAATTGTAAATAACAACTCTGGGACTATATTTGTATAGAGATACAGTAAATTTAATTTATCAGTATTTTCAGTTAAGCATCAGATCATCATTTCCTCCACATAAGACACATTGAACGATGACAGCATGACACCATATTCAATAATGAGATTTTCACTCTGCAGCGGAGTGTGCGCTGATATGAAACTTCCTGGCAGATTAAAACTGAGTGCCCGACCGAGACTCGAACTCGGGATCTTTGCCTTTCGCGGGCAAGTGCTCTACCAACTGAGCTACCGAAGCACGACTCACGTCCGGTACTCACAGCTTTACTTCTGCCAGTATCCGTCTCCTACTTTCCAAACTTTACAGAAGCTCTTCTGCGAACCTTGCAGAACTAGCACTCCTGAAAGAAAGGATACTGCGGAGACATGGCTTAGCCACAGCCTGTGGGAAACACAGGCTGTGGCTAAGCCATGTCTCCGCAGTATCCTTTCTTTCAGGAGTGCTAGTTCTGCAAGGTTCGCAGAAGAGCTTCTGTAAAGTTTGGAAAGTAGGAGACGGATACTGGCAGAAGTAAAGCTGTGAGTACCGGACGTGAGTCGTGCTTCGGTAGCTCAGTTGGTAGAGCACTTGCCCGCGAAAGGCAAAGATCCCGAGTTCGAGTCTCGGTCGGGCACTCAGTTTTAACCTGCCAGGAAGTTTCACCATATTCAATCATTGGGTAATAGAATATTTTGATGAAGGTTTCTCGGGTCTCCAGCCGGGTGGTAGCTTTGATATCTCGCGACGTTTCGGGAAGTGTCATACCACCCATCTTCTGGATGAAGTGACTTGAATCTTCTGACTTCGCCAGAAGATGGGTGGTATGACACTTCCCGAAACGTCGCGAGATATCAACGCTACCACCCTGCTGGAGACCCGAGAAACCTTCATCAATAGTTTACGCCGGGAAAGCCTACAGTCACATAATAGAATATTTGTTGTAAAGTTTAGTGCATAGTAGTTACTTTTGTTCTTTATTTGTTTATAAGAAAGCACATTGCTGCGAGGCTACTGGCAATGGCATTCAAAGCTAAGAAGGAAATTATATTCGTTTTATGTAAAAGAATTTGTTTATTATATAATAGATATTATTGTTACTTTATTTAGAAGGTGGTCATGCTTTGATTAATTTAATATGTTAAAATGTAAAATGTAGAATAAGCTGTAGCCAGTCGGATGGACGGGCTCAGGAAAGGGAACTGCACTGGTCAGTTCGGCGCGTGAGAAACGCAACCGGGGACGGGCAGAGGGACAGTGGTGGTGGAGACGCGAAAGCGGACAGTTTAGTTCTAGTCTAGACACCAAAAGGTACGGTGCTGGTGGAGACGCGAAAGCGGACAGTTTAGTTCTAGTCTAGACACCAAAAGGTACGGTGCTGGTGGAGACGCGAAAGCGGACAGTTTAGTTCTAGTCTAGACACCAAAAGGTACGGTGCTGGTGGAGACGCGAAAGCGGACAGTTTAGTTCTAGTCTAGACACCAAAAGGTACGGTGCTGGTGGAGACGCGAAAGCGGACAGTTTAGTTCTAGTCTAGACACCAAAAGGTACGGTGCTGGTGGAGACGCGAAAGCGGACAGTTTAGTTCTAGTCTAGACACCAAAAGGTACGGTGCTGGTGGAGACGCGAAAGCGGACAGTTTAGTTCTAGTCTAGACACCAAAAGGTACGGTGCTGGTGGAGACGCGAAAGCGGACAGTTTAGTTCTAGTCTAGACACCAAAAGGTACGGTGCTGGTGGAGACGCGAAAGCGGACAGTTTAGTTCTAGTCTAGACACCAAAAGGTACGGTGCTGGTGGAGACGCGAAAGCGGACAGTTTAGTTCTAGTCTAGACACCAAAAGGTACGGTGCTGGTGGAGACGCGAAAGCGGACAGTTTAGTTCTAGTCTAGACACCAAAAGGTACGGTGCTGGTGGAGACGCGAAAGCGGACAGTTTAGTTCTAGTCTAGACACCAAAAGGTACGGTGCTGGTGGAGACGCGAAAGCGGACCGTTTAGTTCTAGTCTAGACACCAAAAGGTACGGTGCTGGTGGAGACGCGAAAGCGGACAGTTTAGTTCTAGTCTAGACACCAAAAGGTACGGTGCTGGTGGAGACGCGAAAGCGGACAGTTTAGTTCTAGTCTAGACACCAAAAGGTACGGTGCTGGTGGAGACGCGAAAGCGGACAGTTTAGTTCTAGTCTAGACACCAAAAGGTACGGTGCTGGTGGAGACGCGAAAGCGGACAGTTTAGTTCTAGTCTAGACACCAAAAGGTACGGTGCTGGTGGAGACGCGAAAGCGGACAGTTTAGTTCTAGTCTAGACACCAAAAGGTACGGTGCTGGTGGAGACGCGAAAGCGGACAGTTTAGTTCTAGTCTAGACACCAAAAGGTACGGTGCTGGTGGAGACGCGAAAGCGGACAGTTTAGTTCTAGTCTAGACACCAAAAGGTACGGTGCTGGTGGAGACGCGAAAGCGGACAGTTTAGTTCTAGTCTAGACACCAAAAGGTACGGTGCTGGTGGAGACGCGAAAGCGGACAGTTTAGTTCTAGTCTAGACACCAAAAGGTACGGTGCTGGTGGAGACGCGAAAGCGGACAGTTTAGTTCTAGTCTAGACACCAAAAGGTACGGTGCTGGTGGAGACGCGAAAGCGGACAGTTTAGTTCTAGTCTAGACACCAAAAGGTACGGTGCTGGTGGAGACGCGAAAGCGGACAGTTTAGTTCTAGTCTAGACACCAAAAGGTACGGTGCTGGTGGAGACGCGAAAGCGGACAGTTTAGTTCTAGTCTAGACACCAAAAGGTACGGTGCTGGTGGAGACGCGAAAGCGGACCGTTTAGTTCTAGTCTAGACACCAAAAGGTACGGTGCTGGTGGAGACGCGAAAGCGGACAGTTTAGTTCTAGTCTAGACACCAAAAGGTACGGTGCTGGTGGAGACGCGAAAGTGGACAGTTTAGTTCTAGTCTAGACACCAAAAGGTACGGTGCTGGTGGAGACGCGAAAGCGGACAGTTTAGTTCTAGTCTAGACACCAAAAGGTACGGTGCTGGTGGAGACGCGAAAGCGGACAGTTTAGTTCTAGTCTAGACACCAAAAGGTACGGTGCTGGTGGAGACGTGAAAGCGGACGGTGGGCTTTTAGGGAGCTAGGAAGTGAACCGACTTAGAAACTTTCGCGTTGTGTGGTGTCGTGGCACTTAGTCCCTGAGCGCTGAGCAGCCACTCGCCTGGTGTGATCTCGTAACTTTTCGGGTAGTTAACGAGATGTAGTATTGGACTTGCAATTCACGATGAGATTGTGAATGATCGAACTGCGTTAAATGGATAAGCTCTAGAGTGCAAAAGTCATTCTAAATACGACCACTTCCGCTATTAGTTTGCTTTCTGAATAAACATTATTCTAGACAAATCGCGACTGTGTAAACTACATCATTCATGAGTCGTTAATTTAGCTCCCGATATTATTATTACTGTTTCTATACGTTGTATTAACGCTTTATGTTTAAAACAATTTCGGAAAATCGCCATCATCCAGACAGTTTAACCAAAGGGTCCCAAGTGTCTAATTTAGAGACGTGCGGTTCAACCCCTAGACGAGTTTCAGCCAAGGCATTTCGACGAAGAGGAACCGCATTTGAGTCCGAACATTTGTGGGATGTGCGCTTGCACAGTCACTGCACGAATGCCGAAATAGCATGTACTGAGACAACCGATCGCACAATTGAAAGTCACCTAGAACTGTACAGCAACGGAAGGCAACTACACTGCACAACAAAATTAAAGGATCACATTTTCGGAATCCTGTAGTTGTCCCCCATTAAGAGGGTTAGGCATCTTACGAAACACTCGTGCAATCGATTCTTGAGTACTGTTCGTGAGTCTGGGATGCTTACCAAGTCGGATTAGGGAGGAGATAAGAAAAAAAGAAACTATTAGCGGCGAGTTTCGTCGCGGTTGTTTACTCGGATGGACAAAAGTTACGGAGATGCTTAAAAGTTTCTAGTTGCAGACGCCACAACAGAGGTGATGTGCGTTACTGGTGAAATTTTGAGAGCTCGCCTTACAGGATGAGTTGGGCAATATATTACTTCCTCCGACATACGGCTTAAGAAAATTAAAGAATTTGGCTATCAGACAGACCTTTACCAACAATCACTTCTCTCACGTACATACATGGAACAGGAAAGTCGTCAAAAGAGTATTGTCCGCTGCACACCATAAGGCAGCTTGCGAATTTTTGCAAAGTTACTTGCTATTTTCAACTCTGATATCGTTGTTTTGATTATCGAATGCCTTTCATACTATATTGCAGTCATTTGTTCAAAAGTTATTTTTTGTCATTACCTAACGCGAGCATAATGAAAGAAACATCATCTAGATCACAGTTCTTCTAATGAAACTAAAGTTCACGTAGAAATTAATCCTACTGGCGAAATTTTAACAGTTATAGGTAGTATAAATTAACGACTTCGGGTTACAATGTGCTGCGCAGATCACCTTCAGGTCTGGCACGCTAGTTGCAGTTTGTGAACACTGTATTCACTGCGATACTCGTTAGCAAAAGAAACTGTGATCAGGACGGTATTTTTCATTAACGATGTTAACCAAACTCGTGTATCCTATGACGTGTCGTCAATTATGATCTGATGTGAGATCTTTCCGATTAACAATACGTCTGTGTGTCGTTTTGCCGGACGGAGTGGCC
The DNA here is from genome assembly GCF_023897955.1 of Schistocerca gregaria. Classification (NCBI taxonomy): domain Eukaryota; kingdom Metazoa; phylum Arthropoda; class Insecta; order Orthoptera; family Acrididae; genus Schistocerca; species Schistocerca gregaria. The sequence goes on from NC_064920.1 coordinate 1,167,591,559, forward strand.
GAGCGGTTCTAGGCGCTACGGTCTGGAACCGCGAGACCGCTACGGCCGCAGGTTCGAATCCTGCCTCGGGCATGTATGTCGTGTCCTTAGGTTATTTGGGTTTAAGTAGTTCTAAGTTATAGGGGACTGATAACCTCAGAAATAAAGTCCCATAGAGCTCAGAGCCATTTGAATCATTTTGTGTGTCGTTTGGATATCTTGCATCAAAAAGTTTTGAATGTTATTGAAGAATTTATTTAAGTTTTGGAAGAATTGTTTGACCTGTGGGCGGTCATATCGATACCTGTGCTTGCGGAAGCTCTTTGGTTTCATTCCTGAGTTAGGGTTTCTCAGACGTTTCACGAGCTAGTGGCCTTGTTGCACTAACGAGCGGTATTTAAGCGCATGCGCAGCTCACGCCGGGGCTGGGGATGGAGTAGCTTGGGAGGAGCCTTACTAGATCGCGGCCTTGGCTCACTTGCTGTGGACGTCCTCTCGTGGGATTTGGATGGCGGATGTTTACTGTGGGGAGCGTGCCAATGCTTGCTGGAGAGTCGCCACTTCCCTCTGTTCTTGCGGCACCGAGCCACACTCTGAAGTTCGACCAGCCTCGCTTCCTGCTGAATCGCTTTGTGGGCGTGCCCACATACTTCGTCCTAAATTCTGCTGAGCCTGTTACAGGATTAGGGGTAAGCATCATGCTGTGAAGCGCGCACCGAACTCCGTGAAAACCCCTGTTTTGCTACTGAGTTTCGCTGGGTGTTCTTGCAGCCTAAGAAGGTCAGATTTATTCAACCGGCTGATGCGTTTTACGCGAATCAGCATCCAGGTAATGAGGACGTGCCCAAGTTCAACAATGAATCTATTGTAAGAGGTGTTCAACTGAAATTTGTTTTATGTGCACTGTTTTTCTAAGTTTCGTGAATCTTAAAAAAAATTAGTTTGGTTTTATCTATAAAAATTTACTTAGGCTACTAGAACGTTCTTTTTTAAGCTCAGGTATCTTTAACTTTTATTGACGGTTAAGGTTAAAAGATAATGTCAGGTTTCAGATAGATTACATAATAGTAAGAGATTTAGGAACCAGGTTTTAAATTGTTAGATATTTCCAGGGGCAGATATGGACTCTGACCACAATCTATTGGTTATGAACAGTAGATTAAAACTAAAGAAACTGCAAAAAGGTGGGAAGTTAAGGAGATGAGACCTGGATAAACTCACAGAACCAGAGGTTGTTGAGGGTTTCAGGGAGAGCGTTAGGGAACGATTGACAAGAATAGGGGAAAGAAATGCGGTAGAAGAAGTATGGGTAACTTTGAGAGATGAAATAGTGAAGGGCGGAGAGGATTAAGTAGGTAAAAAGACGAGGGCTAATAGAAATCCTTGGGTAACAGAAGAGATAATGAATGCAGTAAATGAAGCAGGCAGAAAGGAATACGGACGTCCCAAAAATGAGATCGACAGGAACTGCAAAATGGCTAAGCAGGCATGGCTAGAGGATAAATGTAAGAATGTAGAGGCTTATCTCACTAGGGGTAAGATAGATACTGCCTACAGGAAAATTAAAGAGACTTTTGGAGAAAAGAGCTCAAATGGAAACCCAGTTCTAAGCAAAGAAAGGAAAGCAGAAAGGTGGAAAGAGTATATAGAGGGTCTATACAAGGAGGTCGTACTTGTGGACAATATTATATTAATGGAAGAGGATGTAGATGAAGATGAAATGGGAGATACGATACTGCGTGAAGAGTTTGACAGAGCACTGAAAGACCTGAGTCGAAACAAGGCCCCAGGAGTAGACAACATTCCATTGGAACTACTGACGGCCTTGGGAGAGCCAATCCTGACAAACCTCTACCATCTGGTGAGCAAGATGTATGACACAGGCGAAATTCCCTCAGACTTCAAGAAGAATATGATAATTCCAATCCCAAAGAAATCAGGGGTTGATAGATGTGAAAATTATCGAACTATCAGTTTAGTAAGCCACGGCTGCGAAATATTAACACGAACTCTCTACAGACGAATGCAAAAACTGGTAGAAGCCGACTTGGGGAAGATCAGTTTGTATTTCGTAGAAATGTTGGAACACGCAAGGCAATACTGACCCCACGACTTACCTTAGAAAATAGATTTAGGAAAGGCAAACCTACGTTTCTAGCATTTGTAGACTTAGAGAAAGCTTTAAACAATGTTAACTGGAATGCTCTGTTTCAAATTCTGAAGGTGGCAGGGGTAAAATATAGGGAGCGAAAGGCCACTTACAATTTATACAGAAAGCAGATGGCAGTTATAAGAGTCGAGGGGCATGAAAGGGAAGCAGTGGTTGGGAAGGGAGTGAGACAGGGTTTTAGTCTATCCTCGATGTTATTCAATCTGTATATCGAGCAAGCAGAAAAGGAAACAAAATAAAAGTTCGAAGTAAGTATTAAAATCCACGGAGAAGAAATAAAAACTTTGAGGTTCGCCAATGACATTGTAATTCTGTCAGAGGCAGCAAAGGACCTGGAAGAGCAGCTCAACGGAATGAATAGTGTCTTGAAAGGAGGATATAAGATGAACATCAACAAAAGCATAACGAGTATAATGGATTTAGTCGAATTAAATCCGGTGATGCTGAGGGTATTAGATTAGGAAATGATATGCTTGAAGTAGTAAAGGAGTTTTGCTATTTGGGGAGCAAAATAACTGATGATGGTCGAAGTAGAGAGGATATAAAATGTAGCCTGGCAATGTCAAGGAGGTCGTTTCTGAATAAGAGAAATTTGTTAATGTCGAGTATAGATTTAAGTGTCAGGAAGTCTTTTCTGAAAGTATTTGTATGGAGTGTAGCCATGTATGGGAGTGAAATATGGACAATGAATAGTTTGGACAAGAAGAGAATAGAAACTTTCGAAATGTGGTGCTACAGAAGGATGCTGAAGATTGGATGGGTAGATCACATAACTAATGAGGAAGTACTGGACAGAATTGGGGAGAAGAGAAATTTGTTGCACAACTTGACTAGAAGAAGGGATCGATTGGTAGGACATATTCTGAGACATCAAGGGATCACCAATTTAGTATCCGAGGGCAGCGCGGAGGGGAAAAATCGTAGAGGGAGACCAAGAGATGAATATACTAAACAGATTCAGTAGGATGTAGGTTGCAATAGGTACTGGGAGATGAAGAAGCTTGCACAAAATGGAGTAGCATGGAGAGCTGCATCAAACCAGTCTCCGGACTGCAGACCACAACAACAACAAGGTTAAAAGGGCCATATGTATCTAGTTTATTTGGTTACTTAAATTTCTACTCTGCTGAAGTATTTGTGGGTCGAAAGAACTCCTGTTATTTTTCGAACCCTGCGCTAATAGCACTTATCTTATGTAAATTCAATGTTTTTTTGTTGGCATGTTTTAGAACTTGTACAGAATTGACAACCTTCTGGGAAATGGGCCAAGTTCAAGCTGGCTAATATGGCGTTAGTTAATATGTGAGTGCCAGCTGAGCTGGTGCGCTGCTGGCGCGGGTCTCCATCGAATGTCATCCCTATCGTTGTGAGTCGATTTTCGGTGCCTGCTTGTCTTCTTAGCATCTTTGGCGGATGGCTATTTAACTGCGGCGCGCGAGCTCTGCTGAGGCTTGAGTTCGGGTGTCAGCTGTGTGAGCGGCAGTGAGGTGTGGCGCTTTGGATGTATGCAGCGTGGCGAGTGGCCGAGTCGGTACGACGAAGGAGCGTGGGCAGCTGCTGCGGCGGGTTTAGCCGTTGGACAGCAGATCCACTGCCGACGTTGATTGGCATTTTCTTGGGATTTGAAGAACAGATCTCCTTCGCGTCTATTACACCTTACTCAAAGTGTCGTATTGTTCCTTGCTGGGTTCTGTTCATGCTACCTGAACACTCGAGTGCACTGAAAACTCTCTTGATTGTTTCAGTTACTTGTAACTGTATTTGGTCTGGCCGCCTGATATGTTGACTACATTAAAGCGTGTGCTAGCGACGCCCAATAAATAGACATGAAGTCGTGCTTAATACGTAGCTAGACGTCATACCAAGTAGTGCGTAAGTCTGTGCCTGGCGTTCGAGAGATGGCCGCAATAATTTTCCCTGTTTAATTTTCCTACGTTGTTATTTTATTTGTTTGTTCTAGAGAACTGGCAAATCAATATTTAAGAGCCGTTACTGGGCAAGTGGTCAGGTAGGTTAGTTCTGCTTGGGTTCATTTAGTGCCGTGTATAATTAAAGGTTTATTTGTAACCAGCTGGGAAGATATGTCTTGTGTATCTGATGCGCCAGAATGTTGTCTGCCGCTGATGTGTTTATGGTTTCAGATGATTGGCAGTGGTCGACGCGAGCAAACTCCGACAGGGGTATCACGGTGGAAGTGGGAAATTTAAGGAACTGGATTGGTGTCTACCGTCACGTTGTTAGTGTCCTGCACTTCCATCTTTCCGGTGGAGCGTTGTGGTTTTCCAGATGATTATAGTTCTACTTCACCTTCTGGTCCGTGAATCTCCTGTATCTGTTAGAACCTTCTGGTCTGCTCGAGACCATCACTAATTTTCAACGTAAAATTGAAACGGCCTATTCTAAGACTATTTAATATATTAAAGAGGCCTAGTTGAGTGTATTAATCTGATAATAATTTTAATTTGTTAGAATCAGTCCATGGAAGATGTCTTATTTGTTGGAAACAGCTACAGAATTTGATATTAGATATGTGAAAGCTAGTTTCTACGTTAAGTCATGAAACATGTTAAAAGGTTTGTGTCATTCAGTTATGGCAGTTAAATTTGATGAATGGTAGTTTTTATGAACATTGTTTTAATCAGTGAAAATTGGTTGAGTAAATTTTGAAAGATCTGTGTCAATCGGACTTAAATGGATTAATGTTTTGATGAGTCGTGCTGGTGGTTCTGTAGGGGAGGTTCTTTTTATTATAATCGTTGTCACTGTCAATTTCATTAAGAGCATGTGTTTGTAATAAAGAGGTGTGTGGCAACTACAAACAGGTTATGTGTTTAATTTCGATTTGTCGAAAGGGAATGACACATCATCAGCACTGTTACTGTGTATTTGTCCATGTTTATTGTACTAGATGATCTGTTAATGCTCACCTTTTATTGGACACCCAGTATAATAGTATCTGTTACCTTGTATATTCTACACTGAAGCGCCGAAGAAACTGGTATAGGCATCCCTGTTCAAATACAGAGTTATGTAAACAGGCAGAATACGGTGCTGCGGTCGGTAAAGCCTATGTAAGACAACAAGTGTCTGGTGCAGTTGTTAAATCGGTTAGTGCTGCTACAACGGCAGGTTATCAAGATTTAAGTGAGTCTTAACGTGGTGTTATAGTCAGCGCGCGAGCGATGGGACACAGCGTCTCCAAGGGAGCGATGGAGTGGGGATTTTCCCGTACGATCATTTCACGTGTGTACTGCGAATTTCAGAAATCTGGAAGAACATCAGACGTCAGACATCGTTGCGGCCGGAAAAAGATCCTACCAGAACGGGACCAACGAGGATTGAAGAGAATCGTTCAACGCCAGTTGCTACAGATTTCAATGCTGGACCATCAACAAGTGTCAGCCTGTGAACCATTCTATGAAACATCAGCGATATGGTCATTTTCGGAGCTGTAGGCCCACTCGTGTACCCTTGATGACAGCACGACACAAAGCTGTACGCCTCGCATGGGCCGATCAATACCAACATATTTTCTGAAATTTCAGTGATCAATGTGTCTAATTGCCATGCAGAGGACCCACGGTTAATTCCGGTTACTGCCAGGGACTTTTCTTTGTGCGAGGACTGGAATGGGATCCACACAACCTCGTGATGCCAATCTTGTAGATATATGAATGTGAAATAGCGACTCCAATGTCTGGAGAAAAAGACAACTTCTGGGAGGGCGTTGTACTGACCCCATCCTCTCCATGCCGCATCCGAATGACGGCATAAGACACAGGATGGCATGGTGGATGGTTGACATCAAATGGTCCTATGGGCCTCATCCCGGAATTCAGTTATTAGAAGCTTCTAGCAGGTACATTTTCAACGTGATCAGCAAATGTCCAAAGGCGGCACTGAAGATGTCTCTATGGGACACATTCTCATTTTATGAGGGTCGAATGAAAAGTTATGCCTGCACATTCGTTAACTGTGTTCGTAAAGAAAATACACTACTGGCCATTAAAATTGCTACACCACGAAGATAATGTGCTACAGACGCGACATTTAACCGACAGAAAGTAGATGCTGTGATATGCTTTTCAGAGCATTCACACAAGGTTGGCGCTGGTGGCGACACCTAAAACGTGCTAACATGAGGAAAGTTTACAACCGATTCATCATACACAAACAGCAGTTGATCGGCGTTGCCTGGTGAAACGTTGTTGTGATGCCTCGTGTAAGGAGGAGAAATACGTACCATCACATTTCCGACTTTGACAAAGGTCGGATTGTAGCCTATCACGATTGCGGTTTATCGTATCGCGACATTGCTGCTCGCGTTGGTCGAGATCCAATGACTGTTAGCAGAATACGGAATCGGTGGATTCAGGAGGGTACTACGGAACGCCGTGCTGGATCCCAACGGCCTCGTATCACTAGCAGTCGAGATGACAGGCATTTTATCCGCATGGCTGTAACGCATCGTGCAGGCACGTCTCGATCCCTGAGTCAACAGATGGGGACGTTTGCAAGACAATAACCATTTGCACGAACAGTTCGACGACGTTTTCAGCATCATGGACTATCAGCTCGGAAACCATGGCTGAGATTACCCTTGACGCTGCATCACAACAGGAGCGCCTGCGGTGGTGTACTCAACGACGAACCTGGGTGCACGAATGGCAAAACGTCATTTTTTCGGATGAATCCAGGTTCTGTTTACAGCATCATGATGGTCGCATCCGTGTTTGGCGACATCGCGGTGAACGCACACTGGAAGCGTGTATTCGTCATCGCCATACTGGCGTATCACCTGGCGTCATGTTATGGGGTGCCATTGGTTACACGTCTCGGTCACCTCTTGTTAGCATTGACGGCACTCTAAACAGTGGACGTCACATTTCAGATTTGTTACGACCCGTGGCTCCACCCTTCGTTCGATCCCTGCGAAGCCCTACATTTGAGCAGGATAATGGACGACTCTTGTTGCAGGTCCTGTACGGGCCTTTCTAGATACAGAAAATCTTCGATTGCTGTCCTGGCCAGCACATTCTCCAGATCGCTCACCAACTGAAAACGTCTGGTCAATGGTGGCCAAGCATCTGGCTCCTCACAATACGCCAGTCACTGCTCTTGATGAACTGTGATATCGTGTTGATGCTGCATGGGCAGCTGTGCCTATACACTCCATCCAAGCTCCGTTTGACTCAATGCCCAGGTGTATCAAGGCTGTTATTACGGCCAGAGGTGGTTGTTCTGGGTACTGATTTCTCAGGATCTATGAGCCCAAATTGCGTGAAAATGTAATCACATGTCAGTTCTAGTATATTATATTTGTCCAATGAATACCCGTTAATCATCTGCATTTCTTCTTGGTGTAGAAATTTTAATGGCCAGTAGTGTATTTTAATAAATCAAACGCAGAAATAATCCTTAGAATGTGATCTTTAATTACCAATATTCACTTCTCCATATAATCATCTGCCGATTGCATACATTTCTGCCAACGATGTACAAGTTTTCTGAAGTCGTCACGGAAGAAGTCGACACTGTGTTTCCGCAACCACACTCTTACAGTTCTCTCAATGTCTTCATGAGAAACATATTGATGTCTCCGCAGACCGTCTTCATTATTGGTAACAGATGGAAGTCAGACGGTGCTAAATCTGGACTGTATTGAGGATGCCGTTCGGTGGTGAAATTCTGCTGTGGTGGCACGTGAAGAGTGTAGTTTGGCATTGTAGTGCTGCAGGAAAGCATTTCCCTTTTCCTTTCCGGCCCTTGTTAGCCGTGATTTCAGAGTTCGCAGCGTCGTGGTGCAACGCTCTGAATTTATTGTTGTTCCACGATCAAGGAACTTAACATGGATAACACCATCTACATCCTAAAACACTGTGGCTATGATTTTTCCAGCTGAGGGCTGCGTCTTGAATTTCTTTTTCTGGGGCGAGTCCTTGTGTCGATATTCCAAAGAGTGACGTTTCGTCTCCGGGTCGTAATGGTGTACCCACGTTTCGTCTCCTGTCACAGTTGAATGGAGGAAGGCGTCACCTTCATTCTCGTAATGTGAGATGAGTTCCTGACAAATTTCAAGTCTGTGCGCTTTTATTTCAGGAGTCAGCATCCGAGGTAACCATCGTGCATGGATCTTCCGATAGCGAAGAAAAGCAATAATGTGACCCACTCGCTCTTGTGAAATGCCGATTGTGCTTTCAGTTTCTCTCTGAGTGGTACGACGACCGTCCTGAATCAATGTGTCACCATTTTTCTTGTGAAACTAGCTGGTTGCTGTCACAGGACGTCCAACTCTTTGTCAGATGTTTCCGCCTAAACATCTTTAAACTTACTCCCAGCGACGCACAGTACTCACTTCAACACAAGTACCGCAAACTGCTTTCTCTCTGATGAATCTCCTTTTGGGTAACACCTTCTTCTGTCAAGAGTTCAATGACTGCACGTTGCTTAAATCGCATTGACCAACCGTCTGCGCAGGGTTCCACACTTTACACTGTAACAACACAACCATTCAATGCTAAGGTTTCCCACCAACTGGAGCTGTAGAGAGGATGCTATGGAACAAGCAATGCATACCAATGCTGCCAACTGTTGACGAGTTACGAATGTGGAGGCATTAGTTTTCAGTCAACTCTCGTATTTACGCGTGTGTCAATGTCCAACCGTCCCGCGATCACGAGGGACGGAAAAGCATTAAAACACCTTTCTGCTTAGGGTCACTTTCAAATTTCGTCTACTAGTTTTGAGCGGTTCCTCCCCGTGCTGCACAGTGAAAACTGCTGTCATGCTACGCTTCAAAGGAGCGAGGTCACGTTCAGTAGGGTTGAAGCCCCGCAATTGGCATAGCGTTTGGTTGAAACGCCCAGGGGGTGGCAGCAGTGGCCAGATTTATAAAGAATATCGTTCTGTTGCTCATCGCACTGCAAACTGCCATTTCCGACCGCGAAATATGTCTGAGTCAACGCCCTAAGGGTCGTGGTGGTTTCATTGACACCCTTTATGCCACCCCCTGAGGCCATCTCGTGTCGATTCTGAACGGCGGTGTGTCCGAAATATTTTCACAACGCTGGGTGTCACGGTTCCAACGTCCATTGCACAGGCGTCAAAAGAGACGATGAAATGTGCGTTACAGGAGGGTGTGAGGACCTTCCCATCACGTGACAAGTCCACAGTGGCGTTGAGCAGAATTGTAGTGAATTTTGGTGCCATTGTCTCACCATTAACGTACCCTACAACTCACGTGGACTTGTGAGTTGTGGCCTTTTTTACACCGTGTCTACACCTTGCTGCTTGAAGCATCGTCGATGTGGAGGATGATGTCGACGGGCACGACGCTTTTGCACCATCACAGAGGAAGATAGTCGGCACCTTTTAACCAAGTTTCAAACTTATGCTTCACAATGGGAAACAAAAAATGAAATGATCGTCTGGCATTGTTGGCCGGGAGGCCCCATACGGGGAAGTTCGGCCGCCGTATTGCAAAGTTTTTTTTTTTTTTTTAGTTGACGCCACTTCGGCTACTTACGAGTCAATGATGATGAAGAACGCACAACACCCAGTCATCACGAGGTAGTGAAAATACCGGACCCCGACGGGAATTGAACCCGGGACCCTGTGCGCAAGAAGCGAGAACGCTACTGCAAGACCACGAGCTGCGGACAATGGGAAACAGTTACGGGGTTTTGCAAAAGTGACCCTTTAATTTTGTTGTTCAGTGTACTTTGGTTCGCAGTTCAGTGAAAAAGTGGAATGGACACCACTCAACACAGCAATCACAGAAGTTGGAATGAAAAACATAGGTACAGTAAAGGTAACTATGAAGAAACCGTAGCGTAGCGCGACTACCGTTAATGATGGGAAATGTTGGCTACGGTGCAATATTTTGGAGCACACACGTTACAGCCAGGTAAGGGCCTGTTGACAGTAAGTTACGTTATCAGCAGTTACGGAGTAGAATGGAGGCCTCAGGGCCATAGACCCGCTGAAAAGAGTAAACGCAGCAGTTTGCATGGTGAAGTTACAAGCAGAAGAGGCCCACTGGCCCAACCCAGGTGTTAAGAGTACATGACTCGGAGCGACACGTGAGGAAAACAGAGGCGCCCAGCCACTTATAAATAGGCGCCGGTTCGCTAACAAGGCATTCAAGTGTGACACCTATCCTGGATGGCAAGGTATGTCACGCCACCAGCTACACGCAGCAGCAGATGGTGCGCCAGCGTTACAGTCCAGAGCAGGCAGCTGGTTCGACCCGCTGAGGCCAACATGGGATCTGCAGCCAGCCAACGCCGGGCCACGCCATGGCTCGCTACTGCAGGCAGTCTTGTTGGCTCCCAACACATCCCGAGGCGAGGGCAGCAGATTCGGACGCCAGATCATGGGCGCTTGTTGTCGCCGCGATCTTAGCCACGCCGCCGAAGAAGCACGCCGCAGGCTGCCTTGCAGCTCTCAGTGGGCAGCGCTGAGGCGGCAGTGGCGAAGACCGCTGAGTCGACTGCTGGCACGTCCTGACATCGTCACAACTCCGTGGCCGTACAAGGCCGACACAAAGCAGTGCATGCGCGGGTTGCTGAGTCAGCAATTCCATGCCAAGCCGTTTCGCAGACAGCAAAGTGGTGTTCTCAGCATTTCGGGACCTGGTGACGCAGACCGGGAGGAACAGGGGCGCTGTAGCTGGAAATAATAAATCACTTGGGAAACTCGGACGAGTTTTAATATGGTGCATCCTGACAACCTATCCTCGTCCAACATCAATCTACAATAGGTAAGAAAGGCTTCAGCTGATCGACAAGGGAAGGAAGTACAAAAACGTTCAGAGAAATTCAGGAAAACAGAAATACAAGTCATTTAGGAATGAAATAAACAGGCAGTGCAGGGAAGCTAAGGTGAATAGATTGCATCAAAAATATGAAGAAATCGAAAGGGCTGACTCAGAAAATGGAAAAGTCAAAACAGTCTTCAACGAAATTAAAAGCAAGGGTGATAACGTTATGAGTGGAACGGTAATTCCACGGTTAAATGCAAAGGAGAGAGCGGGTGGGTGGCAAGAGTACACTGAAGGACTCTATGAGAGTCTATTGGGACTTGTCTTATGACATGATACGAGGAAAAACAGGAGTCGACAGGGAAGAGACAGCGTATCCGGTATTAGAAGCAAATTTTAAAAGCGCCTAGAACGACTCAAATCATATAAGGCAGAAGGGATGGATAAAATTCCACAGGAATTTCTAAGATAATTGGAGAAAGTGTCCAGAAAACGGCTAAAGAAGCTGGTATTTAAAATGTATAAAACTGGCGATATACCATCACACTTTCGGAAAAACATCATCTGCACAATACGAGCCAGCAAGTGCGAGAATCATCATACAATCAGCATAACAGCTCACGCGTCCGAGTTGTTAACAAGAGTAACATACAGAAAAATGGAAAGGAAGATGATCCATTTGGCGTCAGGAAAAGCAAAACAAGGAACCATAGAGGCTGTTCTGACGTTGAGGTTGAGAATCGAAGCAAGACGAAAATCAAGACAAGTATTTATCAACCTGGAAAAAGCGTTAGACGATGCAAAATGGTGGAAGATATTCAAAAGTCTGAGAAAAATAGGAGTAAGCAATAGGGAACGGGGATAATATACATTACGGTTCGGGAACTCAAATAGGAATGTCTGCGGGGAACAGGCACTTAAGTGTGAATTGCAGAGTAACCATGTGGTTGTAGATGTAGATGTTTTTGAGGAAAGCTACTGAGAAACGACATTTGAAGCTGACTGAAGAACGATTCCACTGCCTACACCAAGCAAGTAAGGACCATGCAGATAAGTTACGAGAAATTAGATCTCATACGGAGGCATATAGACTGTCGGTTTTCCCCTTTTCTGCGAGAGGAACAGGAAAGGAAATGATTAGTTGTCGTACTGTGGCTTGTTGTTTATCTGAGTAGATGCACATGTAGCACCAACAGGAATAAGACAGGAATCCAACAACGAAGTGCTCAGATTAAAAGAGGTATAGTCTTCCGCCCCTATTGTTCAATCTACACATAGAAGACGCAATTGCGGAAATAAAAGAGACGTTCAAGAGCGGAATTAAAATTCAAGGCGAAAGGATACACTATGTGATGGAAAGTATCTTGAAACCCAGAAAAACACAGTTTTCGTATCAGGTGCATTGTGCTGCCACCTACTGCCAGGTACTAAACATTAGCGATCTCCGTAGTCATTAGACATCGTGAGAGATCAGAATGGGGCGCTCTGCGGTACTCACGCACTTCGAACGTGGTCAGGTGATTGGCTGTCATTTGGGTCATACACTCCTGGAAATGGAAAAAAGAACACATTGACACCGGTCTGTCAGACCCACCATACTTGCTCCGGAGACTGCGAGAGGGTTGTACAAGCAATGATCACACGCACGGCACAGCGGACACACCAGGAACCGCGGTGTTGGCCGTCGAATGGCGCTAGCTGCGCAGCATTTGTGCACCGCCGCCGTCAGTGTCAGCCAGTTTGCCGTGGCATACGGAGCTCCATCGCAGTCTTTAACACTGGCAACATGCCGCGACAGCGTGGGCGTGAACCGTATATGCAGTTGACGGACTTTGAGCGAGGGCGTACAGTGGGCATGCGGGAGGCCGGGTGGACGTACCGCCGAATTGCTCAACACGTGGGGCGTGAGGTCTCCACAGTACATCGATGTTGTCGCCAGTGGTCGGCGGAAGGTGCACGTGCCCGTCGACCTGGGACCGGACCGCAGCGACGCACGGGTGCACGCCACGACCGTAGGATCCTACGCAGTGCCGTAGAGGACCGCACCGCCACTTCCCAGCAAATTAGGGACACTGTTGCTCCTGGGGTATCGGCGAGGACCATTCGCAACCGTCTCCATGAAGCTGGGCTACGGTCCCGCACACCGTTAGGCCGTCTTCCGCTCACGCCCCAACATCGTGCAGCCCGCCTCCAGTGGTGTCGCGACAGGTGTGAATGGAGGGACGAATGGAGACGTGTTGTCTTCAGCGATGAGAGTCGCTTCTGCCTTGGTGCCAATGGTGGTCGTATGCGTGTTTGGCGCTGTGCAGGTGAGCGCCACAATCAGGACTGCATACGACCGAGGCACACAGGGCCAACACCCGGCATCATGGTGTGGGGAGCGATCTCCTACACTGGCCGTACACCTCTGGTGATCGTCGAGGGGACACTGAATAGTGCACGGTACATCCAAACCGTCATCGAACCCATCGTTCTACCATTCCTAGACCGGCAAGGGAACTTGCTGTTCCAACAGGACAATGCACGTCCGCATGTATCCCGTGCCACCCAACATGCGCTAGAAGGTGTAAGTCAACTACCCTGGCCAGCAAGATCTCCGGATCCGTCCCCCATTGAGCATGTTTGGGACTGGATGAAGCGTCGTCTCACGTGGTCTGCACGTCCAGCACGAACGCTGGTCCAACTGAAGCGCCAGGTGGAAATGGCATGGCAAGCCGTTCCACAGGACTATATCCAGCATCTCTACGATCGTATCCATGGGAGAATAGCAGCCTGCATTGCTGCGAAAGGTGGATATACACTGTACTAGTGCCGACATTGTGCATGTTCTGTTGCCTGTGTCTATGTGCCTGTGGTTCTGTCAGTGTGATCATGTGATGTATCTGACCCCAGGAATGTGTCAATAAAGTTTCCCCTTCCTGCGACAATGAATTCACGGTGTTCTTATTTCAATTTCCAGGAGTGTATGTTTGTACGCGAGATTTCCACACTCCTTAACATCCCTAGGTCAACTGTTTCCGATGTAATACTGAAGTGGAAACGTGAAGGGACACATACAGCACACAAACGGACAGGGTGACCTCGTCTGTAGACTGACAGAGACCGCCGGCAGTTGAAGAGGGTCGTAATGTGTAATTGCAATACATCTATCCAGACCATCACACAGGATCCACTGCAAGTACTACGAAATTTAGGTGGGAGGTGAGAAAATTTGGATTTAATGGTCGAGCGGCTGCTCATAAGCCACACATCACGCCGGTAAATGGCAAACGACGCCTCGTTTGGTGTAAAGAGCGTAAACATTGGACGAATGAACAGTGGAAAAACGTTATGTGGAGTGACGAATCACAGTACACAATGTGACGATCCGATGGTAGGGTGCCAGTGTGTGTAGGGCCAACAGTAAAATTCGGAGGCGATGGTGTTGTGTGGTATGTTTTTCATGCAGGAGGCCTTCACCCCTTGTTTTGCGTGGCACTATCACACAGCACAGACCTACATTGAACACTGATGTTTTAATCACCTTTTTGCTTCTCACTGTTGATCAGCAATTCGGGGGTGGTGATTGCATCTTTCAACACGATCGAGCACCTGTTAATAACGCACGGCCTGTGGCGGAGTGGTTACACGACAATAACGTCCCTGTAATGGACGTGCCTGCGTAGAGTCCTGATCTGAATCCTATAGAACATCTTTGGGATATTTTGGAACGCCGATTTCGTGCCAGGCGTCACCGACCGACATCGATACCTCTCCTCAGTGCAGTACTCCGTGAAGAATATGGTGCCATTCCCCAAGAAACTTTCCAGCACCTGATTGACCGTATGCCTTCGAGAGTGGAAGCTGTTATCAAGGTTAGGGGTTGGCCAACATCATATTGAATTCCAGCATTACCGATGGAGGGCGCCACGAACTTGTAAGTCATTTTCAGCCAAGTGCCCGGAAACTTTTGTTCACATACTGTATCAGTAATAAGATTCGCGGATGACTTTTCTATCTTCCTAAAAGTGAATACTAATTACGGTATCTGTTGAGTATAAGGAACAGTCTAATGAGCCGAATATGGATTGAAGGTAAACTGAAGAAGGACGATAGTAATGAGAAGCAGCATAAATAAGAACAGCGAGCACATCAGTACAGGGGATCACGAGATAGGCGAAAGTATGGAATTCTGCCAAGGTGGATGTTACCATGAGAAAAAGATTGCATAATCAACGAAAGGATAATGTTCTACGAGTCGGGGCGTGGAATGTCAGAAGCTTGAACGTGGTAGGGAAACTAGAAAATCTGAAAAGAGAAATGCAAAGGCTCAATCTAGATATAGTAGGGGTCAGTGAAGTGAAGTGGAAGGAAGACAAGGATTTCTGGTCAGATGAGTATCGGGTAATATCAACAGCAGCAGAAAATGGTATAACAGGTGTAGGATTCGTTATGAACAGGAAGATAGGGCAGAGGGTCTGTTACTGTGAACAATTCAATAATCGGGTTGTTCTAATCAGAATCGACAGCAGACCACCACCGACAACGATAGTTCAAGTATACATGCCGACGTCGCAAGCTAAAGATGAACAGGTAGAGAAAGTGTATGAGGATATTGAAAAGGTATTGCAGTATGTAAAGGGGGACGAAAATATAATAGTCGTGGGCGACTGGAATGCAGTTGTAGGGGAAGGAGCAAAAGAAAAGGTTACAGGAGAATATGGGCTTGGGACAAGGAATGAAAGAGGAGAAAGTCTAATTGAGTTCTCTAACAAGTTTCAACTAATAATAACGAATACACTGTTCAAGAGTCACAAGAGGAGGAGGTATACTTGGAAAAGGCCGGGAGATACGGGAAGATATCAATTAGATTACATCTTGGTTACACAGAGATTCCGAAATCAGATACTGGATTGTAAGGCGTACCCAGGAGCAGATATAGACTCAGATCACAATATAGAATCAATACGCTAAGAAGTGGGATACGGAAGTTCTAAGGAATGACGAGATACGTTTGAAGTTCTCTAACGCTATAGATACAGCAATAAGGAATAGCGCAGTAGGCAATGCAGTTGAAGAGGAATGGACGTCTCTAAAAAGGGCCATCACAGAAGTTGGGAAGGAAAACATAGGTACAAAGAAGGTAGCTGCGAAGAAACCATGGGTAACAAAAGAAATACTTAAGTTGTTTGATGATACGAGGAAGTACAAACATGTTCCGGGAAAATCAGGAATACAGAAATACAAGTCGCTGAGGAATGAAATAAATAGGAAGTGCAGGGAAGCTAAGACGAAATGGCTGCAGGAAAAATGTAAAGACATCGAAAAAGATATGATTGTCGGAAGGACAGACTCAGCATACAGGAAAGTCACAACAACCTTTGGTGACATTAAAAGCAACGGTGGTATCATTAAGAGTGCAACGGGAATTATACTGTTAAATGCACAGGAGAGAGCAGATAGGTGGAAAGAATACATTGAAAGTCTCTATGAGGGTGAAGATTTGTCTGATGTGATAGAAGAAGAAACAGGAGTCGATTTAGAAGAGATAGGGAATCCATTATTAGAATCGGAATTTAAAAGAGCTTTGGAGAACTTACGGTCAAATAAGGCAGAAGGGATAGATAACATTCCATCAGAATTTCTAAAATCATTAAGGGAAGTGGCAACAAAACGACTATTCACGTTGGTGTGTAAAATATATGAGTCTGGCGACATACGATCTGACTTTCGGAAAAGCATCATCCACACAATTCCGAAGACGGCAAGAGCTGACAAGTGCGAGAATTATCGCACAATCAGCTTATCATCTCATGCATCTACATCTACATATACATGACTACTCTGCAATTCACATTTAAGTGCTTGGCGGAGGGTTCATCGAACCACAATCATACTATCTCTCTACTATTCCACTCCCGAACAGCGAGCGGGAAAAACGAACACCCAAACCTTTCTGTTCGAGCTCTGATTTCTCTTATTTTATTTTGATGATCATTCCTACCTATATAGGTTGGGCTCAACAAAATATTTTCGCATTCGGAAGAGAAAGTTGGTGACTGAAATTTCGTAAAAAGGTCTCGCCGCGACGAAAAACGTCTATGCTGTAATGACTTCCATCCCAACTCGTGTATCATATCTGCCACACTCTCTCCCCTATAACGCGATAATACAAAACGAGCTGCCCTTCTTTGCACCCTCTCGATGTCCTCCGTCAATCCCACCTGGTAAGGATCCCACACCGCGCAGCAATATTCTAACAGAGGACGAACGAGTGTAGTGTAAGCTGTCTCTTTAGTGGACTTGTTGCATCTTCTAAGTGTCCTGCTAATGAAACGCAACCTTTGGCTCGCCTTCCCGACAATATTATCTATGTGGTCCTTCCAACTGAAGTTGTACGTAATTTTAACACCCAGGTACTTAGTTGAATTGACAGCCTTGAGAATTGTACTATTTATCGAGTAATCGAATTCCAACGGATTTCTTTTGGAACTCATGTGGATCACTTCACACTTTTCGTTATTTAGCGTCAACTGCCACCTGACACACCATACAGCAAACTTTTCTAAATCGCTTTGCAGCTGATACTGGTCTTCGGATGACCTTACTAGACGGTAAATTACAGCATCATCTGCGAACAGTCTAAGAGAACTGCTCAGATTGTCACCCAGGTCATTTATATAGATCAGGAACAGTAGAGGTCCCAGGACGCTTCCCTGGGGAACACCTGATATCACTTCAGTTTTACTCGATGATTTGCCGTCTATTACATCTACATGACTACTCTGCAATTCACATTTAAGTGCTTGGCAGAGGGTTCATCGAACCACAATCATACTATCTCTCTACTATTCCACTCCCGAACAGCGAGCGGGAAAAACGAACACCTAAACTTTTCTGTTCGAGCTCTGATTTCTCTTATTTTATTTTGGTGATCATTCCTACCTATGTAGGTTGGGCTCAACAAAATATTTTCGCATTCGGAAGAGAAAGTTGGTGACTGAAATTTCGTAAAAAGCTCTCGCCGCGACGAAAAACGTCTATGCTGTAATGACTTCCATCCCAACTCGTGTATAACGAACTGCGACCTTCCTGACAGGAAATCACGAATCCAGTCGCACAACTGAGACGATACCCCATAGCTCCGCAGCTTGATTAGAAGTCGCTTGTGAGGAACGGTGTCAAAAGCTTTCCGGAAATCTAGAAATACGGAATCAACTTGAGATCCCCTGTCGATAGCGGCCATTACTTCGTGCGAATAAAGAGCTAGCTGCGTTGCACAAGAGCGATGTTTTCTGAAGCCATGCTGATTACGTGTCAATAGATCGTTCCCTTCGAGGTGATTCATAATGTTTGAATACAGTATATGCTCCAAAACCCTACTGCAAACAGACGTCAATGATATAGGTCTGTAGTTAAATGGATTACTCCTACTACCCTTCTTGAACACTGGTGCTACCTGCGCAATTTTCCAATCTGTAGGTACAGATCTATCGGTGAGCGAGCGGTTGTATATGAGTGCTAAGTAGGGAGCTATAGTATCAGCGTAATCTGAAAGGAACCTAATCGGTATACAATCTGGACCTGAAGACTTGCCCGTATCAAGCGATTTGAGTTGCTTCGCAACCCCTAAGGTATCTACTTCTAAGAAACTCATGCTAGCAGATGTTCGTGTTTCAAATTCTGGAATATTCCATTCGTCTTCCCTGGTGAAGGAATTTCGGAAAACTGCGTTCAATAACTCCGCTTTAGCGGCACAGTCGTCGATAACAGTACCATCGGCACTGCGCAGCGAAGGTATTGACTGCGTCTTGCCGCTTGTGTACTTTACGTACGACCAGAATTTCTTCGGATTTTCTACCAAATTTCGAGACAATGTTTCGTTGTGGAACCTATTAAAGGCATCTCGCATCGAAGTACGTGCCAAATTTCGCGCGTCTGTAAATTTTAGCCCATCTTCAGGATTTCGCGTTCTTCTGAACTTCGCATGCTTTTTCCGTTGCCTCTGCAACAGCGTTCGGACCTTTTTTGTGTACCACGGGGGATCCGTTCCATCTCTTACCAATTTATGAGGTATGAATATCTCAATTGCTGTTGCTACTATATCTTTGAATTTGAGCCACATCTCGTCTACATTCGCATAGTCAGTTCGGAAGGAATGGAAATTGTCTTTTAGGAAGGCTTCTAGTGGCACTTTATCCGCTTTTTTAAATAAAATTATTTTGCGTTTGTTTCTGATGGATTTGGAAGAAATGGTATTGAGCCTAGCTACAATGACCTTGTGATCACTAATCCCTGTATCAGTCATGATGCTCTCTATCAGCTCTGGATTGTTTGTGGCTAAGAGGTCAAGTGTGTTTTCGCAACCATTTACAATTCGCGTGGGTTCGTGGACTAACTGCTCGAAATAATTTTCGGAGAATGCATTTAGGACAATCTCGGAAGACGTTTTCTGCCTACCACCGGTTTTGAACAAGTATTTTTGCCAACATACCGAGGGTAGGTTGAAGTCCCCACCAACTATAACCGTATGAGTGGGGTATTTATTTGTTACGAGACTCAAACTTTCTCTGAACTGTTCCGCAACTGTATCATCGGAGTCTGGGGGTCGGTAGAAGGAGCCAATTATTAACTTAATTCGGCTGTTAAGTATAACCTCCACCCACACCAATTCGCATCGAAGGTGCTTACAAGAATAATATACAGAAGAATGGAAAAGAAAATTGAGAATGCGCTAGGTGACGACCAGTTTGGCTTTAGGAAAAGTAAATGCACGAGAGAGGCAATTCTGACGTTACGGCTAATAATGGAAGCAAGGCTAAAGAAAAATCAAGACATGTTCATAGGATTTGTCGACCTGGAAAAAGCGTTCGACAATATAAAATGGTGCAAGCTGTTCAAGATTCTGAAAAAAGTAGAGGGTAAGCTATAGGGAGAGACGGGTCATATACAATATGTACAACAACCAAGAGGGAATAATAACAGTGGACGATCAATAACGAAGTGTTCGTATTAAGAAGGGAGTAAGACAAGGCTGTAGCCTTTCGCCCCTACTCTTCAATCTGTACATCGATGAAGCAATGATAGAATAAAAGAAAGGTACAGGAGTGGAATTAAAATACAAGGTGAAAGGAGATCAATGATACGATTCGCTGATGACATTGCTATCCTGAGTGAAAGTGAAGGAGAATTAAATGATCTGCTGAACGGAATGAACAGTCTAATGAGTACACAGTATGGTTTGAGAGTAAATCGGAGAAAAACGTAGGTAATGAGAAGTAGTAGAAATGAGAACAGCGAGAAACTAACATCAGGATTGATGGTCACGAAGTCAATGAAGTTAAGGAATTCTGCTACCTAGGCAGTAAAATAACCAATGACGGACGGAGCAAGGAGGACATCAAAAGCAGACTCGCTATGGCAAAAAAAGGCATTTCTGGCCAAGAGAAGTCTACTAATATCAAATACCGGCCTTAATTTGAGGAAGAAATTTCTGAGGATGTACGTCTGGAGTACAGCATTGTATGGTAGTGAAACATGGACTGCGGGAAAACCGGAACAGAAGAGAATCGTGGCATTTGAGATGTGGTGCTATAGACGAATGTTGAAAATCAGGTGGACTGATAAGGTAAGGAATGAGGAGGTTCTACGCAGAATGGGAGAGGAAAGGAATATGTGGAAAACACGGATAAGGAGAAGGGACAGGGTGATAGGACATCTGCTAAGACATGAGGGAATGACTTCCATGGTACTAGAGAGAGCTGTGGAGGGCAAAAACTGTAGAGGAAGACAGAGATTGGAATACGTCAAGCTAATAATTGAGGACATAGTTTGCAAGTGCTACTCTGGGGTGAAGAGGTTAGCACAGGAAAGGAATTCGTGGCGGGCCGCATCAAACCCGTCAGTAGACAAAAAAAAAAAAAAAAAAAAAAAAAAAAAAAAAAAAAAAAAAAAAAAAAAATTCTTCTACCTAAGCAGCAAAATACCGCATGGTAGACGGAGCAAGGAGGACATAAAAAGCAGACTAGCACTGTAAAAACGAACTTTCCTGGCGAAGAGAAGTCTTCTAGTATCAAACATAGGCCATAATTTGAGGAAAAATTCTTAGAATGTACGTTATGAGCACAGCACCGTATGGTAATGAAACATGGACTATGGAGAACCGGAACAGAAGAGATTCGAGTTATCGAACCAGTCAGAAGACTGATGATTAAAAGAAGGAAACAGTTTGGGCTTCCGTCTCCGAGAGCACCGTATAGAAGACTTGCTCCGCATACAGCGAAACCGGAGAAACATCATGCGCTAGGTGACAACACAGACGAAAGTGTGTTGCTTGATCGTGACAGACAGTAACTGAAGGGGACGGTGACGAAAAATAGGGGACGAGAGCTGTACCTGCCCGCGAAAGGCAATGGTCCCGAGTTCGAGTCTCGCTCCGGCAGACAGTTTTAATCTGCCACGAAGTTTCATATCAGCGCTCAAAATTTCATATGTGACTCTTGTTTCATATTGTTCCCAACTTCTGCCCTGGTTTACGCCCCAAGAATGAAATATGGCGGCGTTTCGCTTATGATTTGGGCAGCCTTATTGGGTAGAAGCAAACAGCTGCAAAATTACGTTCTTGGCTGGCCTCATATCACTTACCTAGCTGCAAAGGCCTCTATGATGCGCAGGCCGCAAGAATTCAAACTGGACATTGTATAAATTGAGGTACATTCTATTCACAGACGAAAATCATTCCAGCTTGCAGAATATCATTCGCCTGCAGTGAGGTGCCCCTTAATGCTGAACATCTTGCTTGTGAACGTATTCATGGCAGGGAGTGGCCATCACAATCGTGCGTTTAATTAACATAGCTCATGCGTGGCGTGCCCCGGCTGGCATGTTTTAGCCTCTGAGTCAACATCGAGATCTCTCCGGTACCACTGTGCAACGTTCTCTAATGAACGGACAGCTAAGAAAGCTCCTGAACCACGACATTACAATGCCGTATGTATGTTGGAACCAGGTTAGCCAATGTCTACCATGTGATTATAGACTTTACGGCGTGTACTGCTGATGGAAAGCTCTCGGTTGATATTGTTGAGATACCATGGAGTTTCGACTAGTGGCACGTTCGTTATCTTCACCACTACGACACTTGTCGGAACGTCGTAGTATAACTGCCACCCAGCTGAAGACCGGAGAGCTTGACTGCTGTATCCTTAGTTCCAGGACATTTATAGTCATATGTTGTATGTCCAAAGACATGTGACGAAGTCTTTAATTGTAGTATGACAGTTCCCAATTTTAAAATTAGTACACAGTGATTTTGGTTTGATAACAACAGGAAACAGAAATTGTTGCTCTCTTAGTTAAAAAGACAAGGCGGCAATGCCGACAGGCAAAAGTTATAGGAAATTCGTGCTTTATAAAACGATAGATGCGCAAAGCATACAACAGCATCCACCGCAATAAGTTAGCGAAACATCTTTTCGATAACCGAAGAATATTCTGTTCCTATGTAAGATCATTAAACAGGTCGAAGGTTTCTGTTTCGTCACTCGTACGGTGTAGCAAGAGAAGAGAGCAAAAGGAATATGAAGTTCTAAAGTTCTTGTTTAGGAAATCATTCATGCTGTAGGATCGTAAAAAGATGCCATCGAACAGACTCCAGTATGGAAGGCATAGAAATATTGATGGCGTTCAGAAGCGACTGAAAGTTGAAAACGAATACGATGCCAGGTACGGATGGAATCCCAGTTCGGTTTGCCCCCTTACTTAGCTCTCATTTAACGTGAAGCTCTCGGCCAGCAGAAACACCGAAGCGACTGGAGTCATTCCTATATGTAAGAAGGGTAAATGAACGGACCGACAAAATTACAGCCACATATCCTTAACATCGATTTGCTGCAGAAATATTGAGCACAACTTAAGTTCGAATGGAAGAAATTTTCTTGACGCAGGAAGCTCCTGTTCGCAAATCGGTATATATATACATCAAAAAAAGTTTTGCATCACCTCGGTTCCGAGAGTTCCGAAATCTGTACAGAAAATTCGAATAGAGATCAACATAAACATCATTTCCGCACTTTTTATTGCTCATGAAAATCACACACTGCAAGTTGTACCACCATACAGCGAAACCTTCAGAGGTGGTGGTTCAGACTGCTGTACACCCCAGTACCTGTAATATCCTCTAGCACGTTCTTTGCATTGCATTGATGCAGGCCTGTATTCGTCGTGGCATGCTACGAAATCCTTGGGTAACAGAAGAAATATTGAATTTAATTGATGAAAGGAGAAAATATAAAAATGCAGTAAATGAAGCAGGCAAAAAGGAATACAAACGTCTCAAAAATGAGATCGACAGGAAGTGCAAAATGGCTAAACAGGGATGGCTAGAGGACAAATGTAAGGATGTAGAAGCTTATCTCACTAGGGGTAAGATAGATACTGCCTACAGGAAAATTAAAGAGACCTTTGGAGAGAAGAGAACCACGTGTATGAATATCAAGAGCTCAGATGGCAGCCCAGTTCTAAGCAAAGAAGGGAAGCAGAAAGGTGGAAGGAGTATATAGAAGGTTTATACAAGGGCGATGTACTTGAGGACAATATTATGGAAATAGAAGAGGATATAGATGAAGACGAAATGGGAGATACGATACTGCGTGAAGAGTTTGACAGAGCACTGAAAGACCTGAGTCGAAACAAGGCCCCCGGAGTAGACAACATTCCATTAGAACTACTGACGGCCTTGGGAGAGCCAGTCATGACAAAACTCTACCAGCTGGTGAGCAAGATGTATGAGACAGGCGAAATACCCTCAGACTTCAAGAAGAATATAATAATTCCAATCCCAAAGAAAGCAGGTGCTGACAGATGTGAAAATTACCGAACTATTAGTTTAATAAGCCACGGCTGCAAAATACTAACGCGAATTCTTTACAGACGAATGGAAAAACTGGTAGATGCAGACCTCGGGGAGGATCAGTTTGGATTCCGTCGAAATGTTGGAACACGTGAGGCAATACTGACCTTACGACTTATCTTAGAAGAAAGATTAAGAAAAGGCAAACCTACGTTTCTAGCATTTGTAGACTTAGAGAAAGCTTTTGACAATGTTGACTGGAATACTCTTTTTCAAATTCTAAAGGTGGCAGGGGTAAAATACAGGGAGCGAAAGGCTATTTATAATTTGTAGAGAAACCAGATGGCAGTAATAAGAGTCGAGGGGCATGAAAGGGAAGCAGTGGTTGGGAAAGGAGTGAGACAGGGTTGTAGCCTCTCCCCGATGTTATTCAATCTGTATATTGAGCAAGCAGTAAAGGAAACAAAAGAAAAATTCGGAGTAGGTATTAAAATTCATGGAGACGAAGTAAAAACTTTGAGGTTCGCCGATGACATTGTAATTCTGTCAGAGACGGCAAAGGACTTGGAAGAGCAGTTGAACGGAATGGACAGTGTCTTGAAAGGAGGATATAAGATGAACATTAACAAAAGCAAAACGAGGATAATGGAATGTAGTCAAATTAAATCGGGTGATGCTGAGGGAATTAGATTAGGAAATGAGACACTTAAAGTAGTAAAGGAGTTTTGCTATTTAGGAAGTAAAATAACTGATGATGGTCGAAGTAGAGAGGATATAAAATGTAGACTGGCAATGGCAAGGACAGCGTTTCTGAAGAAGAGAAATTTGTTAACATCGAATATAGATTTATGTATCAGGAAGCCGTTTCTGAAAGTATCTGTTTGGAGTGTAGCCATGTATGGAAGTGAAACATGGACGATAACTAGTTTGGACAAGAAGAGAATAGAAGCTTTCGAAATGTGGTGCTACAGAAGAATGCTGAAGATTAGATGGGTAGATCGCATAACTAATGAGGAAGTATTGAATAGGATTGGGGAGAAGAGAAGTCTGTGGCACAACTTGACCAGAAGAAGGGATCGTTTGGTAGGACATGTTCTGAGGCATCAAGGGATCACAAATTTAGCATTGGAGGGCAGCGTGGAGGGTAAAAATCGTAGAGGGAGACCGAGAGATGAGTACACTAAGCAGATTCAGAAGGATGTAGGTTGCAGTAGGTACTGGGAGATGAAGCAGCTTGCACAGGATAGAGTAGCATGGAGAGCTGCATCAAACCAGTCTCAGGACTGAAGACAACAACAACAACAACAACAACATGCTACCCACAAGCTCATCAAGGCACTCTTGGTCCAGATTGTCCCACTCCTCAATGGCGATTAGGCCTAGATCCCTTAGAGTAGTTGGTGGGCCACGTCGTCCATAAACAGCCCTTTTGAGTCCATCCCAGGCATGTTCGATAGGGTTCATGTCTGGAAAACATGCTGGCCACTCTATTCGAGTGACGTCGTTATCCTGAAGGAAGTCTTTCACGAGATAAGCACGATAGTAGCGCTAATTGTCGTCATTGAAGACGAATGCCTCGGTAATATGCTGCCGATATGGTTGCACTATCGGTCTGAGGACGGCATTCGTGCGTCGTACAGCATTTACGGCGCCCTCCATGACCACCAACGGTGTAATTCGGCCTCACATAACGCCACCCCAAAAAAGCAGGGAAACTCGACTCGCTGGACTGTGTGTCAAAGGCGTTCGGACTGACCGGGTTGCCTCCAAACGCGGCTCCGACGGTTGTCTGGTTGAAGGCATATGCGACACTCATCGGTGAAGAGTAAATGATGCCAATCCTGAGCGGTCCACTCGGCATGTTGTTCGGCCTATGTGTACCGCGCTGCATGGTGTCGTGGTTGCAGAGACGGACCTCGCCATCGACGTCGGGAGTGAAGTTGCGCGTCGTGCATCCTATTGCGCACAATTTGAGTCGTAACACGACGTCCTGTGGCTGCACGAAAAGCATTATTCAACATGGTGGAGTTGCTGTCAGGGTTCCTCAGAGCCACAATCCGTATGTAGCGGTCATCCATTGCCATTTGGCGGCCTGAGCGAGGCACGTCATCGACATTTCCTGTCTCTCTGTATCTCCTCCATTTCCGAATAACGTCGCTTTGCTTTACTCCGAGACGCCTGGAAACTTTCCTTGTTGATAGCCCTTCATGGCACAAAGTAACAATGCGGACGCTATCGAACAGCGGTATTGACCGTCTAGGCATGGTAGAACTACAGACAACACGAGCCGTGTACCTCTTTCCTAGTGGAATGACTAGAACTGATCGGCTGACGAACCTCCTCCAGGCGCTGCCCATGCAAGGTTGTTTACATCTTTGGGCGGACTGTGCCTGTGATTCAATATCCACAGTCAACGTCTATCCTCAGGAGTTCTGAAAACCGGAGTGATGCAAAACCTTTTTTGATGTGTGTATTTAGAAAGCATTGCTCGAGCGAAAATCAGATAGCCTTTTTCTCGTAAGATGTTCTGCCAAACATAGATGAAGGACAACGGACAGATACCATATTCCTAGATTTCCCGAAAGCCTTTAACACAGTGTCACATTGCAGACCGTTATGAACGCCAGAGCATCCTCAGAGACGTATTATGGAGTTCCCCAGGGAAAGCCGGCGTGAGTGGACGAACGGATCTAGACGCTTCAGTCTGGAACGGCTCGACCGCTCCGGTCGCAGGTTCGAATCCTGCCTCGGGCATGGATGTATGTGATGTCCTTACGTTAGTTAGGTTTAAGTAGTTCTAAGTGACTCATGACCTCAGATGTTATTCCCATAGTGCTCAGAGCCATTTGAACCCCAGGGAAAGGTGGTAGGACCGTTCTTGTTCTCTATTTATTTAAATGATTTGACGAATAGAGTGAGCAACAATCTGCAACTGATTACTGATGACTCTCTGGTGTACGGTAAACAGTCATCGTTGAGCGACTGTAGACAGAGGATGATATGGACATAATTTGTATTTGGCGTGATGAATGGCAACTTGCTCCAGATGTATAAAGTGGCTTAGTACTCTACTGGCCATTAAAATTCCTACACCAAGAAGAAATGCAGATGATAAATGTGTATTCATTGGACAAATATATTATACCAGAACAGACATGTGATTACATTTTCATGCAATTTGGGTGCATAGATCCTGAGATATCAGCACACAGAACAACCACCTTTGGCCGTAATAACGGCCTTAATACGCCTGGGCATTGAGTCTAACAGAGATTGGATGGCGTGTACAGGTACAGCTGCCCATGCAGCTTCGACACGATACCACAGTTCATCAAGGGTAGTGACTGGCGTATTGTGACCAGCCAGTTGCTCGGCCACCATTGACCAGACGTTTTCAGTTGACGAGGGATCTGGAGAATGTGCTGGCCAGGACAGTAGTCGAACATTTTCTGTATCCAGAAAGGCCCGTATAGGACCTGCAACATGCGGACGTGCATTATCCTGCTGAAATGCAGTGTTTCGTAGGGATCGAATGACGGGTAAAGGCCGGCCTCGGTGGTCTTGCGGTTCTAGGCGCTGCAGTCCGGAACCGCGGGACTGCTACGGTCGCAGGTTCGAATCCTGCCTCGGGCATGGATGTGTGTGATGTCCTTAGGTTAGTTACGTTTAAGTAGTTCTAAGTTCTAGGGGACTGATGACCTAAGATGTTAAGTCCCATAGTGCTCAGAGCCATTTTTTTTTGTTGACGAGTAAAGCCACGGGCTGCAACACATCTGAAATGTAACGTCCACTGTTCAAAGTGCCGTCGATGCAAACAAGAGGTGGCTGACACGTGTAACCAATGGCACCCCATACCACCACGCTGGGTGATACGCCGGTATGGCGATGACGAATACACGCTTCCAATGTGCATTCACCGCGATGTCGCCATACACGGATGCGACCATCATGATGCTGTAAACAGAACCTGGATTCACCCGAAAAAATGACGTTTTGTCATTCGAGCACCCAGGTTCCGCGTTGAGTACACCAATGCAGGAGCTCCTGTCCTTGTGGAACTTAAAACATAGAACAAGGGGGTGATGATACTAATTAAATATTACGAAGCAGACAGTTAAAAAAAAAAAACACGGCGACAGTCTGGTTTCTGTTCGCAAAAGACATAAAAGTCATACCCAGCGACAGCATGGTTTCTGTTCGCAACACTAGAAAGACGAACAACACTGAACATTCTCTGGATCACTGCACTAAAAAGTTGGCAAATGTGACATACCGCAGCCGAGAGCAGATGGGGGGAAACTGGACATATGACGGAAAAGTAAAAAAGGGGGGGGGGGGGGAAAGAAGAGGTCTAGCGAAGGGGGGGGAGGGGGGAAAGGAGCCGATGGAGGATGAGGACCGATAAGAGGTGGGGGGTGCTGGTAAGATGCGACAGGGAGTGGGGAAGGCAGAGGACTCAGTGGGGGGGGGGGGGGGAGGGAGTTAGGGAGAGGTTTGGGAGGGAGAAAACAGGATGGAAGGGGGGAGCCCAGGGAAGCGATGGGGGAAAGACGGGGCTGGGGGCGAGGATCAGAGTTGATAGATGGAGGGATAGAGGGCATCATCCAGGAGGGGGAGTTGATGGAAGCCGCCTTGGGAAAGGAGATGAAAGGTGTAGAGATGGAGGGTAGGGTTGACACAACAGTGAAGGCGTGGCAGGGGGCGAGGACGGGAGAGGAGTGGAGCAACCAGGGGGTGAGGGGGATCAAGGCGGCGGGAGGTGTAGAGTATGTGGATATTTTCGAGAAATAAGAGCAGATGGGGGAAAGGGATGAGGTCGTAGAGGATCCGCGTGGGGGACGGAAGGTGAATACGGAAGGCGAGGCGGAGTGCATGACGCTCAAGGATCTGGAAGGAATTTGGGAGGGGGCAGATATCCAGGCGGAACTGGCATAACAGAGGATGGGGCGGAATAAGGATTTGATGCGATCCAGCAAGGCGTTCCAAATTACGCTCCTGAAACCAACGACTCCATATTCTGCTAGCAGTCATTGGATCTCGACCATCGCGAGCAGCAATGTCGCGATCCGATAAACCGCAATCGCGATAGGCTGCAATCCGACCTTTATCAAAGTCGGATACGTGATGGTACGCATTTCACCTCCTTACACGAGGCATCAGAACAACGTTTCACCAGGCAACGCCGGTCAACAGCTGTTTGTGTATGAGAAATCGGTTGGAAACTTTCCTCATGTCAGCACATTGTAGGTGTCGCCACCGGCGCCAACCTTGTGTGAATGCTCTGAAAAGCTAATCATATGCATATCACAGCATCTTCTTCCTATCGGTTAAATTTCACGTCTGTAGCACATCATCTTCGTGGTGTAGCAATTTTAATGGCTAGTTGTGTATGAGGAACCATCCTGTAATGTTCGAATACACTGTCATTGTGTGCTGCCCGATGAAGTCGCGTCGATTAAATATCTAGCCGGTGTTTTGCAATAGATGTGAAATGGAACGTGTATGTAAGGTAGGTAGAGAATTCTAAGAAACTGTATTTGTTCTGTAAAGAAAATTGCTTATGGAACACTAGAGGGGTCCATTCTTGAATTCTGCTCGAGCACTAGGTCGGACTAAAGCAAGACTTCGAAGCAATTCAGTAGTGTTCTGTTAGATTTGTAACCGGTAGGTTGCATCAACACCTGAGTAATACGTAAACGTTTCGCGAACGTAAATGGGAATCTCTGATATGGAGACGACATTGTTCTTGCAAAAGACTACTGAGAAAACTTAGAGAATCAGCATTTTTGGCTGAATGTAGGACGATACTACTGCTGCCAACATACACTTCGAGTGGAGATCGCAAATACAAGATCAGAGAAATTACGGCTCGTACGGGGGAGTATAGAGGCTCGTTTTCCTCTTGTTCCATTAGGTGTAAAAACAAGATAGCTGACAGTGGAACAGTTGAAGGTGTTCCTGGCGGTTGTTTTGAACCTTTCAGAGGTGACAGAGTTTTTTACACATCCAGCTGTTCCACTGCCAGCCATGTTTTGTTTTTACAGCTGATAAACAGTGAAACAGTGAGTGACAGTGACAGTGTCAGTGGCAACTCAATATTCAGTGTTTGACAGTGATGAAGACGAAAAAAGAGTAAGTGAAACACCATGTAAATAGACACTCACTCACACACACACACACACACACACACATAGAATTAAATAATTTCAGTCATAAAAATAACATAGTTCTTCAAATCGTAATTTTGGCTTGAACAATTTATCTACTTTAAGGTATAAGTGGTTGCAGATGACAAACTGTGGAACAAACGGTCACTGTAGAAACACAAGACGTCGGAAAAACCACACCATGTGGTAAAAAGGTATGGATTTTCATAATTTATGTGTTTTTTCAAATATCTATAATTACTTTTTTTAAAAACTAATAGCTACATGTATACAAAACAACAAAGAACGTTCTTTATCTTTAACAGATGGAAAATAAAAGCCCACTGAGGATGCTGCAACTGCAGTGAAACATGTTTGGGTTATAAAACAAAACTGTGTTTTGCTAAAGGCGGACCCTATCCAAAAACATATGTATTGTTAAAGCAAACACGGAGAAAAAAAGAGCTTCAGTACCAAGATGATTATTGTTGCTGGTAGGTTTGATCATCACACGAGTGTTACGGCCATGCTTCAGGAACTCGGGTGGGAGTCTCTAGAGGAAAGGAGGCGTTCTTTTCGTGAATCGCTACTCAGGAAATTTAGAGAAACAGCGTTTGAGGTTGACTGCAGTACAATTTTACTGCCGCCAACTTACATTTTGCGGAAAGACCACAATGATAAGAAAGAGAGATTAGGGCATATAGGCAGTCATTTTTCCCTCGTTCTGTTTGGGAGTTGAACAGGGGGAGAAGATGCTAGTTGTGGTACGATGTACCCTGCGCGACGCGCCGTACGGTGGATTGCGGAGTATGTATGTAGATGTAGATGTAGAATTACGTGTGTATATGTAGATAGGCATAAGTGCCGAAACGTGTTCTAGTCGATAAATGAACTACTAGACATCGATGACTACTGTAGTCGATTTACTTTGACCTCCAAATAAAAGTCTCACTGCGGATATCTCCATTCCAGCCGTGTTTACGGTAGTGCTGTTGCAGGCGAGAGCACGAAACGGATCGCGTGGAAGTCGAGCGCTGTAATGCAGGCAATCGATAAGTGGTGCACGTTCCGTTCGGCGTCCAAGAATGGCATGTGGGATGCGGGGTGAGGGGTTGGGGCGCGACAGGCGCCTATTCCGGCCGCCACAAACTTCAGCCCTGCCTGCTGCGTGCGTGGCCAAACGTGAGGGCGGAATAACGCGTCTGTGTCTGGAAATAGCGGGCTGTCTACAGCCCGAGAGGGGCACTGCGTTTGAACAAAATAATGTGGCCACGTGTGAAATGCCGTAAAATATTTATCAGTAGGCTGCTTCCCACCTCTTGGTTGACTGTCTCAGTTAGTTTTGCGGTATTCAATCCTTAGCCGTGTTTGGTGCACTTCTCGATCCTACACTACCGGCCATTAAAATTGCTACACCACGAAGATGACGTGCTATAGACGCGAAAAATAACCGACAGAAGAAGATGCTGTGATACGCAAAGATTAGCTTTTTCAGAGCATTCACACAAGGTTGGCGCCGATGGAGACACCTGCAACGTACTGACATAAGGAAAGTTTCCAACCGACTTCTCATACACAAACAGCAGTTGACCGGCGTTGCCTGGTGAAATGTTGTTGTGATGCCTCGTGTAAGGAGGAGAAATGCGTTTCCGACTTTGATAAAGGTCGGATTGTAGCCTATCACGATTGCGGTTTACCGTATCGCGACATTGGTGCCCGCGTTGGTCGAGATCCAATGACTGCTAGCAGAATATAGAATCGGTGGGTTCAGGAGGGTAATACGCAACGCCGTGCTGGATCCCAACGGCCTCGTATCACTAGCAGTCGAGATGACAGGCATCTTATCCGCATGGCTGTAACGGATCGTGCAACCACGTCTCGATTCCTGAGTCAACAGATGGGGAAGTTTGCAAGACAACCACCATCTGCACGAACAGTTCGACGACGTTTGCAGCAGCATGGACTATCAGCTCGGTGACCATGACTGTGGCTACCCTTGACGCTACATCACAGAAAAGAGCGCCTGCGATGGTATGGGTGCACGAATGGCGAAACGTCACTTTTTCGGATGAATCCAGGTTCTGTTTACAGCATCATGACGGTCGCATCCGTGTTTGGCGACATCGCGGTGAATACACATTGGAAGCATGTATTCGCCATCGCCTTACTGGCGTATCACCCGGCGTCATGTTATGGGGTGCCATTGGTTACACGTCTCGGTCACCTCTTGTTCGCACTAATGGCACTTTGAACAGTGGACGTTACGTTTCAGATGTGTTACGACCGGTGGCTCTACCCTTCATTCGATCCCTGCGAAACCCTACGTTTCAGGAGGATAATGCACGTCCGCATGTTGCAGGTCCTGTTCTGGCCTTTGTGGATACAGAAAATATTCGACTGCTGTCCTGGCCAGCACATTCTCCAGATCTCTAACCAATTGAAAACGTCTGGTCACTGGTGGCTGAGCAACTGGCTCGTCACAATACGCCAGTCTTACTGTTGATGAACTGTCGTATCGTGTTGAAGCTGCATGGGCAGCTTTACCTGTACCTCGTCACAATACGCCAGTCTTACTGTTGATGACCTGTGGTATCGTATTGAAGCTGCATGGGCAGCTTTACCTGTACACGCCATCCAAGCTCTGTTTGACTCAATGCCCAGGCGTATCAAGGCCGTTATTACGGCCAGTGGTGGTTGTTCTGGGTCCTGATTTCTCAGGATCTATGCGCCCAAATTGCGTGAAAATGTAATCACATGTCAGTTCTAGTATAATATTTTTTGTCCAATGAATACCCGTTTATCATCTGCATTTCTTCTTGGTGTAGCAATTTTAATGTCCAGTAGTGTAATCTATCCTCTGCGAGTCTCTTCCTCTCTTTCTAACACCTGAAACCTACATTCATTTAAAGACGTTCTCTGTATTCAAACCTTTGACTCGCGCTGCAATTTTCATCCCGACACTCCCTTCCATTCATAAATGACAATTCATATCTCGGAAAGCATCCAGACAATCGACCCAATTATATTATGCCACAATTTTTTTCCCACTTCGCTCTACCTGTCTAATTTTCTAAATTTTTCTATAACACAAGCTTAGAAGACGGTGTGTTCAAAACTAATGCCTCCGAATTTTTTATTCTGTTCTCAATATCGGTTGGAGTATTACATGCCATGTGCTCTACTGGGTCGACTTTACCACTTGGCTGACGCAAGTTGCTGCACTCTGTCGCTAGAGGGCTACGAATTACAGCGTGTAACACGGCGGTGGGTAACGTAATTAACTCTGTGTGTTTGAGGAACGGCCTGCTGGTTTGTTGATTCGGGTGAAGGGGACCAGGCAGGGAGGTCATCGTTCCGTTCCTTTGATAGGAACCATCCCGGCATTTGCCTGAAGATATTTAGGGAAATCACGGGAAACCTGAATCAGGAAGGCTGGACGCGGGTTTGAACGGTCGTCCTCCCCAATGCGAGTCCAGTATGCTTAGCGCTGCGTCACCTCTCTCTGTACAGCATGCTGAGCTCCAGTTTGTGAAAGGAAGAATTCAAAGAGTTCGTCCAGACATGAGCAGCTTTTGCTTCAGCACGACAATACCAGACCGCACAGGCGCGCTGCCCTTGTTTTCAGTTTTTACTTGTGCTCTTGATAGGCTCACTAGGGAATACATTTGACACACACAGTGGTTACGGTTACTACAAGCCACACCACAAGTTGGGAAACGGGGCCAAATTTCTAGTAGTTTACTGACGAGTTGAGATTTTCACACAAAAATGTTTTATTCATATCTTACAGAAACTAACAGTACGGCAATTTACAGCCTTTTAAACCACACCGCTAACGGCAATCGAGTAATTTATAGCAATGCAACGGTTTAAAAATTTATTTTAACAACGACAATCAAGTCATTTATAGCAATACAACAATTTAAAAATTTCCTTTTTTTTTTAAAAAAAAAGAAAACAACATCACAGAAACTATTAGTACGGCAATAACAGCCTTTCAAAACACGCCGCTAACCGAAATCAAGTAATTTATAGCAATACAACAGTTTTAAAAAATTTGAAGGACATTAGTAAACAGGCTACTAAAGTAAATACAGAAATTTGTTAATAACGTACGGTGAAGTAGTGAAGCTACCAACACCGCCATTAAAAAAAGTCAAAGGTCTGAGCAAACACACGATTATTGGCAATAAAGGAATGGAGGAATTTTAAAAAATGTTTTCAAACAAAAGTGTCCTGGAAAATCATTAGAACATAACTGATATGACGGACCCGTGTAAGGCGGCCACAAATCACCCACTCAGGGATGCTCAGGCTAGACAGAGTACTCACCAACTTACATACGCCCTTAAACACAATTGCCACTCTCAGGCTGGTCACTGCACCGACTTTTAGCCAGCGAAAACTTATAATAAGATGGCTTAACTTGCTGACAGAATTAGAGATAACCTCGTGCAAGGAAACACTACAGCACACAGTCCTGAATGAGCGACCACGTGGTCAACCAATAAGAAGCAAGAATTACTCATAACAGAACGACAGAATAGCGAAACAGTTAGAACTGCGAAAACTACCCCTCCCAACGGGCAGCAACGAGAGCAGGAGGAAAGATCACTGTCTTCAATTACATCGATGCCGCGGACAGGAAACCCGATTGCCGGAGTCCACAAGGCAGAAGGGACACCACTTATTCAAACTTATAACTTAATGATAAAACGTAACTTGCAGTTATGCTCGAACAGGTAATACACGACCTCCGATGGCAAGGATCCACACATCCGACCGCGCACGCGGTACCAGTGTACCCAACACGCCACGGTCACGCGACAACACGCTCTCTCGCTGGAGTTGACGTCTTCTCCTCAACGTTGATGGGTAGTGACCGCTGCTTCATGTTAGGTGTCTCTTTTTTAAACTCCATTGTTGAAACGGAGGACTTAAAGAAGCTGGTTAACGTCCCACCAAGGTGAAATGAACAACAACTACTCGTTGGGCGATCCTGTATACAACCAACCCGCGGGGAGCTCTTCCGTCAACTCCGCCCGCTGGTTACACACAACCGACACACACCGCGTGGCGACTCGGTACAACCGACCACGCCTGGTCCACGCTGCCGAGCCACACTACGCTCCCGTGTCCACCAGACTCTTTCCGCGCACAACACCCCTACTTCCGCGCCACCACACCAAGTTACAACCGGTCAAAGACCTCACTTCCTCCATAGCAGTTTCCCGGAAGCAAACGCAGATATCGATATCAGAGGGAAACGACAACCAAGCAGCCACTTAATAACAGACAACATATCAAACAAATGTGTCAGGGGAAGAAAAGGAAAACCAATGCAATCTAAATACACTCCTGGAAATTGAAATAAGAACACCGTGAATTCATTGTCCCAGGAAGGGGAAACTTTATTGACACATTCCTGGGGTCAGATACATCACATGATCACACTGACAGAACCACAGGCACATAGACACAGGCAACAGAGCATGCACAATGTCGGCACTAGTACAGTGTATATCCACCTTTCGCAGCAATGCAGGCTGCTATTCTCCCATGGAGACGATCGTAGAGATGCTCGATGTAGTCCTGTGGAACGGCTTGCCATGCCATTTCCACCTGGCGCCTCAGTTGGACCAGCGTTCGTGCTGGACGTGCAGACCGCGTGAGACGACGCTTCATCCAGTCCCAAACATGCTCAATGGGGGACAGATCCGGAGATCTTGTTGGCCAGGGTAGTTGACTTAGACCTTCTAGAGCACGTTGGGTGGCACGGGATACATGCGGACGTGCATTGTCCTGTTGGAACAGCAAGTTCCCTTGCCGGTCTAGGAATGGTAGAACGATGGGTTCGATGACGGTTTGGATGTACCGTGCACTATTCAGTGTCCCCTCGACGATCACCAGAGGTGTACGGCCAGTGTAGGAGATCGCTCCCCACATCATGATGCCGGTTGTTGGCCCTGTGTGCCTCGGTCGTATGCAGTCCTGATTGTGGCGCTCACCTGCACGGCGCCAAACACACATACGACCATCATTGGCACCAAGGCAGAAGCGACTCTCTTCGCTGAAGACGACACGTCTCCATTCGTCCCTCCATTCACGCCTGTCGCGACACCACTGGAGGCGGGGTGCACGATGTTGGGGCGTGAGCGGAAGACGGCCTAACGGTGTGCGGGACCGTAGCCCAGCTTCATGGAGACGGTTGCGAATGGTCCTCGCCGATACCCCAGGAGCAACAGTGTCCCTAATTTGCTGGGAAGTGGCGGTGCGGTCCCCTACGGCACTGCGTAGGATCCTACGGTCTTGGCGTGCATCCGTGCGTCGCTGCGGTCCGGTCCCAGGTCGACGAGCACGTGCACCTTCCGCCGACCACTGGCGACAACATCGATGTACTGTTGAGACCTCACGCCCCACGTGTTGAGCAATTCGGCGGTACGACCACCCGGCCTCCCGCATGCCCACTATACGCCCTCGCTCAAAGTCCGTCAACTGCACATACGGTTCACGTCCACGCTGTCGCGGCATGATACCAGTGTTAAAGGCTGCGATGCAGCTCCTTTCCTACTGCAAACTGGCTGACACTGACGGCGGCGGTGCACAAATGCTGCGCAGCTAGCGCCATTCGACGGCCAACACCGCGGTTCCTGGTGTGTCCGCTGTGCCGTGTGCGTGATCATTGCTTGTACAGCCCTCTCGCAGTGTCCGGAGCAAGTATGGTGGGTCTGACACACCGGTGTCAATGTGTTCTTTTTTCCATTTCCAGGAGTGTACAAGGTGTAGCACGAATCGATACACGGCTGAACATTACTTCATTCTAATACTTCTCAGACCGCCCGGTTAGCCTTGCGGTGTATCACACGGCTTTCCGGATTGGGAAGGAACTCCTGGTCCCTGACACGAATCCGCCCGGCGGACTTGTGTCGAGGTCCGGTAAGCCGACCACTCTGTGGATGGTTTTTAGGCGGTTTCGCATCTGCCTCGGCGAATGCGGGCTGGTTCCCCTTATTCCGCCTCAGCTACACTATGTCGGCGACTGCTGCGCAAACAATTTCTCCACGTACCCGTACACCATAGTTACCCTACCACACAAACAAAGAGGTTACACTCGTCTGGTGTTAGTCGTTTTCCCTGGGGGGTGGGGGTGGGGGGGGGGGGTCCACCGGGGGCCGAACCGCGCAGTAACCTGCGAGCGTGGTTCGGTGTGGGGCGGCGGAGGGGTGAAGTGGACTGCGGTAGTCGTCATGGGGATGCGGACCACTGGGCCTCGGTGGGAACGGAGCCTCTCCGTCGTATCTAGGCCCCTGGTTACCATACAATACAATGCAATACCTCACTCATCATGAGTTATCCGAACAGTGTTGGGAGTCATATGCGGCAGGATAGCATAGAAGATCACGCAGGATATTCTAAGGTAACGAGATTGGAAAGATTTTGCACTGCGCATAATGTGGTAACGACGGCGCTGCATTGCGAGCCTTGAGTGTTCACCACAATTTTATAATGTTCTTATACCATGCAATGCTGTTAACCACAGCTGTTTCTGACGTGCCAAACATGGCTATTTATTGGATTAGTGTATAAGTTCGTAGCGTTTTTCTTTAACACATGCACATAACTGTGACTTTAGTCACTAATAACCTATTCAGCTGGACTAGAGAATAACCGTCTCATTCTTAGGCTGTCGTTAACAGAAAGGGCTGCATTTGGAGTGGCTGCGCCGTGAGTGAGACGCATGGAGTCCTGATGAATGGTGTCGTACTATGTTCAGCTATCCAGTTCTCCAGTACTTCGGAGGCCTTCCTCGGCGAGTATGGTGACGACCATGGGATCCTACTGTGTCTCGGCTACTTGCCAACCAGGCATACACCCGCAGCCAATGGGTGGTCAAGTTACAGGCGTCCTCTGCCGCAACCAGCCAAGCAAATGCAAGCCAAACACCGATCTGCACTCACCTTGCAATTTTAGTTAATTTTCGGGACAACAACCACATAACTACGGCTCTTCAGTCACGGGCACCATTTACCTCCAGGATGTTACCCACCGTCAAGCAGGTCGCGCTATACAGGGTGTTACAGAAAGGTGCGGCCAAACTTTCAGGAAACATTCCTCACACACAAATAAAGAAAAGATGTTATGTGGACATGTGTCCAGAAACGATTACTTTCCAAGTTAGAGCTCATTTTATTACTTCTCTTCAAATCATGGAATGGAAACACACAACAACAGAACGTACCAGCGTGACTTCAAACACTTTGTTACAGGAAATGTTCAAAATGTCCTCCGTTAGCGAGGATACATGCATCCACCCTCCGTCGCATGGAATCCCTGATGCGCTGATGCAGCCCTGGATAATGGCGTATTGTATCACAGCCGTCCACAATACGAGCACGAAGAGTCTCTACATTTGGTACCGAGGTTGCGAAGACAAAAGCTTTCAAATGCCCCCATAAATGAAAGCCAAGAAGGTTGAGGTCAGGAGAGCGTCGAGGCCATGGAATTGGTCGGCCTCTACCAATCCATCGGTCACCGAATCTGTTGTTGAGAAGCGTACCAACACGTCGACTGAAATGTGCAGGAGCGCCATCGTGCATGAACCACATGTTGTGTCGTACTTGTAAAGGCACATGTTCTAGCAGCACAGGTAGAGTATCCCGTATGAAATCATGATAACGTGCTCCATGGAGCGTAGGTGGAAGACCATGGGGCCCAATCAAGATATCACCAACAATGCCTGCCCAAACGTTCACAGAAAATCTGTGTTGATGACGTGATTGCACAATAGCGTGCGGATTCTCGTCAGTCCGCACATGTTGATGGCGAAAATTTACAATTTGATCACGTTGGAATGAAGCCTCATCAGTAAAGAGAACATTTGCACTGAAATGAGGATTGACACATTGTTGGATGAACCATTCGCAGAAGTGTACCCGTGGAGGCCAATCAGCTGCTGATAGTGCCTGCACACGCTGTACATGGTACAGAAACAACTGGTTCTCCCATAGCACTCACCATTCAGTGACGTGGTCAACGTTACCTTGTACAGCAGCAACTTCTCTGACGCTGACATAAGGGTTATCGTCAACTGCACGAAGAATTGCCTCGTCAATTGGAGGTGTCCTCGTTGTTCTAGGTCTTCCCCAGTCGCGAGTCGTAGGCTGGAATGTTCCGTGCTCCCTACGACGCCGATCAATTGCTTCGAACGTCTTCCTGTCGGGACACCTTCGTTCTGGAAATCTGTCTCGATACAAACGTACCGCGCCACGCCTATTGCCTCGTGCTAATCCATACATCAAATGGGCATCTGCCAACTCCGCCTTTGTAATCATTGCACTGACTGCAAAACCACGTTCGTGATGAACACTAACCTGTTGTTGCTACGTACAGATGGGCTTGATGCTAGTACTATAGAGCAATGAGTCGCATGTGAACAGAAGCACCGAAGTCAACATTACCTTTCTTCAATTGGGCCAACTGGCGGTGAATCGAGGAAGTACAATACATACTGACGGAACTGAAATGAGCTCTAACATGCAAATTAAGCGTTTCCGGACACATGTCCACATAACATATTTTCTTTATTTGTGTGTGAGGAATGTTTCCTGAAAGTTTGGCCGTACCTTTATGTAACACCCTGCATATGTACGCCGAACCGTCTTTACGCCAGGGCACAACCAACGAAAGGCAGTTTGTTCCCAGCCGTCAAATCAGTTCACGCTTTGAACTTTGTGGGCAATCGAGCTGACCGCTGCCACGGTGCCTCAGTCAAGTTGTCTCCGTGAAGCACTGTGCAGCTCCAGCGCCGACCTTAGGACGAGGTGCAGCCAGGTCGTCTCCTAGCGAATGCCTCCTGCATAGCAAGTTGGAGACGCCAGTCTCCTCGCTATCACCATGAAGATTTGGCCTCCATGGTCGGGCGTTCCGGACACAGTACCATGGCTGAGTACAGTATTTGTATCCTGAGACTGACATTATACAGCATAGTCATTCAGACTTAATTCTTCTGCACTTTTCCTTGAACTGTTGATTCACTAAGACCGACTGTCCACAGCGTGTGGTCTAGTGGCTAGCGTTGCTACCTCCGGATCACTGGGTCCCGCGTTCGATTCCCGGCCGGGTTGGGGATTTTCTGTGCCTGGCGACTGGGTGTTTGTGTTGCCCTCAGTATTTCATTATAATCCTCTTCATTCGTGACAGTGGCTAGACTGGACGGTGAAAAAATTGGAGCTTTGTTCGGGCGCTGGTGACGGCACAGTTGAGCGCTCCATCATAATCATCATCTAGACAGACTACAAGGAACTGACTTATTCGATTGGAAGTGTTTATTTTCAACAAGCGTTAATTGCTTTTTTCGAGTGTTTAACTCTTCTTTGTCATCAAAAAAGAACCATGAAGTTAATTTACTGTTACTGTTAGTAAAACTCTTGTTCCTTGTCTGCTGGGGAGCCTATTCATTCTGGTATACATCTTTATCGGCC
This sequence comes from Schistocerca gregaria, assembly GCF_023897955.1. NCBI lineage: Eukaryota > Metazoa > Arthropoda > Insecta > Orthoptera > Acrididae > Schistocerca > Schistocerca gregaria. The sequence continues at coordinate 1,167,631,925 of NC_064920.1, forward strand.
ATATCAGGTTCCATTCTCGCATCCTTTTGGAGAGGTACAGCGATGTTACAACTGGCGTCATGATGTGGGCAGGCAAATGGTATGCCTTCAGATCATACCTAATAGCGACTGAAGCGTCACAAGTGTCTTGTGTCCTCATGTGTTACCTCTCATGCAGCAGTGCCGTGGTGGACCGTGCTCATCTACACTTGGTACCTGTCTCTATGAACTGTTTCCTTCATGATCAGGTACTTCACGGCCAGCTATATCCCTCTATCTCTCCTCGATCATGAACGGGACCAGCTCCGATGTCAACTTCGTTCTACTGCAATATACAAGATATCAAGCCCCACTTGCAACAGGTGTGAACCAGCTTATCTCAGGAGATGATACAACGACATTATGACGCCCTTCACAACCGAGTGAGTGCCTGCATCCAGTCCAGAGAAGGTGCAACGTCATACTGACAAGTGGACTCAAGTTGCCAAGTGCTTTGAAAATTGGACTCGATTGTGTAGTTATTTAAATAACATCACATATCCTCTCAAGTCTTGGAATTTACATCACGCTTCCACCTCCTTACCGAGTGCTTCCATTTTTTGTCGCTCACTGTATTTTAGCAAGAGTAATAGGAGGCAGATTTCAGACTACCTAACAGGTCAAAAAGAAAATTTCTGTTCCGACACTGACAATGTTCAGTGTTTATGGAAAAAGCTCAAGGCAATCGTAAAATGCATTTTAGACTGGTGCATGCCGAGTAAAACTGTGAGGGACGGGAAAAACCCACCGTGGTTCAACAACAAAGTTAGGAAACTACTGCGAAAGCAAAGAGAACCTCACTGCAAATTTAAACGCAGCCAAAACCTATCAGACAAAAAGAAGTTAAACGATGTCAAAGTTAGTGTAAGGCGGGCTATGAGTGAAGAGTTCAGTGAATTCGAAAGTAAAATTCTATGTACCGACATGACAGAAAATCCTAGGACGTTCTGGTCTTACGTAAAATCAGCAAGTGGATCGAAACAGCATATGCAGACACTCTGGGATGATAATGGCATTGGAACAGAGGATGACACGCATAAAGCTGAAATACTAAATACCTTTTTCCAAAGCTGTTTCACAGAGGAAGACCGCAATGCAGTTCCCTCTCTAAATCCTCGCACGAACGAAGAAATGGCTGACATAGAAATAAGTGTCCAAGGAATAGAAAAGCAACTGGAATCACTCAAAAGAGGAAAGTCCACTGGACCTGACGTGGAAAAGAGCACAGGTAGTTCCAGTTTTCAAGAAGGGTCGTCGAGCAGACGCGCAAAACTATAGGCCTATATCTCTGACATCGATCTGACGCAGAATTTTAGAACATGATTTTTGCTCGCGTATCATGTCATTTCTGGAAATCCAGAATCTACTCTGTAGGAATCAACATGGATTCCGAAAACATCGATCGTGTAAGACCCAACTCGCTTTATTTGTTCACGAGACCCAGAAAATATTAGATACAGGCTCTCAGGTAGATGCCATTTTCCTTGACTTCCGGAAAGCATTCGATACAGTTCCGCACTGTCGCCTGATAAACAAAGTAAGAGCCTACGGAATATCAGACCAGCTGTGTGGCTGGGTTGAAGAGTTTCTAGAAAACAGAACACAGTATGTTATTCTCAATGGAGAGACGTCTACAGTAACCTCTGGCGTGCCACAGGGGAGTGTTATGGGACCATTGCTTTTCACGATATATATAAATGACCTAGTAGATAGTGTCGGAAGTTCCATGCGGCTTTTTGCGGATGATGCTGTAGTATACAGAGAAGTTGCAGCATTAGAAAATTGCAGCGAAATGCAAGAACATCTCCAGCGGGTAAGCACTTGATGCACGGAGTGGCAACTGACCCTTAACATAGACAAATGTAATGTATTGCGAATACATAGAAAGAACGATCCTTTATTGTATGATTATATGATCGCGGAACAAACACTGGTAGCAGTTACTTCTGTAAAATATCTGTGAGTATGCGTACGGAACGATTTGAAGTTGAATGATTATATAAAATTAATTGTTGGTAAGGCGGGTGCCAGGTTGAGATTCATTGGGAGAGTCCTTAGAAAATGTTGTCCATCAACAAGGGAAGTGGCTTACAAAACACTCGTTCGACCTATACTTGAGTATTGCTCATCAGTGTGGGATCCGTACCAGATAGGGTTGACGGAGGAGATAGAGAAGATCCAAAGAAGAGCGGCGCGTTTCGTCACATGGTTATTTGGTAACCGTGATAGCTTTACGGAGATGTTTAGCAAGCTCAAGTGGCAGACTCTGCAAGAGAGGCGCTCTGCATAGCGGTGTAGCTTGCTGTCCAGATTTCGAGAGGGTGCGTTTCTGTATGAGGTATCGAATATAGTGCTTCCCCCTACTTAGACGTCCCGAGGAGATCACGAATGTAAAATTGAAGAGATTCGAGCGCGCACGGAGGCTTCCTGCAGTCGTTCTTCCCTCGAATCATACGCAACTGGAACAGGAAACGGAGGTAATGACAGTGGCACGTAAAGTGCACAGAGTCGGGTGGCTTGCGGATTATAAATGTAGTTGTAGATGTAGATGAAAGAAGGGAGGACCCTACAGCGTACCACCTCCGAATACATCATATTCAGTGAATACAATGTTTCTCATTTTAGCTATAAAAAAAAAAGATGCCTAGAGGCAAAACACCGTCGAGTTGAAACATCAGGCATAGAAGCGCTGCGCTGTAGTCTGTGCGGTGGTTCTGTAATGCCTGGGACAGCAGACGGAAGAGAGCTTTGAACCGCCACTGTGTCGCACCGCCTGTCCTGATTAATCCGCTTCCGCCGTGGGGATGCGCTGCACCAGCAGAGCGTCGTGTGTAGAGGGAGAGGTCGGGAGTTGCGGGGGCGGCAGGTGCACGCAGCCACGGACCAGTCTTCGCCGCCCCCGCCAGCCCTCCGCCTACGCTAATCGCGCTACCCACGCACCGCCCCCGACAAACAGCTGGGCGGCCGCTTATGTCCGCCTCAATAATGGACGCAGCTTGGGTCTTCCACCCCATCGAGCACAGAACGACGATCAACAGCTTTTGTCTCCGCTCAGCTGCAGAGCACCTGAACGCGACTAGATTCGCTTCAGAAATTAACACGAATTTGTTGTGCGGAACAGGTTTTGCTAGCCATCAGGTTTTCTGCGTTAACGAGTGTATTCACATTACGTACATCCTGTACAGGTAGCTACCTCCTACAAGTACTCGATGCTTTGAAACCAGCTTAACTAATTTACATCTACACATTGCAGTGCCGGGGAATCCCAGGAGAGAAGTTTCTTTGTAAAGACAGTCACACTGTACTCAGAAAAGTAATTGCGGATGATGACTGACTATTATTGTTTAACTGGCAGGGGACGGTGGGGCCACAAGAGATGAAAGATAAATCGTTCATTGTCAATTGATTATACAGGCAGAAGAAAAAGTGAGAAATTAGGTGCTGAGAAGATGGGGACAGAGAGAAATTTCAAAGCTAATTAGGAAGAGGAAGCACACCTAACTTGGACTCTGGATGAGAAGAGATTCTTTATTAATCCATGCTCGGATTGGAACGTTAAATAGAAGAAGAAGAAGAAGAAGAAGCAGATACCAGATAGTGGATAGCATAAGGATAGGAAACAATTAGGAGGAAAAGAAGGTAGCAAATGGCAGGACTGCACGAAGAGTTTCATGTGAAGACCCACCCTCGGGTAGGATACTGACGAGGATGGAATGAAATCGACGTGTTCTGTAAAATGATGGTTGTAGTGGCTACGATCAAAAGGGTCCAATAGGAAATAAGGTAATTAAGTGCGATTAATGATCAATATTTTAACACAGTTGGAATGTCGCTGACAGGCAATTTTGCGGTAATGTGGAAAACATATTTTCGTAGTAGGAAAAGAGAGTCATCTGATGTAATTATAGTTTTAACAAGGTTTCTTTTAGAACAAGATACATCTCAGAGATTGTTCAGGTGAGATAGTATGATTGTGGTTCGATGAACCCTCTGCCAAGCACTTAAATGTGAATTGTAGAGTAGTCATGTAGATGTAGATGTAGATGGGTATTGTTGATGATGAGAGTATATTGCATCTGTGACGGACTTCTTGGTACTTGCTAAAAACATCAAATTGGCGTTCGGTGATCTGGGCATTTTTAGTAGACAGGTGTGTCTGAAACTTCCTTTCTGGAAACTCTGGCGAAGACTTTTGCTTGGGGAGGTCATTTCAAACCACCAAAAGACGAATAATCTTTACAGTGATACCGATCTTGAATGAGCAGTTGCCCAAGGAACTGATAAAAACTTGCTTTGATCTGAAAATGTATGTGAAAGCTGGAAAGTTGGAATAAAGAGTATGGCTCACTCAGAAAATGCGCAGAGACAGTGTAATATTACCATCTGGCTTCTTCAGTGTCGCGTCCTTCTTTACAAAGGAGTTCTGACTCCCGTACCTCTGTAGGTTTAAAATGGCTCTGAGCACTATGGGACTTAACTTCTACCGCTACGGCCGCAGGTTCGAATCCTGCCTCGGACATGGATGTGTGTGATATCCTTAGGTTAATTAGTTTTAAGTAGTTCTAAGTTCTAGGGGACTGATAACCTCTGAAGTCGAGTCCCATAGTCCTCAGAGCCATTTGAATCCTTTTGAACTTAACTTGTGAGGTCATAAGTCCCCCAGAACGTAGAACTACTTAAATCTAACCAACCTAAGGACATCACAAACATCCATGCCCGAGGCAGGATTCGAACCTGCGACCGTAGCGGCCTCGTGGTTCCAGACTGTACCGCCTAGAAACGCACTGCCACTCGGACCGGCGAACTTTAACAGTGAGGAAGATATTTTCAAATACGTTTTATTTTGTGAAGTGATGTTTTGTGTGTTACGTGATATTGCAACAAAAGTAATAAAAAATAAATGTAACTTAATTTCGGAGTGCTGATTACTTTTTTACATCATCATTGTCCTAACTTGCAAAAGTTTAATCTTCAAGAATGGTTTATGAAACACATCTATAAAACTTTTGAATATCGCATAATAGCACCTAGGCCTCTTTGCATCCGAGCTTGGAATCATCACTACCTAGATTTTCGACGATGCGCCATGAGTTCACAACGAGACCAGTGTGGCAAACACGAAAAGATGAGTGCCTAATCCATCTTTTCATGAAATGGCTTTATTAGCTGTGCTCTAATGATACCTGCCACATAATATAACTTTGTTGTTGTCCGAAAGTGCAATATTTCGCAGCGTGAGCAACACTACAAATTATAATTAATTTTTGACTTTTGTTGTCGTAGGGTTGTTAGACCCTACACATATGCTAAGTGCACTAGGAGAAACTTTTCTTCCTTGCCCTCTTGTCTTGTTTTATTCCGGTTGTCTTTGGCTGCCCTTCTTATAAAATTGTTATCATGCCTGTTGACACGGAAGGTATATTGCAGCTCCCTCAGTTCTTCTTTGCTATTATTTCCGTTGCCTATCTGGCAGGTACGAACAATCAGCGTATGTAGAACAGAATGTTCCTGAGCTGAGTGACGATGACTCTCTGAGTCAGGTACAGATTTGCGTTGGTTAGCTTCCGGTACAGTTCGTAGCCCAGTCTGCCATCGACGTTCCTATGCACCTCAAAGTCCAAAACTGGTAACATGCCACTGTTATCAGTTTCGTACGTGAACTGTATATGCTTATGCAAGCTGCTTAAATGCTAAAGGAAGTTCTTTCAGTTTCGCTTCGCCGTGTCGGTATAAAACGGAAGTGTCGTCTACATACCGTAGCCAATAACCGAGGATACAGTGAGAATCCTCAATACCGCAGGAGTGTATGAGTGATGTTGTGAGTGCGGAATAGCCTACAATGGTGAGACAGGGAGGCCAGCCAGCACACGAGTAGCACAACACACAGGCTGTGTGCGGTTAGCACAGCACAATAAATCGGCGATAGTGGGACATTACCGTGACTACGGACAGCGTGTCATGTCCCTAGAAGCCCGTGACCAAGTGAAAGAGTCATGGACGCGACAGTGCCAAAAAGGAGTTTACTTATCCGCTACTTATTGCGAATTTCTTGCCCAACGTGAAGCCCCGAGCGACTGGAAAAAAGCGCAGATGACGCCTGTATATAAAAAGGGTAGAAGGAAGTATCCTCAAAATTACAGACCAATGTCCTTAACATCGGTTTTTTGCAGGATTCTCGAAGATATTATCAGTACGAACATAATGAATTTCATTGAGACAGAGAAGTTGCTGTCCATTCATCAGCACGGCTTTAGAAAGCATCGCTCCTGCGAAACGCAACTCGCCCTTTTTTCACATGATATCTTGCGAATCATAAATGAAGGGTATCAGAAGGATGCCATATTCCTTGATTTCCGGAGAGCGTTTGACTCGTTACTAAGGTACGAGCATATGGGATTGGTTCCCAAATATGTGAGTGGCTCGAAGATTTCTTATGTAACAGAACCCAGTAAGTTGTCCTCGATGGTGAGTGTTCATTGGAGGTGAGGGGGTATCATCTGGAGTGCCCCAGGGAAGTGTGGTAGGCTCGCTGTTGTTTTCTAAAAAAAAAAAAAATGGCTCTGAGCACTATGGGACTTAACATCTGAGGTCATCAGTCCCCTAGAACTTATAACTACTTAAACCTAACTAACCTAAGGGCATCACAGACATCCATGCCCGAGTCAGGATTCGAACCTGCGACCGTAGCAGTCTCGCGGTTCCGGACTGTAGCGCCTAGAACCGCATGACCACCGCGGCCAGCTGTTGTTTTCTATCTACATAAATGATCTTTTGGATAGGGTGGATAGCAATGTGCGGCTGTTTGCTGACGATGCTGTGGTGTACGGAAAGGTGTCATCGTTGAGTGACTGTAGGAGGATACAGAACGACATGGACAGGATTTGTGATTGGTATAAAGAATGACAGTTAACTCTAAATACAGATAAATGTAAATTAATGCACATGAATAGGAAAAAGAATCCCGCAATGTTTGAATACTCCATTAGTAGTTTTGCGCTTGACACAGTCACGTCGTTCTATTTGGGCGTAACATTGCAGAGCGATATGAAGTGGGACGAGCATGTAATGACACTTGTGCGGGAAGCGGATAGTCGTCTTCGGTTCATTGGTAGAATTTTGGGAAGCTGTGGTTCATCTGTAAAGGACACAACTAATAAAACACTAATACGACCTATTCTTGAGTACTGCTCGAGCGTTTGGGATCCCTATCAGGGCGGATTGGGGAGGACATACACTCCTGGAAATTGAAATAAGAACACCGTGAATTCATTGTCCCAGGAAGGGGAAACTTTATTGACACATTCCTGGGGTCAGATACATCACATGATCACACTGACAGAACCACAGGCACAGAGACACAGGCAACAGAGCATGCACAATGTCGGCACTAGTACAGTGTATATCCACCTTTCGCAGCAATGCAGGCTGCTATTCTCCCATGGAGACGATCGTAGAGATGCTCGATGTAGTCCTGTGGAACGGCTTGCCATGCCATTTCCACCTGGCGCCTCAGTTGGACCAGCGTTCGTGCTGGACGTGCAGACCGCGTGAGACGACGCTTCATCCAGTCCCAAACATGCTCAATGGGGGACAGATCCGGAGATCTTGCTGGCCAGGGTAGTTGACTTACACCTTCTAGAGCACGTTGGGTGGCACGGGATACATGCGGACGTGCATTGTCCTGTTGGAACTGTAAGTTCCCTTGCCGGTCTAGGAATGGTAGAACGATGGGTTCGAAGACGGTTTGGATGTACCGTGCACTATTCAGTGTCCCCTCGACGATCACCAGAGGTGTACGGCCAGTGTAGGAGATCGCTCCCCACACCATGATGCCGGTTGTTGGCCCTGTGTGCCTCGGTCGTATGCAGTCCTGATTGTGGCGCTCACCTGCACGGCGCCAAACACTATACGACCATCATTGGCACCAAGGCAGAAGCGACTCTCATCGCTAAAGACGACACGTCTCCATTCGTCCCTCCATTCACGCCTGTCGCGACACCACTGGAGGCGGGCTGCACGATGTTGGGGCGTGAGCGGAAGACGGCCTAACGGTGTGCGGGACCGTAGCCCAGCTTCATGGAGACGGTTGCGAATGGTCCTCGCCGATACCCCAGGAGCAACAGTGTCCCTAATTTGCTGGGAAGTGGCGGTGCGGTCCCCTACGGCACTGCGTAGGATCCTACGGTCTTGGCGTGCATCCGTGCGTCGCTGCGGTCCGGTCCCAGGTCGACGGGCACGTGCACCTTCCGCCGACCACTGGCGACAACATCGATGTACTGTGGAGACCTCACGCCCCACGTGTTGAGCAATTCGGCGGTACGACCACCCGGCCTCCCGCATGCCCACTATACGCCCTCGCTCAAAGTCCGTCAACTGCACATACGGTTCACGTCCACGCTGTCGCGGCATGATACCAGTGTTAAAGACTGCGATGGAGCTCCGTATGCCACGGCAAACTGGCTGACACTGACGGCGGCGGTGCGCAAATGCTGCGCAGCTAGCGCCATTCGACGGCCAACACCGCGGTTCCTGGTGTGTCCGCTGTGCCGTGTGCGTGATCATTGCTTGTACAGCCCTCTCGCAGTGTCCGGAGCAAGTATGGTGGGTCTGACACACCGGTGTCAATGTGTTCTTTTTTCCATTTCCAGTAGTGTAGAAGCAATTCTGAGGCGGGCTGCTAGATTTGTTACTGGTAGGCTTGATCATCACGCGAGTGTTACGGAAATGCTTCAGGAAGTCGGGTGGGAGTCTCTAGAGGAAATGAGGTGTTCTTTTCGTGAATCGCTACTGAGGAAATTTAGAGAACCAGCATTTGAGGCTGACTGCAGTACAGTTTTACTACCGCCAACTTATATTTCGCGGAAAGACCACAAAGATAAGAGAAATTATGGCTCGTACAGAGGCATATAGGCAGTCATTTTTCCTTCGTTCTGTTTGGGAGTGGAACAGGGAGGGAAGATGCTAGCTGTGGTATGAGTTATCTTCCACCACGCACCGTATGGTGGATTTCGGAGTATGTATGTAGATGTAGATGTCACTTACTGAAGTGAATATTTCCACAGCGATGGATGGGACGTGACGGACAAGTCAAATGGTCTCTGCAATGTCAGGACTTTATCGTTCTGTGCTGCTCTCTGTGTTGCCTGTACGTGACATTGACGATCACCGTTGAAGGACCTTGGCTGATATAGCTTCCATCACTCCAAACACTTTGTGTGCTCGTGGGTTGTGACAAAGTATCGGCTATACATTTTACAGGTTACATTACATAATTATCCTATGTCTTATTTTTTTAATCTGCGTTCGGAAATTAGGGAAGCTTTATGTGGACATCGCATACATTCCCCGAGTAGCCTGACGACATTAGTACAGAGACGACTACAAACTTTATGTCTCCTGTCAACTGTGACGTATTAAAACCGATTGTATTCAATAAACAACGTAATCTTTCCTCCTGTAAAACCAGTCTTGCTCTGAGGAGGGTCGTTGTAATAAGTTCGAAACGTTTTACTGTTACATTTTAAAGTGTTTTACACAATGACGCGGTGCAACAGTTAGAACAATCTGAATCATGAGTTCTGAACCAGTTGTTCCTACTTTGACTTTTCTGAGCTTACCAAGCGATAAATTGTCACACCTATTGTCATCTGACCATTCAGATTTCGGTCTATTGCCTGAGTTTGTAAAACTGCACTACTAACAAACGCTCTCCGTCCTTGGAAACAAGCCTGACTGCAGACACTATTACTTTCAATCTGTTTGCTGTTGCTGTTTGCAAATAATGTTCAGCCTTCATATTTGGCACAGGCGTGTAACACTGATTAATTGTAAAGTAAAATTTGCCCTATCCATACTACTACTCCCTGCTAATCCGACAACTAATGACGAGTATTTAAACCAACAACGCTGAAAGCCGATTGTCAACTTCGTGGAAGAAACTGAGCCCAATAGGTATCTGTAGGTGTAGGAAGCATTGGTTACTGTGGTTAGTAACCAGCATCTACTCCAAAAAAGGTTGTAAATAGTCGTCTGTGTTTCTGGTGTATATCATGTTAGAGACTCAACTAAGTGAAAATAACTTACTACAATCAGTGTTGTAATAACGACTACAACGATACGGTGATGGGAGATTAGATAAATCTCTTTATTCAAGATGCAAATATGTTATAGAAATTATACAATATTTGTATAATAATACAAAAATACAAAATGTGGAAGCCTTTGAAAAAAATCCAGATCACGTTAAATACCAACAATGAGAGCATGCTTTCATATATATACAAAGACCCTAAAGGCAGTTGGAAGTGACGGTGTAAATAATGAAATAATTGTCAGAATAATTTAAAACCAAACTCTTATATTTATATATCTTTGCTCGATTAGAAAGGAAATACCAAAAGAAAATATCGTAGAATATATCACTTATAAAACCAGTATTCAATAGGGTGACAGATCCAATCCCGGACTTTAAGAGGAATATCATAACTGAACTAGATGTATAAACTATATGCTAGAGTAATATAGAGCCCATAATAGAGCGCCTACTATCAGAGGAACAAAATGGAGTCATAAAAGGAAAGAGTGGTACCGATAATTTTTTATTACTACAATTTACAGAAAAAACAAGGAATACACTGAACAACTACAAACCATTTTCGTACATTATATAGAGGCCTCTGTTACACAAATTATATTCGTACATTATATAGAGGCCTCTGTTAAAGTATTGTATTGTATTGTATGGAACTGGGGACTTAGAAACGACGGAGAGGCTTCGTCCCCGCCCTAGTCAACAGTTATTCACAATCCCACAAAACGCTACAGCAGTCCACTCACCTCACCACCGCCCCACACCGAACCAAAGATTACTGTGCGGTTCTGCCCCCAGTGGAACTCCGGGAACGTCTCACACTAGACGAGTGTAACCTCAATGTTTGCGTGGTGGAGTTATTATGGTGTACAAGTACGTGGAGCTGGCGTTTGCGCAGCAATCGCCGACACAGTGTAACTGATGCAGAATAAGGCGAACCAGCCCGCATTCGCCGAGGCAAATGGAAAACCAGCTTAAAAACGATCCACAGACTGGCCGGCACACCAGACCTCGACACTAATCCACCGGGCGGATTCACTTTAGGACATGATGTAAAAAAGACCTGAGGATGGTAATTACAGACTGAAACCGGTCATCGTCTAAAGAATTGATATTGTTATCAAAGAGTGGAATAAAAAAAACATTTGGCAATTTGTTAATCCTAAAAACTATTCAAAACAGATAATACATTTCATCCTAAGATTTATCTTTGATGTATGTATCAGAGCAATGGATCGATTCTACCAGTTCCCAGGTAGAAAGAAGATAACCCTAAAATTCTGCGCAAGATAAGTTGAAATAAGTTTGCACAAAAACAATAGCAGTCATTGTATCCAAACTAGCAAGATATTTTTCAGCATGCCGGTCAATGGTATTCAAAGTGTAAACACTTTCTACTGTAGCATCTGTACACGGCAGACGTAAAGCAAAATTAACAATTTTCTCTACTTTTCCACAATAACATTACAAATTTGACATCTGTTAAGTATTGCCGTCCGTATTTCTTCAAGAGGCACTCTCTTCGTTACCCAGTCTTTGATATGCTGTTCCATTATGTTCTTAACATGTTCAGACTAATCGAATGATGAAATATCGTTGAAAGCAGACAGAGAAATGCCATATTGAGAGAAAAACCTAAGAGAATCCTGAAAACGAGTCTAGTGCGGTAGACTGGCGCAACGGATCCAAGATAGATCCGAATGTCTGAATGATGACACAAGGCCAACTTTATATGTAATCCACACAATCATCAAAAAGTATTTCGAACGGTTTGAAAAACACGTTTTCTGGAAACTACCCTTCTTCCATAAGAGGATTTAGTTAACTGCTGTTCATATGGATATGTTGACTTTTCTAGAAATTAAATTTTATATAAGACCGTCAATCAAATTAGAAGTTTAAGTGAGCGAGATATTTTCACTCTCGGTTTGTTTAATGGTAGCAAGAAAGACTTCTGATATGCTAAGAATCTCAGGCACAATGGCTAAGAGCTATTAGAGTAGAAATGTAGCAAAATATGAGGGCAATAATGTAAGTATGATTTAAGTCTTTCAGAAATATTCAAGACCTCTGCAAGGCAGGATGAAAAGACACCCAAAGTGTTCTGCTGTTACTTAACAACGACTTATATTCAACACCTAGTTGCTGTTGTTGTTGTGGTCTTCAGTCCTGAGACTGATTTAATGCAGCTCTCCATGCTTCTCTATCCTGTGCAAGCTTCTTCATCTCCCAGTACCTACTGCAACCTACATCCTTCTGAAACTGCTTGGTGTATTCATCTCTTGGTCTCCCTCTACGATTTTTACCCTCTACGCTGCCCTCCAATACTAAATTGGTGATCCCTTTATGCCTGAGAAACTGTCCTACCAACCGACCCTTCTTCTAGTCAAGTTAGGCCACAAACTTCTCTTCTCCCCAATCCTATTCAACACCTCTTTATTACTTATATGATTTACCCATCTAATCTTCAGCATTCTTCTGTACCACCGCATTTCGAAAGCTTCTATTCTCTTCTTGTCTAAACTATTTATCGTCCATGTTTCACTTCCATACATGGCTATACTCCATACAAATACTTTCAGAAACGACTTCCTGACACTTAAATCTATACTCGATGTTAACAAATTTCTCTTCTTCAGAAACGCTTTCCTTGCCGTTGCCAGTCTACATTTTATATCCTCTCAACTTCGACCGTCATCTGTTATTTTGCTCCCCAAATAGCAAAACTCCTTTACTACTTCAAGCGTCTCATTTACTAATCTAATTCCCTCAGGATCACCCGATTTAATCTGACTACATTCCACTATCCTCGTTTTGCTTTTGTTGATGTTCATCTTATATCCTCCTTTCAAGACACTAACCATTCCGTTCAACTACTCTTCCAAGTACTTTGCTGTCTCTAACAGAAAACAATATCATCGACGAACCTCCAAGTTTTTATTTCTTCTCCATGGATTTTAATACATACTCCGAACCTTTCTTTTGTTTCCTTTACTGCTTGCTCAATATACAGATTGAATAACATCGGGGAGAGGCTACAACCCTGTCTCACCCCCTTCCCAACCACTGCTTCCCTTTCATGCCCCTCGACTCTTATAACCGCCATCTGGTTTCTATACAAATTGTAAATAGCCTTTCGCTCCCTGTATTTTACCCCTGCCACATTTAGCATTTGAGAGAGAGTATCCCAGTCAACATTGTCAAAAGCTTTCTCTAAGTCTACAAATGCTAGAAACGTAGGTTTGCCTTTCCTTAATCTAGCTTTTAAGATAAGTCGTAGGGTCAGTATTGCCTCACGTGTTCCAATATCTCTACGAAATCCAAACTGATCTTCCCCTAGGTCGACTTCTACTAGTTTTTCCATTTGTCTGTAAAGAATTCACGTTAATATTTTGCAAGTGTGACTTATTAAACTGATAGTTCGATAATTTTCACATCAGTCAATCCCTGTTTTCTTTGGGATTGAAATTATTATATTCTTCTTGAAGTCTGAGGGAATTTCGCCTGTCTCTTACATCTTGCTCACCAGATGGTAGAGTTTTGTCAGGGCTGGCACTCCCAAGGCTATCAGTAGCTCTAATGGGATGTTGTCTGCTCCCGGGGCCTTGTTTCGACTCAGATCTTTCAGTGCTCTGTCAAACTCTTTACGCAGTATCATATCTCCCATTTCATCTTCATCTACATCGTATTCCATTTCCTTAATATTGTCCTCAAGATCATCGCCCCTGTATAGACCCTCTATATACTCCTTCCACATTTCTGTTTTCCCTTCTTTGGTTAGAATTGGGTTGCCATCTGAGCTCTTGATATCCATACAAGTGGTTCTATTTTGTCCAAAGGTCTCTTTAATTTTCCTGTAGGCAGTATGTATCTTAACCCTAGTGAGATAACCCACTATATCCTTACATTTGTCCTCTAGCCGTCCCTGCTTAGCCATTTTGCATCTCCTGTCGATCTCATTTTTGAGACGTTTGTATTCCTTGTTGCCTGCTTCACTTACTGCATTTCTGTATTTTCTTCTTTCATCAATTAAATTCAGTATCTGTCCTGGTACCCAAGGATTTCTATTAGCCCTCGTCTTTTTACCTACTTGATCCGCTGCTGCCTTCACTATTTCATTCATCAAAGCTACCCATTCTTCTTCTACTGTATTTCTTTCCGCCATTCCTGTCAACTGTTTCCATATGATCTCCCTGAAACTCTGTAAAACCTCTGGTTCATTCAGTTTATCCAGGTCCCATCTCCTTAAATTCCCACCGTTTTGCAGTTTCTTCAGTTTTAATCTACAGGTCATAGCCAATAGATTGTGGTCAGAGTCCACATCTGCCTCTGGAAATGTCTTACAATTTAAAACCTGGTTCCTAAATCTCTGTCTTACAACTATATAATCTATCTGAAACCTTCTAGTATTTCCAGGGTTCTTCCATGTATACAACTTTCTTTCATGATTATTGAACAAAGTGATAGCTATGATTAAGTTATGCTCTGTGCAAAATTCTACCATGCAGTTTTCTCTTTCATTTCTTAGCCCCAATCCATATACGCCTATTACGTTTCCTTCTCTTCCTTTTCCTACTGTCGAATTCCAGTCACCCACGACTATTAAATTTTCGTGTCCCTTCACTACCTGAATAATTTCTTTTATCTCATCATACATTTCAGTAATTCTTCATCATCTTCAGTTCTAGTTGGCATATAAACTTGTACTACTGAAGTAGGCGTGGGCTTCGTGTAATGCTTTTACTATGCTGTTTCTAGTAGCTTACCGCACTTCTATTTTTTATTCAATATGAAACCTACTCATGCATTAGCCCTATTTGATTTTGTATTTATAACCCTGTATTCACCTGACCTAAAGTCTTGTTCTTCCTGTCACCTAACTTCACTAATTCCCACTATATCCAACTTTAACCTATCTATTTCCCTTTTTAAATCTTCTATTCTACCTGCCCGATTAAGGGATCTGACATTCCACGCTCCGATACGTAGAACGCCAGTTTTCTTTCTCCTGATAACGGCATCTTCCTGATTAATCCCCGCCAGGAGAACCAAATGGGGGACTATTTTACCTCCGCAATATTTTACCCAAGAGAACGCTATTATCATTTAACCGTACAGTAAAGCTCCATGCCGTCGGGAAAAATTACGGCTGTAGTTTCCCCTTCCTTTCAGCCGTTCGCAGTACCACAACAGCAAGGCCGTTTTGGTTAGGCCACATCAGTCAATAATCCAGACTGTTGCCCCTGCAACTACTGAAAAGGCTGCTGCCCCTCTTCAGGAACCACACGTTTATCTGGCCTGTCAACAGATACCCCTCCGTTGCGGTTGCACCTATGGTACGGCCATCTGTATCGCTGAGGCACGCAAGCCTCCCCACCAACGGCAAGGTCCATGGTTCATGGGGGGACATTAAAAATAACATTGGTAATTATTGCATAAACATCTCTGTCCATGACCATGGGACAAGAGCTAGATTCAGTTTACATTTACCAAGAAAAAATAAACATACAACTCAAAACAGCATTTTCTACCAGATTAAGGAAATTGTAAAAAAACACGTATTTAAGAAAAGGCAGCTAAAAAGTACCTGTTACGCAATGCTTTTATACATTGAAGGATTACTTAGATAAAACTGAGTAGGGGTATGGTAAAAAAAGATCTTATATAAATAAATAATAATAATGATTATAAATAATTCAAGATTCCACATGACACCTTCGCACTATGTTTCTTCCTACTTTATTCCTTTTCTAGAAAAACGTACCCCCCAGCTATGCAAAGCACAATAGTAACACCTCTTTCTCTTTCTGATGTCACTTATTATAGAGGGATGCTGACTCAGATTTTCAGGATAGCAAACGGGAAGTTGCAGTATAGAAAATAGCCCAGAGATCATGTGTGTGTGTGTGTGTGTGTGTGTGTGTGTGTGTGTGTGTGTGTAGTGAGTGAAGTGTTATGAAACAATGTGTGTGTAGTGTGTGCAGTGACTGATAGTGAGATATGAAGATATGAGTGAACAAGGCGTGGCAGGCCGCGAAAGGCGTCCCCGGAGGCTGATCAGAAAGCCTCCCCGGTGCGTCTGACAAACCGGTTTCAGGCACTGTCTCTGGCTGAGCCAGATGCAGCTGCCTGTCCTGTTTCAGAGGATCACTCTCAGCCTTCAAGGTCCGGGCAATCGCAGAGGGTGGGCTTACTGGTAGTTGGGAGCTCCAATGTTAGGCGCGTAATGGGCCCCTTAGGGATACGGCGGCTAAGGAGGGGAAGAAATCCAGTGTGCACTCCGTGTGCATTCCGGGAGGAGTCATTCCTGATGTGGAAAGGTTCCTTCCGGATGCCATGAAGAGCACAGGGTGCAGCCAGCTGCAGGTGGTGGCACATGTCGGCACTAATGACGTGTGTCGCTTTGGATCTGAGGAAATTCTCTCTGGATTCCAGCGGCTATCTGATTTGGTGAAGGCTGCCGGTCTTGCTTACGAGATGAAGGCAGAGCTCACCATCTGCAGCATCGTTGACAGAACCGACTGCGGACCTTTGGTGCAGAGCCGGGTGGAGGGTCTGAATCAGAGGCTCAGACGGTTTTGCGACCGTATTGGCTGCAGATTCCTTGACTTGCGCCATAGGGTGGTGGGGTTTCGGGTTCCGCTGAATAGGTCAGGAGTTCACTGCACTCAGCTGGCGGCTACACGGGTAGCGGAGGCTGTGTGGCGTGGACTGGGCGGTTTTTTTAGGTTAGAAGGCCTCGTGAAAGTGCGGGATGGGCTGCAATGTCAAAGGGTGCTTGGCAATTACAGGACGTGCTTGGATCAAGGAACAGTCGGAATTATAGTTGTAAATTGTTGTAGTTGCGCTGGAAAAGTCCCTGAGCTTCAAGCGCTAATAGAAAGCTCAGAAGCTGATATCGTTATAGGTACAGAAAGCTGGCTAAAGCCTGAAATAAGTTCTGCAGAAATTTTTACGAAGTCTCAGACGATGTTCAGGAAAGATAGATTAGGCAGAATTGGTGGTGGAGTGTTTGTGTCTGTCAGTAGTGGTTTATCTTGTAGTGAAGTCGAAGTAGATACTCTGTGCGAATTGGTGTGGGTGGAGGTTATACTTAACAGCCGAATTAAGTTAATAATTGGCTCCTTCTACCGACCCCCAGACTCCGATGATACAGTTGCGGAACAGTTCAGAGAAAGTTTGAGTCTCGTAACAAATAAATACCCCACTCATACGGTTATAGTTGGTGGGGACTTCAACCTACCCTCGGTATGTTGGCAAAAATACTTGTTCAAAACCGGTGGTAGGCAGAAAACGTCTTCCGAGATTGTCCTAAATGCATTCTCCGAAAATTATTTCGAGCAGTTAGTCCACGAACCCACGCGAATTGTAAATGGTTGCGAAAACACACTTGACCTCTTGGCCACAAACAATCCAGAGCTGATAGAGAGCATCATGTATGATACAGGGATTAGTGATCACAAGGTCATTGTAGCTAGGCTCAATACCATTTCTTCCAAATCCATCAGAAACAAACGCAAAATAATTTTATTTAAAAAAGCGGATAAAGTGCCACTAGAAGCCTTCCTAAAAGACAATTTCCATTCCTTCCGAACTGACTATGCGAATGTAGACGAGATGTGGCTCAAATTCAAAGATATAGTAGAAAGAGCAATTGAGAGATTCATACCTCATAAATTGGTAAGAGATGGAACGGATCCCCCGTGGTACACAAAAAAGATCCGAACACTGTTGCAGAGGCAACGGAAAAAGCATGCGAAGTTCAGAAGAACGCGAAATCCCGAAGATGGGCTAAAATTTACAGACGCGCGAAATCTGGCACGTACTTCGATGCGAGATGCCTTTAATAGGTTCCACAACGAAACATTGTCTCGAAATTTGGTAGAAAATCCGAAGAAATTCTGGTCGTATGTAAAGTACAAAAGCGGCAAGACGCAGTCAATACCTTCGCTGCGCAGTGCCGATGGTACTGTTATCGACGACTGCGCCGCTAAAGCGGAGTTATTGAACGCAGTTATCCGAAATTCCTTCACCAGGGAAGACGAATGGAATATTCCAGAATTTGAAACACGAACATCTGCTAGCATGAGTTTCTTAGAAGTAGATACCTTAGGGGTTGCGAAGCAACTCAAATCGCTTGATACGGGCAAGTCTTCAGGTCCAGATTGTATACCGATTAGGTTCCTTTCAGATTACGCTGATACTATAGCTCCCTACTTAGCACTCATATACAACCGCTCGCTCACCGATAGATCTGTACCTACAGATTGGAAAATTGCGCAGGTCGAACCAGTGTTCAAGAAGGGTAGTAGGAGTAATCCATTTAACTACAGACCTATATCATTGACGTCGGTTCGCAGTAGGGTTTTGGAGCATAAACTGTATTCAAACATTATGAATCACATCGAAGGGAACGATCTATTGACACGTAATCAGCATGGCTTCAGAAAACATCGCTCTTGTGCAACGCAGCTAGCTCTTTATTCGCACGAAGTAATGGCCGCTATCGACAGGGGATCTCAAGTTGATTCCGTATTTCTAGATTTCCGTTAAGCTTTTGACACCGTTCCTCACAAGCGACTTCTAATCAAGCTGCGGAGCTATGGGGTATCGTCTCAGTTGTGCGACTGGATTCGTGATTTCCTGTCAGGAAGGTCGCAGTTCGTAGTAATAGACGGCAAATCATCGAGTAAAACTGAAGTGATATCAGGTGTTCCCCAGGGAAGCGTCCTGGGACCTCTACTGTTCCTGATCTATATAAATGACTTGGGTGACAATCTGAACAGTTCTCTTAGACTGTTCGCAGATGATGCTGTAATTTACCGTCTAGTAAGGTCATCCGAAGACCAGTATCAGCTGCAAAGCGATTTAGAAAAGATTGCTGTATGGTGTGTCAGGTGTCAGTTGACGCTAAATAACGAAAAGTGTGAGATGATCCACATGAGTTCCAAAAGAAATCCGTTGGAATTCGATTACTCGATAAATAGTACAATTCTCAAGGCTGTCAAGTCAACTATGTACCTGGGTGTTAAAATTACGAACAACTTCAGTTGGAAGGACAACATAGATAATATTGTCGGGAAGGCGAGCCAAAGGTTGCGTTTCATTGGCAGGACACTTAGAAGATGCAACAAGTCCACTAAAGAGACAGCTTACACTACACTCGTTCGTCCTCTGTTAGAATATTGCTGCGCGGTGTGGGATCCTTACCAGGTGGGATTGACGGAGGACATCGAAAGGGTGCAAAAAAGGGCAGCTCGTTTTGTATTATCGCGTTATAGGGGAGAGAGTGTGGCAGATATGATACACGTGTTGGGATGGAAGTCATTACAGTATAGATGTTTTTCGTCGCGGCGAGACCTTTTTACGAAATTTCAGTCACCAACTTTCTCTTCCGAATGCGAAAATATCTTGTTGAGCCCAACCTACATAGGTAGGAATGATCATCAAAATAAAATAAGAGAAATCAGAGCTCTAACAGAAAGGTTTAGGTGTTCGTTTTTCCCGCTCGCTGTTCGGGAGTGGAATAGTAGAGAGATAGTATGATTGTGGTTCGATGAACCCTCTGCCAAGCACTTAAATGTGAATTGCAGAGTAGTCATGTAGATGTAGAATGTGGCATTACATTATTTAATAATTTATTTGTAAAATAGTATTGTATACAAGGAGTAAATGTAATGAATGTCTCTAACTAGAAGTCTCTGAATGTATGTGTATACGGATTAGCTTATTTTAAATTGGTCCAAAATTATAAATACTTTTACATGTCCTACATCCGTGTAAAAGGAGATCTACGGGCGAATAAAGCTACTACTACTACTTATTTACTCGTACTTTGCACTCAACTTGGACCTAGCACTATGGCGATCGAATTTAAATGTACAGTACATAAAATACCTCCTACACCTCACGGACGAAGTCCGATAAGCGGTTTCTTTTTCTGCACTAGGAAGTTCTTAGGTATCTGCAATAGAAATATTGTGCAGTAGAAATTGCCACCCGCCACGCACATCGTACTGATTGGACGAGTATAGATGTACGGTACAAGTAGATGCTAGGTGCTGTTCGTAGTTACAGAGGCCTGTAGAACAGTGCCAACGCACGTGATTTTAGTTATTTTGAGTATATACTCTATTTTCTGGCAAGAGGAGGAGGTACTGGAAGAGAGCGAAGAGATGAGAATACCATTGAGCAGAAGAGAAAATTGGAATGCGGTCAATCAAGGAATAGGACACCAACTGACAGAATGAATGTGAAAGACAGCGAAAATGGGACAAAGTACTAAGTCTTCATTTCTTTACAAACGTGATGTAAAGGCGAAAACTGGTTTATGTAACTTCGTCGAGAGGTTTCTGCTAGATAGGGCCACTAGTCAATTTGTTTATGTGAAAGTTCAAATGGTTCAAATGGCTCTAAGCACTGTGGGACTTAACATCTGAGGCCATCAGTCCCCTAGACTTAGAACTACTTAAACCTAACTAACCTAAGGGCATCACTCACATCCATGCCCGAGGCAGGATTCGAACCTGCGACCGTAGGAGCCGCGTGGTTCCGGACTGAGGCGCCTAGAACCGCTCGACCACAACGGCCAGCTTATGTGAAAGTGATTTTCAGTGTGACTGCAGGGCAATAGGCACGTTGAAACTTGTTCAATGATTGTAGTTCAGTGAATGAATAACTGAATACAAGAATTTTATAGTGACAGTTCAGTTTCTGGATCACTGGGAAGTGGCAGTAATGGAGGGCGCTGAATCATTTAACAGAGAAGACTGAGTGTTCAAATTGGATAGATTACTGGATCATACAGGTTACTTTCTAGTAGTGGTAGTAGTAGTAGTAGTAGTAATAGTAGTCGCAGTACCAATAGAAGCAATAGTATTATTAAGAGTAGTGATACACTGGGAGCTATAAACTGGGTGATTAATCTGCATAATGACCTGGTAATATTTTTTTTGAGATTAAGTGCTCTGAGATGCAATGCCTGACTTTTTTTTAAAGAAATTGCTGCTATTTGTCTGTAAATTTGTATTCATTTATTTCAGACCATCATGATTCCGGCCTTATAGCCATTGTTCACAGTAACTTGAAAATTTAAAAAAAAAAAAAGTGCCCGACCTGCCTAAAGTACATGACATCATCGAAATAACGTTTATTTGGTCTTATAAATGAGTCGTAGTATTGACGGATATCACTACATATCAGAGACACATAATATATATTAAAGTTTATTTGCTGGAATGAAATAACTTTGTAATTGACAGATTGCAGTTGATGGCGTACAACCAACCTCCCTCGAACAGGCTTTGTATGTACCTGCAAAAACACACATCACAGTACGAACGTGATGCTTAACGAAGGGTCAAGATCGGCTGACAGTTGGGCACTGTCTCTCAACTCGCTGAAACGTTAAATTTAATCGATGTATAGTGGTACACCCAACACTTGACTATATGATGAGGCAAATAAGAAGTCCTCTGATCGGCGACATACCTGAGTGGGTGTCAGCTGTCTGGGAACCCTGCGTTGGTGACGCTTGTCATTTTCAACGGACTCGTGACTGAATTTCAACTGATCCACAACTGATTTTCATTCTTTCCACTAATGGTTCGATAGTATTATGCTGCTTTTAGATCAACGGGACTCCCTCTCCCGCTCTCGTGGTTTCCGATTCTTCTCCATAGGCCACAGCCCTATGACGCAAGGCTTCTTACTCCCGCGAGAGGACCCTCCAGTGTGTGGTGCTTGTGGCGTACAAATCGCTGTGCACCACGCTATGTAGTGACTGTGTTTTATTTTTCGACTCATGTACCGCGGCGGATTTGCGGACGGCTCTGCCCTCTATTTTACGTAACGTTCAAAACGAAAGTGGTTCGAGTTTTAAAGTTTTGTGACTTGGCCAGCGTCTTTCCCAAGATTTTAGGGAGATGGTTTTAATGTGTTAACAGGATGACTGGCTAACCCATACTTTTTGAAAGTAGTCAGCCAGTGACATTTACCTGTTCCACATTCGTTTGTTTTGATGAGTGTAAGGGCGCTGATAACCTCGCCGCTGAGCTCTCTTAAGCTCCAGACACACACACAAACACACACACACACACACACACACACACACACACACACGCACGCACGCACGCACGCACAGACTCTTCACAGGTAGGTCTTCCACTTCGATCCTTGTCATTCATGCTTGTTTGAGCACACTGAAAGCGTACGCGTCACCTAAATAGTGTGGCATATGGCGGTGTATTGTTGATTATTACTTCTACTACCTCTCCATGGGTTGTTGTAAGGTTGTCCTTCTTCAAATGCAGAAAAAGTATTGTCGCACTTTACTTCACTTTACCAATAAGCTGTGATTTTCTTTTTTATTTCCTCTAGCTAACCATTTGTGAATCCAAGCATTTAGTACACTTTAAGCCAATTTTATATTTGTTAAAGGCCGTATTCATGGGGTTACGGTTTTAATGGCCAGCGATGTACAGTCAAGAGATTATGTATTGATTTGAGTTCTGTTCAGTTAGTATAGTTTTAGTGTAATTTATCTTCTCTCGCCTGATGACACTCTCTGACAAAAACGTGATGTACCCAGTAAATATGGTCAGATGAAGAACGTAAAAATTGTCAGGGAAAACAGGCATCGGAATACATCCAACAATAACTGAGGACGTTTGGTGCAAGTGGTGCTCTGAGATGAAGAGGTTGGTGAAGGAGAGGAATTCGTGGATGATGATAAAGAAAACAAAAGGGCACCTTATGGTAAATGTCTCAGTCACCTAACTTCCACGTCCTGCCACTGCTGTTGGTGCTCTAGGCAGAAAGTTATCCTCAATAACTGTCGTTGCTGCGTAGCTTCGGCAGATCAGAACTGTATAGAGTATCACCAGAACATGATGTGAAACCAACTCTCTAATCTCGAAGACTTTAGTACACTAATACTATCGTACTGTCGAACTGTGATAATTGCAACTATCCGTCATGTCAATTCAAGTTAGAGCCTCATACGCAGGGACTTTAGAAACTAAGTTACACACATCGTCCCACGCTAAGACCATTGCTCAACAAGAGTGTCACATCGTCAGAAGAGAGTACATGTCCTGGATATTTTGCAGACACATGTAACCGCTCTTTAGAGAGTGGTTGTACAGGAACGAGTATTAGATTAAATTCTGTAATACGAAATGACCTAAGAGCAAAAACATTAGTAGTAATTCGAAGTAATAGTTAGTTAAAATTTTACGAAGAGTAGATATTCGAAACACAGTAACGCAAAGCAGTACAAAGGGAATCCAAGGAAGACATACCAGAGCTGCGTTTTGTTTTGAATGTAATATATAAACCAATTTGCAGCATTGTTAGGTCTCTTGAGTTTTTGTTTTCAGCGGTGGCGAGTGTGTTCGCAGTTCTTCCGTGGTAATCGGAATTTTGGCATTATAAGCCTAATTAAATTGCATTCTTATAACTGGATTAGACACTGGAGAGCTGGTGAATAGGTTATTTTGGGGTAAACTCAGAGACGGAATCAATTAGAGGTGACTCGGTGTACGAACATTGATATTCAAGTGAATGGTGATTGTACGTGTTAAACGAAACGCTACGATCGTATACTTACGATTGTGAAGAGATTTATTGACAATACGGAAACGTTTATGTTGAATGAGGACTTTATTCAGTGTAGGCGAGTTATTAAAGAGTATTGGCAGCGAAAATAGTTTGGACCTTATCACACTAGTATCTTTGTCTCTCGTTGTCAAGGTGATTCGCTAATAAACGAGAAGTGAAAAATAGTGCCCGTTAAAAGACTAAACTTGTGCTGAACAGTCATTGAAAGGATTCGAACCCATAATTAATATCGTGTAGTGAGAATTGACAAACTTAGGCATTGTAAGGCACAGAGATATATTTATAATTTATTGGACATTAATGGCAAAGGACAGTTTCATGGGAAAGCTTATCTTTGATGGTAGGTACACGAAGGAATGTAGTACAGGCTGACTGTTATCATACCGAAACAAAGCACCCTAGGATCAACTCTCCTTTCACTGACCTCCCAGTGCCATCTCTCATTAATTTAAGAACTTAATTGTGTCAATAAAACAGAAATATACGAGACATTCGCAGTGTTTACTAAATTCCATAATCAGCTAGTACAGAGACAATAACATCTGTGAACATTCAAGGGTTGTTGAAGGAAGCTGATAAACCTTTTTACAAATAGATTTAATAGGATTCAGCGATTGCATACAGACTGCTAAAGTAACGAAATCAAATTACTCGGGGAAACAAATTAGGATAAATAGACTGGAACTCAACTGATATCTTACTCCAGAGTAATAAAAAAAAAGTGTCTTTGGATCCATTGTGGTTGAAAGTGTATGAAATCTTTCTGGAAAAACGCGATCAATTCTCAACTGCTAGTTCACACGACTAGATTCACAACGTGGTTCAGAGATGTTTTACGTCCGACCCACACCTCAGGGAACGGTTCTTAAATAGCCGGGACAATATATACACAAACTTTTGAGGTCAGTTCAGCTCCTCTACCGTGGGAGGGGGGGGGGGGGGGGAGGGGACAGCGAAGCACGACCACGGTGTCGGTGTGCGGACATACACAGTTCTGCTACGGCACGGATAATGGGTGTATCACAGTGTGGGAGTGACATAGCGTGACAACTGGAAACGCGCGCCAAAGTTGAAGTACACGGAACAGCACGATTCCTTTGTGTACAACTTCTAAATTGCTCACAGATTCACGGTAAATTTCTGGAGATATTTGTACCGTGCAACCTTGCTTTCACCCATAGTTAAATGTGCGGTATCGGCCGTTATTGGGTCGACCGCACTTTCAAACACGCGCGCCGACAGTTACGTCACCACGTTTACTACAGCCGCTACCCCTCCCTGGAGCTCCAGAGACGTTGTGATTAAGTTCGAACATTCACGTGCTGACCCCATTGTGCGGGTTTGCTAGCTGAATAACATTAACACACTTCCATAGTCATCAGGGCTTGTGATGTACTGAATGGACAATATATGGAAGAGTGACAGATTTATAAATCTTTTGTATCTATTCATACACTACATGATTAAAAGTATCCGGACACCACCGAAAACATACGTTTTTCATATTAGGTGCATTGCTACCTCAGTAGTCATTAGGCACCGTGAGAGAGCAGAATGAGGTGCTCCGCGGAATTCACGGACTTCGAAAGTGGTCAGGTGATTGGATGTCACTTGCGTCATACATCCCTACGCGAGATTTCCACGCTCCTAAACATCCCTAGGTCCATTGTTTCCGATGTCACGTACAGCACAAAATCGTACAGGCCGACCTCGTCTGTTGACTGACAGAGACCGCCGGCAGTTGGAGAGGGTCGTAATGTGTAACAGGCAGACATGTATCCAGATCATCACACAGGAATTCCAGACTGCATCAGGATCCACTGCAAATACTACGACAATTAGGCGGGAGGTGGATTTCATGGTCGAGAGGCTGCTCATAAGACACACATCACGCAGGTAAATGCCGAAAGACGCCTCGCTTGGTGTAAGGAGCTTAAACATTGGACGATTGAACAGTGGAAAAACGTTGTGTGGAGTGACGAATCACCGTACACAATGTGGCGATCCGATGGCAGGGTGTGGGTATGGCGAAATCCCGGTGAACGTCATCTGCCAAGGTGTGTAGTGCCTACAGTAAAATTCGGAGGCTGTGGTGTTACAGTGTGATCCTGCTTTTCATGCAGGGGGCTGTCACACGTTGTTGTACTGCGTGACACTATCACAGCACAGGACTATATTGATGTTTTAAGTACCTTCTTGCTCCCCACTGTTGAAGAGCAATTCGGGGATAGCGATTGCACCTTTCAACACGATCGAGCACCTGTTCATAATGCACGGCCTGTGGCGGAGTGGTTACACGACAGTGACATCCCTGTAATAGACTGGCCTGCACAGAGACCTGACCTGAATCCTATATAACACTTTTGGGATGTTTTGGAACGCCGACTTCGTGCCAGGCCTCACCGACCGACATCGATACCTCTTCTCAGTGCAGCACTCCGTGAAGAATGGGTGCCATTCCCCAAGAAACCTTCCAGCACCTGACTGAATGTATGCCGGCGAGAGTGGAAGCTGTCACCAAGGCTAAGGGTGAGCCAACGCCATACTGGATTCTAGCATTACTGATGGAGGGTGCCACGAACTTGTAAGTTATTTTCAGCCAGGTATCCGCATACTTTTTATCGCACAGCGTATCTCTGCGTTCAATTCTACTGTTGCAAATGACGCTGCAACTACAGCAACAAAGTTATGTATTATTTCTACTATCTGATATTAGATGTAGAATAAATTAATATCTGAATTCTCTGTTTATGAACAGCGTTTCTTCCCCACTCCTGTATCCATTAAAGAAACAGACAGTGTGCAAGGAAGCTATAACAAAGTGTTGCAAACAAGTTGAACGTGATCCGGACGGCTATGCCATGCATTTCCATCTTTTCGGGAAGCTGAAAAACACCTGGGGAGAAACAGATCGTACAACGATAAGGATGTTCACAAAGCACTTCTGCAACGGCTCCATGACCAAGGAGTGGATTTCTGCTGTCGAGGAAGTGAGCGAATGAAACTTCCTGGGAGATTGAAACTGTGTGCCAGACTGAGACTCGAAATCAGGACCTTTGCCTTTGGCGGGAAAGTGCTCTATGAACTGAGCTACGCAAGCACGACTCACGACCCCTCCTTACAGCTTTAATTCCTCCAGTATCTCGTCTCCTACCTGTGAGAAGGAGTCGTGAGTTGTGCTTGGGTAGTTCGGTTGGTAGAACACTTAACCGTGGAAACAAAGGTCCCGAGTTCGAGTCTCGGTCCGGCACACAGTTTCAATCTGCCAGGAAGTTTCATATCAGCGCACACTCCGCTGCAGAGTGAAAATCTAATTCAAGTGGAGGAATGTTAGAATGTTCCTATCATAGTTTACAGAAACTTGATTATATTGAAAAATAGTTTAATGTATCTCTCACTTTGGAGTACAGTGCAGCATTTAACAAAAGTCACGTAGTCAGCCCTAACAATGTAATGTATCACTTATTTTTTGAAATTCTCTCGTATCATAGGACGGCATGAGGCCTCGCTCTTAAGTTTGACGTTGGTACATACGCACACGACACCAGCAAAGCTTCTACATAGTTCTCAGACATTATCGCAACGAGGAAACGTCTGCAAAATTCCGGCTCTGGCTTTATTCATTTACTTTCCTTGATCTCAGTTTTAACTTTAGAATGGTGTTCTGTGATTGTTTCTGTCGCACGGATTTACACACTGTTGCCATAATAGATTATGAAACAGCCCCCAGGCTGTGGAAAAGCCGTGTCACCGCAAATCCTTTCTTCCAGGAGTGCTAGTTCTGCAAGGTTCGCAGGAGAGCTTCTATGAAGTTTGGAAGATAGGAGACGCGACACTGGCAGAAGTAAAGCTGTGACGACGGGGCGTGAGTCGTACTTGGGTAGCTCAGATGTTAGAGTACTTTCCTGCGAAAGGCAAAGGTAACGAGTTCGAGTCTCGGTCCGGCACACAGTTTTAATCTGGCAGGAAGATTCATATCAGCGCACACTCCACTGCAGAGTGAAAATCTCATTCTGGAAACATCCTCTAGGCAGAGGCTGAGCCATGTCTTCGCAAATCCTTTCTTCCAGGAGTGCTAGTTCTGCAAGGTTCGCAGGAGAGCTTCTGTAAAGTTTGGAAGGTAGGAGACGAGGTACTGGTAGAAGTAAAGCTGTGAGGACGGGGCGTGAGTCTTGCTTGGGTAGCTCAGATGGTAGAGTACTTGCCCGCGGAATGAAAAGGTCCCGAGTTCGAGTTATCGTTCCGGCACACAGTTTTAATCTGCCAAGAAGTTTCATATCAGCGCACAATCCACTGCAGAGTGAAAATTTCTTTATGGCTCTATCTTGTCCTCTGCCTTGGAGAATGTAGCTCAAAGCAGCGCATGTTCTCTGTACTCTGCATACCAGACGTCCCTTGCCGTCTTCGCCACCCGGGGTGGCCGACCGGTTCTAGGCGCAACAGTCTGGAACCGCACGACCGCTACGGTCGCAGGTTCGAATCCTGCATCGGGCATGGATGTGTGTGCTGTCCTTAGATAGGTTTAAGTAGTGCCAAGTTCTAGCGGACTGATGACCTCAGAAGTTAAGTCCCATAGTGCTCAGAGCCATTTGAACCGACTTGAGTCTTTGAGACCGTGTGTTCGGCGAGTTGAGACACAAGCCGCCACAGTATCTGCGCATGTTACCAGTGGTGGCAAACATGACTGCTTTTTTTCACGTGCATTTGAACGGAGCGACAGAGTGAAACGGATACCACGAGTCCTATGGCGGACAACAGAGTGCCGAGGTGAGCACAGTCAACAGCGCCATTGGCGGCAGTTCGATTTCTATTACGCGAATTGTGACGAGGTGAGCCGCTTCTTTCCGACCCGCGCGCCTGATTCGCTGTGTTATCGACAGAATGACATTACGGCCGCGAGATAGCGCGGCTGCGGTTACAATGGCGTCATCCCCGCGGGCTTTAATGGCCGGCCGGCTCGGCGCGCCGTTATTGGCGCTACATGTAATAGCGATTGCGCCAGCGCGGCGTGGCCCGGCGCGCCGGCATACATCTCGGTGATAGATGATGGTCCCCGCGCAGCGGTGTGTTTCCTGACGGCCGCGCCTGTTCGACATATTCAGACCTGCTGCAGCCTCTGCCGCCGACACAGCGGCCGACTGCATTCCCGCGCTGAATGGATGGGTTCCCCTTGTGGCGGCACTTCGGAGCGTATCCATTAGCATATTGTGGAGCACCGAAAGCGCCATGCGTTTCACATCCGTCCACTGGATTATCACGGCTAACCTTGGCGCCGAGCAAATGGAATTGGTTACACTTACGCTTAGCATTTACTTTTAACTTATATTCCGGGATACTCTCTTTCAAACTCTGAAAGCGGCAGGGGTAAAATACAGGGAGCGAAAGGCTATTTACTATTTGTACAGAAACCAGATGGCAGTTATAAGAGTCGAGGGGCATGAAAGGGAAGCAGTGGTTGGGAACCGGCCGGCTTGGCCGAGCGGTTCTAGGCGCTACAGTCTGAAACCGCGTGACCGCTACGGTAACAGGTTCGAATCCTGCCTCGGGCATGAATGTGTGTGATGTCCTTAGCTTAGTTAGGTTTAGGTAGTTCTAAGTTCTAGGAGACTGATGACCTCAGAAGTTAAGTCCTATAGTGCTCAGAGCCATTTGAACCATTTTTTGAGTGGTTGGGAAGGGAGTGGAACAGCGTTGTAGCCTATCCCCGATGTTATTCAAACTGCATACTGAGGCAGCAGTAAAGGAAACAAAACAAAAAAAAAATTGGAGTATGAATTAAAATCCATGGAGAAGAAATTAGAACTATGAGGTTCGCCGATGACACTGTAATTCTGTCAGAGACAGCAAAGGACCTGGAAGAGCAGCTGAACGGAATGGATAGTGTCTTGAAAGGAGGGTATAAGGTGAACATCAACAGAAACAAAACGAGGATAATGGAATGTTGTGGAAATAAATCGGGTGATGGTGAGGGAATTAGATTAGGAAATGAGACGCTTATAGTAGATAAATGAATTTGGCTATTTGGGGAGCAAAATGACTGATGATGGTCGAAGTAGAGACGTTATAAAATGTAGACTGGCAATGGCAAGGAAGGCGTTTCTGAAGAGGATAAATTTGTTAACATCGAGTATAGATTTAGGTTTCAGGAAGTCTTTTCTGAAGGTATTTGTACGGATTGTAGTTAAACGTGGACAATAAATAGTTTAGACAAGAGGAGAATAGAAGCTTTCGAAATGTGGTGCTACAGAAGAATGCTGAAGATTAGATGGGTAGATCACGTAACTAATGAGGAGGTATTGAATAGAATTGGGGAGAACACTAGACATGACCTGCGCCTTAACAGGTACGGAAAGGGGAGGTTGGCAAAGCTTATAGGTGCCAGCATAGGAGGGTGGTGGGATCACTCATGGGAGAATTCCGGTAGTTGTGGGTGTTAGAGCTGTACCTTTTTTAGATTGAAGTCAGCTGATAGGTATTTCTGCTTAAGGGAAGTCTCTCTACCAAAGAAACCACATGCGACAAAGCTTAGGTATCCGATTAATGAGGGAATTAGTATATTTCATCGAAATATACAAGGTATTAGAGATAAAGTTAGAGAATTGCTTATAGATGTTGACTCTGAAATTATTCGTTTATCTGAACACTTCTTAAATAAGGAGATAATTGAGAGGCATCCTTTACCAGGATACAGGTTGGCTGGCAGCTTTTCTACGAGCTCTTTGCGGTGTGGAGGAGTAGCCATGTATGTGAAAAACGGTATCCCACTTGAGTCAATTGATGTTTCAAAGTACTGCACTGAAAAAGTGTTTGAATGTTGTGCAGGTGTGGTTAAATTTAATGGATCTTAATTTCTTACTATTGTTATTTATAGATCCCCAGACTCCGATTTCACAACATTTTTGTTAAACCTCGAGGAGGTTCTTGGTTCACTTTATAGGAAATACAAAAAGTTAGTTACATGTGGTGACTTCAATTATTAATTGTATAAGGAAACGGATGCTGGTGGACGTCCTTAATTCATATAATCTTATGCAAACCGTATTCTTTCCAACGAGAGTGCAAGGGAACAGTAGAAGAACCATAGACAATATTTTTGTTCATTCCTCATTACTAGAAGGGCATTCTGTTAGCAAAAAGGTGAATGGCCTTTCAGATCATGATGCACAAATTTTAAGTCTAAAAGAGTTTTTTGCTGCAACACAACTTTTTACGAAAGCTGCTCCAGTTGCTGTAGAGACTTTTGTAAACCTTATCAAGGAACAAGAGTGGCAAGATGTTTATAGTGCTGATACAGTAGACGATTAATATAATGCTTTCCTGAAGACTATTCTCGTGCTCTTTGACAGTTGCTTTCCGTTAGAACGTTCAAAACAGGGTACTAGCACAAACAGGCAGCCTGGGTGGCTGACTAAAGTGAAAAGAATATCTTGTAGAACAAAGTGGCAATTATATCAAAACTTTAGAAACAGTCACAATCTAAATGTAGCAGCCCATTACAAACAGCATTGTAAGGTGCTTAAAAAAGTTATTAGGAAGGCAAAAAGTATGTGGTATGCAGATAGAATAGCTAAGTCTCAGGATAAAATTAAAACCATATGGTCAGTCGTAAAGGAAGTGGCTGGTCTGCAGACAGGTCGAGGATATAGAATCAGTGCTTAGTGGGAATGTCCGTGTTACTGATAAGTCGCATATATGTACAGTATTTAATAATCACTTTCTGAATGTAGCAGGTGAACTAAATGGAAACCTAGTCCCAACAGGGAATCATATAGCGCTCAAAGAAAAAAAATTGTTCCGAGACTGTTACCTGAAATGATCCTCCATCATACTGACAAGAGGAAGATTGACTTAATAATTAAATCACTAAAGACCAAGAACTCTCATGGATATGACGGGGTATCTAGCAGAATACTGAAGTATTGTTCCACGTATGTTAGCCCAGTACTTAGCCATATCTGTAACATTTCCTTTAGGAGTGGTCAGATTCCTGACCGATTAAAGTACTCGGTAGTGAAGCCACTTTATAAAAAGGGAGACAGGGATAATGTTGACAATTATAGACCTATTTCTATACCATCGGTGTTTGCTAAAGTTATCGAGAGGGTTGTATATACAAGGTTATTGGAGCATTTCAATTCACATAATTTGCTGTCAAATGTGCAGTTTGGATTTAGAAATGGCTTAACAACTGAAAATGCTATAGTCTCTTTTCTCTGTGAGGTTTTGGATGGATTAAATAAAAGGTTGCGAACGTTAGGTGTTTTCTTTGATTTAACGAAGGCTTTTGACTGTGTTAACCACAAAATATTGCTGCAGAAGTTGGACCATTATGGAGTAAGGGGAGTTGCTTACAGTTGGTTCGCCTCTTACTTTAAGAACAGAAAGCAGAAGGTAATTCTCCGCAGTACTGAGAGTGGTAGTGATGTTCAGTCGCAATGGGGCACTGTCAAATGGGGCGTTTCCCAAGAGTCGGTGCTGGGGCCACTGCTGTTTCTTATTTATATAAATGATATGCCTTCTATTATTACAGGTGATTCAAAAATATTTCTGTTTGCTGATGACACCAGCTTGGTAGTGAAGGAACTTGTGTGTAATATTGAAACATTATCGAATAATGTAGTTCATGAAATAAGTTCGTGTCCTGTGGAAAATAATTTGATGCTAAATCACAGTAAGACTCAGTTTTTACAGTTTCTCACTCACAATTCAACAAGAACTGATATTTTAATCAGACAGAATGGGTATATTACAAGCGAGACGGAACAGTTCAAGTTCCTAGGCGTTCAGATCGATAGTAAGCTGTTGTGGAAAGCCCATGTTCAGGATCTGGTTCAGAAACTAAATGCCGCTTTATTTACCATTAGAACAGTATCTGAAATAAGTGACATTTCAACATGAAAAGTAGTCTACTTTGCATATTTTCATACGCTTATGTCATTTGGTATTATTTTTGGGGTAATACTTCTGATTCTAAAAGGGTATTTTTGGCTCAAAAACGGGCTGTTCGAACTATGTGTGGTGTAAGTTCGAAAACCTCTTGTCGACCCCTATTCAATAGTCTGGGAATTTTGACATTGCCCTCACAGTATATATTTTCTTTAATGTCGTTTGTTGTTAGCAATATCAGCTTATTCCCAAGAGTTAGCAGCCTTCATTCAGTTAATACTAGGCGGAAATCAAATCTGCATGTGAAATGCCCTTCCTTGACTCTTGTACAGAAAGGAGTGCAGTATTCTGCTGCATCCATTTGCAATAAGCTACCACAAGAACTCAAAAATCTTAGCAGTAGCTCAAACACTTTTAAGTCTAAACTGAACAGTTTCCTCATGGCTCACTCCTTCTATTCTGTCGAGGAGCTCCTGGAAGAGCTAAAAAATTAAGCAAATTCCAGTGTTACATTCTTGATTTTCTTTATTTTAACGAATGACGTGTCGCCTGAATATGTTTCTTATGTTTCATTTTATCTGTTTCTACTATCTACAACTGAATATGTTTCTTATATTTCATTTTATCTGTTTCTACAATCGTGTTATAATTTCATGTATTGACTCGTTCCATGACCATGGAGACTTCTCCTTAATGTGGTCCCACAGAACAATAAATAAATAAAGAAGGGAAACTTGTGACACAACTAGACTAGAAGAAGGGACCGGTTGGTAGGACATGTTCTGAGGCATCAAGGGATCACAAATTTAGTATTGGAGGGCAGCGTGGAGGGTAAAAATCGTAGAGGGAGACCTAGAAATGAATACACCAAGCAGATTCAGAAGGATGTAGGTTGCAGTAGGTACTGGGAGATGAAGAAGTTTGCACAGGATAGAGTAGCATGGAGAGCTGCATCAAACCAGTCTCTGGACTGAAGACCACAACAACAACAACATTTTCCGAGTTCTGAAATAATAATCTTCTTGTAAGCGAGAGAACTCATAAAAGATGTACATCGGTCATTTCAGATTGGGGATAGTTTAATTGAAATTAGATTTGCTGTTGTGCGAGAATTACACCTTTTGTGGAACTCAATACCATTCAAAGATTCACCGTCTCAGCATTCAGAGGCGAGTGTTCTTACGACGAGTATAAAATGGGAAGAAATCAAAGTGTTCTTACGACGAGTATAAAATGGGAAGAAATCAAAGTTTTTCATAAGTTCATCTACAACTACATCCACACTCCGCAAGCCACCTGACGGTGTGTGGCGGAGGGTACTTTGAGTACCTCTATCGGTTCTTCCTTCTATTTCAGTCTCGTATTGTTCGTGGAAAGAAAGATTGTCGGTATACCTCTGTGTGGGCTCTAATCGCTCTGATTTTATCCTCATGGTCTCTTCGCGAGATATACGTAGGAGGGAGCAATATACTGCTTGACTCCTCGGTGAAGGTATGTTCTCGAAGCTTCAACAAAAGCTCGTACCGAGCTAAGTTCGCGCTAACACAGACATAGGCGACATGAAGTACAGATAGCGACATAGCTACCCAGCAAAAGAAACAATTAACACTGTAAGTTGGTCACATACATGAGCATATGTAGCGACATTGTACCATCCACCACGCAGGCGTCACTCATTCAATAAAATGTCAACCGAGAGATATATACTCATTACATCTTGTTATATGAGGGAATAAGCTTTACCTTGGTGCAATAACGCCTTTTAGGTACTTGACACTATAGTACTGTAAGAAACTGTCAAGTAAACACATTGTAATGGGGACCAATGACACCTGGGAAGGAAGCAGGCCCACCAGAACTCAAATCAGTGCATGCATCTACGCCCGAGATGGTGTAACATCAAACTGGTAAGTTGCTCATACTGCCAAGTTCTTTGTACACAATAGTACAAATGGCTCTGAGCGCTATGGGACTTAACTTTTGAGGTCATCAGTCCCCTAGAACTTATAACTACTTAAACCTAACTAACCTAAGGACATCACACACATCCATGCTCGAGACAGGATTCGAACCTGCGACTGTAGCAGTCGCGCGGTTTCAGACTGTAGTGCCTAGAACCGCTCCTCGGCCACTCAGGACGGCGTTGTTTGTACATTTGACTAAAAAATATATTTGTTACAGTCAAAACCCGTTTTTAGTTAGAACGCGTTCTTACTAGTTAAAACTAGTTTATACTGAGCCACATCGTCAAAACGCGTTTTGCCTAGTTAAAAACTAGGTTTGGTCGTATGACTGACGACATCACACATACTGTATGTATTTTTGTGTGAAGGTGGTATGTGAGGCTAAGGGATTCCCGTCACAGCAGGTGGTAGGGGCAAGGAGACATCCAAAGTGCCTAAACAACAAATGGACATCGTTCCTGATGGTGAGCATTCTTGAATTTAATGAACTTTTTTCTTCTTAGGCATAACAACACATACTGGTTCCTTGGCTTCACAGTCCTCCAGATGCCTTTTTAAGTACTTTTCTTCTGAAAAGGTATTTAGACACTTGAAGCAAATGTGTTTTTTATGTTCGTGTTTCGACAAGTGGCTGTAAAGAAGGCAGGACATATCTTTGATCCACACGTAATGCTGATTGTCACCTTCAGAGAAGAGCAGCAGGTTTACGTGAAGATCTCGCTCACCTGCATATTTCGAAAATGGAGTGGTCCAATTACAGTATGCTTGTCCTGCTCATCTGGCGTGCTTTTCTGCGTCTTCTTCAGGCCATAAACATGAACCGATATTCCAGGATTTTGTGCTTCAAAGTTTGGTATGTCCTGAATCTTTACAGTTTACTCAATGCATCAAAGTTATTACACTCACGAATGCTAAGACCTATTCCGTATCAAGACGTGCTCTGTGGATCTTTTGTGTAATTACTTTTACGAGCCTGGATTGACCATGCAAAACAAGCGTTATCCTTTTCATTTTGACCGTTAATACAGGTCCGCTTATTCTTAATATCTCCAGGGAATTCGATATAACTGGACCCTCCATTTAACGGATCACAGACATGGATATGGAGCAGAATGAGATTTTCACTCTGCAGCGGAGTGTGCGCTGATATGAAGACTCGAACTCAGGATCTTTGCCAAAGATTCCGTTTTCGAATCTCGGTCCAGCACACAGTTTTAATCTGCCAGGAAGTTTCATGGTTATGGATGTCGAGGTATGGTATTTGGCTGAGTTCTTTAGCTCACCCTCTTACCTCCATCTCGAAAAACCAGGCCAGTATAGCACCAATGTGGATTCACGATACCACTCGGCGATTGGTGTACTCTGAGATATGACGCCATTATCACCCCAGACATAGTGCAAGATTTTCTCCTCAGCAGCATCCTGCTGTTTGGGTGAGTGAGTCAACTCGCAGCAGAGTACTGCATTACATTTACTGGCATTGTATCTTGGATCATCTAAGGTCTTCAGGAGCTCTGCCTCCCTCATCAGGAGGCATTCTTCTAGAAACCTGACTGGGTCACGATATCCCCAGCAGGATTCCCAATTCTAAAAAATGAGATACACCCCTCAGAGGCCCAAGCAACCGCCGAGTATTCTAGAGGGATCATGATGCCGATTAACCTTGAAAGTACAAAAGCGACAAGACGCAGTCAATACCTTCGCTGCGCAGTGCCGATGGTACTGTTATCGACGACTGTGCCGCTAAAGCGGAGTTATTGAAAGCAGTTTTACCGAAGTTCCTTCACCAGGGAATACGAATGGAATATTCCAGAATTTGAAACACGAACATCTGCAAGCATCAGTTTCTTACAAGTAGATACATTAGGGGTTGCGAAGCAACTCAAATCGCTTGATACAGACAAGTCTTCAGGTACAGATTGTATATCGATTAGGTTCCTTTCATATTACGCTGATACAGTAGCTCCCTACTTAGCAATCATATACAACCTCTTGATCACCGATAGATCTGTACCTACAGATTGGAAAATTGCGCAGGTCGCACCAGTGTTTAAGAAGGGTAGTAGGAGTAATTCATTGAACTACAGACCTATATCATTGACGTCGGTTTGCAGTAGGGTTTTGGAGCATATACTGTATTCAAACATTATGAATGTCCTCTAAGGGAACGATCTATTGATACGTAATCAACAAGGTTTCAGAAAACATCATTCTTGTGCAACGCAGCTAGCTCTTTATACGCACGAAGTAATGGCCGCTATCGACATGGGATCTTAAGTTGATTCCGTACTTCTAGATTTCCGGAAAGCTTTTGATACCGTTCCTCACAAGCGACTTCTAATCAAGCAGCGGAGCTATGGGGTATAGTCTCAGTTGTGCGACTGGATTCGTGATTTCCTGTCAGGAAGGTCGCAGTTCGTAGTAACAGACGGCAAATCATCGAGGAAAACTGAAGTGATATCAGGTGTTCCCCAGGGAAGCGTCCTGGGACCTCTGCTGTTCCTGATCCACATAAATGACTTGGGTGACAATCTGATCAGTTCTCTTAGGTTGTTCGCAGATGATGCTGTAATTTACCGTCTAGTAAAGTCATCCGAAGACCAGTATCAGTTGCAAAGCGATTTAGAAAAGATTGCTGTGTGTTGTGTCAGGTGTCAGTTGACGCTAAATAACGAAAAGTGTGAGGTGATCCACATGCGTTCCAAAAGAAATCCGTTGGAATTCGATTACTCAATAAATAGTACAATTCTTAAGGCTGTCAATTCAACTAAGTACCTGGGTGTTAAAATTACGAACAACTTCTGTTGGAAAGACCACATAGATAATATTGTGGGGAAGGCGAGCCAAAGTTTGCGTTTCATTGGCAGGACACATAGAAGATACAACAAGTCCACTAAAGAGACAGCTTACACTACACTCGTTCGTCCTCTGTTAGAAGATTGCTGCACGGTGTGGGATACTTACCAAGTGGGATTGACGGAGGACATCGAAAGGGTGCAAAAAAGGGCAGCTCGTTTTGTATTATCAAGTAATAGGGGAGAGAGTGTGGCAGATATGATACGCAAGCTGGGATGGAAGTTATTAAAGCAAAGACGTTTTCGTCGCGGTGTGATCTATTTACGAAATTTCAGTCACCAACTTTCTCTTCCAAGGCAAAAATATTTTGTTGAGCCCAACCTACATAGGTAGGAATAATCATCAAACTAAAGTAAGAGAAATCAGAGCTCCAACAGAAAGGTTTAGGTGTTCGTTTTTCCGGCGCGCTGTTCGGGAGTGGAATGGTAGAGAGATAGTATGATTGTGGTTCGATGAACCCTCTGCCAAGCACTTAAATGTGAATTGCAGAGTAATCATGTAGATGTAGATGTATATGAACCTGATATCCTTCACATTAGGATGGGATTGATCTTCACTGCTAGCTACAGGATCATTATCATTGACACTACAGCCAGGTGCCGACTGCGTCCATCCAGTGCATGAGGGCACTAGGGAGTAGGCACCTTCGTGGCTTCGGGGGGGGGGGGGGGGGGGGGGGGTATGCGCCAAGGCGCACACACACCTTTTGTTGCCGGCGAGGGCGAGCGCCTGGAGCATGAGTAGTAGGAGGTGATGGGAGTGACTCCTGTGGAGCACCCAGGCTGCGGCGAGGGAGCTCTTTGATGCTACTGCATACTGGGGGTGGGAGACTTTTGCTCTGACTGAACCACCCATGGATGCCAGAGGGTATGCGGTGCTTCGGGGGCAGGCACTGCAGCAGCCGCGGCCGCCTCACGTGTGGCAACATGGGCTTTGCACAGTGCTCCACACTGCTTGGGTACGTGTTTGATACCTGTCACCACAACCACCGCTATAGGTGCACATGCCACAACAAGCTGTTTTCACGGTGGTGTTAGTGTCACTTCTGTAACATACAAATAATGGAAAAACTTAAGGACAACACTCATTTATTTTTAAATATATGCTGTAAACAAACAAGGACAATTAAGTGAATCACCATCCTGAATAATAATTATATGCTGTAATTATTAAGGGATCTGACATTCCACGCTCCGACCCGTAGAACACCAGTTCTCTTTCTCCTGATAACGATATCCTCTTGAGTAGTCCCCGCGCGGAGATCAGAATGGGGGACTATTGTACCTTCGGAATATTTGACCCAAGATGACGCCATCATCCTTGTAATACTGTCAGAGACAGCAAAGGACTTGGAAGAGTAGTTGAACGGAATGGACAGTGTCTTGAAAGGAGGGTATAAGATGAACATCAACAAAAGCAAAACGAGGATAATGGAATATATTCTAATTAAGTCGGATGATGCTGAAGGTATTAGATTAGGAAATGAGACACTTAACGTAGTAAAGAAGTTTTGCTATTTGGGGAGCAAAATAACTGATGATGGTCGAAGTAGAGAGAATATCAAATGTAGATTGGCATTGACAAGGAAAATGTTTCTGAAGAAGAGAAATTTGTTAACATCGAGTATTGATTTAAGTGTCAGGAAGTCGTTTCAGAAAGCATTTGTATGGAGTGTAGCCATGTGTGGAAGTGAAACATGGACGATAACTAGTTTGGACAAGAAGAGAATAGAAGCTTTCGAAATGTGGTGCTACAGAAGAATGCTGAAGATTAGATGGATAGGTCATATAACTAATGGGGAGGTATTGAATAGGATCGGGGAGAAGAGGAGCTTGTGGCACAACTTGACTAGAAGAAGGGATCGTTTGGTAGGACATGTTCTGAGGCATCAATGGATCACCAATTTAGTACTGGAGGGCAGCGTGGAGAGTAAAAATCGTAGAGGGAGACAAAGAGATGAATACACTAAGCAGGTTCAGAAGGGTGTAGGCTGCAGTAGGTACTGGGAGACGAGTAAGCTTGCACAGGCTAGAGTAGCATGGAGAGCTGCATGAAACCAGTCTCAGGACTGAAGACTACAACAACAACAATGATGACGGTCACATTATAATCACCTTTTACACTCTGGGCCTCAGGATTGAGCAGTTCAGTCTGCTAGTTCTCCCACCCAGTCAAATATCTCCACCTCCTGTTCCAGAAGGGAGAGGTCGCACTGCCTTTCAGCAGCTACCATCACACTCTCCCACTGAAGACTTTCACCCTCACTGGAATTATTGTTGTTGTGGAGCCATCGATCCATCTCACAGAAGTCTGATTATTAGAAACAATAACAAAAAAGTTGTACTGAATTCTACTACAGTGAGAAATAGATTATACATAACTATGAAAAACTTAAATAAATAAATAAAAAGTTCATACCATACGGAATTGATGACTCCTGGTCATCATTCTCGATGCATACCCCAACTAGAATCTCATTTTCCTCTTGAGCAGTAACAACATCTACAACAATGAATAAAATATACCTCACATGAAATAT
Organism: Schistocerca gregaria; assembly: GCF_023897955.1. Taxonomy (NCBI): domain Eukaryota; kingdom Metazoa; phylum Arthropoda; class Insecta; order Orthoptera; family Acrididae; genus Schistocerca; species Schistocerca gregaria. The sequence continues at coordinate 1,167,671,898 of NC_064920.1, forward strand.
GATGAAAAAAAGTCTAACGGCTATATATCACAACTGTACTTACTTTCTTGCTGCATTCCAGACTCTGCAGCAGCTCAATGTCCATCAGTTGCTGTTCCAGTACTGCAACCGGGTGATCGAAAGATTTATAAACACTTGTTATGATATGAAAACATCAACAGCTGTTTTATGAACATGTGAACTATTACACAGAAATTGGAGATGTACTTACATGATGGAAGCATCTAGCTGCTGCTGCTTTAATGCCAGAACAACAGTAGAAATATTATAAGCACTTGTTACGATTTGAACACTTTAAGAGATGCCTTCTGAACATATAACTATCACACACAGAATTTTGAGATGTACTTACATGATGGTGGCACAACCTATTCCGCTTGCTGGAGACATTCGTCTTCCAGCTGGCGTTCTAGTTTCCTCAACGTTTCGGGAATGAGTGCTGTAGTAGTGAGAAAAAAAGAACTTTTATAGCCACTTGTTACGAAAATGTATCAAAATCTCGAAAAATTTGAATACATTGCTGCAAAAATTTACAATGTTACAATTGGAACTCATAATTTTTTTATAAACAATTTCGTGGCATTGACCCAAGTTAGGCCACTTCCCACCACCGATACTGCTGGAATCACTGCTGGTGGACCGTTTCTTCATGAAGGAATCACACTGACACGACTATGCACTGTGAAAGACTGATGATGATTGTAGTGGCAGTTGGGATTTATGTAGCTTCACACTCCAGACCAATAGGACGGTGGCAGTTGGGATTTATATAGCGTCACACTCCAGACCAATAGGACAGTGGCAGTTTGGATTTATATAGCTTCACACTCCAGACCACTAGGACAGTGGAAGCTGGGATTTATAAAGCTTCACACGCCAGACAAATAAGAATTCAGAGTGCCATACCAGCAAGTTATAACTTGACTTCTTTTCTCTTCAAGCAGGCTTGGTGCTGCTGTTTTCGGGAAATCACATCTGTGGGGGTAGGGGAAAAAAAGATATGAGATAAACGACCTTTGTTGGTTGTCAAGTGGCTGGAATATTGGACATAGCTGCTAGCTTTAGAAAAACACTGTTGTACATTCTGAAGGAAACAGCTTGATATTTCTGAGGCCAGCTGCACCCTTTGAAATGCATGTTGTTGTTAGTCAGGGTACAGCCATGGGTTGAGGACGCCAACCACGCTTTCTGGCCTGCTGCAGGCATCTGCTGTGGGAGACAAAACATTCTGTGAAACAAGAAGAGGCCCGTTTCTGAAAACATCTTTTGTTTGCCAGCCAGTGGATGGAAAATTGTTCACATCTGCTATCTTTAGAAAAACACCCTTTGTTCATTCTGAGACAGACTGATCGCCTGGCACACACAATGCCAGATACATCCCTTGAAATACATGGTGCTGTTTTCCTTAGGACAGAGTTGTGGGGAAAGACACTAAGCCGGCCGGAGTGGCTGTGCGGTTCTAGGCGCTACAGTGCGGAACCGAGCGACTGCTACGGTCGCAGGTTCGAATCCTGCCTCGAGCATGGATGTGTATGATGCCCTTAGGTTAGTTAGGTTTAATTAGTTCTAAGTTCTATGAGTATTCTCTACAGACGAAAGGAAAAAACTGGTAGAAGCTGACCTCGGGGAAGATCAGTTTGGATTCATTAGAAATGATGGAACACGTGTGGCAATACTGACCCTACGACTTATCTTAGAAGCTACATTAAGGAAAGGCTTTTAACAATGTTGACTGGAATACTCTCTTTCAAATTCAGAAGGTGGCAGGGGTAAAATACAGGGAGCAAAAGGCTATTTACAATTTGTATAGAAACTAGATGGCAGTTATAAGAGGCGAAGGACACGAAGGGGAAGCAGTGGTTGGGACGGGAGTGAGACAGCCTTGTAGCCTATCGCCGATGTTATTCAGTCTGTATATTGAACAAGCAGTGAAGGAAACAAAAGAAAAATTTGGAGTAGGTATTAAAATCCATGGAGAAGAAATTAAAGCTTTGAGGTTCGCCGATGACATTGTAATTCTGTCAGAGACAGCAAAGGACTTGGAAGAGCAGTTGAACGGAATGGACAGTGTCGTGAAAGGAGGGAATAAGATGAACATCAACAAAAGAAAAACGAGGATAATGGAATGTAGTCGAATTAAGTCGGGTGATGCTGAGGGAAATACACTCCTGGAAATGGAAAAAAGAACACATTGACACCGGTGTGTCAGACCCACCATACTTGCTCCGGACACTGCGAGAGGGCTGTACAAGCAATGATCACACGCAACGCACAGCGAACACACCAGGAACCGCGGTGTTGGCCGTCGAATGGCGCTAGCTGCGCAGCATTTGTGCACCGCCGCCGTCAGTGTCAGCCAGTTTGCCGTGGCATACGGAGCTCCATCGCAGTCTTTAACACTGGTAGCATGCCGCGACAGCGTGGACGTGAACCGTATGTGCAGTTGACGGACTTTGAGCGAGGGCGTATAGTGGGCATGCGAGAGGCCGGGTGGACGTACCGCCGAATTGCTCAACACGTGGGGCGTGAGGTCTCCACAGTACATAGATATTGTCGCCAGTGGTCGGCGGAAGGTGCACGTGCCCGTCGACCTGGGACCGGACCGCAGCGACGCACGGATGCACGCCAAGACCATAGGATCCTACGCAGTGACGTAGGGGACCGCACCGCCACTTCCCAGCAAATTAGGGACCATTCGCAACCGTCTCCATGAAGCTGGGCTACGGTCCCGCACACCGTTAGCCCGTCTTCCGCTCACGCCCCAACATCGTGCAGTCCGCCTCCAGTGGTGTCGCGACAGGTGTGAATGGAGGGACGAATGGAGACGTGTCGTCTTCAGCGATGAGAGTCGCTTCTGCCTTGGTGCCAATGATGGTCGTATGCGTATTTGGCGCCGTGCAGGTGAGCGCCACAATCAGGACTGCATACGACCGAGGCACACAGGGCCAACACCCGGCATCATGGTGTGGGGAGTGATCTCCTACACTGGCCGTACACCTCTGGTGATCGTCGAGGGGACACTGAATAGTGCACGGTACATCCAAACCGTCATCGAACCGATCGTTCTACCATTCCTAGACCGGCAAGGGAACTTGCTGTTCCAACAGGACAATGCACGTCCGCATGTATCCCGTGCCACCCAACGTGCTCTAGAAGGTGTAAGTCAACTACCCTGGCCAGCAAGATATCCGTATCTGTCCCCCATTGAGCATGTTTGGGACTGGATGAAGCGTCGTCTCACGCGGTCTGCACGTCCAGCAAGAACGCTGGTCCAACTGAGGCGCCAGGTGGAAATGGCATGGCAAACCGTTCCACAGGACTACATCCAGCATCTCTACGATCGTCTCCATGGGAGAAAAAGCAGCCTGCATTGCTGCGAAAGGTGGATATACACTGTACTAGTGCCGACATTGTGCATACTCTGTTGCCTGTGTCTATGTGCCTGTGGTTCTGTCAGTGTGATCATGTGATGTATCTGACCCCAGGAATGTGTCAATAAAGTTTCCCCTTCCTGGGACAATGCATTCACGGTGTTCTTATTTCAGTTTCCAGGAGTGTAGATTAGGAAATGAGACAGTTAAAGTAGTAAAGGAGTTTTGCTATTTGGGGAGCAGAATAACTGATGATGGTCGAAGTAGAGAGGATATAAAATGGAGACTGGCAATGGCAAGGAAAGCGTTTTTGTAGAAGAGAAATTTGTTAACATCGAGTATTGATTTAAGTGCCAGGAAGTCGTTTCTGAAAGTATTTGTATGGAGTGTAGCCATGTGTGGAAGTGAAACATGGACGATAACTAGTTTGGACAAGAAGAGTATAGAAGCTTTCGAAATGTGGTGCTACAGAAGAATGCTGAAGATTAGATGGGTAGGTCATATAACTAATGGGGAGGTATTGAATAGGATCGGGGAGAAGAGGAGTTTGTGGCACAACTTGACTAGAAGAAGGGATCGTTTGGTAGGACATGTTCTGAGGCATCAAGGGATCATCAATTTGGTATTGGAGGGCAGCGTGGGGGGTAATAATCGTAGAGGGAGACCAAGAGATGAATATACTAAGCAGGTTCAGAAGGATGTAGGCTGCAGTAGGTGCTGGGAGATGAAGAAGCTTGCACAGGATAGAGTAGCATGGAGAGCTGCATCAAACCAGTCTCAGGACTGAAGACCACAACAACAACAACAAGTTCTAGGGGACTGATGACCTCAGAAGTTAAGTCGCATAGCGCTCAGAGCCATTTGAACCATTTGAAAGACACTAACTTTCGAAAACAAATCTATTGATAGTGGTAATGACCAACAAACGACGCCTTCAGAGTGGCATTGTACATTATAACCTTCTGCCGATTTCCAGCTGCTGGCTCTGACCCCCCGCGTTGTGTGGAAATCGAGGGCCGGGGCAGACAAGTGGTCATCAGTAGACAGCTGTGGCCAAGTTGCGCATGTGTCACAGTTACGATCAAGCCTGGTGCAGCACCTTTCTTTTCAAAAGGCCCACAGCAGGCCAGGGGGCGTGTTGTAGGCATGTCCCGCAGTGTCCCATGAGGTGTGAGGCGGGCCTTGTGAATGCGGCTGGGCAGGCAAGGTTAGGTGACTGCGGGATGAAGGTTGCCGACAACGTTATCAGAAGAGTATGCGTCATCTCTATATCCTTCAAAGCAGTCACTCATCATCTGATGCTGTTCACGCCCATTATCTACATCTACATCCATACTCCGCAAGTACCCTGAGTACCTCTATCGGTTCTCCCTTCTATTCCAGTCTCGTATTGTACGTGGAAAGAAGGATTGTCGGTATGCTTCTGTGTGGGCTGTAATCTCTCTGATTTTATCCTCGTGGTCTCTTCGCGAGATATACATAGGAGGGAGCAATATACTGCTTGACTCTTCGGTGAAGGTATGTTCTCGAAACTTTAACAAAAGCCCGTACCGAGCTACTGAGCGTCTCTCCTGCAGAGTCTTCCACTGGAGTTTATCTATCATCTCCGTAACGCTTTCGCAATTACTAAATGATCCTGTAACGAAGCGCGCTGCTCTCCGTTGGATCTTCTCTATCTCTTCTATCAACCCTACCTGGTGCGGATCCCACACTGCTGAGCGGTATGCAAGCATTGGGCGAACAAGCGTACTGTAACCTACTTCCTTTGTTGTCGGATTGCATTTCCTGAGGATTCTTCCAATGAATCTCACTCTGGCATCTGCTTTACCGACGATCAACTTTATATGATCATTCCATTTTAAATCACTCCTAATGCGTACTCCCAGATAATTTATGGAATTAACTGCTTCCAGTTGCTGACCTGCTATTTTATAGCTAAATGATAAGGGACCTATCTTTCTATGTATTCGCATCACATTACACTTGTCTACATTGAGATTCAATTGCCATTCCCTGCACCATGCGTCAATTCGCTGCAGATCCTCCTGCATTTCAGTACAATTTTCCATTGTTGCAACCTCTCGATACACCACAGCATCATCTGCAGAAAGCCCCAGTGAACTTCGGATGTCATCCACCAGGTCATTCATGTATATTGTGAATAGCAACGGTCCTATGACACTCCCCTGCGGCACACCTGAAATCACTCTTACTTCGGAAGACTTCTCTCCATTGAGAATGACATGCTGCGTTCTGTTATCTAGGAACTCCTCAATCCAATCACACAATTGATCTGATAGTCCGTATGCTCTTACTTGGTTCATTAAACGACTGTGGGGAACTGTGTTAAACGCCTTGCGGAAGTCAAGAAACACGGCATCTACCTGTGAACCCGTGTCTAAGGCCCTCTGAGTCTCGTGGACGAATAGCGCGAGCTGGGTTTCACACGACCGTCTTTTTCGAAACCCATGCTGATTCCTACAGAGTAGATTTCTAGTCTCCAGAAAAGACATTATACTCGAACATAATACGTGTTCCAAAATTCTACAACTGATCGACGTTAGAGATATAGGTCTATAGTCCTGCACATCTGTTCGACGTCCCTTCTTGAAAACGGGGATGACCTGTGCCCTTTTCCAATCCTTTGGAACGCTTCGCTCTTCTAGAGACCTACGGTACACCGCTGCAAGAAGGGGGGCAAGTTCCTTCGCGTACTCTGTGTAAAATCGAACTGGTATCCCATCAGGACCAGCGGCCTTTCCTCTTTTGAGCGATTTTAATTGTTTCTCTATCCCTCTGTCGTCTACTTCGATATCTACCATTTTCTCAACTGTGCGACAATTCAGAGAAGGAAGCACAGTGCAGTCTTCCTCTGTGAAACAGCTTTGGAAGAAGACATTTAGTATTTCGGCCTTTAGTCTGTCATCCTCTGTTTCAGTACCATTTTGGTCACAGAGTGTCTGGACATTTTGTTTTGATCCACCTACCGCTTTGACATAGGACCAAAATTTCTTAGGATTTTCTGCCAAGTCAGTACATAGAACTTTACTTTCAAATTCATTGAACGCCTCTCGCATAGCCCTCCTCACACTACTTTTCGCTTCGCGTAATTTTTGTTTGTCTGCAAGGCTTTGGCTATGTTTATGTTTGCTGTGAAGTTCCCTTTGCTTCCGCAGCAGTTTTCCAACTCGGTTGTTGTACCACGGTGGCTCTTTTCCATCTCTTACGATCTTGCTTGGCACATACTCATCTAACGCATATTGTACGGTGGTTTTGAACTTTGTCCACTGATCCTCAACACTATCTGTACTTGAGACAAAACTTTTGTGTTGAGCCATCAAGTACTCTGAAATCTGCTTTTTGTCACTTTTGCTAATCAGTAAAATCTTCCTACCTTTTTTTAATATTTCTATTTACGGCTGAAATCATCGATGCAGTAACCACTTTATGATCGCTGATTCCCTGTTCTGCATTAACTGATTCAAATAGTTCGGGTCTGTTTGTCACCAGAAGGTCTAATATGTTATCTCCACGAGTCGGTTTTCTGTTTAACTGCTCAAGGTAGTTTTCAGATAAAGCACTTAAAAATATTTCACTGGATTCTTTGTCCCTGCCACCCGTTATGAACGGTTGAGTCTCCCAGTCTATATCCGGCAAATTAAAATCTCCACCCAGAACTATAACATGGTGGGGAAATCTACTCGAAATATTTTCCAAATTATTCTTCAGGTGCTGAGCCACAACAGTTGCTGAGCCCGGGGGCCTATAGAGACATCCAATTACCATGTCTGAGCCTGCTTTAACCGTGACCTTCACCCAAATCATTTCACAATTCGAATCTCCGTCAATTTCCTTCGATACTATTGCACTTCTTATCGCTATAAACACGCCTCCCCCTTCACTGTCCAGCCTATCTCTGCGGTATACATTCCAATCAGAGTTTAGGATTTCATTACTGTTTACGTCTGGTTTCAGCCAACTTTCTGTTCCTAGTACTATATGGGCGTTGTGACCGTTTATTAATGAGAGCAGTTCTGGGACCTTTCTATAGACGCTCCTGCAGTTTACTATTAGCACATTAATATTGTTATTCCTTGTTGCATTTTGCCTACTCCTGCCTTGCCGCGTCTCAGGAGGCGTCTTGTCGGGCCTAGGGAGGGAATTCTCTAACCTAAAAAAAAACCCATGTGCACTCCACACGTACTCCGCTACCCTCGTAGCCGCTTCCGGCGTGTAGTGCACGCCTGACCTATTATGGGCACTAAGTGACGCTGTAACATCACTGCATCTGAACAACAAAAATATACTCTGGTGGCTATTCCACATATTACAGAGAATTCCTATTGTAACATTTTCATGCCCCCAAGTGGTGTGTGCACAAAGTTACACTCATATCGTATTATGTCCTTTGGGAACTTCACATTTTTGTCAGGCAGTCTAACTAGGTTTAAATTACTAAAGAAAATCCAATATGATAATTTGGAAAATTAAATTCATAAAACTGTTGCAGAAATGGTTAAATAGCGAACTCTTTCTGTTTCAATGACAATGGCGTTACCTCCACCATAACGTACACTTAGACAAGGAAAACTAATCAATTTTGTAAATAAGGATTGTAGAATTTCATTGTATTAAGATAAATCAAAAACGACTTGTGAAATAGTAATTCTCATAATTCAGCGCAGTTGCAATGAAACAGGAAAACTGATTCAGCTGCTCCTACCGATCTCGTTCTATACAACGGCGACAACGCCTAACCACTTGCGCTGAGAACATGCTTTTGTTACAATATTATGAATAGATTAGCGTTCTTATTCTGCCACTTATTTACATCACTATTACCTCATTTTGTGCAATAATTTCGCTCCATGTTACAACCGCGCACTAGAAATAGTCTTAACATAGGCACATGATAGACGGACATAGGTAAATGATTTAAAGAATTCATGTTTTGCAAATGAGCTTTACCACATGTCAAGTGTGTTCAGAATCGTTTACAAGGTGAGCTCGCTAAACATTAGTACCACAAATAAACCATCAGTGGAATATAGTCCTTATGATAGCTTCACGTGTTTGTTGGGCTGCACCATACAGTTTTGGGAATGGCAACTGAATCATCCTGTAACTATGTTAATATGTCATGCCCAGCGACCATGTGTAACAAAGAGCGAGATAATGATTAAAACGAGGTAACAGTGCAGTGAATAAAATATTACACACTGAAATGACGGAGTACGTACTCTAATCTATACGTTGTGGTCTTCAGTCCTGAGACTGGTTTGATGCAGCTCTCCATGCTACTCTATCCTGCGCAAGCTTCTTCATCTCCCAGCACCTACTGCAGCCTACATCCTTCTGAATCTGCTTAGTGTATTCATCTCTTGGTCTCCTTCTACGATTTTTACCCTCCACGCTGCCCTCCGATACTAAATTGGTGATCCCTCGATGTCTCAGAACATGTCCTACCAACCGATCCCTTCTTCTAGTCAAGCTGTGCCACAATCTACTCTTCTCCCCAATTCTATTTAATACCTCCTCATTGGTTATGTGATCTACCCATCTAATCTTCAGCATTCATCGAAAGGTTCTATTCTCTTCTTGTCTAAACTAGTTATCGCCCATGTTTCACTTCCATACATGGCTACACTCCACACAAATACTTTCAGAAACGACTTCCTGACATTTAAATCTATACTCAATGTTAACAAATTTTTCTTCTACAGAAACGCTTTCCTTGCCACTGCCAGTCCACATTTTATATCCTCTCTACTTCGACCATCATCAGTTATTTTGCTCCCCAAGTAGTAAAACTCCTTTACTACTTTAAGTGTCTCATTTCCTAATCTAATTCCCTCAGAATCACCCGACTTAATTCGACTACATTCCATTATCCTAGTTTTGCTTTTGTTGATGTTCGTCTTATACCCTCCTTTCAAAACACTGTCCATTCCTTTCAAATGCTCTTCCAAGTCCTTTGCTGTCTCTGACAGAATTACGATGTCATCGTCGAATCTCAAAGTTTTTATTTCTTCTACTCCAAACTATTCTTTTGTTTCCTTTACTGCTTGCTCAATATACAGATTGAATAGCATCGGGGAGAGACTCACTCCCTTCCCAACCACTGCTTCCCTTTCATGTCCCTCGACTGTTATAACTGCCATCTGGTTTCTGCACAAATTGTAAATAGCCTTTCGCTCCCATGCCACGTAGAGAATTTGAAAGGGGGTATTCTAGACAACATTGTCAAAAGCTTTCTATATGTCTACAAATGTTACAAACGTAGGTTTGCCTTTCCATAATCTTTCTTATAATTGTAATTCATGAATGACTGTTTCGTAAACAAAACGATGTCTGGGTATGACTTATTGTGCTCAAGAGTTTGCCATTATGATGCTGAAAGAACCCGTATGTCAAGAAGATGCTTTGCTGTAAGAAGATTCCTATTTGCAGACTTGCTCTGATTCGCTTAGTCAACAATGCTGTGAATCCTATTTGGTTGCTGTGCAAGCGGAGCAGGTTTGCAGGTACTGAGGGGTGCTCGCTGTCCCGGTGACCCAGTTGCAGGAACAGAGTGAAAGCGGGGGGGGGGGGGGGCGACCCCGTTACTGGTGTTCTATTTCAGGTGAGCGCTGAGAGCCACATTCTTTCTACGAGTCAGATTTGTCGGATATAATAAAAAAAGAAAGGACCTGGAAAGGATAACATAATTAAGAAGGAGCCGCTCTCAAAGGCTATAAGCTCTCCCATTTCCATTTTATTATTAAGAGCAGGATAACGTTTCGCTCGGTTAAAACATGTGCTAGTTGAATTTTCTGGTCCACAGCCCTAAATATTCAGACTGATATATGGAATGAAGTTTCAGGTAAGCTACGAAAGAAAATGGTGGTTGCTCTCTTCTGATCCAAATAAGACATGTGTCCGGAAACGCTTAATTTCCATGTCAGAGCTCATTTTAGTTTCGTCAGTACGTATTGCACTTCGTCGATTCACCGCCAGTTGGCCTAATTGAAGGAAGGTAATGTTGACTTCGGTGCTTGTGTTGACATGCGACTCATTGCTCTACAGTACTAGCATCAACACATCAGTACGTAGCATCAACAGGTTAGTGTTCATCACAAACGTGGTTTCGCAGTCAGTGCAATGTTTACAAATGCGGAGTTGGCAGATGCCCATTTAATGTATGGATTAGCATGGGGCAAATAGCCGTGGCGTGGTACGTTTGTATCGAGACAGATTTCCAGAACGAAGGTGTCCCGACCGGAAGACGTTCGAAGCAATTGATCGGCGTTTTAGGGAGCACGGAACATTCCAGCATATGACTCGCGACTGGGAAAGACCTAGAACGACGAGGACACCTGCAATGGACGAGGCAATTCTTCGTGCAGTTGACGATAATCCTAATGTCAGCGCCAGAGAAGTTGCTGCTGTACAAGGTAACGTTGACCACGTCACTGTATGGAGAGTACTACGGGAGAACCAGTTGTTTCCGTACCATGTACAGCGTGTGCAGGCACTATCGGCAACTGATTGGCCTCCACGCGTACACTTCTGCGAATGGTTCATCCAACCATGAGTCAATCCTCATTTCAGTGCAAATGTTCTCTTTACGGATGAGGCTTCATTCCAACGTGATCAAATTGTAAATTTTCACAATCAACATGTGTGGGCTGATGAGAATCCGCAAGCAATTGTGCAATCACGTCACCAACATAGATTTTCTGAGAACGTTTGGGCAGGCATTGTTGGTGATGTCTTGATTGGGCCCCATGTTCTTCCACCTACGTTCAATGGAGCACGTTATCATGATTTCATACGGGATACTCTACCTGTGCTGCTAGAACATGTGCCTTTACAAGTACGACACAACATGCGGTTCATGCACGATGGAACTCTTGCACATTTCAATCGAAGTGTTCGTACGCCTCTCAACAACAGATACGGTGACCGATGGATTGGTAGAGGCGGACCAATTCCATGGCCTCCACGCTGTCCTGACCTCAACCCTCTTTACTTTCATTTATGGGGACATTTGAAAGCTCTTGTCTACGTAGCCCCGGTACCAAATGTAGAGACTCTCCGTGCTTGTATTGTGGACGGCTGTGATACAATACGTCATTCTCCAGGGCTGCATCAGTGCATCAGGGATTCCATGTATCCTCGCTAGCGGAGGGCATTTTGAACATTTCCTGTAACTAAGTGTATTTAAGTCACGCTGGTACGTTCTGTTTCTCTGTGTTTCCATTCCATGATTCATGCGATTTGAAGAGAAGTAATAAAATGAGCTCTAACTTATAAAGTAAGCGTTTCCGAACACATGTCCACATAACATCTTTTCTTTCTTTGTGTGTGAGGAATGTTTCCTGAAAGTTTGGCCGTACCTTTTTGCAACACCCTGTAGAGGCGCAAATACGGGTAGCTACCACATTACTCAGAAATCTCTTAAAAGTCGATCAAGCTAAGTATTGATCTTGTTGAGGCAGTGTTTCGCTTCGTACGTTCACAGAAGAATCATTGTGCAGATTCTTTTGGAAGCCAAATTTCGGCAATCCTCTTTACTTTACGGTAGTCCACATATCACTGATGTTTCGTCAGGTATGAGTCATCTTGCTGATATCTTATTAAACTTTAAAACTGTCAGCAGATTACCGTACTGAGCAAGCAAACTGTTGAATAATTGATAATCTGCGGTACATGTGAGACAATGACTTGTACATTACTAAATCACACAGCGCAGGAAAATAAATAATTAAATAAATAACTAAAGACTCAACTCTACAAATCGAAAAAGTGTCCCACATGTTGTAATATACGAAAAATTGTACTTTTGGCCCTTAGTTGGTCTCGTAAGCAGTACAGCAAGGTAACTGCAAAATAATTTCTTCATATCATAGTACAAAGTAGTCTAGAGGATCTAATGTTCTTCGCTAACCATTTTAGAGGTTTCCGTCTCATTGTAGATTTATTAGTGCGGCAGCACGTAAGAGTACATGAAATGATTGCATTTATAATCAGTAGCATAAGCGGTTCAGAGCTCCCAGGTATCGAGCCACGCTGAAAAACTCACATTAGAACATGGCGTACTCCCTACGGGCGGCAACGCGGGAGCTGACTTTGACATCCAGTCGATCTTAAAAATGGCGAATACTATCCTGGAATGCATTATTCCAAGCCTGCACAACCTGTTCACGTAGTCCTGTAAGAGTCATTGATTGGCGAGTCTCATTTAAAGTTAACTTCTCGTCACATCATATCGCACACGTGCTCCATTGGAGACAAGTTCGGATATCGTCCTGGCCAGGGAAGTTGCTGCACGTTGATGTGTTATTCCTTTCGACACATCAAAATTAAACGCATAACCAGTTTGTGGTTGTCATAAATTTCTTTATTACAAACACATGCTCTTAATGAAATTAACAGCAACATCGATTATAATAAAAGGCACCTGCCCTACAGGACCACCAGCAGGACTCAGATTATGTTTATCCATTCAAGTCCGATAGACGCAGATCTTTCAAGATTTACTCAACCAATTTTCACTAATTGAAACAATGTTCATAAAACCACCATTAATGAAATTTAACTGACATAACTGAATCACACGAACCTTTTACCATGCTTTATGACTTACATAGTAACTGGCTTTCACATAACTCATACCAAATTCTAAAACTGCTTCCAACAACTAAGGCATCTTCCATGGACTGATCTTAAGCAATAATTAAAAATGTTATCATATTAATACATCCAACTAGGCTTCTCTTTAGTATTACTTACAGGTATTAGGTTCACATTTCGTAAATGGTTCAGATGGCTCCGAGTACTATGGGACTTAACATCTGAGTTCATCAATCATCTAGACTTAGAATTACGTAAACCTAAATAACCTAAGGACGTCACACACATCCATTCCCGAGGCAGGATTCGAACCTGCGGCCATAGCAGTAGCACGGTTCCGGACTGAAGGTTCACATTTCATAGTCAGAAAATAATAATAGCATATTAAATAGTCTTAAAATGGCGCCGTTTACGTTGAAAATTAGTGACTGTCGCGAGCAGACCGACAGGTTCAAACAGACACAGTAGATGCAAGGACCAGAAGGTGAAGTAGAACTATAAGCTTCCGAAAGACCACGACGCTCCACCGAAAATACGGATTTGCAGGACACTAACAACGTAACCACAGACACCTATCCAGTTCCTTAAATTTCCCTATTCCACCGTGATACCCCGATCGGAGTTTCCTCACGTCGACCACTGCCAATTATCTGAATCATAAACCCATCAGCGGCAGACAACATTCTGGCGCATCAGATACACAAGACGTGTCTGCCCAACTGGTTATAAATAAACCTTTTATTATACACGGCACAAAATGAACCCAAGCAGAACTAACCTACGTGACCACTTGCCCAGTAACGGCACTTAAATTTTGATTAACCGATTCTCTAGAACAAACAAATAAAATAATAACATAGAAAAGGGAAATTCGGAAAATTATTTCGGCCCGCTCTCGAACACCAAGCACAGACTTGCGCACTACTCGGTATGACCTCTAGCTACGCATTAAGCACGGCATCGTGTCCATTTGTTGTGCGTAGTTAGCACTCCCCTAAATACAGCGACAAGTAACTGAAACAATCAAGAGAGTTTTCAGTGCACTCGGGTGTTCAGTTAGCATGAACAGAACCCAGAAAGGAACAATACGACACTTTGAGTAACATGTAATAGACGAAAAGGAGATCTGTTCTTCAAATCCCAAGCAAATCCCAATCACCGTCGGCAGCGGATCTGCATTCCAACGGCTAAACACGCCGCAGCAGTTGGCCACGTTCCTCCGTCGTACAGACCCGGCCACACGCAACGCTGCATACATCTGCAGCGCCACACGTTACTGTCGCTCACAGAGCTGATACCCGAACTCAAGCCCCCAGGAGAGCGAGCGCGCCGCAGTTAGACAGCCATCCGCCAAAGATGCGAAGAAGACAAGCAGGCATCGAAAATCGACTCTCAACGTTCGGGATGACAATCGATCGAAACTGGCGCCAGCAGCGCACCAGCTCACGCGTCTTGTAGAGCACGTTGAGTTTCATGAGCAGTGTGTGGGCGAGCGTGATTCATTTGAAACGACACTTCACCTTCCTGTTGCAAGAACGACAAAAGAACGGATCGCACAACATTATGCACGTACCGAGTGCTGGTTGGCATCCCCCCCCCCCCCCCCCAAAAAAAAAAGTGAGCGAGAATTGTAGCTTATCGCACTCTAGACCATACGGCCAGGGGTTGGGCGTGTGGCACCTTGGACGAACGCACTCTACGAACCCCGCGCTCACAGGGTTTACGTCGAACGCGCAGACGACCATCAGTTGCATGCAGGTAGAATCTGCTTCCATCGTTGAAGATCACGGCGCGCCATTCCATCTTCCAATTGATCCTATGACGGCGCCAGAGGAACCGTGCATGTCGAAGCTGTGGCGTGAGTGGAGGGCGGCCTAGAGCTGTGCGTGAAAGTAGTCCCACTGCTAATAACCGGTTTTCAACAGCTCACATGTCTGGGCTGACAAGCCCTCTTGTCTGTGCTGCGATAGCTGTACGATTTGCCAGTGTTCCCCTTGCAATACGACGATCCCGATGGGCGTCTATGCTGCGTGAACGTCCTGTATCTCGCCTACAGGTGTGAGTTTATACACGTAACCACTGATACCAGCCTTGTAGCAGAAATGACGCAGCATCTCCAAGTCGTGTGGCAGTTCTCCAAATGGACCATCCCGCCAGAATACAACCCCTTTCAAACTCGCTCAGTTGTCTGTAGGAAGCAAGAATGCACCTCCGTGGCATGGCTACCTGTTTGCTTCACGCGTTTGCACTACACTGAGCCTTCTGGTTTTGCGCATTTCCTATTAAGGGGTAGACACAGATGCTTTTCTGGTAGCTATGTCGCTACACTGTTTGGTGACTGACAACACTGAAATCAGTATCAGTATATCTGCCGTCCCCCCAGGTGACATATGCTGTCACTTGATCAAAATCGATGTCGTTCTTCTGTGTGTACTATTTTTTGTCGCCAGTGTATTAATCCCTACACTGAGGTGGTACCAACATATTCTCCAGATCCTTTCACTAATCTCATTTAACCATGATCAGTATTCCATAGTGTTATCTATTTGCCAGCTAGAAGAATATTACATTTGCAACGTTATAGTGGCCCATGGAAACAGAAAACCACGAGCACTCTGGCTCTTCACTCATTAAAATGCTTCATGCAGAGATTATGGAAACAGATGTGGAGTGCCTGCTTCAGTAGTGAAACGCCCGCTAAACCCACTCGGCAGAAGAGGTGATTAGGATTGTGTAAAGGACCAAATAAGTGTTGTGGCCACATGTAGTAAGCGTTGCTTCATGCAGTGGAGAATGGCAAAGCAGAGGCACGCCGGCAACCGAGGCGTTGTGAAGTAAGCACGCACAGATAGCCTTGCTGACAGCAGCAGTCTACCAACAGGCTGACCCAAGGGTGCACAGAGACCGAGTGCCGAGTGAAGCCTGGAGAGTGCTGAGTAAGGGGAAGTGAGGCCAGCATGCTAAGATTCGCTGCAATACACTGCGGGAGTAATAACATAAAGCTACCACCGAGGGTAAAAAACGTCCTCCTGCCAGATATAAATAGTGGAGCGCAGGCAGCATCAGACAGAAGCCATTAGGAAGCAGTTCGGATCTGAGGACCGACGTGGTCCGTGTCCGAATGTTCAATCTTCGTAGGTGACGGTTCTGGAGGTCTGTTCCAGCTCGCAGGAGTCATCCGTTCGCCGCCAGATGTCAACTTCAGCTCTGGAGGTCGGCCCGAGTTCGGTCGGCACCATGGCTGACTTACTACGGTGAGAACTTCCAGCAGGACCGGCCTTGGTCACAGGCGCCGCCGGGAACTCAGCCCGGACTTCACTGCAACCCGGCCCCACGGTGTGTGGTCCGTCCATGACGGGACCTCGCGGACATCGCGACTGACGGCTTCCCAGCCGCCGGTGCAGCAGGCGTCGGCAGCTGACCTCACGGCGACGCGGCCCCGTGGGGGTGCCATACTGGGCTGCCGAGGGACGACGAGTTCATCTCAACCACAGGGCATCCTGGCTTCAGCGGTGCACAGGTGGCCTGAGGCTCCCGAGTGCGATCAGCAGCGCGCTTTGCGCTCATTGTCGGAGAATCTACACAGCAGCAGCCAGGAGGAGGGATCGGCAGCGACGACGAGGGAGAAATTGCAAAGAAAGTTCAATAAATAATTGTAAAGCCTCACGACGTCCCAGTCTTTGGCGCAGCCCCTGTGTCTGCTGCTAACAAGTGGTGCAGAAATCGTAACATAAGATTGGTACAAGTTTCGCCTTAAAATTGTAATTTATTGTAATTTAGTAACAATGGATGTGGCTTGGGTACTTGAAACCACTACTCAACTTTGACGTCCTGGGTCGGTGAACCACGAAGGTCGTAGCGATCGGACAGCTCCAAACACGTTTCGACACTGCGCAGGGACCGCCAGCGGATCGAGCCAACTGCACCACGCGGAGGTGTCCTCCCTGGTCCGCACGAACCGCCCGACTCCACTCAGAATACTGACGACATCTGAAATAGTCGTCAGTGGAAACAACGCCAACTGCACACACAACCTAACAAACACTTGCACGGAGACCTGAACGATACCCTACAGTAACTAAGCACGCACGAAGACAAATCGGGAGTCGATGCAAACTCATTCACACACAGCCGACTCATGGACGATCGGCGAGCCAAAACGTGTCGTCCGGTAGGACGGTAGACCGACGATCCACCAAGACCCTGGCCAGGCTCAAGTGATGCGTGGCGACAATGTTCGGGCGAGCCATGTCGACTCAGACCTCACTGCTGCTCCAACCCGACTGCACCAGCGCCGCATTGGAACTCTCCGACTGGCAGGTCTGGACTGCGCTCCAGACTCGTTCCAACTGACTGGCAGACGCGAACTCGCGAGCCGACAACGACCGGGAAGTAATAGCAGTCGAGCAAACATACTACGATAGGGGGTATATCGATATGTGCTGCTAGCGCCTCTCACGGTCAGGCAAAGCAGCAACTCAGTGACAGTAGTAATTTAAATTAACATTGTGAGCTGGAAGTGCGTAAAAAACAGGGTGTAAAATACATGATGGCGGCAACACGAGCCACGCACGGCTCAAGTAGTATAGAGTGTTCTTGGGTGCATTACGTGTTCCGACCTCTCGCCATATGGGGTTACTTTCAGCATTGTCGAACATGACCGTTTTGGTGGTCTAGGTGTTACCGTGTGAGGAAGCATACTGTTACACGGGTGTACTAGCTCCCATATCTTTGAACACGGTACACTCGGCGGTTAACATTTCTGTCACAGTGAACTACTTTCCCATGTGCTCTTGTCAGTGGTGCATTCGAGCGTGACTTCATTTACATGGATGACAGTGCGCGACCACATCAGACAGCGGAGGTGGAGAAACTCTTGGAACGAGGTGATATCGGCGAATGGTCAGCCTGTTCTTCCAACTTAAATCCTACTGAACACGTGTGGGATGCGTTGCAGCACGTGCACATCCACTGAATTGGAACAGTTGTCAACCGGGCTTGTGGAGGAGTGGAACACTCTGCCACAAGAATCCACTGCCAAACTTGAGGCAGCCAAACGTGCTGCTGTGCATGCAGTGACGTCCCTTTAAGAACCATGTCCCAAATTTTTTGATATCCAAGGGGATTTAGTGTATTTATCGTCTTTGAATAAAACGTTATTTCTGTTTATATCTCTGAGAGTTTCTTTCAGTTATCTAAGCAGGGACACATAATCAGAAGGTTGCTTTAATCCTCAAGTTTTCCACGTCAGTGTATTCATCCTTAAGTTTTGCAAGTCAGTACTTAAGTTCTGCAAGACGATGACGAAAGAGTCGAAACTAGTGGCTGCAAAATAAAATTTTATAGCAAGTTTTTGATGATATGTATAAAACTATCCTTAATCAAAGCTGTGGAGCACAACTCAAAAGTTTCGTGTTCGTTTTCCTTAAAAGTTCGATACGTTATTTCCTCCTTGAGGAAAACGTCTCGCCTATACGTTAACATTTACTGAGTTTGGCAGTGACAACGTCAATCTTTGGCTTTTGTGGGGACTTACCCTTCAGTGTGGACGATGACGATAATACTGAAAGGGCAATATTCTTATTACAGTTCTGATTGTTCCGAAGTCACATTTCGGTGTGTGGTGGTAGGGTACTTCTGGTAACAGAATCATTTACTCCATTTCCTACTTCAGTAGCGAATGGTATACACGGAGAACCACTGGTTATAAGCCTTCCAATCGGTTGTTCCGCAAGATGGATGTGAGAGGAAGTAATATCTTGCCTGACTATTCTTTGAAGGTCCGTCCGTAAAGTGTAACAAAAAACTTAAGAATACATCATGACTCTCTTGTGGAGTCTAACTTTCTGCGATGCCCTTACGCCTACTAAACGGAAGGTCTCCCTCTTCTTTCGACCCCCTCTGTGGCCTCTATTAATCCTACCTGGTAAGGATCTCGGATGGAGAAATAGTATTCAAGGATTCAGCGGGATTCTTTCAATTAGTGTAGTGTCTCTCTTTTCCAAAACAAGTGTTACATTGTCCCTTGGACATTTTGCGGTTGTTACTATTTCCAGTACTTGATCTCTAACCGTGTTGTCGAACATTAATGAGCTCTCTTACTACTTGCGCGTAACAATTTATAGTCAGTTATGTTGAAGGTCTATGCTAGTCATTCGACCATGCCTTCGTCCACTGCTGGTGTTCCTGCATTTCGCTAAAATTTTCTAATTTTCCGACCAGCATATACGCAGCAACATCGTCTACAAAACTTTTCACGGATCTTCCGATATTATCGGTTGCATCAGTGCTATGTGTCGTGGACACTAATGGCTACACAACGTTCGCTCTGCCTGTACTAGAAGTTTTACTTTAATCTGATAATATCTCTGCGTTAAGAACGTTGCGTTGGTTTCCATCTGCCCGTAAGAGCTGAATCCCGTCACAAAACTGGTCCGATATCCTATAAACTTGTGATTTGTTTACCGGGCTGTGATTCCATATAATCCATGTTACAATGCTTAATCTAGTGGAGTTAATCAAGAAAATCCTTTGGGTTTAAATTAATGGAAAATGTTAATTAACAGGTGTGAAAATTATAACATTTCTTTTATACGTATTTCTAGGGCAAGTGAGATTTATGTTAACATCTACATATACAAACATACTCCGCAAAACCACAATATGATGGCAAGCAGGCGTAGTAAACATGAGCTCCGAATGTACACTGCTGGAAATAGAAAAAAGAACACATTGTCACCGGTGTGTCAGACCCACCATACTTGCTCCGGACACTGCGAGAGGGCTGTACAAGCAATGATCACACGCACGGCACAGCGGACACACCAGGAACCGCGGTGTTGGCCGTCGAATGGCGCTAGCTGCGCAGCATTTGTGCACCGCCGCCGTCAGTGTCAGCCAGTTTGCCGTGGCATACGGAGCTCCATCGCAGTCTTTAACACTGGTAGCATGCCGCGACAGCGTGGACGTGAACCGTATGTGCAGTTGACGGACTATGAGCGAGGGCGTATAGTGGGCATGCGGGAGGCCGGGTGGACGTACCGCCGAATTGCTCAACACGTGGGGCGTGAGCTCTCCACAGTACATCGATGTTGTCGCCAGTGGTTGGCGGAAGGTGCACGTGCCCGTCGACCTGGGACCGGACCGCAGCGACGCACGGATGCACGCAAAGACCGTAGGATCCTACGCAATGCCGTAGGGGACCGCACCGCCACTTCCCAGCAAATTAGGGACACTGTTGCTCCTGGGGTATCGGCGAGGACCATTCGCAACCGTCTCCATGAAGCTGGGCTACGGTCCCGCACACCGTTAGGCCGTCTTCCGCTCACGCCACAACATCGTGCAGCCCGCCTCCAGTGGTGTCGCGACAGGCGTGAATGGAGGGACGAATGGAGACGTGTCATCTTCAGCGATGACAGTCGCTTCTGCCTTGGTGCCAATGATGGTCGTATGCGTGTTTGGCGCCGTGCAGGTGAGCGCCACAATCAGGACTGCATACGACCGAGGCACACAGGGCCAACACCCGGCATCATGGTGTGGGGAGCAATCTCCTACACTGGCCGTACACCTCTGGTGATCGTCGAGGGGACACTGAATAGTGCACGGTACATCCAAACCGTCATCGAACCCATCGTTCTACCATTCCTAGATCGGCAAGGGAACTTGCTGTTCCAACAGGACAATGCACGTCCGCATGTATCCCGTGCCACCCAACGTGCTCTAGAAGGTGTAAGTCAACTACTCTGGCCAGCAAGATCTCCGGATCTGTCCCCCATTGAGCATGTTTGGGACTGGATGAAGCGTCGTCTCACGCGGTCTGCACGTCCAGCACGAACGCTGGTCCAACTGAGGCGCCAGATGGAAATGGTATGGCAAGCCGTTCCACAGGACTACATCCAGCATCTCTACGATCGTCTCCATGGGAAAATAGCAGCCTGCATTGCTGCGAAAGGTGGATATACACTGTACTAGTGCCGACATTGTGCATGCTCTGTTGCCTGTGTCTATGTGTCTGTGGTTCTGTCAGTGCGATCATGTGATGTATCTGACCCCAGCAATGTGTCAATAAAGTTTCCCCTTCCTGGGACAATGAATTCACGGTGTTCTTATTTCAATTATCAGGAGCTGTAGTAAGACCATACTTATGCATCCTGATAAGTCTCCACATCAGAATGAATACCTGTAAACCAGAGATGGTGTTGATGGGTTTGAATTTATCGGAATTATTAGAACTTTAGTACACACAGTCAACTTAGCTTCTTGTTTCTTTCACATCCATCTGTAATAACCGTACATGCTTACACTCGAATCGTGTGTACCCTCTTCCCATATCGTGTTAGCTGTTAGTTCTGTTGGGTGTTTGCAAGTTTGACTTTATTCCATTCCCAAGAGCTTTCATGTCGTGATGTCTTGTATCAAGAACCCTTGCCGACATAAAAATGTTAAGAGGATCCATTATAAAACCACCATCCTCCCCACCCTTAAGGAAGCATATCAGTAAATTTCACATCTTTTAATATAAGATGAACGGGTTGAGAAAGGAAATCTTACGAGGTAATAAATAAGGAATGTAATTCACTTGTCGCCTTCCTTCCATGTGCTCCCCGCCATTTTCCCACTTCTTTCATGAAATTACTGGTAGAGAGAGTTTTACCTGAAAGATGTATAATAAATGTTTGATGAAACCGATTGCCTGAATCTTTATTGCCAGTTCTTTGTCATTCACCAGCTGTGGCCCGGCAGCCGGCGTCTTGCTGAAGTCTCAACATTGGTTTTCCTTCCGTTTCTCAAATAATTATGATCTGGGCCTATATCTGCTGCTGGGTACACTTTATAATCCAGTATCTGACTGCAGAATCTCTTCTTTACAATGATGTTACCTAACAGAAATTTTCCTGCATCTCCAGGACTTTTCTAGGTATGCCCCCACGTCTTTTAGTTCTTGAACAGACTATTCGCTATTACTAGATGAAAATCATTGCAGAACTTTTTCTCGTGTCTCCTTCCTAGTACCAAGCCCATATTCTCATGAACGTCTTCTTCTACTTCTTTCCCTAAAACTGCATTCCAGTCCCCCTTCACGTACTGAATTACCCGTGTAATATCCTCATAAAGTTTCTCTCTCTCTCTCTTTATTTTCGGCATGCGATGTTGGCATGTATACCTGAACTATTGATTCTGATGAGAATAACCCTATCACTGAATTAATCCCGGAACTCTTCATCTATTCAATATTGTGAATTCAGCAAGCGTATAAGCTTTAAATCGTGTTATGCAAGACGCTATGTTTGCTCCTTAGCTACTTGTTTAAACCCCCGCACCCTTATTGCTATATCTGGAGCGTGTTATGTCTTAAAGCCCTCTACTTATGAGTACGAACTGTTGAGTTTTTCGTTTTTTTATCCACAGTCATTAGCTAACTCCATTCAGTGATGAAACTTTACTGGTTGTTGCCTGGTGCCTGTGACAGCTGTATGCTGTAATTTGTCAACTTTTCATCTATTCTGAGGGACTGCATGTTTATTTAAGGGTCATTGTCAATATTTCTGCTGGTGTGCACCAGTAGGGCGTAACAATTAAACTTCATGTCTTTCCAGCTTATCTTGTATTTTGGGGCACTGTATATGTATCCAAAGATTGTTGTCAACGTTTCTGCTGGTGTGTACCAACTGGGAGTCACACTTCAATTGTATGTCTTCCCAGCATTTCTCGTACTTTGGGGGACTGTGTATTTTATGGCATAAGGGACTTCGTTAGGGTTATAAATTGTTAAGAGATTCCCAGCAGCCACATTCAGTGGGGTGACGTGTTAGCCTCACTGTATTTTGGGTGGGCGTTGTCTATTGTTCAACGTTTTGCTCGTGCTTGGGAATTGTTAGTGCCCTTCGTGGCGCTCATTTGCAGTTTGCGTTACTGGTAAACTCAGTTTGTTTGAATCAGCTTACAGTCACGGCCAGCTGGTGTGACCTCTTACTTCTACATCTACATCTACATACATACTGCGCAATCCACCGTACGGTGAGTGGCAGAGGGTACCTCGTACCACAACTAGCATCTTCTCCCCCTGTTCCACTCCCAAACAGAACGAGGGAAAAATGACTGCCTATATGCCTCTTTACGAGCCCTAATCTCTCTTACCTTATCTTTGTGGTCTTTCCGCGAAATATAAGTTGGCGGCAGTAAAACTGTACTGCAGTCAGCTTCAAATGCTGGTTCTCTAAATTTCCTCAGTAGCAATTCACGAAAAGAACGCCTCCTTTCCTCTAGAGACTCCCACCCGAGTTCCTGAAGCATTTCCGTAACACTCACGCGATGATCAAACCTACCAGTAACAAATCTAGCAGTCCGACCTGATAGGGATCCGAAACGCTCGAGCAGTACTCAAGAATAGGTCGCACCAGTGTTCTGTAAGCGGTCTCCTTTACAGATGAGCCACATCTTCTGAAAATTCTAGCAATGAACCGAAGACGACCATCCGCATTCCCCAAAACTGCCATTACATGCTTGTCCCACTCCATATCGCTCTGCAATGTCACGCCCAAATATTTACCGACGTGACTGTGTGAAGCGCTACCTACTAATGGAGTATTCAAACATTGCGGGATTCTTTTTCCTATTCATCTGCATTAATTTACATTTATCTATATTTAGAGTTAGCTGCCATTCTTTACACCAATCACAAATCCTGTCCACTTATATATGTTTTTGGTTTTAAGCCCTGCTCTTAACGGTATAAATTGTCAAAGTTTTTGTAATGAATTGATCCTGTTGATGTTCTTTAAATTATTGTGAGTGGTGTTATTCATTTTTGACAAGGTTTTTACTTTGTAATCAAAATAATTGATGGTAAGCAATAAAGCGTAAGCCATGAAAGGACAAATAACCAAATATGTGGGTCGACTTTCCCTGTGTTTTTTCTTAAAATTATCCCAACCCTTTTTGTATCACTCTTCCATTCCAAAGCGACACACATCATTCGTACAGACGTGAGCCGCCACCTGCAGCCGGCTGCACCCCCGTGCTCTCAATGGCATCTGGAAGCTGTTCCATGTCTGGAATGAGTCCATCTCGTATGCTTACGGAGTGCACATTGGTTTTCTATCCCTCATTGGCAGCCATGTCCCGAAGAGACCCCAAAACGTACGTAACATTGGTGTTCCCAACTTGCCAATAATCTCACCCTCTGTGATTGCACGGGTCATGCAGGCTGAGATGTTTCCTCTTAAACAGAACAAGCGACTGCATCTGGCTGTGGGACAGTGTCAGCCACAGGCAGCGTCTGTAAAGTGTTAGTCAGACTCACCGGGGAGGCCTTATGTGCGGCTCCTTGGGAAGTCTACCACCGAGTGCGGTGCACTAAGGCGACCTTCCACTCTACCACAGGTGAGGGCTCAACCTCAGTGTGAGCAGTAATTGGGCTGGCCACCAGTGCGGTGCGATCGGCGGACTCGTGATTCGTGCTGGACGTCCGTTGGATGAACACGGCCGGCAAACAACAGTGATTCCCATCCACTGCAGCCCGGACCTGGGAGTGTCATCAACTCGGCTCACATCGGCACACAACTCACAGTCCCTATCCATACTAAAGACATTGGAAAACTACACTACACAGACAAACAAAAGACCATCCACACCTGCTACGGAACTCTACAGTAGACACTGACGGGTTATTTCCCTTTTGCTACTTTTGTCTCTGCCCCGGTTGCTCCTGCCTAACGATGCCGTTTCGTTTGTTTCTCTCATATTCCCCTCTCCCTTGGCAGTAGCTTCCCGGATATCCGAATGGGGGACTAGTCTGGAATCTTTACCCAATGGAGAGATCACTATGACACTTTTTCAGACGGCCGAAGTGGCCGAGCGGTTCTAGGCGCTACAGTCTAGAACGGCGCGACCGCTGCGGTCGTAGGTTCGAATCCTGCCTCGGGCATGGATGTGTGTGATGTCCTTAGGTTAGTTAGGTTTAAGTAGTTCTAAGTTCTAGGGGACTGATGACCTCAGAAGTTAACTCCCTTAGTGCTCATAGCCATTTTGAACTTTGTCAGTTAGGGCCACATGTCCTGTGGATACACATAGCGTGTCTTTAATGCAGTTGTTTCCATTGCCATCTGCACCGATTTGCCGTGGATCTTTGCTGATTCTTCCACCTTTAGGGACAGTTTCACATGCCAAGGGCAAGAGGTTGCCTTGAACCTCTGTTAGCCCCTCCGCCCCCTTTTTTAAGGACATTGGATGAATGAGGGTGACTTCCTACCAGGAACGTCTTCGGCAGCCATTGGTGATGATTTTTATTGAAAATTTAGGTGGTAGCGGCCTTCTAACCTCGGACCAAGGATGTTTTCATTAATAGTGAAAGACGCTACCTGTATCCCACAGGTGCAAAAGTCATTGAAAG
Organism: Schistocerca gregaria; assembly: GCF_023897955.1. NCBI lineage: Eukaryota > Metazoa > Arthropoda > Insecta > Orthoptera > Acrididae > Schistocerca > Schistocerca gregaria. Next base: position 1,167,697,275 of record NC_064920.1, read on the forward strand.
ACAACACAGTCCCGTAGCATAGCACCGTCATCAACAAACACTCACAGATGTCAGCTGACCTTATCTGTCGGATCGTTTATGTATGTAGAGTTCAAGAGCGGTGCTATCATGCTTACCTGCTACACCCCTAACGATACCCTTGTCTCTGATAAACACTCGCCGGCCATGACAACGTATTGGTTGTAGTATCTCAGCATCGCAGCTACGGACTCCGCATGGTGTATATTCATTCAGACATGTCAGACACTACCGACTCGTTGCGATAACATATTAGACCTTCTGGTGACAAATAGACCCGAACTATTTGAATCAGTTAATGTAGAACAGGGAATCAGCGATCATAAAGTGGTTACTGCATCGATGATTTCAGCCGTAAATAGAAATATTAAAAAAAGGTAGGAAGATTTTACTGATTAGCAAAAGTGACAAAAAGCAGATTTCAGAGTACTTGATGGCTCAACACAAAAGTTTTGTCTCAAGTACAGATAGTGTTGAGGATCAGTGGACAAAGTTCAAAACCACCGTACAATATGCGTTAGATGAGTATGTGCCAAGCAAGATCGTAAGAGATGGAAAAGAGCCACCGTGGTACAACAACCGAGTTGGAAAACTGCTGCGGAAGCAAAGGGAACTTCACAGCAAACATAAACATAGCCAAAGCCTTGCAGACAAACAAAAATTACGCGAAGCGAAAAGTAGTGTGAGGAGGGCTATGCGAGAGGCGTTCAATGAATTTGAAAGTAAAGTTCTATGTACTGACTTGGCAGAAAATCCTAAGAAATTTTGGTCCTATGTCAAAGCGGTAAGTGGATCAAAACAAAATGTCCAGACACTCTGTGACCAAAATGGTACTGAAACAGAGGATGACAGACTAAAGGCCGAAATACTAAATGTCTTCTTCCAAAGCTGTTTCACAAAGGAAGACTGCACTGTAGTTCCTTCTCTAGATTGTTCCACAGATGACAAAATGGTAGATATCGAAATAGACGACAGAGGGATAGACAAACAATTAAAATCGATCAAAAGAGGAAAGGCCGCTGGACCTGATGGGATACCAGTTCGATTTTACATAGAGTACGCGAAGGAACTTGCCCCCCTTCTTGCAGCGGTATACCGTAGGTCGCTAGAAGAGCGATGCGTTCCAAAGGATTGGAAAAGGGCACAGGTCATCCCCGTTTTCAAGAAGGGACGTCGAACAGATGTGCAGAACTATAGACCTATATCTCTAACGTCGATCACTTGTAGAATTTTGGAACACGTATTATGTTCGAGTATAATGTCTTTTCTGGAGACTAGAAATCTACTCTGTAGGAATCAGCATGGGTTTCGAAAAAGACGGTCGTGTGAAACCCAGCTCGCGCTACTCGTCCACGAGACTCAGAGGGCCATAGACACGGGTTCACATGTAGATGCCGTGTTTCTTGACTTACGCAAGGCGTTTGACACAGTTCCCCACAGTCGTTTAATGAACAAAGTAAGAGCATACGGACTATCAGACCAATTGCATGATTGGATTGAGGAGTTCCTAGATAACAGAACGCAGCATGTCATTCTTAATGGAGAGAAGTCTTCCGAAGTAAGAATGATTTCAGGTGTGCCGCAGGGGAGTGTCATAGGACCATTGCTATTCACAATATATATAAATGACCTGGTGGATGACATGGAAAATTGTACTGAAATGCAGGAGGATCTGCAGCGAATTGACGCATGGTGCAGGGAATGGTAATTGAATCTCAATGTAGACTAGTGTAATGGGCTGCGAATACATAGAAAGATAGATCCCTTATCATTTAGCTACAAAATAGCCGGTCAGCAACTGGAAGCAGTTAATTCCATAAATTATCTGGGAGTACGCATTAGGAGTGATTTAAAATGGAATTATCATATAAAGATGATCGTCGGCAAAGCAGGTGCCAGACAGATTCACTGGAAGAATCCTAAGGAAATGCAATCCTAAAACAAAGGAAGTAGGTTACAGTACGCTTGTTCGCCCACTGCTTGAATACTGCTCAACAGTGTGGGATCCGTACCAGATAGGGTTGATAGAAGAGATAGAGAAGATCCGACGGAGAGCAGTGCGCTTCGTTACAGGATCATTTAGTAATCGCGAAAGCGTTACGGAGATGATAGATAAACTCCAGTGGAAGACTCTGTAGGAGAGACGCTCAGTAGCTCGGTACGGGTTTTTGTTAAAGTTTCGAGAACATACCTTCACCGAAGAGTCAAGCAGTATATTGCTCCCTCCTACGTATATCTTGCGAAGAGACCATGAGGATGAAATCAGAGAGATTAGACCCCACACAGAAGCATACCGACAATCCTTCTTTCCACGTACAATACGAGACTGGAATAGAAGGGAGAACCGATAGAGGTACTTAGGGTACCCTCTGCCACACACCGTCAGGTGGCTTGCGGAGTATGGATGTAGATGTAGAATTTATACCGGGTGATCATAATGTTAGTATAAATTTGCAAACTGAATAAATCAGGAAATAATGTAGATAGATAGGTACAAATTGACACACATGCTTGGAATGACATGAGGTTTTATTAGAACCAAAAAATAGAAACATTCAAAAAATGTCCTATAGATGGCGCTTCATCTGATCAGAATAGCAATAATTAGCATAAGAAAGTAACACGAAGCAATGTTCTTTACAGGAAATGCTCAATATGTCCACCATCATTCCTCAAAAATAGCTGTAGTCAAGGAGTAATAGTCCCCCATTCGGATCTCCGGGCGGGGACTACTCAAAAGGATGTCGATATCAGGAGAAAGAAAACTGGCGTTCTACGGATCGGAGCGTGGAATGTCAGATCCCTTAATCGGGCAGGTAGGTTAGAAAATTTAAAAAAGGAAATGGATAGGTTAAAGTTAGATATAGTGGGAATTAGTGAAGTTCGATGGCAGGAGGAACAAGACTTCTGGTCAGGTGACTATAGGGTTATAAACACAAAATCAAATAGGGGTAATGAAGGAGTAGGTTTAACAATGAATAGGAAAATAGGAATGCGTGTAAGCTACTACAAACAGCACAGTGAACGCATTATTGTTGCCAAGATAGATACGAAGCCCACACCTACTACAGTAGTACAAGTTTATATGCCAACTAGCTCTGCAGACGACGAAGAAATTGAAGAAATGTATGATGAAATAAAAGAAATTATTCAGATAGTGAAGGGAGACGAAAATTTAATAGTAATGGGTGACTGGAATTCGAGTGTAGGAAAAGGGAGAGAAGGAAACATAGTAGGTGAATATGGATTGGGGCTAAGAAATGAAAGAGGAAGCCGCCTAGTAGAATTTTGCACAGAGTACAACTTAATCATAGCTAACACTTGGTTTAAGAATCATTAAAGAAGGTTTTATACGTGGAAGAACCCTGGAGATACTAAAAGGTATCAGATAGATTATATAATGGTAAGACAGAGATTTAGGAACCAGGTTTTAAATTGTAAGACATTTCTAGGGGCAGATGTGGACTCTGACCACAATCTATTGGTTATGAGCTGTAGATTAAAACTGAAGAAACTGCAAAAAGGTGGGAAATTAAGGAGATGGGACCTGGATAAACTGAAAGAACCAGAGGTTGAACAGAGTTTCAGGGAGACCATAAGGGAACAATTGACAGGAATAGGGGAAAGAAATACAGTAGAAGACGAATGGGTAGCTTTGAGGAATGAAATAGTGAAGGCAGCAGAGGATCAAGTAGGTAAAAAGACGAGGCCTACTAGAAATCCTTGCGTACCAGGACAGATACTGAATGTAATTGATGAAAGAAGAAAATACAGAAATGCAGTGAGTGAAGCAGGCAAAAAAAAAAAAAAAATACAAACGTCTCAAAAATGAGATCGATAGAAAGTGCAAAATGGCTAAGCAGCGACGGCTAGAGGACAAATGTAAGGATGTAGTGGCTTATCTTACTAGGGTTAAGATACATTCTGCCTACAGGAAAATTAAAGATACCTTTGGACGAAATAGAATCATTTGTATGGATATCAAGAGCTCAGATGGAAACCCAGTTCTAACCAAAGAAGGGAAAGCAGAAAGGTGGAAGGAGTATATAGAGGGTCTATACAAGAGTGATGTAGTTGAGGACAATATTATGGAATGGAAGACGATGTAGATGAAGATGAAATGGGGGATACTATACTGCGTGAAGAGTTTGACAGAGCTCTGAAAGACCTGAGTCGAAACAAGGCCCCCGGAGTAGACAACATTCCATTGGAACTACTGACGGCCTTGGGAGAGCCAGTCCTGACAAAACTCTACCATCTGGTGAGCAAGATGTGTGAAACAGGCGAAATACCCTCAGACTTCAAGAAGAATATAATAATTCCAATCCCAAAGAAAGTAGGTGTTGACAGATGTGAAAACTACCGAACTATCAGTTTAATAAGCCACAGCTGCAAAATACTAACACGAATTATTTACAGACGAATGGAAAAACTAGTAGAAGCCGACCTCGGGGAAGATCAGTGTGGATTCCGTAGAAACACTGGATCACGTGAGGCAATACTAACCTTACGACTAAAATTAGAAGAAAGATTCAGGAAAGGCAAACCTACGTTTCTAGCATTTGTAGACTTAGAGAAAGGTTTTGACAATGTTGACTGGAATACTCTCTTTCAAATTCTAAAGGTGACAGGGGTAAAATACAGGGAGCGGAAGGCTATTTTCAATATGTACAGAAAGCAGATATCAGTTGTAAGAGTTGAGGGACATGAAAGGGAAGCAGTGGTTGGGAAGGGAATAAGACAGGGCTGTAGCCTCTCCCCGATGTTATTCAATCTGTAAAGGAAACAAAAGAAAAATTCTGAGTAGGTATTAAAATCCACGGAGAAGAAATAAAAACGTTGAGGTTCACCGATGACATTGTAATTCTGTTAGAGACAGCAAAGGACTTGGCAGAGCAGTTGAATGGAATGGACAGTGTCTTGATAGGAGGATATAAGATGAACATCAACAAAAGCAAAACGAAGATAATGGAATGTAGTCGAATTAAGTCGGGTAATGCTGAGGGAATTAGATTAGGAAATGAGACACTTAAAGTAGTAAAGGAGTTTTGCTATTTGGGGAGCAAAATAACTGATGATGGTCGAAGTAGAGAGGATATAAAATGTAGACTGCCGATGGCAAGGAAAGTGTTTCTGAAGAAGAGAAATTTGTTAACATCGAGTATAGATTTAAGTGTCAGGAAGTCGTTTCTGAAAGTATTTGTATCGAGTGTAGCCATGTATGGAAGTGAAACATGGACGATAAATAGTTTGGACAAGAAGAGAATAGAAGCTTTCGAAATGTGGTGCTGCAGAAGAATGCTGAAGATTAGATGGGTAGATCACATAACTAATGAGGAAGTGTTGAATAGGGTTGGGAGAAGAAAAGTTTGTAGCATAGCTTGACCAGAAGAAGGGATCGGTTGGTAGGACGTGTTCTGAGGCATCAAGGGATCACCAATTTAGTATTGGAGGGCAGCGTGGAGGGTAAAAATCGTAGAGGGAGGCCAAGAGATGAATACACTAAGCAGATTCAGAAGGATGTAGGTTGCAGTAGGTACTGGGAGATGAAGAAACTTGCACAGGATAGAGTAGCATGGGGAGCTGCATCAAACCAGTCTCAACACTGAAGACCACAACAACAACAAGGAGTAATGTTGTGAACAGCACTGTGAATCATGTCGGGAGTTATGGTGACGCAATGGCGTCGGATGATGTCTTTCAGCATCCCTACAGATCTCAGTCGATCACGATACACTTGCGACTTCAGGTAACCCCAAAGCCAATAATCGCACGTCCGGGGACCTGGGAGGCCAAGCATGACGAAAGCGGCGGCTGAGCACACGGTCATCACCAAACGACGCGCGCAAGAGATGTTTCACGCGTCTAGCAATATGAGGTGTTTCTTTTGTTCTATAAAATCCCATGTCATTCCAAGCACGTGTGTCAATTTTTACCTCTCTATCTACATTATTCCGTGGTTTATTAAGTTTTCAAATTTATACTGAGTTTTTGATCACCCGGTATATAACACCACGTATTTGCCGCATCAGGTATTCGCAAGAGAAGATGTTGATCCCAAAGTGTGTTAAGTGCCCATTGTTCTCATAGTTATTCGTAATGCGCGTCTGTTCTTAACTCCGTGACTTTCGGAAAAAAAGGGAAAGAAGGGGCTTATATTCTGAGATTCCATAGAGAACAGACGTATGTTAAAAATTATCCTGCGAGATTCGATTGAGAATAGTTACACATGATTGGATTTCCAAGCATTTTATGCAACGGAATTTACTTTAGTCTGCATTGAACAAATTATGAGCAAGAGAATTCACTGTTATACACTACCGGATAAAAATCATAACATCACATAATAATTAATGTTGAGTAATGAAATTTGGCTGATACGTATATCTAGGTGACATATTTAAGTGATTAACATTGCAAGATGACAGGTTAGTGTAAGCCTGAGATAAGCCATAGCAAAAGTGAAATGGTGATACATTAAAAACCGGTGTAATCGTCTGAATGTTGAATGTAGGAATGTAAATGTGCATGTATTATTTGTACTGGTTCCAGATGTCAGTAAGTGGGATGGAAAGCTTGGAAATTTTTAGTAAGGACTATGGAACCAATCTGCTGAGGTCATCAGTCCCTAGGCTTATGCACTACTTAATCTAACATAAGCTAACTTACGCTTACAACACACACACCCATGCCCTAAACTTTTAGGCTGGAGGTTTTAGTGTATTGCAGAGTGGCTGACGTCTCCCCTGTTTTCCTTGCGGTCAGCCCTCCACTTCCATCTGCTACATTGTTTTAGCTCCATCTAACATTTTCTTCCTTGTGTTGTCCATGTTTTACTGCTGACGCTCTGCTTCATCCCACGCTTTGGTGTGGGTGAGCACATGTTTTTCAACGATTGTTATCCGTGTTTTCTGTTTCGTTCTATACTCCTGTTCTGGGATTTTTCTTGACACCCGTCTCACTATGTTACTGAACGGGCGCTGAAGACCTCGCTGTCGTGCGTCCAAAACCCCTCTACTACTAGTACTACTACTACTACTGCCCGAGGGAGGACTCCACCCTCCGAAGGGGGAGCCGCAGTGGGATGGAGTTCCGTGCCTGTTGCGGTTGGTCGATCAATACAGGGACAGTCATAGCTATTTGTAAATGACGGTCTATTTGCTCGATTCGAGACAGAACTGGTGGTCGGAAAGTCCAAGGCAACATGTCGACACTCTGTAGTGCACGTTGGGGTACAACAGCCGTATGTGGACAAGCGTTATCGTGTTGGGAAACATGCCCTGGAATGCTGTTCATGAATGGTAGCAGGTCGAATCAGCAGACTGACGTCCAAATTTTCAGTCAGTGTACGTGGGATAACCACGAGAGCGGTCCTGCAGTCATAAGAAATTGCAACCCACACCAGAACTTTAAGTGCAGGTCCAGTGTGTCTTGCAGGCAGACAGACTGGTTGCAGGCACTCAACTGGCATCCTTCTAGCCAACACACGGCCACCATTGGCACCGTGGCAGCTTGCATCAGAAAATAAAATGGACCTCCATCTGCCCTCCAATCAGCTGCCCTTGACACCACTGAAGTTACAAATGGTGGTGATTTGTTGTCAGTGGAATGCACACTACACAGCATATGGCTCGGAGCTGTTCTGGAAGTAGCCGATTTGGAACAGTTCTTTGTGTCACTACAGTGGCAACTGCTACTCAGACTGCTGCTTCAGATGCCATACTCCGAACAAGGAGGTCTTCCCTCTTTAGGGTACCATGTGACCGTCTGGAGTAAGATTTCTTGCGACCACAGATTCTTGTGACCACTGCAGCCAACAGTCTTGTACAGTGGCTACGTTCCTGCCAAGTCTTTCTGCAGTATCGCAGAAGGAACATCCAGGTTCTCGTATCTCTATCACACGACCTCGTTCAAACTCAGTGAGGTGTCGATAACGGCGTCTTTGTTGCCTCAAGACATTCTTAACTAACATCAATTCAACTTGTCAATCTTAAAGGGAACTACCGCTCACCATAGTTAGAGTGTGTACTTAAATGAAACCTGATTTGCATCCTCGTAGTGGCGCTGCTAGCTTCACCCTTATGCGGCTGACGGGAAATCTGTTAGCCCTCATTTCTGATATGTAGAAACAAGCCTACCAACTTCCTTTTATGACGCACAACTTCTAGGTGTCGCGAATTTTTTCTTTCTTTCAGACAGTGTATTTATTCAATAATATTGATCCAGATGAGACTTTACTGTAAAACTTACTTTCCTAGATTATTTAATTCCACATCAAGTTAAAGTTAGCTCTCATTTCGGAAGATTTGTTGGTTCATGGTGAGGCAACATAGAACCTGCACTTCAGAGACCTGTCTGGGGTAAATTTCATTAACCGTTAACCATTAGATTTATCGAGGGTTGCACTACGCTTGATATTCTTCCCAACCATGATGATGGAAACCCTCTACTTTCTAGATACAGGAGAGGTTGAAAATACTGCTTCAGTTGTAAATTACTTTATTTTCACACTACCGGTTTCGGACTGTTTCAAGCCTGTACTCAGGTTCTGAGCTCATAGGCAGCACACCGCTCCTGGTACACGCAGCGCTCAGAGACCACAGCACAGCTACGACACCTGAGGATGGGCTTATATAACAGTCCGAAACCGGTCGTGTGAAAATAAAGTAATTTATAACTGAAGCTGTATTTTCAACCATTGCTATAGTGCTCAGTTGTGGATGTTCTTCCAACAGGATTGTTTGTACTAATATACAGAGTGTAACAGTTGTAAGTGGAGATATTATTATCGATGGTAATCATAAAATGTACAAGCATCAGTGAGCTGGTTGTTTTATCTTTACGTCGAATATTCTTCCCACAAACAGGCCACAATCTTTACTACCTGATGTTTCCTACATGACCGTAACTGCAGTACTAAGTGGACAGTGCCTGTCAATGTAGACCTACCGTTTTGAGTCCTTGCACCCACACTCCAATACCTGACCTGCCGCACAGGGGAAAGCAAGCGTTCATGTCTTGCTCTTAAATGCACTTAAAGGTAAGTTCCTTCTTCTTTTTTTTTCCATCATCAGTCTCCTGACTGGCTTGTTGCGGCTCCTCACCAATTCCTCTCATATGCCAACTATTTCATCTCAGAGTACCTATTGCAAACCTACGTTCTCAATTACTTGATGAATGTATTCCAATTTGTGCCTACATCCACAGTTTTTATCCTCTACAGCTCCCTCTACTACCATGGAAGTTATTCCCAGATGTCTTAACAGCGGTCCTATCATTCTGTCCCTTTATCTTGTAAGTTTTATCCGTATATTCCTATCTTTGCTGATTTTGCTAAGAACATCCTTATTCCCTACCTTCTCAGTCCACTTAATTTTCAGCGGAGGTGTCCAGCAGCACATTTCAAATACTTCATGTGTTTTCTGTTCCGGTTTTTTCACAGTCTATATTTCACTGCCATACAGTCATGTGTTCCAAACGTACATTCTCAACAATTTCTTCCTTAAATTAAGGCCTATGTTTGATACTAGTAGACTTCTCTTGGCCAGGAAGGCTCTTCTTGTCAGTGCTCCACTAATCATGGGTTATTTTGCTGTCTAGGTAGAACATTTCCTTAATTTGGTCTACTTCGTGACCATTAATCCCAATGTTAAGCTTCTCGCTGTTCTCATTTCTGCTACTTCTCATTACTTTCGCCTTTCTTCAGTTTACTCGTAATCATTTGGGCGATGTACTTGAGGACAATATTATGGAAATGGAAGAGGATGTAGATGAAGATGAAATGGGAGATAGGATTCAGCGTGCAGAGTTTGACAGAGCACTGAAAGACCTGAGTCGAAACAAGGCCCTGGGAATATACAACATTCCATTAGAACTACTGATAGCCTTGGGAGAGCCAGTCCTGAAAAAACTCTACCATCTCGTGAGCAAGCTCCGTGAGACAGGTGAAATACCATCAGACTTCAAGAAGAATATAATAATTCCAATCCCAAAGAAAGCAGGTGTTGACAGATGGGAAAATTACGGAACTATCAGTTTAATAAGACACTGCTGCTAAATACTAACGTGAATTCTTTACAGACGAATGGAAAAACTAGTGGAAGCCGACCTTGGGGAAGATCTGTTTCGATTCCATAAAATATTAAAACAAGTGAGGCAATACTGACCCTACGACTTATCTTAGAAGCTAGATTAAGAAACCTACGTTTCTTGCATTTGTATACTTAGAGAAAGCTTTTGACAATGTTGACTGGATTACTCGCTTTCAAATTCTGAAGGTGGCAGGGGTAAAATAAAGGGAGCGAAAGGCTATTTACAGTTTGTACCCTTGGTCTAGGGGTTGCGTCTTTGATTCATAATCAAAACGACTCCGGTCCCGGGTTCGATCCCCGCCACTTCCTAAATTTTGATAAATAATCAGCATTGGCGGCCGAAGACTTCCGGCATAAGAAGTCAGCCTCATTCTGCCAACGGCCTTGTCAAAGAGGGCGGAGGAGCGGAGAGAGGTTCAGGGCACTCTCTTGTCCTAGGGGTAAGAAATTGCCCCTAAAGGCGGAAGAATCAGCAATGACCAACGACATGAGGGTGCAGAAGGCAATGGAAACCACTGCATTAAAGATATGTAACGTGTATCCGCAGGACATGTGGCCTGTAGTTGAAGAAGTGTCATGATGATCTCTACATTGGCAAAAGATTCCGGAATAGTCCCCCATTCGGCTCTCCGGGAGGGGACTGCCAAGGGGAGGTTACCATGAGAAAAAGATTGTATAATCAACGAAAGAATAATGTTCTACGAGTCGGCGCGTGGAATGTCAGAAGCTTGAACGTGGTATGGAAACTAGAAAATCTGAAAAGGGAAATGCAAAGGCTCAATCTCTATTGTAGGGGTCAGTGAAGTGAAGTGGAAGGATTTCTGGTCAGATGAGTATCGGGTAATATCAACAGCAGCAGAAAATGGTATTATGAATAGGAAGGTAGGGCAGAGGGTGTGTTACTGTAAACAGTTCAGTGACCGGGTTGTTCTAATCAGAATCGACAACAGACCAACACAACAACGATAGTTCAGGTATACATGCCGACGTCGCAAGCGGAAGATGAACAGATAGAGAAAGTTTATGAGGATATTGAAAGGGCAATGCAGTATGTAAAGGGGGACGAAAATCTAATAGTCATGGGCGACTGGAATGCAGTTGTAGGGGAAGGAGTAAAAGAAAAGGTTACAGGAGAGTATGGGTTCGGGACAAGGAATGAAAGAGGAGATAGACTAATTGAGTTCTGTAACAAGTTGCAGCTAGTAATAGCGAATACCCTGTTCAAGAATCACAAGAGAAGGAGGTATACTTGGAAAAGGCCGGGAGATACGGGAAGACTTTAATTAGATTACATCATGGTCAGACAGAGATTCTGAAATCAGATACTGGATTTTAAGGCGTACCCAGGAGCAGATATAGACTCAGATCACAATATAGTAGTGATGAAGATAGGCTGGAGTTTAAAACATTAGTCAGGAAGAATCAATACGCAGAGAAGTGGGATACGGAAGTTCTAAGGAATGAGGAGATATGATTGAAGTTCTCTAACGCTATAGATACAGCAATAAGGAATAGCGCAGTAGGCAGCACAGTTGAAGAGGAATGGACATCTCTAAAAAGGGTCATCACAGAAATTGGGAAGGAAAAAATAGGTACAAAGAAGGTAGCTGCAAAGAAAACATGGGTAACAGAAGAAATACTTCAGGTGATTGATTAAAGGAGGAAGTACAAACAAAAATCAGGAATAGAGAAATACTAGTCGCTGAGGAATGAAATAAATAGGAAGTGCAGGGAAGCTAAGACGAAATGGCTGCAGGAAAAATGTGAAGACATCGAAAAAGATATGATTGTCGGAAGGACAGACTCAGCATACAGGAAAGTCAAAACAACCTTTGGTGACATTAAAAGCAAAGGCGGTAACATTAAGAGAGCAATGGTAATTCCACTGTTAAATGCAGAGGAGAGAGCAGATAGGTGGAAAGAATACATTAAAAGCCTCTATGAGGGTGAAGATTTGTCTGATGTGATAGAAGAAGAAACAGGAGTCGATTTAGAAGAGATTGGGGATCCAGTATTAGAATCGGAATTTAAAAGAGCTTTGGAGGACTTACGGTCAAATAAAGCGGAAGGGATAGATAACATTCCATCAGAATTTCTAAAATCATTAGGGGAAGTGGCAATAAAACGACTATTCACGTTGGTGTGTAGAATATATGAGTCTGGCGACATACCATCTGACTTTCGGAAAAGCATCATCCACACAATTCCGAAGACGGCAAGAGCTGACAAGTGCGAGAATTATCGCACAATCAGCTTAACAGCTCATGCATCGAAGCTGCTTACAAGAATAATATACAGAAGCATGGAAAAGAAAATTGAGAATGCGCTAGGTGACGATCAGTTTGGATTTAGGAAAAGTAAAGGCACGAGAGAGGCAATTCTGACGTTACGGCTAATAATGGAAGCAAGGCTGAAGAAAAATCAGACACGTTCATAGGATTTGCCGATCTGGAAAAAGCGTTCGACAATATAAAATGGTGCAAGCTGTTCAAGATTCTGAAAAAAGTTGGGGTAAACTATAGGGAGAGATGGGTCATATACAATATGTACAACAACAAAGAGGGAATAATAAGAGTGGACGATCAAGAACGAAGTGCTCGTATTAAGAAGGGAGTAAGACAAGTATGTAGCCTTTCGCCCCTACTCTTCAATCTGTACATCAAGGAAGCAATGATGGAAATAAAAGAAAGGTTCAGGAATGGAATTAAAATACAAGGTGAAAGGATATCAATGATATGATTCGCTGATGACATTGCTATCCTGAGTGAAAGTGAAGAAGAATTAAATGATCTGCTGAACGGAATGAACAGTCAAATGAGTAAACAGTATGGTTTGAGAGTAAATTGGAGAAAGACGAAGGTAATGAGAAGTAGTAGAAATGAGAACAGCGAGAAACTTAACATCAGGATTGATGGTCACAAAGTGAATTAAGTTAAGGAATTCTGCTACCTAGGCAGTAAAATAACCAATGACGGACGGAGCAAGGAGGACATCAAAAGCAGACTCGCTATGGCAAAAAAGGCATTTCTGGCCAAGAGAAGTCTACTAATATCAAATACTGGCCTTAATTTGAGGAAGAAATTTCTGAGGACGTACGTCTAGAGTACAGCATTGTATGGTAGTGAAACATGGACTGTGGGAAAACCGGAACAGAAGAGAATCGAAGCATTTGAGATGTGGTGCTATAGATGAATGTTGAAAATTAGGTGGAATGATAAGGTAAGGAATGAGGAGGTTCTAAGCAGAATCGGAGAGGAAAGGAATATGTGGAAAACACTGATAAGGAGAAGGGACAGGATGATAGGACATCTGCTAAGACATGAGGGAATGACTTCCATGGTACTAGAGGGAGGTGTAGAGGGTACAAACTGTAGAGGAAGACAGAGATTGGAATACGTCAAGCAAATAATTGAGAACGTATGTTGCAAGTGCTACTCCGAGATGAAGCGGTTAGCACAGGGGAGGAATTCGGGGCAGGCCGCATCAAACCAGTCAGTAGACTGATGACCCAAAAAAACAAAAACAAAATCCAGATGGCAGTCAGTTATAAGAGTCAAGGAACATGAAAGGGAAGCAGTGGTTGGGAAGGGAGTGAGACAGGGTTGTAGCCTCTCCCCATGTTATTCAATCTGTATATTGAGCAAGCAGTAAAGGAAACAAAAGAAAAATTCAGAGTAGGAATTAAAATCCATGGAGAAGAAATAAACACTTTGAGGTTTGGCAATGGCATTGTAATTCTGTCAGAGACAGCAAAGGACTTGGAAGAGCAGTTGAACAGAATGAACAGTGTCTTGAAGGGAGGATATAAGATGAACATCAACAAAAGCAAAACAAGGGTAATGGAATGTAGTCGAATCAAGTCGTATGATGCTGAGAAATTAGATTAGGAAATAAGACAATTAAAGTAGTAAAGGAGTTTTGATATTTGGGGAGTAAAGTAACTAATGATGGTCGAAGTAGAGAGGATATAAAATGTAGACTGTCAATGGCAAAGAAATTTCTGAAGAAGAGAAGTTGGTTAACATCGAGTATAGATTTAACTGTCAGTAAGTCGTTTCTGAAAGTATTTGAATGGAGTGTAGCCATGTATGGAAGTTAAACATGGACGATAAATAGTTTAGACAAGAAGAGAATAGAAGCTTTCGAAATGTGGTGCAACAGAAGAATGCTGAAGATTAGAGGGGTAGATCACATAACTAATGAGGTAGTATTGAATATCATTGGGGAGATGAGAAGTTTGTGGCACAACTTGACTAGAAGAAGGGATCGGTTGGTAGGACATGTTCTGAGGCATCAAGGGATCACCAATTTAGTATTGGAGGGCACCGTGGAGGGTAAAACTCGTAGAGGGAGACCAAGAGATGAATACACTAAGCAGATTCAGAAGGATGTAGGTTGCAGTAGGTACTGGGAGATGAAGAAGCTTGCACAGGATAGAGTAGCTTGGAGAGCTGCATCAAACCAGTCTCAGGACTGACGACCACAACAACAACAACAGACTGCTCATTGAATTCCAAAGATCCTGTCATTCTTCTGCACTTTCATTGAACATAGCAATGTCATTATCAAACTTCATCATTGACATCATTTCACCTTGAATTTTATTCCCACTCCTGTATGTTTCTTTTCTTTCCATCATTGCTTTTTCATAGTAGAGATTGAACAGTAATGGTCCAAAGTCTATATCCTTTCTTACTACCTTTTTTATCACAGCACTTCGTTGTTGGTTTTCCACTCTGATTGTTCCTTCTCATTTCTTGAACACACAGGTGTCTTTCCCTATAACTTACCTCATTTTATATTGTCGAATACTTTCCCATGTAGACAAATCCTATGAAAGTATACAGATTTTTCCCTAGTCTTGCTTCCATTAACAACTGCAACGTCAGAACTACCTCTTTTGAAGCCTTTACGTCTTCTAAAGTCAAACTGATCATCATCTAACATGTCCGCTGGCCGCTGTAGCCGAGCAGTTCTAGGTGCTTCAGTCCGGAACTGCACTGCTGCTATGGTCGCAGGTTCGAATCCTGCCTCGGGCATTGATGTGTGTGTTTTCCTTAGTTTAGTTAGGTTTACGTAGTTCTAAGTCTAGGGGACTGATGATCTCAGATGTTAAGCCGAATAGTTGTTAGAGCCATTTGAATCTAACATGCCCTCAGTTTTCTTTTCCATTGGAGTTAATACCAGACCTGAGAAGATACGACTAGTAATAGCTACCATTATTAACTTGAAGATGACGTAAATACTGGTGTAACACTAAGTACATCGTCCCAAGTAACCAGCAGAAACATCTGCGCTTATGCTCGTTACACTCTTTATGTACAGGGTGTCCTAGCTATGTTGCGATCATCTTCAAGGTGATTTTAAGAGTGTCCTGAGGAACAAATTGAGGATAAGAACTCATGTCCTGAATTGTCAATCAATAATACTCTAGGGCGTCATAGTTAGAGGTGCCAGCGCCAGCCACTAGGCCATCCTTTGTTCAGCAAACTTGACTTCGTACGCTGACGAACTGTAAGCAGATTGTTTTGCAATGTTTTTTGTCATTTAGTAATCATGGCTGATGGAGCTGGCTGCTGTGGAATCAGGCCTCGCCTCCTGTGAATGCGGTGCTCTGTTGCCTTCATGGATGACTGTTGTATACAGGATTCCTACCACAGTTCATTTTTCTTCTGGAACTCTCTAAAATCTCCAATGTTTTTCTTTATACAAAATAAAAGAAAACTGTGTCAGTGAACAAAGTATGAGGCATCTTTTTTAAGTAAGTACTATTTTGAAATTAAAGAAAGATGTGATAAGATATCTCAATAATTTTATTTTTACATGAAAACCTGTACCTTAATCTACCTTTCTACATAATTTCCGTCAATATTGAGGCATTTGTCATAGCATTGTACCTGTTTTTGAATACCCTCCTCATAGAAGTCTGCCGCCTGACTTGTTAACTGCTGCATCACCACTGTTTTGACTTCGTCATCGTCTTGAAGACGCTGACCGCCCTGGTGTTTCTTCAAGAGCAGGAACACATGGTAGTCAGTGGGCGCAAGATTGGGGCTGTGCAGAGGATGATCTAGAGTTTCCCATCGAAAAGATATGATGAGATCTTTGGTCTGATTCGCCACACGCAGATGGGCATTGTCTTGCAGCAAAACGATGCCCTTGCTCAACTTCCATAGACTGTTGCTCTGATTCTGGTGTGACGTAGGTCACCCATGTTTCATCACCCATTTGGCTTAAGAAATCATTACTGTCGTTGTGGTACCACTCAAGGAAAGTCAATGCACTGTCTAAATGTTCGGTTTTGTGCACATCCATCAACATTTTCAGTACCCAAATATGCACAGTTGTCGGTATTCAAGTGCTCGGTCACGATGCCACACAAAACACTGCAAGAAACATTAGGAAAGTCATCCCGCAAGGAGGAAATCGTAAAACGTCGGTTTTCTCTCACCTTATTGTCCACTTCCTGCACCAAACTTTCATTAACGACTGAAGGACGCCCACTCCGTTGTTCATCAAGCACATTTGTGCGGCTATCTTTAAATGCTCTTACCCAATTTCTTACAATTCCTTCACTCATAATGTTTTCTCCGTATACTGCACAGATCTCACGATGAATATCGATCGCTTTTAGGCCTTTAGCACTAAGAAATCTTATAACAGCACGTACTTCACAGTCGGCGGGACTCACGATTATCAGAGGCATCTTAAACACTCAGTACACAACGTAACCAAGGAAGAATAAGACTGTAATGGCGTCAGTGCGTAGACAACAGATGTAGGTACCCAGTGCGCATGCGCAGAACGCCGACCTCAGCGCTGCGGCCGCGGTGTGGCAAAACGGCACTTCCTTAAAAAACATGCCTCGTACGTTTGCCGCTGAAGGGATGGCGTGGCGGTAGGTGCCGGCTCCTACGTATATCTCCCTCCTACGTATATCTGGCGAAGAGACCATTAGGATAAAATCAGAGAGATTAGAGCCCACACAGAGGCATACCGACAATCTCTCTTTCCACGAACAATACGAGACTGGAATGGAAGGGAGAACCGATAGAGGGACTCAAGGTACCCTTCGCCACACATCGTCAGGTGGTTTGCGGAGTATGGATGTAGATGTATATGTAGATATACCTTCGACGCTCTGCAGCGTCGTTGGATAACGTTTTCGGGCATGGGTTTCTTTCCTCATTTTGTTTCTCAAGATACCTGTTGCAAACCGTCGAATTTTGTCACGATCTTCCTGGGACACAGTGTATAAAGTGTTGAACTTTAGCAGTTTCAGGAGACTTGCAAAAGGAGATCTGTACACGACCAGTATGTCGAAGGACATGAGAACGTAAGAAAGGAAAAATCAGATTTATGTCGTTGAACTTAATTAATTTACTGCAACTGATTAGATTTCCAACCCAAAAATAATATTTCTAGTTCCAAAGAGTTGACTTACTTTATTGCTGAAAAAGACTATTACAAGAAGCATTAATTGTCTCCAAATTAAACACTCAAGCACGAAAAGCATCAAATAAATCCTACAGTGATTCTCAAGTCAATAGGATTTCTATTTCGTACAAGATTTATTTGTACAAGATTTAAGTTATTGTTGCGTGGGTTATATTACTAAAGAAGTCTTCTAGCTGCTCAGATAAGGGAGGTCCCATTCCATACCCTAGAACCTTTTTGGTAGCCAGCAATGTGGCACTTTGTGAAACGGAATCCGCCTGCTGCCCATCATCTACGGTTCGCAACTTGCCTTGTGAGAAAAGGAAAAGGTCTTTCGCACCAATATTGTTTTCTGTGGCCTTGCTGAAGAGTGGATAGAAGCTTTCCTTCCTGATGAAAATATTTTATATTCGAAGTTAGAACAACTTAACAGTACAATGTTCTACAGATATAGGAAAGTTTTCCCCTTATTATTATGAATCACTGAAGAATGCAGTTATCAATTATCACCAAGATTACGTTTCTGTTGAAAATAAGTCTTCGTGTCACAAAAGCGCCTTCGTTTGCAGGGATACATCTGCAGTGCATTTGGTGTTAAAAGCCTGCAGTGCTTGGCAGCCTTGTATCTCAGAGTAGTCCATTTCAGAACTTGTCACAAAGACTCTGTTAGGTTAGATGTAAAGTTTAGTGCCACTCCAGCCTATGGATTGCTATTCTTGGACCCAGAGGTTCTAAATCGGACCCGAGAAGGGTAGTTGCTCTCACTGTTTGTTTTTGAGAGAACAACACAGATTTCTGCGATCTGTGTAGTCAGGCTGCGAATCACATGGATCTGTAGTTTAGCCGACAAGTCCGAAGAAGTTTATTAGAGTGCTGAAGACCCAGAAGCTTAATGGAGACTACTTGTTTTCAAAAAGCAGTCTTATTGCTCGCTATCCATGGGAACTCGCTTAGCTGTGATAGCTGTGGTAGATCAATAGTACGATTTTCACCAAGCCACGTGGTAATTCACGTCACTGCTCAGTTAACACTACACATTTTACAGTCGTCGTATCGTTATCTGGCTACATCTACGTGCTTCCCTCATTATTCAATGTCTTTCTGCACTTCTTGTGATCTGAATTTTCCAGTTAACGGAGCAGTGGCTGCCATACTGACTCTATGTTCAACAGCTTGCGCACGACTTGCTACATTACATTCGCCAGAGTGAGCCTCTTTGTATTTGTAATTGAAGACTTGAATGTACCCGTTTACTGGAATCAGATTACAACTCCTATCTGAGCAATAAGCCCTCTACCAGTCCTTATTCGTTAATGGTAAAGTTAATCAGGCTAATTGTGATTGAGCAAGAGTTTGGGATTAATTATGCCTGACACAAGGGAACGATGCCTAAGTTATACGACAGAAACGCTGCCAGGCTGGTTTACAGTTTAGTAGGACATGATAGCACCGGAAAAAGCGTCCATACGAACAGTGGGGTTTTAGGAAATGACACTGAAGATCAATATTGAAGAAAGTGGTGCGGAAATCAATGTGGACGTCATCGGCTGTTGCACTTTTTTTTATGACGGATGAAAGAAACATGCGGAATGACATGAACCCTGAAGCTTCCTGGCAGATTGAAACTCTGTGCCAGATTCGATCTTGGAACTTTCACCTTTGACCGACAAGTGCTCCACCGACTGAGATAACCAATACGACTCGCGAGCCGTTCTCACAGCTTAACTTCCGCCAGTACCTCATCTCCTACCTTCCAAACTTCGCATGAGCTCTCCTGCGAAACTTGTAATAATCGTATTCCTGGAATAAAGGATATTGCAGAGACATGGCTTAGCCACAGCCTGGGGGATGTACCCAAATTGAAATTTTCCTGTCTGCAGCGTGTAGGAGAAGAGGTACTGGCGGAAGTAAAGGAGGAAAGGTCTTGAGTCGTGCTTGGGTAACCCAGTCGGTAGAACACTTGCCCGCGACAGGCAAAAGGTCCCATGTTCGAGTCTCGGTCCGGCACACACTTTTAATCTGTAAAGGAGTTTCATAACAATGCACACTCCACTGCGAAGTGAAAATGTCATTCTGGACATGAATCCGTGTTGGTTGGTACAAAGGAGGTCTGCAGTCTAAAAAAACACACAGAGCATTACATTGACGTCGGCGGTACAGGCTTATAGGGATGCACATGGACATCTCTCCAACGAAAACTACTGAAAACAGGGTGGCAACCTGTGGCATGAATAGGTTATGACAATGAAAATAGCAAACGTTATTAAAATTTGATCCTGCCAAAGGTGTTGGGAAAGAACGATTTGCATTTTCCTCAGGTTTGTGCTAAATTAGATAGCTTTGCGTCTTGTGCGCATATTTGAAGAACTTTTTAAATATCGAAATGTTTTACTTTTACCATCACTTGTAAGTACTTTATCTACTTTTATTTGGTGTAACCTTTTCTACAATAGTTAATAATGTACCATAAAGACAAAGTTATTCTACGGCCTTATCGAAACAACACAGCAGCAGCATCAAAAACAACACATTTACCGCTGTCTATCTTTTTATTGTTCTGTACGCAGTGGATACATAATTAACCTGACAACTACGATGTGAAGGGATGCTGCCTTCATGAAAGAAAAATCGTTGTGGAACAGTTTTCGATTGCATGTAAATGGTATATAAAAGTCTTCTGTGTTGTTAGGCCTTGTCATTTCTCTTCAACATTTTCTTACGTTATCGACGTTGCGACAACTCTGCTGCGATCTTCTGCAGGACCGACTGGTGTGAGTGGTTTGCTAAGCACTATCAAAGAGCAGTGTCACCATGAAAGTAAATTTCCCCATACTCGTCATGGAGAGTTAATGGAAAAAATTGTCCGGCTACTGTTGGCTGGCCGTCCTTATTGGATTGCTTCATTGTGTTCTGTAAAGACGCACAGCGGTTCAAGTAGAATCACAAAGACTTGTAGCATGAAAACGTCTCCCGTCACCTGTTTATCCTAAGAGCATACTACAGGAGTTTAGTGTTATCAATTGGAGGTACGCACATTCACCCACGTCATTTGCGGTCTCCTGCCACTGGAAAAATGTGAGTTTTACAGCTGTGACTGTACGAGATTGGTAGCAGATAAATGCACATCAGTATCAATAAGCGCCAAATGTTGTGATGAAACTCGAAACGGAGAAAGGAATACGGCAGTTGCAGTTCGTAGGCTCGCTTTTTAGGCGATGAGATGCAAGCCAGTTTTCGGCTAGGCTTAGCATGTAGCGATGCTTGCTGCAGAAACACATTTCGTGTCGAGGAATCGAACGAAACTACTTGTAGGACGGTGATGGATCGATCAACCATCGCATCTCGCATCGCCCCCTGCTCACACAATTCGGTGAGCTGCGAGGGGGACTCCAATTCCCTGCGAGCTTTCTCCTCTTCCCTCTGTTGCTGTTGATTCCGTTCTATCTACACCGTTTTCTTCCGCAGTGATTCCATCCTGAATACGTCGAACTAGTAAGGGGATCAATTACTTCTCGATAGACGTTTAGAGCGAGTTTAATGTCTGCTTGAGAGTATATTGAAAATTTGGTTGTCTAATAAAACTGTTAAGTATGAAGGAAATTATATCCTGTGACTTTTAAAATGTATTTCTCCTACTACTACGCTGACCGCTGGGCGATTGTATCATTACTTCATGACTTTTGGAAATGGCTTTTATCGATGATGCTCCGTATGATCGCAGCGCAGTTGTCAGTTGACGATATGAGGACCTGACCATCATATCTACACCCATACTCCACAAATCAGTGTGAAGTCCATGCTAGAGAGTACTTACCAATGTGGCAAATACGAGGTTTGGAACTCTAATAGTGGCAACTATTTATTTACGGCACGTACAAAATAGATACGTATTTCAAAGTTTTGCTGACCTCGAAGTAGTCACCAGCATTGTGTATAACCCGTTGCCAGCGATGTGGTAGTCATAGGATACTCTCAGCAGTGCCAGATGTGTTTACAGTTCGAGCGGCGTGGTCTATTGCCCGACGAATTTTTAAGCAGTTCTGAAGCGAATGCCGTGAAGTGTTCCTTCAGTTTAGAAATCACGAGGGCTCAAGTCAGGGGATTGCAATATGTGTTACAGCACGTAACAGCTCCATCAGTCAAACAAATCAGTAACAGCTTGCACTGTACGTGCTTGAGCATTGTCCTGCAAAATGATGGTCAGGTCCTACAGAAAGTTCATTTTTTGAAGACAACTTAATACCAGGATAGAGACATAAGTGATGACACTTTCTGCAGGACCTGACCATCATTTTGCAGGACAATGCTCAAGCACGCACACTGCAAGCCGTTCCAACCTCGTATTAGGGTTTATTTGTTTGACTGATGGGGCTGCTAAGTGCTATACCACCTACTGCACTCCCCTGACTTAAGCCCTCGTGAGCTCAACTCGATTTCTAAACTGAAGGAAACACTTCATAGCATTCGCTTCAGAACTGTTACAAATTCGTCGGTCAGTAGGCCGCGCTGCTCGAACTGTCAACACAACTGGCACTGCTGAGAGTGACATCCACATCGCTGGCAACGGATTATGCACAATGCTGGTGAATACTTTGAAGGTCGGTAAAAATTTGAAACACGTATCTATTCTGTACGAGCTGTAAATAAATAGTTGCCATTATTAAAGTTCCAATCTCGTATTAGGGTTTATTTCAGCTCTACTCGCAAGTGGAACGCGGGAAGAATGGCTGCTTTAACCACTCTGCGCGCTATAGTTGTAGGCTTGCGTCAGCTGTTGGCTACATATGGCTTATGAATAAATCAAGCTTTGTTTTACAGAAGTGATTTATCCACATTTTTCGAGAGGAGCTTTTAATCCTCCAATAAGTTCAAATGGTTCAAATGGCTCTGAGCACTGTGGGACTTAACATCTGAGATTATCAGTCTCCTAGAACTTAGAACAACGTAAACCTAACTAACCTAAGGACATCACACACATCCATGCCCGAGGCAGAATTCGAACCTGCGACCGTAGCGGTCGCACGGTTACAGACTGAAGCGCCTAGAACCTCTCGGATAGTCCAATGATGGTTTATGAGCTCCTCTTGGATGCGTAGACTTGCTTGTCGTGGAGAAGGAGAAGTTCGTTTTCATTTCTGTGGCGGCCAATTTGCTGAAATTGTTTCTTCAGTTTCCTCAGGGTACTACAGTACACTCCACAGTTGGTCGTTACAACATGAGGGACGACATCAAACAGAATTACATCTCCAGAGTTCCAGAAAACCGTCGCCGTGACTTCACCAGATGAGGGTGAGGCTTTGAACTTTTTCTTCTGCGGCACCACAGCATGGACTGGCGATTTGTTTCCTGTTGGAAGTGATGAATCCATATTTCATCACCTGTGATGATGTTCGACGAATAAACGTCACAATCAGCCTCGTAACGCGAAAGTGTTTCCGCACAGGTGGTCTTTCGGTTGCTCTTTGTGGTTTTCCGTAGGCAGCGTGGAAACCAGCGGGCACACATCTTTGAGCACTCTCAACGGGTGGACGAGTGTGTCCGCACTACCAACACACACGTCCAGTTGTGCAGCGAGGACTTTGATTGTGATCCATCAATCAGCTCGAATGGTGTGTCCGCTCGTTCGACCATTGCTGGAGTCACAGCTCTGTGCGGGCGGCCGGCACGCGGAATATGGGGCATTTTGCGGAGCCCCTCCCAACGATTCACCGTGATTTTGTTCACTGTCAGGTCTCCGTAGACATTCTGCCAGCTCCTATGAAAATTTGTCACGCTCTGGTTTTCACCAAATGAAACTTAATAACAGCTTTCCGCTAGGAGCGCACATCCATTGCAGATGCCATTTTGAATTCTACGTATAACACCGCCACCTATCGGAACTTCATCGAACTGTAGTGGCTGCAGCGGGAATATTCCACGATGACCGGCAAAAAGTTCCAATTTGTTTTCAATTGAATACTTATCCTAGCGATGATGGTCCGTAATTCTTTGGATGCGCTTTCTTCCCGCATCTGTAAACTGGAGTGACATCAGCTTTCTTAAAACATCAGCTCGGACTCTTTGTTGCACGAGTGCCTCTATAAGTATGGGCTCTAACGGGTGCTAATTCTGCTGCGTATTCTGTGTAAAATCTGGCAGAAATTCCGTCTGCTACTGGTTTCTTGTTCGAATTAATTAATCTTCGTTTGCAGATTTGTGTTGGAGGGACACGGCAATATTTAGGGGAGGAACGGTTCAACCTTACTTATGCGTAAAATATCATAGTATCTTTGCTACAGTATCTGACTGTCGCGTGTGTGCAGTGATCAAACATTGACACGATAGGACCCGCATACGCTAATACTTTTTTAAGCGAAATTTAATATTTAAACATTTCTGCTTTCTGCCCGCATTGGACTTGGCCATAAGAGTTTGGATGTGCGTTACTTTATTGACTCCACAAATGCACACCGCTCAACTGATGGCAAAAGAAGATGTCATTTGCAGTCATTTTTTGAGTAAGTGGTTCTATGTCCATAACGATTATCACTCAAACCTGTTAGTTATTTATCTCCAATAAAGAATTCCATTGATTCCGTTTATTGACTTTACGTACCGGAACCTCCTAGGATATACTGACAGATATCTCGCCACTGACTGAAAATCATCGTAGGCTTACAAAAGGCCCTTCTTACGGATGTAAGCGTTTTTCTTTCACACTCCCTGTATTCTCTTTCGGAACCTCCGAACGAGAATACACGTAGTGTGAAAGAAAAACGTAAGAAGTGCGTTTTGTATGCTTAAGATGATTTTCACAGTCAGTGGCGAGAAACCTGTCAGAAAAAATGTAGTATTCTGTACTTTGGCAACATTCTCTGAACGGTATTACTAAATCGAGTTGTTCGTTGCCTTTTTATACTCTGTTTGCTACGAATTCACCTACACCGCCGTAGTTTGTCCCATTTGAAGTAACTGTTCTCGTATTATGTGACTCAGTCAATGCAACCAAATACAAATACCATATATGTGACTTTATCAATTCAAACAAATATCAATACCATACTACAAAACATACTACCTCTGTTAATTGTCAATAAGATCAGTGAAGAAAACCTTCGATGAAGTACGGGGAGAATCCTTTAGACTTTTCTCCCAGTCTAGTTTATTAGTGGTTCAATTTCTTCTATTTGCTGTCGAGCTATTGAAAATGTGTTCATGAATACATCGTTCTGAAGCAAAGATAATACGTTGAAGGCTTTATCTAGGCTGTTATTGTTCCGAGTAATTAATTCAGGGAAGGAAGTGAGATAGTTTTGAGCCTATCCCCGATGATATCCAATTTGTACTCTGAGCAATGTGTGAAAGAAACCAAAGAGAATTTTGCAAAGGGAATTATAGCCCAGGGAGAAGAATAAGTCAGTGGTTCGCCAATGACATCGTAATCGAGTGAGGAAGGGTTAAGGACATGGAAGAGCAGTTGAATGGAATGGATAGTACGTTGAAAAAAGATTATAAGACAAACATCAATAAAAGTAAATCAAGAATAACGGAAATTAATAGAAGTAACTCATGCAATGCTGAAGTACACTCCTGGAAATTGAAATAAGAACACCGTGGATTCATTGTCCCAGGAAGGAGAAACTTTATTGACACATTCCTGGGGTCAGATACATCACATGACCACACTGACAGAACCACAGGCACACAGACACAGGCAACAGAGCATGCACAATGTTGGCACTAGTACAGTGTATATCCACCTTTCGCAGCAATGCAGGCTGCTATTCTCCCATGGAGACGATCGTAGAGATGCTGGATGTAGTCCTGTGGAACGGCTTGCCATGCCATTCCCACCTGGCGCCTCAGTTGGACCGGCGTTCGTGCTGGACGTGCAGAGCGCGTGAGACGACGCTTCATCCTGTCCCAAACATGTTCAATGGCGGACAGATCCGGAGATCTTGCTGGCCAGGGTAGTTGACTTACACCTTCTAGAGCACGTTGGGTGGCACGGGATACATGCGGACGTGCATTGTCCTGTTGGAACAGCAAGTTCCATTGCCGGTCTAGGAATGGTAGAACGATGGGTTCGGTGACGGTTTGGATGTACCGTGCACTATTCAGTGTCCCCTCGACGATCACCAGAGGTGTACGGCCAGTGTAGGAGATCGCTCCCCACACCATGATGCCGGGTGTTGGCCCTGTGTGCCTCGGTCGTATGCAGTCCTGATTGTGGCGCTCACCTGCACGGCGCCAAACACGAATACCACCATTATTGGCACCAAGGCAGAAGCGACTCTCATCGCTGAAGACGACACATCTCCATTCGTCCCTCCATTCACGCCTGTCGCGACACCTCTGGAGGCGGGCTGCACGATGTTGGGGGGTGAGCGGAAGACGGCCTAACGGTGTGCGGGACCGTAGCCCAGCTTCATGGAGACGGTTGCGAATGGTCCTCGCCGATACCCCAGGAGCAACAGTGTCCCTAATTTGCTGGGAAGTGGCGGTGCGGTCCCCTACTGCACTGCGTAGGATCCTACGGTCTTGGCGTGCATCCGTGCGTCGCTGCGGTCCGGTCCCAGGTCGACGGGCACGTGCACCTTCCTCCGACCACTGGCGACAACATCGATGTACTGTGGAGACCTCACGCCCCACGTGTTGAGCAATTCGGCGGTACGTCCACCTGGCCTCCCGCATGCCCACTATACGCCCTCGCTCAAAGTCCGTCAACTGCACATACGGTTCACGTCCACGCTGTCGCGGCATGCTACCAGTGTTAAAGACTGCGATGGAGCTCCGTATGCCACGGCAAACTGGCTGACACTGACGGCGGCGGTGCACAAATGCTGCCCAGCTAGCGCCATTCGACGGCCAACACCGCGGTTCCTGGTGTGTCCGCTGTGCCGTGCGTGTGATCATTGCTTGTACAGCCCTGTCGCAGTGTCCGGAGCAAGTATGGTGGGTCTGACACACCGGTGTCAATGTGTTCTTTTTTCCATTTCCAGGAGTGTAATTAGATTAGGAAACGAGACGCTAAAATTGTTCAGTAGTTCATCCATCTACAGCAACTGTAGGTATATTTGTTGAAAAAAATTAACAAACAATTGCACAAATAAATATTTGTTTACTTGTTTCAAGCACCTAGTGCCCTTCTTCGAAAAACTGTACCCAAAAAATACATATTTTATGTACAGCCTTTTGACGAAGGGCACTAAGTACTGCAACACAGTAAAGAATAAAATTTCTTTTGTGGAACGTGTTACTAAGTTTTTCGACAGACACTAAAAGGAGTAGATGAGTTTTGTTATTTGCTCAGCAAAATAACTGAGAATGACCACTCATCTAAATTTGAGTCCAATTTTCAAAGTTGAGGGAGGTGTCGTCGGCCACTAAACAATTTTGTTCTCTTCTGTTATTCTCTGTTGCGACTCGTCGCGGGAAACTCAATTCTGCTCCTTCTTCCATATTGCAATCCGCTTCCCTCTATTTTGATACATCCCGACAGTATCTGAATAATTTCTTCACATGCCTCAGCTTACATGTTTGTCACCTGTACTAACACGACGCCATTACTGCCCGTGGAAACACTCACCATTGGTGAGAGCGCAGGATACCAACGTTCCAGGTAATAGCGACATCATCATTTTAGCAACTGAGTAGCACTGCAGTCATTGGAAGACAGTACTATAGCACAGCGGAAGATGCGAGAATTATGGCGCACAGGCGACGAGTTCTTACCGGCGACAGTCTTATTGTGGCGCCAAAAATTACATTTTATTGGATTTCGGTGCTATTTTTGATTAATGCCCAAATTGAGGTGAGCTTTTCGGTACATTTTTATTGGTAATAACTATGATGTAGAG
This sequence comes from Schistocerca gregaria, assembly GCF_023897955.1. NCBI lineage: Eukaryota > Metazoa > Arthropoda > Insecta > Orthoptera > Acrididae > Schistocerca > Schistocerca gregaria. The sequence continues at coordinate 1,167,724,660 of NC_064920.1, forward strand.
GGACTGTGTTTTCCAATGCGTCTTTTACCAGGGGTTTTGTAATTTTTCGAACATTAGCAAAGCCGTCAATCGATATCTGATGTCTGCCGTGATGACTGAGTGAGGTAATAACCTAAGGACATCACACACATCCATGCCGGAGGCAGGATTCGAACCTGGTCGTGCGGTTCCAGACTGGAGCGCTTAGAACCGCTCGGCCACTCCGGCCGGCAGTTAGGTAACACCTTATATCTAATTTAAGATGGCGAGGACAAGAAAAAGAGGCAGAGAGGGATAAATGATCTGAATAAACCCTGCACAAGGCATTACACTTACTGAAATAAGGGAAGTCCCAACAACTTATAAGAGCAGCTGAATATACTACAAGTTGCACTTTATGATCGATTAACATCAGATTCAGACAAGTGACTCTCCTTGATGAGAGGGTCTGTTTCTACTACTGAACAAGAACAAGAATTAATCTACCATGTTCCTATGACCTCACCCAAAAATTGAGCCTTAAGAACAATTTAATTAAAAGTACGAGAATAACTGGAGAAGACTGGGTTTCTAGTTTTAAAAAGAAAATGCTTTAAATAGGCGTAAAGAAGCTATCAAACATATATCAGAGTCCTAGCTTTCAATGGAGTTGAAGATGATTTACTTTTTCTCAACTTGAAAAGCATTTTCGATAAACATGCTGCGCACGTATTTTGATACATGTGAAGATAATGAAATGTGTTACTTACTTGAAATAGAAATTTTATTCTGTCTGTATTTCATACTACTGGTATACCCGCAAAGGCGTCGATGTTACCAGGTACGCGAGGCAATACTGACGGGTTGCAGAGTTGAGAGAAATTTTATATAGCTCTGAAGGTATACAGATGTTTTCTGTTTTTCTGGTACAGCTATACGGTTAACGGTACTGGGTAACACGGGCTGTCATGAATTTTTCCGTGGAAGTGACAAATTCTAAAAGAAAACTGGAAGTCTCTTCAGGTTTCGATATTCCATTGGCCACCTCTGTATCTATAATTTCTCAAAATAGATTCACTTTAATTTCTTCTCATTACAGTACTTTTCTTTACACTCTTCTTCACACATTACAGTTCAAACATTGCCTCAAAATATTTCTTTCTTCCCCATTATATGAGTCTCTACTATCGTACAACCATCTTCTCACTCCACCACCAACTTATTACCAAATGTCTTACGCTTCTTTTAACGAACATAAATAACAATTACTGCCTGACGGGCATTGCCCTGGCCTGTGTACGAGGGCGTACTGAAAAATAATTACTCTGAATTTATAGTGTGGATTCTCTTTAATATTTTTAAATAAAACCAACTTTATTAGCATTCTGCATGTCTACATATTTATATCTCATCATAGTCACCTTGGTGACGAACGTTTTTCTCCCAACGAAGGGCCAATTTGTTAATACTGTCACTGTAGATTGAACGAATTCTTTGATGGAGCCACAACCTCACCTCTATTTGCACCACTTCATTGCTATCAAAGTGAAGTCCTCCAAAGCGTTCTTTAAGTTTTGGAAACACATGGAAATCCGATGGGACCAGGTCGGGACTGGATGGAGAATGATCGATGACAGTGAACCCAAGACGTCGGATTGTTCCAGATGTCGCTGGGTTCGTGTGCGTTATGGCATCGTCTTGCTGAAGGGGAGGGTGCCCCACATGTGGAGGAACTCTTCGAATTTGACACTCGATTACAGCTGACTGTTTCTCATCCATTGACATATTTACGTTATACGCTGCCATGCTGCACGCTATAATTGAATCATTTTATGTTCGACAACAAGAAGCTATGACTCAAGAGGATGTTGCCCTTTTCGTACGCTATCGCAAGTCCCATGTTACCAGTGCGAAGCTATATCACACCGGCGTTTACGAGCCTATCTTGTATAAGAACCTCCTACAAGATTTTACCACGTCTCTTTCTCTTCCGATAAATCTAAACCAAATAGTGCCGGAATGTTTACATTTGAGATTTTTTTCTCCGTAACTCCTCTCTACCGACCTGCATGTAAAATGCCTTTCCTCCAGCACACAATCTTTCACAATAGGAGAAGATTCTTGCATTCTAGTGTTGTAAGCGATTTGATGATTGCAGCCTGTCTCATGCCATATACTCACATGTCGGGAGAAAACACTGTCATTTCTCACTTCCACAATGACCTATATTTCAAAGAGGTCTGCTTTGTAACTAGAGGTTATGAAATATGAAATAACATAGGACTTGTGATAACACCTATTTTAATCACACAGTCTGATGGTAATACTCAAAAGAGTTATGATTTCACGAGGATAGACACTCTTATGAGCAAAATCGGCGTAGTTTTGAGAGAACTTTATGAATCCAAAATTTAAACAGTTCTACCTCTCCATGTAATAGAAATTCTTATAAGTGTAACACTTCTGTCACTAAATGTAACTGGGTTTTCTCTTTTGATGCTAGTCAATTGTGAGGATGAGCATTACTGCAAAGGGCATTTGATTCTAAAGCACTATGTCAGGGTGAAAATACTAAATATGGGGAGGGTGATGGCTTCTTCTGAACTTGCTGACTTCACGGTCATTGGGTCTACTGCTCTGCCCGCTGTTTGCCAGTATGTATCTCTCTAAACTAAACCAAGTTTTTCATTTATTTTCTAATTTCTACTTCACTTTGATTTCCCTAATTTATTTACTTACCTTAAGTACCACTCAACATAAGATTTTACTGTCTCTCTTCCGATATATCGAAAAACCAATACCATCATGCTGATATCAAGCATATTGTATGTTCAGACAACACTCCATTAGAGCTGGGGGCCAGTGGCCGGAGTCACCTGCACAGTCCTGTGTAAAGTTTTGTCGACTGATCTTGGAGAAAGAACATATCCAACAGACTATCTATCACAAGAGAGGGGATTGATCCTTCATAAGCAGTTTAATACGTTATTTCTCTAGCTGTAACACATCCTTGCAGTGTACTAGTATAGCTTTGTACACCACCATACACTTTGTTTTTCTACCATGATTTCAGGGTCTCTGTCAGCTGCTAAACTGGCATTAACATGTTCCGAACCTTTGGCTCTCACAGACAACTGAACATTGCGTGGTGTATACTACACGGCTCCCACTACTCATAGGCTGGTAGGAAAAAAAACACACACACACAAAGGCAATATTATTCATTGACAAATATGTGGAAGACATCGCAACAATTGGGAACTGCAAGATTTTGTGGCATTGTAGAGCGTTTTCAACAGCTGTCACAAGGTGATTACCTATACAGTTAATCTCATCTTGCACAGCGATGTGGTAGCAGATGTCTCAGTGCTCCATTTTGAAATACATTGTTTCCTCATTTTGCAGTCATGTACTTGGTTACTGTTCTGGTGCTTACCTTTGCCAGAAGGTGCTGTTCACAACATGTCTGAGGTAGCAGATATAAAAAGAGGTACTTTTATCTAATTGGTTAAAAACAATATGTGGAAGATATCGCAGTGTATGGAAATAGGACGAGTCTGTGGCTTTGAGGAACGCTTCCAAACAACTGTCTGAAGGTGATGACCTCTACATTTAATCCCAAGCTCGAGAGCGACAAGTAGCAGATGTCCAGTGTTCCGCCAAGGCTCTCACCGTTTCAACCAAGTAGTGTCAGTCAATCAACAGTGTACCAGTGGATGGATGGGATGGGGGAGACACCATTGCTATGGGATGATGTACTACAGTTGGAAACACGATCAATTTTAGCAATATTACCGGTTGTTCCCTAACTTCAACACTAGCTAACGACGCAGTAGATTGCTTCGCAATTTCTCAATTTCTGTATCGTCACTAAATTACTCCCCCCGACAACCCCTCACACACACTACTTTGCAAGTAGCATATACTAGATTGCAAATGCATGTAGATACCTGTGCAGTATGTCCATTCTGCCATATACATCAAATTATACTAGACGGTTTCTTATACCGATGCTATTAGGTTATCTTGTGAGGTAAAGGGCGAACTGTGGCGCCCTGAAAATAGTCTAAGTTCGGAGATGGCATGGCCGCACGGGCTTCTCGGCCATTTGGTGCCCAGCAGCAAACACGTGGTGCCGAACGTTAGCCGGACGAGAGGGGTAGCCCGAGCGCATGGACCAGCCGTGTGGCTGGGAATTCCACTGTGAGACTGTGTCGATGAAGGAGACACGCTGGGAGTGCCAAAGATGTCGGACTTTGTGAAACCTTAATGGCAGACATTTCACAGGTCTTATAGAAATTAATAGTAGCCAGGTAAATCATGATACCTCAAAAAGAAACATGTACAATACCATTATCTGCACGACCATTCTGATGGTGTAATCAGATTTTCAATTTATTTATTAGTTTAATGTTTAGTGTATGACGATAAATTATACAGATAACACCCAGCAACGAATTTCCGAAGTCTAAACGATTCATCCGATTTCGTCGATCTACGTGTCTTTAGTGTAAACCTACATTGTTATGAATTATAGACATGTAACTTATATAATACATGAGTTATTGGAAGTCAAAGTGGCCGATTACTAATGATCGCGTCAGGCCATAAGTACTCTACAGTTACACGACAAAACGGTAGCAGAATGCTTATAAATAAATTTATCCATCTATGTCTTTGTTTATGTCCGATATATACTACTCATGAAGTAATTGATTAAATATTTGCTGTGTTTTAGCAAGCACGGAGACATTAGGCTACTGTCCTACCTTTTGTTGCTATTCCTTTGATATATGTTTATTTAACTTGTTTATGTATTTAATAATCCGTGTTAGAGCGTGTTTATGGTCCAACCGTAAGAATATTTATTTAATTTCAAGTTATTTAAATGTGAATTTAGTATTTTGTATGTGTTTCAATATGTTTGTGAGTGCACGTTGGCTTGGAGACATGGAGGAAGCGCTCTAGTCAATCACAGCGCTCGTTAATAAGAGAGGCGTATGGAGGTTGGGGAGGAGCATCGTTTCCGGAGAGGACACGAGGTAGTTCGGAGCAGGGCGGCAGTTCTGGACAGGACGGGACAGGATACGGGATGTCCGGGACGGTGGAGAGAGACTTGGAGTGTGGAGCGGTTTGCAGGTGGTCACGAGATGTAGAAATACTTCAGAGCGTCGATTTGTGAACTTGTGAGATTTCCGAGGTTACTGCAGTGAAGACGTAGAATGCGTTTAGAAGTGAATATCTTGCGAGCTATGTTGTCGTCCATAACTAATCACGTGCAGTAGGAATCTATTGTTTGTCTGTTATTTAACTTATATATTATTTAATTGCTGGACCATCGACACAAATAAGTGCTTTGCAGAAATATACCGCATTCTCAACAGTACTTCTACTATCGTACTCATCATTTAAAGTCGTTAAGATAGTACCTGCAGATTTCATTTAGTTGCAATCTTTCATTCATAAATTTATATGTTACTTTCATAATTCGGAATCTCTGAGTGACCGTGACCATTCGATTCATGTGTGTATTCTTCGCGTATACTGTAGACTCAGCAGTATGTGGCCTCTAATGTGGCAACTATGTGTCCCAGCCCCTAAACAACGAAACCAGCCAAAACGTTTAATATTGCATCGTTCAGTCTGAGAGTACGTAGTTGAGGGCCACTTCAAAACATTCATTTATTATTTTGAAAGCCCGCAATCTACATATTTCGAACGTGTCGATGATAGTGCAGAATTTACGATTACGAACAGCGATCTCTCCCTGTGTGGATGGGCATCACAGAATATTCCCACATTCTTAGGATAAAGTTGGAGATTGACAGATTCCTCCCACATTCTCCTTGACCAATCCTCCTTGCAGCATAATCGCCAATATAATCTGCATCTGATCAGAAGTATGATGGTCCTACACCCAATACATTCCACGTCTCATGAAGGCAGAGTGAGAACTGTGTCCATAACTGCTGTTTAGCGAAGACTGTTTCATACCAGTCTTACACACAACACCCATCCAAATGCACAAGATCTCTCGAGATACATGCATATCGAGGAGCGTAGCACCTCCCATCAGTACATAGTAGACGTGAGAGTGTTGCAGTAATATAATAGTAGGTTAAGAACGTATGTGTGATTTATAAAAGATGGAGCTCCAGATGGATGGAGTTTGAAACATTTCACGTAAACCAACTGTGCCATCAACTCTGAAGCATTGTTCCAGTGTATGGAGTCAGTACGAGGAAGGTACTGGCAGGAGAGAAATGATCATAGAGTATGAACACACTCTCCTATGGTTACACGGTTCTGCACGTAAAAATGCTGTATTGTTAAAGCCATATGGTTTCCAAAGTAATGGTCATGCGGAATACATCGCTCTTAATACTGTAATGCAGGATATGTTCGTCCAACGTCAGACATACAACCATCCCGCAACATTCCTACACCAGGCACTATGGTGACAAACCTTAAAATGACAAAACCTGCTTCCTACTACACGATTCCAGTGTCCTAAGAAAGCATCGTCAGTGTATATTCGTCGCTCGAGCTGCTTATAAACCAACTAGAACAAAGTCGGGAACTGCTATTCTGTCTTTTGGACTTCATATGTCTTTTTAAGTCGGAAGCGTACATACCGTCAATCAAACTTCCTGCATCAGTTGTTCTTATCATTAGTAGTAGCAGTACCAGTTTTGATCGTTACAGCTACGTCTCTCTAGGAAACAGAGTGAGGAAAAACTGACTTGAATATTTTTGATAGCTGATGACTTTTAGGTACCATCTATGCCTGCTGCATGAAAATACACACGAAGAAGCAGCAACTTCTAACGATGCAGTGAGAACCATGATCAGTAGCCAAAGGAGATGTATCAGTCTTGTTGCCATTTACAGTAGCACCACCACAGCTCTGGTAGAATTCATCTTGCACAAAGAAGTCTTGGTCTGATGTTAGATAGATTTGATCACGTGTCAGATAATATAGCAAATTCGTCACTACACCACATCTCTAAGATACAGGCCCCTCACATTATTAAAGGTAATATACATGAAATTGGTCCACCCTCCTACAGAACACTCTAGGGACCGGATTAAGTCTGATAAATGCATTGGTTCTTCTCCTTAATATTTAAGAAATAATATTGTTTGTGAGAACCAACATTAACTTGGTGATATCTGTATTCGACTGCATGTGTGAGCACAGTTATGGATTAGGATACATATGTTTTGCATGCTTTAATATAGAACCCATGTGTAATACTTATGTAGCCTTTGTCGAAATATGTGTTGCGAAAATTCATTTAGTTTACAGGGGGAGGGGGGAGGATTAAAAGTGAATGCAGCCAGAGCATTATTTTTAAGCTTTTCTCGGTTTTGAGTGTCTCGGCACCTCCAACCCACCTCAATTTCCTCAGTTTCGTAGTACTTTTTCTTTAATTTTTGTGTGTTCTTAGTCAAGTTACGTAATTCTGCAAGCTTTTTTGCGATTTTATGTTTTTACTTAATTTTATCCATTGTTTACCAGTGTTTCGTCCGCGACTGTTTTACTTTCGTAAAATAAAGAACAAACCGCCTTCAGTCACAAGTTGCATTTATTTATTGCACTATGCATTTCGAGCCCTGGAGATGCCTCCAGGGCTCGAAATGCATAGTGCAATAAATAAATGCAACTTGTGACTGAAGGCGGTTTGTTCTTTAATTTATGTTTTTAGTCGTATTTTCATCAAAGTTTTGTATTTACCATGAATTTGTCGTAATTATTCGAGGTTTTTACTCGATGTTTACCGATTTTATGTCATTTTTTCGTATTTTTTGATGTTTTTCGTATGTATATGGTCATATTGCCAGCATACCCATGCATTGTTTGATTTTATATGAAGATATTTGCGTGTCCTGTAAACCAGGCTACTAAAAAAATCCGAAGAATTCCCCTCTTTCTGATGATCTACGTGCATAGAATTCGTATAGGAAGATCATGAAAAGTATACTGACGCTCGCCTTGTACCTAGATGAGACTCACTGAGTGGTGCAGATTGGAAACTCGTAGCCTGGAAACACATTCGTGTACTGTTATGGCACATCCGACAGCGTGTCTACAAGCTCTTGTAGCAATGCATTTGCTGGAAACTCAAAGGTTGTCACAGCTCTAACGTTCATCTGACTTCCACTCTGCTGTGTAGGGACCTGAAAACATGTGTACAGAGTTGATTTCTGCTACTGCTCCAGTATTTTTTTCGATTAAGTATGCTCTCATTGCTTACCAGATGAACTTCACTGCTTCTATTTACTTCTTCCAACTCTGATGACGGTTTTGATATGGTGAGGACATACTGCAGCGATCTGCAGTTTTTGCAGCAAAATAGTTGAAGTTTCTTTTCCCAATTTTACACAGGGTGGGCATGTATAGGGGATGTAGAGCCCAACCTCTGAATTTTGGTCATCTGTAATCAGCGTCAGTGCACTTCGTTGGATGTCGCAAAATACTGAGATGCGAATTGTATCCTGCAGTTAAAAAAAAAGAAAAAAAAGGAGTTCATTTACAGAAGTAAATGGACTGATTTTTATACATCTATTATCGTCACAATTGTGTTTTATCGGGTGCTAGATTGTAGGAAGTGAGTTTAGTTTTGGTACAATTGTTACAGTGCAGTGCTTTCATATTCAGAACAGTGGGCACTTGTGGTGGAAGTGTGGTCATGGTCCAGTGTGTGTGTGTGTGTGTGTGTGTGTGTGTGTGTGTGTGTGTGTGTGTGTGTGTGGGTGGGTGTGTGCGTGGGTGTGTATGTGTGTGGTCGCCCTAGACAGTTGTGCCCTGATCAGGGCATGGCACGTAGGTCGGCACTGCCATAATTTATCTCATATTGTTTAGTTGGCGTTACATCGTGTTGTGCTGGTGAAGGACTGTCGCCTCAAGGTGGGCTGGGAACCGCTCGTTGGCTGTCAGAAGTGCAGTAGACCGTGGAAAAACCGTGAGGTGCTTGGTAACAGTTCACCATTTGTAAGGACCTGTGTCCCCATTGTAGGTGGATGGAGGGAGTGAGGGGTAGAGATGAGGGTAGGTAAGAGGGCCTCTAATTTCGACAGTTTGTGATCTTCCATAAAAGAGAATGCACTTTTAAGTACTGCCCTCTGCAATCTTTTGGGACGACCGTTTTCGCTGGTACACGTGTTGAATTATGATCCATTTATTGTGAGTGCCAATATTTTTTCATGACAATTTCGATGTGTAATTAGAGCACTGAAGCATTTACCCTCACTTGTGGTAGCATGTGTTGGTTTTGATTACTTCCGCTGTAGAGTGATTGTCAAGCAGGCTTTCTGTAGCGAACTTTGATATCAAACAGCTATAGATACACTCCTCAGCTGTATGCATACAGGGAGTAAACTTATTAAACTCCTCTTTGTCCAACACCAGCATCTCATCAATTGAATGCAATTCCAACCAAAACAATAAAGATAGTATCTCCGCTCCAGCGGTTTTTTTCGCCAGCTTGTAGATGAATGGTAGAGTTTGAGTATAACTGCCACTAGTTTTGAGTGGTATTGTGAAAATTTTTCCGGCAGGATAACACCAGTTGTATGGCATCGTCAATGTTTTAGCTATATTGCGATTTTAGGCAGTCCTTGTGTAGCACTATGCATATAGTTGTATAATTAGGGCTGATCCTTATTACTAAATATGTAACTAGGGCTGATTTTTTACTTCAGCTTCCCAACCAAAACAAATAAAGTACACTAACCTAACCTTCCTCTCCTGCATCTGGACAGTTTACATGTGTTGGGTGTTGCACTTGGGCTTTCCATCCAGAAGAACCAGAATTTGAGTGCCAATATTTTTAGTTTCCTGCCAATTCCCGAGTTGGCGGTGGGGTGGGGCGTCAGCTCAACTCTGGGACTAAGAAATTCCCACAATTGTTTGAACTTCCCACCAAAATTAGAAGTTCCTACCAATAGAGAAGGTGGGTGTGGAGGTGGGGAGCCACATGCTACCTGGAGAAAACACGTAGCATCATCCATAGGTGGGGGGTGGAATGGAAGTGGGTGGGGGTGAGGGTGGGACGTGGGAAAAATTAATTGATCAATTTTTTTTTTCTATGGGACTTAACATCTGAGGTCAGTTCCCTGGACTTCGAACTACCTAAACCTAAAGAACCTAAGGACATCACACACATCCATGCCCGAGGCAGATTCGAACCTGCGACCGTAGCCACCGCGTAGTTCCGGACTGAAGCGCCTGGAACCGCTCAACCACAGCGGCCGGCTCAGTTTAATTAATCTGTATATCAGATTGATATCAAAACGGTGTCAGTACCACCATCTCCCTGCTAATGACACAAAGTGTTATTAAAGTTTAGGCTACATGCATCCACACTCTGAGATGCTTCTCATTACATGTACATTCACACATTCAGATACTTCCTCTTGTACATAAATTCCACTCTCTAGAAGTTCATAAATTTGTGTCTGTTTGTACTTAGTCCCTCACCAGAATGTAACAGGGGTTGGGTTAGGGGGAGAAATTGTCACCTTGGGGAAAAATAAGCCCCCCGCAAAAAGCCGCCCTTGTCCTTCCTTTTAACGACAAACCTCTGGAATGACTTTCTACAGGAACACGGCTGGAGATGTAGATAAACATGTGGAGAAAGCTAACTCAAAACATTGATAACTCACTATAGCCACCTGTGTTAAAACCTGCAATGCAAGAAAAATCTGTTTATCTCAGTATTACGTATGAGGAGTTAAGCTCTGTCCCACGAATGAAATGACGACTGTGGTAGCCTACAAAAACCGTAGTGGGTGAAGTTATAACAAGTATGAAAGTTCTGATTAGCCAGAAAGAAAATGAGAGGCCACCAGCTTTGATAAAGGCAAATGTAGAGAGAAGAATTCGCTCCTTTCTCTTGCAGCAAATCGTCGAGTGTTCGAGCATGGCGACCAGCGCGGCGCCGAGACGATTGCGAGAGTCATTATGTGAACACTTGTTCGCAGGTTCGTCTTAACTCGTTAGGAGTTAAACTGCAAAGTCTCCTAGTATGTAGAATCACACCGAGCACTGACAGTTAACGCTTGCGAGAGATATTCCATCAAAGTAGCGCATACCACGCCAATTAACGTAGCTAGGGAATAACTACAAGTCTCGGCTTCACTAAAGACGTAGGAAATGTATCAGACTGGGGTTTAGCAGTCAAGACAGATTTAGAATAGGTTCTCTGGTTCACTGCTGACGCCGACAGCCGCCACTGCCGCCGCTGTCGAAAAGCAAACACCCGCGCTCGCGCTACGCAGGCAAGTGATATTCAATTGACACTCATAAGTATGATCATCTCCGTCTCTCCTAGTTTTTTTCGTACATCGAACCATAATCCGTAGTTAAACGTATTCACGATTGTGATGTTTAAAGCTTACCTGCCGTACTGATTGTTCCATAAAAACACGGGAGAACTGTCGGATATCAGTAACGTCCTGCCACGTTTCGGCGCAGAGTCTTCTGGCCTTCTTCAGGTGAATACAACTGTAGTAGTAGTACTACTACAGGGGCAGGACGTTACTGATATCCGGCAGTTCTCCCGTGTTTTTATGGAACATGTATTCACGATTGTCAGGCTTAATCGAAACAGGAACGCGAGATATCCAATTTAACGGAAAGAATTGATCACCCACTATAGAGTGCTTTCTACTCTGAAGTAAACTGATTTGTTTTAATTGTGTACTTGTTTCCGATTGCTCTTTACCGACCCCCAGTGAGTTTTGGGTATTTCATTGTGCATTTTAGCGTAATTCATATCTCTAGCCCCAACTGTTTATAATTTGTTTGTATTTTATCGTCCCCAGACATGGTCATCAACCATCTTACCATTAAAGAACGGCCGAACGGTTCTAGGCGCTACCGTCTGGAACCGCGCGACCGCTACGGTCGCAGAATCGAATCCTTCCTCGGGTATGGATGTGTGTGATGTCCTTAGGTTAGTTGGGTTTAAGTAGTTCTAAGTTCTAGGGGACTGATGACCTCAGAAGTTAAGTTCCGTAGCGCTCAGAGTCAATTAAAGAACCTCATAAGAGTTAGAAATTTCGCTTCACAGTTGTGAACATCCAATATCAATATTTTACCGCCCTGTACGTACTTTTGCCAACATTGGTACGTCTTGAAGTCATTCTTAGAGTAAAAATAGACCTTAATAACGAAAATCTAAGATTTTCATTTTTGCCAACATATAGTTACGCCTGAACCCCCTGAATTTCTGTTAGCGATAACGTTTACATGCAGTGTAGTGAATCCGACATTGAAATCATTGTCTGATTACATTACTATCCCTACTGCTGCCCTTTCTGAACTCTGCATGGTGGCAAGCCGTAGATTCAACACAAAATTCCTAAAACACTAACAAAGTGTCCTTGCGCATGTGTGGTAGGAAAGATAGATCAGAATCAGTCCTACACATGTTACATAATGTCGACCCTACCAGGATGTTAAAATACCATGGTAAGGTGGTCAACCGTATGTAACTGCTATGACAAAAAATACCCTCTTATAATGTTTTGTAATAAATTATTTTGTGTTGTATCGACCAATGGTAAATATCAATTGCCACTGACAAGTCAATAGGGAGACAGAGGCGTGCAATGCACTGAGGAAAAGAATCAGTATCCCCAGAGTATAGCTGTAATGCCACTGTTAGCTTTAAGTTTTTCTTGCAAGGGCACCGGTGGCTGACAGATCGTGGATAAGTTTGTCCTGTCCTCAGTGGTAAGTGACGGTCGTACAGTTTTGTTATTGTGTCAAGGGAATTAGGAAGAGTAGAGAAAGGGTGAAGGTAATAATTTTATGAAGCGAGGAAGGTCGTATGATCGCATGATTATGAGACGCAGGACTCGTCAGTTGAAATTGGAAAGACGGGAATCAGAGAGATCAGCAATGGCAGATCGAGACCTTGGCCGAATTGAGATCGACACTCAGCAAGATAGCGTACGGTAACCTCAGAACAGAACGACAGACGACATTATGCCGCGAAAAGTAGGTCTTGGGGTGCAGCAGGACGTAAATACCGAGCAACAAGGCACCGTAAGCGGCGACCAACATAATGCAGATGTGCAGGAGGACAGCGAACGTGTTGAATACGTAGAACCCATATTACACGTAATAAGACCTCTCTCAGAATCTAATACAGGCAATGCAATTCGAAATGTGCCACCGCATCGTTCACTGCAGCCAGGAGCAGAACGTAAACGTATAACTAAGCACGTTGGAAGAAGAGGTAGTAGGACTCGATAGTTTGTCGGAAATCCTCCAGCAATTAACGCGCACCATAACGATACAAAACAGAGAGCACAAACAACTGCAACAGCAGACACGTGAGCGGAGTGCGGGAACAGCGAGACAAACAACAGAAAGAAAACGCTTGGCCACCAGATTTGATATAGTCAAACGTAGAGAAAAGAATTCACTCCTTTCTCTTGCAGCCAAGTCGTCGAGTGTTTGAGCAAGGCGACTCTCGCGGCGCTGAGTCGATTGCGAGAGTCATTATGTGAACACTTGTTCACAGTCGCGTCCTAACTCTTAGGGAGTTAAACTGCAAAGTCTCCTAGTACTGAGAATCGCACCGAGCACTGACAGTTAACGCTTGCGAATGATTTGAGGGCAACGACGCACGCGCTATTACAGCAAAACAGCGTGTACTCTGCCAGTTAACTTAGCTAGGGAATAACAGGAGTATCGGCTTCACTGAAGACGTAGGAAATGTATCTGGTTCATATGGTTCGAATGGCTCTGAGCACTGTGGGACTCAACTGCTGCGGTCATTAGTCCCCTAGAACTTAGAACTACTTAAACCTAACTAACCTCCGGACATCACACACATCCATGCCCGAGGCAGGATTCGAACCTGCGACCGCAGCAGTCTCACGGTTCCGGACTGCGCGCCTAGAAGCGCGAGACCACCGCGGCAGGCGGAAATGTATCTGTCTGGTGTTTAACAGGCGAGAGAGATTTAGAGTAAATTCTTTGTTTCACACCTCGCTCCAGCAGCAGCCACTGCTGCCGCCGACGAAAGGTAAACATTTGCGCTCACGCTACGCCAGCAAGTGACATTCGATTGAAACTCAGAACTGAGATCGTCTCCGTCTCTCGTATTTTTTTCGTACATTCACCTATGATCTGTAGTTAAACGTCTTCACGATTGTCGGGCTGCCGGCCGGAGTGGCCGAGCGGTTGTAGGCGCTCAGTCCGGAACCGCGCGACTGCTACGGTCGCAGGTTCGAATCCTGCCTCGGGCATGGGTGTGTGTGATGTTCTTAGGTTAGATAGGTTTAAGTAGTTCTAAGTTCTAGGGGACTGATGACCGCAGATGTTAAGTCCCATAGTGCTCAGAGCCATTTGAACCATTTGATTGTCGGGATTAACTGAAGCAGGAAGGCGAGATATCCGACTTAACGAAAGAACTGAAGACCCACTGTAGAGTGTTTTATCCCCTGAAGTGATGGAATTCTTTTAATTGTGTACTTCTTTCTGACTGCTCTTTACCAACCCCATTGAATTTTGGGCATTTTCATAGTGTATTTTGGCGTAATTAATATTCCTGGCGCAAAATGTATTTAATTTGTTTGTATTTTATCGACTCGTCAGGCATGGTCATCAACCATCCAACCTTATAATAGTTAGGAATTTCGCTTCACTGTTGAGAACATCCAATATCAATATTTTACCGGCGTGTATTTTTGGTAACATTGCCATGTCATGAAGTCATACTTAGAGTAAAATAAACCTTAATAACGAAAATCTAAGATTTTCCTTTTTGCTAACATATAGTTATGCCTGAACCCGCACATTAGCTTCCGTGAGCAATAACGTTATCTTTACAGGGAGTGTAGTAGAGCCGATGTTGAGATCACTGTATGATTACATCACTGTCCATACTGCTGCGCCGGCCGCGGTGGTCTCGCGGTTCTAGGCGCGCAGTCCGGAACCGCGCGACTGCTACGGTCGCAGGTTCGAATCCTGCCTTGGGCATGGATGTGTGTGATGTCCTTAGGTTAGTTAGGTTTAAGTAGTTCTAAGTTCTAGGGGACTGATGACCACAGCTGTTAAGTCCCATAGTGCCCAGAGCCATTTGAACCATTTGAACCATACTGTTGCACTCTTCTGAACCTTGCACGCGTGAGATGGTGTCTTCCTACCTGCAGACCGTAGGTTCAACACCAAATTCCTAAAACACTCTCAGAGCGTCCTTGCGCAACTGTGGTGGAAAGATAGATATGAACCAGTTTCACACGTTATAGGTGTGCTATGGAGACGGACCATCCTAACGTCTACAGCCCTTTGCGCTTCACAGTTCAAAACTGTCAAAAGCTTCACCAGATGTCAGAGATTTACTGAAGTCGATCTGGCTGTAGGAGTGTATTAGTAATAAGTAATAAATATATTAGAAGTTCAAGCAGATTGCGACATTTTTTTCACGCCTCTCAGCTTATGACGTCATTTCTCTTGGACTATGTGTCGTACAGTGATACATTGGTGTAGATACTGTCTGTAAAACGTTTTGCTAATGAGAGTTAATAGCAAAGAAGTACCAAGTTTAAACGTCATATACAATGTGCCCGTATTTCACGAATCTTAGTGTTTACTACGTCGTATTTCGTTATCTATGTGTCGTACCGCGACAAAATTTTCTTCAAATGGTTCAAATGGCTCTGAGCACTATGGGACTTAACATCTATGGTCATCAGTCCCCTAGAACATAGAGCTACTTCAGCCTAACTAACCTAAGGACATCACACAACACCCAGTCATCACGAGGCAGGGAATCGAACCCGGGCGTGGGAAGCGAGAACGCTACCGCACGACCGACAAAATTTTGTGTGTGCGTTTAGAGGCATGTGTGGATTCCGTCTGCGAAATTTATTGTGAATAGAGATAGTAGCACAAAAGTACTAAATTTAAAAGTCATGCATAATGCGGCAGCTTTTTCACGCACTTGATTGTTTACGACGCTGTATTTCCTGAACTATAATAGGTAGGTGGTTCTCAGACAGACACTGAAGGAGATATGTACCAAGCTTGACTGAAATTAATGCAGTGGCTTAGGAGGAAATGTGGAACACACACACACACACACACACACACACACACACACACACACATACACACACACACAAACATCCATTTTTATAATATCTTTGCACTTAAACACCGTCACTGTTAGTAGTCAGTCAATCAATAATTGAATTTAATGAAAATTTGTGAAATGAAAAAGAATCGTTTTTTCCAAATTATTCGACAAATTCAAGATTTCAGCGACATTCACTCCAATTGTATCCAGTATGAGACAAAGATGAGGTAGTGTTGGAACAACACAAGTTCAGAACATCGTACAGTATATTCCTTATCAAAGTTTGATATTCGAAATGGACCTGTTTCAGCATAGTCTACATCCATTTGCCCATTTGAAAATAGCCACACAGTAGGAACTGAACTGTCGTGCTGAGTCAAATTCTCATTCAAACTAACATCCCGATTGAAATGATGTAGTTCTTTGAAGTTATCGAGGCTTTGGTGCTCACCCAGAACTCAGTCAGTAACATTTTGTATCAGATTTCCTCCGTCAATATGAGAGAAAGCTTGCACGGAAGCTTTTGCCTTCGAGTGAAAGAGTGCCACTCGCGCGACTGCGTTCCGCTGTCTTTATAGAAAGAGGCGCAGCAGAATTGTGGGGGCTGGCGCGCCGCGCCTGCCGCCCCCACCTCCCCCGCCATCCCTCCACCCCCTCCACCACCGCCCCTCGCCGCTCTCACGTCATCGGCGCCCACCCGGCCGCTGTCACACGGCCAGGCAATTATAATTAGCAGCGCCCGTGCGCGCTTCGACTCGGCGAATCTCCGCAAAGAGGTCAACCCCGGCGCTGCTGAAACGGGACCGGGAAGGGACGCGACGAAAGCTGCGCTCCGCTCGCTATTTACTTGGCGAACGTAAATCCGTTGCTGGCGCCATTTATACAGCCTGCCAACGCACCGCGCCGACACTGTTTATTTACGCGCCAGGTCAGCGATGCTCGTCCGAGAAATCGAAAATGCCACCTGAATTCTGAGTAACTGTTCTGTCCGCATCGAAGCACTTTTTTTCTAGTTACTACAAGGCATGTTAATGCACTATTCTCAGTTATATCAGAGTATTGACTCTGAGCGGAAGTAGGTTGCGCACCGATATGACACTACAAATTTCAAAATATCTCAGTAGTCAGCGTCAAATATTCGAAGATGAGGACGAAGATGTGGAGAATAAATGGAAAAAATTCAAAGGCCTATTTCAATATGCCCTACACAAATATGTTCTGCGTAAGGTTTAAAGGAGTGGGGAAGATTCACTATAGGTTAATAGCTGTGTCAGAAAATCACTACGCCGGCCGGAGTTGCCGAGCGGTTCTATGCGTTTCAGTCTGAATGTATGTGATGTCTTTAGGTTAGTTACGTTTAAGGAGTTCTAAGTTCTAGGGGACTGACGACCTCAGTCCCATAGTGCTCAGAGCGATTTCAACCATTTGAAGTAAAGCGCTTCACCTGAGATTCAAGAAAAGTAAAAACCTAGCTGATAAACCTGATAAACCAAAGCCGGACGAAGCGATAATGAGCGTAAGGAGAGCAATGAGAGAATCGTTCAATGATTTT
The DNA here is from genome assembly GCF_023897955.1 of Schistocerca gregaria. NCBI lineage: Eukaryota > Metazoa > Arthropoda > Insecta > Orthoptera > Acrididae > Schistocerca > Schistocerca gregaria. The sequence continues at coordinate 1,167,742,270 of NC_064920.1, forward strand.
GAAAGTAAGACGCTGTCGACCGACCTGGGTAAAAACACTAAGAGATTTTGGTCTTATGTGAAATCAGTAAGTGGGTCAAAATCATCTATTCGTTCTGTCAACAACCACACCGGCACCGAAACGGAAGAGAAGGCCGATATACTGAAATCTGTCTTCCGAAGTTGTTTCACCGCGTAAGATAGTAACATCGTCCCCCTTCCAATCGTCGAACGAACGTCGAATTGGCAGATACTGAGATAACCGATCGCGGAACTGAATAGCAGCTACAACCGTTTAGTAGTGGAAAGGCGTCAAGAGCAGAAGAGATACCTATAAGATTCTATAAAGATAATGCGGAGTAACGTGCTCCCTTTCCAACAGTAATTTATCGTAGATCTCTCGAACAACGAAAGGTACCTAACGGCTGGAAAAAAGATCAGGTCATTCTCGTTTTTAAGAGAGGCCATAAGACAGATCCACATAATTAGAGACCTATATCGTTGATTTCAATCTGTTGTAGAATTATGGAACATATTTTGTGCTCAAGAATTATGTAGTTTTTGGAAAACGGACAGCTTCTCTATAAAAATCAAAATCGATTCCCAAACAGAGATTCTGCGTAACCCAGCTTGCTGTGTTCCTACATGAGATCCACGGCGCAATGGACAACGGCGCTCATTTTGATGCCGTGTGTCTTGATTCAAGTAAGGCATTTGACACCGTCACCGATTGTCGGTTACTGAAAAAATACAAGTTTACGGAATATCGGAGCAGACTTGCGATTGGATTCAATACTTTCTTCCAGATAGAACTCAACACGTTGCTGCCGCCCGAAGTAGCCGAGCGGTTCTAGGCGCTACAGTCTTGAACCGCGCGACCGCTACGTTCGCAGGTTCGAATCCTGCCTCGGACATGGATGTGTGTGAGGTCCATAGGCTAGTTAGGTTTAAGTAGTTCTAAGTTCTAGGGGACTGATGACCTCAGAAGTTAAGTCCCAAAGTGCTCAGAACCATCTGAAACATTTTTGGAACCAACACGTCGCCCTTAATGGAACAAAATCGACAGATGTAAAGGTAATGTCTGGAGTACCACTGGGAAGTGTGGTAGGACCGTTGCTGTTTGCAGTACATGTAAATGATCTTGCAGAAAGCGTCGGTTGCTCTTTAAGGCTATTCGCAGATGATGCAGGCAGTTTCCTATACCAAAGTAGCAACGCCAGAAGATAGTAAAAATTTTCAGAACGACCTTCAGAGAATTGATGAATGATGCAGACTCTGGCATTTTACCCTGAATGTAAGTAAATGTAACATATTGCGTGTACATAGGAAAAAAAAATCCACTACTGCACAGCTACACTATTGATGACAAACAGCTGGAGACAGCGTCCGCCGTAAAATATCGAGGAATAATTATCCAGAGCGATCTTAGGTGGAGTGACCACATAAAACAGATAGTGGGAAAAGCATACACCGGACTCAGATTCATCGGAAGAATCTTAAGGAAATGTAATTCACCCACGAAGGAAGTGGCTTATAAGGTTCTTTTTCGCCCGATTCTTGAGTATTGTTCATCTGTCTGGGATCCGTATCAGATTGGACTGAGAGACGGTATGGAGAAGATCCAACGAAGAGCTGCGCGTTTCGTCACGGGATCGTTTTGCTGGCGAGAGAGCGTTACGGAGATGCTAAGCAAACTCCACTGGCAGACGTTACAAGAGAGGCGTTGTCCATCACGGAGAGACTTAATATTGAAATTTCGGGACAGCACTTTTCGGGAGGAGTCTAACAACATATTACTTCCTCCCCATATACATATCGCGTACTGACCACGACGAGAAAATTCGAGAAATTAGAGCCAATACAGAGGTTTGCCGACAATCATTCTTCCCGAGCACTATTCGCGAGTTGGTAGCAAAAGTACTCTCCGCCACACACTATTAGGTGGCTTGCAGAGTATGATGTGTATTTACTCGTAGATGTTGATGAGACCGAGGTATTTATTGGCAGAGCTATGAGTGAGAGGAGTTCCGCCCCACGAGATTTGTAACTTGTAGTTGGCACGTTTGTTGCGGAGGTTGAAAGCACTTACTGCTGCTTTACTAGGATATGTCTTCAGTATGTTGGCTTCGCTCTACTCTCTCAGGTCGGCAAGAGAAGAAGAAAGTTGTCATTCAAGTCGTTGAAATTTCTTATGCTGGCTCGAGAGGGCCGCATCGATGATATGCACAGAAGAGGGGCAAGCCTTGTTACACAGTCTTTACTGCACAAGGTAACAGTGTTGGAGGAAGAACGCTTCCCTAGGAAAAATATTCCCGCTGAATGCTAAATTTGGATAGGAACGGAGAGCAGATAATTTCTGAGGAACACAAGGAACGCCTTTTACTGTGATTTGAAATAAGGGCATTATTGCAGCTTGCAGTAGTGGCACGCCATTACTCGCCAGTAATTCCATCATATTAAGGCATTTATTGCTTTTTGTGAGTTGAGACACATGATTTATTCCTTCTGTGGTCAGTTCTTTACGCTGTGTTTTAGCTATAGCCCAATCAACACCTTTATCCCAGTTTTACGACTACTGTACACCAAACGTGCAATTAGTCCTAGATACACTGCTACACTGTGTAATTGATTTTATGTCGATCGTTGACATCGACACCGTCTTGGATCGGTGGAATTTGTGGAAATGAACCACTAATGACGGTATACCGGATCGGTCTGAATGCATTTTGGCGTTTACTCTAAAAGCAAAGTAATAGAAACAGTAATTGGAAGAGGTCGCTGGAGTTTCGACAGATGATACTACAAAGGAAAATTGCCCAGTGTTGCAAGGGAGGACATAGGCGTTTAACCACGTACTGGCGAAAGTCACGTTTTTCTGCATTAACAGTAAATCAGAAATCTACATCTATTTCTACTGATCTCCTACGCAAGGCAGCATATGGTGCTTGATGGGGGATGACATTTAACACTGCCACTTCTCCCCTTTCCAATTCCACTCGCAAGTGCGGTGACGTAGGAAGCCTGATTTCTCCATTTTGTCTTCATGGTATTTACACGTGACGTGTGTTGGTGGTATTACGATCGTTCTTTAGTATGTCGCAAATTTCTGTTGTGCAATCGTACTCGATACTATTTTTTGTGAAAAGAACGTCTCTTCCCAAGAGGGATTCCCATTTGAGTTGGCGTAGCATTTTCGCAATACTCGCCTGTTGATAGAACCTACCGATAACAAATCTAACAGCATGCCGCGGAATGGCTTCCATGTCTTCCTTTAACAAGATATGAGGTGAATCCCAAACAGTCGGACAGTACTCAGGAATGGACCACAGAAATTATCTGAACGCGGTATCCTTTCCATAAACAATCCCAGTAAACCGAAGTCGACAGCTCGATTTCCCTAATGGGTCGATGTGTGCTCGTTCCATTTCATATCGCTTTGCAACTTTACGTCTACATATTTAATCTGTGCGACTGGGGCACTCATGACGATATCCTTGTCTTCGGTGAATACTAGAAATTTAGGACAAAGTACTGGATCCTGTTACCTTAAAAAGTTTTTGAGCCACACACGTATCTCAGAACGTAATCCATATGCTCGCATCTTTGTTAATAGTCGTCAATGTTGTACCGTGTCAAATGCTTTTCGGAGGTGAACCAGGTGCTTAGTTCGGATGGCACCGTTTAACAATCATGGTCCTTTTAGAGATGAATGACATGTCATTAAGGGTCTCCCGATCAATTAATGCAGCAAGTTCCTTTCCTACACTTATGGTCGAGTGCACCAACACCGGTCAAAAAGCATGATAACCTAGGTCCCGCGATCATGATTAAAAGTAAATCGTGTTTAAAATGTTTCTGCAGTGCACCAACGTTAATCGCTAGTCAGCAAACCGTCGTCAGCCAACCGTGCATTTGACCGCGGTAAACTCTGTGCATTCAATGGAACGTGACCTGGCGACGCAAAGATGTTAGTAAACATGAAATTGCACAGATAATCGCTGGTGCCACATCCTCTCTTTGCTGTGTTTTCCGTCGACAAGTGTGTATACGTACCACGGTACCTATTTCTGATCTGTCTATTTTTTTGCAGAATAATGGAAACTAAAAGAAGAACACTGAATTTCTCGAAGTACGAGATAGATGTACTTCTTGTACTGGAGTGTGCAAATGCATCCGTTCTTGAAAATAAGAAAACTGACGGCTGCTGCTTAAAATAAAAACAGGCAATGTGGTTCCACGTGGAGGCGCAGTTTAATTCTACTCCTGGTAAGTTTACTCATAAGTTAATAACTTTTCTAGGTTCATCGTAGGCGTAGGATACGGCACACTCTTGCTTTTAGTTTGCAATTTGGAAGTGTTATTGGCGTACCCCTGAAATACGTGATAGGGCTATGTACATTTACGGCTGGAATTGTTCTGTTTGTTTTAAATTTAAAACCGAACGCCGTGCTACTGTTACCTAAATACTATGTGACTAACTGAAGCTTTCTTGTTGAAAATTGTGAACATACGTTTCTCAGTTAGTCCTGTGCTGTCTTCTTCATATATGCCGACACCACTTTCTTTTTGATGAACTGATATGTAAACAATAGCAATATATAGATCTTAGATTTTTATTGCAGTTATAAGTTAAAAGCTTCAGGTTGCAAAATGGACTTATGAATGTAAATAATATAAGAATTAATTTATAGTAATATAAACTACAACATTTATGTAATTTAGGTGTGACAAAAAGATCCTGTGACAGGCTGTAAACCTGTTATGAGAAAATAGAAAGAAGACTTCGAAAATATCTTGCAGAAGAAAAGGTGGAAGTGTATAAAACAGGTGTGGGGGGGGGGGGGGGAAGGGGGGGGTCAGGAAAGGAAGCCTATCCAAAAAACAAAGATCCATGATCGGGTAAAACTGTTAGAAATTGTTGGTTTCTCAATGCATACGATTCCGATGCACAGTTTAGTAAGATTGTTGATGATGTTAACATGGAGTGCAGTGCAGTGCAGTGAGAACACGTCACCAGCTTCAGTTATCGAGTTAGCAGAGTGCACACAATCTAGCACTTCCCACACACCTGACATGATACACAGTAAAGAGACATCAAAGAATGTTCTGGTGGATGTCACCGAGCTGCAGTCTGTTTTCTCAGTCTCCTGATCCACCCAAAGAAAACATCTGCACACCGAAAAATACACGGCATCGTCACAGGATGCCTCCAAAAGTAGAGCCATCAGGTTCGGGAACAGTAATTGAAAATGTGTGCAAGAAGAGAGTGGATCTACTGGAAACCCAATTACACATGATGAAGGCTGAACATAAGAAGGAGCTGAGGATGAAAAATTTAAAGATTCTGGCCCTAGAAGAAAAACTAAAATACTGGAAGGAGAAAAATGTAACATGTGATGTTTTTTCCAGTAACAGTGAATTTTTGTAATTTTTTCTCCTGTTTTGTATTCTATCCAATGTATTAAAGTTGTCTCACAGTTCAAAATGTTTCTCTGTGTTTGTCCCGTTAGTGATGATTGCTACTATTCTAATTGTTGTCTTGTCTAATATCTGCTTACAGCTTATTTGGTCTGGACTAAGTTTCATCCAACCACTTAAAATCAGAGTTATTTCACAAATAGCAAGACTGCTGTTTACATAAGTAAGCTACATGTCAGTTGCAGGCTTGTAGCTATAATGTCAGGTGCCAATTTCTACTTAAATAATTTATCAATCAGGTAGATGTTAATGAAACAAAATAATAGTAATAAAGCATTCTGGTTACTCTAACTTTGAACTGAACATACAGAGTATGTGCCGTAACAGTTATATATATGAGGCCCAATGTAATAAAGTTTTGCATTATTTATACCAGAAATACCTTAACATATTAAATTATGAGGGAAAGTGCTCCAAATCATAATTCTGTGTGTGCCATTTTTCTAGCAATACTCTGCACCTGGTGATGTTTATAATAGAAACCTATAACTTTTATGATAATACAATTTGCAGTCAGTCATTTTGAGAAATACATTGCTGTGATTGGCATTCTTTTCTGGAAAAATAAGCATAGCATATGTGGCTTTTTTACCAAAACTCTGCACCAGTTAATGTTTATAATGTCAGCCCATAACTGTTATCACAACAGAATTTGTAGCAAGATATTTTCAGAGATGCATTCCTATGAGGGGGCACTGTTTTCTGCTATAGTAAGCATACCATATGTAGCTTTCTTAGCAATACTCTGCAACTGCTTATGGCAACCCATAACTTTTGCCACAACTTTACTTGTGGTGAGGTATTTCTCAGTGGCACTATGCTACGACAAGGAATTCTCTCTTACAAAGGTGAGCATTAAACACGTGAAAAAACTGCATCAGTATCAGTGACAGAGTGAGGGAGGGATTTTTCCTCAGTAATAACTTAAAGTATGACACTTCTTACAGACGACTCACAGCATTATGGTTCCGCTTTAATATCTTCCGCAGTAGCACACTCCTTAATTACGTACTGCTCTTGCACTGATCCCCAAAGTATTAGACATTCCTGCAAAATTCCATTACCCTTTGTAGCAATGAGAACTTGTTTTTGGTGGCAATTTCTAAACACAAATTTGTCTTAAATTTCATCCATTTTTTGATAGCATACTGTTGTACATAATATTGTGTAAAGCGCTGCTACAGGCATGACTGGCTACAATTAACAATGTTATTCAATTCTTCGCACAGTTTGTCATAACAACAACATTTTTCTAGAAATCTACAACCCCAGATGACATAAGTGATCTGGGCTACAACCTTATAGCCACACACACTTATGTTTGAAGCATTTGATATTGTAAACAAAGATTAGTGATTATTTTTGAATCAGTTTAACAAATAAACTATCCCAAGCTTACATTTTATGTCATTACACAAATGATTATTTATTTTGTGCCTACGTGTTTATTGCATATTCACAAGTTTAAGCTAATCTAGGTGATAAGGCTGCATTAATAATGAGGAGAAGTGCAGTAAAACAATCTCAAATTTGAAAGTTTCTCATAATAAACAACACACTCTTTTAATTTTGCAAAACTGTTGGACATTCACATTTTTGTTGTTACAGTAGAAAATTTAAGAGATGTTTAGGATCTATAGTGAACATACTACAGAACTATCCTATTATATTTTATCCCACTCGCTTTTACTCTCACACACTCTAAATGTAATGGAGTCATTTGTTCTCAAATTTAAGTACATACACACAAACTGAACATGTATATAAATAACAGAGTAGTGCATTGCTTTCACAACCAATGTGATACGAGAAATATATCTTTAATAATGAATTATCAATAGTTCCACACTAAAAAAATCTCTCAGAAAAGCAGCAGCTGCGTAATTGTCTGTAGGCAGTACATCCTGTCCCTGGCAAGCCACAACCTCAGATTTCTCACCACGCACCCAGTTCAGTGAATACTTTTATGTTACCTAGGTAACAGAGAAAATATAGATTACATGCTTGAAATAATCGGAAAAATTAAAAATACAGCTAAATACCGTAACTGTAATCATAATTTTTAATTCTGAACAATGTCTGAATTTATGTGACCTTATCAGAAATGTTCATTAACTACAGTACGGCGAACTGGTTTCCTGGTAATGTGTCATCACGATAGCCCGCATCTCGTGGTCGAACGGTAGCGTTCTCGCTTCCCACGCCCGGGTTCCCGGGTTCGATTCCCGGCGGGGTCAGGGATTTTCTCTGCCTCGTGATGGCTGGGTGTTGTGTGATATCCTTAGGTTAGTTAGGTTTAAGTAGTTCTAAGTTCTAGGGGACTGACGACCATAGCTGTTAAATCCCATAGTGCTCAGAGCCATTTGAACCATTTTTTTGTCATCACGAGACATCTGCTGTCCAGGTAGCATAGGTCCGTTATCTTCAATGTTGATGCCGTTTCTTGTCACATAACTGATCTAAAACTCGAGAAATTTCTTGATCTTCTGGCAGTTCTTCACTGCTTGTACTCCGATCAATATTATGCAAGACAGCCGTACCCACAATTATTGACATTGATTTCTGTGGATTACATCTTATTCCTACATATACAATGGGAAATCTTCTCTTCCGCAAGCCATATTGTCTCTCAACAGTGTTTGTGGTTTTAATATGAGACCTGTTATATCGATGCTTTGCTTTAGTTTGCGGATTTAAAAGTGGAGTTACCAAGTAGGATCTACATGCATAACCATTACCTCCCAATAAGTGACCTTGTGGTATTTCTCCGTTTTGAAATTGAGCTCTGTGAGCGCAGTTGAGAAATATGGTACTGTCGTACACAGAGCCCGGACATCGAGCGACAGTATCTCTTATTAACAAATTGTGATCACTAATGGTTTGACAGTTAAATAAGAAATATGATTTCCTATTGCAGAAAAGTTCCGCATTATGTTCTCCAGGAGATTGAATTCTTATAAGGGCACAATCCAAGGTACCAAGAACGTCAGGAAATCGGTCCAATTGACTAAAACCATACATCACAGAGCGCACTTCTTCTCTAGTAGGAAATTTTATAAAACGAGGAGACATTGATACTATGATATTTGATACATCACTGATGATTCGTTATGCTGTTGCACGATGTACATTACTGTTGTCTCCAACAAGAATATTGAATGCACTTGTTGCATATGCCATAAAGTAATCAAAAGTCTGTTCGTCAGCGAAATAGGGTTATTCCGATTAGTGGAAATTTCTTGTTGTTGTTGTTGTTGTCTTCAGTCCTGAGACTGGTTTGATGCAGCTCTCCATGCTACTCTATCCTGTGCAAGCTTCTTCATCTCCCAGTACCTACTGCAACCTACATCCTTCTGAATCTGCTTAGTGTATTCATCTCTTGGTCTCCCTCTACGATTTTTACCCTCCACGCTGCCCTCCAATGCTAAATTGGTGGTCCCTTGATGCCTCAGAACATGTCCTACCAACCGATCCCTTCTTCTGGTCAAGTTGTGCCACAAACTTCTCTTCTCCCCAATCCTATTCAATACTTCCTCATTAATTACGTGATCCACCCATCTAATCTTCGGCATTCTTCTGTAGCACCACAATTCGAAAGCTTCTATTCTCTTCTTGTCCAAACTAGTTATTGTCCATGTTTCACTTCCATACATGGCTACACTCCAAGCAAATACTTTCAGAAACGACTTCCTGATACATAAATCTATATTCGATGTTAACAAATTTCTCTTCTTCAAAAACGCTTTCCTTGCCATTGCCAGTCTACATTTTATATCCTCTCTACTTCGACCACCATCAGTTATTTTACTTCCTAAATAGCAAAACTCCTTTACTACTTTAAGTGTCTCATTTCCTAATATAATTCCCTCAGCATCACCCGATTTAATTTGACTACATTCCATTTTCCTCGTTTTGCTTTTGTTGATGTTCATCTTATATCCTTTTTTCAAGACACTTTCCATTCCGTTCAACTGCTCTTCCAAGTCCTTTGCTGTCTCTGACAGAATTACAATGTCATCAGCGAACCTCAAAGTTTTTACTTCTTCTCCATGAATTTTAATACCTACTCCTAATTTTTCTTTTGTTTCCTTTACTGCTTGCTCAATATACAGATTGAATAACATCGGGGAGAGGCTACAACCCTGTCTCACTCCTTTCCCAACCACTGCTTCCCTTTCATGTCCCTCGACTCTAATAACTGCCATCTGGTTTCTGTACAAATTGTAAATAGCCTTTCGCTCCCTGTATTTTACCCCTGCCAACTTTAGAATTGGAAAGAGAGTATTCCAGTCAACATTGTCAAAAGCTTTCTCTAAGTCTACAAATGCTAGAAATGTAGGTTTTCCTTTTCTTAATCTTTCTTCTAAGATAAGTCGTAAGGTCAGTATTGCCTCACGTGTTCCAACATTTCTACGGAATCCAAATTGATCCTCCCCGAGGTCCGCATCTACCAGTTTTTCCATTCGTCTGTAAAGAATTCGCGTTAGTATTTTGCAGCTGTGACTTATTTCTTACCTATCATTAATTTGGTTTAATAACTGTCTCTTTTGACAGACGAAATCTCTCTGCAAACTTCCTGTCACCATAAACTTCAAAAGAGTTTCCCTTTTCCACAATCACTCCAACATGGATTCGGCCACGATTTAAATGGTCAAGGTATAACAATTCGTCCTCAATGCCATCCATAACATCAAAACGCGCCGCCATCTTAATAGCGCATGCTTCTGAAACCGCAGTTATGTCGAGAAAAGAGAAACAGTTAAACATAACTGCAGTCGATTCCCTCGTTTATCTTAGATCGCTGTTGGTGCATCAGAATTTTGCATTGAACGGTATTATATCGACTTAACCGCGGTTATCTGTTAATCGAGATTGGTGCATTCGGCCATTACTCTCTTTGTGGTGTGAGTAAGTAAGTTTAGAGTAAAATAAAGATAACACTCTTTCAGTTATAAATGAAATTCAGTAACGTAAAAACATTTATAAAAATAAAGTTGCTTATGTGGCTCAGTAATACTGAAGCAGGGTTGCATAAACATAGCGAATGATAATATAGAGTGGCGACATCCTACCTCTGGCTTTGACGGATAATTTCTGAGGAGAAAGGTATAAACAAACTGTCTTAATAAATTTAAATGTGTGTCTTATGATATTAGGATTTTTAGTATTTCTTTTGTTAGCTATACAAAATGCAAACACAGAAGTTCCCCTGTGTCCTTTCTTGATCAAAACTGTGTATGTACGTGGGTGTAGTAGGTAGAAGATTTCTTGTCTTATTCAGAACCATATCCTGAAACGTTATATTTATTTGTTAAGTTTCGTTACAGAACAGCAGAATAGTAGGCCACATTTACTTCTTCTGCTTTTCTGAAACTTAACCATTTCTTTGCCTACATAGGCTGGCAACCGTGAATTCGTTAAACAACCCACTTAATAAACTTGGCAGTATTATTCTAGTATTTCTAACAGCTATAAAACTCTTAGGGAAAGGAACTAATAGTCTGATTTCCATACCGATTAGACACCATCACGGTCAAATCTTGTAAAAGAGGTAACATTTGTAACGACAGTTTTGGAAATCAGGCGTTTATTACATGTATGGTATATGCAGAATTCACTTATAGTAGTGTTATACGTGAATTTTTACACGACAGGGCTAATAGTTCTGCGGGCATATAGTGTTATAAATTGATTAAACAGGGGAAAATAATACTGTAGAAAACAAATAGGTAGCTTTGAGATGTGAAACAGTGAAGGCAGCAGAGGATCAAATAGGTAAAAATACAAGCCTAGTAGAAATCCTTGGATAACACAGGAGATATTGAACTTGACTGATGAAAGGAGGAAATACAAAAAGGTAATACAAACGTCTAAATAATGAGATTAACGGGAAGTGTAAAGTTAATGAGCGGGAATGGGTAGAGGACAATCTATAAGAATATATCACTATGGGAAAGAGAGAAAGGCCTACCACCTACAATAAAATTAAAGAGAACTTTGGAGAAAAGAGAACCACCTACATGAATATGAAGAGCGCAAATGGAAAACCATTCCTAAGCAAAGAAGGGAAAGCTGAAAGGTGGAAGGCGTATATTTTATGAACTTTGAGGCGCACATTTTTCTTCAAAAAATTGCCTCCAAAATTCGGATGCGTCTTATACTTGAAAGTCATATAAAAGTGTCCAATGTTTTATTTAAAATCCCCGCCAGTCTTAAAAAATGACAATGTATTTGGTAACATTGGATTCAACTGGCAGCAGCAGTGCACCGATGCGACGAACATGAGTTGCAGGGATTCACAAGCTTGCTAACAATGTCTCCCTCCTCCCACCTCGCCATCACAAACCCAGAGCTCTGTCTAGCTTGTGATGCATCACAGCAGTCTACGGTGGCATTGAACTTGAACTGAAATGATATGTGTTGTTGGTAACAGTACAATATGATTGTTAGTAGCTGGTTTCATAATGGAAAAAAAATGACCAAACCTAGAAGATGACGTATTGAAATGGATTCAAGGACACCGTCAGAGTGGCACTGGAATTAATACCAAAATCATTCAAATATGCTCTCATAAGCTAGCGTTACAGTGGAACGTAACAGATTTTAAGGATGGAGTTGGCTGGTGCTACAGGTCTATGTAGCGTTGTGGACTTAGCATGCGAACCAAAATCAAAATATCTCAGAACATGCCGCAAGAGTATGAAGAGAAAATATAATATTTCCATCGCTTTATCATTCAACATCGAAAGGAAACCTGTGTCGAACTAAGCTATATAGCGAATATGGACGAAACTCCTCTGACATTTTATGTGCCGAGTAACGGAACTGTTTCCATGAAAGGTGCTAAAAGTGTAACTGTAAAAATAAGTGGATATGAAAAAATTCACTACACTGTTGTTCTTTCATGTTGTGCTTACGGTACGAAACTTAATCCAATTATCATTTTCAGGCGCAAAAAAAAAAAAAAATGCCAAAACCTTACAAATACCTCCAGTTCAGTACAAATTGTCATCTCCATGATTTGTCACCCTTAGAGCGTGCCTGGGATTTACACTGAAGTGAGGGTTTTTTTTTGCATGAATCCCTAAGGGACCAAAGTGCAGAGGTCATCGGTCCCTATTCTTACACACTAATTAAACTAACTTATGCTAAGGACAACCTCGAACCTCCGCGAGAGGGGCAGCGCAGTCCGTGACATGGTGCCTCAAACCACGCGGGCAATCCGCGCAGCTATACAGAAGTGATCCAAGTCATGGGATTCCGATATGCACATATAAAGATGACGGTGGTATCGAGTACACAAGGTATAAAAGGGCAGTGCATTGGCGTTGCTATCACTTTGACTGAGGTGATTTATGTGAAAAACTTCCCGAAGTGATTACAGTCGCATTACGGGAGTTAACAGACTGTGAACGGGGAATGATGGTTGGAGCTGGACGCATGGTGCATTCCATTTCGAAAGTCCTGATGGAATTCAATATTCCGAGATGCACAGTGTCAAGAGTTTGCCGAGAATACCAAATGTCAGGCCATTACCTCTCACCACGGACAACGAAGTAGCCGACGATCTTCACTTAACGATCTAGAGCAGCAGTGTTTGCGTAGATTGACAGTGCTGACAGACAAGAAACAGTGCGTCAAATAACCACTGAAAGCATCGGTTGGACCCTAGGCGGCTGGAAAACCATGGCCTGGTGAGATGAGTCCCTATTTCACTCGTTAAGTGCTGACGGGTCGCGGGGGATTAGCCGAGCGGTGTAAGGTGGTCCAGGTTCGAGTCCTCCCTCGGGCATGGGTGTGAGTGTTTGTCCTTAGGATAACGTAGGTTTCGTAGTGTGTAAGTTTAGGGACTGATGACCTTAGCAGTTAAGTCCCATAAGATTTCACACACATTTGAACATTTGTTTAGTGCTGATGGGAGGGTTCGCGACTGGAGCAGACCTCACAAAGGAAAGGACCCGAGTTATCAAACCGGCGCTGTGCCAACTGGCATTGGCTCTGTTATGGTGTGGGCTGTTTGTACATGGAATGGACTTGGGTCATCTGGTCAAACTGAACCGATTATTGACTGAAAATGGTTATATTCGGCTACTTGGAGACCATTCGCACCCTTTCGTGGACTACATATCCCAAAAAACTATGTCATGTCACTGGGCCACAGTGGTTTGTGATTGACGTGAAGAACATTCTGGATAATTGGCCATACAGATCGCCCGACATGAATCCCATGGCACATTTGCGGGACATAATCCAGAGGTCGGTTCGTACGCAACATTCTGCACTCGCAACTCTTTCGGAAATGGAGGACTTAAGAGGCTACATGGCTATTTCTGTAGCGGACTTCCAACAACTTGTTGAGTCCATGCCACGTCGAGAGTCTGCACTAGGCTGGACAAAAGCAGGTCTGACACGATATTAATAGGTATCCTATGACTTTTGTCAACTCACTCTAATGTTCTCAAGCCACCAATCTTCATTATGTGACGCCGCAAGTGTTTCGCGATAGTAAGAGTAAACCTATTGTGCAGCAGAGCAGACTCTGTCTCCAGCGTTCAGTTGTTCCGATACCGACTCGTATCGCTAACCTCGAAAATGAGCTAGGAGGCCTTTCTCAGTTATCCGCTAGTTGGATGAACTGCACGTCACTGTTATTCTGCGTAGAACACAGTGGATGCAGCAACCGATGTCGCTGGGAGCTCGCCAGTGCGGACGTTTCCGCGGAAAATGGCGATGGTGGGAGAGACGAGCCACCCCCGCAGCGGGACCGCCGTGGCTGAAGGCAGCGGCGGGGGCGGATTACGCTGGCGGCGCGGCGCTCGTTACTGGCGCCGCGTCCTCCGCCCCCGCCGCCCCCGCTGGCGCTTCATTAAAATGCGCGCCGCGCTGCCGGCCCAGCGGTAGCCACGGCTGCGCCGGGCGAGGGAATCCAGCCCACTGGCGCTGCTGTCACCAAAAGTGATAACGGCCCCCAACAGTCGATCGCACTCTCTAATTTCAGCTGGGCGCACTTCCTTAATTCACTTCCTAACTGGTTATACACTGTGAAGCGACAAAAGGCGTAGGATATCGACACCAAATTGGACAAGGGCCGCCTCATGCAAAGTCTTACCTTTTCCAGCTTCAGCAATGATTCAGTTTTAAACTAAAACTAAAATGACAACTAATTTTTTTCCCAGGTAGATTTAGCGTGGCAGAATGGATTTTATCGGAGTTCTACATCTAGATTTACATCTGCATTTACATCTACATAATCTGCAGGCCACCGTGTGGTGCGTGGCGGAGGGTACCTTCTACCACTGGTAGTCATTTCCTTTCTCGCTCCACTCGCAAATAGAGCGAGAGAAAAATGACTGTCTATATGCCTTCGTACGCGTCCTAATCTCTGTAATCTTCGTCTTTTTTACGCGGAATGTACGTTGGCGGCAGTAGGATCGTTCCGCAGTCAGCCTCTAATGCTGGCTCTCTAAATCTCATCGGTAGTGCTCCTCGAATAGAACGTCGCTTTCCCTCCAGTGATTCCCGATTGAGTTTGGGAAGTATTCTCGAACCTAGTGGTAACAAATCTAGCAACATCCCTCTGAACTGTTTCGATGTCTTCCTTTAATCCGACCTGCTGCGGATCCCGAACACAAGGGCGGCATTCAACAATGGATCGCACTAGTGTCCTACCTGCGGTCTGCTTTACACCTGAACTACACTTTCTCAAAATTCTCCCAATAAACTGAAATAGTAAATTCGCTTTTCCTATTACAATCCTTACATGCTCATTTCATTTCATATATTTTACAACGCTGCTCCTAGATATTTAAGCTACGTGACTGCGTCAAGCAGGAGACTGCTAATGCTGTTCTGGAAAATTATGGGTCTGTTTTTCCTATTTATGTCGATTACCTTACGTTTTTCTACATTTAGAGTCAACTGCCACAGATCACACTAACTAGAAATCTTGTCTAGGTCATCTTGTACCCTCCCACACTCACACAACAACACCTTCCCACACAAGACAGCATCACCATATCCACCAGATCGCGTATGTGTATAGAAAATGAAAGCGATCCTATCACACTTTCATGGCGCTCCTGACGATACCCTTCACTATGATGAACACTCGCTCTCGGGGACAACATACTAAATTCTTTGCAAAAACAGGCATAATGTCTTATGGGACAATAGCAATCAGTGATTTTATAATGTTACGTAAAAACCGTCTTGATTGCAATTTTTTTTTTTAAATTCATATGACCGGTTTCGGTTCATTCAGAACCACCTTCAGATCTGTAAAAATAATGATACTAGTTTACTATTACACGGAAGCAACTTTTTCATCTTATCTAATCAACATCAAATGTACCAGATCGTACCTGATATTTCAGTTACAGGAGTAACCCGTCCAAATCCAGCAATTTTCACATGCTACGTCACATAAAATTGGTTGGCAGAGTGCCCGTCATTTATATTAATTATAACACTATTACCGACAGGTGGCGTCTGGTACATTTGTTACATTCCATTTTCACATACTGTATTCAGTAGATCTTTTGTTTAATCAAAAATACTTAATTAAAATATGTAGATGTCAAGGTCAAAATCTGTACTTGTCAGCATTAAAAAGCAGTAAAATTATCATTTTTGTACGATCTAAGAAACATAGGGCGATTTATTTATCTATGGTGATGGTGTGAACCTGTTTTCCTCTACGGTCTGCTTCCGTATTTCCCGCCATTTCGGTGTTGTGCCGCGGTCCGTTGAGTCGTCTGATGTCCATCGCCGCGGGCAAGAGGGCCGCACAGGAGGGCCCCGTCAACGACGCCAGGCGCTGCACGCGTCTTCCGGCTTCTCCACCGCGCACCATCTCTCATCCCTCGGCCTGGATCTCCACACGCAACAGTTGTCATCTTAGTATGTCGTCATAAATGCTAAAATAGGCAGTATCAGTTGCAAAGCGATTTAGAAAAGATTGCTGTATGGTGTGTCAGGTGGCAGTTGACGCTAAATAACGAAAAGTGTGAGATGATCCACATGAGTTCCAAAAGAAATCCGTTGGAATTCGATTACTCGATTAATAGTACAATTCTCAAGGCTGTCAGTTCAACTAAGTACCTGGGTGTTAAAATTACGAACAACTTCAGTTGGAAGGATCACATAGATAATATTGTCGGGAAGGCGAGCCAAAGGTTGCTTTTCATAGGCAGGACACTTAGAAGATGCAACAAGTCCACTAAAGAGACAGCTTACACTACACTCGTTCGTCCTCAGAATATTGCTGCGCGGTGTGGGATCCTTACCAGGTGGGATTGACGGAGGACATCGAAAGGGTGCAAAAAAGGGCAGCTCGTTTTGTATTATCACGTTATAGGGGAGAGAGTGTGGCAGATATGATACACGAGTTGGGATGGAAGTCATTACAGCATAGACGTTTTTCGTCGCGGCGAGAGCTTTTTACGAAATTTCAGTCACAACTTTCTCTTCCGAATGCGAAAATATTTTGTTGAGCCCAACCTACATAGGTAGGAATGATCATCAAAATAAAATAAGAGAAATCAGAGCTCGAACAGAAAGGTTTAGGTGTTCGTTTTTCCCGCTCGCTATTCGGGAGTGGAAAAGTAGAGAGGTAGTATGATTGTGGTTCGATGAACCCTCTGCCAAGCACTTAAATGTGAATTGCAGAGTAGTCATGTAGATGTAGATGATTGAATTCGCTTTGCTCGTTGAGGATTAAATTCGGATCTTTATTTTTGTGGGTGTATATTTCAATTTCTAACCTAAGGACACTACACACATCCATGCCCGAGGCATGATTCGAACCTGCGACCGTAACAGCAGCGCGGTTCCGGACTGAAGCGCCTAGAACCGCTCGGCCACAGCGGCGTGCTTTACGGAAGTCTAGGAATATGGAATCCGCCTATTGCCCTTCGTCCATAGTTCTCAATATATCACGAGAGAAAGGGAAAGCTGACTTTAGCATGTGCGATGCTTTCTAAAACGCGGCTGATTCACGGCACACTGCGGCTCGCTATTAATTAAACCAAAATGTAGTGTTGTGGCGTACATATTATCTTGTAAATTCGAGGTAGTTTGCAGTTGTCCGTTTAAAACGTAGAATTTATCTTTTTTTTTTTGTAGAAATGTTATTTACTTAGAACTGTGTTAATAATATGGATCACTCGTTACTAATGTAAATCAAATCGATAAACGCATGTTTTTCGATCCATATTGTACACAAATCAGGTTCCTTTCTGAGTATGCTGATATAACAGGACCATACATATCAACCGGTTACAACAACTCGCTCCACGAAATATCAATACCTAAAAACTGGGAGATGTGTAGGTCCCCGCCAATGCCAAGGAAAGGTAATAGGAGTAACCAGCTGAATTACAGAACCATATCAGTGACGTTAATTTACAGTAGGATTTTGTAACATAACAGTGTTCGAACGTTGTGAATTCCCTCGAAGAAAAAGATCTATTGAAACACGTCAGCACGGAAGCAGAAGACATATTTTATGAAGCACAGCTAGCTCTTTATTCGCACGAAATAATGAAATCTTGTTCCTATAGAATATCGTCTCATTTGTGCGTTGTGCAATTAGGTTCGTGATTTCTTCCCAGAAAGGTCACAGTTAGTAGTAACTGACGAAAAGTCTTTGAGTAAAACAGACGTGATATCTAGTATTCCGCAAGGAAGTATAGTAGGCCATTTGCTGTTCCTAACCTGTATAAACGATTTAGGAGACATTCTGAGCAGCCCTTATGATTGTTTGTAGATGCTGCTGTGGTTTGCCATCTAGTAAAGTCATCGGAAGATCAAAACCAATTGAAAAATGAGTTAGACTTGACATCTGTATTGTGCGAAAATTGGCGGTTTACTTTATATAATTAAAAGTGGAGGAGGTTGTCTACATGAGTACCAAACGGAATCTGTTAAATTTCGCTTACACGGTAAATCATACAAATCTAATGGCTGTCGATTCAACTGAATACTTGGGGATTACGATTACTACCAACAAAATATTTGGGCAAGGCGTTTGACACAGTTCCCCACAGTCGTTTAATGAACAAAGTAAGAGCATACGGACTATCAGATCAATTGTGTGATTGGATTGAGGAGTTCCTAGATAACAGAACGCAGCATGTCATTCTCAATGGAGAGAAGTCTTCCGAAGTAAGAGTGATTTCAGGTGTGCCGCAGGGGAGTGTCATAGGACCGTTGCTATTCACAATATACATAAATGACCTGGTGGATGACATCGGAAGTTCACTGAGGCTTTTTGCAGATGATGCTGTGGTGTATCGAGAGGTTGCAACAATGGAAAATTGTACTGAAATGCAGGAGGATCTGCAGCGAATTGACGCATGGTGCAGGGAATGGCAATTGAATCTCAATGTAGACAAGTGTAATGTGATGCGAATACATAGAAAGATAGGTCCCTTATCATTTAGCTACAAAATTGCAGGTCAGCAACTGGAAGCAGTTAATTCCATAAATTATCTGGGAGTACTCATTAGGAGTGATTTAAAATGGAATGATCATATAAAGATGATCGTCGGTAAAGCAGATGCCAGACTGAGATTCATTGGAAGAATCCTAAGGAAATGCAATCCGACAACAAAGGAAGTAGGTTACAGTACGCTTGTTCGCCCAATGCTTGAATACTGCTCAGCAGTGTGGATCCGCACCAGGTAGGGTTGATAGAAGAGATAGAGAAGATCCAACGGAGAGCAGCGCGCTTCGTTACAGGATCATTTAGTAATTGCGAAAGCGTTACGGAGATGATAGATAACCTCCAGTGGAAGACTCTGCAGGAGAGACGCTCAGTAGCTCGGTACGGGCTTTTGTTAAAGTTTCGAGAACATACCTTCACCGAAGAGTCAAGCAGTATATTGTTCCCTCCTACGTATATCTCGCGAAGAGACCGTGAGGATAAAATCAAAGAGATTACAGCCCACACAGAAGCATACCGACAATCCTTCTTTCCACGTACAATACGAGACTGGAATAGAAGGGAGAACCGATAGAGGTACTCAGGGTACCCTCCGCCACACACCGTCAGGTGGCTTGCGGAGTATGGATGTAGATGTAGATGTAGAATGATGGCGCTTTACTGTCCAACACTTAGAAGAAGCAACAGATCTACTGAAGAGACTACCTACACTACGCTTGTCTGTCCTCTTCTGAAGCATTGCTGTGCGGTATGGGATTCCTACTAGATAGGATGGCAGAAGAGATTGAAAAAGCTCGAAGAAGGGGATCTGGTATTGTGGGGAAACAGGGAAGAGAGTGTCACGAATAATTTATGAATCGCAGTTTGGTATGGAATTCATTAAAGAAAAAGGAGTTTTTCTTTGTAGCGAGATCTATTCATGATATTTTGATCAACAGCTTTCTCCTTCGAATGCGAAAATGTTTTGTTGACGCCCGTCTACATAGGAAGAAAAGATCATCGTAACAAATAAAGGAAATTAGAGTTCGCATGGAAAAATTTTAGCAATCGTTTTCCCGTACCTGGTTCGAGAGTGGGACGGTAGAGAAAAATCCTGAAGTTGGTGCGATATTCCCTCTGTTGCATACGTGTGAATTTCGGAGTAGTAATATAGACGTAGACTTAGAAGTAATGCGCTTGCCTTTACAAACGCAGAAACGCATTTTGTTAAGCATGTGACCAAACATTTTATCCCTGTTCTAAATCGTGGTTACCTTCACTGAGAACTGGAAAGGCTCGAAAGTTGCCTTTTGTAGTTGCCAACTTCTAGATACTTGGTTTATTACTTGTCCATTACTCGTGTGAAACCTCGTTGGACTCACTGGTCGACCTGAGTATGTCCGCTGATGAGCCTATTAGGGTCGTTTTCTCTGCCGACGGCCTTTGAGGCCTTTCTGGCATCAGCGAAAGAAGAACCAGGGCTCTGTAATGCCACTTCCTCGGACGAAAAATGAAATAAGAAAAAATAGCAACCAATTCCCCAAACATTTCCCCAAAACAAGTTCCAAATTCCATGAAAAGTGAACAAGTAACCAAAGCTCCATTTAACACTATTATTTCGATAATAACCAGTAATTGAAAGAAGAACGTTATACTTAGTAGTCGCCCGCATCTCGTGGTTGTGCGGTACCGTTCTCGCTTCCCACGCCCGGGTTCCCGAGTTCGATTCCCGGCGGGGTCAGGGATTTTCTCTGCCTCGTGATGGCTGGGTGTTGTGTGATGTCCTTAGGTTAGTTAGGTTTAAGTATTTCTAAGTTCTAGGGGACTGATGACCATAACTGTTAAGTCCCATAGTGCTCAAAGCCATTAGAACCATTTTTTTATACTTAGTAATTTATCAACTTTCAAAAGAAAGATAGAATCTCAGTAAACTCAAACTCAAAATCATAATAAATCGCAAAATCATTATAATTAAAATTAGCAAAGAATACTTCGTGTGAGTTCTCTTTGAGAATCGTGAGTAATGGCTAAAAAAATGATCCATTGTCACTCCGTTACGAGAGTTAACCGAAGCTCGTCAGAATTGTTTGATTACTCGTATATGTAGGCGCGAGTAGATCATTTTTCGAGGGTTGATAATTGCGATTTACTATGACGCAGTGAAACGAAAGATTAACTTCAACTATAACATCGTTTACATTTCAGATAGAGGACTACCATATATTAGACTGAAGTGAACTTTTCCATTAGATAACTCTAACTTAACTCTAGTTAGGCATTGAACAGTGATAGACAAATAACTTCATTAGTAATTGCAAATGGACTCTGGAACTTGGCAATAGTTTTAAAGCAGATAATATATAAATGCCCCCTCCTTCCCCCACTACAACCTGGGGAAGCTTCTTTCACACAGCCTTATTAGGAAGTAATTGTTATTGTGAAATAAACCACACTTTCGTGCCAATTTACGCATTTGTGATTCCAAATTACAAAATTGTTTAGAGACATAACTGTGATCTTTTGCGTGCTGCGATAATATTTGACTGAAGCTCTCGGCGCAATACAGAAACTCTTTGAAGTTAGGAAGCAATCGCAATGTTAGGACTTATTAGAGATTTGAAATTACAACCAAACTATGGGGACGTTGGTGTCGGTGGAACTGAATTAAATTTATCATTAATATTTTAATAGCAATTGTTAAACCATCGAATATAAACGACTTAATTACGACGAGTAGCGTAATATTGGTCACAATTGGTAAAGTTAATATCATGCACACGTCGAGGGTTCAGTTTAGCACAGATTTTTTTGTAACGTCGTCTTTACCTAATAACAGCAGCGTCGCTCTACCGACTATCTCCGAGTTTTAGCCAGGGCCAATCAGTACCAATCTATCAACTACCAACTAGAAAAACCGGTGACGTTACAGCTCTCGGACCCTAGCTTTCCAAGTTTTGAACGAGATCAGAACGTTCTTGTTCATTCTACTCTGTTCGAGGATGTTCTGGCCCTTTCCACCCTTGCCCGTACGGTCATGCAGGTTTGGTTGTAGATTGGTTCCAACTTCATTACATCACACTTCTGCGTCACTCCGGACTGCAAGATTGCGCGAGTTTTCAGCTTCCGTTCGGCAGTTTTGTTTCACACTGTGACCACCAGAGCGCAACAGAGCCTTTGAAACTTCAAGGAGAAGACAAAGTCACGCATCACCTGGATAAATACATTTTCCTACATTTCCTAAGTTTAAGGCAATTCCTACATTATTTTGGTCTGTTAATTTATGTAAGGTGTCTATTTTAATATATGTAAGGTGTCTATATAGATGCATGAAGTGCCAATAGGATTTTATACATGTCTGAATTTTGAGTAGCACGATAATGTTAGTGAGTTCTTGAAAATATTATTATCATGCAAATTGTTCATCATCTTTGCCAGATTCTAACCAGCGGCCTCGCTGCAGTGGTAACACCGGTCCCCGTCAGATCACGGAAGCTAAGCGCTGTCGGACTGGGCTAGCACTTGTATGGGTGACCATCCGGTCTGCCGAATGAGGTTGGCAAGCGGGGTGCACTCAGCCCTTGTGAGGCAAACTGAGGGGCCACTTGATTGAGAAGTAGCGGCTCCGGCTTGGAAACTGGCACGGCCGGGAGAGTGGTGTCTGACCACATCCACATCCAGTGACGCCTATGGGCTGAAGATGACACGGCGGCCGGTCGGTAACGTTGGGCCTGTTCGGGAGGAGTTTGCCTGATTCTAGAGGTTTATGAAGTGAAAAGCCTCCTCTCACGCAACTATCCTGTATCGTAAGAAAACCTGGATCATAAGCGAACCGCTTTCTACAACTAGATGTTCACCGACCCATATTGGGCTGACGAGATTTCTTAGGCACTGACACTCATACACAGCAGGGTGGCACTCATGGTTACAATCATGCGGTACTGGTTCTGTTCTGTTTGTTAGCTATATCTGATACGCGACGAGTTTAGTAAGATGGTATTTCATTCACAAAATAAGTTTTGCACTTTATGTACTTTTTCAAATGTAGAATATGAAGCAAGTTTTTGTGTGAGTGTGCTCGAGACACCACGCATCATGTAACCTGAGTCGGTTTTTCCTGTATAAAATACGCTTATGGTTGAGACCAAATAATAATTATAAACTTAAATAAAATCTCATATCTTTAGTCCAAATAATTATATTGTACAAATTTTGGAAGATGGCGGCAGTGACTAGTCATGAAGGCTTGACCCACGTTTCGTGCAGTAGTAACTAAATAAATATTCTCGTGCTTTTTTTTCAATTAATGGTTCAAACAGAATCACTTCATCTGACGATTGTGAGGCCGAAACGGCAATGTATATACTGATCCCGTTTCAACCTGTTGATACTCAGAGGACTACTAAGAAGCCAATGAAAACTTCTGTAGACAGAGCTGTGCTGAGAGCACATCTTTGTGAGACACATAACCAGGTTGGGTTAAAAAAAGAGCGAGAGAATATCCATTGACAAGCAGTACGTTTCGTCACGGGATCGTACAGTAGGCGCTGGAACGCCACGTAGATCATTAATAAACTCTAGTTTCAGATACTACAAGATGGGCGTTGTTCATCATGGAAAGATTTACTGTTGAAATTGAAAGCATACTTCCCAAAAACAGTGGAATATTTTACTTTCCCATCACTTAAATTTAGCGAGATGACCACTAGAAAACTGAGGCAAATTAGAATTCTTACGGTAATTTATCACAATCATTCTTCCCTCGCAGCATTCGCGAATATAAGAGGGAAGAGGAAAAATTATTGTGATGTCAGAAGAACTCTCCGCCACACACCGTGAGGTGGATCGCAGAGTGGGGATGCATATGTAGATATAGATGTAGATACCTTATTCAATCCAAAAAAAAGTAATAGTTGTGAATGCACCGAAGCCACACCATGGATGCTTCCAGTATTTATGTTCAGTTAACATTTTACGAAGTCCATTTCCAGATAAATCACTAAACGAACAGACCCTTTAGGAATCTTGTGAATAAATCACATCATATCCTACGAAACGGTAGTAAAACAGAAATGAGAGCCAGCATAATTACGATGCAAGAATCACTGGTACCTTTTAACTGTCCCAAGCGCCCATTGTTTCTATAAATACATAAGTTGGTAAGGTAGTCACGTACTCGCTGTACGTCATGTGATAATGTGCGTGGGTCCTGATTTATTTCTTATTCTTACTCTGTAACGTTAAATGCTTCGCATTAATAATGCCGGTTTTAAGGTACCTTAAGCTAAGTATACTTTGACCCACTTTCCCATTCAAATGTGATTATCATTACAGTTTTTTAACTGCTGGGATATTTGTGTTAGTGAGCACTGGGGCTTGTGTGAATGGGTTACATACTAAGAAGTACAACAAATATTCTAAAATGCAGAGGAAGTAAAGGAAAAAAAATTAGATCATCAAAGTTAGCCTGGATTTGGGGCGTATACTTCCACCATAGCTGTCAGCTAACATTCCATTTGTGATTAGTATTTCAAAAACTTTGACCAACCAGAAATAGATACGTTGATACAAAGTTTTCTTAAAGAAAACACTTAGTACATTGTATATGTCAGTGTGAAATTATTTTCTTTTTTCCGGAAGTATTTGACTTTATATGTTGTATCTGAATCACAATAGTTAGCAATTTGAGCGATATATAATTGACATTTGTTTTTGTTAGTTGTAGACACTTTAACAATTGAAAACGAGCCTTCATCTATATACCAATGATTAATGTAGGTAGTCCCTAGTTCCACCCTGTCATTGGCACGAACATTGTGTAGTAAATTATGTATACAGGTTCTTAGGTAACAATTCCCAGTGGCCAAAGTAGCCCCGAAATAGGCGTATCATTCACAAGACTTCAGAAATAGTTATATAGTAATAAGTATAAACACGTGTACAGAAAGCTAATCAGTGGTCTGTTCTGAGAATTAATGGAGTAACATACATGATATATTTGAAAACACGGAGCGCTTTGCATGTAAACCATATCGGCGGATCTTACACAACTTAATTTTTACACACTTTTCCAGTTCAATTATAAGTCGCAACAGGTTAGCCAACTGTTGCGCATTAAAATCAGAACTAGGTGACGCACTTTATTGGTGTTAATAGAACTTCACCACCAAACAGTATACACTAAACACCCGGCTGAAAGCCAGCAGAGAATGGTGAAACTTTTGGTGTATGGTCAAAGGAACTACAGCAGTCAAATTATACCCGGTTTACAGTAAAGAGAAGATTCTTGACTATATACGGTAAGTTTAACATAGATAGGATACAAAAAATTATCTCTTTTTGCCTGTAGAACTATGAAACATAATAAAAGCAACAAGCAACGCCGGCCGCAGTGGCCGTGCGGTTCTGGCGCTGCAGTCCGGAACCGCGGGGCTGCTACGATCGCAGGCTCGAATCCTGCCTCGGGCATGGGTGTGTGTGATGTCCTCAGGTTAGTTAGGTTTCAGTAGTTCTAAGTTCTAGGGGACTAATGAGCTAAGATGTTGAGTCCCATAGTGCTCAGAGCCATTTGAACCATTTGAACCAACAAGCAACGTAATTAAGAGACTACAGTTCCTGAAATTACTATTGTTACCAATGAGTTAATCTTGACAACAGGAAAATTAACTGCAATTTGTCAACACTTGCAAAGTCACTATAAATGGATTAAAACGTCTACCTACGTAGCGTCGTGACATAATCGTTCGACATAACGTCGACAAATTTCTGCCACAAAGAGTTAATTTATCAAGGTGCTAAATAACTGAGAGCGTAAATAGCCGAACAGTTACCGGCAAGGTTGCTCTGTGCATTTGTTTAGAAGGATGTATCTCTCTGCAATAATAACAATAACAATAATAATTCATTGTGTAACGATTTCATCGATTAGTCGTTGAAACGAGGTCATAGCACGTCCACACGGAACCGATCTTCATCAAAACGAAAGACGACGAAGAAACAGATAGGGGGCAGTAATCGGTAGCGTCGCATATTTGGTGTCGGAGGACCCGCGTTCGATTCCCGCTACCCACTTAGACTTTTCTGAGATGGGGAGGTCTGGAACGGTCTTCACAAAGCACTGGGAGGCCATATGAGAAGTTGTTTCAATGAAGAAGCAGCGGCTTCATCAGGATTCATCTACTGCCAATAACCATCAGATGGCTTGCGGAGTATGATGTAGATGTAGATGAATCCTTGACGCTGAGATCCAGCTCCGTTCCATTGACTGTGTGGGCGCCGACATTTGAAATGCATCGTGGAATGATTTGCCAGTTCGTTCCAGTCCGTTTCGTTCCATGACACCCACTGTGAACCGGTCTTTGTTAAACGTCTTTCTGGCAATCTTTCCTGGGCTATCACCATCACAGATCCGAACGGGGGACGAGATTTCCAGAGGAATTTATTTACGAAGAAAGTTATAATGGTGAGATAATTGTGGAAAGCAGTATGTTCTGTGAATTAACTTTAAGTATATTCAGTGTAGTGGTTTTCATTGTGTAGTGCTACCTGAAGGCTTCGATAATTGCTGATTCTTCCACCCTGGCAGACAGTTTCCCACCACAAGGCAAGGTGATCCTGCTCCTCTGTTGGGAAGGCCAGTAGCAGCATAAGGGTGAAGGCCAGTAGCAGGATAAGGGTGACTCCTTATGCTGAAAGTCATCAACTACCATAGCTACTCGTCTCAAAAACGAAGTTTCTAAACTGCAGATATGCGCACAATTTCTTCTGTGGTGCACACTAATAATGTGAAAAGACACTGATGTTTGTGTGACCGGAAAGGTCGGTGTTAAATAACGCTTAGTCTCTGCGGAGCTCTCATAGAAAGTGGAAATGTGTAATCAAGTGCCACCATGCCTCGCTGTCACAAAGTGGAATATCGCCACATGAGTGCGTTCGAAAGGGACAGAGTGATTGGTGTCCAGGAGGCGCGTCTCTCGTTCCGTGACACTGCGGCTCGTACAAGGCACGCTGCTTCAACAGAGAGGTGTACGCGGGAACCAGTGGAGAGAAAGGGACTGTCCACGCCGCCCTCAGGTTACTGGACGACACAGTGTGACGACAGCGCGAGATGACCGCCCTATTGTCCTCTTGGCTGTGAAGGACAGACAGAGGCAAATCGAGGCGGGTTTCCAGACAGAGACAAATCGAGGCGGGTTTTTAGTCTTTAATATATTAACCAACGATTGCTGACGCGCTGCGATGTTGAAGGTTCTTACAGACAGAGGCGATTCTAGAAGTCAGTCAAGGGGGGAGGGGGGGGGGGCTAATGGAGGGGAGGGGGCTTGGGGAAATAGAATATCGCTTAACAAAAGGAGAGTCCTCCACCGACAAATTGATAAAATTTGGTGTTGTTTAAAGTAGTTTTTGGTAACTATTTTGCGGTTCAGGGTAAAAAAAAATATTTTAGCGTGGGAGATTTTATAAATTACATAAACCATAAGAAAGGTCAATTTACAACACATAAGTTTTCATTAATTTTCTGGATACGGAAGATGACATGAATGTAAAAGCTTGAACTTGACATGGATATAAAAAAAATTCTGTAACGGAATTCACTGGATACATCCGTCTTCAGCCCAATCTGCATGCTCATTCATCTCTGTTTCCTTTTACTGAATATGTCAACGATATTTTCAATGTCGATATATCTTTCTTTATGAGTATTTGCAAGGGCCAATACATGTAGTCTCACCTGCCCCATTGTGTTAAGCAAATAAGTCTTTATTCGTCTCAAAGTAAAGAAGCTTCGTGCAGGAGTGCTTGTGGTGACAGGAATAGTCCCAAATATTTGAAGTAAAACATATACATTTGGGAAAAACTGAGTGGCACAGTTCTTTAAATATTCATTTGCTATTTCAGATCTTTTACTTTCATCAACCCACTTTTTCTTCCGTGGTTTCAGCACTTCTTCTGGATCTGTTGAAGTAATACATTCGCTGATTTCTGAAGTCATTTTATCCAGTGTAACATCGCCCCTGGGGACAGAACAGCTTTGTCCATTGTGTCGGTGCGACCTTGGAGCACTGCAACAGGTGTGGACATGTCAGCACTGATGGTTGGACGCCATTTTCTGCGTGGCTGGATTAGTGGCTCGCATGGCATTGCAACGGCTTCCACTGACCAGAACCCACCAACACTGCAGACTGCAATGGGTACGTTAACGAAGACACTGCCGTGCTGAGTGGCAAAATGTAGTGTTTTCGGAGGAGTCTCACTTCAACTTATCTTACAGTAATGGCCGCATACGCTTTTGCAGCCTCTGTAGTGATCGCACTCGGGAAGACTGTTTTACTGAGCGGAATAGTGGACAAACGCCAAGTGTGATTGTCTGGGGGGGGGGGGGGGGGAAGGGGGGCGTTGCCTATAATGTGTGATCGTCTTGTGGGCGCTATGAGCAGATTTATAACTCGAGACAATGCCCCTCCTTTAGGCCGTTCCTCGTGCATATTTCAGCAGGACAATGCACGACCACATGTGGTGAGGAATATGCTACTGCTTGCCTGGTCTGCCAGCTAGCCAGACATGTCACCTACCGAACATAGCTGGGATATGGTTAGTCAGCAACTTGTTCGTTCAGGTCCTCCTGCAGCCACAGCTCATGCCTTGAGGATACGGCCGACAAACTGCGTGGGAGCGTATTCTCCAGCACCGTATTCAGGCGATCTTTGATTCCATATCATGACGTCTAGCAGCTCTGACTGCAGCGTGTGGAGGCGCTACTCTGTACTGAATTTCCAAATCATTTGTGTACGTCATGTCACTAATCGGTGGAGTAAATTTCATTGCTATCATATATCTCCATCTCATTGTTTCACTTCTTCCAAACATTTATGTAATAAATCGAAATACGAGGCGTGGTTTTTAATTAAGTACCATTTTGAAATAAAAAAAGACGTGCTAAGATATCTCAGTAATTCGATTTTTACATGATACCTGTATCTTAATCTACTTTTCTTCATAATTTCCGTCAGTACTGAGGCACTTGTCATGACGTTGTACCTCCTCCTCATAGAAGTCTGCCGCCTGACTTGTTAACCACTGTGTCACCACTGTTTTGACTTCGCCATCGTCTTGAAGACGCTGACCGCCCAGGTGTTTCTTCAAGTGCAGGAACAGATGGTAGTCACTGGGTGCAAGGTTGGGACAGTACGCAGGATGATCTAGAGTTTCCCATCGAAAAGATGTGATGAGATCTTTGGTCTGATTCGCCATATGCGGACGGGCATTGTCTTGAAGCAAAACGATGGCCTTGCTCAACTTCCATGGACTGTTGCTTTGATTCTGGTGTCACGTAGGCCATCCATGTTTCATCGCCCGTAACAGTTTTGATTAAGAAATCATCACCGTCGGTGTGGTACGGCTCAAGGAAAGTCAGTGCACTGTCTAAACGTTTGGTATTGTGCACATCCGTCAACATTTCCGGTACCCAACGTACGCACAATTTTCGGTAATTCAAGTTCTCGGTCACAATGCCATACAAAACACTACGACAAACATTAGGAAAGTCATCCCGCGAGGAGGAAATCGTAAAGCGCCTGTTTTCTCTCACCTTATTGTCCACTTCCTGCACCAAACTTTCATTAACGACCGAAGGACGCCCACTTTGTTGTTCATCATGCACATTTGCGCGGCCATCTTTAAATACTCTTACCCACTTTCATACCATTCTACCACTCATAATGTTTTCTCCGTAAACTGCACGGATCTTATGACGGATATCGATCGCTTTTAGGCCTTTAGCACTAAGAAATCTTATAACATCCTGCACTTCAGAGCCGGCGGGACTCACGATTATCGGGGGCATCTTAAACACTCAGCACACAACGTCAACACCGAAGAATAGGACTGCAATGGCGTCAGTGCGTAGATTAAGGTACGGGCTAACATGTAAAAATAAATTTATTGAGATATCTCGGCACGTCTTTGTTTAAAATTTCAAAATGGTACCTATTTTAAAAAACACGCCTCGTACACAATGCCAGTAATGATCATTTCATTGTAATATGGCTGCGCGCTATGGCCGCTCGGTTAGAAGCGCCATGTCACTAATCGCGCAGCCGCTACCGCCGGAGGTTCGAATCCTCCCTCGGGCACGGGTAATAGTATTGTCCTTAGCGTTATGTTAGTTTAAGTAGTGTGTAAATCTAGGGACCGATGACCTCAGCAGGTTGGTCCCTTAGAAATTAATACACATTTGAACATTTGAATTGTAATATGAAATGAACAGCTATTTACAGTTGTGAAAGTAATTTACGCAGAAAAAACAACGAATGTTGCCGAGGGAATCAGTTTATAACGTGGTGGGCGGCGACATTTGAGTCATAACATTTGTAACGTGCCAATGTCCTGGAGAGGCTTACATTTGACATTATGAGCGCGAGATTAAATAAGGGGTTAAAGGGGCAGCAGATAGTCTCCGCGCCTTCCACGTAAATTGATTGTCGAGTGCCGCCCACGTTATTGTCCTTTGGGAACACCTGCCGGTTTGTAGGCATTTCGAGCTGACTGCGTGGGCGTGACAGCTTTACGGTGCGCGGCGTGGGCGGCAGCGTTTGGCGCCATTGCGGATAAGGGCAGGGTGGCGTGTGGGCGGCGAGGCGGTGGGGCGGCGAGGGTGCGTGCAGATGGGCCGAGCTTTCTGGGCCGCCCGCGCGTTGGACCCGGCGCGTGGGCCGTGGGAGACCGGCTTTAACGTTGGCAATGGAGCAGCTCGGCGTGTTCACTGTGTTCATTGTCAGCCGGCTACTCACGTTTATCACGCAACTTTCGATCTGGTTTTAATGAAGGGTCGCAGCACAGATGAACAGAACTGTGGATATGTAAAATATAGATTGTTGTTGTTATTGTTGTGGTCTTCAGTCCTGAGACTGGTTTGATGCAGGTCTCCATGCTAGTCTATCCTGTGCAAGCTGCTTCATCTCCCAGTACGTAGTGCAGCCTATATGCTTCTCAATGTGCTTAGTGTATTCATCTATAGCTCACCCTCTACTATTTTTACCCTTCACACTGCCCTCCAATACTAAACTGGTGATCCCTTGATGCCTCAGAACATGTCTTACCAACCTATCCCTTCTTCTCGTCAAGTTGTGCCACAAACTTCTCCTCTCCCCAATTCTATTCAATACCTCCTCATTAGTTATGTGATCTACTCATCTAATCTTCAGCATTCTTCAGAAGCACTACATTTCGAAAGCATCTATTCTCTTCTTGTCCGAACTACTTATAGTCCATGTTTCACTTCCATACATGGCTACACTCAACACAAATACTTTCAGGAACGACTTCCTGACTCTTAACTCTCTACTCGATGTTAACAAATTTCTCTTCTTCAGAAACGTTTTCTCTGCCATTGCCATTCTACATTTTATATCATGTCTACTTCGACCATCATCAGTTATTTTGCTCCCCATATAGCAAAACTCCTTTACTACTTTAAGTGTTTCATTTCCTAATCTAATTTCTCAGCATCACCAGATTTAATTGGACTACATTCCATTATCCTCGTTTTGCTTTTGTTGATGTTCATCTTATACCCTCCTTTCAAGACACTGTCCATTCCGTTCAACAGCTCTTCCAAGTCCTTTGCTGTCTCTGACAGAATTACAATGTCATTGGCGAACCTCAAAGTTTTTATTTCTTCTCCATGGATTTTAATACCTACTCCAAATTTTTCTTTTGTTTCCTTTACTGCTTGCTCAATATACAGATTGAATAACATCGGGGAGTGGCTACAACCCTGTCTCACTCCCATTCCCAACCACTGCCTCCCTTTCATGTGTCCCTCGACTCTTAAAACTGCCATCTGTTTTTTTTTTTTTTTTTTCATCGGTCTACTCACTGGTTTGATGCGGCCCGCCACGAATTCCTTTCCTGTGCTAACCTCTTCATCTCAGAGTAGCACTAGCAACCTACGTCCTCAATTATTTGCTTGACGTATTCCAATCTTCCTCTACAGTTTTTGCCCTCTACAGCTCCCTCTAGTACCATGGAAGTCATTCCCTCATGTCTTAGCAGATGTCCTATAATCCTGTCCCTTCTCTTCATCAGCGTTTTACACATATTCCTTTCCTCTCCGATTCTGCGTAGAACCTCCTCATTCCTTACCTTATCATTCCACCTAATTTTCAACATTCGTCTATAGTACCAAATCTCAAATGCTTCGATTCTCTTCTGTTCCGGTTTTCCCACAGTCCATGTTTCACTACCATACAATGCTGTACTCCAGACGTACATCCGCAGAAATTTCTTCCTCAAATTAAGGCCGGTATTTGATATTAGTAGACTTCTCTTGGCCAGAAATGCCTTTTTTGCCTTAGCGAGTCTGCTTTTGATGTCCTCCTTGCTCCGTCCGTCATTGGTTATTTTACTGCCTAGGTAGCAGAATCCCTTAACTTAATTGACTTCGTGACCATCAATCCTGATGTTAAGTTTCTCGCTGTTCTCACTTCTACTACTTCTCATTACCTTCGTCTTTCTCCGATTTACTCTCAAACCATACTGTGTACTCATTAGACTGTTCATTCCGTTCAGCAGATCATTTAATTCTTCTTCACTCAGGATAGCAATGTCATCAGCGAATCGTATCACTGATATCCTTTCACCTTGTATTTTAATTCCACTCCTGAACCTTTCTTTTATTTCCATCATTGCTTCCTCGATGTACAGATTGAAGAGTAGGGGCGAAAGGCTACAGCCTTGTCTTACACGCTTCTTAATACGAGCACTTCGTTCTTGATCGTCCACTCTTATTATTCCCTCTTGGTTGTTGTACATATTGTATATGACCCGTCCCTCCCTATAGCTTACTCCTACTTTTTTCAGAATCTCGAACAGCTTGCACCATTTTATATTGTCGACCGCTTTTTCCAGGTCGACAGATCCTATGAACGTGTCTGATTTTTCTTCAGCCTTGCTTCCATTATTAGCCGTAACGTCAGAATTGCCTCTCTCGTGCCTTTACTTTTCCTAAATCCAAACTGATCGTCACCTAGCGCATTCTCAATTTTCTTTTCCATTCTTCTGTATATTATTCTTGTAAGCAGCTTCCATGCATGGGCTGTTAAGCTGATTGTGCGATAATTCTCGCACTTGTCAGCTCTTGCCGTCTTCGGAATTGTGTGGATGATGCTTTTCAGAAAGTCAGATGGTATGTCGCCAGACTCATATATTCTACACACCAACGTGAATAGTCGTTTTGTTGCCACTTCCCCTAATGATTTTAGAAGTTCTTATGGAATGTTATCTACCCCTTCTGCCTTATTTGACCGTTAGACCTCGAAAGCTCTTTTAAATTCCGATTCTAATACTGGATCCCCAATCTCTTCTAAATCGACTCCTGTTTCTTCTTCTATCACATCAGACAAATCTTCACACTCATAGAGGCTTTCAATGTATTCTTTCCACCTATCTGCTCTCTCCTCTGCATTTAGCAGTGGAATTCCCGTTGCACTCTTAATGTTACACCGTTGCTTTTAGTGTCACCAAAGGTTGTTTTGACTTTCCTGTATGCTGAGTCTGTCCTTCCGACAATCATATCTCTTTCGATGTCTTCACATTTTTCCTGCAGCCATTTCGTCTTAGCTTCTCTGCACTTCCTATTTATTTCATTCCTCAGCGACTTGTATTGCTGTATTCCTGATTTTCCCGGAACATGTATGCACTTCCCCCTTTCATCAACCAACTGAAGTATTTTTTCTGTTACCCATGGTTTCTTCGCAGCTACCTTCTTTGTACCAATGTTTTCCTTCCCAACTTCTGTGATGGCCCTTTTTAGAGATGTCCATTCCTCTTCAACTGTGCTGCCTACTGCGCTATTCCTTATTGCTGTATCTACAGCGTTAGAGAACTTCCAACGTATCTCGTCATTCCTTAGAACTTCCTTATCCCACTTGTTTGCGTATTGATTCTTCCTGACTAATGTCTTGAACTTCAGCCTACTCTTCATCACTACTATATTGTGATCTGAGTCTATATCTGCTCCTGGGTACGCCTTACAAGCCAGTATCTGATTTCGGAATCTCTGTCTGACCATGATGTAATCTAATTGAAATCTTCCCGTATCTCCCGGCCTTTTCCAAGTATACCTCCTCCTCTTGTGATTCTTGAACAGAGTATTCGCTATTACTAGCTGAAATTTGTTACAGAACTCAATTAGGCTTTCTCCTCTTTCATTTCTTGTCTCTAGCCCATATTCTCCTGTAACCTTTTCTTCTACTCCTTCCCCTACAACTGCATTCCAGTCGCCCATGACTATTAGATTTTCATCCCCCTGTACATACTGCATTACCCTTTCAATATCCTCATACACTTTCTCTATCTGTTCATCTTCAGCTTGCGACGTCGGCATGTATACCTGAAGTATCGTTGTCGGTGTCGATTCTGATTAGAACAACCCGGTCACTGAACTGTTCACAGAACACACCCTCTGCCCTATCTTCCTATTCATAACGAATCCTTCACCTGTTATACCATTTTCTTCTGCTGTTGATATTACCCGATACTCACCTGACCAGAAATCCTTGTCTTCCTTCCACTTCACTTCACTGACCCCTACCTTATCTAGATTGAGCCTTTGCATTTCCCTTTTCAGATTTTCTAGTTTCCCTACCACGTTCAAGCTTCTGACATTCCACGCCCCGATTCGTAGAACATTATCCTTTCGTTGATTATTCAATCTTTTTGTCATGGTAACCTCCCCCATGGCAGTCCCCTCCTGGAGATCCGAATGGGGGACTATTCCGGAATCTTTTGCCAATGGAGAGATCATCATGACACTTCTTCAACTACAGGCCACATGTCCTGTGGATACACGTTACATGTCTTTATTGCAGTGGTTTCCATTGCCTTCTGCATCCTCATGTCGTTGATAATTGCTCATTCTTCCGCTACCCCTAGAACAAGAGAGTGCCCTGAACATCTATCCGCTCCTGTGCCCTCTTTGACAAGGCCGTTGGCAGAATGAGGATGACTTCTTATGCCGGAAGTCTTCGGCCGCCAATGCTGATTATTTATCAAAATTCAGGCAGTGGCGGGGATCGAACCCGGGACCGAAGACGTTTTGATTACGAATCAAAGACGCTACCCCTGGACCACGGGTACAAATTGTAAATAGCCTTTTGTTCCCTGTATTTTACACCTTGCCACTTTCAGAATCTGAAAGAGAGTATTCCAGTCAACATTGTCAAAAGCTTTCTCTAAGTCTACAAATGCTAGAAACGTAGGTTTGCCTTTTCTTAATCTAGCTTCTAAAATAAGTCGTAGGGTGAGTATTGCCTCTCGTGTTCCAATATTTCTACGGAATCCAAACGGATCTTCCCCGAGGTCGGCTCCTACCAGTTTTTCCATTCGTCTGTAAAAAATTCGCGTTAGTATTTTGGAGCCGCGGCTTATTAAGCTGATAGTTCAGTAATTTTCACATCTGTCAGCACCTGCTTTCTTTGAGATTGGAATTATTATATTCTTCTTGGTCTGAGGGTATTTCACCTGTCTCATACAGTTTGCTCACCAGATGGTAGTTTTGTCAGGACTGGCTCTCCCAAGGCTGTCAGTAATTTTAATGGAATATTCTCTACTCCCGGGGCCTTGTTACGACTTAGGTCTTTATGTGATCAAAAACATCCGGACACATGTTACTGGACGTTAATATAAGATACCCTTCGCCATTACGATTTCTTGAATCTGCTGGGGACACTTTCAGTGAGGTATCTGAGTGTCTGTGAAGTAATGGCCGCCCATTCTTCCTCAAGAGCCTAAACAAGAGAAGGTTGCGATGCTGGGCCCTGAGGAGCGGAGCGAAGGCGACGTTATGACTCATCTCAAGGTGTTCTACTGGGTTCCAGTGAGGATTGTGGGGAGACCAATCTATTTCAGAATGTTATTG
Source organism: Schistocerca gregaria (assembly GCF_023897955.1). Classification (NCBI taxonomy): domain Eukaryota; kingdom Metazoa; phylum Arthropoda; class Insecta; order Orthoptera; family Acrididae; genus Schistocerca; species Schistocerca gregaria. The sequence goes on from NC_064920.1 coordinate 1,167,778,064, forward strand.
TTCATAAACCATTTCTTCAGAGATGCTGCTTTATGACAGGGTACCATGCTGATACAGTCATTGTCTCCGTACTGTTCCACCACTATACGTAGTACATAATGCATTAAGATATGTTCACGTCCTTATCCATTTAGCGTCTTCTAACTGCAATAATGGGACCACACAATGACCAGGAAATACACCGACATACCATAAACGACCTCCTCTGCACTTGACATTGGTGCTACACATAGTGAGAGGTAAGTTTCTCCGGGCATACGTCATTCCAAAACACTGTCGTATCCACAGAAGAAAGGGCCATGTCCTATAAAGAAAAAGAAGTCAGATTCAATGCAGTATCGAGAATCGGCAGAGTGCCAGCTAGTACACTGCCGGCACCAGGATGGCGGCGACCAGCGGATGAGATGTGCACATGGCACCATTACATTGTATTCTTGCTAGTGTAGTCAGTACAGATCTAGAACGAAACAAGGGAAGGGAAATTTTTCTGAAGAACTGCGAGCAGGGGGATAGAAGACCTCAGAGAGAGGTGTTCTGGAAAAGGAACCTATATGTCGCCTAAAGCCAATAATAGGCTAGAAACGCTGTCTATGGACAGACTCTTCTCCTCCTCTACCATCCCCCTCCCCCCTATAGAAAGTACTGAGAAAGAGTGCAAATTAAAGCCAATAAGAAGTCAACATGCCTTCAGCACCACATGTCAGCGAGAGACTAGACCATTTCGAGCTTCTTCTAGTCCTTACACTGCATTTTCAAGGCGGAACAGATAGGTCGAGACTCCCTCTCAAGTAGGCAAAATGGCTAATTCACTCATAGCGAACCCCGTCACTCGGTCCCCGACAACACTTTCTCGCGTGTCACAAACTATAGTGTGATTCATCACACTAAATCACCCGTTTCCAGTCATCCAGTGACGGCACTGGTTACTCCACCTCAAGCGTCACTTAGCAGTAACTACATAAATGTTTGGCTTCTGAGGAGCTATTAGACCATTGCACCCCATTCTTTTTAACTCCCCACACACAGTAATTATCCTAAATCCACTAATGCTACCACCTTGCAACCCACAAGTGACTCTTTCGCTGATTTCAGACGATTGTTTTACAACCACCCTCCGCTATACTTGATGGTCTTTGTCTGTCAGGACGCGGGGTCTGCATGGTCATGGTTTAACTGCTGTTGTTCCTCATCGTTTGCACTTGGTCAGTCACATCACCAGGAAACGACTTGGACAAGTTCGAATCCTGCCTCGGGCATGGACGTGTGTGATGTCCATAGGTTAGTTAGACTGAAGTAGTTCTAAGTTCTAGGGGACTGATGACCACAGCAGTTAAGTCCCATAGTGCTTAGAGCCATATGAACCATTTGCAATGCCTCGGTGGATGTGTTACTCTGGCGACAACCAACGACTGTTCCACGTTCGAAATCACTGTGCTCTCCCGTACGACCCATTCTTCTGTTCCTTCTTCGCTACTGACAACACTACACTCCCCGCCTACGTTTATAGTGGCAGTTCCACTTCTCTTGAGATCTTGTGGTGAATTCCACATTACATGGGAGTATTTGTTGGTTGGTTGATTTGGGTGATTTGGGGGTAGTGAAACGTCCCCTTAGAAAAATAAATGAATTACTGTGCTGATAAACCTCTTAAATTATTTGATTTTCAAACAGCCGAGCAAAACTGAACGTACTTAGGCATTACTCTCTTTACTTTTTCTGATCAACACTAAACTGACACACAATATTTTTAGCGCAACGCAATCTGACTTTCGATAATCCCTACAAAAGAATGGCCCTGACTAACAATAACCTATACCTTTCACAACTCACTTACCTCACAAAAATCTTCGTTACTCTAGCTACTGCAATACAGCGAGCGCCACTAATGGCAGCTAAATAAAACATCCAAACTACTGAAGTCACTAACTACTGATAGGCATAGTTAGCAAATGAAGATTTTGATAGAGAACAAACAATGTATTTACCTTAATAGTGTTGAAAAGTCATAATATATATAGCAGTTCATGACATCCAGTCTTACAAATTTACTCTTTCTGATGGCCACACGTCCAGATCGTCCGCTCTCAAAATTCTGCCATCTCTCTCCACATCCACCCACTGCTGGCGGCTCACCTCCAACTGCGCAACGCTATGCACTGTTCACATCCAACTGCCGAACACTACAATAGCGAATATTCCAACAATGCCAACCAGCCACAGACTGCACACAGCACAGTCAATGATTTTCATACAGAGCGCTTCGTGGTGTTACCAATAAGAAAACCTTAAAAGCCTACTTACAGTAGGAACCAAATAGCGACGTCATCCGCCCCATCGGATTAGGGAGAGCTGGGGAAGGAAGTCGGTCATGATCGTCCAAAGGAACCATTTCGGCATTTTCCTTAAGTTATTTAGGGAAATCACGGAAAACCTAAATCACGATGACCGGACACGTGTTTGAACCTTCGTCTTCTCGAATGCTCTAACCACTGCGCCATCTCGCTCGATACGTAGGAGTGTCGGGATACTAATGAACAGAAAGTGTATTCCGTAAGTTACCTTATTGATTTTCTGGAGGCTTGCCGATAGTTTCACGTTTCGTTTGTCGGGCATGATGTGGGTCCCGGGAAGTCGGCCTCTGTAAGCAAGGAAGCGAGAGCAACAAGTGTGATCCGGAAGGAAAGAGTTATGCAGATTGTGAGCAGAGCGAAGAACTGGCAGAAGTAGACCGGTGAGGGTGAGGTCCGGGTCGTGCGTGGGTAGCACAGTCGGTAAGAACATTGACCACGAAATGCTAGCCACATGTTTTCAATCTGCTTCGACTAAGCGCACTTTATCCTGCTGAACCAAAGATTCATTCTGAAATAAAAAGAGTGGTTTATCACTAAGCGTGGATGCTTAAAATCAAAACTTTATCGGGCCTCTAACATTCCAGATTTTTATTGGTATCGGAGATAGTGACCGACAGTATTATTGCACACTCAAGAACTCAGAACGTTATTCAAACGTGAACGTAAGTTTGTAATGATTTCGCGGATCAGTATAGTTCACAATAAAAGAAAATTGGCAAGCCTGAGCTAGTTGTCAAATGTAGTATTTAAAAAGAAAGTAATTTTACTACAGGTTCATAGACACACCCGTTCAATAAAGAACTGATAAATGTGGAAATTACAGACTCTGCAAACTGTAAACCATATATGAGCATCCGATGGAGAAAAATGATTAGTGGAAATGGTGCTGAAGTCATTCATGTTGTTATATTTGCAACATATAACTTATTTTTCTTCTTTAAGTGCCTCGTCCTACAATATCACTGGCAAACAGTAGCACGGTATTTTGTTTGCCTGTGGCTTTTCTGAACGCGATTCTGTGTTCAGGCGAAACCATTGGCTTAATGTCTTTAGCCAGGATAATCTCTCACGTCCGGAGATGTCTTCCTACAAGTATTATTTGCATCTGGTTGTATTTGTTACTACGGGCTAACTATTCAAGTTTTCTTCTCTTGATTGCACTTAAAATTTCTTTGTTAATACACCGCAGTACATTTGCTACTTTGTCTCTCCATGGTATTTTAAATATCCTTCAATATGCGCACTGAGAATAAATCCTAAGCAAATTACTGTAATCTACACACAAATGACTATACGGAACTGTCCCTTTTCGACGAACCTGCACCTACCAGTGAACATTGTCTCAGCATATCATCAGTAGCGAAGCCGAGCGAAACTACTGTACTTCGATGTAAACTGGGCTGCAATTAAAGTCACTAATCTACGTTTCGGGAGGAAGTTATTCACACCAAATGAAAGGTTGTAAATTTTGTCCTTAATTAATATATTCTGGAACTTAATTGAACAAGTATGATTGCCAAGCACGTGCTAGTCTTAACACAGTCACTCACAATCCCTTTCACTCATGTTAGCAAGTTTATGGTGTTGTATTTCCCGAAAACGTAATAACTACAAAAATACTGATTGTTTTCGATTGATAATGCTTGCCAAATATTAAGTCTGTCGGTACAAACTGCAGTCACAGTTTTTAGCCGCCGACCTGCTCAATACGCCACGCGGAATATATGTCTTTTCTCGTCACAAAATTCACTTAAAAATTGCGAAATTTCCTCACACCCATCTGAATTATTATGCCGTCACTTTCCAACACTTTTGATGTATGAAACACTGCTAGATCGGGCAATTTATCGTTTCCATCGGAGCTACTACTACACAAGTCCGAACTGTTTCGTGGCTGGGCTTCGACTCCTCTCTAGAATACTCTAAGTCTTCTCTACCAGCAGAGAAAGGCGCGCGAAGAATATTGCTTTCCCATTGGTCAGTTTACACAACAGCCAATAGCAAAACAACATTCTCCCTCGTCAATCCGCGCTTTTCATCAATAATCAATCGCAAAATAGTAAACCTAACGACTGCACTTTTTACCGACGTAATTATCTAATATGCTGAAGTTTTTATTATGCATAAAGTTATTTACTATTATTATTTATACCTGAATTAACTTTCCCTTTACCATAAACTTACTTTACAAATCTATTGTACAAAAATCCCCTTTATCCATATCCATACTTCTTCGAAATGTTCCCACACTAAATCCTACTACCTCGTTAAACAATTATCTTCATATTAACCTTAAACCACACTCACGCATCATTCATACTAAAACACATTTATAACATTTTACATACACAAAAAGACATAATAACACTTTATGAAAATAATAGAACAGTTTATGAAAAATATTCTATTACTTTGGTGCACTCTAGTGGGCACAATCGAAACTAAAATCACAGTCCCCCTGTCCAATACTGCCATTTATCAGCTAATACATAAACTACGTGCGCGTCTAGTCTCGCGTCACCATCTGTCACTATCCAGCTCTGAGACACATCTCCCACTAAACCGCCTCCAAGGCAGGATCGGTATACGGCGCTACGCCTCATGTTGTACTAAATCAACAAAGTAACACTTCCGCATGGAAAATGGAAATGATCGTATGGCATTGTTGGGCTTGAGGCCCCATTCGTGGGGGTTCGGCCGCCGTATTGCAAGTCCTTTTTGCGTGACGCCACATCGGCGACTTGCGAGTCAATGGTGACGAAAATGATGATGAACGACACACCACACCCAGTCTCCTGCCGGGAATCGAACACAGGTCCCCTACGTGTTAAGCGGTAATGCTACCGCTACTCTCCGGAGACGGACACTTCAACATGTTTTGCTACTGTTGTGATCGTCAGTCCGATGTCAGTCTTATCCAGCCTACCACGCTGGACTATGCAGTGCAAGCATAACTACTGCAATCGACAATCTCTGGGACCTGCTCATTGTAGTCAAACATTGGCCTCTTCCTACACATTTTACCACCCACACGTCTTCATCCATTAGTAAATTCACTAATACTTGTTGCTTCAGGATGTGTCCTATTAAACGATCACCGTGCGTGATGGCGCAGTGTTTAGCACACTGGAGTCGCATGGTTCAATCCCGCGTCTGGCCATCCTGATTTGGGTTTACTGTGATTTTCCTAAATCGCTCCAAACAAATGCCGGGACGCTTCCTTTGAAAGGACACTGCCGACTTCCTTCCCCGTCCTTCCCTAATGCGGTGAGACCGATGACTTCGCTGTTTGATCTCTTCCCCCAAACAACCCAACTCAACCATATTAAACGACCCCTTCTTTCAGTTAAATTCTGCCATAAATTTCTGTCTCTACGGATTTATTCAGTATCACGTCACCAAGTATCTAATTATTCGCTCACAAGAAAAATCGCGACATCAAAAAATAATTAAATCTAGAGTAATGACGTTCCTAGAATACAATTGTATAGGTAACATATTTAAGTGATTACCATTGCAAAGTTCCCGAGTTCGAGTCTCGGTCCGGCACACAGTTTTAATCTGCCAGGAAATTTCGCAAGATCACATGTTAATATAAGAGCGAGATACGCCACGGCAAATGTGAAACGCTGGATTTGACTGGTTTAACTGCCAGAATGCTGAATGCAAGCATGCAAACGTGCATTCGTTGTGCTCTACAGGTGCCGGTTGTCATTTTGTGGGATGGAGTTCCATGCCTGTTGCACTTGGCCGATCAATACAGGGACCGTAATACTATTTCAGGATGGCTTTGTAGTTGTCTTCCTATGATGTTCAATGTGTGCGTGATTCGAAACAGATATTGCGAACGCACAGGTCTAGGCAACATGCCATTACTCTGTAGAGCATGTTGGCCTACAACGTTGATACGTGGGAGAGTCATCCACTTGGAAAACACCCACTGGAATGTCCACAAATGGCAGCAGAACAGGTCGAATCACCAAATTGACGTACATGGTCACGGTGCTTGGGATAACCACGAAAATGCTCCTACCTTCATCCATCGCGCCGCAGACCAAAATTCCAGGTGTCTAGCATTCAGACAGACCAAACTTCCAGGTGTCTAGCATTCAGACAGACTGTTTGCAGGCCCTCAGCTGCCTTCTTCTAGCCAATACACGGCCATCACTGGTATCCAGGGAGAACCAGCTTTGATCAAAAAGCGCAAAAGACTTCCACCCTGCTCACCAATGAGCTCTCGATTTACACCACTGAAGTTCCAAATGGCGGCCGTTTGGAGTCAGTGGAATTTACGTTACAGGGCGTCTGGCACGGTACTGTCATTGAAGTAACCGAGTTGTGTTACCGTGCTGCCAATTGCTGCTCAAATTGCTGCCGCAGATGCAACACAATACGCCATATACATACGCCGAACACGACGATCTTCCCCTCGGTAGTGCGACGTGGCCGTGGATCCCGGTCTTCTTGAAGCTGTATTGTGAAGTCTCTCTGCAGTATTAAAGAAGGGACATCCGGCTCCTCGTAGCAGCCCGTTCAAACTCAGTGAGATCTTGATGACGTAGTCTTTGTCACTTTAAAGGCATTCTTGACTAACATCAACTCAGCACGTTCAATATCATAGGTAAATAACCCTCACGACCGTTGCAGCGTTTATTGAAAGCAAACCTGTGACGCTAGTAGCACCATTCTCCTGCGACTGGCGCGAAATTTGAGTAGACATAACTTGAACAGACGTCATCTTTCAGATGTACAAAATGCCTATGAACTTTCGTTTATATCGCACAACTCCTTCTTGGTGTTGCTCCAAGCTTGCATCTCAATAATATATCTTTCAGTGTGTGCTTTCGCTCTCCACTTCCTTATTTCTACCTCCTGGTCCCATACTGGAACCGAATACAACGTGCAGAGGTCACTGAGACAAACATCTACATACTACTGTGTCGCAGGCTCAAGCCAGACAAGACGTTGATTACCAGAGTGTTTCTCTTGGTGAGGACAGCTCTGTTGAACTGAACTTACCACTATTCATATACCTCATTGTTACCTTATACTTAACTAAACAGCGCCTTTTGGTATTCTATAGGTTAGTATAACTTTACATTTTAGATTAGGATGAGTTTGATGATCACTTTAGATCGCCTGGATAGCCATAAGAAACAAAGCAGGAATTTTGACAGTCAAATTTTTAAAACTGTACGCCCACCACAACGGGACCATGGACTAGTTCCATTTAAAAGTAATCACCACACATGCTAACACATTTATCCCAGTGGGAGGCGAGATGATTAAGTCGTGTTTCGTAGAACGCGGTCGGCCGCTGACGGATTCACAACCGCACCCACCTTCACTTTGTCTTCGGAATGAAAGCGACGTCCTCGAATGTCGTTCTTCAGGTAGCCAACAATGTGAAAATAATTTAGTGAACCATCCAACCAAATTGCACTTGTCAGCTCTTGCAGTCTTCGGAATTGCGCGGATGATATTTTCCGAAAGTCAGATGGCATGTCGCCATTCCTCCAAAGCTCTCTTAAATTATGATTCTAATACTGGATCCCCTAGCTCTTCTAAATCGACACTCGTTTCTACCTCTATCACATCAGACAAATCTTCGCTCTCATGGACGCATTCAATGTACTCTTTCCACCAATACGCTCTCTCCTCTGTGTTTAACTGTGGAATCCCCGTTGCACTCTTAATTTTATCACCCTTGTTTTTAACGTCACAGAATATTGTTTTGTCTTTCCTGTATGCTGAATCAGTCCTTCCGACAACCATTTCTGATTCAATTTCTTCACATTTTTCGTGCAGCCATTTTGCCTTAGATTCCCTGCATTACTTGTTCATTTTATTCCTCAGCGACTTGTATTTCTGTATTCCTGAATTTCCCTGAACATTTTTGTACTTCCTTCTTTCATCCATCAACTGAAATTTATCTTTTGTTACCCATGGTTTCTTCGCAGTTACCTTCTTTGTACCTACGTTTTTCTTTCCGACTTGTGTGATTGTCCTGTTTAGAGATGCCCATTCCTCTTGAACTGAACTGCCTCTTGGGCTATTCGTTGTAGCTGTATCTGCAGCCTTAGAGAACTTAAAGTGTGTTTCGTCATCCTGTATAACTTTTGTATCCCACTTCTTTGCGATTGATTCTTACTGACTAATCTCTCGAACTTCAGCCTACTCTTCATGACTAGTACATTGTGATCTGAATCTATAACTGGTCTGGGGTACGCCTTACAATCCAGTGCCTGGTTTAGGAATCGCTGTCTGAATGTGATGTAATCTAACTGAAATCTTGCCGTATCACCAGGTCATTTGTAAGTATACCTGCCCCTCTTGAGATTCTTGAACAGCATATTCGAAATCACTAACTGATATTTATTACAGAACTCAATTAGTCTTTTTCCTCTCTCATTACTTGTCCAAAGTCCATATTCTCCTGTAACCTTTTCTTCTACTCCTACCCCTACAGCTGCAATCCAGCCCCCAAGACTATTATATTTTCATTTCTCTTTATGTACTGTATTACTCTTTCAGTATTCTCATACACCTTCTCTATTTCTTCATCTTCAATTTGTGACGTCTGTGTCTATACCTGAACTATCGTTGTCAGTGTTAGTTTGCTGCCGTTTCTGACAAGAACAATCCTATCACTGAACTGTTCACTGTAACACACTATTTGCCCAACCTTTCAATTCATAAAGAATCTACTCCCGCTATACCATATTCTGCAGCTATTGACATTACCCTATACTCACACGACCAGAAGTCCTTGTCTTCTTTCCATTTCATTTCACTGACCCCTAATGTCTCTAAATTGAGCCTCTGAATTTTCCTTTCCAGATTTTCTAGTTACCCTACCACATTGAAACTTCTGACATTGCACGCCCCAACTAGTGCTGTGGATACACGTTATGTGTCTTTAATGCAATGGTTTGATTTGCCTTCTGCAGCCTTATGCCGTTGATCATTGCTAATACTTCCGTCTTTAGGGGCAGTTTGCCGTGCCAAGTACAAGGGAGTGCCCTGAACCTCTGTCCGCTCCTCCGTCCTCTTTGACAAGACTGTTGGCAGAATAAGGGTGACTTCTTAGGCCGCCAATACTGATAATTAATCAAAATTTAAGCGGTGGCAGGTTTCTATTTTTAAAGGACGCAGCACATTCAGTTCTCCATGTCAAGGTGTACTACATTAATGATAAGTGTAACACATGGTGAGGAAATAATAGATAGGATCGAAACTTTAAAATTGATAGATATCCGTTCTGATGAGAATTTTAACTCGGAAAAGCATATTTTGCAACCGAGCACAACTCTTAAAGAGAGAGAGATCAGTACGTTGTTTTATTTTCCAGAATGAAATCTTCACTCTGCAGCGGAGAGTGCGCTGATAAGAAACTTCCTGTCAAATTAAATTGGTGTGCTGGACCGAGACTTGAAAAAATGTTCAAATGTGTGTGAACTCTTATGGGACTTAACTGCTAAGGTCATTAGTCCCTAAGCTTACACACTGCTTAACCTAAATTATCCCAAGAACAAACACACACACACACATGCCCGAGGGAGGATTCGAACCTCCGTCGGGACCAGCCGCACAGTTCTTGACTGCAGCGCCGAGACTGGAACTCGGGACCTTTGCAGTTAGTAGGCACGTGCTCTATCTGTAAGTAGGCTGTTTAGGTTTTTTTATTGGTAACGCCGCCGCCACGTAGCGCTCTGTATAAAAATCACTGGCTGTGCCGTGTGCAGTCTGTGGCTGGTTTGCATTGTTGTCTGCCATTGTAGTGTTGGGCAGCGGCAGCTGGATGCTAACAGCGCGTAGCGTTGCGCAGTTGGAGGTGAGCCGCCAGCAGTGGTGGACGTGGGGAGAGAGATGGCGGAGTTTTGTAATTTGTAAGACTGGATGTCATGAACTATCATATATATTATAACTACTAAGGTAAATACATTGTTTGTTCTCTATTAAAATCTTTCATTTGCTCACTGTGCCTATCAGTAGTTAGTGACTTCCGTAGTTTGAATCTTTTAGTTAGCTGGCAGTAGTGGTGCATGCTGTATTGCAGTAGTTCGAGTAACGAAGATTTTTGTGAGGTAAGTGATTTGTGAAACATATAGGTTAATGTTAGTCAGGGCCATTCTCTTGTAGGGATTATTGAAAGTCAGATTGCGTTGAGCTAAAAACTATTGTGTGTCAGTTTAAGCACAGTCTTGTATAATTTTTCTAAGGGGACGTTTCATATCGATTGAGTTACCCAGTGAGCTATACTTAGAGTTTCACTTCCACAGGTACGTCATCTCCTTCTGTGAACTTTGAAAGGTAGGAGACGAGGTACTGGCGTCAGTGGAGCTCTGAGGACGGGAGTCGTGCTAGGGTAGCCCAGTCGGCGCGCACTGCAGTAGACAGTACCGCGTTTCGGAGCTGTTGTCCCTGCCGCGGGCGCTCGTGAAAGAGGAAGTGTTTACACCGCTGATACTCGCGGGTGTTGTTGTCTGAGCATATCGCCATGGTACACAACTTTAGAAAGACCACACTTCAATTTACGTTTACAACGACTATACCAGACCCAAGGCTGGAGGGAAGAGGTTAATTTATCTGCTGCAGATCTAACTAGGATCCATCTATCCATTGTAAGCAGTACAAAGTGCGTCAAGATGACCGATGCACCTGCGTGTGAAAGAACTATTGCCCCTACTCAAAGACAATTAATTTTTCGACGCTCTGATGACCATATCAGCGATGTAACAGTACTTCAAAAATGGCTCTGAGCACTATGGGACTCAACTGCTGTGGTCATCAGTCCCCTAGAACTTAGAACTACTTAAACCTAACTAACCTAAGGACATCACACACATCCATGCCCGAGGCAGGATTCGAACCTGCGACCGTAGCAGACGCACGGTTCCGGACTGCGCGCCTAGAACCGCGAGACCACCGCGGCCGGCAACAGTACTTCCATGGGCTTGGAAGTGAGGGTCGTCCGGCTCTTTGAATTGCCGTTTGAGGTAGCAGAATCGATGGTTTCTGAATCGTTGCGACTATATGGAACGGTATTCAGTCGTACGCTTGACGTTGCGGATCGATCTTAACAAACATATCTTTTCAGATTCATATATTGGAGAATGTCGAGCTATTCTGATTTTGGATGGCCAGATGCAAACGGGGGTGGATGGTCCGGGTGCAGAGGCGTTATTGGAACCGGTAACGGTAGATGACATACGAAGAGCACTCGTGATTGGTGCGGTGCATAAAATCCCCTGGGCCAGATGGGTTGACACGCGAGTTTTATTTCGAATTCCCAGATCTAATGACGTCCAAATGGGTGTTGATGTAATGGGTTATTGAGCCCTGACACGGACGTCCTGTCGTAATTCGTGGCGGGAATGCTCATACCGATACTGAAATCGGCTAGGAGTGTCAGCACCCATCAACTTCGACCGCTCACAATGCTCAATACTGACTATAAGATCTTTGCGCGAATGTTTGCGGAAAGACTCAAGACTGTAATATCCAAGACATTACCACCAGACCAGGCTTGTCTAGGGGTTCGTCATTCCCCTGACGGAAGCATGTCGCATGCGAACAGCGTTCGTATCAGTGGATTTTGATCGTCCCTTCGACACGATCAACCACGATTTCCTTGACTCGACCATGCGTTGCATGGCGATACCTCAGGATTTTATTACCGCCCTCTTGCGCCTCCTTCGCGGCGCTCCTTCGATGGTGAGAGTCCATGGCAGGGAGGTAAGAACGATTCCTGTTTACAGCTCAGTGAGACAAGGATGTCCCTTGTTGGGGGTGCTGTTTGCAATAGTGCTCGAACTATTGATGCAGACTCTTAGACGGACTCTTACAGGCGTCCGACTCCGTGCGATTTCCTTCACGTGTCGTGCATTTGCCGACGACTTGATGACACCTGTCCAGTCGGAGAGCGAAGTACGTCCGGAGAAGCGGTGTGTAGCAGGGTCAACATGCATAAAACCACCATTAGGCGCTTCAGGCGAGGACTAGACGCTCTACACAGTCCGTTTACAATGGTGGACATCTTGTGATGCTTAGGTATATTGTTCACCCGATCACTACGGCAATCAGCGCCGGCGAGCTACCGACGTCTGCTCCAGCACGTCCGACTGCACATACGCAACAATTCACTCGGAACGCACGATCTACTCCAAAGGGTTGAGTACGATAACATTAATCTTGCCTCACGACTGCCACACCTGGCAAAGGTACTGCCAATGCCACATGGTTTTGCTGACAGATTAATGGCGGCCTTTGGATATTATGTCAAACCAAGAAACGTTGTTTAAGGTAAAATACGAGACTAAGTCTCCCAGGCCCTTCTGGCGGACCGTTACGAATGTGTGGAACAAGGCTGTAGCTCTATACCTGCGAGTGACGATACGAACCTGAAACCAACGGCAACACGCCATCACGTCTGCGATCCTGAACGTGCTTCTCCCCCCGTCCTTTGAACCCCCGGTGGCGGTAGGCACTTTTACTCATGCAGAGGAATTTTTTGTTGATTTTAGTCATGTTCAGTTGCAGATGCCTTCTTCAAGGATCAGCACTACACGAGAGGTATGTCATTACTTGAGGCGCTATCATGGCAGTAATGTTGTCGAGCTTAAATACCCAACGTGGGTTCGGAGCAGATCTGGCAAGCTTTCCATACTCCTATCCTCTCCACGTCAGCGAGATCGTCTTGGTATACATTAATCAACCGCAAGACAGTCAACCGCCGACGATTGTACGACACTGACATGGTAGATTCCTCGCCCTGCCTTATACACTCCTGGAAATTGAAATAAGAACACCGTGAATTCATTATCCCAGGAAGGGGAAACTTTATTGACACATTCCTGGGGTCAGATACATCACATGATCACACTGACAGAACCACAGGCACATAGACACAGGCAACAGAGCATACACAATGTCGGCACTAGTACAGTGTATATCCACCTTTCGCAGCAATGCAGGCTGCTATTCTCCCATGGAGACGATCGTAGAGATGCTGGATGTAGTCCTGTGGAACGGCTTGCCATGCCATTTCCACCTGGCGCCTCAGTTGGACCAGCGTTCGTGCTGGACGTGCAGACCGCGTGAGACGACGCTTCATCCAATCGCAAACATGCTCAATGGGGGACAGATCCGGAGATCTTGCTGGCCAGGGTAGTTGACTTACACCTTCTAGAGCACGTTGGGTAGCACGGGATACATGCGGACGTGCATTGTCCTGTTGGAACAGCAAGTTCCCTTGCCGGTCTAGGAATGGTAGAACGATGGGTTCGATGACGGTTTGGATGTACCGTGCACTATTCAGTGTCCCCTCGACGATCACCAGAGATGTATGGCCAGTGTAGGAGATCGCTCCCCACACCATGATGCCGGGTGTTGGCCCTGTGTGCCTCGGTCGTATGCAGTCCTGATTGTGGCGCTCACCTGCACGGTGCCAAACACGCATACGACCATCATTGGCACCAAGGCAGAAGCGACTCTCATCCCTGAAGACGACACGTCTCCATTCGTCCCTCCATTCACGCCTGTCGCGACGCCACTGGAGGCGGGCTGCACGATGTTGGGGCGTGAGCGGAAGACGGCCTAACGGTGTGCGGGACCGTAGCCCAGCTTCATGGAGACGGTTGCGAATGGTCCTCGCCGATACCCCAGGAGCAACAGTGTCCCTAATTTGCTGGGAAGTGGCGGTGCGGTCTCCTACGGCACTGCGTAGGATCCTACGGTCTTTGCGTGCATCCGTGCGTCGCTGCGGTCCGGTCCCAGGTCGACGGGCACGTGCTCCTTCCGCCGACCACTGGCGACAACTTCGATGTACTGTGGAGACCTCACGCCCCACGTGTTGAGCCTCCCGCCTCCCGCATGCCCACTATATGCCCTCGCTCAAAGTCCGTCAAGTGCACATACGGTTCACGTCCACGCTGTCGCGGCATGCTACCAGTGTTAAAGACTGCGATGGAGCTCCGTATGCCACGGCAAACTGGCTGACACCGACGGCGGCGGTGCACAAATGCTGCGCAGCTAGCGCCATTCGACGGCCAACACCGCGGTTCCTGGTGTGTCCGCTGTGCCGTGCGTGTGATCATTGCTTGTACAGCCCTCTCGCAGTGTCCGGAGCAAGTACGATGGGTCTGACACACCGGTGTCAATGTGTTCTTTTTTCCATTTCCAGGAGTGTATGTGGTATGCAGGACACCGACAAACATTCTCTGCAGTGCGGTGAGGCAGAGGATGTTTGGCGGCTGACGCAACGCACCATAGCACTTCTCCGACGCACTGACGACTCCACCATAATGGAGGACGCTTCATTTTTCGCAGACGCTGTCTTTTTGCCCTCGCAGGAAACGTCGCAATCCGCTGGTTTGCAGCAAACTCGTCGCACTACGTGCTCTCGCGGACCTTGATATCGGGCATATACTATTGGCATTATCTACTAGAACAACACGAAATCATTTGACGGTTCCCTAAATACAAAACGCACTTTGCGAACTTTCAAGGCGGCATGTCTGATGAACCCCCGCAGCGGTGGGGAGTCCCAGGTTTACGTAGTTTCGCGGACTGGCTCCCAGTGAAGTGACGAGGGTGTCATTATGGCCCTATATTTCTTTTTCATATGTGATTTTTCTGGGACATTTAAATATCATAAAAAATCTTCCCTCTCCCTTATCCTGTCAAGATACGGGGGACACGGTGGTCAGGCCTTCACGCACGACCCCTGCTCACTCTGCGCTGTGATCTATACCCTAAAAAAATAAAAAAAATAAAGAAGTGAAACTTTTTAAGAAATAAAGTAAAAAAGCCGGTAGAGTACTTTCGCGATAAAGGCAAAGGTTCCGAATTCGAGTCTCGGTCTGGCACACTGTTTCAATATGCTAGGAAGTTTCATATCAGCGCACACTCCGCTGCAGAGTGAAAATTTCATTCTGGAAATATCTCCCAGAATGTGGCTAAGCCGTGTCTCAGCAACATCCTTTTTTCCTGAGCGCTGCTTCTGCAAGTCTAGCAGAAGAACGTTCGTGAAGCAAGGTAGAAGAGGAGGTACTGACGCAAGTAAAGCTGTGGAGAGGGGGGGGCGGGGGGGGGGGGGGGCGCTAGTCCCGCAGGGGTAGCTCAGTCGGGCCACTAGTTTGCGAAAGGAAAATATCAGGAGTTCTATCCTCTGTTTTGCAGACTGTTGTATTTTCATTAAGTAATGTCATATGGTATAATGTTCTGGAGTAACTGACGTTTAAGACATAATGCCTCCATTGCTCAATAGCGTGCTGTAAGGATAATAAGTCGTGCTCACCTTCTTCGTCTTGTTGAAGTTTGTTTAAGGAATTGAGCATTCTGACTATTGCTTCACAGTTTTGCTTATTCCTTGATGGAGCTTACTGTAAACAGTTCACTACAGTTCAAAAGGAACAGTGATGTACTTAATTGCAAAACCAGAACGAAAGCCGGCCGGAGTGGCCGAGCGGTTCTAGGCGCTACAGTCTGGAACCGAGAGACCGCTACGGTCGCAGGTTCGAATCCTGCCTCGGGCAAGGATGTGTGTTATGTCCTTAGGTTGGTTGAGTTTAAGTAGTTCCACGTTCTAGGGGACTGATGACCACAGAAGTTAAGTCCCATAGTGCTCAGAGCCATTTGAACCATTTTGAACAGGAACGAAAAATGATATCCTTTGCTCCATGTTAAGGTTGTCATTAGCACAAAATGGGATGCGCACTGCTGCAACAAAAGATTTTGGTCACTTACCCAGTGGTACAAGAAGCCTGACAGACAACAAAGTAAATTTTGAAAAGAAACTGAAAATGTTTCTCCTTGACACCTCCTTCTATTCCGTAGAAGAATTTCTGTTATTTCAATGTGTATAACATGGTGGGTCCGAATTGTTAATCCTTTAAAACAAAAAAAGTTTATAAATGTTCAGCATGTAGCAATATTTACAAATTAATTTGCCATGTGAACTCTTCTCACTGTAAATTAATGATATTTCTTCAGTGATTCACTCCTGCAACTACCATCTATATGCCGACGACATCCAACTGTACATATGTGCAAGCCCCAAAAACATTGCTGACGCAGTAGCGAGTTTGAACGCAGATCTTTGCTCTGTTTCTCGATGGGCAAAGACCCTAGGTCTGAAACTAAACCCCAAGAAATCCCAGGTCATACTTATATCTCATCCAAAGTTAATCAGCCGGTACTTTCGCGAAACAGTCCCTCAAATACTCCTCAATGGTACCCAACTACCATACCAAAAAACAGTAAAATACCTTGGAATATTCTTGGATGAACACCTAAACTGGGAAGAACAAACAGTCACAGCCTGCCGGAAATCGCTCTCCTCCCTACATGCAATTCAAAAATTTAGAAAAATATTTCCAACACATGTTAAACAAAAATTAGTCCAAACACTAGTCTTGCCTAATCTTTACTACTGTGATGTAGTTCAACACGGCACAAATAGTGAAACTTCTAGATGCCTCGAGCTAGTGATGAATGCTTGCGTTAGATACGTGTGCAATATTCGGTTGTATGATCAAATCAGTCCTTCATACTCCCAGCTAGGTTGGATACGCCCACATAAGGCACGCGATCTCCACACGATGTGGTTACTTCATCGATTTCTTAGCCACTGGTGCCGCCAATACTTATCTTCTCACATTAAACACCTATCATCATTCCAAAATCGCAATACCAGATCGGATACGTGTAGCATCTTGGCTGTACCCTTACATAACACAAAATCTTTCTCCGTGTCATTCTCCATCTCAGCCATACGACTATGGAACGCGCTCCCCGGTGATCTACGTCTCATCCAGAACTACTCAACATTCAACAGGGAACTCAAAACTTACATATTAGGGACGGTATAGCCACCATTGTTGTGCCCCTCTCATCTCCTTCTTTCTCCTTTCCATCACAGCTTCGAATTTTACCAATCTATTTCTCTTCCTCTAACCTATCTACCTCTTATATATCTCTTTTACCCCATTCTATCGTCTTTTGTCTCTGCTCGATGAGAATAACTCACAAGCTGCAAGAACATGACGAGAAAATTCCCAACTAACAATAGGACGGACATTCACAAAAGAAAAGTATGTTTACTTTCATATACACAGTCATTACTATTATTATTATTATCATTATTATTCTTGATTGTTATAATTATTTTTTATTGTTATAGTTATCATTGTACTACTCTTACAATCTCTGTTTTTTTCTTTAACATCAATACTGCATAATACGTTATATGTCCTTAATGTTCTGTAGAAACTGTAACTCGTTCAATCTGAATATGCCTGGTTAGGTGTAAGAGAGGGCCTGAAGGCCCTAATCTTGCCAGGTAAAATAAATGCATAAATAAAATAAATAAATAAATAAAATGCCTCGTCTCACATCATTACTATTTATTGTGCAGAATGGTCCGCAGGACATGAAACTAACTGACCTATCTGACCTATCTTTAAAGCTTTCACTCTTAGCTGAGGTCTCGGTGCTGTTATTGCAGTCGCCTACTTGGATCGCCATCCGGTCTGTTGCCATGTCAAAACAGTGGGCTCTATGTACATTCCTGTTTTCAAGTTGATGTACGTTACTCGCTGAATTACTACAGACCCTTCGGGGAACATTTTCCAGAGTGGAGCAACACAACGGTACGGTATCATTTATCCGAAAATTCTTGTTCTCCTCTTCTAACTCGTTCTTGAAAAACGATAAAGTAAGCTGAATGATGTTGACTCTGCAGTGGGCCACAGGCAACCATAGGAGTTTAATTTCCTTGTACACTGAGCGCAGTACACTTTCCAAGAGGTATTTTTGTGATCTGAAATGCGGTTGTGCGTGACCCAATTGGCATCTTTAATAAATTCCTCAGACGATGTGGCAGTAGATGGATGCTCTGAATTATCATTTTTCATCCATTCAATAACAGAATCCTTCTTCAATTTCATAGATGAATTTAGTGATACCGGATCTCTCATCGTGATCTGCAACAATCGCCGATCTGTTTGGTAATTTTTCGAGAATGTTCCTCAGCCACTCTTCGTAGTGTCTGGTATTCATCTCTGAATGATGATCTGCACCTCCATTTCGCCCATTAAAACATAAGGCACCATTTTGCACGAGTCCATCATCGTTCCTAGTGAGTCACATTAAATCCTTTTCCAGAGGCGGAGTGTCATTCCACGTTTGTACACTTAATCTGTGATAATCGTATACAATTTTACGATCCATACGGCATTTTTTTCTTCCAGTCATCCAAACTTTCTGGAATGATTAGCACCACAGCAACTTTTATTAGTGTGATCATTAGTTCATCCAGTATTTAGAAGATATCTTATTTCCGGCAAGTACTCGTCTCTTTTTCCTGTTACTCAGTTATTTTCCTCCAGCACAGGTTTTCTGTTGAACTTTTTGTATCTGAATTCCAATTTACGAACAGGTCGCCAAAGGGTTGTTTCAGTCATATGAGGAAAGTCTGTCACTTCTGTCATAACTTTTCCAATATGGCAGCTACTGCTGGAAACTGCTTTCCCACAATGAAGTCGTGAATGCTCGTTCTTGTCATTCCCTGTGTAGACTCGTCGAATCCAAACTTCTGTCGCCTGCCAGAACTCTTTATTGGTGATACAAGACATGATGTTTCTATATATTCTCTCGAAATTCGCTTCACTGCAGTTTCGCTTGGACTTTTCTTGGCTGCGATAGGAAAATACGCGAGTGCTGTTCTTTTTCGGCCTCTAAGATAGCATGCGCACTGATCACCATAGACTTTTATCAACTCTGCAAATTACGCACGGTTTTACACAAGTACAAGGCAACTAATTATGTTACGAGGACTGTTTCACACATCGAAAGGGAGAACTCTTGTTTCGATGTAAATACTGCAAAATTGAGCAATGAGATGGAAACACTCTTCAGTAATATACGTGAACACACGACTCATGAAGGCGCTAAAGCATATAAATTAATGATATGATATTAGCATTTTGTGAAGATTTATATGCATACGGACATAACAACTGTGGAAACCAACAACAGAGCTTGCGTGTACACTTTTTGCCTTGTTATAGTGTACAACTATTAGGCGAAATTCGGCACTCTACATCCACCATTATCAATACAAAATGACTAATCGGAAAGCAACAAAAATTCGGCTGTAAGTAGAGAATAGCTGTATCTTTAAATTGTGCAGAGGAAATTTATCTCCTAATTACGACCTGACTTCGATGACCGTTCAAATTTGACACAGCCAAAAAAAAAAAGGTTAAAAAAGACGCTTTCTCTAAAATATTCCGCGTACGTCACCCCCATTTCAACTAAAATGTAATATTCATACGCTAAATGAAAATAGGCATTTTTATGATTCCTGAAAAGTACACTTAAGTTTATGTTCCTTATGCGATATAACAAGAATATGAGTTTAAAGCCAGGAGTCAATCATTATGGAAAGGGTAATACTACATGGTATCCTATTAGAGGGTTAAGTTTTAAAGTATTCTCGCTCCTGCAATTACTCGTTACTTTCAGTTTTCTATGGCTTGTTCTCTGACGACTGTGTGGGCTCACCACAACATGCCGTTTAATAGAGCTTGTAACAGTGTCACACCTTCACTGAGAATAGGAATCTCATCAGCTAGTTTTATCATTGACAACGTTTCATCCAGAATTTTAATCCCAGTACTGAATACACTCCTGGAAATGGAAAAAAGAACACATTGACACCGGTGTGTCAGACCCACCATACTTGCTCGGGACACTGCGAGAGGGCTGTACAAGCAATGATCACACGCACGGCACAGCGGACACACCAGGAACCGCGGTGTTGGCCGTCGAATGGTGCTAGCTGCGCAGCATTTGTGCACCGCCGCCGTCAGTGTCAGCCAGTTTGCCGTGGCATACGGAGCTCCATCGCAGTCTTTAACACTGGTAGCATGCCGCGACAGCGTGGACGTGAACCGTATGTGCACTTGACGGACTTTGAGCGAGGGCGTATAGTGGGCATGCGGGAGGCGGGAGGCTCAACACGTGGGGCGTGAGGTCTCCACAGTACATCGAAGTTGTCGCCAGTGGTCGGCGGAAGGAGCACGTGCCCGTCGACCTGGGACCGGACCGCAGCGACGCACGGATGCACGCAAAGACCGTAGGATCCTACGCAGTGCCGTAGGGGACCGCACCGCCGCTTCCCAGCAAATTAAGGACACTGTTGCTCCTGGGGTATCGGCAAGGACCATTCGCAACCGACTCCATGAAGCTGGGCTACGGTCCCGCACACCGTTAGGCCGTCTTCCGCTCACGCCCCAACATCGTGCAGCCCGCCTCCAGTGGTGTCGCGACAGGCGTGAATGGAGGGACGAATGGAGACGTGTCGTCTTCAGCGATGAGAGTCGCTTCTGCCTTGGTGCCAATGATGGTCGTATGCGTGTTTGGCGCCGTGCAGCTGAGCGCCACAATCAGGACTGCATACGACCGAGGCACACAGGGCCAACACCCGGCATCATGGTGTGGGGAGCGATCTCCTACACTGGCCGTACACCTCTTGTGATCGTCGAAGTGACACTGAATAGTGCACGGTATATCCAAACCGTCATCGAACCCATCTTTCTACCATTCCTAGACCGGCAAGGGAACTTGCTGTTCCAACAGGACAATGCACGTCCGCATGTATCCCGTGCCACCCAACGTGCTCTAGAAGGTGTAAGTCAACTACCCTGGCCAGCAAGATCTCCGGATCTGTCCCCGATTGAGGATGTTTGGGACTGGATGAAGCGTCGTCTCACGCGGTCTGCACGTCCAGCGCGAACGCTGGTCCAACTGAGGCGCCAGGTGGAAATGGCATGGCAAGCCGTTCCACAGGACTACATCCAGCATCTCTACGATCGTCTCCATGGGAGAATAGCAGCCTGCATTGCTGCGAAAGGTGGATATACACTGTACTAGTGCCGACATTGTGCATGCTCTGTTGCCTGTGTCTATGTGCCTGTGGTTCTGTCAGTGTGATCATGTGATGTATCTGACCCCAGGAATGTGTCAATAAAGTTTCCCCTTCCTGGGACAATGAATTCACGGTGTTCTTATTTCAATTTCCAGGAGTGTATTTAGTTTATTTTCTTCAAAAAAAAAAAAAAAAAAAAAAAACAATGGTGCAAATGGCTCTGAGCACTATGCGACTTAACATCTAAGGTCATCAGTCCCCTAGACTTAGAACTACTTAAACCTAACTAACGTAAGGACATCACAAACATCCATGCCCGAGGTAGTATTCGAGCCTGCGACCGTAGCAGCAGCGCGGTTCCTGACATCATCTGTATTCAATTCTTCTGTGTATTATTCTTGTCAGCACCTTGGATGCATGAGCTGTTAAACTGTCTCTGACTTTGTTGTCTTAGAGTTCTGTGGATGATTTTCTCCCGTTAAGTGTCACAGACTGTACGGACTGACTTTAATATCCTCTTTCTTATTGTGTCTGTGTTTCCGTGTAGATCTTCATTCCTCCTATTCGTCCAGTTATTATCATCGTTCTCTTTTGGTCCTAAAACTTTTCTTAGTATTTTCCTTTCTTTGTCTTACAGTTCTTCTTGTTCTTCCTTCTTATTCACTGTTAGGCATTCAGATCCGTAAAGCACTTCCGGTTTAATTAGTGTTGCGTAGTGTTTCATTTTTGCATGGAATGATAGTGATCTTTTATTATATCGGTTTTGGGTGAGTTTGCATATGAGAATTCCATTTTCTTCGATCTTTATTTATTTCGCGTGTCATGTAACCAATTAGACAGTATCCATTGTCCCAAATGCTTAAACTCTTTTGATGTTTCCGTTTAGTGTTTGTATATGTCATTCTCTTTTGTATTTTCGTTCATTGCGTTCCGTTTTCTCATATGATATTTGTAATAAGGTTTTAGGTGAAATTTCATGAAGTGTTCCTATCATTATTTTTGCATCTCTCTCATGACCTTGTCTAAGAGCAGACTGAAAAGAATCAGTGCGAGCCCATCGCTCTGCCGAACTCCTGTGTCCTGTGTCAGTTATAAAGGGTTCAGAAACTTTTTCTAGAAATTTAATTTTAGAAGTTTGGTCTGTGAGTGTCTGTACGACTAATTGTCTTGTGGTGTTGTAGATGCTTTCTTCTTCCAGTGCTAGGAATACTATCTGTCTGTATACAGAATTGTAGTTACCGGAAGACTTGTAGCTGAGATAGTCCGTGAGGCCAGATTACGAATGTATCGTCTGCATACCGAAAAAACCGCGAGGGCTCGTAGACTGCCTATTCCGGTGCTTCTTCTCCAAATGCCTCCACAAACAAATTGGCCACCGCTGGTGATAGTGGGCGCTGATAACTACTCCACACGTTTATTCGTAATAATTTTCGTCGAACGGAAAATAGGTTGCGTAAGCGTGAACTCGAACAGTTTTGTTAGCGCAGGCTCACTTTTCTCCTATGAGGCTTAGGGAGTCTCATAGTGATACACTTGGAAAGAGAGATTCAAAGTCGAAGCTCACCATAAAAATCTTCTATGCCCAGACGGAATTTTCTGGGGCTGCTGGATGAAATGCGCCGAATTTAATTTGTAGTACTGGTATTTGCCCACAAAGTAACTGAGTATCGATGTCAGGTGTTACGCTAATTCATATATTGGTGTGCCAGTGTTGATAACTATTGGACTACAGTATTTGCAAGATTGTGTCCTGTCATTTCGGAATCCTGAGGCAAGCTGTTGCCGACCGATTGATCGATAATGTTTCCCTATTCACTAATTCTTACACTGCCTACACCATTATTTGCAGCCCGCTCCATTTCCCTATGCACAGTTACCAAATTACTACTTTGAAAATTAGTTAATTCATTATACACTTCTTTCGTCTTCACTGTCATTTCTCAGTTTACTTTGGAGCCTAGTATTACGTTTTTCACACGCCATAATTGTCACAATATTTCACCCGATAACACAGAAGACCACAATTTGAAGAGCAAAAATAAGAGAAAACATTAACATAGCACTGAAAATAATATCTCGTTAATTGCAAGCACAGCTGCGAAATACTTGCTACAAATCTACATGCATGCCACAACTGTTTTACTGTACAACAATGAAAAACTACAACTACAAAGGAAATTCTCTCTATAATTACGCGCTAGCAATAAACAATAGCTACACTAATTACAGAAACTACAAGAAAAAATTACAAGATTCCAGTGAGGTATCCTCGCTAAGGGTCGATATATAAAACGTCCCCTTTGAAAAATGCATACATGACTGTGCTTAAACTGAGACAATTTTTTTTTTTTTAAGCGCAACGCAATCTGACTTTCAGTAATCCCTAAAGAGAATGGTCCTGACTAAATCAACCTATACGTTTCACAAATCACTTACCTCACAAAAATCTTCGTTACTCAAACTACTGCAATATAGCGAGCGCCACTAATGCCAGCTAAATAAAAGATTCAATCTACGGAAGGCACTAACTACTGATAGCCATAGTTAGCAAATGAAAGATTTTGATACAGAACAAACAATGTATTTACCTCAATAGTGTTCAAAAGTCGTAATGTATATAGCAGTTCATGACATCCAGTCTTACAAATTTCAAAACTCCGCCATCTCTCTCCCCCACATCCGCCACGGCTGGCAGCTCACCTCCAACTGCAAAAAGCTACGCGCTTTTAACAGCCAACTGTCCAACACTACAATGGCAGACAACAATGCAAACTAGCCACAGACTGCACACAGCACAGCCAGTGATTTTCATACAAAGCGCTACGTGGCGTTACCAATAAAAAACCTAAACAGCCTACTTACAATTGGTGTGCCAGTGTTGATAACTATTGGATGAAAAGCCATTCCTTCCATGTGGACTTAAGGCAGTCAGCAAAGTCTACAGGGTGCAACAGTACCTGGATGTAGTTTCTTCACATTCGTGTCCTGGAAAGTGCATTGGAGAAGCTCGCTGGTCTTTCGCTTTACTCGGTTAGTAGGATCGTCTTCGTTTCTCGTGTATGAGTTGTTCTCAACAGGTTATATAACTTCTGCTTGTTGACACGACATGGTGTCAGAACCGTACAATTCCCTTATTCTACTGGGAGGATGACTATCTCAGATTCTTCTCGAAGCTGCTTAAGTGCTTTTTGCACTGCCTTGGAGATGTTCGGCTTCGGTGAAACAGCCCTGGTAAGCGTACGGCATGTTTTATATCGTATTTCCTGTGCAGAGTCTCATGGAAGTGGATGAACGACCTGTTCCCACAATACTGATAAATTCTGCTGGTCGTATAGTCGTCGGAGTCGGTGCGAAATTTGTAACTTTTCCTATTATCTAGAGGATAACATCGTCTGATACTTTATCTGTGTAGCTGGTGATGTATGATTGATGACAGTTGTTTGAGGTTCTTTTTGAGGTGATTTAGTCGCAAAGCTTTCGTATTTAGCTATTGTCTGCAGGCGGCCGGTTGCCACGCTTTGTGGGCACCTATACATTCCCAAGAAACAGGGTAGAGTGTTGACGCCGACTGTAGCGAAGAGAGAAGAGTTATGCTGAGGTCTCGTCGAGTCTGTGTCGAGGGTACCAGAGCCAAGCTGGAGCATCTGGTCACCTGGTTTACGGCTGGAGTTCTGATGCGATGAACTATCTTCGGAAAAAATGGTTTGTTTCGGTCCTATCGGCAACACAAGGGAGCCCAAAAGACGCTCCTTCCTGTTCCGAAGCACGTCGACGTGACACTAATTACTTGGTAAAATCCATTTAGGACCAGGATTGTTTTATATCACACCACTTAGCTGTCATCCATGTGCAAGCTCTGCAAGTCTGTAGAGTTACTTTTCATCAGTTATCATTATCATCAGCCATTTGATATCAAATCCTGGATTAAGGTTCCCTCTAGACTTTAGGAAGGAGTGCAGTGTTCAGCTGTACGCACTGGGGTTGCTCTTGCATTTGTCTCTAAGATAAATTTCTTTGTTCCCATTGCTGCAGCGTCTCGCAATATCTTCCAGAAGCGAATACGAAGTGGTATTATACAAAAGTGGCTCTGAGCACTATGGGACTTAACATCTCAGGTCATCAGTGCCGTAGAACTTAGAACTACTTAAACCTAACTAACGTAAGGACATCACACACATCCATGCCCGAGGCACGATTCGAACCTGCAACCGTAGCGGTCGCGCGGGTCTAGACTGACGCGCCTAGACCCGCTCGGCCACACCGGCAGGCTATTATACAAAATCGAAGTCATTCCACACGCTTAGACCCAAATCTTTGAGGTTCGCCGATGACATGGTAATTCTGTCAGAGACAGCAAAGGATTTGGAAGAGCAGTTGAATGGAATGGACAGTGTCTTGATAGAAGGATATAAGATGAACATCAACAAAAGCAAAACAAGGATAATGGATTGTAGTCGAATTAAGTCTGGTGATGTTGAGGGAATTAGATTAGGAAACGAGACACTTAAAGTAGTAAAGGAGTTTTGCTATTAGGGGAGCAAAATAACTGATAATGGTCGGAGTAGAGAGCATGGAGTATAGCCATGAATGGAAGTGAAACATGGACGATAAATAGTTTGGACAAGAAGAGAATAGAAGCTTTCGAATTGTGGTGCTACAGAAGAATGCTGAAGATTAGATGGGTGGATCACGTAATTAATGAGTAAGTATTGAATAGGATTGGGGAGAAGAGAAGTTTGTGGCACAACTTGACCAGAAGAAGGGATCGGTTGGTAGGACATGTTCTGAGACATCAAGGGATCACCAATTTAGCATTGGAGGGCTGCGTGGAGGGTAAAAATCGTAGAGGGAGACCAAGAGATGAATACACTAAGCAGATTCAGAAGGTTGTAGGTTGCAGTAGGTACTGGGAGATGAAGAAGCTTGCACAGGATAGAGTAGCATGGAGAGCTGCATCAAACCAGTCTCAGGACTGAAGACCACAACAACACACCCAAATAATGAAACTGTTCAAAAGTCGTAGCTAAAACGAGTGTTTTTACATCAGATGTAAGAATGAGTATTTGTAAGTTTTATGACCGCCCGCAGTTTGCTGATGACTGGATATTTTGGTGACTTTTCCTCATGCCTGTGAACTACCGCTTGAAAATGGCCTAATAATGGAACCTTACCAAAAGTGCAAGTATGATTATAGCCGAAGGTATAATATTATCATTAAAGAAATTTTGTACGTGTTTGATAGCTGTCCGAAGAAAACACCTAACGACGAATATATTTCTTGAGTCACTGGTAACAATGTGACATTTAAAGTTCTAGTTAACAAGTTACTATGTGCGCAAAGTCATTGTAAACTTCCCTTGCTTTTTCCACGTTCTCAAGTTCCAATCCTGTCTCTGGAGTCCGAGATTTAACCGCCAGTGTGCTCAGTGAAATGCAGACTTTCGTGACGGAGATTGCGTGACATTTTATCCTGTAACGATCCTGGTCCAATTACGTTGTTTGATATCATGTCAAGTAATTTATATCACCGATGGGATCCCATCACGTATCCCATCATACGGGACCCTCTGTGTAGATTGGTAACAGCATAATACGGACACAGTAGCCGATGAACATTTATGAGCCCATCAATTTCAGCCGTGGTGCCTTTCGTGCTTCGCACGCCGATCAATGTGCTCTACGTCCCAGTGGCGTTTCTCGGGTTATTGTGAGCTATATCTAAGACCGCAACGAATCGTTCGTGTTGACGGCACACATATCAAAATAAATTTCCCCCATATTGTTGTGCAACAGTTATTTACAGCTGTAACAATCGTGTAGCCTGTATTATCATACCTGCCACGCATTGCCTGTCATGCATCTTCATGCACTCACTGTATTATGGCTTGCAATCGAATTCGGTGTTCCCTGGGTCACGCTGCCGGTACTAACTAATAAGTCCGTCTCAGCCTTAGGATTTAAGTATGCTGAGTCTGAAAACAATATTCATCTATTCTGTAACAAACTAACAGCAACTCGAGTTGAATGCACATGTTAATATTGTTCCTGTGCTCCATAAATTTGCAGTGTCTACTGCAGATTCGACTTTTGTACCTTTTTATACACCTAAAAAAGACTTCCAGTCCTATGAACTTCTTGGAGACCCGAAATACCTCTTCTTTAAAACCATTCAACAGCCCAAATCACGTCAGATATTTCTTTATTTGAGACAACCGGTTTCAATAAACTTTGCTGTCCTCTTGTGCGCAAGGTTCAGCGTAAAATGAACACGTTTTACATGAAAATGTTTAAGATGTGAAGTTGACGCCAAAGTCTGTTGAAACCGGTTATCTCAAATAAATGCGATCTTGGCTGTTGAATGGTTTTTAAGAATTAAAACTGATCTCTCTTCACTACTCTCAAAATCAGAAAATTAAACGAAAAACGACAGTAATCAACTTTGGTTCCTCAGACAGTGATGTGGGGAAACTAAACTTGCTTTGCTTGTCGTTGAGTTCCATTAACCAATAGATAAGTTATAAGATGGATATCGACAAATGTAAAGCTATTTTTGACAGCAAAATAACTATCGAAGAAGTGAGGATATAAAAATTGGACTGCTATAGCAAGAAAGGTAATACAGATTTCTTGTATGCCTAGCCGAGTGATATCGTCAAAATGGAGCGACGTTTTGATGAGTGTCGCTCCCATCTTCTTCTGGCGAAGTGCTGAGACAGTATCTTGATATCCTGAAAACATTAATTGGAAGAACATTCAGGAAGTTCAAAATGGCTCTGACCACTATGGGACTTAACATCTCAGGTCATCAGTCCCCTAGAACTTAGTACATAAACCTAACTAACCTAAGGATAACACACACATCCATGCCCGAGGCAGGATTCGAACCTGCGACTGTAGCGGTTGCGCGGTTCCAGACTGACGCGCCTAGAGCCGCTCAGCCACACCGGCCGGCCCTTCAGGAAGTTTAGCCATCCAAATATCGGGGTGATTTACAAAATCCTCGTTCGACCAGTTCCTGAATTTTCCTCGGCGATCTGAGATTCTTACCCGATAGGAAAGATAGACAAAATGACACCGTCTCAACACTTCATCAGAAGAAATAGTGTCAGTATTCTGGCCTCACGGTTGACAATGGCAGATTTCATCTCACTAATTATCTTAATTGATGCTGCTTTTCGGCTATGCTCTTAACAAAGGCCGGACTGACATTATTTTTTTTAAATCTTTATTTCTAACAAAATGTTTTTTATACAATAAAACCCACCACCTTATGAATTAGTGGGTCATGATATAATACATTACTTAGGTACAGCTTATACATTTCTAATTCTAATCTACAGACAGTATTGTTAGTTGAATGGGCAGACCTACTAATTAACAAATCTGCTACTCCTAATATTACTACTTACACTAGTCTCTACTGCCTGCAGCGTTACAAACATGCCAGTAAATATACAATCCTACTTGTGTGCCTTGCTCACCGAGCTAACCCCGGCGAACGCGCCCTGGCACAGGGCAGGCCAGTACTTTTGTCCGCTGCAGGTTTCTATCTTAATTCCTATTCTAATTTCCTAACCTAATGAACTATTCTAAGTCAAAATCGGTGCGTTGTCAAGTCCGGTATGGTCGCCCCTCTCCCCCTATCCTGCACGTGGCGGATTCCAACTTTACCAGTCGACCAGTCCACGCACAGGCGGTACGGGATTGGGGTATTGACCTAGTATGTGATTTCTTTAAGTCTTAAAGCTCTCTCAGATATTGTGTTAGGACCTTTCGTGATACCTCATTTGCCAACTGATTTGGCAGTCGAAAGGTCTCGTCTTGTCTTAATAACATATAAGTGTCATGGTTGGGTAGTTGTTGTCTAAGTGTAGCTGCTACATCATCGAAAAGGGGGCACTCGTAGACCACATGGTCGGGAGTTCCCTCCGATGCACCACAGTCACACGTAGGCGTTGCCCTCTTCCCAAACCGACATAGATACGTCGGGTAAGGCCCATGTCCAGTGAGAAAGTGGAACAAACCCCTAGTTGGTTCAAAATAACCCATGCTCATTCTTTCCCTCACATTCGGCAGGAAGCTGAAAGTTCTTCTGCCGGATTCCTCTGCCTCCCAAACTTCTTGCCATAGCTCTTCACTCCTCTTACGTATCTCGCCCTTATCCCTAACCCTAACTCCCAAGATTTCTTCTACTTTCTCTATGCCCCCTTTCTTTGCCCAATACCAAGCACCCTGTTCCCTGATTTTGATGTCCAGAGGACAAAGCCCCATTATTACTAATAGCCCCCCCCCCCCCCCCCCCCCGGAGATGTTCTGTATGCCCCCACAGATCTTAATATCATGTTCCTTTGAACCCTTCTCACCGACATGGCGGGCACAACCCTCGTGAGCCTGTGTGCCCAGACTCCCGCGCCGTAACCCACTATTGATGTTAATATGCTATTGTGATACAATTTGATAAGGTGAGGGGGGAGATGAAATCTTTTATGACCTATGGTGATGAGGTTATTGAGGATTTGCAGAGCTCTTTGTGTCACGGTTTCAATGTGCTTTCCGAAGTTCCACCTTTCATCGATGATGATCCCTAAGTAACGTCCCTCTCGTCGTCGGAGTACTGGTGTGCCCTCAATTCTTACAGTCGGGTTTCTTAATAGCTGTCCCTTTAGTAATAGATAGGTTGATTTGGTCTTGGTATTACGGCACCATGATATTAGTTGTGTCATGGCTCTGTCTACTTTAGGTTCAATGTCCTCGCGACTTCGGCCGCCAACCAGTAGAAGGAGGTCATCAGCGTAGGCTATCACCTCTAGCACATCTTCATTCTGTTGCAATGCATTTAGAAGTGGCTCCATGTGGATACCCCAAAATAGGGGACCTAAGAGGGAACCCTGGGGACATCCCTTTGTTATGGGTTTTCCAATCCCCCCGCTAGGGGATGATAGCCAGACCTCCCGATCTACACAATAGCTCCTAAGGCAACCGTATAGCGGCCCTGGGCACTCTTTCTCCCGCAAGCAGGAGAAGAGCGAAGGCCACCACAGGTTGTCAAAGGCGCCACTAATGTCCACCATGATGCCGACGATGTACTTGCACGGGGCCGAACCACAGACCTCGGCCGCCAGGGCGATCGCATCAGATGCGGAACGCCCAGGCCTGAAGCCAAACTGTCTGTCGCTCATCCCGTGCAGCACTCGGTGGGCAGTCAGCCTATCAGCAAGCAGCTTTTCAAGGATTTTCCCGAACACATCCAGAAGGCAGATGGGTCTGTAAGACTTTGCCTCAGCTGGATCTTTATCGGGGCCTTTCTTAATGATTACAACGTTTGCTGCTTTCCAGATCCTCGGGAATTTGCCTTGCCGAAGGCACTCGTTGTACAGCTGGGTTAAAGGAGCGACCAGTTGTGGGGCCAAGAACTGCACCACCTCCGCCACAATGCCGTCTGGCCTGGGGGCTTTCCCTCTCTTTATTGTCTTTATGAGGGCAGCGACCTCCTCCTCCGAGAAAAGGAGGACTGCCTCATCATTTGTATAGTCATCCAGATCCAAATCCCGCAACCGTCGCTGTTCCTCAGTATCCTCTGTTCTGTCGTCGTCAGGCAACAGGGATCGGAGTAGGACCTCAGCAGTCTCCTGCCATGAGTCCGTCATCCCATCGCCATGCCTGACTGTGGACAGCATCATTGGGGAGCGGATCTTTTCTCTTACTAGTTTGTACGGAATCCCCCATGGATCCAAGGCCAGCTGATTGGTCACGAAAGTCTCCCAGCTTCTGACTCGGACCGCTTTTAGTTCTTTCTGAAATCTTTCCTTTGCCTCCCGGTATAGCAGTAACCATCTCTGCTTCTCCCACCAGACGACACTGCGCTGGTAGTGCCTCCGCAGCCTTCTGACAGACTGACGCAGCTCCTGCAGCTCAGGAGACCATGGTGTCGGCGAGGCCGCCATGGCCGTCCTCCTAGTTGGCACGGCCGCCTTCATCGCTCTAGTCACTGCACACACCAGTTCCTCAGCTCTGTTGTCAATGTCAATTTGTCTGTCACCATCCGGTAACGGAGGAATGTCACACTCTCTGGCTAAGCGTTCCCAGTTGGCTTTCCTGAAGTTCAACTGCACCTCCCACCCCATGGCCCAGTGGCACTCCCTGCTCCCTAAGGTAAAAGTGATAAGGTTGTGATCGCTTGTGGTGGCACTGTCTATCACCTTCCAGTTCTGTATTAGGTTTGCCGCATTTGGCGTGACCAAGGTCACATCGATGTTCGTGCCTTGCCCCCCTCCCGCCGCATAGGTGGGAGAGTTTCCCGGTTTGTTTGCCACCACAAGCTGCAACGACATAATCACTTCTTCCACCTTTCCACCATTTTCGTCCCTTGTGCCACTGTACCATAGGGGGGACTTCGCATTTATGTCCGCAGTTATAACAACTCTCCGTCCCTGCAACGCCATAGCTACTCTCGTTAGATGGTCTAAATGTATGTCAATATCATCTCCATATTGGAAATACATGTTGATGAGTATTATAGTGCCTGCTGGAGATTGCAGTTCTATGACGTTGCAGTGACTGTTTGAGTACTGCGAAAGTAAGGTTGCCTGTAGTTTTTTGTTGGTGATTACCACAGCTGCTTTGGGGGCACCCCCACAGCTGATGACTTGCCATGTGGTGGCCACAAAAGGAATTTTGCCAGCCAGAGAGTAAGGCTCCTGCAAACAGAGTACATCCAGTCTCCTCTCCTCCACTTCCCTACGGAGTTCCTGCATCACAAGTCGACTGTTGTGCGTATTTAGTTGGCCAACAGATGTCCTAGTCGTCATGGATAATATGTGTGTACTCGGTCATATGGCCAGGTCTTGTTCGGATCGAAAGTTATTCTTCCATTTGCCAACACTGATTGCACGTATATATCCTCTAAGTCAAATTTCTCTCCTCGTCTTTCAAATAGTTTCTTTAGCAGGTCACGCAGGGCTCCGAAGTCCGTGGGGAGATTCACCGACTTTAGCTGTATTCTATCTACAGCCTCCATCACCGAGAAGGTTACCTTTCTACCGTTCTCATGTCCAATTCGGACCACATGTCTCAAGGCAGTGGTCAGGGTTGCCGGCTGCTCCAGTCTTGCCAGTTGCATCGTAAATTCGAGGTTTGGGTACACCCTCACCGGATCAACAGGCGGAAGCCTGACAATTGATGTATCAGTGGTGCAACTTACACTCGAACTTGTGACTATATTTTCCTGTATGGGTGGTTTTTCAATTTTCTCCTTGGGGGTTGCCACTACCACAGGATGCCCTTGCCGTGGATGGTCTGTTTTCGGCTCAGATCCCCGGCTTCGAGGGGAGGAAGCCATGAGTGGCATGGGAAATTCAGTTTGCTGTCCTTTGTCTACCATGTATGCCTCTGTCAGGACAGCAGTGTCTGCTGTTTCGAGTTCTGAGCTCGAAAGCGATCTCAAAAATTCCCTGAACTTGTGAGCCCTCATAGCATCCCTCCTTCTCTTGCTCGGGGATTTTCGCTTTGGCATCCTGTAGGTTGTGTCAGACTCAGCCATAATCAATTCTAGATATTAGGCGTTGTTCTAACATCCTGTATGTAGGGCAACTCCGTCCTGTAGCTCCACATGGTTTTTTCCCTCTACTCTTACAGGGAATGCAAACACTAGCAGCCTTGCAGTCCTTTCGTACATGTCCGTTTTCACCGCACTTGGAGCACGCCGACCCCCTGGTGCAGTGCCTGAGAATGTGGTCCAAGTCCCCACAATTGTGGCAACGAGGTACCATGATGTAATCTCTTACATTAATTGCATGAAACCCGACATATAGTCTGCCCATTCCAGTGATTTGCTTCCACATTTGTGGATTTACCTCGGCCACGTGATGGACAACGTCCCGATCACGGGGTCCTGTTTTGAATTTGAGTTTAAATTTATTATTGAATTCTTCAGCATTCATGCATTCAAAATTTTGTCCCCTTATTGTCTCGCTTAACTCGTCGTTAGTCATGATAGTTGGCACATCGTACAATATCACCAAAGGATTCCTTTTCCGTGGAGGTTCACATTTCATTACTGCATTCAGTTTTTGGTTTTTTAGTAGTTTTTCTTTATCTTCTTCTGAGGCTACTTCTACTATTACAGAGTTCTTGCTGGGTTTAACTTTCTTGATTCTTATTTTGTCCTTTACAGGATCTATTGTGGTAGTTAAAAGTTCTTGTAGCTTTTTTACACTTGTGTCCTGTCCTGGCAGCGTCCGAAGAAAAACTGCCGTGTCTTGTCTCTTTGCTACCCTGTCGGTTGTATCTTTTGTGGTAGTTGGCTTGATGGGCGCTTGCGCAGCCACTGCCGCCCAGGATTTGGCTGGTTGTTTTCGCAGCCTGCTGTTTTCTTTCTCTAATTCCTCTAAACGGCCTTCTAATTTTGCATGGGCAATAGCCCAGGCCGAGAGTTCATTCTTAATAATGGTCAAGGCAGCCTGACTGATCTTACCATTTTTCACATTCTGATCAATCAACAGGGCGATTCTGTTATGCCTCTGTGCGACGGTTTCAATATCAACATCTGCCTGCCCCACCTCGTCTTGTGGAGAGGGATCAGGCACAGCGGAATCCCTCGAAGGCGCACTCGAATCACTCGTTATAGTTGTCGCCATGATTAACGAGTGATAAAGAAGAAAGTGGGAGCCCGTCTCTTGCCCCGGACCGGCTCCTCTGGCATGGGGGGGGACTTCTTGCAGCTCGCCCACCGACCTCGCCCCAAGGTCAAGGGCCCTATCGAACTGCCGGGTTCAGCACGCCGTTGCCAGCG
The DNA here is from genome assembly GCF_023897955.1 of Schistocerca gregaria. Taxonomy (NCBI): domain Eukaryota; kingdom Metazoa; phylum Arthropoda; class Insecta; order Orthoptera; family Acrididae; genus Schistocerca; species Schistocerca gregaria. Next base: position 1,167,812,139 of record NC_064920.1, read on the forward strand.
CACTGGTCCCCATCGATGGCTCCGTCATCGGCGATTTCACGCGACGCTCCTCGGCAACTGCACCCCGCACTCCGGAGAGGCGGATGCACCTCTCGCCCTTCGCCGCCTACTAGCCCGAGTTTCCACCTTACGGCCAAGGACCCACTCCTACTCAGGTGGCGGGCCGGTCCCCCAGACGTTCGGCGGTCTGGACCCAGTTAACCTGGCCCAGGCGATGTCACCACCTCCTGGGTTTGGCAGAACACGACCCGGTTACCCAGGGCGCGGCGAAGCACCCTTGCCGACTCGCGCCGCGATCCCACGCCGACAAACGAAGTCGCCGGCATGCAGAGCTCCTGCTGGTCTGGGCCCTGCGAACAGAAAGGGACAGATGTTCGTCCCTCGACACAGCTCCCCCTGTGCCACGCACCCTTCGCTTTCGCATCGGGTTGGGTCGCAGCTCTCCCTTTTGTCGCAAGGCAGAATGCCGAGCTTAACGTCTGGCACCACGGGAAGGCGGAAAGAGCCACTTGGGAAGGAGAGGCTATAAGAGACACATCACTTCCCCTGTGAGGACTGCCGCGGCACGCCCGTCTGGAAGCGATACGCCCCAGTGCGAGCCTCCGTGCCTTACGGCGCGCTGGCTACGGGCGGGCCCGCACCAAACGCGCCGTCGAGCGACCGACCTCACGCCAGAGGACTGACATTTGTCAAATAAGTTGAATTAGAAATCTTTCTGGCAGATTAAAACTGTGTGCTGGACCGAGACTCGAACTCGGGACCTTTGCCTTTCGCGGGCAAGTACTCTACGATCTGAGCTACCCAATCATGACTCATTCCCCCTCCTCACAGCTTTACTTCTGCCAGTACCTCGTCTCCTACCTTCCAAACTTTACAGAAGCTATCCTGCAAACCTGGCAGAACTAGCACTCCTGAATGAAAGGAGAGCTTCTGTGGAGTTTGGAAGGTAGGAGACGAGGTACTGGCAGAAGTAAAGCTTTGAAGAGGAGGCGTGAGTCGTGCTTGATTAGCTCAGATGGTAGAGCATTTGCCCGCGAAAAAGAGAGAGAGAGAGAGAGAGAGAGAGAGAGAGAGAGAGAGAGAGAGAGAGAGAGCACTTGCCCGCGAAAGGCAAAGGTCCCGAGTTCGAGTTTCGCTCCAGTACACAAATCTGCCAGGAAGTTTCATATCAGCGCACACTCCGCTGCAGAGTGAAAATATTCTGGAAAGTTGACTTAGCACAAATACTTAGCAATTTTGTCATGAACAACATTCTCCAGGGCTTTGGAAACAACAGTTGATATGCTGACTGGTCGGCAGTCACATGCAATTTTATATCTTAGTGACAGGTCAGACTATGCTTGTTTTCAGTGGAATGGGACACACTCCATTCGAACTATTCTTCTTTTCAATGGAATGGGACAAACTCCACTCACGAGAGAAAAACTGAATATATATGGTAAGACAGATATTGCGCTGAAACCCCCTGGCAGATTAAAAGTGTCTACAGGACCAGCCCTTGGATCTGGGACCTTTATGTTTCGAGACTAAGTGCTGTTTCAACTGAGCTTCCCAGACGACTGAGAACTTGTCCTCGCAGGTGTACTTCCGCCGCCGGCCGAAGTGGCCGAGCGGCTCTGGGCGCTACAGTCTGGAAACGCGCGACCGCTACGGTCGCAGGTTCGGATCCTGCCTCGGGCATGGTTGTGTGTGATGTCCTTAGGTTAGTTAGGTTTACGTAATTCTAGGTTCTAGGGGACTGATGACCACAGCAGTTGAGTCCCACAGTGCTCAGAGCCATTTTTGAAGTACTGTTATATCGCTGATATGGTCATCAGAGCAGGGGCAATAGTTCTTTCACACGCAGGTGCATCGGTCATCTTGACGCACTTTGTACTGCTTACAATGGATAGATGTATCCTAGTTAGGTCTGCAGCAGATAAATTAACTTCTTCCCTCCAGCCTTGGGTCTGGTATAGTCGTTGTAAACGTAAATTGAAGTGTGGTCTTTCTAAAGTGGTGTACCATGGCGATATGCTCAGGCAACAACACCCGCGAGTATCAGCGGTGTAAACACTTCCTCTTCCACGAGCGCCCGCATCAGGGACAACAGCTCCGAAACGCGGTACTGTCTACTGCAGTGCGCGCCGACTGGGCTACCCTAGCACGACTCCCGTCCTCAGAGCTCCACTGACGCCAGTACCTCGTCTCCTACCTTTCAAAGTTCACAGAAGGAGATGACGTACCTGTGGAAGTGAAACTCTAAGGATAGCTCACTGGGTAACTCAATCGATAGAGCACGTGCCCACTAACTGCAAAGGTCCCGAGTTCAAGTCTAGGCGCTGCAGTCAAGAACTGTGCGGCTGGTCCCGACGGAGGTTCGAATCCTCCCTCGGGCATGTGTGTGTGTGTGTTTGTTCTTGGGATAATTTAGGTTAAGCAGTGTGTAAGCTTAGGGACTAATGACCTTAGCAGTTAAGTCCCGTAAGATTTCACACACATTTGAACATTTTTTCAAGTCTCGATCCAGCACACCAATTTAATTTGACAGGAAGTTTCTTATCAGCGCACTCTCCGGTGCAGAGTGAAGATTTCATTCTGGAAAATAAAACAACGTACTGATCTCTCTCTCTTTAAGAGTTGTGCTCGGTTGCAAAATATGCTTTTCCGAGTTAAAATTCTCATCAGAACGGATATCTATCAATTTTAAAGTTTCGATCCTATCTATTATTTCCTCACCATGTGTTACACTTATCATTAATGTAGTACACCTTGACATGGAGAACTGAATGTGCTGCGTCCTTTAAAAATAGAAACCTGCCACCGCTTAAATTTTGATTAATTATCAGCATTGGCGGCCTAAGAAGTCACCCTTATTCTGCCAACATTCTTGTCAAAGAGGACGGAGGAGCGGATAGAGGTTCAGGGCACACTCTTGTACTTGGCACGGCAAACTGCCCCTCAAGACGGAAGTATCAGCAACGATCAACGGCATAAGGCTGCAGAAGGCAAATCAAACCACTGCATTAAAGACACATAACGTGTATCCACAGCACTAGTTGGGGCGTGCAATGTCAGAAGTTTCAATGTGGTAGGGTAACTAAAAAATCTGAAAAGGAAAATTCAGAGGCTCTATTTAGAGACATTAGGGGTCAGTGAAGTTAAGTCCCATAGTGCTCAGAGCCATTTGAACCATTTTTGTACTTCCGCCAATACCTCATCTGCTTTGAGCTGCCAGGACACATCCTGAGTTGTGCTTTGCTGAATGCTATCTCAGGAGAGTGTGGGGTTGTGAAGAACGTAATAGTCTAAAGATTCAGCACGTGTGTGCGACTCAGTTTGCGCAGAGTGAGCTGCGGCTTGGTCGTGCAAAAGAAACACCCCGTTGGACATATTCCCACAACACTTCGTCTGGACAGCCTGTCTGACTTACCATGGGATTTTTGTAGGTTGATCCTGTGACTGTGTGCCCCTTACGAGCCAGTTTGTTGACTTTACGTTTTGGAGTCCCAGAAACACTCGGTATCACCTTGTGCTACGACTGTTCAGTCTTCGCCTTTTTCCACATGTTTCCACTGCTTGCTTCGCTCCTTCGCTGCAGTAATCTTGATTGGCCTGACACAGTTGCAGGATTCTCTGGGTGCTTCGGTTCGGCGTTTTTTTTTTGTTTTTTATTTTTTAACGGATGTGAGCTCACCCGGCTAGCCGCGCGCTTGCAGAGCGGGAAGGCACGAATCCGCCCACCGGATTAGAGTCGAGGTCCGGTGTGCCGGCCAGCCTGTGGATGGCTTTCAAGGCGATTTTCCATCTGCCTCGGCGAATGCGTACTGGTTCCCCTTATTCTGCCTCAGTGACACTATGAAATGATAATTAAAGCAAGACCCTAAGCTGTTGACAGGCGTTGATATACATCAATTGGGACAGTTGAAAATGTGTGCCCCGACCGGGACTCGAACCCGGGATCTCCTGCTTTCCTGCTTACATGGCAGACGCTCTATCCATCTGAGGCGCCGAGGGCACAGAGGATAGCGCGACTGCATGGATTTATCCCTTGCACGCTCCCTGTGAGACCCACATTGCCAACCAAATGTCCACTCACTACATTCGTAGTGCCACTGCCCATTACACTCATTACTCGTGGCAGACAATCTGAGTCCAGTGACAGTTCGGGCAATGCGTGTGCATCTGCACAGAAGAAGAAGGTCAATGGCCAGTTAGCCTTAACTTTATATGGAGATGGTATCTGTTCTTTCGGACATGTCCGAAGACAGATACCATCTCCACATGTCAGTTGCACTATGTCGGCGATTGCTGCGCAAACAGTCTCCACATACGGTTACACCATAATTACTCTACCACGCAAAACGTTTGGGGTCACACTCATCTGGAATGAGACGTTCTCAGGGGGGGGGGGGGGGGGAGGAGGGGACGGTGTGCACTGGGGGTCGAACTGCACAATAACCCCAAGTTCGGTGTGGGGCGGCGGTGGCGTGAGTGGCCTACTGTACCCTGTTGTGGGGTTGTAAAGCACTGAGGGCTACGACGGGTTCAAATGGCTCTGAGCGCTATGGGACTTAACATCTAGGGTCATCAGTCCCCTGCCTAACTAACCTTAGGATATCACACTCATCCATGCCCGAGGCAGGATTCGAACCTGCGACCGTAGCAGTCACGCAGGCTACGACGGGGACGACGCCTCTCCGTCGTTTCTAGGTCCCCGTATCAATACACAATTCACACAATTTGATGTGAGCAGATGCGGCATACAGAGGCTGTGACATTTGTCATGCTCAAAATGTCGTGCTTTTAAGCCGAACACGGGGTCGTCCCCCCTTTTCACTCGGGCCCACGATGTCAGCTAGACAGGCGGTCACCTTCTGACATGGGCTGGGTCGGCCTCTGAAGGGCCGGGCGTCCCGCTGTGCGGCCTCTTTCCCGAACTAAAAGCCTCTGTGACCGTCGTATCTGGAATTTATGTGTGCACGCCCGCCTCGAGTATTTCAACCACGGTGCTCTCACTTGTCAATTGCATATCGTTTACATGAATTCATACAACATTGACTTTATCTTATCGAGTTTGGGTTCGAATGAAGCGTCTTGATGTCCGGAACTTGATTGTGAGGGCAGAATATGTAAACGACGACGTCTTACAATATAAATTATTCGTCTAAATAGACAATGGATGCACGTCCTTCAGTGCGGATGTACATGTACGCCCGACCTTCGGCGGGGATCTTAGAGTAGTGAGCGTGGGTGAAACGTGGGTCGTCCATGAGGCGTACTGAGGTATTCGCACAGTTGCGATAACCGCTGTGTCCTGGGTGCTTAGAAAAGAGAGCCCAGGTTCGGATCCCGGTCCGGCACACATTCTCATTCGTTGCCGCTGGTTCCGCGCAATTCCTCGATGCACCTGACATCACTAATCCCAACCCTTGCCTTTCCTTTGTCCCCCTCCACCTTCAGTTTACATATAACTGATTCACATCGACACGGGGTGTAGGGCACGACTCGGACTTCAACATACGTAAATAGGAAGAAAATCGAGTTTGAAAACGTTAGACGTGCTTTTAACCTTTGTATTGTCGTTAGTACTCAAAAAGCTGACAGTCTAACGATTAATCGCTTTGTTGCATAAGCCCGAGTTCAGTGGATCGATTCTCTGCAGTGGCAATTTTTTACATTCCCAAATAGCACTAGCAATAGATTTATCATGACAGTCCAAATTTACAAATTCCTCCTGGCTCCTCTCTCGCTAGACCGACGACCCTAATCTTGTAAACCTGCGGAGCATAATCGCCATCCACATTCGTGTGATTCTCTTCGGGTTCATAATCGTCTGCTGAAGACGAAACGACTTTCTTGGTTTATGGCGACCGATGTCCTTCCTCAGTTTCTCAGTTCAAGAGGGCTGAAAGTATTTTTTCTCCAGTATCCGTGTGTTCTTGTGTTGTCACTGCAGAACGGTTCGACGTGGTGAGATCGTTTTGGAGGAAGAGCTGTTAGCTATACACGACTGCCGTTTTTAATCGCACATTCGAAAATTCAATATAAAGCCATTAGTCTTTACAATCAGGTTCAACCTCTCTTACTAAAGAAAGACGTCACATCACTACACTCGTAAAACCAAACGTCTTGGAGGGTTGGGAAGCAACCTTCTCGGTAATGAAGTATTATCTGGGTTTGCGAACGCCCTTCTTTTTCTCCCTCCACCAACCGAAAGTTATTTGTGAACATGAGGCTGTCTCTGGCGCCTGAAAGCTGAGTGCAGGAATGCCTGAAAATTGGGTTTGTACTGTTCGTGACATTTGTAATAAGTACATCGTTACGATTACGTGGTAATGAAGGAGAAAAAAGCCATGAGTACCGGCAACAACATTCGATCCCCAGACCTCTCCCATGAAAGACTAAGCGCTTGATTTTCTCGCCTAGTCGCGCCCTGCACACCGTGTCATCATGAATCAAATTAGTGAGGTAAGTTCGTACGGCTCCCTTGTCAGGACAGATGCCTTCAGGATAGCTGTTGGAAGGCGGTCAGGATTCAGTGTGCATCCGCTTCAATGGATGGCTGAAATAACAAAAACTTATTTATGCAGTGAAACTGACCGATTCACCAGCTTCATTGCTCAAAACTAAGTGATACCTCAGTGCCTGGCGGGGGCGGGGGAGGGGGGGGGGGGTGGCACCGACGCCTGTGTGGGCGCGGTGAAGAGGCTAGGACGTAGGACAGGTGTGTGCGCTTGGGTCGCCTGGCTGACAAGAGAGGGAGAGAGCTTTGCCTGACCGCTCCCCCCAGTCCGTTCTACAGCCCTCACGTGACCATGGCCAACACACTGATTAGTGGGTCGACATCACCGAAGCTATTTCTAACGGGTCATCTCGTCAGCAGTACCGATCGCGAGAGCGCGTTTTCCAAGGGACACGTGAACAGGGCGAGGGTTGTTGTTGGATCCGGTGCCAGGACAGCACAGGTCCAGCCACAGCTCAAAAAACAACCAGTTACTTCAATTGGTGACTAAAAATTTGCTTTGAAGTTACTACCTCCCACATAAGCTGAAGATCTACCTTGTACAGATACTTGCAGCGTTGTTCCCATTCTAATACAGACATCAATTTACCTCGAAATACTCTACCAATGGGCTATACCACTGTGTTCTGGTTCATATAGCGTCATGCTACAATACCCCAGCGGGAAGTTTTAAGTTTTTATCAGGATTGGAAACATGTACCGCCGGCCGCTGTGGCCGAGCGGCTCTAGGCGCTTCAGTCCGGAACCTCGGTGCTGCTACAGTCGCAGGTTCGAATCCTGCCTCGCGGATGGTTGTGTGTGATGTCCTTAGGTTAGTTATGTTCAATTAGTTCTAAGTCTAGGGGACTAATGATCTCAGATGTTAAGTCTCATAGTGCTTAGAGCCATTTGAACCAAACATGTACCTGAAAACAAGAGGTTAATGATTTTTACTGAAGATACATTGCCATGACTGGTTTTCTACTCAAGTCTAATTATTTAGGATACTTGTATCGCCTGAAAATGGCCTTAGTCCGAGATCTCGATTGTGGAATAAAACCTGTTGTACAGTCAAATGGTGGTTATATCTTTCAAATAACACAAGAGCTTAGTCATGTACCTAAACTTCTCTCTCTCTCTCCCTCTCTCTCTCTCTCTCTCTCTCTCTCTCTCTCTCTCTCTCTCTCGTTCCTAAACTTTTCTCTCTCCCTCTCCCTCTCTCTTTCTCTCTCTCTCTCTCTCTCCTTCCGAATAGGCCACGGAAGGCCCAGTGCTTCTGCCCGAACGCCGTGTCAACCTCAGCCGAAATGCGTCACTGTATGCAGATATGGAGGGGAGTGAGGTCAGCACGCCACTATACCAGCTGTTGTCAACTTTCTTGGCAGCATCCGCTACTCCTCAATGATGTATGTCCACAGATGGCCTCCCCAGGGCTGGGTGCACGCCGCTTGACAACAGCGCTTGGCAAACTCTGACCTTGACCCATCCAAGCGCTAGCCAAACCCGAAAGAGCTCGTCATCTGACGGCAACCGGTGTTCCCACTCCGGCAAGGCCGTTGGCGCCTTTGTTTTTGCGAGTTTATAATTAAAAATTTTACTACTACACTTCCTATGTATACGTGGTCCTTCTCCAACATAGGTTATTAGTGTGAAGCATCCTGGCCTTCACCTGGAACGAAATAAAATGATCGTATGGGATTTTTGACCCGGATACCCCATCTGGGGTATTCGACCACCTGCTGGCGCAATTTGCACGTCGATGATGATGAAATGATGATGAGGACAACACACAGTCGAAGAGCTGATTAAGTCCAAGATGTGGCCGGGAATCGAATCCGTCCCCCTGCATGGCAGTCAGACGTGCTGATGACTCGGCTATCGAGGCAGACTTGCTTGCAATAATGTAGCCTAGATTGGCATTGCTCGATCTGATACAGAAAACTGTATGCTCCTTACGTTGGTAGTACTCCGGTTTTTAACTAATTTTTGTGAACTCTGTTTACCGTAACACGATTTACAAGTCTTCGTCCTCTAGCTTGCTATTCAGTTTTACGAAACAAATCCCTGTGAAATTCTCTTTTGAAATAGGCATACATTTACAATACAAATATGTTGAACAGCCTGCTTAGGCGAGGTTGCTAAAGCACTCCCATGTTGTGAAGCTCGAATTGTTACAGCCAGTTCGAATCCTGGTGATGGATGAAGTTTTCACTTTAGCTTTTGGTCGGTGAGAGGGGAAGAACTAGTAGCGTATGATTCTTGTCACAAGTCTTTGTACCTGTGTGGTAGCTTAAACCTTAGACTTCTCCGCAGTGTCCCATGGAGTGAGAGCATGACACATTCATGATAGTGATCCTTTCGTCGGATGGGGACTGGCTTCTATTCGTGAAGTATAAGCTATGTCCGGCATCAGTTTCACCACCTCCATTCCCTTCCATCAGACAAAAGAAACATGACACCTCACCTTACACACACTCCCATTACATTCACCTACAGTCTTATTCCTCTTGTTTTTATTGTGTATTTGTCTCGCATCGGCGCCGGGTCAGCATGGTTATTAAGGGGTTTTGCTTGGGTGGCTCGATGCCCTTCCTCTCGCCACCTCGGTTCCTTCCAGGGTCTGTGGGCGTGGGGTACTATTCTTGTGAAAGTGAGCGAGAGTTTTCTACACGTTTGTGACTCATGTAACTGAGGCGGGACTAGGGCACCAGCTCGTTACTCACCTGGTGTTATGTGGGAAAACGCATTCAAGCTGATCGGCACACCGGCCGTCGTCGGTACTGGGCCAGATTGATTTCATTTGGGGTCGGTGTACCTCCCCGTTCCGGAAGCGGTGCTTCGACACGCACAGCTATCCGAGCTCGCTGCATTCACGTACACTCAACAGAGACGCTTATCGATTATGAAGCCACTCTCGCTTACCGCTTGAAGAGGGTGATCGTGCACGAACAGAAAAACACTTTCTGATTAGGCGGGTTAAGGAGTCCGGCACGTTTTCCCACCGAACAGCGCCATACAAGTCTTCGTTTACACAACATTTTATAAGGAGACGGCGCATTTTCCCACCGAACATCGGCATACAACTCTTTCTTTATACAACATTTTATTTTCAGAGAAATTATAACTTGACGGACTTGTTTATCTACATCTGCATCTACATACGTATTCCGGAAGTCACCATTCGTTGCTTGGCGGAGTGTACCATGTACCACTACTAGTGTTTCCATTTTCTATTCCACTCGGAAATAGAGAGGAGACTCTGTATACATTTTCATACGAGTCCTGCTTTATCTTCCTTGTCCTTCCAAGAGACGTACGGTAGGAGAATTGTTTTGCAGTCATCCGCAGCGGGAATTCCTATTTGAGTTCCCGGAGCATTTTCCTAACATTCGCCTGTTGATCGAACCTACACGTACAAATCTAGCAGCATGGGCCCGAAATGCTTCACTGTCTTCCTTTAATCGCACCTGATGTTGGATCCCAAACACCCGAGTAGTACTCAAGAATGGATTGCACTTGTTTTCTACACGGGCTTCCTCTCCAGATGAGTTACACTTTCCCAGAACTCTCCCAATACACCGAGTCGACAATTCGGCTTCCCTCCTGCCGAACTTACGTGCGCGTTCCTTCTCATGTAGTTCTATTTTGAAGCGTTATACCTAAATAAACCCTAAAGAAAAAAAAGAAAAGAAAAACGAACTATAAAGAATTAATCCTGTAGATGTGAAGTACATGTACAGGTAAACAAGTGATTACAATTTCAGAAACGTTGGAGGATATATTTCAGAGGAGATTCACAAATTGAACAAGTCAATAACGCGTTGGCCAACCTCTGGCCCTTATCCAAGCAGTTGTTCGGCTTGGCATTGACTGATAGAGTTGATGGATGTCTTCCTGAGGGATATCGTGACAAATTCTGTCCAATTGGTGCTTTAGATCGTCAAAATTTCGACTGGTTAGAGGGACCTGCCAATTATGTTCCAAACGTTCTCAATTGAGGAGAGATCCAGCAACTTTGCTGGCCCGGGTAGGGTTCGGCAAACACGAAGATATGCGGTAGAAACTCTCGCGGGCAGTATCTTGATGAAATGTAAGCCCAGGATGGCTTGCCACAAAGGACGCAAAACTTGACGTAGAATATCGTCGACGTACGACGGTCCTGTAAGGGTGCCGCAGCTGATAACCAAATGGATCCTTCTATGAAAACAAATGGAACCCAAGACCATCACAAGTAGTGGAGCGGCCGATAGTCAGACTGATATCCCTCCGCCGTCCGGGACGTCTCCAGACACGTCTTTAACCAGGAATCTCATTGACTGGAGTGGAATTGTGTCCAGTGACGTGTCCCGCGTCGAACTGAGCACGGATGACCAGTGAAGACATCTCTGGAGACGCCCCGGGCAGTGGTAGGATACGAACCTAATTGTCGTCCGTCATCAGGCCCCAAAAACGGGAGTTTTAATTTCTTTTCATAGCAGCTGCCCTTTGGTTGTCGTCTCTTGCAACCTTAGAGCACAGCGGTACATCACGATATCCTACGCCGTGTTTTGATGCCCTTCATGAACGTACATTTCAGTAAGATTATGCCGACCCACACACGCGACAATTTCTACTGCTTACCTTCGTGCATGCCAAGCCCTACCTCGGCCAGCAAAGCCGCCGGATCTCTGAACATACTCGCTCAACTTCTCAGTAATTTTTTATCGACCGTGTGCCACATGGGACTTATTACCCACAATGAGTATTATTCCGGCGTGGCAAGATTCGTGCTCCATTGTAGCTTTTTCAACGTAGCTGGGGATGTAGCTGAACCACGTCCAATCTGGTGGCCTCAAAGTAGCTGATCAAGTAACACACATATTTGACTTGCAGCGTCGGAGCAAAGTCATGTTTCCCTTGTCTGTAGTATCAACAAAATTTCCATTATGTCCAAATGAGATTTTATATTACCCAGCCGTCGTGACCGAGCGGTTCTAGGCGCCTCAGTCCGGAACCGCGCTGCTGCGACGGTCGCAGGTTCGAATCCTGCGTCGGGATGTGTGTGATGTCCTTAGGTTAAGTTAGGTTTAAGTAGTTCTAAGTCTAAGGGACTGATGACCTCAGATGTTAAGTCCCATAGTGCTTAGAGCCATTTCTTTGAATTTATTTTCATAAAAATATGGATCCGAAGACGTATGATGATGATATCCTGGCCCATAACATGAGGAGATCTCCATTCCAAATCAAGGACACACTGAAGATTTTCCTTAGTTCAGAAAACCACATTCCACTTCTGCGAACCACGGTAAGTCGCAATTTTGTAAGAAGGCAACATTCTTGAACGAGAAGTAACATTTGAAAAATGTGCCAACAAAGGAATACAGGCTCGCCGCTCCGTGTCGTCCAAAATATTCGTCTAAATCCTTTTAGTTTCAAATCTTTGTTAATGTGATCATGGATTGTTCACTGCTGATCCGTTGCGAAAGGATTTTATAGGAGGTAAGTGATTTGATTTAGAGATGTCTTACGTCCACCACACGGCCTGTCTTTGACGCTGTCTAAAAAAAGAGGAAATGCCTCCAAAACAATCCTTTAAGATGCGAGGCCTTGCTAAAGCGATCTTTCGTGCGCCCGCACAGTCACCAATAACCTCTTTGCAGCGTCGAAACTGTCCGTTTATCTCAGCCATGTATTCAAACCTGGAACATAGCAAAACCGAGAGAAAACGGCACAATACTAATACCAATGGTTTCCGTCAGCTTTAAAGCAGCAATACCAACAATAAATATATTTTCCAAACTGCACAAAGTGACGAGAGGAGTCAAGACTTTTTAGCATCCCCAATGATTCGGATTCCCCATGTACCATCTATATGGAGGACTGGTGAGATATACTTGGATTTCATGCACCGGCGCATCTTGCTCCTGCGAGGGGTGCTGCCGCAGTGCTATACATAACATGTGGGCCGGTCCAATGACGCGTGTGTGCTGGTAATACCGCGATCCGACACTTGGCAGTCAGTCAGTCTCCCACATTCAGTGCAACCATTGTTTATTACTGTTTACCTCACTATTCGATTCGGAATGCTCCCCGGAATATTTGTGTATGCCTTTGGTATGCTCTGGACTTTTTATTTTGGGTGGTCATTCACTTCATGAACTCTGCCGGCATACCTCTCAGTAATCGCCTATTTTTTCCACCGGTTTTTGCATTCCTACCAGTGCGAGTGATCATAAATTGTGTTCTACCTGTGTAGTGCAAGGTAGAAAAATGGCGACGAGTAATTCCTCACCGTACAGTTATTCCAATGAAGCATGGATCCTGAGCATCAAAACTTATGGCAGCAGAAGTTGCAGCTACAACAGCAACAACAAAAGCGACAACAGCAGTAACGAGAGATACAGTGAGAATTACAGCAGTAAAAATTACTGAAACAACATCAGTGGAAATTACAGTAACAGCGATAGCTATCAGCAACAGCAGTAGGAAAAACAACAGTGGCAATTCCAACAACAACTACAGAAACTGCTGTAACGACAGCCGCCAAATCCACAACAATCGGCAGCTGCTGTTTCCTCCCCCTTCCCCCTTTCCACCCCACCCCATTCCACCATTCGCTTGCATTTACGAGGCAAACGGGAGTTCGAGTAACTTCGTTTTTTTCTTCGATAGAAGTCAAGTCAAATAACTGGCGCAGAAAGTCGTAGGGTGCTCTTACTGTCTTCCAGGCATAAATTGTACGAATGGTGCAGAAGCTAAGCCCACTCTCAACCCCCAGTAGTTTGAGTTTTTCTAATGTTTGTGGTTTTCTGACTGATTATCGCGGGCACCAAAATTAACAGACTTTGAACGCGGAATGTTTGTTGGAGCTGGACGCATAGTACATTCCATTTCGGAAATCATTAGGGAATTTAATATTCCGAGATTCAAAGTGTCAACAGCATGCCGAGAATACCGAATTGCAGGCATTACGACTCTCTACGGACAATGCAGTGGCCGACGTCCTTAACTACCGAAAGCAGTGGTATGAACGTAGAGTTGTCAGTACTAACAGACGAGCAACATTGCGTGAAATAATAACAAAAATCAACGTAGGACGTACAATAAACTTATCCATTAGGACAGTGAGATGAAATTTTGTGTTAATGGGCTGTGGCACAGATGCCCAAATCTAGAGACTTTGTAAACAGCACGATATTGCCTGCAACGCCCCTCCTGAGTCCGTGACCATATCGGTTGGATCCTACACGCCTGGGAAACAGTGTTCTGGTTAGATGAGTCCCGATTTCAGTTGATAAGAGATGAGGGTAGGGTTAGAATGTGGCCCAAACCACCCTAAGCCATGGACCCATATTGTCAACAGGACACTGTGCAAACCGGTAGGGCCCCAAAAAGCTGTCGACTGTGATTGCATAGAATGGACTGGGTTCTCTGATCCATCTGAACAGAACGTTCACTGGAAATGGTTATGTTCGGCTACTTGGAGCCAATTGCAGCCGTTCATGGACTTCATGTTCCCAAAGAACGATGTCATGTCACCGGGCCACAATCATTTGTGGTTGGTTCGAAGAACATTCTGGAGAATTCGAATGAATGATTTGGCCATCCAGATCGCCCTACATGATTCCCATCGAACATTTATGGGACCTAATACAAAGGTCACTTCGTGCACAACATCCTGCACTGGCAACACTTACGTAGTTATGGATGGCTGTAAAGGCTGCATGACTCAGTATTTCTGCAGGGGAGTTCCAACGACTTGTCGAGACCATTCCACATTGAGCTGATAACCACGCCGCATCAAAGGAGGTCCGACATGATGTTAGGTTATATCCCATGACTTCTGTGACCTGAGTGTATACCGCGACGTGAGTAGTAACTGAAAATTGGAATTGGGATGTTGATTGGAAAGCATTGCAGAGGAATCCCCAGATATCAAGTAGGGTCCTTGGAAAATAAGTAGCACACGTTGTGCGCGGAAACACCATTGCACAATAAGAGTGGCGCATTGTTGGAAGAGAGTACATTTTCCGGGTGTAGGGTGTTGTAGCATAGCCAGATTACTTCAGAAGGGACTCGAGCAGATACTACAACACACTCAAAAATTTTTAGTGATTTATTAAAACTTGATCATGGCAAATACTTACCCTTGGAAGAAATTATTCTCCTTACTGATGACATAAATCTGATACTGTCGCTGACAACATGTAGCACTTCCTTCGTAGCTGGGATGAGTACCACTGCCCAAATTTCCGTCTGCTATGGTGCAAGGAAGCACATGGGGGCGTGTCTACGCCGACGTCTCCGATTCGCTGATGCTTCTGGCAGCGACATTCTTTACTTGACGTGCCTTCGTGAGGAACCAATGAAACGTCCTCTTTGAACAATTATACACGAATGTGCTTAAACTGACACAATATTTTTTAGCGCAGCGCAATCTGACTTTAAAAAATTCCTACAAAAGAATGGCCCTGACTAACATTAACCTATACGTTTCACATATCACTTTACCTCACAAAAATCTTGGTTACTCGAACTACTGCAATACAGCGAGCGCCACTACTGCCAGCTAAATAAAAGATTCAAACTACAGAAGGCACTAAGTACTGATAGGTATAGTTAGCAAATGAAAGATTTTAATAGAGACAATGTATTTACCTTAATAGTCATAATATATATAGCAGTTCATGACATCCAGTCTTACAAATTTCAAAACTCCGCCATCTCTCTCCCCACATCCACCACTGCTGGCGGCTCACCTCCAACTGCGCAACGCTACGCGCTGTTCATGTCCATCTGCCGCTGCCCAACACTACAATGGCAGACAACAATGCAAACCAGCCACAGACTGCACACGGCACAGCCAGTAATTTTCATGCAGAGCGCTACGTGGCGGCTGCGTTACCAATAAAAAAAACCTAAACAGCCTACTTACACCAACATTTGATCGAGATCTTGTTCTACAGACGTCATCACACCAGTTTACCTGCAGACACGGTTCCGTTGCGGTTCAGATAACAACTGTACAACGTTTATGCATATAGTTTGGTAAAATGAGCTGTTAAATAATCTTTGAAATGAACGGTGAAAAACTTCAGCTGTCTTTTATCTTACACAGCTCTATTGTTTCGGTCACAGACCATATTCAAGCTCAGAAGTCATAAATGACAGGAATGTTACACCTTGATGCAAATGATTACAAGATGGTTTTGCAGGCCAACCATACATAGTAAAACTGTAAGCAATATAATAGCTATAAAGGGAAATTGTCATCAATAATCGTTTATATCATTGTGTAACATTTCTGTCAATCATGCCTGCTGAGCTTGAAAATGGTCTATGACCGAAACTAATAGCATTGTGCAAAATGAAAAACAGCTGAAGGTTCATCATCATCATCATCATCATCATCATCATCATCATCATCATGTAAGACTGATTACGCCTTTCAGCGTTCAGTCTGGAGCATAGTCCCCTTATAAAATTCCTCCATGATCCCCTATTCAGAGCTAACATTGGTGCCTCTTCTGAAGCTAAGTCTATTACTTCAAAATCATTCTTAACCGAATCCCGGTACATTCTCCTTGGTCTACCCCGACTCCTCCTACCCTACACTGCTGAACCCATAAGTCTCTTGGGTAACCTTGCTTCTCCCATGCGTGTAACATGACCCCACCATCTAAGCCTGTTCGCCCTGTCTGCTACATCTATAGAGTTCATTCCCAGATTTTCTTTGATTTCCTCATTGTGGACACCCTCCTGACATTGTTCCCATATTCTAGTACCTGCAATCATCCTAGCTACTTTCATATCCGTACCCTCAACCCTATTGATAAGGTAACCTGATTCCACCCAGCTTTCGCTCCCATACAACAAAGTTGGTCGAAAGATTGAATTGTGCACAGATAACTTAGTCTTGGTACTGACATCCTTCTTGCAGAAGAGAGTAGATCGTAGCTGAGCGCTGACTGCATTAGCTTTGCTACACCTCGCTTCCACTTCTTTCACTATATTGCCATCCTGTGAGAATATGCATCCCAAGTACTTGAAACCTGTTCTAACTCAACCCGTTTATATCTCTTTCCCACTGACATTACTTTCGTTTTGGAGATGCTTTTCTTCATACCATAGTCCTTACATTTCTTATCTAGCTCTGAAATATTACTTTGCAAACTTTCAATTGAATCTGCCATCACAAATAAGTCATCTGCATATGCGAGACTGCTTATTTTGTGTTCACATATCTTAATCTCACCCAGCCAGTCTATTGTTTTCAACATATAATCCATAAATAATATGAACAACAGTGGAGACAGGTTGCAGCCTTGTCTTATCCCTGAAACCACTCTGAACCATGAACTCAATTTACCATCAACTCTGACTGCTGCCTGACTATCCATGTAAAGACCTTTAATTGCTTGCAAAAGTTTGCCTCCTATTCCATAATCTAGTAGAACAGACAATAACTTCCTCCTAGGAACGCGGTCATATGTCTTTTCTATATCTATCAAGCATAGATACAATTCCCTGTTCCAATCGTAACACTTCTCCATTATTTGCCGTAATCTAATGATCTGGTCCTGACAACCTCTAAGAGGCCTAAACCCACACTGATTTTCATCCAATTTGTCCTCAACTAATACTCGCACTTTGCTTTCAACAATACCTGAGAAGATTTTACCCACAATGCTGATTAAAGAGATACCTCTGTAGTTGTTACAATCTTTTCTGTTTCCATGTTTAAAGATTGGTGTGATTACTGCTTTCGTCTAGTCTGGTGGAACCTGTCCCGATTCTCACGCCATTTCAATTATCCTCTGTAGCCATTTAAGACCTGACATTCCACTGTATTTGATGAGTTCCGACTTAATTTCATCCACCCCAGCCTATTTCCATCATCATTCCTGTCCCATTGTACGTTTATGCATATAGTTTGGAAAAATGAGCTGCTAAATAATCTTTGAAAGCAACGGTGAAAACCTTCAGCTGTCTTTTATTTTGTACAACTGTATTGTTTCGGTTATAGACCATCTTCAAGTTCAGAAGTCATAAATGACAGTAATGTTACACCATGATACAAATGATTACAACTTGATTTTGCAGGCCAGTCATAGATAGTAAAATTGTGAGCAATATAATAGTTATAAAGGAAAATTGTCACCAATAATCGATTATATCATGGTGTGACATTTCTGTCATTTATGCCTACTAAGCTTGAAAATGGTCTATGACCGAAACTAGTAGCACTGTGCAAAACGAAAAACAGCTGAAGGTTTTCACTACGAATTTCAGGCGTGTGACAGTGTTGGAGTGAAATGGCGCGACAGTTGGAAACGTGCTCCTCAGCTAAAGTACAATTCTTCTGGGCAAAAGTCTAAATTTCACACAGATTCATCGTCCAGTCGTAGTGAAGTGGTGCCAACAGTTTAGCGAAGGCCGCAAAGAAGTCCGAAGAGGTGCGAGACACGATTTCCTTCTTTTTGGCAATCTGGAAGAACTTAAAGGGGAAAATAAGGACGTCGACATGTCGGTTCTCAAATGGCTCCGAGACGAAGGACCAGATTTGTATCGTCAAAGAATTGATTGGCTGGTGGTGAAACCTTCCCGTCTCCTCTATATCTCTTTTGTCGCACAACATTCCCTTCTACAATAACCTATGATACATCCCCTTAGGATTTTTATCTAATGCTTAATAATAACAAATGAAATCTTCATTTTGAAATTTATTCTCTTTCTCAATCTTCTCATACAAATTTAATTGCTGCTTAAAAAAAATGATTTTCTGATTATTTCGTCGAAACATAGAATGTGTCGTTGTCGTGGCCCTCAGTCGTTACCTGCAATAACCCAAAACTCTTCCTTACCTTTTGTTATTGTTACAGGATCGCCATCTGACTGCTACATCGAACTGCGACATGAATATACTTACTCTGTTTTACTATATTCTATTCGCTGCCGGTGGGCTGTCATAATAATTGGCTATATTTATTACCAAAGCTGACGTTATTCTTTAATAGCAAAGCTGACGTTATTCTTTAATTAATTTCATAGTTAAACTTTTTCTTGACAACAATAAAACTTTGCAAAGTCTTACGTTGATGGTTTTTGGGATAGATTATAATCAGTAACGTAATATTGTTGGCAACAATTAATTATATTCTGAATGAAATGATTTGACAAACGTTCAAATGGGGCTTACTTTTTACAATAACGTTACAACTAGCATTGCGCAAACATACCTTCAGTAGTCTTGAGTTTCTCAAAAAAATAATTCAATAATAGTAGTTCCTCTTATGATAATAGTTAGCTCATGTCTCTGTACATCCGTTTATAATCTCTTGTAAATCAGCTGGTGGCTGGCAGGCACACCGCTCCTCTCAACCTCTCGCTTCAGACCTGCTACTGACTCGCTTCACTTCTCGCTTACTACTGACTTCTCTACGAACGCTAAAGTGCGGTCTCTCCCGCCAACAATGTCTTCTGGTGCAGACAATCCCTGCTACCATTACAAAATGCATCAATGCGCGGTCTTTCCCGCTCTTTTCTTAAAATGTATCCATACGCTGTCTCTCGCGCCCTTTTTAAAATTATATCAACGTGCGGTCTCTCTTGCCAACAATACTTTGGTGAAGACATTCCCTACTACCACAATTATTTCCAACATGATAAATATTCATTATTCCTACTTAATCCTATTAATAGAATATAAACGTCTTTCATAAATTGTGGTTTGACAATAGACATTAAAAATATACACATCTTACAATGGAACATTCCGGCTGTCGTTTACAGACGTTTCATGACTGTGTTGAAAAAATAATGACAAGTATCTGTGTCACTTTGAAGTTTAGTGCAGCGTGCAATAAAAGTTACTTAGCCTCATTACTGTAAGCTTACTTTTCAGAGCCCCTTCCTGTATGAGGCAAACTGTTGATGATTTAAATTACGGGAAGAAACGAACAGGCTAGATGGTAATGACAGGAACGGAGAAGATCATCAATCAAATCGTAGGGTTTATGATCGAAACTAGACGATGTAACTTCCACAACAAATCGTAAGGTGAGTTACGTATTATGAAGGGGAGTATTATAAAGGTGAGTGTAGTTGTGCTTGTGAACACAAGTAGCTGTTTTTGTTTGCTCTATCTCTGTTGAGCGATGTATGTTGCCTTTAAGTAGCACCTTTTGTTGCAAATTGCGTCATTCCTCACGCAGTAAACAAGTAATTAAGGTTAACAACTACGGGTGAGAGTGCGCAAGGTAAACAAGGCAGCAGGCAGATTCGTGCTAATGACGACGCTGGTAGTCAGCGGTTAACAGGTAGCGGAGCTGGCGGCTCAGCTCGCAGTGCGTGGCCGCCTCTCGCCTGCCAGAGTTCTGCCACCGGTCGATGGGCAGCCGCAGCCGAATGCCGGCGGAACCGCCCGAAAGTGGCCGAAGCTCGCGGCCGCAGCGGCGCATCTCCTCAAATATTAAACAGGAGCTGGGCGCGCGCGCAGCTCTAACCGGCAAATACTGTACGTCTCTCCCGCTCGGCTCGTGCAGCGGTGCCCGCCGCTACGTCACGACGCGAGGCAGATCTGTCAGGGAGACATCTGCGCTGATGACTTTTCTGCCTCTCCTAACAGAGGAGGCCCCTAAAGTACTTCGTAGAACTATGGAACCCGTTTTAATCACCTTCACGGGGACCGAAAATCTTCTTAGGAGTCAACATGGATTCTGTCAACAACGACCTTGCGAAAATTAGATCACTATGTCTAAGAGAGCAGGAAGGCAGTAGATTTCATGTTCCTTAAAGGAATTCGATGCAGTTACGCGTTATGGCCTCATGAACAAAATACGATTCCACGGAATATCAGACCGAATTTGTATTTGGATTCAGAATTTTATACGAGGGTAATTCTAAAAGTAAGGTCTCCTATTTTTTTAATAAGTACATACACCTGTTTATTTCTACGACGGTTTACATCAATTTACAGCTTGAACATTTAGCTACTATTCGACATTATCACCGTTTCTGTAGATGCATTTTTGTAGACGCTGTTGCAGTTTTTGTATGCCCATGTCATACCAGCTCGCATCCATGCTGTTAAGAAAGTTATGAACTGGCGTGATTGTAGCTTGGTCTCAGGTGTAAAGTGGTATGCCCACGTATCGTCACCGTGACAACTGTGTCCTCTTCGGCTTCAAGGCGGTGAATAAATGCGCGGGAAGCGTCAACTCGTTACCGCATGTGGTCCTCAGTCAGCATGCGCGGCACCCTTCCTGCTCACACCTTCCGGTAGTTCAATGTTACCGTTAAAATTCTGTGAGCGGTGCTTCGGGAAACCTCAGGAACCAATCATCCAGGGTGATCCGCCGATCTTCACGCTTGCTTTGCTCAACTTTCAACACTGTCTCCACAGAAATTGACGGTCTCCCGCTCCTTTGTTCCTCGTGAATTTCGGACTGAAGAGCTGCAAACTCTCTACAAACTTTTGACATTCATACACGACTCACCAAACAATTCCATCGATTGGCTTTGGATTTCAATTGACGCATTGCCCTTGGCGTTCAAAAACCAAGTAACTGCCCGCAATTCGCACTTGGCGGTCACATCCAACGGGAGCTCCATTGTCATCGGCTGCCAAGCCAAGACTTGGCGCCTCAGCACGGCGTTCGCATGTTTACACACAGCGCGTGAAGCAATCTTCATAACAGTGTGACCAACTGCCACACAGACAGAGTTCTGTACTTATAAAAAAAAATAGGATACCTTACTTTTGGGATTACCTTCGTACCAGGGAGTACATAGCACACCATTTCTAACGGAAAGAAACCTTCATATTTACAATGAGCTTTGGGCTTGCTCCAGGGGAGTGTTATAAGACCATTCCCGTTCATAATATTATGTAAATGACCAAGTATATGACCTCAGAAGCTGTAAGATGCTGTTCGCGGATGAGGCCGTTGTAGATAAATAATTCGAGCGAAATCCAAGGATACCTGCAGAGAACCGCCATTTGGAGCACGGATGCTCAATGGACACTCAACCTTAAGGTATTATGTGTAAATACGCGGAAATACCCGTTAATGTATGATTACACGATCGCAGAAAAGTAACTATATGCATAAAATCTATAAATGTGGTTTATGCGTACTGAGCAACAAAAAGTGGAACCAAAATACACAAATACTCATTGAAAGGGTATTGGTTAAAAACAGTCTTGGTTGCAATTTTAGTTTTTTATTTTTCAACTACGCGTTTCACCTTATTTAGGCATCTTCAGGTTATCTTAATTTGGTATTTCTTAGAAGGATCCTTTAGTCAGTGCAGCCAAAGGGCATCGTCTAATATATCAAGCCAACATCGCCTTCGTTAAACTCAGTAAACACTTTTCTAGATGGACGCGAGTCACACCAAGACGTGCATAACGCGTTCCCGTTCACAAGAGCTAGTAACAGAATATATATTCGACGATGCCCTTTGGCTACACTGACTAAAGGATCCTTCTAAGAAATACCAAATTAAGATAACCTGAAGATGCCTAAATAAGGCGAAATGCGTAGCTGAAAAATAAAAAAAATAAAATTGTAACCAAGACTGTTTTTAACCAATAGTGTTAAGCACTGGTTTGCTGTAGGCCACATATGGATTGGAAGAATTTGATTGAAAATGTAGTAGCCAGAAATATTTATTGGAAGAATCCTTAGGTGTTAGTCCAACCACGAAGGAGCTAGCTTACAAAACTCTCTTGCGACAGAGAATATTGTCGGTCAGTTTGGGGCTCTTACCGGACAAAATTGGTAGTTGAAGATCCAAAGAAGAGCATTGGTTCTTTTTCACAAGTTCGTTGAGGAAGTGCGAACACGTAGACATTCTCATCCAACTCGAGAGGTGGACGCTACTAGAGACGCGTTGTGCGTGTTGGTTTGGTTAGCGTTAGAGTTTAGAGATGGTACGTTCCAAAAAATGTCAAGTAATATGTTTCTCTCGTATATCTCGAAAAAAGACTGTAATAGCAAAATTAGGGAGATTCGGGTTCACACGCCCCGTTCGCAAATAGGTGGGAAGTGACAGTCGTATCCATCCACCACACCATCAGGGCCGGCCGGGGTGGCCGAGCGATTCTAGGCGCTACAGTCTGGAACCGCGCTGCTGCTACGGTCGCAGGTTCGAATCCTGCCGCGGGTAGGATGTCCTTAGGTTAGTTAGGTTTAAGTAGTTCTAAGTCTAGGGGACTGATGACCTCAAATGTTAAGTCCCATAGTGCTTAGAGCCATCTGAATTTGCCAGTTTATGTGCGACAGACAATTTTGTTATTAAACTTCCTGGCAGATTAAAACTGTGTGCTCGACCGAGACTCGAACACGGGACCTTTGCCTTTCGCGGGCAAGTGCTCTACCATGTGAGCTACCCAAGCACGACTCACGCCCCGTCCTCACAGCTTTACTTCCCCCAGTACCTCGTCTCCTAATTTCCAAACTTCACAGAAGCTCTCCGGCGAACCTTGCAGAACTGGTAGGAGACGAGGTACTGGGGGAAGTAAAGCTCTGAGGACAGGGCCTTCGTCGGGCTTGGGTAGTTCAAATGGTAGAGCACTTGCCCGCGAAAGGCAAAGGTTCCGAGTTCGAGTTAAGGTCCGGCACACAGTTTTAATCTGGCAGGAAGTTTCATATCAGCGCACACTCCACTGCAGAGTGAAAATCTCATTCTGGAATTTTGATATTAGCTGTCATAGCCGAGGTCTTCAGTACACGTGTTCTGGCAAGATATAAGAAGAGCTTGTAGTGGTGAGTGGATTTTGGGTTGACATTTAATAATTATAATTTAATTTTTTTGACTGAATGCGATGCTTGTGTACTAAATAAAGGGACTAGGAGCACAAGATACAACAAGGTAGGTAGTCTGTCGCAAACATTTAATCTGAGAAGTGAAACTACTTTTGCACCATGGCTATAATTACTTAACAGTCTTCTGTTACAGAATATTTGACCTCTTACCACCATACCAATTGAATAAAACAATAATGTGCCATTGACAACATCAAAAAGCTCTCAGGGTCGTTACCAGGGACATAAATCGTTGCTGCTAGAGACGAAAGGGATTGGAAATCTGAAGGAAGACTTGTGCTGCAATGCAAGCCGTTAATTTACCGGAGGTCCGTCCGGCTTGGCTGCAAGCGCGCTGGACTAGGGTGGCTGTATCTCAGGGCCACGGCTCATTGCTGCGGGCGGTGAGTGTCTTTCGGCCGTGGCCACAACAGCATTCCCCAGGTTATGCACAACGCCCTCATGACTGTGTAAGTAGGCTGTTTAGGTTTTTATGTTGGTAACGCCACTTGGCGCTCTGTATGAAAATCACCGACTGCGCTGTGTGCAGTCTGTGGCTGATTTGCGTTGTTGGAATATTCGCTATTGTAGTGTTGGGCAGTTGGTTGGGAACAGCGCGTCGCGTTGTGCAGTTGGAGGTGAGCCTCCAGCAGTGGTGGATGTGGGAAGAGAGATGGCAGAGTTTTTAGAGCGGACGATATATATAAAATGACTTTTGAACACTATTAAGGTAAATACATTGTTTGTTCTCTATCATAATCTTTCATTTCCTAACTATGCCTATCGGTAGTTAGTGCCTTCAGTAGTTAGAATCTTTTCTTTAGCTGGCAGTAAAGATTTTTGTGAGGCAAGTGATTCATGAAAGGTATAGGTTATTGTTAGTCACGGCCATTCTTTTGTAGGGATTATTGAAAGTCAGACTGCGTTGCGCTAAAAATATTTTGTGTCAGTTTAGTGATGATTAGAATAAGTAAGAGAGAAATGTCTGCTTAGCTGTTTGAAAATCAAATAACGTTTAGGACGTTTACACAGTAATTCATAAATTTTTCTACGGGAATGTTTCAACTGTTCCTATTCTAGTCTCTCAAAGTGAAATCTCTACTACCGAATTTCACGGATAGTCGTCTCTCTTGATGCCCCAGTGTCGAATCTCGCAGTGTCGAATCTCGTAGTGTTCTGCTAAGATATACTTCTGGGTGAACCAGACATCCACTTGGCCAGTTCACTTTCTTCTGGCCAATCAAATTATTTTTAAATTCTTCCTTCACTATGGCGTAAGCGTAAGACGTAATCGTAAACTCTGTACACAGGCCGTTGCGAGCCCATAGGTACCCATAGGTACCTATCGATTCCGCCAATGGAATCGTAGGATTTAGTACGGAGGGGCGAGGGAACAGTACACTGTTTCCCAGGCATTGAAATTTTTCGTGACCTAAGCCACTATTATTCGGTCATGAAGCTCCTCAATTGGCACCACGAGGCTGAGTGGGCAACATTCAAGGAAAAAACCCTACAAATACTCGAGACTGAACCCCTCCACATAGCTGCCCCTGGTCGACTGTGGATGGAGCGTCGAGATCCCCTCTCGGAATTCGTTAGATGTAAACCGACAATTGGCCTTTGGGAAACAGACCGAGTGATGCATGCCAATGACAGTAATATGTGGCAAAAATACCTGAATATGGCCACTTTGTAAGTGGGCTGCTTCTGTGTTGGCAGCGCTGTGTAGCTCTTTGCATTGACTGCGCTTTCTTTGTAAGAGACTCTGTGGATGGTTGGACTCGTTGTTGGAAGCTAATCGCCAGTAGTGTTAGGCAGTTGGAAGTTAGTCACCAGCAGTGTTGGAAATGCTGTTGGGCAGTTGGAGGTGAATAGACAGCAGTGATGGATGTTAGAAATTAGCATTGATGGAGGGTAGAGGTCTGAAGTGTTAGCGTAGGCTAACGATCTGTACATGTTCGACTTGGAGATTGAATATTATTCATGATTATATACCGTTGTACTAGATGTCAATGTCGATTTATATTTGTGTCTCAGCTAGATGCCACATTATTAAGGTAAAAAAATACATTATTTGGTTTGCAACAAAATCTTTCATTTGCTAACCATATGCCTATTAGTAGTTAGTGGATTTAGTAGTTAGAATCTTTTAATTCGCTGGCAATATTGACGCTCGCTGTATTTCAGTAGTTCGCGTAATGAAGATTTATGTGAGGTAAGTGCTTAATGAATTGTATAGGTTGCTGTTAGGATTTAGTTTTAGTCAGGGCCATTCTTTTGAATCAGTTGTTTGGACTCAGGTGTAATTTTTTTTTTTTTTTTTTTTTTGAGCAGTCAGATTGCGTTGCGCTAGAATATTGTGGGTCAGTGTTGACATGATAAGAAAAAATAAAAAGAAATTAGGCTCAGTACGTTCAGTTTTACTCAGCTGTTTCAGAATCAAATAACGCAGAAGTTTCATCTTCTCAGTCATTCTTCATTTTAAGTACAGACCCACTCATTTAAATAAAGAAGTTTCAACTTCTCTGGATGCATCAGCACTCTTCACAACCCTGTAGTGTCTTAACTCCACTCATTAGTTTTCAGTTTGTTTATTGCTGCATCTTCTTAGTGCTGAAAAGCCCCTCTTCTATATCAATTACATGTTGTTACTTCACAGTACATATCACCACAATGAGGCTATGCTCCCTTCATTAGCCGAGCGGTCTGAGGCGCTGCAGTCAAGGACTGTGCGGCTGGTCCCGGCGGAGGTTCGAGTCCTCCATCGGGCATGGGTGTGCGCGTTCGTCCTTAGGATAATTTACGTTAAGTAGTGTGTAAGGTTAGGGACTGACGATCTTAGCAGTTAAGTCCCATAAGATTTCACACACATTTGGACCTTTCTTTTATGCTCCCTTCCGCTCAGGTGGTGTTCTGCAGTTAAGTCGGTGGTGTTCCAGTAGTATATCAGATATTGCTTGTTTCTCCTTCTTGGTATTTCAGTATAGGTATAGTATTCTAGTGTGTCTTCAACTCGACTACCGGAAAGCTTTAAGCATTTTTCACATGCGCTTGGATTATCGTTCTCGGACGCATTAGGAGTGATTTAAAATGGAATGATCATATAAAGTTGATCGTCGGTAAAGTAGATGCCAGACTGAGATTCATTGGAAGAATCCTAAGGAAATGCAATCCGACAACAAAGGAAGTAGGTTACAGTACGCTTGTTCGCCCACTGCTTGAATACTGCTCAGCAGTGTGGGATCCGCACCAGATAGGGGTGATAGAAGAAATAGAGAAGATGCAACGGAGAGCAGCGCGCTTCGTTACAGGATCATTTAGTAATCGCGAAAGCGTTACGGAGATGATAGATAAACTCCAGTGGAAGACTCTGCAGGAGAGACGCTCAGTAGTTCGGTACGGGCTTTTGTTAAAGTTTCGAGAACATACCTTCACCGAAGAGTCAAGCAGTATATTGCTCCCTTTGACGTATATCTCGCGAAGAGACCATGAGGATAAAATCAGAGAGATTAGAGCCCACACAGAAGCATACCGACAATCCTTCTTTCCACGTACAATACGAGACTGGAATAGAAGGGAGAACCGATAGAGGTACTCAGGGTACCCTCCGCCACACACCGTCAGATGGCTTGCGGAGTATGGATGTAGATGTAGAACATTCCCAATCCTTTAGAAAATTGGCCTCTAATCTTTCCTCGTAATATTTCTGGAACAAACTCGTCATACACGACCTACATCGACAGTTATGTGCTGTCTTACGACGTTACACAGCCGTGATTGTTTCAAATCCTCTGCACTGGAACGGCAGTGGTGGTTAAGCGACACGGGCGCCGTGACGTAGCACCACAATGGTAACAGTCGGAGACAAAGGGAAGCGGACCTGTTGTCTGGTGTTGGAGAGCGAGCGGGCAGCAAGCGTCGGGCAGATACTAATAGAGGAAATGGTCGTTCGATCTGACTGCAAGCTATGTCTGCCTTGATGGGGCAGTAGCAGCAAGGAGGAGCGATTTGGCCGCATACTCACTCTACGGCGAGGTTGGGCGCTGTCTGCTTCACGGTTAGCCGGCTCGTCTTTTCAACAAACAGAACCCGGAGACAGCGAATTTGCCTGTATGACTGTTCTCTAACGGTTGGGTGTCTATTGATGTTGTAATGTCAACTGGCGGCTGTTGTATGTAATGACTGTAATTCAGTGTGATTAGCAAACAATATATTAACGGCATTCGCTGTTTGATTTGTGTTTGCTTATCTGAACTGTCCAGTATCAACATCCAAGTTTGTGACTTACCGGTTCGTTTAGCTCCCTTTCAGTCTTATGTCATTTTATCTCTCAGTCATATTGTCTGTTCACCAGCCCAATCTTTGTCACTATCGGTCTTCACTTGAATCTTGTGGAAGGTTGTCTAGAGCAGCAGCTGCATTAATAAACGTTTTGGGCGCTGGCACATTTCTCCCTCAGTTCAATGTGATAACTCGCTGCTTTGGCAGGCATTGTTTATCTAGATTATTATGTATTTTCTTTTAAGGTTATTGTGAATTTGATTTCAAAATTTAAACTAGAGTTAGGTCCTTCCACAACTGTTTTCGTGTCGAAGGTCAAATATGCCTAGCCTGAAATTTATTTTCTGGGGCACATTGTGTCGCCGGTGTTTACTAGCACTGATTAAACGCGAAAGGACACTGCTCATACGTATCGTGTGTGTTGATAGGCTCGTTACGCCGGTATCTATGAAAGTCAAACGAGTCGCTCGTTTTGTACGCATGACCAGTTTTTTAGAAAATTCGTCCCTAATTTTGTGCAACTGGCGGCCCATCTCAATTAGTTACGCAGAAAGGAGAAAAGGTTTGCTTGGGGTCACTCTCATCAGGCAGCTTTCGAAAGTCTCAAGACTGGTAAGTGCGCCAGTATTGGCGATAACTGATTTCGAAAAGGAATTCATTCTCCAGACGGACGCACTGCTTTTGCCACTGTTTTGCTTTGTTCAAATGGCTCTAAGGACTATGAGACTTAACATCGGAGGTCATCACTCTCCTAGACTAAGAAATCTTTAAACCTAACTAACCTAAGGACATCGCACAAATCCATGCCCGAGGCAGGATTCGAACCTGCGACCGTAGCAGCAGCGTGGTTCCCGACTGAAGCGCCTAGAACCGCTCGGACTGTTTTGCTCCAAGAATATCTTGGCGTAGTCTTTTACCACTGGAAGTTAAGTACTCGGTGCACGAGCTTTAAGGTTTAGCTGTTTTGTTCACTTTAGATAAATTTAAATTTTGTATGGAACACGGATTCTCAAATTAGACAACCAGGCTCGCAGCTAGGCCCTCGCACGGCCGAGTAGCTCAGGGCAGGATATACGCCTTTTAATTCAAAGTTGAACATCTCAGAGGAAGTAAAAAAAGTAGTTGCGGATGGCCAAAGCCGTGAGTGTGGTGACGATGAGAGAGATGCATGTGATGGTGAATTTAGTGGAGGAGACTGGTGTTGAACCCGATGAAGTGGTATGCCCCACCCGAGCGGGTGCTCTCTCCTTTTTAAGAACACCGCCCAAGAGCTGGATAAAGATGGACAGTTGGTACCGATTAAGGGAAGTTTGAGGATGTGTGAGACGTAATGTCTTATGTTAGGCCGTTCGAGGAGTCGAGCGTGACTAACTCGTTTTGCCATCTTGGTTAGTGGCGTATGTATTTAATTATTTCCGCGAAACACTGTTGGAAAGACATCTGGGTAATTTCAAAAGTACGATGAAAATTCGTGTTCTCTTCGTCTGGAAGGGTACAGAATACCAGTTTCTGGAATTAACAGAAAACGTGTTATATTAGTAAACCCGCTGCCAACGCCCACCAGGGTTGCTGTCCACGAACGTGAAGCTGGCTCCTTTGAGTCAAATTTATACTGATCATGGTTGAAACCAGTCATGTTGACTATTTTCGTAGATCCAAGGAGGAGAATCGGTTCAAACGGTTCAAATGGCTCTGAGCACCAAGGGACTTAACATCGGAGGTCATCAGTCCCCTGGAACTTAGAACTACTTAAACCTAACTAACCTAAGGACATCACACATCCATGCCCGGGGCAGGATTCGAACCTGCGATCGTAGCGGTCGCGTGGTTCCAGACTGAAGCGCCTAGAATCGGTTCACGCAGGTGTGTGTAGACACGTCTTTTTGCTGGGTACTCCTAACGAGGAAAATTAATGTGCCAACAGCAATAAAATACTTGAAGAGTATTTTCGGGACATTTTCCCCATGCAGGAGGCTATTGTATCTGATAACGCCATTACCTTTACCTCTGTAGCACTTACACACTCTTGTTTTAGGATGGGAATAGCCCACACCCAAACACACCGTTCACTTAGAGAGTTAACAGGAATTTGACAGCAGCGCTCATCGCCTTATGTCCTGATGGTCACTCAAAGTAGGACACATCATTTCTTAGCTACGTTATATTGGAAATTTGTGGTAAGGTCTTACGGGACCAAACTGTCATCACTCCCTAAGCTTACATACTACTTAAGCTAACTTAAAGTAACTTACGCTAAGTACAACACACACCCGTGTCCGAAGGAGGAGTCGAACCTCCGACGAGGAAAGCTGCGCTAACCGTGACAAGGCGCCCGAAACCACGCGACTACCTCGCGCGGCAGCTAAGTTATATCTTTAACACTGCAGCACAGGACGCTCGTATGGAAGCGTAAGCCAAACACACACTCTCCTTTAACCTACGGGCTTTAAAAGAATCACTACCGGAGAGAGTTGACGGTGCATAAATTTGCGAGACATTGAAACGAACTAAGATAAATTTGAAGATTAGTACCAAGGATTCGCTCAGTGCTATAATTGAGAGGTGATGTTTCTCACCGCCCTGAAGCCAAGAAACCAAGTATTTGAAAGGGTGAAAAAAAATCTGATGAATAGTGAGAGCAGATGAGACGCAACATACACTTCTTACAGAAATGAAAACAAGTGAACGGGTGTGAACTGTATTGCAACAAAGGAAAACAAGAGTCAAAACGTCCGAAACGGAATGGAAGAGTCGTAGCGTGTGGTACTTTTGTGGAAGAAATAGAAGCTTCGTACGTCTGGAGCTCCCTTCCTTACACTTTTCTGTTGAAATCGGACGTTTGCACCACGATACGAACACAAATCTGAATACAGCGAAAAGGAGCATCAATGACCCGACGGACAGTTCATAATGTTGTGGGAAAAAAATGAGAAATGAGTGAGACTTGAACATTGGTCTTCCACTTCGTAGTCAAACAACGTGACGACCTAATCACGACGCCGTGGCTGTTCACAGCTGCTCGGTGTTGCGCTTCTTGGGCTTGGAACGTTCAGATGCGATATCCAAGACTGTCAGTTACTGGTTCGTTTGGACCACCTTCAGCTTGATGTCATTTGAACCTGTACTCACGTTTTCTGTAACTGACCAGATCTTTAATAACTGACACTCTTCATCTGAATTTTTCTGGAAGGTTTTCTAGCGCAGCGGCTGTCTTAATGAACATTTTGGTCGCTCTCTCAATTCTCGATGGATTCCATGTGATATGCTCCTGCAGGTGTTATTTGTTTAGATTATTTTGTGTTTCCTTTCCTGATTATTGTGTATTTCATTTTGCCGGCCGCGGTGGTCTAGCGGTTCTAGGCGGTCAGTCCGGAGCCGCGTGACTGCTACGGTCGCAGTTTCGAATCCTGCCTCGGGCATGGATGTGTGTGATGTCCTTAGGTTAGTTTAAGTAGTTCTAAGTTCTAGGGGACTGATGACCTCAGCAGTTGAGTCCCATAGTGCTCAGAGCCATTTGAACAATTTTTTTTTTTTTGTATTTCATTTTAAAATCTTAAGTTGAATTTTCACCTTGGACAGTTGTCTGATATAAATTAGTGCACGTTTATGAGCAAGTTATTTCGGAGTATTTAACCGTTTCGTATTTGGTTAAGCTTGTGCTATTGTGGTGGTACTCTTTTGTAAATTCCTTGCGCAGACAGATTCAGTTGCGACTCTTGTATTACTTTTAGGAAATTATTTTGTCAAACTTGAAATGAATTGCTGAGTTATTTGTTACTCCTCCAGAACAGGCCATGAAGGCTCAAAGGCACCTACCGGCCGCCATGTCATCCTCAGCCCACAGACGTCACTGGGTGCGGATATGGAGGGGCACGTGGTCAACACACCGCTCTCCCGGCCGAGACCGGAGCCGCTACTTCTCAATCAAGTAGCTCCTCAGTTTGCCTCACAAGGGCTGAGTGCACCCCGCTTGCCAACAACTCTCGGCAGACCGGATGGTCACCCATCCAAGTGCTAGCCACGCCCGACAGCGCTTAACTTCGGCGATCTGACGGGAACCGGTCTTAGACTGCGGCAAGGCCGTTGGTGAGTTATTTGTTACTGTGGGTTGGTTCAAATGGCTCTGAGCACTAGGGGACTTAACATCTGAGGTCATCAGTCCCCTAGAACTTAGAACTACTTAAACCAAACTAACCTAAGGACATCACACACATCCATGCCCGAGCCAGGATTCGAACCTGCGACCGTAGCAGTCTCGCGGCTGTGACTGAGCGCCTAGAACCGCTAGACCACCGCGGCCGGCTGTTACTGTGGGTTCAATTTTAATTGATGTTAATACCGAAGCTGCATTGGTAGTTCATGTATCGTCCATTCTAAACATTTTAAACAATTTCTCCGGCATCTGGCAGTTTCGGTGGTTATTCTATTAATGTGCTTCAGATAGACTTGTTTTTTGATGGTGAACTACTTTTCTTTCTGGTAAGTGTGACTTCTTTAAAATTGCTTAATTTTAGTATAGGTATTGGTAAAAAAATGTTTAAAGTTTGTTTGGACAAGATAACGATTATTTTAGCAAAGGCAGAACCTCTCACAGCTCTACCCAGTCCTACCACTCCCCACAGCGGAACCTTAGTAAGGGGTGTTCCTGCTTTTTCAGGCCTCCTGCTTCGCGCCCTGCAGTGACGTGATCTCAGGGGGGAATGACATTGACGCACACGTGAATAAAACGGCCCGAGGTCGGTAACAGCCTCGGTGCCATCCGCGCACCTTTGTTGGCCGCTTTGAAAAGTCCCTGTGGAGAGGCGGCGTTCACTGGTTTCTAGACACCAGTATGGCGGGCAACCTTGGATTTCAATGTGGTCGGCAAGCGCTAGTTCTGCGACATAACGTCACTCAGTGAGGTGTGTCAAAACGGTGGCTACGATTTAGTGAACGGCTGGCTTCAGGTACAAGTGGCATCAAGGGTGTTGCCGAACGTGGGGCTCTTAGTGCGACACTTTGCCGTTTTGTTCGTGCGTCTTTCAATGGAGCATACCCCCACCCCAAGCCCATGAATACGTCACAGTAGGGACAACTGCTACTCTGAGATGTAGAGACTGGCACAGGTGAGGAATTCTTGGCGAGACGCTCAAAACAGTCAGAAGTCTGATGACACAAAAAAGGAAGGGGGGGGTGAGGGGAACAGGAGCGCCGAAAAATCGTAAAACCCAATGCTACTACTTTCAAATTTCGTAGAATTGTTCTGAACGGTCCCTAACGGTCCCACTCAGTACACCAAGGCAAAAATTTCCGTTGCATTACTCTCCAAAGCGGTGAGATGACGTTCAAAGAGACTACAGGCCCACGACGTTCTTTGGAAAGGACTGAATGTGTGTCAGCAATCCCAAAGGTTGTCACAAACGTCGCAATGTTGCTCACCGCACTGCGAAGTGCCGTTTTCGACCTCAGAACGTGTGGGAATCAACAGTGCACGGGAAGGGGTGGTTTCATTGACGCCCTTTACGCCACACTCTGAGGCCTGTTTAGGACCACGCTGAGCGCCCGTGTGTCTGAAATGTTTTCCTCGGTCTCTCATACTGCGTAAATTCAACGCTGGGCGTCGCTGTTCTGACCTCCATCGCAGAGGTTTGGAAGAAGGGGTGTGACACCTTTCTCATCCTGTGTCACGCCCACTGTGGCATTAGACAGAAATTTCGTACAATTTGGTGCTAATGTAACATAATTAACTCATCTTGCACCTCACATTAACTTCCGAGCTCTGAGCTTTTTTTCAGATGTGGCCGACCACGAGAGTGACGTCGCAGGGCACTACGTTTTTTCACCGTAACGGGGAATGGTTGCAGAAACCTTTGAGCGCAAATTTGAAACTTCTGCCCTGCAGTGGGACACGATTAAAGGATTTCGAAAAAGCGACTCTTTAATTGTGTTGCATTGTATGAATCCAAAGTCTCACAGCATACTCTACAACTGACGCTAATATTCAGCGATAAAACAAAAACAAAAAATGGCAACTCCAAATAACAATGAAGATACAGTAATGACATTTTGGGAATACATTTGTTTAGGTAACACATTTGACTAACTTTGCAAGATCACAGTTGAATGTAAGTGTGAAGAAGCCATTACAAAAGTGAAATGCTTGCACATTAACAACGGACGTAGCCGCCAAAGTGTTGAATGCAAGCATGCAAACGTGCATACATTGTACGGAACAACTGCCAGATGTCAGTCTGTGGGATAGAGTTAGATGCCTTTTGCACTTGCCCGGTCAATAAAGAGAAGGTTAATGCTGTTTGAGAATGACTCTGGAGTTATCGTACAAAGTCCCGTATGTGCTCGATTGGATATACACTCCT
The DNA here is from genome assembly GCF_023897955.1 of Schistocerca gregaria. Classification (NCBI taxonomy): domain Eukaryota; kingdom Metazoa; phylum Arthropoda; class Insecta; order Orthoptera; family Acrididae; genus Schistocerca; species Schistocerca gregaria. The sequence goes on from NC_064920.1 coordinate 1,167,846,050, forward strand.
GGAAATTGAAATAAGAACACCGTGAATTGATTGTCCCAGGAAGCGGAAACTTTATTGACACATTCCTGGGGTCAGATACATCACATGATCACACTGACAGAACCACAGGCACATAGACACAGGCAACAGAGCATGCACAATGTCGGCACTAGTACAGTGTATATCCACCGTTCGCAGCAATGCAGGCTGCTATTCTCCCATGGAGACGATCGTAGAGATGCTGGATGTAGTCCTGTGGAACGGCTTGCCATGCCATTTCCACCTGGCGCCTCAGTTGGACCAGCGTTCGTGCTGGACGTGCAGACCGCGTGAGACGACGCTTCATCCAGTCCCAAACATGCTCAATGGGGGACAGATCCGGAGATCTTGTTGGCCAGGGTAGTTGACTTACACCTTCTAGAGCACGTTGGGTGGCACGGGATACATGCGGACGTGCATTGTCCTGTTGGAACAGCAAGTTCCCTTGCCGGTCTAGGAATGGTAGAACGATGGGTTCGATGAACGTTTGGATGTACCGTGCACTATTCAGCGTCCCCTCGACGATCACCAGAGGTGTACGGCCAGTGTAGGAGATCGCTCCCCACACCATGATGCCGGGTGTTGGTCCTGTGTGCCTCGGTCGTATGCAGTCCTGATCGTGGCGCTCACCTGCACGGCGCCAAACACGCATACGACCATCATTGGCACCAAGGCAGAAGCGACTCTCATCGCTGAAGACGACACGTCTCCATTCATCCCTCCATTCACGCCTGTCGCGACACCACTGGAGGCGATCTGCACGATGTTGGGGCGTGAGCGGAAGACGGCCTAACGGTGTGCGGGACCGTAGCCCAGCTTCATGGAGACGGTTGCGAATAGTCCTCGCCGATACCCCAGGAGCAACAGTGTCCCTAATTTGCTGGGAAGTGGCGGTGCGGTCCCCTACGGCACTGCGTATGATCCTACGGTCTTGGCGTGCATCCGTGCGTCGCTGCGGTCCGGTCCCAGGTCGACGGGCATGTGCACCTTCCGCCGACCACTGGCGACAACATCGATGTACTGTGGAGACCTCACGCCCCACGTGTTGAGTAATTGGGCGGTACGTCCACCCGGCCTCCCGCATGCCCACTATACGCCCTCGCTCAAAGTCCGTCAACTGCACATACGGTTCACGTCCACGCTGTCGCGGCATGCTACCAGTGTTAAAGACTGCGATGGAGCTCCGTATGCCACGGAAAACTGGCTGACACTGACGGCGGCGGTGCACAAACGTTGCGCAGCTAGCGCCATTCGACGGCCAACACCGCGGTTCCTGGTGTGTCCGCTGTGCCGTGCGTGTGATCATTGCTTGTACAGCCCTCTCGCAGTGTCCGGAGCAAGTATGGTGGGTCTGACACACCGGTGTCAATGTGTTCTTTTTTCCATTTCCAGGAGTGTAGATATGGTGGTCGAGCAGGCCAAGGCAAGATGTCGACTCTCTGTAGTGCATGTTGGATTGCAACAGCTGGGCGAGCGATAGCCGGTTGGAAAACAACCCCTGAAATGCTGTTCATGAATGGTAGCACACCATGTCGAATCACCAGAGGTATAAATTTGCAGTCAGCGTGTGTGGGATAACCACGAGGGTGCTCCTGCTGTCTTACGAAATCGCACCCCAGGCCATAACTCCAGCTGTAGGGCCGCGCTGGGTAGCCGCGCGGTCCAGACGCCTTGTCACGGTCCGCACAGCTCCCCCCGTCGCAGGTTCGAGTCCTCTCTCGGGCATGGGTGTGTGAGTTGTCCTTAGCGTAACTCAGTTTAAGTTAGCTTAAGTTGTGCGGAAGCTTAGGGACCGATGACCTCAGCAGTTTGGTCCCTTAGGCGCTTACCACAAATTTCCTTTACAGACGTAGGAACAGTATGTCTAGAACGCAGACAGATTTGGTTGCAGGCCCGTAACTCGCCTTCATCTAAACAGCACCGCATCATCATTGGCGCCGAGGCAGAACCAGCCCTCATTAGATAACGCGACAGACCTCCAACCTGCCCACCAATGAACTCTCGCTTGTCTTCACTGAAGTCGCAAATGGCGATTTGTAAGTGTTCGTTGTGTTCCTGTGGTGCCAACAGCTGCTCAGATTGCTGCTGCAGATGCAGTGTAATGTGACGGAGTTACACATCAATCACGACAGGCATCACGTTCGGGAGTGCCGCTTCTGCATCCGGAGTCCGGTCTTCTTGCGGACGTACATTCTCGTGACTACCGCTGCCAGCAATCATGTACAGTGGCTACATTGCCACCAATTTTTTCTGCAATATGAGAGAAGGAACTTCAAACTGTTGGGTAGCCCTTTTACAAGATTTCTTTCAAACTTAGCAAGGTACTGAAAATAATGCCGAGTGGCCGAGCGGTTCTAGGCGCTACAGTCTGGAACCGCGTGATCGCTACGGTCGCAGGTTCGAATCCTGCCTCGCGCATGGATGTGAGTGATGTCCTTAGGTTAGTTAGGTTTAAGTAGTTCTACGTTCTAGGGGACTGATGGCCTCAGAAGTTAAGTCCCATAGTGCTCAGAGCCAGTTGAACCATTTGAACCGTCTTTTTCTCCTTAAAAGCGTTCTTAACTAACATCATTTCACCACTTCCTAGCTTAAATGTAACTAACACTTATGACCGCTACAGCGTGTATTTAAAGCGAACCTGATCTGCATCCTTATAATGGCTCTGGTACTGCCACTCTTATGCAACTGGAGTGAAATTTTAATAGAGGTCATATTTCAGATGTAGAAACATGGTACCAAATTTTATTTGTTTCTTTCAACTTCTTCTTGGTGTTTTTTTTTCATCAAAATAGATCGGTGGTTTCGGATTGGCCATTTGCAAATATCAGAGTTTTGATTATTACGTTGGTACCTTTTACGGCCCGGCTCCTCTTAATGATGTATTTTTTCCTTACGCACAAGTTGTTTAGTGTCTTGGGTTTCCCATCCAGTGGTGAAAAGTGTATGACATTGTGAACACTCGATGTCACTGCACTTTCACACAGCGAAGCAGTGTTATACTTATGATAGGTCCCTCTACAGCGTGGTTAATTGATCGTGGATCGTGACCGTGCCAAATATCTCACGAAATAAGCATAAAACGAAAAAACTACAAAGAACGGAACTCGTCTAGCTTGAAGGGGGAAACCAGATGGCGCTATGGTTGGCCCGCTAGATGGCGCTGACATAGGTCAAACGGATATCAACTGCGTTTTCTAAAATAGGATCCCCCATTTTTATGACATATTCGTGTAGTACAGAACGAATTACGAATGTTTTAGTTGGACCACTTTTCTCGCTTTGTTATAGATTCCGCTGTAATAGTCACAAACATATAGCTCACAATTTTAGACAAACAGTTTGTAACAGGTAGGTTTTCTAAATTAAAATACAGAACATAGGTACGCTTGAACATTTTATTTCGGTTGTTCCAATGTGATAAATGTACCTTTGTGAACTTATCATTTCTGAGAACGCATGCTGTTACAGCGTGATTACCTGCAAATACCACATTAATGCAATAAATGCTCGAAATGATGTCCGTCAACCCCATAGCATTTGGCAATATGTATAACGATATTCCTCTCAACAGCGAGTAGTTCGCTTCCGTTATGTTCGCACATGCATTGACAATGCGCTGACCGCAGGCCGTGGTGGCCGAGCGGTTCTAGGCGCTTAAGTGCGGAAACGCGCGACTGTTGGGTAGCCCTTTTACAAGATTTCTTTCAAACTTAGCGAGGTACTGAAACAAATAATGCCGAGTGGCCGAGCGGTTCTAGGCGCTACAGTCTGGAACCGCGTGATCGCTACGGTCGCAGGTTCGAATCCTGCCTCGGGCGTGGGAGTGTGCGATGTCCGTAGTTTAGTTAGGTTTAAGTAGTTCTACGTTCTAAGGGACTGTCGACCTCAGGTGTTAAGTCTCATAGTGCTCAGAGCCATATGAACCATTTGAATGCGCTGACGCATTTTCTCAGGCGTTGTCGGTGGATCACGATGGTAAATATCCTTCAATTTTCCTCACAGAAATAAATCTAGAGACGTCACATCCGGTGAACGTGCGGGCCATGGTATGGTGCTTCGACGACCAATCTACATGTCATGACATACGCTCTTCAATACAGCTTCAACCGCACGCGAGCTATGTGCCGGACATCCATCATGTTGGAAGTACATCGCCATTCTGTCATGCAGTGAAACATCTTGTAGTAACATCGGTAGAACATTACATAGGAAATCAGCATACATTGCACCTTTTAGATTGCCAGCCATAAAATGGGGGCCAATTATCCTTCCTCCCATAATGCCGCACCTTACATTTACCCGCCAAAGTCGCTGATGTTCCACTTGTCGCAGCCATCGTGGATTTTCCGTTGCCCAATAGTGCATATTATGCCGGTTTACGTTACCGCTGTTAGTGAATGACGCTTCGTCGGTGAGTAGAACGCGTGCGAAAAATCTGTCATCGTCCCGTAATTTCTCTTGTTCCCAGTGGCAGAACTGTACACGACGTTCAAAGTCGTTGCCATGCAATTCCTGGTGCATAGAAATATGGTACGGGTGCAATCGATGTTGATGTAGCATTCTCAACACCGACGTTTTTGAGATTCCTGATTCTCGCGCAATTTGTTTTCTAGTAATGTGCGAATTAGCCGCGACAGCAGCTAAAACACCTACTTGAGAATCATATTTTGTTGCAGGTAGTGGTTGACGTTTCACATGTGGCTGAATACTTCCTGTTTCCTTAAATAACGTAACTATGCAGGGAACGGTCCGGGCACTTGGATGATGTCCACGATACCGATCAGCATATATACCACATGCCCGTTGGGCACTTTGATCACAATAGCCATACATCAACACGATATCGACCTTTTCCGCAATTGGTAGACGGTCCATTTTAATACGGGTAATGTATCACGAAACAAATACCGTGCGCAACTGTTAGTCTAAAATTGTGAGCCATATGCTTGTGACTATTACAGAGCCATCTATCACTAAGCGAAAAAAGTGGTCCAACTAAAACATTCATATTTCCTTACGTACTATACGAATATGTAATAAAAAATGGGGGATTCCTACGATTCCTCGTATTTAAGAAAACGCAGTTGATATCCGTTTGACCTATGTCAGCGCCATCTAGCGGGCCAACCGTAGCGCCATCTGGTTGCCCCCTTCAAGCTAGACGTGTTTCGTTATTTGTAGTTTTTTCGTTTTATGCTTATTTCGTGAGATATTTGGCCCAGTCACTATTAATGGACCACCCTGTATATTGTAGTTCTTCCTTCTCTCACTTCGTAGGTGCGCCGATTCCTAAGTGTATTCCATACCTCTAGATTGAGTTCAATGATGTTTCCTTTCACTTGCCTTCCTTGGTCTCAGTCAGTCGACTGCACCACAACACCGATTTCGCGTTTGCATGCATGACGTACACTAAATGCCTTGTCCATCATTGGTGACTGATATCCTTTAGCTTCAGTACTTACAGGTACTTGTTGATCTTATAAATAAATTGAAATTGCATGGCAGCCAGGATGGAACGCTCCTTTTCGGTTAACATTTCCACAGATATTACGTATTCTTTGGCTGCTAGAGTTTGTTGTCTTTTGGTGACCATATTGGTTACTGGTATAAAGAAGACCTTACCTAGCTGACTACACCTTTCTTGAACACAGTACGACTGAATTTGCGAGAGCGCAGGGAATATCTTTGACAGTAAAAACTATCCCGAAATTATAGTACAGATAAACAAGAGGAGCCATATTCATAAGGCATTACTAGTGGTGCTTTCAGTTTCACTACTGCATTACAAAGAATTTTGTTAATAGCCGTTTTAAAAAGGCCGAATTTTCTTATAATATACATCTTACTCCTAGCACACTGCTTGTAAGGAGTTGTATAGTTGTATAATGAGCTATTCATTCTCTACGTGTACGTGTTGTGTTAAACCATATTTAGCTTCATTAATGTGTTGTGGAATCATAACGATTGCATTCACATATAAATCATATCAATGATCAATACAAGAAACTGGTTCATTGATGTGCCCAAGAATACCTTTTGATGTACAGCATGCTTGTGTGTCACGTAGCTTTAAAGCTACCGTTTTATTAAAATGCACATAATTACATCCTGTATAGCTCTCTGAGTTTTGTTGTAGAAATTGTGGTACTGGTTCTCTTTGATCGTCTCTGGGAGCCACTCATTACGATGTGACTGTGACTCTTCTAGAATTTAAAAGTTATTATTTCTCATCAGTTACAACCCTGGGAAAACCACTGCAGCTACATCACCGAGTGACCTGCTGGATTTCTGTTAGAGTCTGCCAGGTACAAGAGACAGAACAGAAGAGCGCATTCTACTTATGCGCAATTTCGTAAGGAGTCCCTACAGATATTCACATCTTTACCGGTCTTTCCGTAGCCCGCCTTTTAATTTCGTGGTAGCACAGTGTGCAGACACGTCCAGGGAGTTTTATGTTTCACGAAAGATGTTAACATGTTATGAAATACAGAATGGTACTGCCTTTTCTAAATCACAAGGAAAAAATTACTTAGGTTGGATAGTACTAAGACTGACTGTATTTAAAGTATGATTTACGTATCCACTAAATGTTTGTAAGAATGTACTTAAATGAATTGTTTCCTGAACGCATGGATATATATCGTTGGGATCTTGAAACCTGTTGAATTAATTATTAAGTTGTGTTTCAGGCTGTTCCTAATTACAAAATAAATTACAGAATGATTCTTGTACAGATTGTGGCGTCGCAACTAGTGCGAGCGCACAGTTTTCTATCAAATATTTACTGTGAAATGTAGACAGACTGTAAAGTAGCCATCAGATTAGCATATGTGCTGTAGCGGGCAGATTACCGGTGTCCGTTCGTCTGACGTCACGACCATATGGCATGTCTGTACCGTGAGAATGTAAGACCTGTGCGCTAACTAGCCGCGTGTATAACGTGGAACTTTCATCTTTAATAACTTCTAACTGAGGAACCTGAGGAAATTAAAAGTTAATATACTAGTTTCTGTTATGAATAAAAATAAGTCATCCAAATTTGAGCTTTGAAACCTGCATATTTTGGAAATTAGAAAAATCTTACAGAAAACGCAAATTTCTACAATTTTCGAGTCTAAATAAATACCATTATGTATAGATCACCTTCAGTGACCATCCAACTATGAAACAAAATCACCTTCCGTGCTTTTGTATTTATTTTGAGAATTTTACTTTTAGAAATTCACCTATAACTTTGTTAAAACCATAAATGTTTTGAATTTTTGTGAACAGTTATTTTATATGAGTAGGTGAGAGTGAATGAGTGTGCCTGAATGAATGAAAGAGGGACATTCGCCATTCTTTGCAAGTGTATAAAATCTAGGTTGGAACTCGCAAGTGTTCAGACGATGTAACCGTGGGAACAGAGTCGCCAGTGGTTCCCCATCTTAGTGAATGTCGGATGTCCAAGAGTGTATGGTATTGTACAAGCAGCCAGAACGTTCGCGAGTATTTAAATAATTTCTGGAAATAAAGTAAAGTCTAGTTTTCCTTTCGGTTTGTTAAATTATACAGTAAATTTTGTGTAACAAGAAATCATGACGTAAATGATTCAGAAGTCATGACTGGTGCGTGCTAGATTTTGGCGCGAGGCGCACCCAAAGAGTTAATTCTGATTGGCTGTGTGATGTGTGAGCCAATGAGATGCGAGGACGGTTAGCAGACCAGGAGAGTGAGTCGCGAGTGGATGAGGTGTCGCGAAGGAACTGTGATCGAGAAGAGACATGCTTGATGTGTCCTCGCGAATAATGTGTAAAATGAAGTCATAAAACGGCTTCATCGGTTCGGTACTGTGCGATTTGAGACTGGAAGAGTCCAGTAACGCGTAGTGTGAGTTTGAGCGAGTTGTGACTTTTCGTTCCGCGAAAGACGCGAGTAACTTTAATAATTAAAAGCGTGGCGGTACTTCGTAAACTTTTACTAAGTGCTTATGGCGAGCATTAACGTTAAAAAACGAACTATTATTGAACATCGACTGCAAACGTGTATGTTAGAAAATCGTCTGTGTTGCAGTTAAGTAAATTCCGTAACTTTGAAAGCTAATTCTGGCGGGGTTTGAGTGTGGATAGAATTGTGAACTGAACTTTCTTCAAACGTAGATTAGCGGGCTGATGATCAGGCTTAAAGACAATAAAGAGCTTAAATAGAATTACCAACTTCGCGTTCTCGTTTGAGTAAACAATTACTACCATTCCAATAACTCAATTTATTTAGGAAGATTGCTCATAGATTGTATTTCAGCAAACATGTATCGCGGCCTCCGGTGAGCGGCTATTAAATTGCAGTTTCTTCAACACTGCTTTTCTGCAATTTTTCCAGTAGCTGCTATCAGGAGAGGCGAGTGCAGCAACTACCTAAGAAACGAGGTAGGTGGATTTTCTTTCAGGGAAAGGAAACTGCGCGATAAGAGCCTGACCCGTCGCAAGGTGACGACAGTAACAAGCTACTTTTTATAATGTCATTTATTCACATAAATAGCGCCGTTGTAACGTATACTAATTTAAACTACAAAAAAATAATTTAATGCGAACAAGCTGTCTGATGATGAACCTGTCGGTTCGAAACAGGTAACGGCGCTATTTAAGTAAATAAATAAATAGCATTGTAAAAAGTGGTTTAGTGTGCAAGGAGCAACCTGTATTGTGTACACAGCCACGGTCTCAAAACGTCAGTTTTAGACAAAATAGCAGAAAAAAATTATTCCCTCTAAGAGGTGTGGTGGGATGCATTGAAAAGTAATGACTTTGGCAAACCCTCTAATTTTTTAGCGTGTGAGTGTAAAATCAGAATAGTAGATGGAGCCTGACTGAGGTTTCAAGTCTGTACACCATAACTATCGATAACGTATTTAAAACTACTATTTAGATGAGTAGTAACCGTATTATAAACTTATTTGCTGAATGCACTCAGAAGTATTCTTTCCTACAGCTCAAGTAACGTGTTACCCTAGATCAGGACAACGCCTCATATTCCAAGAGCAGCAAGGATTTTTACTTTATTTAAACACATCGTACCAAAAAAACAAAAGTGGAATGATCGTATGGCATTACTGTCTGTTCAGTGCTCGTCTTTCTGTCTGATGCCACTGCGACTACTTGCACGCAGACGAAGGTGGCTAGAAATGATTAGGAAAATACAAACACCCATTCCCCAAATGAAGACAGTCTCCAACCCAGGCGGGAATGGAACTCATTTTCACCATCGCTAACCACAAGGTGCGGACTCTCCTGACGAAAATATTAATGAACTGAAACGTACGGAAAAATTAAAAATTTTTGCATGCTGGTACTGCGAAACAATAAGTGGATGGAAACAAGAACCATTGTTCAGTGCAGCTGGCATCCTGTGTACTCCCTCCACTATATTACTACAGAAGATTACACGAACCTGTCCAGATTTGTACTTTGAGAGTAGAGCGTGCGAGTGGCCTCGGTTGTACTCTGCCGCATCAAGGCAGAAAATAGAGATTCTAACAGTCCACCCAACTGATGTATCTACAATATCTCTGTACAGAAGTAGCTCGCAGATAGTTGATCCACGTTTCTTGATGTGAGGCTGTAAGAAACTGTCTAGTGAATGGATTAAGGGTGACAACATAAAAAAATAAAAGTTCCAAAAAGGAATGTCAACGACTTTTGATAAACGGGATGGTGTAGCGGATAAATCCGCGAACTGCTAACTACCGATGTAATGTTCGTCTATAATGTTGAACAATTCAAGCATATAGCAATGATGATTCTTGTTCACATAACATTTAGCATAATTTACAGTCACATATGAAAATAAACTTCCTATATATACACATAGAGACGCATACATTCATATACTTACACAATCAGCGCGCATTTAAATTGTTAAATGCGTCGCCTCGTCTACACCCATACCGAGCAGCTGCTCTAACCTCGCGTTCACTCGAACCCGTCTAGCATTCGACTGAAGACTGAAGACTGAATATATATTAAAGAAGTATCAGTACACGAAAAACGAAAGTATGTCTGCATCTCATTCCGCCACTTACGTCATACCTGAACTAACGTAAACTTTCTCAATTACGGAGTGGGGTATGGGAGTGCGTATTATGGCTCAGATCTAGGAATAGTGCACTGGACCTGTAGCCGACCGGTCATTTTACCTCGCACTCACGAACACTCAACCGACTGAGGTGCTCAGGCACGACTCAGTATCACCCTCACAGCTGCACCTCAGACAGTACCTGTTTCCTAGGTTACAACCTTCAAAGACGTTCTGCTACATACCTTGCGCACACTTCGCTGCAGAAGGAAAATCATTTGTTGGAACGTGATCCTAGACTGTTGAAAGGTATGTGCTAAGGTCTGATCAGGGCAGCTCCAAAAAATAGATGGTAGTTGCCAACCGCAAGGTTGAATGAGTATAATATCTTCGAGTAGGAGGTTCTTTGATGGTTAAGAGAACCGGGCGCGGGCAGTGAAAGACCGAGGAGTCGCAATATGTAAGTATGTACATAAGTAGGCTGTTAGGGTTTTTATACTGGTAACGCCACGTAGCACTCTGTATGAAAATCAATGGCTGAACTGTGTGCAGTCTGTGGCTGGTTTGCATTGTTATTGGCCATTGTAGTGTTGGGCAGTTGGCTGTTAACAGCGCATAGCGTTGCGCAGTTGAAGGTGAGCCGCCAGTAGTGGTGGATGTGGGGAGAGAAATGGCGGAGTTTTGAAATTTGTAAGACTGGATGTCATGAACATATATATATATATATATATATATATATATATATATATATATATATATATATATATATATAATGACTTTTGAACACTATTAAGGTAAATACATTGTTTGTTCTCTATCAAAATCTTTCATTTGCTAACTGTGCCTATCAGTAGTTAGTGCCTTCAGTAGTTTGAATCTTTTATTTAGCTGGCAGTTGTGGCGCTCGCTGTATTGCAGTAGTTCGTCTAACGAAGACTTTTGGTGAGGTAAGAGATTTGTGAAACGTATAGGTTAATTTAGTCAGGGCCATTCTCTTGTACGGATCACTGAAAGTCAGATGGCGTTGAGCTTAAAAAATAAAATATTGTGTGTCAGTTTAAGCACAGTCATGTATGAATTTTTCAAAGGGGACATTTCATATGTCGACCCTTAGCCGAGGATACCTCACTGGAATCTTCTGATTTTTTCTTGTAGTTTGTGTAATTAGTGTAGCTATTGTTTATTGCTAGCGCGTAATTGGAGAGAGAATCTCCTTTGTAGGTGCAGTATTTCATTGTTGTACAATAAAACAGTTGTGGCATGTATGTAGATTTGCACCAAGTATTTTGCAGCTGCGCTTGCAATTAACTAGATATTATTTTCAGTGCTATGTTAATGTGTTCTCTTATTTTTGCTCTTCAAATTGTGCTTTTCTGTGTTATCGTGTGAAATATTGTGACAATAATGGCGTGTGAAAGACAGAACACTAGACTCCAAAGTAAACTGAGAAATAATAGTGACGACGAGCGTAGCTTATCAGCACCACTGTGTAATGAATTAACAGACATTCGAAGTAGTAATTTGGTAATTGTACATAGGGAAATGGAGTGGGCTGCAAATAATGGTGTATGCAGTGAAACAATTAGTGAACAGGGAAGCATTATAGATCGATCGGTCGGCAACAGCTTGCCTCAGGAATCCGATTTGACAGGACACAATCTTGCAAATACTGTAGATTCAGGTTTTGCGTCCTCGCCGTTTTCTCAAATAAGTCAAGACACATTTTCTGCTTTTCAAAATGCGAATATTGCCGGTTCAAATGCATTGCCGAATAGCACTGAGGAACATGTTTCAGACACCAGTGCATTGTTATTACAATTAATGCAACAAATATGACAAAAGCTTCAAAAGTTAGACACAATGGAACAAAATCTTCAAAAGTTAGACACAATGGAACAACACCAGAGACGAACACAGCAACAGTTAGACACAATGAAACAAAATCAGAGACAAAAACAGCAAAAGCTTCAAAAGTTAGACACCACACTTGAACAAACACGTGAAGATTTAACTACTGAGTTACATCACATTGAATCGAAAAGTCAAAAAGTCTGTAATGACGTAAAACACAAATTTGTGAGCATTTTCTACCTGTTTTTTCGCGGCATGAAAATACATTACAGAATCATGAAGCAAGCATAAAAGAACTGCAAACTATTGTTCATGAAAATCATGAGACCTTTCAAGCTAAAATTGACTCAGTTGCATCTACCGATTCGGTTACGCAACTTGAAAAACTCAGGAAAACTTAAAGGACACAGTAGATGCGATTTCAACACAAATGGACACTATGAAACTTGGTTCAGAAAAACACACTGAGGACATAAGTACATTATCGGAGAAAGTAGCTTAACTTTCGGATCAGTTCACTAACTTATCTGCAAAGGTAGATGATGATATGAATGACACAAGACCTGTAGCCATCACTGACACAGAAGAGTATGAAGAAATTAAGAAATTCAAACAAAATCAGAATCAAATTAATATGCAACACAAAAGAGAAATCTGGGAAGTACAAGATCAGTTGGCACAAGTAATACAAAAATTACATATTTCAGAGAACACTAGCGCTTCAACACGGGAGAAGGGACTTAGAAATACGGAAAAGCCACAAAATAATAACACAAGGCATTTCGGATATTATGATAGAAATTTGCAAGGTGCACCGAATTTTGAGATATGCTACTCGCCGACACGATGATTTTGACTATAAGCTGTTCATCACTACACGTAAATTCAAAAAATTTAAGAATTCTGGCAACGACATTCATCCACAAGCGTGGCTCCATCAATTCTCTCATTGTTTTCCTCCCAACTGCTCATTAGAGCAAAGATTAGAATTTATGTGTGGCTACTTAGAGAATGAACCAGCTGAAAGAATGCGATCGGTCATTCGCGATTGTCACAGTGAAGGATAATTTTATCATGTCTTCCTCTCAACATATTGGTCTCAAGCCACACAAGACCGAGTAAAACATAGCTTCATTGTGATGAAACATTTCGAACAATCTAAATTTTCTAGTCTTGTGAAATATTTTGATGACATGTTGCACGAGAATCAGAACCTGTCAAACCCATACAGCCGATCAGAACTCATCCGCATTTGGTTAATCAAATTGCCTGAACATTTACGACTTATTATTTTGGCAGGACGTTGCAAAGACGACATTCAAGCTTTTCAGGGACTGTTACAAGAATTGGAAATTGACACTGACAATAGCGGAACTCGAAAACAGTAGCACAACAATTACAGGTCACATCCGTCACACATTCCGCGATGAAAGAAATAATAACTGGACACGACAAGGCTATTCTTACAACGAAATCATGACTAAAACAGACACCACCCGTATGACACCCGTTGGCAGAGTAGTAATAATTACAGGGAAACATCACCTCTCTGCGGTAGTGACTATCACAGAGACAGTCAGAGAAAGAGACAATATGGGAACCAAAATAATTATTATCAAGAGAGACAGAATAACTTTAGACGCCACGGTCCAGCGCGCAGTTACGATTCAGGGAGAAATTTTCCAATACGTAACCGACAAGAAAGAAACTATGGAATCTACCGACATGACGACAGACGATATGATCGTAACGACAGACCTGAATTGCGTCAGAACTGGCGAGCTTCAAACAGGGCAGCGCCTTCTCGTCAAGGTGAATTTGTAGAAGTTAGATCTCCTAATCCTAACAACGCCGCGCGCCAACAAAGAGACAAACAATGACTCGCACCGCAGGCAGCCACGTGCGCCGGCTGGCTCAGCGAAAAACAACATAGACGCTAACCTTGAGAAAAATTTTAGCATTCCTTACCGACGTAGACAACATGATAATTGCTTTGAAGTTTAAACTCTGTCCGCTACGAAGAGTAAAGGATTGCACCACATTTCACATGTAAAACCATTTATTGAGAGATAATCTGCCTTTTAACTTAGTCTTTCCTATAAAATTTTTCACTTCACGTTACTAGTACACTTTGTCATACTTAGAAACTGTTTACATGTAACTATGATTTAAAGTTAACTATACAGTCTGGAACCTAGGGAACACATTTAGACAGTAATTACATATGCATAGTTATAGTGAACAGACGACACAATGTTATTGTGTTGTGTACATTCTTGCTTGTTAGTTGCACGATTACGTAACGACTATAAGGCTCACATACTTATAACATTTGCCAGTACTGCTATTGAGATTGTAATGCAACATTTTGGTTTATTTGAAAATACACTCTGGATTTAAAGTACTTTCTGTGAGATAGCAGATGACACAGTGGTTAGTTTATGTGACAGCTACACGATTTTATCACGACGCTACTAATGAGTCACAATTTACAATGTTGCTTTTGGGGTGTTTCTGTTTTATATCTGCACAGTTTTTCTGAATTATTCTAAAGTAAAACATGTTTCAGAAGTAACTTTTGTGGTATAGCTACAATCAGACAGCCTTTTCCGTAGCACAACAATACGTTACAGCACAGTACTTTCTTCATCACGGCAATAAGCGTAATAACTAAGATATATATACGCAAAGCATTTCACTTTTGTTCATCATGAGGTAAGTACATTGACTTCTGCAGAACTTAGCTTTCGGAGGACGATAACTACGACACTTCATTATCTTACAACAAGACGCACAGTTTAGCGCTACAGTACACGTATTTGAGTGATTAATTTTGTACATAAAACATTTAATTTTAAAGATTACATTGATCCTCAGGGGGTACACGCCTACTTTGTCTACCATGTGTTTGGCAAGCACAAAGAGCGCCGCCAGTCTCCTGTCACCGTAACCCCTGGACATGCTTCAGCGACCACCGTATGGTGCGGCGGTGGAATGTTGTATACTGCAGGGAATCGTAATCTTGGCTTGACCGCCTGGATTGCGAGGAAGGCCAACCTCTATAAAAAGACCCTCAATCTTACGGTGTGCTCTGCGCCTGTGAGATGCATGGCTGTTGGGGTGGAACAGTCGCAAGAGGGCAACCTCTGGGGCACCTGCCGCACCCCAGTTGTATAAGGCTTACTCAGGCACGCGGGGCTCTGTCAGAGCGGACCTTTAGTTCCCTAGCTGCTCGTAGGACAGCAATGGACCCTTCGACCTCTACATTTCCCTCTACCAGTGGCTTGGGTGGGCCACTGGTAGGAAAACACACCCCATCGGAAAAGCGACTTCGTGCTGCGAGTCCTCCAGCGCCTGGTGTTACTAGAGATTTATCAGACTGTCGTAACAGAGCACATGCTGATAATCAGAATGTGTTTTTGATTATTAAATGGAAGAAGGGTAGCTTTGAGAGGGTTTCTCCCTTTTACATCCACAAGGGTCTTGAGGGAATTGCAGGAACACAGAAATCTGTGAAGCGACTGCGCAATGGGACTCTGTTAGTTGAGACTTCTAGTTCCCGTCAAGTCACTTCTGTTCGGAAAGCAACCTGTCTCGGAGAGTATGCTATCGACACCGAGCTCCACTCCACTCTGAACTATAGTAAGCGTGTTGTGACGTGTAGGGACTTGGTGGATATCCCCACAGACGAGTTAAAATCTGAGTTGGCTGACGAAGGTATTGTGACGTGTAGCATGAAACGAGTCGATGGGTCCTACTCAAATCCGACTCGTTTATTCTCACGTTCAGTTGCCCGAGACTCCCAGAGCATGTTAAAGCGGGGTTCTTACGTTTGCCAGTACGGCCATATTTCCCCAACCCAATGCGCTGTTTTAAATGTCAGCGCTTTGGGCATACTACGTTGGGGTGCTATGGGATAGCCACTTGTGGTAAATGTGGTCAGCCTGCCCATGAAGGAGCCGATTGTTCATCGCCTGTGAAGTGCTTGAATTGCTCTGGGAGTCATCCTGTCTGGAGCTGGGTCTGTCCCATCTATCTCGAAGAACAGAAGATCCAGGAGATTAAAACATCTAAGCACATCCCCTATGGTGAGGCCAAGCAGCTCTTTAAGGCCATGCGACCTCCTGTGTTTTAAAACATCTTTCGCTTCTGCTCTGAAAAAACCGGTACAAATGGCCACTGTTGCTATGCAAATGGAGATTGCCAGTGTCAGCACTAATACCTGCGTTTGCCAGTGCACTTGTGGTGCTGCGGTTGTTTTGCAATCTGTGACTCTCTCTGCTATGTCGGACAAGGCTGTGGTTGCTGAAATTGGGGTACTTCCTGCCTCTCCCCACATGGCGCCTTCTGCCCAGGCGAGTAAAGCTCCAACTGTTGACAAGGCTCTGTATTCTAAGCCCCCAAGACAAAGACGCCGAAGGTGAAGGTTTTGCCACCTGCGGAGACTAGTCAGGGTCGGTCCGATGTCGAGGCCATCATACTGTCTGACATCTCCCGTGGGTCGTCATCGGAGGTGATGGACATTGATGTCGACCGGAGGCAATCTTCTGGCCCCAGGAATAAATCTCAGGCCAGTACGGGCTCTCCTACAAAGCACAGAGTCAGAGAGAAAGTTCAGCCACCCTGATCACTGGCTCCCTTATTACAGTGGAACCTGAATGGGTTCAGGACACATGTGGCTGAATAACAACTCCTTGTACGAGAGTACCCTTTGTGCTTATGTCTCCAAGAGACACATTTTCAGGCCACTGATGCTCCTTCTTTGCGGGGCTATACCGTATATTGAGCAGATGATCTGATGGGGTAAGGGCAAAGGGTGGTGTTTCGGTTCTTGTCCGTGACATGCATTCCCTCATCTGAGCTCCCTCTCGTTACAGACTTGCAAGCAGTTGCAGTTGCCCTTCTTGTGGGTCAGAGGCTCACAGTCTGTTCGGTTTACTTACCACCTCAGGATGCGATAAACTCTGAGGCTCTCACAGACCTTATTAGCCAACTCCCCCACCCATTTCTTCTTCTGGGGGACTTCAATGCTCATAATGTCTTATGGGGCTCTCCGACTACTTGCCCCAGGGGTCGCATTCTGGAGAGCCTCATGATGTCTGAAGAACTGTGCATCCTCAACTCTGGTGCTCCCACTCATTTCTGTACGGCTCCCTTCCTTTTGCTCTCCAGCACTCGTGGATTCTGCTCTGTGGGAGGTTGTTGCTGACCTCCATTCTACTGACCACTTCCCCCTTTGGATTCGCCTCCTGGATGAGGCTGTGGCATTACCAGTGCCGCCCCAGTGGCACCTCTGCAGAGCTGACTGGACGCTTTTCAACCAACTAGCTGTTTTGGAACACCGTGCCAGCGTCCACGAATGGGTAGACCATGTTACAGCCGTGATCTCCCATGCTGCTGAATTGTCAATCCCACGGTCATCCGGTCTTCCCACGAGGCGTCCTGTCCCCTGGTGGACCACTGGGTGCCGCTCAGCCATGCGAGCCCGCCGTGCAGCTCTGCCCCACTTCAAGTGCCGTCCCTCAGCTGACAATCTTGCGGCCTTTCGGGTGGCAAGGGCCAAAGCGCGGCGAGTGATTAAAAAGAGCAAGCGACGGTCATGGCAATCGTTCTTGAACTCCCACTCCACCAGTTCTACGAAAGTATGGGAAGCCATCATGAGCATTTCTGGGAAACTCAGCCAACTACCTGTCATGGCATTGCTGCATCAGGGATGTCTCCTCACTGCGCCGAGAGACATTGCCCAGACACTGGCCATGCATTTTGCGGAAACTAACCCCACTATTAACTGTGATCCAGATTTATGCCGCTACTGCCGTCGGGAGGGGTCACTTGGACTTCTGGTCTCCAAATTCTGAACCCTACAACTGCCCTTCACAGTGTGGGAACTGGATTTGGCTCATGATACTGCGCCTGGTCATGATCAAATGCGGTACAGCATGCTGCAGCACTTGTTGCTGCCATCCAAGGAAGTTCTCCTGAATTGTTTTAATATGATATGGTTATCTGGCACGTACCCTGACTCGTGGAGTGAGGCGATTTTGATTCCCCTCCTCAAACCGGGGAAGGACCGAACGCATCCCAGTATTTATCGAAGTACTGCTTTGACGAGCTGTGTCAGGAAGACGTTGGAACGCATGGTCAATCGTCGCCTGGTTTGGCTGCTCGAGAGCAGGCAGCTCCTTAGCCCCTCTCAGTGTGGCTTTCGGAGATGTTCAACTGTAGACAACTTGACCCTGCTTGAGGCGGCCATCCAGCAGGCCTCCCTACGTAACCAGCATTGTCTAGGTGTATTCTTTGACATTAATAAGGCATATGACAGTACTTGGCGCCGCCTTATCCTCAATCAACTCCATGAGTGGGGCTTTCGTGGCTGTCTCCCCATCTTCATTCAGTCCTTTCTTTCCCACCGCCTCTTTCGATATCGGGTTGGTAATGTGCTATCTGAACATCCATGATGCCCTACTCCACCTGCAACGGCAGGGGAAGGAGGTTTCTTTCTGCTGGGTGCCGGGGCATGTGGGTATTAGGGGAAACGAACTGGCGGATGTGGCTGCCAAAGTTGCATGTTCCCTCCCTCACATTGTTGAATGTGCCGTCCCCCTCCATGCTGTTATCTCCCTCCTACGTTTTCGTGTTATGTGTCAGTGGGAAGAGGAGTGGCTGGCAGTCGGTGAAAATAAGCTGTGTCTGGCCAAGGCCACCACGCAGCGGGATGAGGTTCTTCTCACTCGCCTCCGCATCGGGCACAGTCCCTTAACGCATGGGCATGGTTTTTTACTCCGGTAGGAGGACCCCCCCCCCCCCCCCCCCCCCAAATCTGCAGTGGTCTTTTATTCTCTGACCAGAGGGCGGTGGTTTCTTTGCCACCGGATTTGCCCTCTATTTTGCAAGATGACGCAATGACTGTGGTTAAGGTCTTACGGTTAAGTGTCCTGTCCACTTTTTTGCCTCGGATTTTAGGGAGAGGGTTTTCATGTGCTACTGGGTGACTGGCTCACCCAGTTTTTAGGTAAGAGGTCCACCAGTCACGATTATCTACTTGTTTCCCTTCGGTTTCTGTTCTCTTTTCCTTGTGTTTCCTTTCCTTTTTAGTGTGTTCCTTCTCCCCTTGTTTTGCCTCCGTATGTTAGGATTTGGAACTGCGTCAGGTCTGTGTCTTTTAGCCGTTCTCCTTGATCGCTGTTCGTCTTAATCCCTTCACTGCATGTGTTCCTGTTTCTATGCGTTTGGGCGCTGATGACCACGCTGTTTAGCGCCCATAAACCTCAAACACACACACACACACCATAGTTCTCTAACACATAAATTACACAGCTATCTGATCATTTACCTGAGAGAGACAAACGTGTCTTTTTAACTGCATCAGTGACAGATGTTTACGTAACTACACAGCTGGATAATTTCACACTTATGAAATTGAATTTTGTCTTTACCTCGTGAACTCTTCGTTTTTTTTGGAACCATTGTGATACTATGAGAGCTTTGAATGTCGCATTTGGTATGGGCTCATGATTTTTTAAAGTACGTTTGAGGTAGATGACACTATTGAAATGAGCAGAGAATTTTTTTTAGGTTTTGAAATTATTGCAGAAAGCTACGACGTTTTTGAGATTTGGCTGAGGTGTTATGGTGTTATTACGACGACGATGTGTATTATGCTTTTGAGGTATGTTTATGATCAATAAGCTGATGCTATATGAGGAATTTGTTTATGCTATGTATTTATTATGATGAAATACTGAAGTGTCGGCGCAAGATTGAAGAAGTGTCGACGAATATGTATATGTATAATAAGGTAAGGAATAATGAGTAGTGGTTAGGGACTCTGATTTGTGGAAAAGGATGTTGGAAACCAAGAATCGTACTTTAGAATTATGAAATGTGTGTACATGTGTGAATGTATCACAAGGCCACTGAAAATTTTTTGGTCTCTGTTGTATTTATAGGATTTTGTCTCTACACATTTGTAACGCAAATTCTCGACCTGTGAAATTTTTTCACTGTAGCGCAAACTGCTGTCGTAAATATTTCGGTAGGAGAGTTAAGTGACCTTCAGGTAATGCGTGGTGGGCACCCAGCTGCGCGATAGTCGCCTTGGAAAAAGCTATTAGTGTGTGCCTTTCAGAGGCACAGGTGGAGAAAAAAAAGAGACCATTAACCTCGCTATTGCCATTCATTTGTAGAAAGCATCGCAAATATGACACGCACATTACTTGAAAACATATGATTACTCGTACTTTGTGCTACTTACTGAAATGCTTATGAACTGATAGGAAATATTCTTACATCTGCCACCTGATTATGACAAGTGTCTTTCTACGAGACTTGAGAGAATTTCTACTGACTTATGAAGCAGCTGTTAAGCTGATTGTGCGATAATTCTCGCACTTGTCAGCTCTTGCCGTCTTCGGAATTCTGTGGATGATGCTTTTCCGAAAGTCAGATGGTATGTCGCCAGACTCATATATTCTACACAACAACGTGAATAGTCGTTTTGTTGCCACTTCCCCTAATGATTTTAGAAATTCTGATGGAATGTTGTAAATCCCTTCTGCCTTATTTGACCGTAAGTCCTCGAAAGTTCTTTTAAATTCCGATTCTAATACTGTATCCCCTATCTCTTCTAAATCGACTCCTGTTTCTTCTTCTATCACATCAGACAAATCTTCATCCTCAAAGAGGCTTTCAATGTATTCTTTCCACCTATCTGTTCTATCCTCTGCATTTAACAGTGGAATTCCCGTTGCACTCTTAATGTTACCACCGTTGCTTTTAATGTCACCAAAGGTTGTTTTGACTTTCCTGTATGCTGAGTCTGTCCTTCTGACAATCATATCTTTTTCGATGTCTTCACATTTTTCCTACAGCCATTTCGTCTTAGCTTCCCTGCACTTCCTATTTATTTCATTCCTCAGCGACTTGTATTTCTGTATTCCTGATTTTCCCAGAACATGTTTGTACTTCCTCCTTTCATCAATCAACTGAAGTATTTCTTCTGTTACCCATGGTTTCTCCGCAGCTACCTCCTTTGTACCTATGTTTTCCTTCCCAACTTCTGTGATGACCCTTTTTAGAGACGTCCATTCCTCTTGAACTGTGTTGCCTACTGCGCTTTTCCTTATTGCTGTATCTATAGAGTTAGAGAACTTCAAACGTATCTCGTCATTCCTTAGAACTTCCGTATCCCACTTCTTTGCGTATTGATTCTTCCTGACTAATGTCTTGAACTTCAGCCTACTCTTCATCACTACTATATTGTGATCTGAGTCTATATCTGCTCCTGGGTACGCCTTACAAGCCAGTATCTCATTTCGGAATCTCTGTCTGACCATGATGTAATCTAATTGAAATCTTCCCGTATCTCCCGGCTTTTTCCAAGTATACCTCCTCCTCTTGTGCTTCTTGAACAGGGTATTCGCTATTACTAGCTGAAACTTGTTACAGAACTCAATTAGTCTTTCTCCTCTTTCATTCCTTGTCCCAAGCCCATATTCTCCTGCAACCTTTTCTTCTACTCCTTCCCCTACAACTGCATTCCAGTCGCCCATGACTATTAGATTTTCGTCTCCCTTTACATAATGGATTACCCTTTCAATATCCTCATACACTTTCTCTATCTGTTCATCTTCAGCTTGCGACGTCGGCATGTATACCTGAACTATCGTTGTCGGTGTTGGTCTGCTGTCGATTCTAATTAGAACAACCCGGTCACTGAACTGTTCACAGCAACACACCCTCTGCCCTACCTTCCTATTCATAACGAATCATACACCTGTTATACCATTTTCTGCTGCTGTTGATATTACTCGATACTCATCTGACCAGAAATCCTTGTCTTCCTTCCACTTCACTTCACTCACCCCTACTATATCTAGATTGAGGTTTTGCATTTCCCTTTTCATATTTTCTAGTTTCCCAACCACATTCAAGCTTCTGACATTCCACGTCCCGACTCGTAGAACATTATCCTTTCGTTGATTATTCAATCTTTTTCTCATGGTAACCTCCCCCTTGGCAGTCTCCTCCCGGAGATCCGAATGGGAGACTATTCCGCAATCTTTTGCCAATGGAGAGATCATCATGACACTTCAACAACAGGCCACATGTCCTGTGGATACACATTACGTGTCTTTAATGCAATGTCTTTAATGACCTACCTACCAATATTCTTCAATACTTCGACTGACTCTGCTGTGGGTTTGCTCTGTTGTGGCACATTACCTGTGTGCATGTCAAGAGTCATCACTATCTTTCCGTTGGAAGGACAACACTACTTCTTCAAGACTGCATGGAAATCCACTACTTCTATGTGCATTTTCTTTTACTGCTCAGACTTTGAGAAAAAATCTACAATTTTACTCTCATAAATCATCAGGACTGTCTTTAGGGACTGTGAGAAAATTTTAGCTTTTGATCAACATTGTATCAATAAGTGTGTGCATTTGATTTCTTTGTTATTGTATTTGTGAAAAGATTTTATAAAATCTGTATTGGCCACTGCCCAAAACAATTTGTAAAATTCTTTGTGGGGAGCATGGGGGCTATGTAAGTAGGCTGTTTAGGTTTTTATATTGGTAATGCCACGTAGCGCTCTGTATGAAAATCACTGGCTGTGCTGTGTGTAGTCTGTGGCTGGTTTGCATTGTTGTTGGCCATTGTAGTGTTGGGCAGTTGGCTGTTAACAGCGCATAGCTTTGCGAAGTTGGAGGTGAGCCGCCAGCTGTGGTGGATGTCGGGAGAGAAATGGCGGATTTTTGAAATTTGTAAGACTGGATGTCATGAACTGCTATATATATTATGACTTTTGAACACTATTAAGATAAATACATTGTTTGTTCTTTATCAAAATCTTTCATTTGCTAACTATGCCTATCAGTAGTTAGTGCCTTCAGTAGTTTGAATCTTTTATTTAGCTGGCAGTAGTGGCGCTCGCTGTATTGCAGTAGTTCGAGTAACGAAGATTTTTGGTGAGGTAAGTGATTTGTGAAAGGCATAGGTTAATGTTAGTCAGGGCCATTCTTTTGTAGGGATTTTTGAAAGTCAGATTGCGTTGCGCTAAAAATATTGTGTATCAGTTTAGTGTTGATCAGAATAGGAAATGTCTGTCAGGCAGTAGCTACACCCAATAGCCCACAGCCCGTACTTTATGGCAGTTACTTAATCTTTGCATAGATGTTCGGTTCCACATGTCTCCGGAACATACCAAGCACTTGTCGAATCCATGCCACGCCGAATCGTTGCTGCACTGTGTTTCAGTGATCGGCCAACGCGTTATTAAGCAGTCTCTGTTGATGCATTGTGGGCACGGGATGCGGCGTGTCTAGTATTTAACAATGAAAGTCGCCAACAGCCGTGCATTTGAGATGTTATTTTATTTTATTTTTACTACCAGTTTCGGCATTCCATTATGCCACCTTCAGTCCCTATATGCAACTCCCAAAAATAAACGACATTGGCATACTGGACGATATGTTCCAGGATGTCGTTCCTTCGAAGACCTGATTTGCGTTGGAATCAGGTCATCGAATGATGCACTTGGGATACGGTTGCGAATTCACAACATCCAGGAACATATGGCCCAGTACGCCCGTATCGTTTACTTTTGAGAAATGCATATGGGGCCTGACGATGGATGGCATAATGGATTACCGAAACTTGTAGTAAAAATAAAATAAAATTTCCTCTCAACTGCACTGCTGTTATAGAATTTCATTGTTAAATACTATTAAGCTCATCGCTATAAAGCTTGTCTTATCAATTAATGGCTGTATGACAGTTTTAGTTCGCTACAGAAACAGAAATTGCTTGAATTATGGGAGGCCTTACAACAGTGTTGCTACGCTTGGATCCAAACAAAGATTAAGCATCGTTCGAGAAATAAATAATACAATTTATTTAAAACCATAAGACAAGACTGAAGTACCATCTTCAGAGAATATTTAAAACAATTATTGTAGGATTTAGTAGTGAGAGCAATATTTCGGTTAATACAGAACTAGAACCATAAGTCTTCGGTAGAGCTTTGAAATAACAACTATTCTGAAATGTTAACGGCAAACTAACGCCCAAATTGAATGTAACGGAACAAGACTAATTAAGCAGTTTTTAGACAGGCAAGAACAGTTACAGAATAACAGCGGTGTCACATATAAAGTACAACATAAGAATTAGTGCAAAGCGCCGTAACAGCTCAGGCGGAGGTACAGTATCAAGTGCGGCGCCAACTGGCCAACCGACCCGCTGCACCGACCTAATAGCCTAAGCTCGGGAGCAGAACATGTCTACAACACAGAAAATATTCTCTTAGAAACACACATAAGAATTAAATACTGATTTAGCAACCATCCGGAATGTCTCGTGTGGATTCAAACTGCAACAGATTGACGAACCAAAATCTTCAGGTGAGCGTGCAAAGAAAACAATAAATAGCTTGTGTTAAGATGTTATGTGCCTACCCTTCTCCCGGAATAGTGAAAAACTCACGAGAAGCCCCTGAAAAAGGTCAGATTAAATCAATGGCTACATTTAACACTAGTGAAGACACTACTTTTAAAAGTGAACAAGTACATCCCAGGATAAATGTGTTACTATTCTGCCTGTTAATTTGCACCTTAATCTTCCCACCAAAAGGAAGCAACTTACACAACAGAGCGGCAGTAAGCAAGTACGTCAGAACGGTTTCACAGTTTAAGGTACAAAAGTTCAACAGGACAATCAATATCCACAGCGCTAACTTCTTAAACACACAATAATCAGCAACAATCGGTATCAACAGTTAAACGATCAGATAGGCACGATCATCAAAATCTATCCTTTATAGAATACCTCAGAATGGAAAGAAGTGCTGCTAATCCGGAAAAACTTCCAGTACAGGGACGCTGAGCAAAACAGCTCTACAGAACTTGATGTTTGCTTTGTGGGGCACTCAACTGCTGATGAAATATTGGCTACCGTCAGTTCAGTTAGTGACGTTGTTATTCGGGTGGAAACCATCAGTGCGGAGCGGTAAACTACCTGTCGACTAAACTTTCATCAGCCACCACTTGAATGCAGCACAGACATGGGAGCGTTGTTTGACTGATTCCACACTCAGCTTGTCGTCACCAGACTGAAGCGAGCTGATCTGGCTGGCGGAAGCAGGGTGGTCGGCGAATGATGTTCCAGTCGAACACATCTCCGAAAACAGATCCCACGGCAGACAGGCTCTGTCCCAACCAGACGTCCCAACCAGCGTCATACTGAAAGAAATTTTAATTCTGTAATGGAGTGTGCGCTGATATGAAACTTCTTGGCAGATTAAAACTGTGTGTCGGACCGAGACTCGAACTCGGGACCTTCGCCTTTCGCGGGCAATTGCTCTACCACCTGTGCTACCCAAGCACGAGTCAGGACCCCTCGCCACAGCTTTATTTCCGCAGTGGAGCACTTGACCCCGAAACACGAAGGTGCCCAGTTCGAGTCTCTGTACGGCTCACAGTTTTAATCTGCCAGGAAGTTTCATATCAGCGCACACTCCGCTGCAGAGTGAAAATCTCATTCTGGAACATCTCCGAGGCTGTGGCTAAGCAATGTCCCCGCAATATCCTTTCTTCCAGGAGTGCTAGTTCTGCAAGTTCGTGGGAGAGCTTCTGTGAAGTTTGGAAGGCAGGAGACGAGGTACTGGCAGAAGTAAATCTGTGAGGAAGGTTCCTGAGTCCTGCTTGGGTATCTCAGTTGGTAGAGCACTTACTTGCCCGCGAAAGGCAAAGGTCCCGAGTTCGAGTCTCGGTCCGGCACACAGTTTTAATCCACCAGGATGTTTCAGCGTCATACTCTCTTCGTCCCCCGTTTTATGTTACCACAACGTTTTCTTCTAGATCCAGGAGCCTTAAGAGTCAGGCCATGAGCTAACTCCTCGCCGTTTCAGTCCACAACGGCCACCTAGCTTGCTCCGCCGCGCACGGTCACAATCCTCTTTGTCACTCCATGCGCGCCCTCTCGCTCAATCGCTCCACACACCAGAATCTTTGCCTCAGTGTCGGACTGCGAATTATTAACAGGTCGTGGCACGGCTCAAGTGCAATAATTTCTTAATTTGAGCATTATAATTGGTCTTTGAGAAAAGTTTTTGCAGATGAGCTGTGGCGGTTTTAATTTTGCCGGCCTGGCACTCTGCTGGCACCACTAAGTACCTGGGTTGGCGATATCGATCTGATGTTATGTTTCGAACTATATTTAGGGTCGTCGGTCAAGGCCAGTGTTGTTGGTTTGACGGGCCCGGTTACAGTGAATTGGCTGGGGCCCAGATGGCTGGCAATTTGTTGCCTTTGGGTGACTGCAGCTGACCGCTATAGGCCTCGAGAATCCGCGAGAGGTTAAATGGGTCGGAGGGAGGCAAGCCTTGCTGGCTCGCTTAAGGATTGATAGTGGCGAGTTGTGGGAAGAGCAGCGGACGTCACTTGCAACCTGGTCACTAAGGTCCCGGCCTACTCTCCAAGTTTAAATTTTACAGCACCTCGAAGACCGCCTTTACGGACTGGAGGCAATAACAAAAAAATGGTTCAAATGGCTCTGAGCACTATGGGACTTAACTTCTGAGTTCATCAGTCCCCTAGAACTTAGAACTACTTAAACCTAACTAACGTAAGGACATCACACACATCCTTGTCCGAGGCAGGATTCGAACCTGCGGCCGTAGCGGTCCGGCGGTTCCAGACTGTAGCGCCTAGAACTGCTCGGCCAGGAAGCAATAACACCCCAGCTTGAAATTCTGGAAGTCATGGGTCCTTAACATCTGAATGGAGCTAAGTGATGTTTCCTTATTTTTTTTGGGTGCTTGACATTGCAAGGCCATGTCTGTGTTAACGTAGAATTGTACCTGTTATGTTAAAGCGCCTGCAAATGATGGTATGATGTTCGGTCAATGTAACTCAACACAATCATTTGTTCCACCCCAGAGCAGCTTTGGGAGAGGACGACATGTTGCTGTTCTCTGGGCCCGCAGCAGAGACGTGTTTGCTTTCTGCTGCGGGGGCACCTCCGTCGTCGAATGACGTATGGGTTGAATGGCAATCTTGCGCTTGTTCCAGCCACGTCGTGGTGTCTGAACAGTAAAGTTGATGGTCTGAATTATGCGATGGCGGAGTCTCACCGATTGGCTAATCAGTAGACTAGTAGTTTGCCCCGTTTGGTAAATTCAGTAAGCTCATGAGCTTTAAAGTAGGTTCTGTAAGCCAGAAGTTCCTTCTCGCTATACTCGCTCCTTAACTACTCATTTAAACATTGCACTCTTATTGCTACTTCTGGAGTGTATCGAGTTTTAAGGCCTTTGACTTATCAGTATGAATTGTTGAACCTTTCCTTTGGTCTACAGTCATTATCTAACTCCACTCATTGTGAAACTTGCGTGCTTGTTCCTTGTTGGTTGTGACAGCCGTCTGCTGTAGTTCTCATCTTACCTTGTACTTCTTTGGGCTATTTCATATTTTTATTAACGGTCATCGTCAACGTTTCTGCCGGTGTGTACCAGTTGGGAGTAACTCTTAAACTGCACGTCCTCCCAGCTTATATCGTATTTTCCGTAACTGTTAGTTTATTTAAGGGTCATTATCAACGTTTCTGCTGGTGTGTACCAGCTGGGACAACATTTAAATTGTACGCGTTCCCAGATTTGCCTGTATTTTTGGAGATTGTGTATTTTATTCCTTAAGGGAATTTTATTATGGCGCACACATTGTTCAGGACTATTCCAGCAGCAACAATCAGTGGCGTGACTTGTTTGTGCTTCTGTATTTTAGATGGCTGTTATCCACTTGTCTAACGCATTACCGACATTTGGAAATTATTAGTACATTTAGTGGCTGCAATTATAATTCATTTTTCTGATAACATTGTCTGTTGAACATGCTTGCAACCACGCTTAGTTGGCGTGACTTCTTCCTTGTATTTGGGAACAGTATACTCCCGCTTTCAAGCCCTCTTCTTCATAGTATAAATTGTTAAAGTTTGTTTTCAAGGAATTGAGTCTGTTCAGCTTTTTAAGGTTCTGACCGTAGTGATTCTTTTAACAAGGGTTTTTTAAATTGCAATTATAATATTGTTGTTAAGCAAAAAGGTGTATTCCATGAAACAACAAATGACGAAATATGTGGGTCCACCTTTCATGTGTTTTACTTAAAATTATTCTCACCGTGGTTGTGAATATCGGTAGTTATGGACAATGGGTGGTTCTGACTGATGTTTCAGTGTACCCATTCTCCAAGGTGACGGAAATAGTTGGCCGTTCATAAACAAACCGACTATGGTATCTCACTGACGTTGACCAGGAAGGTTGTTATTGTTTCGCAAGTTTACGCTCCATGCACAAAGTTAATCTACAAAGGCGAAGCAAAAGAATAGAATATTTGGAATCTTGTACGTGACGCTTAACTCAGAGTTTCCAACAGACTTGCTCTTCTATTCCTGAATACCCTCCTCTAGCAGGTAATTAAACAGCTTGGGAGATAATCGTAAAATTTCTGGCGATAAACCTCGCTACGATACTAATCACACAACAGATTTTATTTTCGCTGACTGGGGGAGGGGACGTAAACGACTGAGAAAGAATTATGATGTGAACCACATGCATAAGAGAATTCTCAGCTCTTATTGAGCGGATACAATGTTCGTAGAGAGCCGAGTAGCTGCTTCTACACAGTTCTTGCACACGTTCTCCCACAGAACGACACACACAGAGAGAACGTGAAACTAACTCTGTTAAAATTCCTTCTGTCCCGCAGCGGTAACAACAACTTAAGGCGTGCGGACCTCTTGAGTAAGAACAAGAGCAGTTATACTAACAAGTTTGTTGTAACTCCGCAACTACTCCTTGCCAGAGGATGCGTGCAGAGAAGCGTGCCGCTCCGTTCAGAGTCTCAGCATCCGAGAGTATAATAATGGAACA
Organism: Schistocerca gregaria; assembly: GCF_023897955.1. Lineage (NCBI taxonomy): Eukaryota > Metazoa > Arthropoda > Insecta > Orthoptera > Acrididae > Schistocerca > Schistocerca gregaria. Next base: position 1,167,874,893 of record NC_064920.1, read on the forward strand.
GCTAAGGCTCATCAAACCATGCACGTGTTTGCTTCTCTGCTCTGACTTATTCCGCGTTCTGCGTTGCAAACGACAATGCATACAGAATGCCAGTCAGCAGTTTATTTGAAAAGTTCAGGGAGTCAGTTTCGGCAAATCATTCCACTACTGAAGTTCATCACAGGAGCAAGTTATTTGCTGTGGACTCATAGATGTTTCTGCATGTTTATCCAAGAAAGGAATCAACGAGCTATGCCATCCAGGGTAATACACCTGTCTGTCAAAGGATTTTATTCGTCACTCCGTAAATCTCCTATACATAGAAATTCGTGTAATTGTGCTATAATAAAATAAAACCGTCTGTCGTTTTTGGTTGTGAGTCTTCAAGGGTTAGATTCAGTTGCTTAAGGCTCGTTTCGTTCCCAATGTTTGAGTCTTGCATTTTAAGTGTAGACAACTGCGACAAGTCCGTTTCTTTTGCAGCTGCCGAAGAGATTGTGCAATGTGATACTTCAAGCCATTTGCTGCCATGGAATACCTTGAAGGAGACCACCGACCTTAACATCCCCATCTTAAGGACTGATTACCATCAACATATGTCCTTACTCCGTATGAAACTACAAAGAGGTCTCAAAGACAACCCATGACAAGGGGGTGTTCGTTATTAGAAAAAGGCGCCTAGCCATGTAGTTCTGATGATTTTTGTTACAAACAGCATTTGACATTTTCTTACAGTACTTGAAAGGATTTGACAATAACTCTCAATAGAGAATAGCTGTCTGAAATTTTCATGGGTAATTATAAACAACTTTCCTTCCAGGATCAGCTACTAAGACGCCGAATGAAATACTGGGTAACGAACGCGGATCATGTGCTGTATTTATGGACTGTTGCCACTAGACAATTAGCTACATTCGTACAACATTTGCACTCCCAACATAAAAAAATTCAGAGTCGCAAAAGAACTGAGAAGCTCTATTACCAAGTTTTTGAACGTTCTACGAGTAGTCTTTTATCTGTCTCGATCCGTAGCTGCTGTGAATTTATTATGGGAGGTCACATCACTGCGTAGGCTCATTTATTTTAAAACAACTAGTTTATTTCATTATTTAACTATTAGCAAATTTCCTCACTTTGGATATTATTAAAGTAAGTGATGGTAAAAGCAGTACCCGAAGTTGTAGCAGCTTCGAGAAGAAACGTGAAATAAAATAAAAAACATACCACATACAAGGTGGTGCACTGATCGTGACCGGGCCAAATATCTCACGAAATAAGCGTAAAACGAAAAAACTACAAAGAACGAAACTTATCTAGCTTCACAGGGGAAACCAGATGGCGCTATGGTTGGCCCGCTAGATGGCGCTGCCATAGGTCAGACGAATATCAACTGCGGTTTTTAAAATAGGAACCCTCATTTTTTATTACATATTCGTGTAGTACGTAAAGAAGTATGAATGTTTTAGTTGGACCACTATTATCGCTTTGTGATAGATGCCGCTGTAATAGCCACACACATATGGCTCACATTTTTAGACGAACAGTTGGTACAGGTAGGTTTTTTAAATTAAAAGACAGAACGTACGTACGTTTGAACATTTTATTTCGGTTGTTCCAATGTGATACAGTATCTTTGTGAACGTATCATTTCTGAGAACGCATGCTGTTACAGCGTCATTACCTGTAAATATCACATTAACGCAATAAATTCACAAAATGTTGTCCGTCAATCTCAATGCATCTGGCAATACGTGTAACGATATTCCTCTCAACAGCGAGTAGTTCGCCTTCCGTAATGTTCGCATATGCATTGACAATGCGCTGACGCATGTTGTCAGGCGTTGCCGGTGGATCACGATAGCAAATATCCTTCAACTTTCCCCACAGAAAGAAATCCGGGGATGTCAGATCCGGTGAACGTGCGGACTATGGTATGGTGCTTCGACGACCAATCCACCTGTCATGAAATATGCTATTCAATATCGCTTCAGCCGCACGCGGGCTATGTTCCGGACATCCATCATGTTGGAAGTACATCGCAATTCTGTCATGCAGTGAAACATCTTTTAGTAAAATCGGTAGAACATTACGTAGCAAATCAGCATACATAGCAGCACTTAGATTGCCATCGATAAAATGGGGGCCTATTATCCTTCCTCCTATAATGGTTCAAATGGCTCTGAGCACTATGCGACTTAACTTCTGAGGCTATCAGTCGCCTAGAACTTAGAACTAATTAAACCTAACTAACCTAAGGACATCACACACATCCATGCCCGAGGCAGGATTCGAACCTGCAACCGTAGCGGTCGCTCGGTTCCAGACTGTAGCGCCTAGAAACGCACGGCAACCTCCCATAATGTATCACGATACATTCACCCGCCAAGGTCGCTGATGTTCCACTTGTCGCAGCCATCGTGGATGCCGCTTTACGTAACCGCTGTTGGTGAATGACGCTTCGTCGCTAAATAGAACGCGTGCAAAAAATCTGTCATCGTCCCCGTAATTTCTCTTGTGCCCAGTGATAGAACTGTACACGACGTTCAAAGTCGTCGCCATGCAATTCCTGGTGCATAAAAATACGGTACGGGTGCAATCGATGTCGATGTAGCATTCTCAACACCGACGTTTTTGAGATTCCTGATTCTCAAGCAGTTTGTCTGGTACTGATGTGCGGATTAGCCGCCAAAGCAGCTAAAACACCTACTTGGGCATCATCATTTGTTGCAGGTCGTGGTTGACATTTTGACATGTGGCTCAACACCTCCTGTTTCCTTAAATAACGAAACTATCTGGCGAACGGTCCGGACACTTGGATTATATCGTCTAGGATACCGAGCAGCATACGTTGCACACGCCCGTTGGGCAAAAATGCACAGCAGCCATACATCAACACGAATCGACCTTTTCCGCAATTGGTAAACGGTCCATTTTAACAAGGGTAATGTATCACGAAGAAATTCCTTCCGCACTGGAGGTATGTTACGTGGTACCACGTACTTACACGTTTGTGACTATTACAGCGCCATCTGTCACAAAGTGAAATAAGTGGTCCAACTAAAACATTCATATTTCTTTACGCACTACACGAATATGTAATACAAAATGGGGGCTCACATTAAAAAAAAAAAAAAAATGCAGTTGATATCCGTTTGACATATGGCAGCGCCATCTAGCGGGCCAACCATAGCGCCATCTGGTTTCCCCCTTCAAGCTAGACTAGTTTCGTTCTTTGTAGTTTTTTCGTTTTACGCTTATTTCGTGAGGTATTTGGCCCGGTCACTATCAATGGACCACCCTGTATATGAAAAATTTACACGCCTCTGTTACATCAAAGTTAATAATTTGGAATTCATTCGGTCATATATTCCACGTACAGGGATTGAACAAAAATATGGAAACACCGAGAAAAATGCTTGGTTGGACATAAATACGGACGCTAGGAAAGGCAGCAGGGTGCGCTGTTGTCTCACAACGAACGGAGTCTGTGGTACGTCCTCGATACGTTGCACGTGTCAGTAGTGGTCAGAGCTGTGT